>NC_086160.1:49692437-51071187 GCF_035149785.1 Candoia aspera | reverse complement strand
ATTATTAATAGAAGAGCATGAGCTCTGTTTGTATTACTGCCATAGAGATATTAGCATATTGCACTTTGGAACCAAATCAGCAGAATACACATATAGGGATCTGTTGTTTCAATGTATTGAAAAGTGCAGAACAGGTTAAGAGCACCTAACTGGAATGGCTGGAAAGAGAATTTTGGAAAAGGTCTCATAGGTGGGATGTGATATCCATGATGGCCAAGACACATACAGTATACATGGAATGTTAAGTCTTTCAGTCTATAGTCTTCTCCCCAGACTTTTGCAGATTTACTGGTGTCCTGGGCTTGCATTAAATCCCAAGGGAAGGCATTATGAGGGAACACTTCTTACCAGGTTTCTTCAGCAGAGTTGCTACTATCTCCAGTCAAAGGGATGATGGTCCTATCCTTGATAGAGTCCTAGATAATTTCTCCTTCTCATCTGGAAAAAATGTATAGAAATTTTGTGTCCAATTTCTCTTCCCACTAATTTGGTCAACAACTTCAAAGTTCCATGCTGAATGCCACAGCTCTGCTTCTACATCTCATATTATTAATTATCTGTGACTCTATCGCCCTTGATTGGTCCCATCAATTTCCAATTAAGTTACTTCCCAGTCTATGATCATCTACCTCAGCTGATAATTCTTACATGGTATGATTATTACCTTTATTTCCATGTGCAATTTATTTGCTAACTAGTATTTAAAATGCATTTTCTCCTGCCTTAACACAAAGCAATTAGTTAGAAATAAAACATAAAACCTATAAGCAATGCATCTAAAACATAAGAAGAAATACAGTATTTCTTTGACTAGCAGAAGAAGCCAATAAGGCAGATTTACCAAAGCCCTTTTAATTATAAGACACTTATATAAAAATTAATATTTAAAGGGCACTAACTGGTAAGGATTCAGCAGCTGGGTTCATATAGATTAATCTGCCCATTAAGATACTGATCAGCTAATTTGAGTCCTCCTGTGATTTAAGAATTTCTAATATGTTTAACACTGGGGGTTGAGTCATATTAGGAGTTTTGTAAGTCAAGTGAGATTGATATTCTTGTAAGGGCTGACTGGTTTTGCTTTTTTACTTTATTTAATTAAGTAAGCGGGAGTCAGCTAAATTGCATTTTCTATCTTCACTCCACAGACTAGCCGTATAAGTATAAAGCTGTCACTGATATGCTATGAGTGCATGATTTTAATCTACCCCAAATAAATTGGATATCCATATATTTTATGACAATCTTAGTTGCTAGCATGCAGGAGTTGTTTCAAAAGCACAATTTAGCCATAGGTTTAGATGTTCCATTTGCAAACATTTTAATAAGAACATTGATCATGCTGAATGTTGTATCTAGAGAGTTGTAATGCATGAAGAGCAGTTCCATTGTACTAGCTGGGCATTTTTATTTCTAGGAGATATTCCATTAATTCAGCCCTCCCACAAACAATATTAAGAAGAATTGTATGTCTTAGGGCAAGTTCTTCAACCTGGTATAAAAATGAATTGAAATGATTAAAAATTCATTCTGCACTCAAAAGCATGTACCTATACTGTGTAACCTTCAGCCTGTTTCAATATACATTTCTTTATATACATTAATAAAGGTGTATAGATGCAAATTTAGAAATAATTTGTATGCAATACATGTTATCACAGTGAAAGAATTGTGACCATGTTCCAGCTCAGCAGTGCTAACTACTGCTAGGCAATTTTCAAAATACTGATTTCCTTTCTTCTCATTCTACCTTTGGACATGGACTAAACAAAGCTTCAGATAGTTAAGTATCTTCTGATTGTCTTTCATATAGTAGGTTATTATCTGTTAAGTATGATACATGGCCAATCTGAATGTTCTATATTTTCTAATTATCACGCCTGATTGTTTATTATGATTGTCAAAATAGCAAGGGGTTCCAAGATTTTTTTATTTAAATTTCAAAGACAATGAACACACATTTAGAAAAAATGCTGGGAAGATTTGTTGAGTATTTGAAAACTAAATCTTGTAGAATAAGTGCAACCTAGAGTGAAGACAGAATAAAGAATCTTGTGTCCCTTTAGCTGGTCAGGTATTCTTAAAAGGACCACTAAAGGTAGTGTGAGCATAGCACCCTCCTGGTACTTTGATCTCATTCATTTCGTTTCATCCTCTGAAGGTAGCTTTAGAGGCTTTATATACCCTTATTCTAATTAATCATGATTGCTGGTATCATAACTAATTGCCACAATATACAGACCAAGATAATTCATTTAGCAGTCTCATGTCTCCTACTACAATATGAAAAGAAGTTCAGATGGCAGTCTTGGGCTTTCTAACCTTCCTACTCCAGGTGGTCAGCTAGCCAAAGACATTTTAAATGTAAAAAAAAAAAAAATTAGCTTAAACACCAACCAGTTAATTCCTCAGAAAGGAAACAAAAAATTCCCCAAAATAGAAGAAGAAAGAAATACCCAGAACTAAAGTCCATGTATGTGGAGGGAAAATGGGTACAACTCACAAAGAAATAACTTTAAATTAAAATTAAGTATACCTCACTACTGTACTTCTGGAAATGTGAGTTCATTTCCAATACTCACAAGCATTGTGCTTAACCTGAGTATGTAAGTGAACTATCAGCAAACAATTATACACACACACAAACATATAAACATTATATAAACATTATGTTCTAAATTTATTTGAGATCCTAGCATGGATTCCTGAAATTATGCAACTTTTAATGAAAAGGAACAAAAAATGTCAACATTCTCCAAATCACCAAAATCTAATATGGGCTTCACTGTAATACAGAAGCCTGCAAAAGTCTGGATTAAGCAGTTTCCGCTGTTCTTACCTCCCCACCCCCAAGCCATTGTTAAAAAAGGAAAGCAATTGTCCTTCTTACATTGACATTGCTGCAAACATTATGACAAATAATTGCACTCATCATCTTATGTTCTGTTTATTTCCTGCATTTATCTCACGTTCATATGGATCACCCCAGCTATATATATTTAATAAAATGTAAAGATCTCACAAACATCCCCCCCAAATATTTTTATAAAGTAATCATATTAAATAAAGGGCCTAAGATTCTCAGACAGATCTGCTTTTAGGAAAACTGCACTCTCAGTGTTGACTTACACAATGCCACAAAGCAGGTTGCTTGTGTAATGTAAACTTCTTGTTTCATACTGTCTCCTGCAAGTGATAATGTAGGGTGAGACTGAGAGGATAACAATAATATTTTTTACTTAAAACAATACTCATTCATGATTCCTTCTTGTTGGCCTCCTTTTCCTGACTTTCAGTCTCGTTCAGGCTTGTTTTAGTAACCATTAAGATTACATTATTGCAAATGCAAGCATTAAAGGTCAAGAATGATGCTCCTGTGAAGGGGCTGGATGCCAGAGGTAGATAAAATAAAGAGAAGCATCAACATCACCAATACATGGCTGTTTGCAAAAGATAAGCTGTTCAGCTATAGGTGTTTTCACTCTAATGGTGATCTCTCATCAGCCTTTGGCATTCCTTCTCTTAGCAGCCCCATCTCACAAAGGCATCTTGTTGCACTTCCTTTCATTTCAAAACATTAAATCATTGTGAAAACAATGCAAGAAGCTCTTTGCTACTTTATTATCCAACCACCTCTGAAAAACATTATTTGCTCAATGATTATTTTTGTGTGTGTTAGCTGCTGTCCTTTCAGACAATTATTATCTCCCAAAATAACTCATATTTATAAACAAAGATATTTCTTTTGTCTTCCTGTAGTCTATCATAAAACCATATTGTCTACCTTTGGCCATTGGATTCTTCACTGTCCATTCCAGAACATGGCTAAAAGCATGTCATTGCCTTTTTACCTGCTTCTGTTTTCACTGGACCTTCAGTTGCATGATTTGCAGTCTGTTTCACAAGCTTTGGCTCCTCCAAAATTTGCTATTGAATACTGGCCTTAAAATGACAGAAGGAAGAATAAAATTTAATATATAGGAAATTATTAATATATTTAATCATCTTAACTAATTCTAACTATTCCAGCCTCACCCACTTTTTATCCTGATTCCTTTTTAGAATCAGGATATTCTATTTTTAGAGTGTAGCTCAAGATCCTTGTCTGATGTAGCAGTTAAGGGTTTGGATTGGAGACTCGGGTTCAAGTCTATCCACAGTTGTAGAAGCTTACAGAGTGGTTTGGGTCAAGCATTATCATTCAATCTAGTCTGTCTGAAAGGGCTGCATCTGTAGAAAAAAAAAGTGATGCACTCTTGGTTTTCCTTCTAATTAATAATAAACTGGCTCAGAAAATCACAATAAAGGTGAGAAAGAGATGAGATACTCATTTTGGTATAAAGCCAGTTTAAATTAGGGTCATATCAAAATATAGCCCATGGGGGAAAAAGTGGGAATTGAAGCAGATGGTTTGTGAGGCCCATACATCTTAAATGTGTTTCTTGAGTTGTCAGTCCACGCAGCCATGATGCTATACTTTTTTGCCCAATATTATTAATGTCATGTTGTTTGGCTACAACAGGCACTGTGCCATAGAATCTAGAAGTAGCATGCCAGAAATTATGAAAGCTCTGAAGTAACCAAGCCAATTGGGTGACTCTTTTTTCTTATTCTGAATGGAGACAATTTGTTATTCTCCATAAATGTTTCTTCTCACTCATAAAATGTATGTGGAGTCTAATTTTACAGATAGCAGGCTGCAGTGTTAGGATATGTGTTTTGACTAATGCAATTGCTCTCATACAATGTTTTCATGCTGCCTTTAACATTAAGTTTCCATTGGAACAAATTATCTAACTGGAAAAGACCAGTATGTCTATTAGGTTTGTCAGCATCCTCCTTGAGAGCTATATATATTCACTGCTAGTTTTTATTAGCTTTGCCAAGGTAACACTTTTGTCTGAACCATCAGAAAGAAATCCTTCCAAGTGGAAAACATAAGATTAGACTTCACAGTAATTTACAATAAGGTCAACTGTGAAGCTAATAATGTTGAGAAAATGATGCCTGGAATATTATAAGGATTAAAAACAATGGACCTAGTGTAATATTGTATATTAAAAAAAAACTCAAAGTGCTGGTAAATATAAGCATACAATGAACATGCTTGTAAGTAGGAAATATTGCATTATTATATTTGACTTAGGACGTATTGTGTTAAATGTATTTGATAGATTTTTTTTCATATGTGCCTATACAAACTTCATAGCCATTTTAAACTTAGTTTTGAATTTCTGAAAATAATCAAGAATTTGTCTCCTATAAATAAGTTATTAAATAGATAGTACTGCTCCTAGCTTTTATCAGGAAAAAATGGTTTTGCTGTGTAATACTATAAATTAATACCAGTATAATATTGTAAACAAGTTGTCAAGTTAATGACAAAACAAGTATTCATGAACTAATGACTACATCATTCCTCATTAGAGTAATATCTCATTTAAACTTCAGTCCTGAACTCACTGAACTCCAGAGCACTTAGGCAAGTATAGGATTATGCTGTCATGCATATAATTCTGAAATGTTTGTCTTAAAGGTTTTTTTTTTTCCTCGCTAATTAGAGAACTCAGACAAAGCCATCATTTGACTGGCATCTTCTAAATGAGTAGTATTGATATATTGGCACATTACTAATAACAATCAAGTAAAATCCATTTATTATTAATACTACAGATTTTCTATAATCATTAGAAGGTAGTTAAAGAGCAGTAAACAACATTCTAATCCATAAAGTTACAGAATCTGTGATCAAGGAGCAAAACAGTGCTCACTCATACTGTGCCTAAATAATTAGAGATGATTAAAATATTATCCAATTTTATTTAAATATAATATTACTTGCAAAATTACTTTGACTAGCACTGAGGTCAATGATAGGAAACAAGAAATAATGAAGTTCTTAAGGAAGATTTCCCTGAACTTGTCATTCTCCAGATGTACTTTTTCCCTGCCATCATGAATGGATTTCTTTCTCTGGTATCGTTCTGTTGTTGATTTTATGTGAATTTTGTTTAATACTTCTTTTTTTTTAAAAAAAATTAACATTAATATTCCATATTTTTTCTCATCATTTTTATTAATTATAGAAATTAATTGGAATGGTACAATTCAAAAGGCAAGGAATAAGTGTTTAAAAGTAAATAAATAAATAAATATGTAAGAATAAATTCTGGCTCATTTTACCACTCTTCAAAATAATACTAGTTTTGGGGGGAGAAAGGGGTATTTTGAAATTGAAATAAATGGAAAATGAAGAAAAAAGTTCCTCTGCATTTCTATAAACCTCTTCAGCAGTAAATTAAAAACATTCTTCACACTTTACTTCAATTAAAAAAAAACTTTCTAAAAAAGGGCATAACAAGCTAATTATCACCAAGAATGGAGAAGCAAAATGAATTTAAGGAATCACACATAATTCATTAAAAATTGACAACTTTGTGACTGGGGAAGGGTGGAGGAAAAAGGAAGGAATGACAACACCCACAGCAGATGCCATCTATTTCTATGTGATGTATGGGAAAAGTTAGATTGTTGTTTGGATGTCCTGCCTATGACATATTGTTCACTCAGCAATCCCAGTCATAGCTGGGGGTGCAAAAGTTTCCACATGACATGGTTTGTGTTAGAATGGGGCCAATCCCATACACACACACACACACACACACAATTAATTTGTTACACAGGTGTATTCAACCTTTGTCAGAGAAGCTGACCCAAAGATTACTAAAGAAAAAAGCTAGCTGCTGTAAGTTTTCATGTTGCCACAGAAATAAAAGAGTTGGCAAAGGAAGCCAGCCGGGACAAAACAAGAATGATAGAGAGGGACACGATCACTGGGATTGTTGTTTCAAGCTGCTTGAAGCTTAAGTGAATGAAGGGAGATCAAGTTCATCACAATCCTTTCTGTCATTAGTCAAGGTTTTCTTGCCCACAAAAGGAGAAGTAATTTCAGATATTTTTTCTGGAAAGGTTAACACTGCTTGACTTTAAGGATGGAAGCTGTCTATGATTTAGTCAATCTGGCTAAAGTTCAGTTCCTTCACCATCTCTTTCTTTTTCTTCTTGTCTTCCTTCTATTCACTCCCTTCTTCTTCTCTTCCTTCTCCTTCCACACAACAAATAACCTCCCCCTCACCAAAAAAAAAAAAAAAAGGAACAACCAAGAACATCTTTAGGAATGACAACATATGATGATGTAGTGCATTCCCATCCATCATGCAGTAATATTTCCAGAAAAAAAAATCTTGGGAATTGGAATTCCCTTGGAAATTATCATATAGTTTCATTCCCATGGTCATTCTTGGTTCTACTTATAAAGCATGTAGCAGCTGAGTTGCCAATGCAGCCAAATCACTGGTGTCAGTAATCTCTAATATTTGGTAGTGTTTTTATCCCCCTAATCCTTCCATGATTGTTGAAAACACTATTCAAATAAGATAGACTTTCCACATCTGCAACCAAACCACCATCGTTCCCAATTTTATTACTTTCATAATAAAATGTATTCTTCTTTCTTTAAATCTCTGATTATATAAGATTCAGTGCAGTTGGTAGTGTGTGTGTGTGTGTGTGATATTTAATGAAAATTGATTTAAAAGTAATTCTATTACATCTATAACCTGAATCATGTTTTCATTGAATTGGCAGATTAAGCCAAATCATCAAATAAAATAGGACATATCCAAACTGAATTGACAAGTCAATTCAAATTGTTGAACTAAACTGAATGTGTTGAAGTAGATTATTTGTATTTTTATGTTCCTAGCACATTTGTTTCTGATCTAATTTCTATATCAAAGTGGAAATGTGAATTAAATTTGACCCCAAATCCAAATTAACAATTTGAATCAGATTTGTGTGACTGATTTCATAGCAAGAAGTAATTGGTATTTATAAGTGGAATCTGAAATTGTAACACTTGTTTCATAATGAGGGCAGATGTACACTTAGATAGTATTTACTTTCACACAGAACAAAGATATGAGCAAGGCCAAGACTGCTAATTAATAGAATTGAAGAAATTAGTTATATGGCAATGCAAGTATCCTCTTCACTAGCTTGAACAATTAAATGACAGATCAGTTGCAAGCCTTACCAAATATACTGGCTGGAAGCAGAAACATGCACTCAGATATAACTCTTAATTTCTATTTAGGATTCACAGAAATGTATCAGATAGGTAATGTTAAAAGGATATATTTGGATTTAAAACAAATATCATAAAATGACTTGTTTTGACTAAAGTGCATATAAGAGTTATAGATCACAGCATTTCAAACTATAATAACATGTAGGTGCATTTAAAATAATGCCATTCTCATTTTTCCTAGTTACCAAGCTCATTGTAATAAATCATCTTTAGGTATTACTGATATCTAGTCACACATTTTTGTAGGGAACAAAAATTTGCCAAGTTCAGATATTGGCCTATCATATTCTATATTGCCTACACTGATTGACAGGATTCTTTCCCAAAACAGTTATACTTTTTATTTTGAATAATAGGTAGAGTGTTTCTTTAGAATAGTGTATGGGTTGTTTGTTTTAACCTTTGGGACATTATATCATCTGACTTTCTGCTGCAGAGAGGCATGGGGGTGGGGGAGGTCATTATAAAGCTAAAACAGTTCCTTTCAAAATCGTCATCGAATCAGGGGAGAAATGGAACTGAAGGTGAGAGGGCAGTATCACTAATACAATTTAACTTTCCATTTCAAAGGGCTTTTCAAATGCAAAGCAAATACAGAAGGAAAAGTTAGCATAGAAGTCACCAGTAATAAAACCCAAGATAAAGAATAAAGTAATTGCTTTTCAGCAAAGCTTAAAGCAAAGCAAGAACAGAGAAAATACTGCAGCTTAGAAAATTATTTGCCATTTCAGTGATTCATTTCTACTCTATAATGGGTTTTATTTCTTTGCTTTTGCAATGATACATTCATTACATGCCCAATTTAGAGCAAAGTTAGCCATCAGATTCTGTATAAATGTACAGCAAAGTCACTTTTCATCTCATCATGCTAACTCCATCACTATGATATCTGGCAAACCCAGAGGATATTAATCTGGCAGAACAATAAAATATAGACAATAGTTGTCTGCTATGTCTTATTGGAAAAAAGATTAGGTTATTTACTAATGACAAGAGCTCACTGCATAATATATTTGGCTGGTGTCCAATCTCCCTTGAGACACAATCGAAGCCATCACTTGATTCATCTAGGTCAAGTGGCTAAACAAAGCAGGCTCATTCCAGTAGAGCCAGTTTGGTCTGGTAGTTAAGGCAATAGGCGTGAAAGCTGGCTGGGTGAACTTGGGCCAGTCACTCTCTCTCAGCCCAGCTCACCTCACAGGGTTGTTGTGGGGAAAATTGGAGGAGGAAGGAGTATTTGGTATGTTTGCTTGAGTTATTTATAAAAATAATAAAGGCGGATAGAAAAAAGTACATAAATAAATAATAAGCCTTCCTGCTGAATGCTGAAAGCAGGTAATCAAATTTATATCTATATATCTCAATGCTTATAAATTATATTTGATTGTTATTTACACCATTTGCAATGAATACTGTTCATAGAATAGCCTCAATGGATCATTTCAGTGCTGTCAATTTTCAGTACTAATTTAAAAAAGTAACACCTATTCATGGTGAAAAAAGAAAAAAAATCACTCAATGGCAATTAAGTTTGATATATTTATTTCATTTTCCCCCTCCTATTAAGCCATCATTGCTTACTGGGGGTGAAGAGGAGGACTGAAAGGGAAACCAGCGATAGTGGAAGATGGATGCTCCCAGAATCGAACCCCTCAGATTTAAACCAGAGCAGGTAGACTGATAGCATCTGCCCCATTTCTCTATTCTCTCTCAGCTCACAGTTGCAACGCTCAGAGTAGCTATGTAGCGAATGCATTCTCTCAGCAATAATGTATTGTCAGGAGTAACAACATTGTGTACAGAATAATTTAGATTGGCTTTCTTGAAAGCTATCCTTCCTTCTTGTTTTTGGAGAGATAAAGAAATCAACGAGAGCATGACAATGTCCCTAAACAGCACAAGATGTGTAGATTAAGATTCAGAAACAGAAAGAAAAAATGTATTATCTCAAAGTGAATAGCTAAAGCTTAGCTATTTTTAGCTTGAGGAGAAGGACTTGTGCAAAGCCTCTTAATCACTTATTCCAGACCAAGCCAGTCTAAAACGCTCTGGGATGTCTTATCTGTGTTGTTCAGTTATTGGGGGCTGTTTACTAGCAATCCTACTCAAAACATCACAATACAAATTTTGAATTAACCATTAAAATACCCCCCCAAAAAAAATCCATAGGAATCACAGACAATAAACAGTAACAGCAGAAGCCATCCATTTCTATTGATATATTACTGTATATATATACTATATACAGCATATACTGTGTACTGTATGTATGTATGTGTATGTGTATATGTGTGTGTGTGTATATATATATACACACACACACACACGTATACATAGACACACTGTATGTATGTGTATATACATATACATATACATTTCCCTTCTCACCCCTATGGGTGGTATGTGTCTTCCTCAAGCTCAAGTCCTCTCCCAGAGGCCTGGGAGTTTGAGGGTTTGGTGCAGTATCTTAGCTGTTCCTGGCACTGTAGGAGTATAAAATAATAAAGTCAAAGCCAGGCATTTCTTATTGGGGAGGACATTTCAGACTATACGTAGGGAAGGTGTGTCCTGCTCTTATACCCCAATGCCTTACTGGAAAATAACCAGATAACTAAAATGGGTCCCTTATGGTACAATTCTATGAATCTTTCCTCAAAATTTAGTAGTACAGTGCTACTTACTCAAAGGAAAAATAAGATCAAAATATTAATGATATGGAGGTCTAATCAGCAAATATTTAATTTAATGTGAAATTTAATGTGAAATGTTTACCAGGCGCCTACAGTTAAAACTGGAAATCTGTTATTGCATGTTTTGGAGACATAGCAATAAAAGAAGAACTGACCTAGTTAGCACTTGGATGGGAACTCTGTGTGAATACCAGGATGGTAGGCTAGCTTGGCAAGTTGAAAAAAAAAAGTGGCAAACTATTTTTGTATCATGAAGAAAACTACAAGTTGTAAGCATGAACTCAGACTGAAGGAGATTTTACCTTGATAAAAAGCTATTATATTTTATTTATTGTTATATTCAAAATAAATATTTTCCTATAACTTTGTACTGGAAAAAGACAGAAGTGGAAAGAGTATGTGTAGGTGTGTGTGTGTGTGTGTGATTTTGAAAAGTTGCTAGCAAAACAGATGTCTATGTGTGTGCAACTTGACCATAGGTAGCTACAGAGACATGTGTTTCATGCAGTTTTCTTGACAACCAGGCGAAAGTGGTTGGTTCCTGCTTTCTTCTAGGATGATAGTTTGAGTAATGATATAATTCTCTTCTTCTATTCTCTGATTTTGAGGACTTTTCTTTCCATTCTATATGACAGTTAGCTGTCAGCAGATCTTGGAGGCAGATACCAAAAAGTGGTTTCAATTGGCAGAACACAATTTCAGCTAGTAAAAGAGTCATGTTCCTCATTTAAACTTCACCACACCATCATACTTCTTTAGTTAAGATTCTGCCCTTAATTTGAAGAGGTTGGAGAAGATCTTAAAACTACTTTGAAAAAAGTAAATACCCCAAAACAGCCGGATGAGTGAGGAAGAAGGTATGCTATTTATAGCATTGACATTTAATATAGATAAGGCTATCTCTAATTAATATTTTGGTTAAGGTTATGGATCACACCAACAAAACACATCTTAAAGGAGTTAGGCAGTGTAGATAGAAAAACCCATCCAGGACAAAATTTAATATTGTGTATGTTACTATTCCTTAGTAAGGTCAGTATGGTTAATGGCCACATATTATAGTTTTGTATAATTTTTAAGGAACCATAAAATGTGATATTTTATGTCCTCTGAATTAAAATATTAGCAGTGTAACAGTTAATTTAAATAGGAAGAAGACAAGCAATTCCAAATTGAAAGTTGGTAACATTTTAAATTTCATAACACCAAATCAGTATTTCATTTCATTTCAATAGAATAGAATACAATACAGTAGTGATTAGAATAGCAATACAATAGTGATTATTGTTAGTTATATGCATATTGATTAGTAGAAGTCACTTATTAACATCTATCAAGTTGCTGCCTCTGATAGAAACAAAGGACCATGATGAGGAATATTCATGCTGTCTGGAGGATAAAGTCACTCAGATTCACTTGGACTTGGCTTCTGACTGGGCAAGTTCAAGTGAGTTGCCCAGGGCATAGTTTTGTAAGGTTATCTAGACTGAGTTTGGTTTTGCTATGCCTGAGGAAGTGGACAAGGTTCTCCAATCTGTTAGAGGGGTCAGGTTCTAACTGTCTGTTAGATCCTGACTGATCTTGGATTATCAAAAGGGCCCAGGAGGTGACCAAGGGATGGGTCCATGTGTGGTATCATCTTCCTTGAAAGAGGCAGTGGGCCTACTGGCCTTGAAAGAGGCAGAAATATGTCCCCTACTCAAGAGATAATCACTGGACCCTTCCATTCTGGACACCTATTGTCCGGTCTTCAAACTTTCCTTTGTGGGAAAGGTTGTAGAAAAAGCAGTCAGAGGATCTTGGAAGAAAGAGATTATCTGGACCCATTTCACTTGGGTTTCAGACTGGGGTATAGTACAGAGACAGTGTTGGTAGCACTTGTTGATGACCTTTGGCAGAGCTGAGATGGGAGTAGTGTGTGCATCCTTGTGCTCCTTAATCTCTAATTGGCTCTTTTTTTTTAAAGAGATTTTAAGCTTTATTATAAACTTAAGCAAACAAATTTAAACTATTTGTTTAGGCAGATTGAACAGAAGCATAAAAAGCATAGCATAAAGAAAGGAAAATAATTACATACCAAGCAAGTTGAAACCCTATCTCCCATAGGCTGTCACGAGCCCCTTAACAAAGACAGCGGAGATACCCCAGGATGGCTCAATTTTCACAGCACCCAGCGCTCAGCTCTGTGCAGAAGCTCCCCAACTGAAAAAAACAGTCCTAAGGTTTTTATCAAAGTCTTGCCCTCGTGATCCTGTTTCCATGGTACAGAAACTGCATTATGTGTCTTAAGTATTTCTTGAACAATTACTAACTAATATTTTTTTTTAAAAAAAAATCTCTCAGTGGCTTTTGATGCTATCAATCATGATATCCTTCTGGACTGGCTGTGGGAGTTGTGGGTGAGAGGCACTGTGTTACAGTGGTTTGACTCCTTCCTCAGCAGTCAGTCTCAGTATTGATGGTGGGGAGATCATGCCCATAGATCCTCACTTATGGGGTGCCTCAGAGTTTGACATCCCCACTCTCCTATTTAATGTTTGCATGAAACCATTGGGCGAGGTCAGCCATCAGTATGGGGTTCTGCATCATTACTACTTCATCACTGATGACACCCAGCTTTATATCTCAACCCAGGCTGTGCAGGTGAAGCCATTGATATGCTGACTCAGTGTCTGGAAGCAGGTCTGGATGGGTGGAAAAGACTTCAGCTTATTCCTGACAAGACCGAGTGGCTGTGGCTGTTTGGTCCCTCCAGGTTGGGGGTGTTTCCATCATTGGTCTCGGATGAGGTAGCATTTCACATCTAAGATTGGAGTGCAACTTGGGGGTCCTTCTAAGCTTGCAGCTACTGCTTCAAGAGCAAGTGACAGTTTTGGCCAGGAGGGCTTTTGCACAGGTTCATCTTATACACCAGTTGTGCCCTTTCCTTGACCCAGAAGCCTTCAGACAGTTACGCATGCCCTGGTCATCTCATGACTGGATTATTGCAATGCGCTTTACATGTTACTGCCCTTGAAGACCATCTGGAAATTATAGCTGGTTCAAAATGCAGTAACAGGTACTTTTCATTATGCCCATGTGTCACCACTGCTATAATGTGGCATTAGTTGCCCTTCGGCTTCTGGGTGTAATTAAAGGTGCTGGTTGTCTCCTATAAAGCACTTCATGGCATAGGGTCTGGATATCTGAGGAACTGCCTATCTCCAATTGTTTCTACCTGCCCAGTGTGTTTTGGCAGAGAGGCTATGTCCTCTCTTATTAAATGCTGTCATCTTGCAAGACTGAGAAAGCATGTTTTCTCTGTTGAAGTGTATACCCTCTGGAACAGCATTCTCCCCAGCACCTCTCTCCTGGGGTTCCAGAAAGCCCTCAAGACCTGGCTGTGGTCACAGGTCTAGGGTTAATGTGCTTGTCAGAATCCTGTTGTGGGTTTTGTAGAGTATAGAGGGAATGGCCTTGTGAAGAATAGGGGGAAGAATCACTTCCAAGGTGATTGTCAAATAAGAGGCGCCTGAGCCCAGGCCAAAAGAATAACTTGAAAAAACACCTCAGACAAGCCCCTCCCTAGTTCACAAAAGATAAAGGGAGGAAGAGAGAAGCACATTCAGACTTGCAAATTTCTGTTACTATAGCTATTACAATAAAAGCAGTGCTATCCTGCATGGCATTGGTTTCTCAGTCTGGTTTACCTTGTAGGGCTGACAGATTTTTTGTTGTTGTTACTGTTTTGGTTCTTTTAGTCCAGGCTGTCTGTATTGTTTTGTTTTTACTTATTTTTACTTGTTCCTCTTTGTTTTGTTTTGTTTTGTTTTTGGTAACCTGCCCAGAGTCCATTAGAAGAGGTGGCCATAAAAAACCCTAAATAAATAAAGTTAGAATTAAGGAAAGACTTAATTTTGTTTTCAGTCTGGTTGGCATCTGGGTTTTCTCTGGGTGATAAAAACCTTGATGGGATGGGGGGGGCATCTGTCCAGGGGAGGCCACATCCTGTTTACTCAAGTTCTTGAATACTCTTCTCCACATCCTGCACAACAACTCTCTTCAGCACATTTCTTTGGAATTAACCTTGAAGCATTAAATCTTCATGGTATAAGTACTATTCATTCCAACTCAGATTCACCAGCCCATCCTGTTCTTTATTAAAACCATAGATTTTCAACAATAAGAGCTGTATAAATTCATCTTACTTGTCAGCTATTACCTCTACTCCAGTTCTTCTTTTTTTTCCTTCCAGAGTCCTCTGTAATGATTATTAATAGCATCTCTGTTGCCTACTATGAAGCCCCTTTTTTCTATCTCCTATGAAAAGCTTTCCTATGAGAACCAATCCATCTCTACAGTTTTTAGCAGCAAAACTTGCACAAACCAGCACAAAGCATTTGCTTGTGCATGAAACAGACAGCAGAAAGGCATGGCTGAATGCAGGTTTGTCACTATTGGAACAGAGGTACAGCATATGACATCAACAAGAGATGGTGGCCTTTATGAATGGAGAAAGAAAAGTGGGCTTGTAGGCTTACAAAAATGAATTTCATAAACTCAAGATAATGTTTAAGACCTAAGGATTTGAAACAGCACCATTATGTGTTTTTTCTCAGGTGTCTTCCACTGCTATATGACGTCAACCCAGTGGGTCAAAACTTGCTTCCTTCACATCACATGGAAAGCTTTTAGAAATTGTGATGGTGATATAGAACAACTCTGAAACAAGTATAAAGACCAAAAAGGTTAAGAGCTGTGGAGTCCTTGGTGCTCTCTGAGCTTGGTTGTTTGCTTGCAGATGTTTAATTACTGACCAGGTAACATCATCAGTGCTAGTGAGTATGAGGTTTGCTCCCTGTTTATATATAGTAGCTTGCCCTGCCAGGGTTGGTGGAGGTGTAGTTTTCTCCTTGGTGGTTCCTAGATCAGGGAATTGTTTTCTGCTTTATAGTTTGCCTGGTGTTAATCCCTGCTTATCTGGGTGTTGGCTGATGGAGGGAATGTGTTCTGGTCTTTTTGTTTCCCTCTTAGCTTTTTGTTGTCTCTTTTGAATGGTGTGTAAAGGTGTCTATAAACAGGGAGCAAACCCCACATTCACTAGCACTTATACTGTTACCTAGTTGGGTAATGAAATGTCTGCAAGCAAACAACCAAGCTCAGAGAACACCAAGGACTCCACAATTCAACCCCGAGCTACAGATATACTCCTCTATTGGAGGATTAGAGCTCCTTGATGAAGTTACTATTTTTAATAAAATTACTACCCTAAACACTTGGTGGTCATTTTGTCACTAAATTACTTGTTTTTAAAAAAAATATCTGAGTATTTTGAAGTTATACATGTTTTAAATAAATCTTGAATTCTCAATTCTTCCAGAGTTTTTAATCTCATTCCCTAATTGTTCTGCTTTGGCTCAATCAAAAGTTTTATGGAATACCCTATACTTTTATATGCATATTACCTTTTGCTATTGTATTTGTTTTATTTTTTGCTCTGAAACTGTCCTACAGAATATCTTTATATATATATATATATCAACTTAATAAATAAACAAAATAAAATTATTTATTGTGCCACTCATTATCCATAAGTGTGGAAAGCACCCGAGGGATGCTAATTGAAGGTGAAACATAAGACAACCTACTATGTAGGAGATAACTTGTTTGACTTATTATGTCCAGCCCCAGCAAATACACTTGTTACCATGTATTTCTTTACATATGGATATATGTCAAACATTGATCTAAAAGCTTCATTATTTTGATGCACAGAATTATTAATATTCTTGTTACTAGTATTTCTGTTACTGTTCAAACTATCGAACAGTGGCACTCATTTCACATGCCAGTAAGGTAATGCTCAAGATCCTGCAAGGTAGACTTCAGCAACTCATGGAGCGAGAATTGCCAGATGTACAAGCTGGGTTTAGAAAAGGCAGAGGAACTAGGGACCAAATTGCCAATATCCGCTGGATAATGGAAAAAGCCAGGGAGTTTCAGAAAAACATCTATTTCTGTTTTATTGACTATTCTAAAGCCTTTGACTGTGTGGACCATAACAAATTGTGGCAGGTTCTTAGTGGTATGGGGATACCAAGTAATCTTGTCTGCCTCCTGAAGAATCTGTATAACGACCAAGTAGCAACAGTAAGAACAGACCACGGAACAACAGACTGGTTTAAGATTGGGAAAGGAGTACGGCAGGGCTGTATACTCTCACCCTACCTATTCAACTTGTATGCAGAACACATCATGCGACAAGCTGGCCTTGAGGAATCCAAGGCTGGAGTTAAAATTGCTGGAAGAAACATTAACAATCTCAGATATGCAGATGATACCACTTTGATGGCTGAAAGCGAAGAGGAACTGAGGAGCCTTATGATGAAGGTGAAAGAAGAAAGTGCAAAAGCTGGTTTGCAGCTAAACCTCAAAAAAACCAAGATTATGGCAACCAGCTTGATTGATAACTGGCAAATAGAGGGAGAAAATGTAGAAGCAGTGAAAGACTTTGCATTTCTAGGTACAACGATTACTGCAGATGCTGACTGCAGTCAGGAAATCAGAAGACGCTTAATCCTTGGGAGAAGAGCAATGACAAATCTCGATAAAATAGTTAAGAGCAGAGACATCACACTGACAACAAAGGTCCGCATAGTTAAAGCAATGGTGTTCCCCGTAGTAACATATGGCTGCGAGAGCTGGACCATAAGGAAGGCTGAGAGAAGGAAGATCGATCCTTTGGAACTGTGGTGTTGGAGGAAAATTCTGAGAGTACCTTGGACTGCAAGAAGATCAAACCAGTTCTTCCTCCAGGAAATAAAACCAGACTGCTCACTTGAGGGAATGGTATTAAAGGCAAAACTGAAATACTTTGGCCACATCATGAGAAGACAGGACACCCTGGAGAAGATGCTGATGCTAGGGAGAGTGGTTGGCAAAAGGAAGAGGGGCCGACCAAGGGCAAGGTGGATGGATGATATTCTAGAGGTGACGGACTCGTCCCTGGGGGAGCTGGGGATGTTGACGACCGACAGGAAGCTCTGGCGTGGGCTGGTCCATGAAGTCACGAAGAGTCGGAAGCGACTAAACGAATAAACAACAACAAAGTATTTCTGTTAGCAGTATTGCTAGTAATAGTAAATTATTAGTAACACTTGATATAGGTTGGTTGACATAGCCCCATACTCATACTGTAACTATTTCAGTTATATATTACCAGTAAAAACTGAACAAATTATAAGGCAGTTAGGGATTTAGAGGTGTTATAGACCATCTACTCAAAGTATGCCATAATGAGAAAAAGTGTGGAAGAAATAGCAATTTGCAATTTTGTTAGCAGCTTGTTGAATATCTTGGAGTACTTTTAGCCTGATTACATCTTTTAATATGCTGGAATGGTTATATAGCTGGGGTTGGGCTGCTTCTACCTTTTACATATTGCTTATTTCTCATATCAGAATATCCATGGTATTTAAATTCTGCCACAACAATTTCATTTCTAATAAGAGGGTTTATTTTCTTGCTTTCACCTGTCACTCTGATGAGGGTAATAATTAAAGTGGCACACAGTTAAGCATGTATACAAACCAAAAATAACTTCTTTTCCTATTCACTAACTTCTAATAGCCTCTAATTTTTCTCTGACAGCTCATTTAGTATAGGGGATATTTTTCCCCCTCCAGAATTATGTATCATTCTGCATGATGCCAACTCATATAGTAACAATCTTCACAGTAAATAGTTCTAAACAATTGGTTGGATTTGTACATTGTACTAGATCATGGGCTGTTTTTACATCATTTTACAACAATTCACACTTACAAGCCATTTTTTTACAAACCACAATGACTAGGTCAATGCATTATGATAAACCATAATTAAACAAGCAATATTTTAACTTGTGTGTGTCATTTACATTATACATAGACTGTAGGATAAGAATACTTTATTATCTACTGCTACTTTTACATACAGCCCACATATAGTTCAAGTGATCTTTTAAATTTGTGCATAAAATAGGAAAGGCATCCATTATCAGTACATCCCACACACAGTTCTTATGCAGCTGCTAAATATGGTAATATATTGAAGATGCACCTTCAAGTCCCTATTTAGCCATGAGGTGCACTGGTAACTTCAGGAAAGTTGATGCTTCTCATCCTAATTTATCTCACATGTTGTCATGCGCTGCCTACCTCTGAATAACGTTCAGACACTGGGTTGCAAAGCAGGCTCTGGTTTATTTCAGGATAGGTACAACGTTGTTAGAAAAAGCTGAGAGTGACAGGAGCGCGCCGGTGCGGGGTTTAAATACCCCGCGCCGGTCAGCGCCCCCTCGCTCTCGGTCACGTCACCCCCCTTTGTCCCATGCGTTGCCCTGCCATTGGTTGAGGGTTTCTAGGATCGCCCATCCTCAGGTTTTCATTCTTCTGCTGATTGCTTTCAGCTGGGCGATCCCCGTGGTATTGCTGCTGATGGCTTGGGTGGCTCCGTGATCCGTTTATCTATTGTTTGTTAGCCGTTAGTCGTTGTGGGTTGATGGCTACTTAACTTGTACCCCTTCACCTATTTCCTTGTCATTGTCATGAGTGCCATTGCGCTGATTACTTTAGCTCAACGGCACTCATGACATACTGCCCCCTTTCCGAATAGTGTTCTCCCCCGGGTTTCTGGGTTTCCCCCATGGAGCTGTCAAAACGCCATTTTTTTTTTTTTTTTTTTTTTTTTCAAAGTTCCCGCCGGAGTAGTTGTCGCCCCTCCCTTTGCTCCTCCCTCTACCACGTGCCTTCCCAGGGTGTGTCCATGGTGCGCATGCTCGGGTTCTGACCTGGCGTGCGCATGCTCCAACCACACCCTGTTTGTTTGGCTCAGTTCGGCGAGGCGAGAGGCGTGGCTGGTCGGGTGCTGCTCAGCTCCAGGTAGGGCCCTTTTTTGCTTATTTGGAGTGCGTCGCCTTTGTTGTGTCTCCTGGGCGTTGCCCCCAGGTTGCCCTGTTGACTTGCTTGCCACTCCCCCGCGGCCAGGGGGCGGGGGGAGGGTGCTGGCGATCGTTTGTCACCACCCCGTGGGCCCGGGGCGGGGGGAGTGAGTCCCGGGGGGGGGAAGGTCCACCCAAGTCGCGGGCTTGGGGGGGGCCCCTTCCCTTGGGGCACGGGAGGCGGGGGGAGGCCTGCGGGGGGGGGGGTTGGTTTTGCTGACCTTGATTGCGGTTTGTCGGGGTATGCCCGGTGGAATGCTCTGGTCAGGTCAGGCGCTTTAACGTTGTGCGCCGCCACCCATTCCGGGTGGGGGAAGTGTTTCCACCTGACCAGATAGTGTAGGGTTCCTCGTTGCTTGCGTGAGTCGAGGATGTCCCTTATCTCGAAGTGGTGTTGCCCGTCGATCATAAGCGGTGCGGGCTGAGGCGTGCTTGGGTGCCATCGGGAGGTGGTTGCCGGTTTTAGGAGGCTGGTGTGGAACACCGGGTGGAGCCTCCGGAGGTTGTGTGGCAGGTCCAGGCGTATTGCTACCGGGTTCACTATTTGCGTGACTCGGAACGGCCCGATGTACTTAGGCCCCAGTTTTTTCGAGGGTTGGGTTGACTTTAGGAACTTGGTGGAGAGATAGGCCATGTCCCCCGCCTGGAACGTCGGTTGTTGGCGCCGGTGCTTGTCGGCCTGCTCTTTGTAAGCAGCCTGTGCCTCCTTCAGCGCCGCCGTGATTACTGGCCATGCTTCCGCGATCTTCCGTCCCCAGTCGCTGGCGTCCACCTGGGGTTCCGGGGGTTGAGGTAGCTCCGGTATGGGGACGAAGTCGCGCCCCGAGACTACTTCGAACGGGGTTTTTCCCGTGCTCGTGTGGACGGCGTTGTTGTATGCGACTTCGGCGAACGGGAGCAGTTCAGCCCAGTCGTCCTGGTGGTAGTTCGTATAGGATCGTATAAATTGCTCTAAGGTGGCATTAAGAACCTCAGTGGCTCCGTCCGTCTGCGGATGCCAAGCCGTAGACAGGGCCTGTTGGGTCCCCGTCAGCTTCAAGAAGGCCCGCCAGAATTTGGAGGTGAACTGTGTGCCCCTGTCGGTCACCACACGTGCGGGACATCCGTGTAGCCTGTACACGTGGATGAGGAAGAGTTTGGCTAGTTGTTGTGAGGATGGGACTGACGTGCAGGGGATGAAGTGGGCCTGCTTTGAGAAGTAGTCCTTCACCACCCAAATGGCCGTTTTCTTCTGGCTGGGTGGGAGGTCCACTATAAAATCCATAGAGATTTCCTCCCATGGGCGGGAGGGTTCTGCCACCCGTTGCAATAGCCCCGCGGGTTTGCCTGGTGCCCGTTTGGCCCGAGCGCACGTTGGGCAGGACGCCACGTAGGTTTTTACGTCTCGCCTGAGCGCGGGCCACCAGAATTGCCGCCGTGTTAGGTGTAGGGTCTTGAGGAACCCAAAGTGTCCCGCTTGCTTGGCGTCGTGTGACCTATGCAAGATCGCCTGGCGTTGCGAGTCCGGGACGTAGATTCTGCCTTCCCCCCATGCTAGGTCTTGCGCCATCGTTACCTTGTCGGGGTTTGCCAGGAACCAGGGGTCGGTTTTGAGGGCGGCGGCGAGGTCCGTGCGCATTCCCCCTGGTAGTTGCGGTTGCCTTCTTTCCGTCGCCGGTTGTCCCGCCGTCGGCTGCGCCGTAGCGTCGAGCTGCCTCCGTGCGCCGCTTCGGGTGGTCACGGCCATCCCCAGTTGCGAGGCGGATAGGACCGTCCCAATGGTGTCTGGGGCGGGCTCTTCGTCTTGGGGCAGCCGGGAGAGGGCGTCGGCCAGGAAGTTCTTCTTGCCCGGCATGAACTTCAACTGGAAATCAAAGCGGCTGAAGAATTGTGCCCATCGGACCTGTTTTGGGCTAAGGCGTCTAGGCGTTCGTAGGGCCTCGAGGTTCCGGTGGTCCGTCCAGACCTCGAATGGTTGGGTGGCTCCCTCGAGTAGGTGACGCCATGTTTCTAGTGCCGATTTCACCGCAAAGGCTTCTTTCTCCCAGACGTGCCATCGCCTCTCTGTCTCGGAGAACTTCCTTGACAGGTAGGCGCATGGTTTCAGGAGCCCCGTGGAGTCTTTTTGTAGGAGGATGGCTCCCAGGGAGAAGTCTGAGGCGTCGGCTTGGACCACGAACGGCCGTTCTGGGTCCGGGTGCGCGAGGATTGGCTCCGTCGTGAACAGCGCTTTCAGCTTGTCGAATGCGGTCTGGCACGCGGGAGTCCAATTCAGCACTGTGCCTGGGTTCTTGGCGCGTCTGGTGTCCCCCACCCCTTTGGTTTTGAGGAGGTCCGTTAAGGGTAGGGCTATCTCAGCGAACCCCCGGGCGAAGGACCTGTAGAAATTCGCGAATCCCAGGAAGCTCTGTAGTTGCCGTCTGTTGCGGGGCCGCTCCCAGTTTAGTACCGCTTCGACTTTTGCGGGGTCCATCTCGATGCCGTCCCCGGAGATTCGATACCCCAAATAGTCTAGGCGGTCTTTGTGAAACTCGCACTTTGTGGGCTTTGCATAGAGCTGCGCCCTTCTGAGCTTGTCGAGGACTTGCCTGACTAAGGTTACGTGTTCCTCGTATGTTTTTGTGTAAATAAGGACGTCGTCGATGTAGACCAGGACCCCTTTAAACAGATGTTCATGCAGTACCTCATTGATGAGCTGCATGAACACCCCAGGGGCCCCCGCGAGTCCGAAGGGCAGTACCTTGTACTGGAAAGCGCCTAGGGGGCAGTTGAACGCCGTCTTCCATTCGTCCCCCTCCCTGATTCGGATGCGATAGTACGCCTCGCGCAGGTCCAATTTGGAAAAGACTTTGCCCGTGGACAGGTGGGCGAGCATGTCCTTCACCAGGGGTAAGGGGTATTTGTTGGACAGGGAAGCCGCGTTTAGGCCCCGGTAGTCGGTACAGAGCCGTAGGGTCCCGTCTTTCTTCTCCCGGAATAGGACGGGGGCTCCGACCGGTGAGCATGCTGGCTCTATAAATCCCCTGTCTAGGTTTTTATCGATGAACTCCCGGAGGGTTGCCATCTCCTTCGGGGTCATCGAATAGATCTTTGGTCTAGGTAGGGGGACGTCGGGCAGTAGGTCGATTCGGCAATCCGTCTTGCGGTGGGGGGGTAGTTGGTCTGCCTCTGCTTCTCCGAAGACCTCGGAGAAGTCGGCGTATTGTTCCGGTAGGTCTGCAGTGGTAGCGGCGTTGTCTTGTGTGGTCGCCTCCGCTCGTCCTACCGTGGGGTTGCTTTTGCCAGCTGGTACTGGTGCTCGATACTCGCCGTCGCCGAATGTGAAGGTGCGGGTCGCCCAGTTGATCCGCGGGTTGTTTTTCGCGAGCCATGGCATCCCCAGGACTGCAATGGGCCGTCCGATGGGCGTGACTACGAACGATGTGCGCTCGGTGTGAGTGCCCATTTGCAGGGTGACCGGCTCGGTTTGTAGCGTGGCTGGTTTCCCCCCCGCTGTGGAGCCGTCCAGCTGGTGGAATGCCAGCGGCGTGGGGAGGGGGAAGCAGCGGAGTTCGAGTTTGGCGACTAGGTCGGGGTGGATAAGGTTTTTTGAGCACCCCGAGTCCACTAGTGCCGCGGCCGTGGTGGCTCCGTTGCCGGCCGAGAGTTGAATTGCTGCCAATATTACGGAGCTTTTGTCGTTTCGTTGAGGTGGTTCGCGTTGCTGTCCCGCCGCCTGCCTCGCCACGCGTTTCAGGGCAAGCGGGGAGCATTTCCCGCCGGCTGGTCGGGGTCGGTATTGTCCTCTTCTCCCCAGTAAGCGTCCCAGCCCTCTTCCGGTGTCGCTGTGGCCACGGTCATTCGGCGGTGAGGGGGCGGCCCCGGGTTGGGTGGTTTGGGGCTAATTTTCGGGGCGGGCTTGGGCGCGCTGGTCGGCGGTCGGTTGGCGAAGCAGTCCGCCGTCTTGTGCCCTAATTTGCCACACCTCCCGCAGGGCTCCCGGTTGAACTTCTTTTTAGGGTATATGGGGCCGGCCATCCCCCCGTGTGGTGCGGGTACCTTTTTCCCGACGTAGTTTGTGTCTTCCGTGGTTGTCATAAGGAAGGTGCGGTGCGCGTGTTCGGCTTTCCCCGCGAGGTGGATCCACCCGTGTAACGTTTCTGGGTCGTCGCGGTAGAGGGCCCATTGGAGAACGTCGCGGTTGAGCCCCTTTTTGAAGATTTCCAGCAGGGTGGTCTCAGACCAGTCGCAGACCTTTCCCGCGAGGGCTTTGAACTCCAGGGCGTAGTCAGGGACCGTGCGTGCGCCCTGTTTAAGTCTCTGGAGTGCGCTTTTCGCCCGTACTTTGGCTAGGGGGTCTTCGAAATAGTTTTTCATCTCGTTGATGAAAGCAGGGAAGGTGGCGAGGGCGGGGGAGCTGGACTCGTACAGTTGGACGTACCAGTCCGCCGCCCTGTCTTGGAGTTTGATTGCCACGGCGCCGATCTTGTCGGCCTCGGAGTCATAGGAGTGTCCGTGCCTCCCCATGAACTCCCTAGCGTTGGTGACGAAAAACGAGAGTTTTGAGGGGGTCCCATCGAAGAAGATGGGGAAGTCCTTTGGGGCCCGGGCGTTTTGCGCGGCCCCGCCTCTCGCTTCCCGGGATGTGGTGTCGGCCGCCTGTGCCGTCTGCTGGCTTTCCGCTGGCTCGTGTGGGTTCGGTGCTTCGCTCGGGGTGTGGGCTTGTGCGGGGACGTCATTGGGTGGCGCGGGGGGCATAAGCGCCTGGAGCATGGTCCGGAGTTCCGTCAGCTGAGCCCGCATGGCCGCGAGTTCAGCTCGTGCCTCCTCGTCCACAGCCCGCACCGCCGCTGGGGCCGGTTCCGTTGGCGCGTCCTCGGGGGGGGGGGTTCATCGTCCCTCCGCCGCGGGTCCGCTTCCTCCTCCGTCTGATGGGTGTCTCCGTCGTCCTCCTCCGTGTCGAGCACCGTGGGGCTGTCGCTCCACGCCCGTTGCTGGGGTGCGATGTGGGGCGCGGGGTCCTCCGCTGGTTTCGGAAGTCGTGCTGCTCCCTCCCGCGGTCGGGTTGCCTCCGTCGCCATCTCCCCTTGGGGTTGGAGCTGAGGCTCGGGTCGGGTGGGGCGGGCGTCCATGGCTCCGGGAGTCCGCGGTGCCTCTGGCCTCGGTCGGTCCTCCTCTGTCTCTTGCCGCGCGGCTCGCCCTCCTTGCCCGCGCCGTTCCGGCCTCATCTTGCTGGTCTTCTCGCCGTCTACTCCTCCCGCGGCTCGTTGTCGTCCGGTGGGGCTCGGCGAGGCTGAGTTTATGACTCTCAGCTTTATGTCATGCGCTGCCTACCTCTGAATAACGTTCAGACACTGGGTTGCAAAGCAGGCTCTGGTTTATTTCAGGATAGGTACAACGTTGTTAGAAAAAGCTGAGAGTGACAGGAGCGCGCCGGTGCGGGGTTTAAATACCCCGCGCCGGTCAGCGCCCCCTCGCTCTCGGTCACGTCACCCCCCTTTGTCCCATGCGTTGCCCTGCCATTGGTTGAGGGTTTCTAGGATCGCCCATCCTCAGGTTTTCATTCTTCTGCTGATTGCTTTCAGCTGGGCGATCCCCGTGGTATTGCTGCTGATGGCTTGGGTGGCTCCGTGATCCGTTTATCTATTGTTTGTTAGCCGTTAGTCGTTGTGGGTTGATGGCTACTTAACTTGTACCCCTTCACCTATTTCCTTGTCATTGTCATGAGTGCCATTGCGCTGATTACTTTAGCTCAACGGCACTCATGACACATGTTTATTTTGAAGATAAAAGTTTGTTTAATGTTTGTTTGTTGGATTTAGAGTTACCAATCTACCCAAGGAACTCTGGGCAGTGAACCAAAATGAAACATAACCAAATAATATAAATCCAATTCAAAAGAACCCGGGTCAAGAACCCTAAAATTACATTTTTAGTATATATCAACAAAACCATACTCACATGGTTATGGAGCTACTATCCAGTTTTGCTTAGGTCCTGGCTACTGAAGGGATCACCTCTCCTATGATGAACCTCTGTGGTTCTTAGACCTAAAGGAGATATCTTTTTAAGATGTCCCTGCTGTAAGAGGCTTACTGTTCTGGCTTTGTGGCAGTGTTCTTATGTATTATTCTCCTGAACTTTTCAGGAGCTATGTTTGGCCCATAGTTTCTCAGTGCTTAAGAAATCCATAAAGCTGCATCTTTTACTAGGTTTTTAACTGTGAAATAATTTTGGCATTTATATTCATTTTCATTTTTAACATTTCTTTTTTTACATTTTGTTAGCCTCGAGTGCCTGCCAACACAGAAAAATAGGGCAAAAATTGAGTAAATAAATAAACTGCTAAATAGATAAATAAACAAAGTGTCTGCACCACCACCTCCACTGATATGAATCAAATCAAGTCTGAGACTAGAAGTCAAATAAAAATGAACATTAAAGACAAGGAGAAAAATGTTCTTCTCTTGTTACTTACATTGCTCTAGTAGCCATTATCCATTATATTGGAGTTAATCAATTCTATCCCATAGAGATATCATTCATCATGGAGCAGCCTTGTCGCTATGTAGCAGAATGTTTGACTGAGTAAGTGATGTTGGGATTTCTGACTGCAATAAAATATAGCTTACATAAAATTCTTCTATTTGACCTGGTAATTTATTTATTAAAGATTGGACTAACCTTAATCTCAGGTCATAATAAAATCCATAGTGTTTTTTTTAAAACTGTATAGATTTTATTTCACATAATCCAGTGGGCATATCTTTTGCAATGATGGAGCTATATTAAATCTGTCCTTCAAGATTGCTGAAGGGCAACTCTACTGAAACGGATTTGCATAAGATTTGTTTAATGAAGTTAAATATATAGTATGATAAGATGAAGGAAGAAACAGGTGAGGAAATAAAGTTTTACACATATGCTCAGGAGGAAAGCAATGGATACTAGAGACGTATCCACTTCCTTTGGAGAATATTGTGCATAGGAGGGTTGAGGAGGGCAAATCCTTTCCATGCACATGCAATCCTTCCCCACATGGTTACACCATTGTTACTTTATTTAATATCTGCAGTCATCCATCCTGAACATGCTTACTTGAACATTCTTCCTTAAATATTAAAGTTAGCAGTATTAATATAAAATGTAACATATTATGAAATCCAGCATTTTGGACAAATCTGTGGTCACCTATGAAATATGTTTTGCCTTGTCTATGTCCCCTGTCATCTTTTCCTAATTACCTATATCATATCTATCTGTAGAACAGTATTTATTGTGTCATTTAACACATAGTATTCAGAATTATATGGCTTTCTCAGCATAAATGGAAACCTCTTGAAATAATGTCCACATATTAGCTGTTCCATATGTTGACCAAAGTGTACAGCAGCTTATTTCCACACTGACTGATCATAACCATGCAGCATGTCAACATTTCTTAAGTAGGTCCTGCTGGGGGTTGCTGTGATATGAAGAAAAAAATTAATGATTCTATATGACGAAGCACTATTGAGAAATAATTTGCTACTTTAAATGTTTTGCAGACAGTTGCAGTGCACAATTTGATATGTGAAACAGTTTATAATTACTTACAATTTCAATATCTTGCAGAAATTTGTTATTTTACACAGTATCCTTCTTGCATTATGCAATCTAATTTTAAAATATAAACTCTGAATTTCCATAGCCTTATGACAACTTTTACATTTGTTCAAAATGGAACTGATAGTCTTATGAATATGAGATTGGAAAGAGTTAAAATATATGCTTTTGCCATTTCATTCAAGTCTGCCAACTTCAAACAGTGTCAAAGCTGGTGGCAAGCCCAGTCAGGTCATTGTTATGTAATAGAAATTTTGACATTCTAAAAAAAAACTCCAGATATCTGAAAGCTTGTTTATTGTCATATATTGAAGGTTGTATATTTCAGTACCCTTCTTTCATCACAGACTATTTTTATGTTAAAAGGGTACTTTTTTAAAAAAAGGTCTCTAACCTCCCTGAAGTAGAGTTCAGCAACTAGTGAATCAAATTTCTGAGGCAGAGCATATTCTATTTTATAGAGAAATAAACCATTTCAGAGATAACGTTTATGCAATAACAGAAGATAAATGTATGTCCACAAGAGTGCAAAACAACAGAACACTGTTCAGCTGAACTGGTATGCTATGATAAGAAAATCAAGTAGACCAGTGGAGGCACATACCAGAATTTTTAGACATGTCTATTAGCAGCTCTTATAAGGATGATGAAATATATTATTAATTACTTCAACTCAAACTGACAGAGGAAAGACCTCTCAATTATTTGATAAGTGGTGAATGGAATTGTAAAAGCCAACCAAAAGCCAACCCAAATCCAGAATTCCAGAGGCATCTAAAAGTAAAATAAGAACTAGTGGCATATATGGTGGGTTCAAAATTAATTTTGTAGTAACATTATATCTGCATCGCAGGACTAAAATGTAAAACTGTATTAAATGATTTGATGTCTCATTGAATTTCCACATGAATAGAACTGTAATGATGGTGGTTTGGTCTAAGACTGTAAGGAAGATTATCTATCTAAATTAAAGCTGATCCTTTGATTTAAAGAAAAAAGGAATACTTAAGAAAATATGTCTGATCAGTTAAAGTACATTAAAAAAGCAAAATAATATGTATTATTAACAAAATATGTTATTAAATTATAAAGTCTGCACCACCACCAATTTTCCTCCTTAGCCATAAGGAGAAACAATATCAATAAAATTTCTAGAATCTATTTGTAGCATAATTCCTCATATACTGAATAAACTTTAGTTCAGTTGTGGACTTGGGCTCTAATATTTCCATTTCTAAAATTATGATGTAATTTATTCCTATAACCACAAAGAAGACACATCCCAAAATGAAAATGTTTGTTCCAAACTTAGTTTTCCACTCCTCCAGAGCTAAAGTTGAACAAACTTCAGCCTTGTAGATTTTTTATTTTTATCTCATGAAGTGATGGGACCTATAAAGACAGCTGACATTTTTTGATCATAGTAAGACATGTAAATTGAATGCCCCAATGTATAGTCTAATATCATGACTGAATAATGCATTAAGAGTAGGCTACACAGTGCAAAGCAATATAGTCATTCTTATAGTATAACAAACAATATACTACCCACTGTTTTTCTACCAGCATTTGTATTCTTAAAATTTCTCCATCCAGTTTCCAATCTTAAGTAAACATTCTCCCAAAGTACACAAATTCATTTATTTGTTGTAATTTTTTGCTATTTATATATAACTTACAATTGTTCACTCCATTTTCCCTGTCAAACACAACTACCTTGGTCTTTGATCCATTTATTTTCATATTCACACTTCTTTTGGGATCATATAATTAAACATTCATTGCAAAGCATTCAGGTTCTCAGCAAACAAGACAGTATTATATGAATGCAAAATTGCATACAAAGTTCACATCCCTAGTCAGCACACTTCTAACATAACATTTATCCATAAATACAGTATATTAAATAACCAAGAGGATATCAGATATTCTTCTCTTACTCTTTGTTTAGGATTGAACCATTTGCTAAACATTCCATTTTTATGTACATCTTATACTGTTTTTATGATTTTCAGTAACCAATCTATGCATATTAATAATCCTGTAGGTTTTTGCCCCAAATGTGGCAATGTAGACAAGTCCAATCCATACATTCGAGTTAATATTACATACCAACTTCTAAGCTGCATCCAACCCTTACTAAAAATTTTATTACAAGATCTTACATAATAGAATATGTTGTATTAACCTCCTTTTAATATCAAAAGACATTAATTTTACATTTTAACGTAACCTTTCATTGGTTCACAAAAGTAGATCATTCAAGCTAATTATTCCAAAGACTATGTGAATAATTAATGTCAATTTTACAAACATCCTTCAAGTTTCTTATAAAAATTGGTTACTGAGGCTTATGAGCATCAGCCAATTCCTCCAGAACCTCTAACCATGGGTGGAACTTCAGAAACAGAGCTGGTATCAGGATCAAACAGCCTAAATATTAACAGCCTATACATCAAAAACTTAAGCTGGATAAACTACCAGAAAGAATTCTTGGATAAATTACTGTTTTTATGTCCTACAACAAGTTTTTTTTAAACTGCATAAGAATTGACTTGGCTGAAAGTAATAAAGTTATCAAAAAGCCCAATTTATTTCCCCAAAACAGAACTGCACAACTCTGTATATAGAATTCATCATTCCACATAAGAACTAGAATAAAAATGCCACTTCATCTTAAACACAGAACCCCCAAATGTTCAATCCAGTTCCCAGCTCAGTCCAGCAAAATCATATGCCTTGTTCTACTGCCAGATAGCAGCATTTTTTAATCTCAGAAAATTGGAAGAGCCAGGAAAAAAAAAAAAATAAATCCCACTCAAGATCAATGTTTTGTTCAAAACCTTCAGCATTTCAGATCTTGGTCTTCTTGTTTTATTGAAAATTACAGTAACCTTCTAAACTGGCTGATTTGGTTTCAGAAAATATTTTGCAAGATATATAGGCATTTAACACTATTTTTTTAGAAAAAGGCTTTTTCATAACTTTATTACTTTCAGCCAAATCAATTCTTGTGTAGTTTACGTATGAGATTTCATATCCTGCTATAGTTCATTATTGGCTATTATAGCAAATTTATTGCTAAAGATCATCAGTGAGTGATTTCAAAAGGCAATCTGGACCATTTCAGTTGGGGTATTCTTTCTTGATAGAATGGTTTCATCATGCTCCATGTGATCAAACAATATATTGCTTTACAAGTGAAGGTATAGTTCTGTATACATTTTTCTTTAATCAATATAAGTATGTTTGGGATCACTGTACATGGAGACACAAAGTTTGTTTCTTTCCTCCACAACCAATTAGCCAGTCTCCATTCTTTCTCTACCAAAAAGCAATGAGAGTTACCTAAGAGCACACAGAAACACATACAGATACAACAGTCCTCATTAGCATCAGCTATAATGGGTCATTGGTTTGTTTTTAATTATTTCTTATTACAGAATATACATGATTACGGCATGAAAACATTTCTGGAAGGAAAGCAGGAAAAAAGTACAGAAGTGCGCATTTCGTATTTCATGTAATGTAGAGTTTGATTTTTAGTGTAAGTGCTGAAAGTTGAAACACACTATCAACCAATATCCAAAACTGATGATTCATTGAGTGTCACCTCACTGAATAAGGGCACACTAACGATAGAGCTGAATAACCTTTTTATGGCAAATTGGCAAGATTATTTTTGGGAATTGTGGAAGTGCCAATATATGGGAGTGATGATGCAAAACGAAATGGTCTGTGTAATGTATGTAGGCAAGCCTTATGAATGAGTCTTGGAAGATCTTTTTCTTTCTATTTTTAACTAAGCCAAGACTATTTTTCTCATTGTGATTGGTGTGGAGGGGTGTTCCTGAGATGGATTAGAGAAAAATGCTGGGAATAAACAACACGAATATATACTTCCAGCATGTCACCCAAACCTAAAGCAAGGAGGCACCTAGATTGGGAAGCAGCATTACAGAAAGATGTTGGAGGTGGATGATCACTTTAGCAATAATGACAGAGGCATCATTTCATGCTGCACATAAAAGGGCAATGATAAACTATTCTTGTAATCTACCAAGAAAACCACATGGATATAAAAGATAAAGTGATTGACAGTATAGTGCCAGATGATCTGCCCCTCAGGTTAGATGGCACTCAACATACTACTGGTAAAAAGCTGAGGACCTTTTGGAATACTAACGGTGTTTATGACATGGCTAGATCAAAACTTTTGGCATATCTAGTACTCGATGTTGTCATGCAGGAAAATAAAATCTGAAGCTCTAAAAACAGTGGGAGCATGGAACATAAGAAGTATGGATATAGGAAAGCTCAGCACAGTGAAAGATAAAATGAATTGGCTCAGATTGACATCCTAGGCATCAGCAAATTGAAACAGACTAGAACTAAACACTTTCAGTCAGAAAATCATACTGTTTACTTTTTAGGACATGAAAAACAAGAAGGGACAGTGGTGCTTTCATGGTCAGGAAGGATATAGCAAGGACACTACTTGGCTATGTCAGTAACCAAATAATGTCAATTAGACAACCCTTTAATATGATGGTTGTCTAGGTTTATCTCAAACCACAGTTGCAGAAGAAGAGTAGTTTGATGAATTTTATGGTCAAGTTCAATTGAGGGAAACTGAATTTGAAAAATATCAGTATGGTTTTAAAAATGGAAGAAGAAACATCAATAACCCATGGTATGCTACTGATGCTACCCTGATAGCTGAAAATGCAAATTATCTGGAAGCTCTAGGAATGAAAGTCAAGGAGCACAGTGAAAAAATAGGACTAAGATTAAATTTAAAGAAGACCAAACTAATGACAACTGCTACAGAAACCAGCCTTAGAATCGACAATGAAGATATTGGGTTCTGGAATGTGATAGTTTCTCAGTGCTGTTTGATACCTCAGGTTGACTACCTCAAATGTGAGGATCCTATGATTGGTAACTTTTAAAATATTATACAAACAATTTGGTAATATGAATAGAATGTTGGAACCGATATTAGCGATATGGTTTAAATCTCTGCTTAACCCTGAAACTCACTATAGATTAATCTGAACCATTTACTGTTATTACTGAAACTTGGCAAACTCATAGAGTTGTCAAAACATAATGGGAAAAGGCTAATGCAACAGCATACCAAAGTACAAAAACTGTGACAGCAATGATAACAGAAAACCTGCCGCGTTAATTAATATGGTACTCAGTTTTAGACTTCTCTGATTCATTTAGGGATGTATAGATGTGTCAGTATTTACAAGAGTATCACATACAATCAATTCCTCATCATTCTGTGAATTCCAGGAAAAAAAAAATCAAGCCAATTGTACTGGTACTTTTCATATTAGAATCTGGCTGCTGTTTCAGTGTTGCATTAATCCTTCTCATTGTCCTCTCAAGCTTACAAACAAAAGCTTATTCAAGTGTGCTGAAACAAGGGTGAGAAAAGAATTATTTTTTCTCTTCCCATTCTTTCATGTGATATCTTTGGGGCAGGGGGAGGGGGGATTATTCATTCATAGAATTCTGCAAAGCTTTAATGGGTGCTTTGCTTCAATAGCAAGTTGCTTCCTTTTGCATGATTTCTGGAGTCCAAATGGAATCTAGGCCTACCTATTTGCTGCAAAAATCTAGGCAATCATAGATAGTGTCCACTTTTTATTTATTTACTGGAACTACCAGACAATGCACAGAAACAATGTAAGGCACCTCAACAAAAACTGCAATCTCATCACCTTGACAAGGAGAATTGTATCACCTCTATGGTGAAAAGTGCTTCATCAGAGCAAACACACAGAGGTCTATTCATTTGGATGATGATAATGATGACGATGACGATGATAAATTAAATTTGTATGCAGCCATATTATTGAGTCTCCTGGTGGCTTACAAGTGAAAACACTGTAAAACTTATGGTGTTGGAAAACTTCAAAAAGTTTATTCCTTCAGTTATTTTGTAATGCCTCTCACTATTGGATGCTTCACATGCACTGAAATAATGCACACGGTAAATTGAAGGGCTGTGCAATCCCTTTGTATTTACACTATCATTAAAAGTGTTTATACAGAAATACTTCCCATGTAGTGAATAAACAGTTTATCCACTTTGGGAGACTAAATCCTGCTCATGTGAAGACATTTCACATGTATCATTACATCCAGGAAGCTTTGAGTATGTGTCTTGCCCCCCACCCCACCCCCTACCCACTATGGTACAACATTCTGAGATCTAGTTTTGTGAGTATGTTGTGCTTAAATAAAACCACAGCATTCTGTGTTGGCTGGATGCTCAAACTAATTGCTGGATTATTTTGCCAGCTTTATGTATTTCTTTGAAATGGTACAAATTTGCCCTTATTGTATCATTTGTTATTACTAGATAAGTCATCAAATTTCAAAAGTTGATACTATTTATTGCAATTCACTGCACTGCATTTATGCCCCATCTTTCCTCTTGGGTATGGGATATACTTCAGCAAAGGATTGTTACCTTATCGTGGTGCTGGAGCTTGAGCACCTCAATGATGCCATGAGCTAAACCGTGAAGGGCCACCCAAGACGGGAAGGTCATGACAGAGAGGTCAGACTAAATGCGATCCCTGGGGAAGGTAATGGCAACCCACCCCAGTATTCTTGTCGTGAAAACTAAATGGATCAGTACAACCAGAGATATATCAGTATACCATCGGAAGATAAGACCCCCAGGTCGGAAGATGGTCAAAATGCTATTAGGGAGGAACAGAGGATGAGTTCAACTAGCCCCAGACGTGACAACGCAGCTAGCTCAAAGCCGAAAGGACGGCTAGTGGCCGACGGTGCTGGTGGTGAACGGCGAATCCGATGTTCTAAGGATCAACACACCATTGGAACCTGGAATGTAAGATCTATGAGCCAGAGCAAATTGGATGTGGTTATTGGTGAGATGTCAAGATTAAAGATAGACATTTTGGGTGTCAGTGAACTGAAATGGACTGGAATGGGCCACTTCACATCAAATGACCACCAGATCTACTACTGTGGACAAGAGGACCACAAAACAAATGGAGTAGCCTTCATAATTAATAGTAAAGTGGCTAAAGCAGTGCTTGGATACAATCCAAAAAACAATAGAATGATCTCAATTCGAATTCAGGGCAAGCCATCTAACATCACAGTGATCCAAATATACGCCCCAACCACAGATGCTGAAGAAGCTGAAGTAGAGCAGTTCTATGAGGATCTGCAGCACCTACTGGACAACACACCTAAAAGAGATGTTATTTTCATCACAGGAGACTGGAATGCTAAGGTGGGCAGTCAAGTGACACCTGGAATTACAGGCAAGCATGGCCTGGGAGAACAAAACGAAGCAGGACATAGACTGATAGAATTTTGACAAGACAAACCACTCTGCATAACAAACACTCACTTCCAACAACCTAAGAGACGGCTTTATACATGGACCTCACCAGATGGACAACACCGAAATCAGATTGACTACATCCTTTGCAGCCAAAGGTGGTGTACATCTATATAGTCGGTAAAAACAAGACCTGGAGCTGACTGTAGTTCTGATCACGAACTTCTTATTGCACAATTTAGGATCAGACTAAAGAGATTAGGGAAGACCCACAGATCAGCTAGATATGAGCTCACTAATATTCCTAAGGAATATGCAGTGGAGGTGAAGAATAGATTTAAGGGACTGGACTTAGTAGATAGGGTCCCGGAAGAACTCTGGACAGAAGTTCACAACATTGTTCAGGAGGCGGCAACAAAATACATCCCAAAGAAAGAGAAAACCAAGAAGGCAAAATGGCTGTCTGCTGAGACACTAGAAGTAGCCCAAGAAAGAAGGAAAGCAAAAGGCAACAGTGATAGGGGGAGATATGCCCAATTAAATGCAAAATTCCAGAGGTTAGCCAGAAGAGATAAGGAATTATTTTTAAACAAGCAATGTGCAGAAGTGGAAGAAGACAATAGAATAGGAAGGACAAGAGACCTCTTCCAGAAAATTAGAAACATTGGAGGTAAATTCCAGGCCAAAATGGGTATGATCAAAAACAAAGATGGCAAGGACCTAACAGAAGAAGAAGAGATCAAGAAAAGGTGGCAAGAATATACAGAAGACCTGTATAGGAAGGATAACAATATTGGGGATAGCTTTGATGGTGTGGTCGGTGAGCTAGAGCCAGACATCCTGAAGAGTGAGGTTCAATGGGCCTTAGGAAGCATTGCTAATAACAAGGCAGCAGGAGATGATGGCATCCCAGCTGAACTGTTCAAAATCTAGCAAGATGATGCTGTCCAGGTAATACATGCTATATGCCAGCAAATTTGGAAAACACAAGAATGGCCATCAGATTGGAAAAAATCAACTTATATCTCCATACCAAAAAAGGGGAACACTAAAGAATGTTCAAACTATCAAACAGTGGCACTCATTTCACATGCCAGTAAGGTAATGCTCAAGATCCTGCAAGGTAGGCTTCAGCAATTCATGGAGCGAGAAATGCCAGATGTACAAGCTGGGTTTAGAAAAGGCAGAGTAACTAGGGACCAAATTGCCAATATCCACTGGATAATGGAAAAAGCCAGGGAGTTTCAGAAAAACATCTATTTCTGTTTTATTGACTATTCTAAAGCCTTTGACTGTGTGGACCATAACAAATTGTGGCAAGCTCTTAGTGGTATAGGGATACCAAGTCATCTTGTCTGCCTCCTGAAGAATCTGTATGACGACCAAGTAGCAACAGTAAGAACAGACCACGGAACAACGGACTGGTTTAAGATTGGGAAAGGAGTACGGCAGGGCTGTATACTCTCACCCTACCTCTTCCACTTCTATGCAGAACACATCATGCGACAAGCTGGCCTTGAGGAATCCAAGGCTGGATTTAAAATTGCTGGAAGAAACATTAACAATCTCAGATATGCAGATGATACCACTTTGATGGCTGAAAGCGAAGAGGAACTGAGGAGCCTTATGATGAAGGTGAAAGAAGAAAGTGCAAAAGCTGGCTTGCAGCTAAACCTCAAAAAAAACAAGATTATGGCAACCAGCTTGATTGATAACTGGCAAATAGAGGGAGAAAATGTAGAAGCAGTGAAAGACTTTGCATTTCTAGGTGCAACGATTACTGCAGATGCTGACTGCAGTCAGGAAATCAGAAGATGCTTAATCCTTGGGAGAAGAGCGATGACAAATCTCGATAAAATAGTTAAGAGCAGAGACATCACACTGACAACAAAGGTCCGCATAGTTAAAGCAATGGTGTTCCCCGTAGTAACATATGGCTGCGAGAGCTGGACCATAAGGAAGGCTGAGAGAAGGAAGATCGATGCTTTTGAACTGTGGAGGAAAATTCTGAAAGTGCCTTGGACTGCAAGAAGATCAAACCAGTCCATACTCCAGGAAATAAAGCCAGACTGCTCGCTTGAGGGAATGATATTAAAGGCAAAACTGAAATACTTTGGCCACATAATGAGAAGACAGGACACCCTGGAGAAGACGCTGATGCTAGGGAAAGTGGAAGGCAAAAGGAAGAGGGGCCGACCAAGGGCAAGATGAATAGATGATATTCTAGAGGTGATGGGCTTGTCCCTGGGGGAGCTGGGGGTGTTGACGACCGACAGGAAGCTCTGGCATGGGCTGGTCCATGAAGTCAAAAAGAGTCGGAAGCGACTAAACAAATAAACAACACACATGGGATATACTTACAGAGCTAAAGTTTCCCATGGCAGGAATGCTGAAAACGTCCATAAACAACAGCCACCATGAACAGACCAGATTTCTGTTTAGCCATGAATGGGCAGGAGAAAAAGGTGCTGAATTTAAACCTCAGAAATCAATCACATGTTAAACATGAGCTAAGTCCTCATGTCTGATTCCCCAGAGTTCTAAGAGGTAGTTCCACTGAGTGCCTGGTTAGCTTCTGACAACTGGAAGCAATTTAGGTTCTGGACAAGATAGTTCTGCAGTGGCTTCTCTCGATCAATCCTGCTTTGCTCCTTAGTTTGCCAGGTAGCTCTGAAAGATTAGAGGGCAGAAGAAAGCTGATGGAGAAAGACTTAAAGTGAACCTCACTCAGTGCAGGTATTGTACAAGCCCAAGTTGGAGTCTACATTGCTGGGGAAGGAGCCAACAGAAACTTGGAAGATTCCATTTATAAAAGGAAAAAGTCACACTTTTTTCAGAAGTGTCCAATAAATATTTTATAAGCTGTGAAATCAGTTGAATGGATACTGTATATATTCATCCTGATTTGCAGCTATTCTGCCTTGACTCATTCCAAAAATTAGATTTCCAAAATACTGATGTATAATAATTACAAATTAAAAGATAACAAACTTTGAATACTAGTTTATTTTCCCCTCCATTCTTCATATGTTTTAAAAAGACAGGACTGCATAATTTTACCACCTGCATGCAATTGTCAAAAAGAAATATTGTCAAACATTTGCTAAAATGTTTACCAAGCATTGTAAATGTGATCTATTTTTTTCCAATGCATTAACTTTAGAACATACTTACTGTAAGGTATTCCATTTGGGCTAATTAACACTGAAACCTAGAACTGAACTTCAGAAAGTGATGACAGAGTCAAACCCAGTAATTTAGATAGACATAAAGGTGGAATATGGTCATGTTCTGCTTGATTGTTCCTACCATACCAGAAATATAAATGTGCATTTTGCTATATATTTTTATTTGTGGTACACACAGAGAAGTAAAATAGGGAATTTAATGTTCTGTTTTCATAGAAATATCTCCAAATTTGTTCTGTAACCCAAAAGATAAGGCCACAAGAAAGAGCCTTAGCAGTTATATGTCAATATTGTTGATTGTTACTGAAAATCAGTTCATTAAATTATAATGCAGAGAAATGAAAGACATGTTGTAGAAACAAAAATGATTACATATTTAATTAAAACATTAAATTATTGTTGCAATAAATGTCATAATCATAACTTGTAATTGAAGGAAATGTGTTAATGCCCTTCACACACACACTCACACTCACACTCACACAGGTATACACACATAGTTGACATTTTAAGTAGGAAATGGATTTCATTTTGACTGGATGGATGAGTTAAAATTATAGGAATAGTTAGGTGTGGCATTAAAGCCCCCTTATAAAAACACTATTTGTTCCTTTCTATGTGCTACATAACGATTAAAATTATTCAGCCAGTGATTTATTGAACATTATGAAATTGTACAGAGATAGATATATTATATGAGAGTTGAATGAAAAGTGATGCCTCCAATGTTATAAGTCACCAACAGATGGCAATACCGATGTGCTAGGGCAGTGTTTCTCAACCTCAGCAACTTTAAGGTGTGTGGACTTCAATTCCCAGAATTCCCCTGCCAGCATGAAGTCCACACATTTTAAAGTTGCTGAGGTTGAGAAACACTGTGCTAGAAGATCTGACATGTTCTTTAGCATCTGTTCTTTCACTTCAGTTGGCAGGAAGTTGCTGTGCGAAAAGGTTGTGTTGCTATTGTTTGTGAAATGGAAGCCTTCAGTCAGTACTTGTCAGTGTGTTTTGATCAACTCACCATGACTGAATTTCTGACTGCTGAAGGAGTCCCTCCAATTGAAATTCATGGCTGAATGCAGGTTGTTTATGGTGATGACTATTGACATGACAACTATGCATTGCTGGGCTGAAATATGTAAAGATGCTGAACTGGGAAATGCTGGTCTGTGTGATCAAGAATAAAGTGGATGACCTGCAACAGCAACTGTTGAGTTTCATATGAGAATTAATAATTAATTTTCACATAATCTATTAATGATAATGAAGGCCAATTGACAGATCACTCGAAGGGAAATTGCTGTCCAGCTTAATATTTCACAAGAATATGTAGGTCACATTATTAATGGAAGATTGATACAAGATGGAATCCTTGTATGGTGATGGCAAAGGTAAAAGCTTCAAATGTTTAAATTTGTCAGCAATTATTGACACACCACAAGAATAAAGGTGAGGGATTTATTCACAGTATTGTGACAGAGAATGAAACACGGACTCATCTTTATGATCCAGAAAAGAAGCATCAGCCCATGGAATATTTTCAAATATTTTCACCTGGAAAAAAAAAAAAAATCAGAACCCAGGCTTTTGCAGCAAAATGTATGGTTTTAGTTTTGTAGGGGTGCAGATGGTGCTATTCATATGGATTTCCATGTACCTGAAACCACTATCAACTCATAGCGCTACATTGCGACACTGAAAACTTTAAAACAATAGTTAAGCAGGATTTGGAGCACAAGAAGGACATTTTGCAGCAACATGATAACACAAGGCTTCACAAGAAGAAGAAAAAAAAGTTAAAGATTACCTAAAGAGGTGACTTCCAACTTTAAACAGCAAGAATATATAACAATTTCCCATAATTAATCCCTTATTCTATCTTAAACCAAAATCACATTATTTCTATAAATCATTCCGTTAACACATTATAAAAATCACTAAATACAATTGATCCCTCCCCTTATATTAAAAGAATATATATATATAAATCTCCTAAACAACTTCCCTCCCAAAAAAACACTTATTTCCTTCCTACCATTATTCTATACATTTCATCCACTAAAATAAGAATCAAACTAGAAAGCATATAAATTTTCTGCCCTTATAATTAATACTACTACAGTTATAACTATTAATCATATTAAACCTAAAACCAAGCATTTGTTATTTACCTTATTAATCTTAATTCAAATCCTTACAGAAGAATGACATCAAACATACCTTAAAAGCAATCCAGATAAAAGCAATCCATTCTCAAACCTTACCCCACTTCAAAATACACCAAAGCATTCACATATCTTCACCATAAACATAAGGCATTTTTCACAGAGGGATCAAAGAGCCCAACTGCCACCCTTAAGAACTCCAACTTCTCAGCAGAAAACCACCCATAGTTAACAACCCCTTCCTTTCCATAACATTACATCAGAAAGACGATTCCCTTTATGGTTTCCAATTCATGCTGTCCCTTTAATTTCTTTGAGTCGACTGCCTGGCCATCTGGCAATTCAACAAAAGCCTCACACTCACTGTTAGTAGAGACATTTCTGTCATTGCTGAATTCCTCAATTTCCTCTACTACATCCCCAACCAGATGACACATTTTAGAAATAATGTTTTCCATAAAGTCCCAAATATCTTGCATAATAGCTTGACAAGAATCCAAAAGGATCAGTTTGAGGTCTCAATGGAACTCTGATAAAGTCTGCTTGAAATCTTCCATGTCTCACGCAGTAAACTATGGACCCCCTAGGTTCTTAACCAGTGAAAGTAGAAGATAATGGAAAGTTTTCAAAATGTGTTTACAAAGTGAGAGTCTAGTAACAGATAGTTCCCCAGACAAAGTAGCAACAAAAAACTGAAGATTCAAAACAGCAGGAAAATATTAAAATCTTTAAATTCAGTACAAAAATAATAACAGAAAGACAAATATTTACTTCCAGTTCTCCTTAATATTTAGACAGGAAAAAAGCAGAAACTTAAAAAGATTTTTAAAAACTTAATCCCAGAAATAATAAGCACCAAGAGAGATCTCTTCTTGCTGTAGAAAGCCTCTCTTAGGGTACATAAACTTAAAAAGATAAAACTTGGGTAATTTAGAATAGGGGTGGCTGGACTTAGTGTCTCTTCAAGGCTACAGTGCAGCTTGGAAATGATGACTTCCCAGCCTCCCAGAGGCTCTTACCAGATTAGTGCAAATGCTGTTTGTGATCCTTCTGGCTGCAAGTTGCCATTCTGGAGGGCAAATGGGATGATTCTGAGCATTTTCTGTCTGTGAAAACATTCCAAGGCTTCAGGAGAAACTTGCCTGAGGCCCCCCCCCCTCCCTCAAATGCTGCATTGTCAGTTCTGGCTGCCAAGCCTGCGAGCACAGCTGTTAAGTCCACCATGTCCCTACTGGAAGTCCATTTTTTTTTTCTTCTTGTGTTTCTACACCTTTCTAGGGGTTTTTTTTTTTGTAGTTTTTTGCTTTTTTTAGTTTTCATCTTTGCTCTAAACTTAATAAAATTCTTATTAAAAAAAAGATAACACAAGGCTTCACATCTCATAAGCCACCCAAGAGGCCGTTGCAAAGTTGGATGTCACTGGCTTACCCACCCACCACACAGTCCAGACTTTGTGCCATACAACCTCCACCTGTTCCCAAAATTGAAGGAATACCTCCATGCGCATTGACTGGACTCAAATGAAGAGGTGGATATTACTGGTAGGACTGGTTGAAGAGACAAAGTGCGGATTTTTTGATGGCTTTAAGAAGCTTCCCTATCATTGGCAGAAATATGTAGTGGTTGATAGTGATTATTTATTTATTTGTTTCTCAAATGTTTACTACTGCCCATCTCCCCCCAAAGAGGGACTCTGAGTGTTTTACAATAAGTTAATCAATTAAGCATTAAAGACAGTAATCATAAATAAAACATAAAATATAATACAATACAATATAAAAATAAAAATAAAAATAATCTAGATGGCTATAAAAGATCGTAAATATGAGGGGAGCACTCTAAGGTGCCAGCCATCCCCAGGAATGACTCCCCACCCCATGTACAGTGGCACAGCCAGGTCTTCAGGGGCTTCCAGAAGGTCATGAGGGATGGACCCTGCCTGACCTCCAGTGACAGGATGTTCCAAAGGGCTGGAGCTGCTGCAGAGAAGGCCCATTTCCCGTACTCCACCAAATGGAATTCTTTTACCAAAGGGGTCAGTAGCCTGCCCTCTCTGCCTGAATGGGTGGGATGGGTCAATGTAATGGGGATGAGGCGGTCCCTCAGGTAACCTGGCCCCATGCCATGTAGGGCTTTAAAGGTGATAACCAACATCTTGAAGAGTATCTGGAAGCAAACTGGTACCCAGTGCAGCTTGTGCAGCAAAGGTGTTACATGTGCCAATCTTGTGGCACCAAGAATTGCCCACACGGCCACATTCTGGACAAGCTGTAGCTTCCAGATACTCTTCAAGGGTAGTCCCATATAGAGTGCATTGCAGTAGTCTATATGGGAGATGAACAGGGCATAAGTGACTGACCAGAGGACTTCTCGATCAAGGAAAGTGTGTAACTGGCACACAACATGAAGTTGAGCAAAGGCCCTCCTGGCCATGACTGCTATCTATTCTTTAAGCAGGAGTCATGAGTCCAGAAGGACCCCCAAGTTACACACCAGGTCTGTCTGGGGCAGTGCAACCCCATCCAGAACTAAAGATGACAATTTCCCAGATACAGTGGAGCCATTAACCCACAGCCACTCTATCTTACCAGGGTTCAGTTAAAGCATGTTTTTCCCTATCCAGATCCCCACAGCCCCCAGGCACCGAGAGAGGGCAATCACAGCATCACTTACTCCACCTGGGAAAGAGATATATAATTGGGTATCATCAGCATACTGATGATACCTCATCCCATGATGACAGATGATCTCACCCACTCGTTTCATGTAGATGTTGACCCTGCGGCACCCCACAAAGGAGGGGCAGAGGGTCGGATCTCTCACTCCCTATCACCACCAATTGGGACCAGCCCTGGAGGAAGGAGGTGAACCAGCGTAAAACCACACTGCCCACCCCCAACTCCCTGAGCTGCCCCAAAAGGATACCATGGTCGATTGTATCGAAAACCACCAAGAGGTCAAGAAGAGCAAGGATGGATGCACTGCTCCCATCCCACTCCTGCCAGATATCATCCATAAGTGCGACCAATGCTGTTTCTGTCTCATATCCAGGCCTGAAACCTGACTGAAAGGGGTCAAGATAATCCGTTTCCTCCAGCATCCTCTGTAGCTGCAACACCACCATTTTCTCAACCACCAAATTCTCAATGTGGGTTTTTTTTCCTACACAGCACATACTTTTGTATAGAAGATGCTACAACTGAGAAACCACCTGAAGATAATAAAAGGCACGAAATCACCAAATCAGAGATTTTGACATTCTTTTGTGAAGTTCTATAGAATTACAGCAAGAATGTAAAAAATGCTATTTAACATCTGTATGAAGCCATTGGCTAATTGCCATATTTTATTTATTTATTTATTGTATTTTTATCACAACCCATCTCCCCCACCCAGGGGACCCTGGGCAGTTTATGGCTGGAAGCAGGAATAAAGCACTTATGAGCCAAAAGGGAAATCAAATAATGGTCAAGCCAAAGATAAGTAAATCAGTTAAGCAAAAGTTATATACACAGAATATCCGAAAACAAGCCAAAGTCACAGAAAGCAGATCTGGTTATACTTAAAGTCAAAAAGAAATTATGGGCCAAGAACTGCATTTGCTGGTGCCACAAAAAGTACATGATGGTGCTTATAAGTCATACGTGTCAGCCTAAAATTAAGCCATATCTGTTGCCATAACAAGGGTTAGATGGAAACTATTCCTCCTGACTAAAAGAAGAAAGCTTCAAGCCCATTGTACAGCATGGGCACTGTTTCACCCTACCATTTCATCATTGGAGATGGAAGAAGAATTCAAGGAAGAATGTATTCTGGATTCCTAATATAGGAAGGACAAATTGGTTTGAGTAATTTAGGGATTGGAGGCATTACTGCCAATATACAACCAGACCTCACTGACCAGACTTCTGGACAGCAGGGTAGTTTACAACTAACAAATCAACATTCCTTCCCTGCCTGCATGAGGTCCTCATTTTTGTTTGTTTTAATTTTTATGAAAAAAGTCACACTCATACATATATGGCTTACACACAACACACAAGAAAGGACCTGTGATCCTCATGACAGGACATGCTTCTAACTTTCTGCCCCTGTGTCCTTGGGGATGAGTTCTAAACAGGAGATACTGCTTAAACATGGGATCACAGTTTGGGATGTCACCTCCACCACCATCACCTGCTGTTGCCTCTCTGGAAGAGATGGAGACTCCTCTCCCTCCACCCCATGACATAATTTCCTGAAAGGGAGGAGGAGATGGACATCTGGAAGGAAAGAAGATTCTTCAGCACCAGCACACACATAGATTGAAACAATGACAGAATCATAAATCCTTCTTGGTCTGGACATCTGGGAGGAAGGGAGGGGAATAAGTATCAGGGTCCTCCAAAGGAGTTGGGAAAACTTGAAGGGAGAGGTGTTGTGAAAGATAATTCTGACAAGGTCAGAAGCAAAAAGCCTGAAATCATAGTCCATTACCCAATGGGTGGATGGAAAATGTTTCTGCTTAATACACAGCAGTCACCTGAATTCAGTTTTGTTACTTTTGCTTACAATAAACCCTACTGATCTGAAATTTTCATCACAGAGGGCCTACTCTTGCTCACAATCTGGTAATTGCTGAGAGAAATCTGACATGAGGTGCATCTTAAATGCTGCCAACCAATTACTTTCCTATGAGCTCTGAAACTATGGAGGCCTTTTTCACCCTACAAGATATCTCTAGCTAAGATGCCACTGTTTGGCTTATTATGCTTCCATTGTTTGCCATTTTCTAGGATCCAGAAAAGGAGGGCAGGAAGAATCTGGCAATTTCTCCTCATCCAATGATGATAGTGGTGGAGGTGATAGTGCTTTGGCAGCACTCCTTGATCCAGCCTTGTCCCTGCTCTCTAACTGTGAACCAAACAGGTCTCGTCCTCCACTATGTTCTCATTTGAGGACTATGTTACAATGGACTTGACACCACCAGTATACTAGTGACAACCTGCTAAATTCCTCTTTTCTTTTGAAGTCAGGGTTGACATCTCAAGAGTTTTTGCATGTCTTCCAGTATCATGGGTTGAATGTGGAAAAAGCTGAAGCTAAATTCATACAAGATAAAAATGTTGCTGATTCTAAGACCCCAGCTTTGGGATTTGGGAGATAATACTTGATATGGTCAGGGCTACAGCATTTTGGAACTAGCACTGATACTAGACAACTCGATTATATAAATTAGATTATTGTGATAGGATTTTCAAAATGGTTGCCTTGGAAATTGTTTTGGAAACTGCAACTGGCCTAGAATGTCACAACATGACTGATGATTGACACTTCCGGAAAAATATTTTTCACTTCCATGTTAAAATAGTTGTGGTGGTGGCCGGTTGTTTTCCAAGTCTGTTCAGGATGCTCATTATGATGTATTAAGCCTTACTTGCTTACTCTACTGCACTCTTACCTTTGTGCTTAAATTTTTAATAGTGTACTTTCTGCAATTCCTGCCACACATCCATCACATTTAACTATTTTTTCTACACTGTGGAACAACTTAACATTAGATTTGATGCTAGCATCTTCCTCGTTACAGTTTAGTATAATTTAGTACATTTCTATTTACCCAGCCATTTCAGAAATTTGTCTGCTGCTTTAATGGTTTTTCCTGCAATATCAAATGTTAAGTTGAATTTTATATGTAAACCGATTATAGTCACAAAAAGTGAATGAAAGTATATGTGCTTGTGTGTGACTGATCTTGGGGATTTTATGAACAAACAGTGAATATATTTCTATACTTGAATATGTATTTACAATAATAGAGTCAATACGTCCTTTCATTCTATCTAGCCTGATGTTCCTACCTTCTGCTATACTTACAGCTGTAGTCAAACATCTTTTTCAGTGGATACTACATAACCACTGTCTCTAATAGAAATTCATTGGACTGTATTGTAAGAATATTGCAGAATGTCAAATTACTGTATCATTATTATAGGAATACTTGAATGAAAGTTTCAAGATTACAGGAGAGATCCTTATGTTTTTATAGCATCTAGCTTTGCAATGTTACTGAATCACTTCAATCATAACCCTGTTACAAGTGTTAAAGTAAGCAAACATGGTTGCATTTCTAGGGAAGCAAAATTAGGGAGTCTGTTTAAGCTAAATAAGGAGACTGAATATTCTCCTATAAAATTCTATTTATAATCTGTGTGCTGTTTATCTGTTTGTTCTACAAGCACATTTTTTTTAAAAAAAAATGACATTCTAATCTTTTTCTTTCTTTCTTAATTTCCCACATACTGATACCTGGCATTAAAATTAAATGTTTGCTGTAGACCAAGGTCATTGTGAACCAAAAACATTACTTCCCAGTAATATTAAACTCTATTTAACAAAACAAAACTATATATATATATATATATATATATATATATATATATATATATATATATATTCTTATCAAATCTTCCTATTTCTATGAAACTGTTCTAGTCTCAGGTCTAAACAGAATATATGTTGTTGTGGCCAAAACCTGGCTAATCAACCAAGTCACTTTGAAGATATAACATAATTTTATTAGTATGCATAGAGTATATACTGGGCTCCTAGCAAAGCTTTGGAACTTCACTGAGCAGTCCTGATCCTGATCACAGTTTATATAGCCTTGGCCTACTACATTGCAAAGACACAACAAAGAAAAAAGGCAAACAAAGTGTAAATTACAGCATGAAGTTGGAATGTTTTAGATAAACTCATCCGTGTGTCATTATTATTATTTATCCCTTCACATAGGTCAGCACGCAAGCCATACTATCTCTGAGATATGGTCTGTGGATAGAAACAATTTGGTTTACTGATCCACTGGTTCCTGACTTATTCTTCTCCCTGTCACCATTCAGCATCAATTCAGCTTGCTGTGAATGGTTTTTACAAGGGCACTTTAAGCGGTTCATATGTATGGAGGGGCATCCCATAGGTTTGGTAGTAAATGCAACTTACATGTGTATTGGGGAGTGGGATACCTTTTACCACCACATTATGTACCTAAAGTTGAACAGATTTGGAGTGAACTGGTTTGGCTCTGACCAATTCAATATTGGTGCCCTGAAAATTATTTTGAAATAGGAGATTTTGAGAAGAGGAATTTTGCAAATTCTTCTGGAAGGGGTGCTTTCTTTTTTATACTTTCTTTTCTTTTTGTTATGAAAAGTTGTGCAGATAAAGAGAATGAAGTTATGTAGCTAAACAGAGTAAACAATTCTAAATAATGTATGTATGTGTGTTAGACATCTGCTGGGATGTATGCAGGAAGATCTTGAAATTAGTCCTTCACCATCCAAAAATGGCCAAACTGGGTGCTCAAAGGAAAAAAAGGAAGGCCAATTTTAGCTTGTCCACTGCCATGCACATGGCCAAAAAATAAAAGGCTACATCAAATACCATATTAGTGGACCTTGCCTTTCCTTTTCCCTTGCATCCCAATATGACCAAAATCTGCTCTAGTGGGTCTCCAACTCTCTAGAACATAATTGGGTGTAGCAAAAAGAAAGCAAAAGGATTAGAGAATTGGAATCATGAATCGTTCTGTTGGCAGACATCTACAACAGGGTGTCGAACAAAATGGGTTAAAGTGGATAGTGCTTAAAAATATTATCTCAGATGCATCATTTCCTTCTATGACATGCTCTCCTCAGAAAGTTGCCTGACTCAATATTCTGATTCTTGCTCAGCATCAAGTGAAGAACTTTCATAAATATTTTCCCAGAATTTTAACATTTCAGATAGTTTATTCCTTAATTATTAATCAAGCATATGAGTGTGAATATACATTGCACATTCATTACTTCTCAAAAATATCTCTGAACTAATGTTTTATAAAAGATAACATCACAAATTAAAGGAAATGCAAAGCATGGTGCCATTAAATGCAATCCAAAAATATTTATAACCTAAATATATTTAGATCTCCAAAAAAGTAGCATATCCCTAGTCTAACATGTTTATTAAAAAGTAAAATTCAGATGGAGCATTCAAATTTACTTCCACGTAGTGTAATGATTGCCCAGCCCAAATACTCAGACTCACAAGGGATTGCTAAATGAAATCTGATTTATTTAGGAACTTAAGGCAAATACAGAGAAAGCTGAGAATGAGCAAAAGCACGCCAAATACAAACTTAAAACTCCTCCAGTGCACACGTGTCCCGCCCCCGTTACAGCAGCCCCGCCCGGTCCAGGTGCTAGCAAACGTCAGACGTGCTAGCCTGGGAAAGCAACCTTGAACATAACAGATAATAGGGAAACATTCCAAAGCGAAGCCAAGAGATAAGCAGTGCCATCCTCCCATGAGAGATGAAACACGCAACCAATTAATGACATGAGAAACGTTACGATGTCTCGGAGGCATTGAAACGGCGAACATGACATACCGCCCCCCCAAAAGAAAATCAGGGCCCCAGTTTCGTTGGATAAGCAGAGTGAAAACGGGCAACGAGGATAGGAGAAGCCACGTCTGGTGCCGAGACCCATTCTGGATGGGGAAAATGCTTCCAACGAACTAAATACTGCAGCGTATTGCGAAGGCGTCTGGAATCTAAAATTTCTTTAACTTCAAAGTGTTGTTGCCCATCAATCATGATGGGGGTTGGAGGTGGAGGTTGGTCATGCCAGGGATCAGAACGAATAGTCGGTTTGAGCAAACTGCAATGAAAAACAGGGTGTAAGCGTTTGAGGTTATGCGGCAAGTCAAGTTTAAAAGTCACAGGGTTAATCTGAGCGAGAATAGGGAAGGGACCCACAAACTTAGGTGCCAACTTCTTAGAAGGCTGTGATGACTTGATAAACTTAGTGGACAGGTAAACCAAGTCACCAACTTGAAAGTCCGGCTGAGGGGCACGTTTTCTGTCAGCAAAATGTTTGTAATCCAATTGGGCATCAGCTAGAGCTTTTTGAATCATTGGCCATGAGTCTGACAGTTGCGTGGCCCAATCTCCCGGTGAGGTAGATCCGGTAGAGGGTGAGGTAGATCCGGCAGGGGGTTGGGGCAAATCCGGGATGGGTACGAAGTCTCTGCCTTGAGCCACGCGAAATGGGGTTTGGCCCGTGCTTTGGTGGACCGCATTGTTGTAAGCAACTTCAGCGAAGGGGAGGAGGTCCACCCAATTGTCCTGTTGATAATTCACAAAAGCCCGAAGGTATTGCTCCAGAGTAGAATTTAAAGCCTCCGTGGCCCCATCCGTCTGGGGGTGCCACGCCATGGACAAGGCTTGTTTTGTGCCTAGCAGTTTGAGGAAAGCCCGCCAAAACTGCGAGGTAAATTGTGTGCCCCTGTCCGAAATTAAGCGAGAGGGACATCCGTGTAACCTGTACACGTGTACAAGAAACAGGCGGGCCAATTGTCGTGCCGAAGGGATGGACACACATGGGATGAAGTGGGCTTGTTTTGAAAAATAATCCTTGACCACCCAGATGACAGTCTTGCGTTGGCTGGGGGGTAGTTCAACAATGAAGTCCATGGAGATTTCATCCCAAGGGCAAGCTGGGGTAGCTACGGGTTGCAGCAGCCCCTGGGGTTTACCCACTTTGCGTTTGGACATCGCGCAGACAGCGCAGGAGGCAACATATTCCTTAACATCTTTGCGCAAGGTGGGCCACCAGAACTGCCTCCGAACTAGGTGCAAGGTTTTTACAAACCCAAAATGTCCTGCTACCTTGTCATCGTGTGAACGGAGTAACACCTCTTTCCTTAAGCTTTCAGGCACGTAGAGGCGGTTGGATTTCCAAGCAAGTCCCTGGTCAAAAGTAACATTGTTCATGTTTGCAAGCAACCAAGTATCAGTTTTTAATTCCTTGAGAAACTTTTGTTGCAACGGGGAAGAAATTGACAACGGCGCCGGCTGCGCGGTGTCTGGAGGGGTGGGCTGTTGCGTGCGCGTTTGACTCCGCGTCACCGCCTGCATGCCCAACTGGGGCGCTGTCCACAGGGTGCTTACCACTTCTGGTGCTGCCCCGGAATCCTGAGGTTGTCGTGACAACGCATCAGCTAGGAAATTCTTTTTCCCCGGAATAAACTTCAGTTGAAAATTGAAGCGATTGAAGAATTGAGCCCAACGGACCTGTTTCGGGCTCAGTTTGCGAGGGGTGCTCAAGGCTTCTAGGTTTTTATGGTCTGTCCAGACCTCAAAAGGGTGATTCGCCCCTTCTAGCAAGTGCCTCCAAGTCTCTAACGCTGCTTTTACTGCAAAAGCCTCTTTCTCCCATACATGCCAACGCCTCTCAGTCTCTGAGAATTTGCGGGAGAGGTAGGCACACGGTTTTAGGCATCCTGCCCCGTCCGCTTGCATCAACAGTGCCCCAATAGAGAAATCGGAGGCATCAGCCTGCACCACGAACGGCTTAGTGGGGTCAGGGTGTTGCAGAATTGGCTCTTTGGTGAAAGCTGCTTTGAGCCTCTCGAATGCCGCCTGGCAGGCAGGCGTCCATCGCAGCAGCGCTCCTGGGTTTTTTACTCTCCGAGTATCCCCCAGCCCCTTGGTTCGAAGCAGCTCTGTTAGGGGCAGGGCAATTTCAGCAAATCCCCTTATGAATAATCTGTAATAGTTACTGAACCCCAGGAAACTTTGAAGTTGCCTGCGTGTGCGAGGGCTTTCCCAGTCCACAACTGCTTGCACCTTCGCAGGGTCCATTTCAATGCCCTTATCCGAAATTCAATACCCTAGGTAGTCAATTTGCGTCTGGTGAAAGGCACATTTAGACAATTTGGCATACAATTCTGCGTTCCGGAGCTTGGCCAGCACCCGTTTTACTAGGGATACATGTTCTTCCATAGTTTCAGTATAAAACAATACATCATCCAAATACACCAATACCCCTTTGAATAAATGCTCATGAAGTACTTCATTGATTAATTGCATAAACACCCCAGGGGCCCCAGCCAAACCAAAAGGCAACACCTTATACTGAAACGCTCCCAACGGGCAATTGAATGCCGTTTTCCACTCATCCCCCTCCTTGATACGTACACGGTAATAGGCTTCTCTTAAATCGAGCTTAGAGAATATTTTGCCCTTTGCCAGATGTGACAACATGTCTTTGATCAAGGGCAAGGGATATTTATTGGAAATTGAGACAGCATTTAACCCACGGAAATCTGTACAGAGTCTCAATGTCCCATCCTTTTTAGGGCGGAAAAGGACCGGTGCCCCCACCGGCGAATTCGCTGGCTCGATGAATCCCCGCGCCAAGTTTTTGTCCACAAACTCCCTTAACAGAGTCAGTTCCTTTTGGGTCATGGAATAAATCTTTGGCTTGGGCAATTGGGTGTTGGGCAGCAGCTCAATGGCACAGTCCGTTTTCCGATGAGGGGGCAATTGATCCGCCTCCTTTTCGCCAAACACATCAGCAAACCTCTGATACTCAAGCGGCAAGCCTTCCAGAGGAGGGGCCGGGCAATGCGGAGTCACAGCTGCCGCTACCCCCACCATCTCCCCTGGAGTACCCCTCCCGTCTGGCGCTTGGTAGAAGCCATCCCTAAAAGTGATAGTCCGGTAAACCCAGTTTATTTGAGGGTTCTGCTGAACCAACCAGGGTACCCCCAAAACCACCAAGGGACCCCCCACCGGAGCTACAACAAAGGACAAATTTTCCCGGTGGCTGCCCAGCTGCAAAGCCACACATCCTGTGAAGTGGGTGACCGGTTTGCCCCCTGCCGTGGACCCATCCAGCTGTGTAAAGGCGATGGGTCGCTGCAGGAGGAATGTGGGTAGTTCCAGAGTGGCTACCACATCAGGGTGCATCAAACACCTGGAACACCCCGAATCAATCATGGCCCACACTTCCACAGTCTTGGATCGGGAACTTAATTCCAACTTCACTGTGAGAATGCGGTAACTGCCACTCACCGATGAAGGCTCGCGCCCTTCTTCCACCACCTGCCCCACAGCGCCCTTTAAAGCAGGTGGCTGCCGTTTCCCGCCGGCTGCAGTAGTTCGGGCTCCCCCTCATCCTCGAAGAACATCACCTCGTCTCCCTCGGTTTCCGCCACCGCTGCTTTCTGCTTGCTGGGCAGAGAAGGGGACTTCGTCGGCGGCTTCCCTGGCCGGTCTTCCCCTTTTGGCTTCGGGCACACCGCCACGCGATGGCCCTCCTTACCACATCGCAGACACTGGCCCTTCGCATACCGCTTCTCGCGCTCCTCGTCCCAAGCTCGTTGTCCGGGCCGCCCCCCAGTGCTCGATGGGCGACTGGGTTTCGTCTCCCGCCCCGCTTTGGCAGCTCTTCGATGTGCAAAAGTCTCATGGGCGTTCTCAGCTCTTCCCGCGAGCTGGATCCACTCGTACAAGGTGTAAGGGTCATCCCTCCCCAGGGACCAGCGCAACACCTCGGTGTTCAGGCCATCCTTGAATAATTCAATGATGGTGGCTTGGGACCAGTCCTCTACTTTCCCAGCCAGCGCTTTGAATTCTAGCGCGTAATCAGCCACGGATTTCGACCCCTGCTTGAGTTCTTTCAGAGCCCGCTTTGCCCTCTCTTTCGCCAGGGGATCCTCAAAGTGTTGCTTCAATGTCCAGAGGAACTCGCTAAATTTCTCCAGTTCGGGCGCTTCCGACTGGCACATCTGGACATACCAGTCTGCCGCCCTCCCTTTCAGTTTGGTGGCAACGGTGAGAATCTTTGCCTTTTCCGATTGAAAAAGCGACCCCCATTCCTCCATGTATGCTTTTGCATTCGTCAGGAAAAAGGAGAGTTTTGTTGGATCCCCATTGAACTTGACAGGGAAGTCTCTCATCCCGCCTCCCGACGGGCTGCGCCCCAACCTCGGGGCTGCGGCGGGTGGTGCTTCTCGGGGTGCCGGCGGTGCCAGGGCGGGGGTTGGCCGCCCTGGTGAGGGGGCAATTTCCATCTGGACCGATTGGTCTCCCTCTCACACCCGCGCCGTCCGCCTCTGCTCCGGGGACTGCCCGTGGGACGAGGGAGTTGAATGCCGTTGGCTTGACCCCTCCCGAGTCTCCCTCAACGAAGTCACGTCGAGACTCAGCTGCTTCAGGATGGTCTCCAACGAGTCCATCTTCGACTCCAGCACCCGGATACGATCCGGGGTGGGGGAGCCCTCCGTTGGCTGCACCTGGACCACTGTGGGGGATAATGGGTACCTCTGCCTCCATGATGGACCTCCCGCCACCGAGACATCCCCTTGGGTCTCATCCCAGGTGACCAGTTCACCCGGGGTGGTTACTGTGGTCTCCAGGGCAGTTTTCATACCCCCGACTTCACCGTCCAACTCTGAGCTCGCCTCTTCCAGGATGGCTGACAGCTCTCCTACTTGGGACGGTCGGGCGGGTTGCCTCACGGTTGAGTCCGGCTCCCCTTCTTCCATCATCACGATATCGGGTTCGGTCATCGCCGGCGCTCTCCCTCACAGGGTTAGACACTTGCCCAATCCTGGAAAGGGGCCAGCGGAGTTGGGATCTTAGATTCTCAGCTTTATGTAATGATTGCCCAGCCCAAATACTCAGACTCACAAGGGATTGCTAAATGAAATCTGATTTATTTAGGAACTTAAGGCAAATACAGAGAAAGCTGAGAATGAGCAAAAGCGCACCAAATACAAACTTAAAACTCCTCCAGTGCACACGTGTCCCGCCCCCGTTACAGCAGCCCCGCCCAGTCCAGGTGCTAGCAAACATCAGACGTGCTAGCCTGGGAAAGCAACCTTGAACATAACAGATAATAGGGAAACATTCCAAAGCGAAGCCAAGAGATAAGCAGTGCCATCCTCCCATGAGAGATGAAACACGCAACCAATTAATGACATGAGAAACGTTACGATGTCTCGGAGGCATTGAAACGGCGAACATGACACGTAGTCAGATTTAGTTCCATTTAGTAAACCTATTTATGGGATTCCATCTATGAGTAAATCCAACTAAGCACAACTGAAATTGCTTCTTAGCGGACAAAGTGTAAAGCACCTTAATTATGTGCAAATTTCTAATGTTTTTAACATAAAATCTAGAATTATCACTTTTTAATCACACACAAAGGTTTAATCTCAAAAGGATTGGCTTTAAATACCATACTAAATGCAAACCAGTGAATAAGCAAGAATAATTACAATGTAGACCAGGTGTCAGAATCCACGATCAAAGAACTGGTAAATCGTTTGATCGTGTTCCCTGCCATCTGAGTCAACACATGTCAAGAACTGGATGGGAGGGGGAGATTGGTTGAGAGTGGGTATGAACACTGTTTCGTCTAATGATGGCATCCAAGGTCATGTCCGCTGTAGACGGTTGGGCATGGAATGCCGGACTGTTGGTGAGAAGGGGAAAGGAATGTGGAGGGGGGTTTTGGCTTGCCTGTGTGCTTTTAATTAGGTAGTTTGCACGGGAATCTTTAGTCATGGTTTTTTGTAAGGATCTGACACAATTGGCTCAATAATGACCTGACTCATGCATTCATGTAAAATGCAGATTTCAGATTTATTGTAGATGTGTACAGAATGAGAGCAAAAAGCCACAACTAAAGATTCCTGCACAAACTACCTAATTAAAAGCACACAGGCAAGCCAGAACCGCCCTCCACATTCCTTCCCCCCTTTTCACTAACAGTCTGGCATTCCATGCCCAACCATCTCCAGTTGACACGACCTTGGACTCCATCATTAGATGAAATAGTGTTCATTCCCACTCTCAACCACTCTCCCCCTCCCATCCAGTTCTTGTTACCCGTTGACTCAGATGGCAGGGAACAGGATCAAACGATCTACCAGTTCTTTGATTGTGGGTTCTGCCACAGGGTTTCTCAACCAGGGTTCTGTGGAATCCTAGGGTTCTGCAAGAGGTCACTAGGGGTTCCCTGGGAGATCACAATTTATTCCAAAAATATTCAAATTCAAGCAACTTCACATTAAAGAGATAAGTTTCATTTTTTATTTTTAGTTTAAGAAACTGTTAATGCATGTATACATTCCTACACATGAAACAAATATAATTTTGTAACTTGTGCCCTATATTTGAGCCTGAATATGCAGGGGTTCCCTGAGGCCTGAAAAATATTACAAGGGTTCTTCCAGGGTCAAAAAGTTGAGAAAGGCTGGTATAGATTGTTGTTTTACCTTTGATGATGTAGCTAGCTGTAAGGTACAATGTTATTAGTAGATTTATAAATTTTACCTTGATATTCATAATAGAACCAATTGCAACAGACAAATAGTAAGGTGTCATTTATTCCAAGAAAATATGGTGTTCCCAGGCAGCTACTATATTCAAGGTACTGCTCTTTCATGGATAGGAGCGCTCAGCATACACAATGATTTTCTGGCAGTTAAACTAAGTGGAAAATAGTTTACATTATGTCAACATTTCCCTCAGGGTTTACATCAATACAGTTATTATGGAGAGACTGATCATGAATTGCTCTGAAAAGAAAAGATCTTTTAACTTTTCCTACTGAAAAGTTAAAAGATCCTATTTTCCTATTGTGCTTATATCAACATAAGTAGAGTTTTTTTCCCCCTTGACCTACTGTTTCATGCACAAATATTTCCTATTTCCTCTATCCTTTGAAATTTAACACATGCTGTCATCATCTTGAAATGTATATACTTGATCAGCAGTCACTTTATCGTTTCTGTCAAGGTAGTAATTAATGTCCATAGTCCATGGTCAAGCTGGGGAAAGAAGCCAATATTACTGACCATCTGCCATGGCCAGTAATCTCTCAGCAGGGACTCACTTTCTCCATACTGATGCCACCTGGCATCATCCCATCTGGGCCAGAGAGACAGAACATCAAAAAGGAACTGGGAGAAGAAAGAAAGAAAGAAAGAAAGAAAGGCCTCTGAGAAAGTAATGAAGGCTGAGCTGATTAATAAGTTATATAGCTGGTTATAATGTAGACACATCCATTCTAAAGAACAATGCATGAAATGCTGAAAGATAAATTCTGAATAATTTTAAAATATATATTTTTCTTATTCATACATTAAAAATATATGGGTTTTTTCTCACGCATTCAGAAGTTAAAGCAATGAAATGTCAGTTCATAGAGATGACTCTTACTTTTAAAATTTTTACAGTTCACTATTATCCTCTTTCAGTTTTAAAACACATAGGACAGTGTTACAATTTCAGTTTGTATATGTTTATGCCAGTTTCCCAAATGAAATTAAAATAGGGTCCTAAGTGTGCTCAATTTAGTGAGCTTCAAAATTAGTCCTAAGAATTTAAAAATTCCCTATACTTGGATATATTTCATGCAAACAAAATAAGCTAAGCTAAGATGAAGTGTATGATATACTAGACATGCAAGTCAAAACATCACTGTGAACATTCTGTAGCGCATAATTGAAGGAAAAGACTTCCTAACATTTGGAAATTGTAAAAGAGCAGTCCCATAAATACGATGTATTATTTATTATGATCAGCACATGGGTTCTTAAACATTTGTGTTGATCAGATGTTTTTTTTTTTATTAAAAGACTTCCCTTAATTTGAAAGATACTCCACACATCCAAAAATGCAAGTGTAACAAGTAACCAAAGCAATGTTTCATTTAAAGACCTATACAGAATTACCAATCTCAACCATGTTACACAGATAATTTATATGCCTAACAAAGCCTTGTTAAGTATATGCCCTTGTAATTTTGATGAATTCAGGCCCAAATTAAGAAATAGAATAATTGTTAAAAGTATATTAGTCTCTGCTAATCATCAGAAGGTGCTAAAGAGGAATAGTCATGATAGCTACTATTTCCAGATTTACAGGCAGCATATTTCTGTATACTAGTTTCTCAGTACTGAACATGTGTCCTGTAGCTTCTCATAGGCATCTGGTTGACCATACTAGCAAATAAAATGATGGACCAAACAAATTATTGGTCTAATTCAGCAGGACTGTTTTATGTTTTGATGAGCAAACAAATTTTGAAAGCATCCTTAGTATGATAGAGAATATTACAACCTATATTCTTAGGTATGAAAATAATTGAAAGATAATTCAGCTCTCTTCCTATTCATGTTAATCTCTGTTCAATAGTGAATCTTGTGCTAGTTATAATGGCCAGCATACAAGGGCCCATAATGTCAATTTAGAAAAGATGATACAGATGATATTGGTCAGTGGCAAACATGACCACCTCAGTTATTGTAATATGCCAGACACATCAGAATCACATTGTTTACCAGAGTATATGTATTGCTTCTTATTCTTTTAAATAATATATATATTTATTTCTATCTAGAACTGTTCATTTATACATCTAGAACTCTTTTCTGCAATTAAATCTTATTTTCAAGTTAATGTGTTTTACCAATTTAGTTGCTGTATTATACTACCAATATATTTGCACAACTTTTTCAGATGGCAACCCCCAGCCACACAGAGGTTATTGATATAATGCCAGCATCAATGCCAAGACAACAATTTGGACAGGAGATTTTCTTAGATTCTTTCATCTCTTCCATCAAATATGCCTCCTAAAGGTTTGGGAATACAATAGAATAGTTTAGAATAGCATAGAATAGGAGAGATAGGTAGTTACAGATGGAACCAGAAATTATAAAACTTACTTCTCCACTTCCATTTTTTAAAATGCTATATTATTTCAACTGTTCAACGGTTAAGCTTTCCCAGAATTTTCTACTGGAGCAAAAGTATTTCCATGAAGAAATAACAGCTCAAGAGCCAATCTATAATCTTTTGGGCTAGATTATTAACCAGCTATGCTGCAATAAAAATACATTTTGCTTTTCAGTAAAAAAAAAAAAACCTTATAGAATATGTATTATGTGCTATAAATATAATTGCTATTACTTTAAACAGGACCCTGTTTTGTTTAAATATAATTTCAAAATTATTGTCAGCAGGAGGAACCAATCAATCAAAATCCTGTTCAAAGTTAGGAACTGCTTTTTTTGTGTGTAACTTCATTCGACTTGGAATGAGGTGGTTCCAGATAACAGAGAATCTGCCTTCTCTGGGAGTGGAGTCTGAGGCAGCTCAGGAGTTCATGGTCACCATGACAGCCATGGGCCTATCCCAGGTCACCAAGAGCCGGACATGAGACAGTGGCCACACACTGGATCTGGTATTCCTGTCGGAGCAGAGGCTATGTGATCTGAAATTGGGAGAGCTTTTGTTGTCCCCCTTGTCATGGTCAGATTACACCCTGATTACCATGGGATTCTTTGGTGCCGCCATCCACTAAAGGGAGGCTGGACCCATTGGACTGATCCTCCCCCAGTGTCTGATGGACCCTGATTGTCATGAGTAAGGATGGCGAGCAGGGGGCTCCCATCCAGGCTGTAAAGCGCATGAGTAGTACTGAGGAATTAGGTAGCCATTCAAAGAGACACAGATTGGGCCCGCCTTAACCTTTGGGGTTTATATGTCTCGGTTTTCCCCTGCTTCTTCAGTTTGTTAGGATTTCCTGTTATGTATCAGTAATAAAACACTAGAGACCTACTCCTTGTCTCAGCATGGTTCCTGGCTGTTAGGACATCAATCCTAACAAACTCTTACTCCCATCGAAAGAGGGAGGAACAAGAATTTGAAGGAGAGACATTTGGAAATGTCTTCAGAAAACCAAGAAATTTGGCTCGCCATCCAACAATTGGCAGCAGCCCTGCAACAACACCAACAACAGGTAGATCTAAAGGTTAACACATTACAAGCTGCCATGCTACAGCAGTTACAACAACCAGCTCCGATTAACCCACAACTGGCACCAGCAGCAGCAGCAGCAGCTCTGCCAGTAGTCTTGAGATCCCAGGGCAGTCTACCAGAGAAGTTTGGAGGAGAAGCAGGACAGTTGAGAACCTTTCTCACACAGTGCACAATGTTTTTTGACAGCAGACCGGCAGAGTTTCCCACAGACAGAACCAGAGTCACCTTCATCCTAAGTCTGCTAAGGGGACCAGCAGCCAAATGGGCTATTCCCATGGTGGAGAACAACGACCCGATTCTCAACGACTACCAGAACTTTTTGGCAGGGTTCCAAGCACACTTTGAAAACCCGATCAGAGAGGTCACTGCCAGCCGGGAAATTCGGAAACTCAAGCAAGGTAACAAGAGGGTGGGAATCTACATTGCTGATTTCAAGTTGTTAGCAGGAGATCTGGACTGGAATGAGAGTGCATTAAAAGACCAATTCAAACAGGGGCTGGATGAGGAAATAAAGAATGAATTAGTGTGCCAGGGAACACCAGCTAACCTAGAAGCCTTATATCAATTGTCTGTGGTCATAGATGCCAGGCTAGAAGAGCTCAGACAGATGCAGCCGGGGAGAAACAGGGCCCTCAGAGCATTTCCAGGATGTCCAGCTCTCTCCATAGCATCCACTCACTCAGGACCAGAGGAGCCGATGCAGATCAGGGTGAGCAGGAGGCTTATTTCCAAGGCTGAGGGGCAGAGAAGAAGAGAGAGAGCCCTCTGTTTTTACTGCGGAGCCCAGGGGCACATGGTGAGAGCTTGCCCAGCGAGAAGGCAAGCAACTTCAGTAAGACCCCCAGGGCAAGCAGCTGAAACAAGAGCCATCTCTGCCTCTGCTTCCAACCAGGGAAACTCCGTCAGTCTCCCTCCACAGAGCTCAGCAGGGAGACCATCAATCAACTAAGGAGGGCTCATTCCAAGGATTCCAGGCAATCCTTTTACTACTTACCAGTAATAATGCATGTCAACCCAGAGCACCAGGTCAAGCTAGAGGCCCTCGTGGATTCCGAAGCTTCAACCAATTTTATTGATGTGCAGACTGTACAAGACTTCAACATCCCGACCATAGAATTGCCATGTCTCATAGAAGTGGAGACCATTGATGGCCAGCCCCTCAAGGCAGGGCTGATTAAAAGGTTCACAGAACCGGTGCAACTGACAATGGGAGACCACACTGAGTGGATCCAGCTTTATGTTACTGCATCGCTTAATGTGCCTGTAATGTGCACGCCTTGGCTGAGGATCCACAACCCATTGCTGAACTGGACTATGGGAGCAATCTCCTTCCCAGCTAAGGAATGCCAGCACCACAAGATTCAAGCCGCTCTCCGCTCTCCAGCAACCAACGCAGTCACAGAAGCAGGGGGGGTCCAGTTGCCAGCCAAGTATGGAGATTTTGCAGACGTTTTCAGTGAACCAGAGGCCACAGCACTACCCCCCCCCCATAGGGACTGTGATTGCACCATTGAGTTGATACCAGGAGCCAGAATTCCAGCAAGGAAACAATATCCCATGTCTCCCAAAGAACTAGCCACCTTAAAGGATTACTTGGATTCTAATCTCCAAAAGGGGTTCATCCGACCATCTACTTCCCCAGCATCTGCTCCTACCTTCTTCGTACCAAAGAAGCCTGACCCGTTGGCACCTGCAAACCAGGAGACACCCATGAGAGTGGTCCACAATTTCAGTTTTTTAAATAAACTCACAAAAAAAGAAACTTATCCCCTCCCGCTAATCTCTGATCTGCTGGATCGTTTACAGAAAGCACGCATTTTTACCAGGTTGGATCTCAGGAATGCGTACAATCTGATCCAGATGAAACAGGGGCATGAATATCTAACTGCCTTCGACACCAGGTTTGGTAAATTTGAGTACTTTGTTTTGCCCTTTGGCTTGTCTAATGCAGGAGCCATATTTTCCCAATTTATGAATCAAATTTTCTCTGATTTACTAGATAAGTATCTGGTCATTTATCTAGATGGCATATTAATTTTCTCTGAGGATACTACAACTCATGTAACCCATGTACATAATGTCTTACAAAGACTGAGAGAGAACAAGCTATTCGCCAAGCTAGAGAAGTGTGCCTTTGATTTAACTGAATTACATTTCCTGGGCTATAAGGTATCAACAGAAGGCATGTCCATGGATCCTTCTAAGGTCCAGGCAATTCTCTCTTGGCCACCTCCCCCAAATGTTAAAGAACTACAAAGATATCTAGGATTTTGCAATTTCTACAGGCGGTTCATAAAAAACTTTAGTGACAGGGCTAGACCCCTCACACAGCTTTTGAAGAAAAGATCAAAATTCATTTGGGGGGAGAGAGAGCAAGCAGCCTTCCAAGAATTTAAGCAAAGCTTTGCATCCCAGCTGCTGTTAAGACACCCTGATCCCACGAAGCAATTCATAATGCATTCAGATGCTTCCGATATTGCCATTGGGGCGGTGTTATTGCAATATACAAACAAAACTGAGAATACATTGCTTCCGTGTGCCTTTTTTTCACGCATGCTCTCACCAGCAGAGAGAAACTATGATGTTTTTAACAAGGAGTTGCTGGCAATTAAAGCAGCATTCCAAGAGTGGAGGCACTGACTAGAAGGTGCAACCTTTCCTGTGAAAGTTTGCACCGATCACAAGAATTTACAGCTTCTACAAAACACCAGATCCCTCACCCCACGTCAAATCAGATGGAGCCAGTTTTTCTCCCGTTTCAATTTTGTTATTTCTTATGTGCCCAGGGCGCAAAACTGCTTGGCAGATGCCCTGTCTCGATCCTTTCAGGCAACCCCCGCCACTCACCAGGAGGTACAGGCTACTATATTACAACCTCACAACTTTGATCAGTCTATGAGGGGGAACCAAACAGAGATTTTAGCAGCAGGCAGACAAGCAGAGGACCTATTTACAAGAGTCAGAGCTCAGCAGCAACAGGACCCATATGCCAGGGCCAGGATGGATGACCTCCAGAGGAGCCCTCAAGACACTTCCCCCCCATTCAATGTGGAGGCAGGAATCCTCTGGCATAGTGGGTGATTATATATTCCCCCTTCACTGAGGAAGAAGTACTGAGACTTTGCCATGACCATCAAACGGCAGGCCACGGAGGTGTTTTCAAAACTCTCCATAGAGCTCTGAGAGACTACTGGTGGCCTAAGATGACTGCAGACATAAAGGGTTACGTTGCTTCTTGTCACACCTGCAGACGAGCCAAGCCTCTCCCAGGGAAGCCCACAGGACTCTTGCAACCCCTACCCACTGCCAGTAGGCCTTAGGATACAATCTCCATGGATTTCATCACTGATTTACCCCCGGTCCAGGGACGGACTTCCATACTATAGTGGTGGACCTTTTCACAAAAATGGCACATTTTATTCCTTGCAAGGGCCTCCCATCTGCACAAGCCACAGCGCAGTTGTTCATGGACCATGTTTTTAGGTATAGAGGCATGGTGAATCACTTGGTGAGTGACAGAGGCCCACAGTTCAATTCCAGGTTCTGGAGGGCCCTTTTCCAGTCATTAGGGGTCCAGATCCACCTGTCATCAGCGCATCATCCTGCTAGTAATGGGCAAGCCGAGAAAATTAACCAATGGTTACAGCAGTATCTCAGGTGTTACACCACTTATCAGCAAGACAATTGGCCACCCCTGCTCTCCATGGCAGAATTTACTTATAACAACTCTGTGCAATCCTCGACCAAGATGTCCCCTTTCCAGGCACTCTATGGAGTTAACCCTCGGGTGTTGCCCGCCTCCTCCCAGCAGGGAACTGTTCCAGCCGCAGCTGATTTTCTTAAAGAGCAACAAGCCACACAGGAGTTGTTAAAGAAGCAGCTGAACAGGGCAAAGAGTGCTTACAAGAGAGCTGCAGATGCTCACAGACAAGAGGGGCCAGCGATTGCAGTAGGAGACAAAGTGTGGCTCTCTACCAAGTTGTTGACCTCTACCAGGCCCTCCAAGAAATTGGACTCTAAGTTTGTGGGCCCTTTCACTGTGGTACAGCAGATAAATCCAGTGGCTTATCGTTTACAGCTACCAGCATCCATGAAAGTCCATCCAGTCTTTCACAGAGACTTGCTAGCCAAAGACCCTCCCCCAAGTGCCTTACGCTTGCAACTGCCCCCCCCCCACCTCCAGTAATTGTGGAGGGAGAGGAGGAATACGAAGTTGAGGAAATTCTGGACTCTAGGAGGAGGGGAAGGGGCATCCAATATTTCGTACACTGGAAAGGGTACCCTGAGGAAGAGCGCACGTGGGAGAATGCCAGAGATGTACATGCTCCAGCACTGGTTCATTGATTCCATCAGCTTTTCCCTCACAAACCCAAGCCTCGCACTCTACCAGAGATTCCTCACTTGAATGAGCAGGCAGAGGAATTTGTAAGTTTGCACCTTCCACCCCCGCCTGAAGCCTTGACTCCAGTTACAGAGGAGGGGGGGGGGGCCGCAGCCCTCCACCTCAGGTGTGCATTTCCCAGGGGAGAGGGGGGACGACTCTTCTAATTATCTAGCTATTTTCCAGCAGCAGCCACCTGGGCCAGAAGCGGTATCAGACCTGGAGAGCAGCACTGATTCATCCTTGGAGGAGTTTTCCTTTGAAGACTTTCCATTGTTGCCCAGTTCCCATGGGACCTTAGAAGGAGATGTCAAATCTTATCAAGACTCTGGAAGGGAGGGGGCTGAAATGGAATGTGAATCTGGAGGGGAGGGTGATGTCATGAGTAAGGATGGCGAGCAGGGGGCTCCCATCCAGGCTGTAAAGCGCATGCGTAGTACTGAGGAATTAGGTAGCCATTCAAAGAGATACAGATCAGGCCCACCTTAACCTTTGGGATTTATATGTCTGGGTTTTCCCACACTTCTTCAGTTTGTTAGGATTTCCTGTTATGTAGCAGTAATAAAACACTAGAGACAATAGGTCTCAGCGTGGTTCTTGGCTGTTAGGACACTGATGGGTTTCAGAGGGAGCTGGGGGTTGTTCCTGCTGGTCTGCTGCATAGTCCTTCTGAAGTCCTGATCACCACTTGGAATAAGGGGGCAGTTAAGGCCTTGGATCAGATCATGATGATGCAACCTCTCCCCTTTCATGGATCCTGGCACTCCCCGTGATTTACGGAGGAGCTAATGGAGTTGAAACAAGAGAAGAGATGTCTAGAATTTGTCCAGCATCTGTCAGACAAAGTCACTCGAATTTGCTCACAGTTTGATACAGGCCTTATTGCAGGTCTGGAGTAGATACCTGGGGAGGAGTCTTGCCCAGTTGTTTGGGAATGGTTTGATCCTGTTGGGCCTGAAGATGTGGACAGGGTCCTTAGGACTGTGAGGTCAGCCACCTGCTCTTTAGACCCATGCCCCTCCTGGCTGGTTAAGCCAGCCAAGGGGTGCTGTATAAGTGGGTTCTAGTGGTGGTATATTCTTATTTGAATGAGGGAGTTGTTCCATTTCCTCTTAAAGAGGCTATGGTTCACCCCCTCCTCAAGAAGCTGTCACTGGACCTCATTATGCTGGACAATTTTCATCCAGTATCAAACATCCCATTTCTGGGGAAGGTGATTGAGAAGGTGGCTGTGCAACAGCTTCAGAGGACCCTGGATGAACAGTTTATCTAGATCTATTTCAGTCAGGATTCAGACCTGGGTATTGGACAGAAACAGCATTGCTTGCAGTTTTGGATGATCTCTGGTGTGCGTGGGATGGAGTTGTCCATCCATCCTCACCCTACTTGACCCTTCTGCAGCTTTCAATACCAATGACCATAGTATCCTTCTGGATCGACTCAGAGGATTGGGGGTGGGTGGCACAGTGTCGTGCTGGTTCATCTCCTGTCTTAAGGGTAAATTATAGTCAGTGGTGATTGGGGGGAGAGATCCTGCCCTCAGCCCCTACTGTATGGGGTGCCACAGGGGTTGGTGCTCTCTCTGCTCCAATTTAACATCTTCATGAGACCTCTGGATCAGCTCATCCATTGCCATGGGGTGAGGTATCATCAGTATGCTGATTATACCCAATTATACATCTCTGCCCCTGGCGAACTAAGTGATGCTGTGGGCATTGTATACCAGTGCCTGGAGGCTGTGAGGATCTGGATGGGAAACAACAGGCTTCAACTGAACCCTGGCAAGACTGAGTGGCTTTTGGTTTTTGGGCCTGCTGGTTTTAGGACTATACCATCTTTGGTGATGGATGGGGTGGCACTGCCCCAAACAGACCCCATGAACAACCTGGGAGTTCTCCTAGATTTACGACTTCTGCTCAAGGAGCAGGTGGCAGTCCTGGCTAGAAGGGCCCTTGATCAACTTCTGGTTGTGCATCAGTTGTGCCCATTCCTAGATCAAGGGGTTCTGCTCACAATTACTCATGCCCTAGTTACCTCCTGGTTGGACTATAATGTGCTATACATGGGACTGCCCTTAAACAGTATCCAGAATCTTCAGCTGGTGCAGAATACAGTGGCATGGGAGTTATGCATGTTCCCAGAAGAACACACCTTACACGTCTGCTCCATGACCTGCATTGGTTACTAGTCTGTTTCCGGGTCCAATTGAAATGCTGGTTTTGACCTTTAAAGCCCTACATGGCATGGGACTGGGTTATTTGAGAGACTGCTTCTCCCCAGTTACATCTGCATATCCCATAAAATCCAGAAGAGAGGGCATACTGTGGGTCCTGTTGACTAGGGAGTTTCATTTGGCAGGTCCTAGGAAGTGGGCCTTTTCTGCTGTGGCCCCCGCTTTATGGAACATCTTTCCTGCTGAAGTGAGGCTGACCTCACCTCTTTTAGCTTTCCAGAGGTTCCTCAAGATCTGGTTGTGTCAGCAGGCCTGGGGAGCCCAGGGGACTGATGAAATATTGAGATGGCTCCTAGGTAATTAACACCTCCTCTTCACCTAATCTATTTTTAATCTGTGTTTAGTTTTATGGTTCCTATAATTTTATAGTTTTTAATAGTAATAATATTAATATTAATTTATATATATATATATATATATATATATATATCTTTGTTGTACACCACTCAGAGTCACTTAATTGTGAGATGGGTGGCTGTATAAATAGAATGAATTAATGAATTAATGTTGTCTCTTGCTTTGCTTCAAATTTTATTGCAGTCATTTTTAAAGGGGAGCATATAGTCAAGGATTTTGTAGAAAATTATATTCATGTGCTATTCTTTACCAAGTTTGAGGTTTTATACATTCAGGAAATTGCCTCAATGATGAGATGAACTAATGATGCAAGAATATGTCAGTTGACATTCTTGGAAATATTTTTTTGTTTTCAAAGTTATTTCATATGCCACTTATGATAGCATAATTTTCTCTTCTTCTCCAAGAGCCAGGTTAAAAGAGAATATTTTATAAAGCACATTGTACATTGCTATCCTAATTATATTTGAGAGATTGCACATAACATTTTAACATTAACATAATTAAATTCATGTGAGCATTTCCAGAGAGAATTTGTTCTCCCTGATGTGATAAACATATGCAAGATCATATAGACTGGGTAATGTATTTGAGATTTTATAAAAAAAATACTTTCTCACCCTTATGAGTGGTATGTGTCTTCCTCAACCTCAGGTCCTCTGCCAGAGGCCTGCAAGTTTGAGGGTTCTGTGCAATATCTTAGCTGTTCCTAGCACTGCACTGCTCTGGTCAGAAAGCTCTGATGTTGTTCCTGGGATCTGTTAGAGCCACTCTCCCAGCTTGGGAGTCACAGCCCCAAGTGCTCCTTTCACCATGGGAACCACTTTGGCCTTCACTTTCCACATTCTCTCTAGTTCTTCTTTCAGACCCTGCTGTTCTCCAGCTTCTCATACTCCATCTTCCTGATGTTGCTGTCACTTGGCACCGCTACATCTATCACCACCACTGTCTTCTGGTCCTTGTCTACTACCACAGTGTCTGGTGTATTGGCTAGTACCTGCCTGTCCATCTGGATATGGAAGCCCCACAGGATCTTAGCCCTGTCATTCTCCATGACCTTCTGTGGATTCTCCCCTCTGGAGGGTCTAGCCCACACTCTGTCAAGATATTCCTGTACACAATGGCGCTACTTGGTTGTGCCATTCAGCGTATGCTGTTCCTGCCTGCATCTTACACCCTGCCACTATGTGTTGGACTGTCTGCACAGTCTAAACCTCAGGTACTGTCTAGTGTGGTAGACCCCTACTTCTATGGATCTGGTGCTTAGTGCTTGTTCTTGTGCTGCTATGATCAGTGCCCCAGTGCTGTCTTTTAGTCCAGTCCTATCCAGCCACTGGTAGGATTTCCCAAGGCCAGCCACTTTAGCTATATGTCAATGGTACATCCCATGCAGGGTCTTGTCTTGCCATGGCACTTCTTCTGCTTGATCTTCCTCCATGTCTGCTGCTGCCCCAGGCATTCTCTCAGCAGTTCATCTTTGGGTGCCATCTTACTGATGTAGTCCTGGATGCTCTGGGTCTCATCCAGGACAGTGGCTTTGACGCTCACCAGACTCTGCCCACCCTCTTTTCAGCTGGTGTACCATCTCTTGGTATTGGACTTGGGATAGAATCCTCTGTACATTATGAGGAGCTTCTGGATCTTCACATCAGCAGCCTCCATGTCTACCTTTGGCCAGCTCACTATACCAGCAGGTATAAAACTGGTCAAAAACTGTAAACATGGTGTTGAGAGTTTCGGTGATTCTTCACAATGAACATTAAAGTAGCATTGCAACCTAAGTTTCTTTAGTATCATAAACCATTCCATATGGTACATAACTTACTCATTGTTTTGGCATATGTTCATATGTTTTGGCATGCTACCATATGCTGGTAGCATGCATCAGAATACTTTCTTTGTGGATGCACTCCACTATATGCAGCTAAATATCCAGATGGCTTTATCATAGCAAAATATTAGAAATTACACACTCTGGGAATCATAATCTTTTTAATGTGTCTGCAAAGTGTGTGATAATTATAACCTTTAAAATATTATTGGGGAAAGAAAGATATTAAAAGCATATTGTCAGTGTCATTATAGAGAAAGATTAATGGTTCCTTTAATGTATGAGCCTCACTCAGATGATGAAATGGTGTAGAGGCTGAAGTTGTATTTCTTTTTATCTTTGTTGCAACTTAACTCCTTTCATGTATACTGTATATGTGTTAGAGCTGCATTTAGTTTCAAATATGTGGTTCAATTCAATGAAGCTTTGAACAAATCACACTATTGAAACAGATTTGGAAATCAAAGTGAGGACCTGTTTTGAAGTACCAAATTGAACTGGGTGGTTCTGAAGAGCTTCAGAGTTTTTCAAAGCATTTCAACAACTTTCTGCTGCTTTTGAGATTCTAACAGACAATATAGAATGTTGCCATGTCAGTTCAACTGGGGTAGTTGAAAGGTATGATGGGCTGTTTGACACTGACACAAGCAGCTAGCCAATGAGATTTATCACCTCATTAAACCCTCTGCCTATATTTACATTCTTGGCAAACAATTTCTTTCAGCCAGCCATAAACTGTAATTTGTTTTTTTTTTCTTTTATGCTCATGGCTTACACTTATATACTGGTCCTGCCAAAGTATTCTTGGTGATCAACCCAGCAATCAGCCTTCTAAATATGGTCTAAAAGTTGCCCTTTCTTTTACATTCTGCTCAGTTGGTCAGGTTAAGTGTCTTGAGAGTGAATTTATGGGCACCAGCCTAACACAAATTCACATTGGCACAAACTTTTACTGCGCTAAAATTAGGGGTGGGTTGATAATACCATTTTCTCCATGACTTGTATCTTATAATGCAGTTCTGCTTTTCCCATTTCTCCTAACTAATATAGCCTATTGTCAATAATCTGTAACTCTGACAAACCAATTGCTGCCAAAGATGATGGACTCCTCTCCAAGATGGAACAAGCTTGCCAGTTAGGTATGTCAATCCTTCTGGTACTCCAGAAAAAACAAACAAACACCAGTGAGTGGTCAAAGAAAACAAAGCTGCATCACCTCACAATGACAAATCAGTGGTTATTTTACTGTTCAGCTGAAAGAATCATCTGAATGAATAAATTAATAAATTAAGGAAATCAATAGAATGCTGTGTGGCAACAGTATTGCCTTCACTCATTCCTCAATTTAATTCAGTCACTTTCAATCATACTGCAAAACATCTAAACTATTTCTATCTTGCTTCTTTAAAGTCTGACTTTTGCTTCTATAAAGTGTCACAGGGAATTCCATTGCCTGCACTATTCTGATCTTTGCAGATGTAGACACATCACAGCATCTTAATATCTTTTCCAAGGCTTTCATGGCTGCTCTCCAAGTGCTAGTCTATGGTATATTTCAGAACTTCTTGTTCCTTTACTGTTGATGCTTGATCCTGAAAGGCAGAAGCTATCTTCCACTTCAGTATCTTCATTGTCATTTCTAAGGCTGCTTGTTGTACCTGTTGCCATTAGTTTGGTCTTCTTTATATTTAATTTTAGTCTCATGTTTTTACTGTACTCCTTGACTTTTATTACTAGAGTCTGCAGATCCTTGCATTAGTATAATCAGCACTGTGCCGGTTATTGATTTTTCTTGCTCTGATTTTAAAACCATGCTCATCTTCTTCCAACTTCTCCCAGGTTCCTTTAATGCATATTCCGTATATAAGTTGAATACATAATGGGAGAGTATACAGCCTTATCTCACTCCTTTGCCAGCTTGAACCTAGTCTGTTTCACCATGTACTGTGGCTTCCTGACCTGTATATAGGTTTCTCATTAGGACAGTGAGATGGTCTGGGATTTCCATTTTTTTAGCACATTCCACAGCTTCACATGATCAACACAATCAAAAGTCTTTCTATAATCAATGAAGCACATAGTGATTTCTTTTTGGCATTCCTTGGCTTTCTCAATTATCCAGCATGCATCAGCAATAATACCTCATGATCCTCAACCTTTTCTTTGATGGACAGAAGTTGCTTTTGAATTCCAGCACTGCATAATATTTTCCATTAGCTCTTCATTCTAGTTTCACTTGTCCCATTGTTTGATTGTTTTCCTTTTCAAGAGTTGTTTCCTCTGTAGAAATTTGTTCAGTAGGAATATTTTATATCTTCTTGTTTCCTTTTCAGCCTCTCAGGTTAGCCAACTGTACACTATTGCTTTAAAAGGAAAATATGTTAGTGATTCCTCCTTAAATTAACCCAGCAAACACCACTGGTACATTTCTGTTAGCTCCCCCGTTTATCTGTTCAGTGAATTTCTTCCTGGAAACTGATTGCCATATATTCTTCCTACAGTCTGTGCTTACTTAGCAGAAAGGAATCACTCAGGCACCAACAATGGTGGATCAGCAGCTCTCGGGACATACACTTCCAATCAACAGCTATTCATTCCTCAGTGCTGAGCACCCAATCTTTCCAAACACAAACATGCAGGTTTATTTCTTCTTCCTGTTGAACTTAGTGGCAAACTCCTGTTAATAATTCCTGTTCACTTTCTCTGTGAACTCACTGTTTGGAAACTGCATTTGTCTGTGATCTATAAAACTAGTTGTAAAGAATACCAAAGTAATAGGATGTTAATTACAACCAGCAATGGCATATTTTATAAATATTCATGACATACTGAACCATATTAAATAACTTTTCACAAAAATGTGCCCCTAAATTATGTCGTCTCCCAATTAGTAACCAAATGAGCACAATCACTTTCTTGGGAGATGTGATTGCATATAATACATTTTTCATTTATTCTGACATACCTTATCACACCTGGATCCGGAGTAGAACTGTAATATTTATTAATATTAATTCTTTTACCATTATCAGTGATAATATATGTTATGACATAATTGAATAAAAAACATCTGCAGTTTCACTGGAGTTTCATCACTGAATTCTACTTCTCATAAAATGATAAGAGGTACACATAAGATTCTCATCCATGGAGTTTAAACTAAGTATTGTTTAGTTCCATTAAAGGCTTATGTCAAAATACTTTGTCTAGCTTAGTGATGACTAAGAATTGAACAGTACAATTAGTTGTCTTTCTCAAGGTGTCATATCTTGTCTTGCAGCTAAATGTGTCATTTTCTCGGCTACAATGCACTGAATTTAGAAGATGTAATTTAATTGATTTTAACTGTAATATTTTCCCAAATACTGCATGCATATTTTCATCTTGTAGCTAAGTTATATAAGCAAGCATGTGTGAATTTATCCTAAGCAATAAAAATCAAGTATTTTGTTTTCAATTTTCTTGTGAATTCCCAGAGGCCAAAGAATGTAGCCAAGAGCAAATAAAGTTATGGATTGTCTTCATTTAAATTCTACTTACTTATTTTCAAATGACCCCAGAGTTCTTTAATATTAAAGGAAAATTGTGCTAATAGGAATATGTAAGCTTCTCCCCCTTCTCCATCCCCCTTTTTTTTTCTTCCAAGATCACAATGAAGCTGTAGTGGCCTAAATTTCTTTCTGTTTTGTGAAGAGAATAGTTATCTGCCATTTTATCTTGTTTCAGTAGTGATTAACTGCTCTGTTTGATAGCACCGTACGTTTGTTCTTTTATTTGTTCCAGTTTTAGCTTCTTCTCTATCATGCCTTGCTGGCAGATAGAATTTGCTATAGAATTACCCTCTACATGTGCTAGGCTAAACATCTTGATGGAGAAAAAGAAGAAATGACCAAAAAATAAATTTTGGACAAATAAGACTGGGGAAGACATCTAAACAACTGAAAACTGAGGGCTTGCTTCCAATTATAGGCTGCATCCCAGTATGAATGGATTAATATGACAAATACGTGAAAAACAAGAACAAGAACTCTTCTCCTCTCAAGGGGACCCTACAGTGTATTTCAAATAAACAGTTAAATTGGTTAGAAAGAGATGATTGCACTAGAAACCAGTATTGAACGACCTTTATTCCAACCATCTAGGAAATCAATGTTTTTGTATTACAGATCCCACCATTTAAATATCTTTACTAACTAAGATCATAAGTCCAGCTACCTAAAGGTTATTATCGCTGATTTATTAAATACCCGGCCAACCAATTTCTAACACAAAAGATATTTTGTCGTATATTATATGACATTCTTATAGATATATAACATTAGCTTTATACCTCCTTGATACTGTAAATACTATTTATGCTTGATATTATATTTCAACATGAAGAATTTAAATTTAAAATGAATGTACAGATAAACCATTGGTAATAAACCAACTTCAGAGGTGATAAATACTACCATTACAGATGTAGAAAAATATAATATATGAGTACAAATCAATATTAAATGGGTATTCCAACCAGTGACTAAAAAGATAAGCCTACAATTAAATATATAAAACAACAAAACATAAACAAAAAATTTAAAACAACAAAAATAGACAAAAACAATTAATTCCAGAAAGAACAAGGCCACCACCTTGACCCCCTCTTCCTACCCGCACTTGTTAATATTATTAAAATCAGTGCAATTATAACAAACCCAGCAGGCCAACCAAAAAATAACAGCTGGACTTTCAAAATGGCAATGACCATTCACTGTGCAGTGAGCAATGCCACAGCTGTCTCAGAATTCGTAAACTGCTTAATCTATCTGAAACTGAGAGGCAGAAAATTTCAGGGGTGGGAGGGAGATTTTTCTTTGCCAAGGCTTGAGCCAATGAGAATTCTTTTGTCAAAGAAATCACATGAGGGGAATATCAAGGAATATCCTAGCTTTTATTCTTCAGATTTCAAGGAAGAGCTCTCATAGGCCTGTCTTAAGACCATATTACAAACCTTGACTCTGAGAAATTTTACAATGATAGAAGTGGCAATCCTAGGAATTTTCACACTAGTTCTAATTCAATAGTTGTCAATATTCAAATCACAATCAGAAGGTAATGAGATCAACTCTTGTAAACATTTTTTTTTAAAAAAAATCAGATGGGGGATCTGAGCTTCCATATTTACAGGTAAACCCAGTATTTTTAAATGACTAGGAACCAAGTCTTCTTGTACCTTAACCAAGTCTTCATTATGCAAATCTTTATTTGCTTTTGAATTGTAGATTCAGCAGCCTTTAGCCAAGGTCATGGGAGAGAACAACTGCTGTTTTCACATTCTCCAGTCTCATTGAAATATGTTTAGTTGTGTCTGCGTTGTTTTTATATCATCCCATAATATTTTCATGTTGCAATTCAAAATAGTAATATTCTTATTCCTACAAACATTAGCCATCTCAGAGCATAATTTACTGTAATTGGTCTCTATGAGATTACAGATTGATTGCAATTTTTTTTTACAGCAAAAAATAATAACAACAAGAACAACAAATATATTTATGTCCCATCCAACTTCAGAACAACTCTGGATGGTTCACAACGTAATAGAATAAAATGTGATATGAAAGAGAGAGAGAGAGAGAGAGAGAGAGAGAGAATAAAAATAGAAAACAAGATAGTGAACTGGCCAACCACATGCATATACAAACCCATCCCACAAGGGGATCCAGACAACTTAGCCCTAGGCCTGGGAGAACAGCCAGGTCTTTAAGCCTCTTTGGAATTTATTTATTTATTTATTGGTTGGTTGGTTGGTCGGTTTATCAAATTTCTCTGCTGCCCATCTCATACACAATGACTCTGGGCAGCTATGGCTGGAATGCTATAAGGGTGGGAACCACTGGATCTCAAAGGGCATGTCATTCCAGAGGGCAGGTGCCACAACAGAGGAGGCATGCTTCTTAAGTCCCACAAGATGATATTATTTATTTGAAGTGACTCAGAGTGCACAGACCCTGTTGGCTCATATCAGCTGGGCAGGTACCATGAGAGATAAGTGGTCTACCAGATAATTGGTCCCTATGCCATGTTATGTAAAGTTGGTTCTTCCTTAAAAAGAGCCACAGCCCCCACTTGGATTGTATCAGAAGATACTGAGGGCTTTTCTGCTTGAAAATTGAGAATATCAACTGTAGAAACAGTTTAATCTTAAGGTTTTACCTTTTTTAACCTTCTCTTCTATAGAGGAGGAGCTAGGAACATAGTCTTCACTGAAAAAGCAGAAACCTTTTTAGTCTTCATTTTATGAGGCATAATTAAATCTGCACTTCTTCTCTGAGGAGCCAAAGTGCACTTTATAAATTTAAAAAACTATAAGGTGACTCACCAAAATATCAATCCAATTGAAGAAATTGTTAAAAAGAGAAGGAGAGGGAGCAAATGGGCAGTTACTTACACCTTCATGCCACCAGAAGTCCAAATATATGTGTGAGACAATACCAAGATTTTTCAAAAACTGACAGCTATTAATGAGAAACCTGATATGCCAAATCAGTTTTTAAACTTCTGCTGTGAGATAGCTGAAGTAATACCTGCTCATCCTATTCACTCCAATAGGATAGGCTTGCTTTAGGTCCTGTCAATTAAATAAAGCTATCTAATGAGACCCAGAAAGCAGACCTCTTCTGTTGCTGCACCTGACCGTTGGAACAATATCCCCTCAAGATCCTCATGGCCCCCACCCTGCCCACCTTCAGGTGATCTTTAAAAACCTGGGTCCTCCCCTTGAGGATAAGTGGTTTTGGCAGGTCCTCTTCAGTCAGGGATGACATTCAGGTATGTTATCTTTCTGTAGTTCCCTTCATATCCCAATTCTGCTTTTATATTATGTTTTGTGTTGTCTTATGAATAATACTGTGTCTTTAAGCTGCCCAAAGTTGTTTTGGAGTAGGGTGGCCTAGAAATGTGACAAATAAATAACACTTACTTTATTATATTTAAATATCTCAAATGATGTTTTCCATCATTCCAAGATCATTAATGAGCATAGATTGCTTTCTTCTTAGTCAATTATTATCTTTTTCAGCCAAATGCTGCATGCTCCACTATCTCATATTGATGCAGCAACATTAAAATGAGTCCCTAGATCCTTTGATAGCAATAGAATCTTAATTAAATTTAAAACTCCAACTATTCCACTTATATTAGTTGAAATGAGATAATTTTCAGATTTTTTTTTTCAAATTTATGTAAATCATGTTTTTGGTGATCTCAAAATCAAATCATTAGCGTCTAACAACCACCACCACCACCACCACAAAAACAGGTAAAGTTTAGATAACTGGCCAAGAAGTGACATGAACATCTAAGCTGGTGGACAGCCTTGAGAAGAAACAGCCAAACCTTATCTACTGGCTTGGGTCTCCTTCCCCCGCAGTCCAAAAAGGTGTTATCTTTGACTCTTGATATGGGGTAGCATTTCTCAGCACAGAGCTAGTGTGCAATTTAGAGGTTCTCCTGCTCAAGGGCTTTGCACACATTCATTTTGTGCACCAACTGCACCCATTCTTGGACCAAGAGGCCTTGCTCAATCTCACTCATGCCTTGATCACTTCCCATTTTGTTGTTTATTCATTTAGTCGCTTCCGACTCTTCGTGACTTCATGGACCAGCCCACGCCAGAGCTTCCTGTCGGTCGTCAACACCCCCAGCTCCCCCAGGGACGAGTCCGTCACCTCTAGAATATCATCCATCCATCTTGCCCTTGGTCGGCCCCTCTTCCTTTTGCCCTCCACTCTCCCTAGCATCAGCATCTTCTCCAGGGTGTCCTGTCTTCTCATTATGTGGCCAAAGTATTTCAGTTTTGCCTTTAATATCATTCCCTCAAGTGAGCAGTCTGGCTTTATTTCCTGGAGGATGGACTGGTTTGATCTTCTTGCAGTCCAAGGCACTCTCAGAATTTTCCTCCAACACCACAGTTCAAAAGCATCGATCTTCCTTCGCTCAGCCTTCCTTATGGTCCAGCTCTCGCAGCCATATGTTACTACAGGGAACACCATTGCTTTAACTATGCGGGCCTTTGTTGTCAGTGTGATGTCTCTGCTCTTCACTATTTTATCGAGATTTGTCATTGCTCTTCTCCCAAGGATTAAGCGTCTTCTGATTTCCTGACTGCAGTCAGCATCTGCAGTAATCTTTGCACCTAGGAATACAAAGTCTTTCACTGCTTCTACATTTTCTCCCTCTATTTGCCAGTTATCAATCAAGCTGGTTGCCATAATCTTGGTTTTTTTGAGGTTTAGCTGCAAACCAGCTTTTGCACTTTCTTCTTTCACCTTCATCATAAGGCTCCTCAGTTCCTCTTCACTTTCAGCCATCAAAGTGGTATCATCTGCATATCTGAGATTGTTAATGTTTCTTCCAGAGATTTTAACTCCAGCCTTGGATTCCTCAAGGCCAGCTTGTCGCATGATGTGTTCTGCATACAAGTTGAATAGGTAGGGTGAGAGTATACAGCCCTGCCGTACTCCTTTCCCAATCTTAAACCAGTCCGTTGTTCCGTGGTCTGTTCTTAACTTCCCATTTGGGTTACTGCAATACAGTCTACATGGGGCTGCCCTTGAAGATGCTATTGTCTGAAGCATTACGATAGGGTGACAATGTTTCTCTTCTATTGTACTTATGATAGATAACATTTGCATCCATTTATCCATTAGTCATAAAAAAAAAAAAAAACTAAGTTGTATATATCAGAGTGAAAATAAACATTATGCTGTTCAAAGACCAAAATAAATAACCTAATAACTACTTGCCCAGTAATCTGGCAAGCACATTGATTTCCTTATCATCCTATGGCAGCAGGCGGTGTCTTGGGCTCTTAAGAAGTTTATTCCCAAGCAACTACTCTCTTTTTGCCAATTCCGGACCAAGGTGTTCTGAGAAATGAAAGAACAGGTGCAATGTCTGGCACATTGGTGCAAAAAATATGAAGGTAATTCTAACTGAACATGTGTACAAGATCACAAGAGAGTCTACATCATGGTAAGAAGGGGGATGAAGTATATTTACTTATCTTCCCTCTCTCTTTCTGTTCACTGATGGCCACCACCTTGTTTTGGGTAATGAATTGCCTCCTAGGAAGGGATAGTGATTTCCTACCTGGTAGCTTTGATCATTTTGCACACCATTTTGTCCATAAAGTCATTCAGATTCAGTCCAATAAAATATATGGAAAGAAGGATGCATAGAAAAGTCTGGAAAAATGTGATCCCTCCTTACCAATTATTTTTTGCAAGAAAATAGACAACAGAGAAATCTTTCTGTTTCACCACCCACCCAAAGGCAACATGGAAGTTCTGGAAGAAACCCTCTTTAGGGAAGATTGCTGAGCGCATAATGTGATACAGCTGCAGAACACTGTAGAAGTGGGTTATCTAAACAATTGTCAGGAATTAGGGCTGTGTATGGGCATGTAAAGGCATTTGTTGGTGTGGTTGATATCTGTGTTATAAGCTGGATGGGGTAGAGCACTCCTGCTGGTCCTGTTAGACCTTAGCAGCCTTCAGCACCATCAATCATGGTATCCTTCTGGAGTGTCCACTATTTTGCTTCCCTCTGCTTTTCAACATATACATGAAGGTATGGGTGAAGTCATTCAGGGTGAGATATCACCCATATGCTGATGATAACCAATTATATATCACCATCCCAGGCCCAGCTGAAGATAGTGTAGAAGTTTTTGTCCTGGTGCATGGAGACAGTTGGGGACTGGATAAGACAAAACAAGCTAAAGCTGAACCCAAGCAAATTGGAATTGCTATTTGTTAACTGTAGTTCTCTGCTGTGGTAATCCCTCTCAAACAGGAAGCACACACAGATCTGTAATATGAGGGTCCTTCTGGATTCATGGCTTCTACTGTATGGCAGGTGAAAGCCGTGGCTAGGATGGACTTTGCACATCTATGGCTGGTACTCTCATCGCAATCCTACCTGGGACAGGAGGATGTTGCTAAAATGACTCATGTCCTCATCACAACCTGCTTGGACTACCACAGCATGTTCAACCTTGGGCTTCCTTTGAAGACCACACAGAAACTAGAGTTGGTTCAGAGTGTGATGGCCTTTGCAGTACAGTTATCACCCATGATACTAAGTGAAGATGAGGGTCATACATTGTTTGTCAATACATATCTGATGCAGATCAAATTGTTGGTTTTAATCTGTAAGTCATGTGTGGCATGGCACTGGATACATTCAGAACTACTTTCTCCAACTAAAGGCAACTTGTCTGAGAAACGTATCCTGGGAGAACTGCTTGTAGAACCCATTTTCACGAGTTAAGGGAGACTGAAAGCAGGAAATATTGTTTCTAAGTGATGGTGCTGGTTCTTAGAATCACCCTCCCTCTGAAAGTGAGATTGGCCCCATATATAGTAACTTTCCAGATTTTTTTTTCCCGAGAGTTTTGAATAAATATATGTACCTATTGTAAGAGAGAGAGGGGGAGAGAGGGAGATACACAAACAAGTTGACTTAACTGTGTTTCAGTTTTATAAACTATCAAAAACTGCTGAAATGTGATTGTTTAATAATTTAATAAATGCATAAACAACAAATAAACTACGCCTAGTATAATAGGACTTATATCTTGGTAAAGTTAAATAAGATTAGAGCCAAAATAGTTACATTTGATGCAGCATATTTTATGGATGCATTTAACTTTTCTAGGTTTGTTTCTTTTTTAAATAGCAGCTGGGAGGAAATCAGATTTGTAACCTTGATGGAACAAGGATATTAAAACCTTCTCTCATCATCATTCTGATGAAAATCATGATGTGAAACCTAAATCTAATAGCAGATATTTCATTGCAAACTCAGTAGGAAGAAAATGGTTAAGACACTGTGTGCCTAATTTAGTCCTTCCACATTTGTCATGGGGGGTGGGGGTGGACAGGTTTGAACAGATTTGCATGCACGTAGTATTATGCCAAAGTTTGACCTCACTAAGTTGCTTTGCACTGATCTTCAGCTTTTAAGAGCAATTAATACAGTGAGTGTCATATTCCAATCTTTATTTTTTTTTTAATTTCTCTACTATGTAATTTTAGAATCTTTCATTACCTTTCCAAATTTTGAGCCCATTTGCCAGGCTTTTACAACACATGGAGAAATTTGAATACTTTGTTGTAATTACTTTTTTTTAATAAAAATAAATCAGTGATGATGCTCACAGCATAATAGTCAGGAAAAATAATGTACGGTATTTATTTCAAATCTAAAGTTTCCAGAGAACATCAATCAGCATTTATTCCTTCTGCCATTAAACTGGCCAACAACTGAATTATCTGTGCTCCCACTCCTATTGCATCTGAGCTTCCATGAGTTATGAATTAAGAACAATCTTTTCATCTTCCTTCCATAAAAAGAAAAGAAAATCTTAGAATTCTCCATTTCTCATTCCCCATCCACAATTATTTTATAGTTAATGGGCACTGAGGGAAAGATAGAAGAATGATTCTGAAAAAAATGTAAATTAATGATTTTATCCAGTGGCTCCATGGTCATGATGATATAGCAATGACCCTGTATACAGAAGACATTACATTGTTTACAGCCATGTGATGTTCAACCTATACTGCAAAACTTCATTTAAAGGGTGTTAGGAAAGGATGTAAACACTGTAACACTGTATGGTTCATCAACAACCTGCTAACCATCCAGGAAAGAGGGGGTAAGATTAACTCAGACAACAGTAATGCCACAAAGGTAAGTTCAGAGGGAGGGAGGCAGGGATGCAACAAGACATTCTTCCCATGGAAAATACACATTCCTATGAGCTGCAGAAGCATGGCTGAGGTTCTCAAAGTACTACTGTGGATGTCAAAGTAAAACATAGCCTTTTTTCATTTCATAAAATACCAAGGGATGGAGGAATATGTTTATATATGTCTTCTTCATCATAAAAACTCTCAGAGGGTGGAAAATATTATAGGATGACCAGAAAGGATGTCTGGAAACCTTCTTAAATATATTGTCTTGGGTAATGAAAGTTACTTAAATATTTTACTTCTTTTTTAAAAAAGGAGATGCTGTTTTTTTAAAAAAATACTTGGAGATTATATCTACAAACTGTTTTGAATGCTAGGTCAACTGATGAGAGATACTTAAATGGAAGGATCTTCACACTGTGCTTGTGTCTGTTTCTCTCCTGGCTATTGTTAGTTAAATGAGTCTTTGACTTAGAAACAAAAAAGACCTTCCCACCTCTCATTCTTCAAGATACACTATCGGTAGAAGTTAGGCTTTTCTATCCTACATACTGTAGTTTTACTTTAAATATAATGAATGTTTGTAAGCATTCACTGATTGCTAAGGCAGTCTATACTCTGCAAGTATATTACTAACTTTTTTTTTTAATAGGACCTTCTGCTACTTCATTATTTTGCATTATTTTAGGACTCTGCATATGTTCAGGATCAGAACCTCTCACAAAGGCTCCTGCTGAATTCAATCTCCAACAATACTATTTATGTGACTAATCTATTTTAATGGAATTTATATTATTTGATTCTATCTTTCTTGAATATAGATTAAATGAACTCAATTAGCTGTCCTATCTGAGTGTTAAAGCTCAATTAGGCAAGATATTCATATATTCTGCAATGATACCTAAAATGTGAATATCCTTAGCCTTCATGTATTTTGACAGTCTTTTCTGCTTGCATAAAACACTGCCACAGTTGCATAAAACATGCCACAGAGTGTTTTGAGTGTGTGCATGTGCCTTCAAGTCAGTGTTGACTCCTGGACACTGCCTGATCAAGTCTCCACAGCTTTCTTGACAAGATTTCAGAAGTGGTTTGCCATTGCTTCTTTCCCAGGGCTGAGAGAGAAGGACTGGCCCAAGAGCACCCAGTTTCTTTCATGCCTAAGGCAGGACTAGAACTCACAGTCTCTAGCCTGGTGTCTTAACCACTAGACCAAACTAGCTGTCTGCCACAAAGTATATGAACTGGGAAATAAGTCTCTTTGTATTTATTAAGTTCATTTCTGAATAGTTCCTGGCCCTTATATATCACCAGAATGATTATTTGGACTTAGCCTTAAAACCAAGTAGTCTATCATCCTCCCTCTGATTTAAGACAACATGACTTACTAAAAGCCAGTGAATTTAAGAAAATGGTACCCCTCTACATTTAATAATAACCCACCTAAAAGCCTATTCAGATGTAATTAATATCAAGAAAAATAATTGCCTCCTTAAAGGATAATTCAACAATACTACAGACTAATAAAACTGCTGAAAGAATTGAACAAGTCTATAAAAGTGAAGTCTGTGTAAGTTTTGTTTTAACTGTCGTTTGGTTACTTCTCTTGCATATTTGTAAACAGCAAATTGGTCCTGAAGAAACTTCTTTAGCTCAGCAAACTGCCTTGGAATCACAGTGCCTTGATTCATTGTTTCATATTCCCACAGGGAAATTACTTTCTAAGTATCTGTCTGAAAATGCAAATTCTTAAACTTCACAGCTGTCAATGTCCTGGCGGTAATTTCTATTTACAATTACCTGAAAACATGCTTGCTGTGCAGTTTGTAATACAACCAAGCAATTTTTCATTTACATCCTTTCAGGTCACATGTAGGTTTAGCATGCAATCCTACATTTATCTATTTATCTTCTTTGAGTAAGTATGCATCAGATTGCAGTATTAGGTTCACAGGGTTAAGATAATATTCGTGTATTTAATGTGCTTTAATGTGTGTCTATTAATACTAATAGTCTATTAAGTGTTAAGGTAAAGGTAAAGGTAAAGGTTTCCCTTGACGTAAAGTCCAGTCGTGTCCGACTCTAGGGGGCGGTGCTCATCTTCGTTTCAAAGCCTTGGAGCCGGCGTTGTCCATAGGACACTTCCGGGTCATGTGGCCAGCATGACGACTCGGAACGCCGTTACCTTCCCGCCGAAGTGGTACCAATTAATCTACTCACATTTGCATGTTTTCGAACTGCTTGGTGTGCAGGAGCTGGGACGAGCAACGGGAGCTCACCCCGCCGCGCGGATTCGAACCGCCGACCTTCCGATCGACAGCTCAGCGGTTTAACCCGCAGCGCCACCGCGTCTGAAAATGCAAATTCTTAAACTTCACAGCTGTCAATGTCCTGGCAGTAATTTCTATTTACAATTACCTGAAAACATGCTTGCTGTGCAGTTTGTAATACAACCAAGCAATTTTTCATTTACATCCTTTCAGGTCACATGTAGGTTTAGCATGCAATCCTACATTTATCTATTTATCTTCTTTGAGTAAGTATGCCTCAGATTGCAGTATTAGGTTCACAGGGTTAAGATAATATTCGTGTATTTAATGTGCTTTAATGTGTGTCTATTAATACTAATAGTCTATTAAGTGTTACTGTATATAAATTAAATAGGTCGATAGGCTATTAAATGGGCTATTTAATTGCCTACCTACCTGTAATGGTATGTGAGAAAGAACTTGAAAGACAAACTGCCTAGGGAACAGTCAGATAATAGAGGGCATAGCCCACAGCTGTATAATAGAAAGAGAAAGAGGCTCAGAAGGGACTCTCCCTAGCTTCCCAGATTGTAAAGGAGATGGCAGGAGAATTGTACTTTCAGACTTGCAAGATTCTGTTAATATAGCCTTACAATAAAGTAGAATTAGCTCATCTGGTTGTGTAACAATAACAGGAGTAATTAAGTATGCTTGTCTTTGTTGGCTGTCTGAGCTCTCCTCAAATAGTGGAGGGGCCCCCTTTGGAGCTCTTGGGAGTGGAGGCTGTGGCATTTCCCTGGGGTACTGCTTGGAAGTGGCCTGAGCACTTGCTGGCTTCATGCTCTGTTGATTTACAAGATCTGCATCTTATTGCTCTATCAGACACTAGAGCTTTTATCGGGCATGATCTGGCTATGTGACTTGGGACCTCACAGTAAAAGCACAGCCCCTGACCCCTTCTTTGTTTCTCTCCTGATGACAGGGATCTCTTGGCTGCTATGATATGCATGGGTTTTCCTGCACTGGATTCCGAGGAGGCTATTAGGAGGGGTGGTATGAGGGAAGACAGATTGTAGGATCTTTTCTCCTTCCCATTTCTTCCCTGCCTTAACTCTTCCAGTTGGGCATCTATAATTACACCATGTTGATATACAGTAGCTCCTCCAGGGTATTTGGGGTGCCTTGTCTCACCAGCTCATCTTTTAGGTCATTGATCAGCCTTTCTCTGAACTGGTCAATCAGGGCTAAGTCATTCTATCTTATATCACCAGCTAGTAATTTAAAGTCCAAAATATACAAAATATATACTTATACTTCTCTGTCCCTACCTGAGCTTCTAGATCTCTTGAGTAGCTATGATTCTCTGTATAGGATCCCAAAAGTGTCCTTTGAGTTTACGCATAAAGTTCTGATAGCTATCTAGCACCAGCTCATTCAACTCAATGAATGGTTTTGCCCACTTAGCTACTGCTTCTTTCATCAAGCTGAGCACAAAAGTCACTTTGGTGCAATCAGTGGGAAATTCCACTGGTCTGCCTGCTATAAACATTTCACACTGAGTAACAAATGTCCAGAATTGATCCTGGTCTCCTCCAAACTTCTCCGGCAAGCTCCCATGGGAATGCAGGAGCATTGGCTGGGCCACCATCTGTTGTGTTGCTGCAGGTTGAGGCAAATTCTGCCCCAGTTGTATTAGTTGTATCATGGCATTTTGCAAATTGGTCATCTGTGCATCTGCCTGCTGCTGTTGTTGCAACAACACTGCTGCTAGTTGGTCGGTGGATAGTGGGTTCCTTGAGATCAGATGCCATTATTAAGATTCCTTTCTTTAGAAGGGAGTAAGATTAATGTCAAGATTGATGTCAGCCCTCCCAGGTAAACCAGACAGGAAACACAACTAGATGAGCTCATTATACTTTATTGTAAGGCTACATTAAAAGAAACTTACAAGTCTGAGGGTACAAATCTCCTGCTGTCTCTTTTTACAGCCTGATAATTTAGGGTAGATCCTTTCTAAGTTTCTTTCTTTTCCCATTATGCAGCTGTGGGCTCCTCCCCACTTTATCTGATCATTCCTGAGGCAGCATCTCTTCTCCTTGCCTCTCAAGGTCATTCCCACATACCATTACATCATCAGATCATCTCATTTTGCCCACTAAGAAAATATATCCACGTCAATCACATACTTTTTTTCTGGAAAGTTTTCTAGCATGAACAAGGGGATATTTTCAAGCCAAGGATCATGGAATTGTAGTTTCCCTTGGCTCTCATTAGACATCACTAAAATAATCTACCATTAATGTTCATGTTTAATCTCTTTTCAAGAGAACAGAAAGATATCTTTGTCTGAGTTAGGAGGCTTTAAAGGCATAACTTTTCCATCCTGCATGACTTCATTAAGAGTTTCCAGAAATGTAAGCTAAAATACTCTTGGATAAAACTCACCACTAAGTGTGTCAGCTTTGCAGCTGCACTGCCAATTATCTTTGCAGAAAACATCTTGTAATTAACATTAAAATATTCCCTGGCCTACAGAATTTTATTGATTAAAATATAATAGAAAAAGTGTGGTAAGTGTATTCAAAAGTTCTCATCTTGTTAAATTACATCAAAGGTACCTACTGAATAAACACAGGACTGTACTGAAATCAGGAAAGGATGGGAAGATAGAAACTGATTAATATATTTATCCCACTGGACTTTAAATTTAAGAATCAATTTAATGGTTTTCAAACAAGTATGGCTTGCATGTTGAGAAAAGAATAGGGATGCATCACCAATGAAACAGCTACTAGGCAACACTTGTCATCCATATATTTAGTGAACCCAACAACAGATATAGGCACCCCACCTCTTGCACTGCTAAGGGACATCATGTACAAATCAGAATCCTTTTCACATGAGGTCCTTCATATCTATATATTTCTAAAACTCTTATTGTGTTCATCTGTCTGTCTGTACTCTCAAGTTAGCCCAAATGGTGCATTAAACCACAACAATTTTTGAATTAAGGTACCTAAAATCCACTAACTTAAAGAATGTGTAAAAAATCCAGGACCTGTGGAATTGAAGTTTCCACAATCTTCAGACCAGTTTTATTTGTAAAGCTGTGGCTGTTGCAGCATCCCTGCAGTCACATGATCATAATATCTGATGCTCCCTGCCAGATTCCCACAAGCAAAGCCAATGGGGAAGCCAGCAGAAGTCAGAAATCACTCCTGCTGCTTTTTTCCCACCCATGGTCATTCTGTTTATCTGTTTATGTAAGTAAATATTGACTTATTATTGAAGTGTGCTTGCCAGTACAATTATTATGATATACTGTATATTCTTCTTAGATGATCATGGGACCATCCAGCATGGGGTAAAAAAATATGGTTAGCCTAATTTTTAATATTCCTTCTGGTCACATCAGACAGTACTACCTTTCTCTCAAAGGATGACCAAACGGGTCACAGGGTTTTCTGGTGTATGTTGATAGTGTGGCAGGGTGAAGTGCCTGGCTGGAGGAAACTCAATGGGTCTGTGCCAAGATCATGGACATTTTAGGGAAGACAGATGACTCAGCAAAAGTCCAAAAGCACATAGGGAGAAAGGAGGAAAATGCTAGAATACACCTGTAAAGGGGCACATGTATGACTTAGATACCGGAAATAAAAAACTGTAAGGAAAAGCAGAGAAACGGGGGTTTCATATTTCAGATGCTACAAGACAGGCTGATAGAGAAGACATCACCTGATTAATATGGAGTGGAGTGGAGAAATGACCTAGCCTGTCAAGTCCAGAGATTCTACTGCTGAGATGAGGAGGAAGACTACGAGAAATAGCCTGGAGCAGCTTGTCAGAACGTGGAAAGGCCAGGAGGGTGGAATGAGTTGTGCACATACACAAGTGGATAGTGTATCTCCTAATTTTATTATATTACAGTAATTAAAAAACTGATCAGTATCACTCTTTTATTTCCTGGGTAAAAATCATTAGAAGTCTTTTCATTAGCATCCATTTATTAAATCTAGGGACAATCACTTTTATCTTTCAATAAATAATCATATGCACATTACTAATATAATTGTGAATATCTGCATGCACAATCCTGTTTTCCATATTCCATAGAACTGTTGTGAAGGTGTGGAAAATGTTTCCAGGTGGAAGCATTTAGCCTTAAACATCTCATTCTGGACTATTCTGACCCAACCAGAAGTATTCTGAAAGCATTACTGGAAGTGTTCCTATATTGCTCCAACTTTACCAGAAGCATTCCTGTCTCAAAACAAAGAATTCTAACCTTTGTTTTGCAGTGAGAATAGTTTGTTTTGAAATCAGAACATTTCTGGTAAGTTTGGAATAGCATCAGAGCACTTCCAGGAAAGCTGAACCATCCATTCTGTGGTTTGAATGGGATGTTTTAGGATCAAAACATGTTCACATCAAAGCATTTTATACAACTCTACTGAACATTTGCTTATAAAACCACTTTATACTGTAAGTTTATGTACCACATTATTGTCTGCTGTGTTTGACAGCTGGTCTCCAAGGGCCATCTGAATCCAGATCCACGTGGATCTGCCTGACCTTTATATCTATCTCAAGGCCTTTTCAGTAATAACTCAGTCTCCAAACCTTCAGAAGCAAGACTGGTGATGATGAGACACATGGCCTTTAGGAGCATTGCTTTGCAGTCCTGGCACACTGCCAGTAGCGATTCTTTCTGAAACAGTTCACCACTACCTTTTCCTGTAACTCTAAGTGAGAGGCTATATATTTTTTTTCTAATCTTTTAGATTTAAGTTTATTTTATATTAGATTGTTTAAACATCTTAAACAATTCAATAATCTAGGCAGAAGCCTTTCCTCACTGTGCACCATGGGATTCCTAAACTGAATGTTCAATGTTTAGTAGTGAAAAATGGTCCAGCTATAAAGACATACATCTTTTGATGAAAATGAAGATGTACGTACACATTCCTGAGCCACTAATAATCAAGGCCGGCAAGATTAAATATCTGCTTATGTACTCGCTTTGGCAGCTCATATTCTAAAATTGGATAGATACAGATAAGATTAGCATGGCCCCTATGCAAGGATCTCAGTTTGTTTTATTACTGTTGTGGAAAAACATACTCAGAAATTGTTTCTCTGTTACAAACTATGTGGACATGTCTACTGTATCTAAATGCTGCGTACAATTCTTATCCACCTTGCAAGTCACGTTGTATCATCACTTGTAAAATACAGAGAAATTTTGTATACAAGTGTTGTTTAGTAATTCACCAGCTTACACATTCCTTTAGGAAAAGTATTCCTTCTATAATTAGCAATGTCAATAGTGATTTTAAAATTACTTTATTTTATATATTTTTAAACAAAATATACATATCCACAGACTCAAAAACACTTTACTCTTCAGGTTCAAAAGTGAACATTTTTGGAGAAAAATCTCTCTTGACTTACAGTTTTTCTCTCCCTTCTCAAGGTGAGGTTTGTTTTGTCTACTCAAGCAGGACACAAGAGTGATTCAGTCTGCAAACACTTTATGATGGGTTTGCAAAGCCAGGTGAAGCACATATGGAAATGTTCAGAAATATTCCATGGGCAAAACCCTGATACAGAGACAATAGGCTGTATTTATAATTGAGCAAGAAAAAGTCACAGTTGTGTAGGAATACAATTGCTTACAAAGAAAACCCAAAGACAAAGGTAAGTGATTCTGACCTGTGCTGTACAACAGCACAACTTTCCACATGCTCTAACAGTTAAGTCCACTTCCTGTCACATCTTGTTCCAACGTTGGTCTTTCTAACCAATTCCTCTTGAATCTAATTCTGACAGTCTAATACAGTCTTCTTGAAACCTATTTGCTAGATAAATATTTGCTACTACTGCTTATACTCTTACTATGCTCAAGAGCTCCATGCTAAAACATTTATTGACATTCAAACTGCTTAAATTCTTCCATAACATGGATCTCAAATGTTATATAACATCCACACTGATTTAACAGACATATTCAGCTTCAGACTCTGGCAAAACTATGCCAACAAAACTTAGAAGTGATAATGCAATGCTGGTGTCATTTTGCTTCCTTGTCTCTAATGAAGATGACATTGCCAGCTCAGTATTTCAAGCTTAACAAAACTCTTTATTAGCTGTAGCTGATAGCATAAGCACATTCACTATTCAGGAACGCAGCCTCATAGCTTATAAGGCAAATTCACATAGGAGCAAAATGTTAATTACTTCTGTTTCTAAGCCTTTTGTGCTTGTATTGACATATTTCATTATTGGGTACTAATCAGTTTTTGGTTTGCATACTTGTGAAGCCTAGTTTAAATAAGTTAATTATTTTACTGCCAGAAGAAATGAAATAAAATTTAATTTGGGGTCACACACCTCCAGGCTGAGTTAATTAAAGGTCTAATCATACCTTTTGGGAAACGGTAGCTTGTCAGATGTAGCTGTATCTATAGATATATAGATGTATCCATCCCTTCCAGAACTGTAATGGATTTTTAATGGGATATTGGTCTTAACTTCATTCCTCTGCTTCTGAAATTTCAAGCTACATCTTCAGTATGAACAAGTAAAGACAGCTAAACTATTATTGCAATGTGATGATAAGGCTAAATGTGTAATTGTCAATATTGCACCAGTTAAGTAGGATTTTACTTCTTCATTAGGAATGATTTATAGTTCCAATAAAACAGATGCTGAACAACATTATCACTCTCAATAATATATCATTTCCATTCAAGTGATGTTCTTGCATGCAATGAAAGATCAATTCAGTCATGCTCAGTAACTTGATTTGGATTGGAAGATGAGCACAATTTATGTCACCCTCCTAAGAAATCTGCACTATTTCAACAGAATTTTGTCTACTGCAAAAAATGCAGCCACTGATACCTTAAATCTAATATGAAGCAAATTACCATGACAAAGAAATACATGCCAAATCCCCCATGATCAATCTACATTTTCCTCACTTGCTGGGGAAAAAAACCAACAACTCTAGAATGGTTTTTCAAAAGTTGAAAATGGAACTGTGCCCCATTCTGCTACTAAGTTCAGTGGAGTTCTTTGCCTTTGTGAATGCTACTCATTCATTCTCAATGTAGCTTGAGACTTATAAAATCTTGTCATATGACATAATTCCAATTTACAAGGAGAAGATTGAAACCTGGATACTTTTGCGCGGAAAGCTCTTAAGATTCCAGCAGGATTTTTCTTCAAGATTTACTCTCTGGGAAGAGGTCCAAAAAACATCAATATCTCTTCTATACTTCCTTTTCTTTTTTCTAGGCTGCCATATTTTATCTTTCATGTGTCTTTAGAAATACATTTATGTAGCATTATTTTATAAGGTCAGCCTCCTGATAGCTATTTTTCCAACATGCTTGTTTATTTAATAATTTATTTATACATTACAAATAATAAAGATATTTGAATTTAAATGCTGGAATAATGAGTTCTATGCACATCCACTTACAATAAGTCCAACTCAATTGGGACACCATTTCAATTACATGCATGTATAGATTCCAATATGTATCAATGTAAATGTGTGTGTGAGAAGAATAATTATTCAGCAAACACATATGTTAGAACACATGAAGTCACATAGAATAACTATTTTGAATGTGTGAAAAAGAAGTATGTAATATCTGAGACAGTATCTGTCACTTCTAGTTTCTGCATGTTATTGGAAAGTTAAAAAAACTGCCCATTTTTATGCACTTTATTAAAAAATCATAATTTTATTTTTTTAGAAAAGATTCTGTTCAAATATATATTATCAGATACAAAGCATTCCTAGACATTTTCTTCTTTTTTATACAATAACTTAAATTGCCCAAGAACTTTAAAAAATGCAAATCATCCAATTTTTATTTTTGATGCATGGTTTTATCTCATGCAGACTTTTAGGTACAAATGTCTTTAAGTAAGCTCCCTTTTAAACAGAACTACTGCTTTTTCATACAACTTTCAATAGCATACTTCTTTTTCCAAACACCTTTTTTTCCTTTGCTTTCTTTTTTGAGGATTTTTTGATGGATAAAAGTCCACTAGTAGACTTTCTTTAATGTTAGGGTTTTCTTCATTATGAAGTCCTGACTGGGCAGAACATCCAGTCTGCTTCCAGTTCTTTTACATCTCTACTCTAAAGAAGGCATATCAAAATAAATGGGACTAACTTTAGCCCAGGGTTTATCAACCAGGATTCTGTGAGAGGTCACTAGGGTTTCCCTGGGAGTTTGCAATTTATTTTAAAAATTATTTTAAATTTGGGCAACTTCACATTAAAAGGTACGTCATTCTTTATTATTTTTAGTTTAAGAACACTGTCAATGCCTGTAATACAGGCCTACACATGAAACAAATACAATATTTTTGTAACTGCTGGCCTATATTTGAGCCTGAATGTGCAGGGGTTCCCTGAGGCCTGAAAAATATTTCAAGGGTTCCTCCAGGGTCAAAAGGTTGAGAAAGGCTGCTTTAGCCTTTTACATGGTTTTGGGAGCAAGTGTTTCTCTTCTGTGTGTCTTTTTGCTTCACCATTACTGTTGGAAAATTCATAAAATACATGAGTAAAAAAAAAAAGGCATTTTAATTTATTCACTTAGCTAAATATAATTAATCTGCAGCTGTTATTTTGAGGAAAGCAGTATGCATTTTCTAAAGCTGCTTATTCAGTGTCTGAGGTGATAATAAACATTTCAAGCTTTTACATTACTTAGATTAGTATAAACTTCCATGATACATCCCAGTACCAGATTAAGTTCTTCAAGCCAACTGAAATAATTCTGCATGCTTAACTCTGCACATTATGAAGTATTTTAGATGATTCTCCTCACCCTGGAATAGCTTGGTTGCACATTTCATCCTGCTGATGAGAAGGGCTTTAAAAACACACATATGTAACAGATATATCATAGATCGGATACAGGATCCTGGTGCTTACTTAGTAATAATCAGAGAAATCTAAGTGTCCCATTTTTTTTATTATTAACAATCCATTATCCAATGGTTTTCAGCCTTCTTGGTTTCCCACATTTCAATTTATATACCAGAAAAAATAATCAAGGCACAGTCCTTCACTTTTCTTTTTGTCCTGCTAGGATGTCTCCAGATTGATAAAGGGGGAAAAAAAAAAAAACTTGACACGCATACTATCATCTTACAACTGTAAAGTAAGCACAAAATTCTTTACCAGAAGAAATTAAATGAATTCTGAAACAGACTTATAATGAGGTAAAGAAATAGAATCTGAATTTATAGACGAAGATTACTTCGGAAGGAAGGACACAATTTACTGCTCTCCTACATGTAGCCAGATATCATGGCAGCCAAAGCTAAAAGGGTGAAATATTTTATTTGTGTAACAACAACAACAATTGACTAATTCAACAATCCATTAGATTCTCAGCTGCATAAGTAACACTGAATGACATTAGTTTCCATTTTAGCAATCAGAAATACTCATGAATCTTATGCTTTTCCCCCCACCCCCACCCATTTGTATGCAAGCAATAACTGGTATGTGGCCAGGGGAAAAGAAATTGTAACACCAATACAGCTGTTTTCATTAGAAAGAAAAATACTTGCCAACATCTGTCCTTTTGGTTCCTTCTATACCATTTTTTTTCTTTTCCTATTTAAACAAATACTGTCATGAGTGAGGATGGCGAGCAGGGGGCTCCCATCCAGGCTGTAAAGCGCATGCGTAGCACTGAGGAATTAGTTGGCCATTCAAAGAGACACAGATCGGGCCCGCCTTAGTCTTTGGGGTTTATATGTCTGGGTTTTCCCACGCTTCTTCAGTTTGTTAGGATTCTTTGTTATGTAGCAGTAATAAAACACTAGAGACCTACTCCTTGTCTCAGCGTGGTTCCTGGCTGTTAGGACAAATACAGTTGTCAATTCTCTGTGGGCATCTAAGAGCTGCAATAGCAAATGAGACATTTGGAAAAGAGTACTAATGAGGCCTATGAGGTTTCCTTTTCTTTAAGAAAAAAAAAACGTAATTTTTAATTTAAGATTATTGCTGAGATTCCTCAGTATTTATGTAACACTGATCATGTGCTGGGCTGAATTAAATATGCAGGTATAGTGGATAACAGCAAAAATATTTATGCATTTCTTGTGAGGTTGAATACAATATGTAACACAAATGCCAGATGGCAGAGCAGTTGGTTTCTCTGGTAAAAGGCCTCAGTGCCTGATGCAAGGGCATGGCATTGCTTATGGTGCTTTAGGAGCTGAGTGTCCTAACAGCCAGGAACCATGCTGAGACAAGGAACAGATCTCTAGTGTTTTATTGTTGCTACATAACAGGGAAATCCTAACAAACTGAAGAAGCGTGGGAAAAACCCAGACATATAAACCCCAAAGGTTAAGGCGGGCCTGATCGGTGTCTCTTGGAATGGCTACCTAACTCCTCAGTGCTACGCATGCACTTTACAGCCTGGATGGGAGCCCCCTGCTCGCCATCCTTACTCATGACACTGAGGAGAGGAAGCAGAGCAACAGAACTGAAAATAGGAGTTGGCAGAAGATCCTGTCAATAGGCATTGGGTGTGCCCAAGCCCTGTGAAGCCCAACTTGTAAAATGGACATTTTGTAATCAGAGTTTTTTGATAGCTAACATCGGAGAAAATTGGTTTGGCTGTCCATTGGTGATGGTGACTGCAAAGGAGGAGGAAGGACAAGGAGACATTCACCTGAGACTACTTGGTTGATCTTTCCCAAGGGTCCACCATCCTTGAATATTTTATCTACTTCCATTAAATACGGTGAAATAGCTAGAGCATTTTGATTTTCCTATCTAAAAATTTGGGATACATTTCATTTATGAAATTATGTAATTCAACAAAATGAAATGATGTATGTCCACAAACCAAAAAACAAAGCAAATGAAAAATGAATATGAATCACTCCTATAGCAATACAGTTGTGTGTGTGTGTGTGTGTGTGTGCATACACACACACACATATACATACATACATACACACACACACACATTACAGTTCTGCCATGCATGTCAAAGAAATTGAAATGTGGTCGATCCATTCTCTACATATTGAAGCAGCTGTTAATATTGTGCTAGCTGACTAAATCTGCTGCAGGTACATTTGGGGCGGGGGGGATACACATAAATAATCTTGTTCCTTCTCCTCCTTTCAGTTTCTTAAAGGAAATACCACTGGTGTTTACAGTGCAAAAACTTCTACTTAGTGATGCTGACTTTCATAAGCAAGAAACATTGTATGTGTGTGTTTATTCATGAGCCACCAGAAAATGAATGAATAATCTAACAGGAATGCAGTTTTGAAAAGTTACGCTTGGATCAGCTTTGTCTTAAATAAAGATAAGAAACTATTAAACATATCAAATCAGATTTTTAAATGAGGGTTTTTTTGCTGTTGTAGTTTGTTTCAGATGGAATTGATTTGCTTCTGCAGAAAGGAAACAAATATTTGGCAGTAAAGAACTTTTAATCAGAAATGAACAGAATTATTTCAGTCTGTCATCCAGAATCATTGTAAACAACTTATAATCATTATTCAGTAATGATATTGGCTGATAGTTTCTTGTTAAAGTCAAATCTTGTCCCTATTTAGGGACAAATATTTAGGTATTGATGCTATATTGGCTTCTTTCCAACGCTCTGACATCTTTCTTCCCTGTAGGATAGATTTCATCATGTTTTGCAAAGGATGTAAAAGTTCATCCTCAAAACATTTATCATAAGAACCTGATCATCCATGTGGTCCAGGCACCTTTCCTGGTTTAATCTTTTTTTATAGCTTCACAAACTTCCCTTATTGTTATAGGTTCATTCATAATCTGTTTCTGTTACTTTGTAAATTTTGTTTCTTTAGGTATTCATCGATTTCTCCAGAGAGATGTCACTGGCTTTATAGAATAGACTCCCTCATTTGTTTAGGGGCTGGCTGGGTGTATGTGCGTCTGTATCAGCTCCTATCCTGACCCACCCTAAGACACCCCCATTGTAAGGAATGACCCTCCCAGACCCACATTCTCCGTTAGTGACTTCAGTGACCGCTTAGTCAGATCTTGTCATTCCATATACTGTGAGAAAAAGTAGTAGACTGTACTGTTCACTCCTCGTCCAGAGGACTGCTCCATCACGACCATTTCTTTCAACTAGGCCTCTAGTAGCTGCTGCTATAATTGTCCATTAGCTTGCTGTAAAGCCATGACGGCCTCATTTTTGCAGCACAAAAACAACTATCAGTAGTCTGGAAAATAGAGCCATATATTAGAGTCAGCCTGCATTCAAATAATGTCACGAAAAATAGCTTTGAATGACAGGTATTGTCATGTTCCCGTTCCGATGTTTATGGTTCCTCGTAACGTTTCACATGTCATATCTGCAGTTGCGTGCCTGCCTGGCCACGCTGGTAAATTTCCTTTGTGCTGACTTGTGATCTTCTGGAATGTATGTTTGGGTTATCTCTGCTGTTCAAGGTTACTTTCTCAGGCCGATTCTAACGGTTGCTAGCATCTGGGGTGGGTGGTTGCTATGCTAGCCTGAGGGGAGGGTTCGCAAGGGGAGCAAGGCTTTTTGAGTTTGTAATTGGCGCGCTTTTGCTCATTCTCAGCTTTCTTCGTACTTTGCATACTATTCATTCAATAAATTAGTTTTCTCTAGTAATTACTGATGAGACTCCTTTTATTGGAATAGGCAATCATTACATAAAGCTGAGAATCTTTAATATCAGTCTGCTAGCATCCATCCAGTTTCCTGTGAGGAGTTTAATTAGCGATGACTGAAACTGCCCCAACCTCAACCACCGGCTCGGGGGAAAGTCAGCTCTCCAGAGGTGGGGAACAAGAGCCCATGGGACCGCGGAGAGAGGGGACTCTCACGCCAGGGTCGGATGACCTCTCCGAGGCAACGGATTCCAGTTACGATACGGAGAAGGCAGTGAAGTCAGTGGTAGTCAAGAAGACGGAGGGACCCTTGTATGGGTCGCCACCAGCCCCAGCCAAGCCGGTGTATTCCTCGCTGTTTCCGACCGTGCAGATCACCAAAAGGACAAGAGCAGTGACACCTACGGAGATGGAGACGGAGAAATCCCAGCAGCTGGAGGCGAGGATGAAATCCATAGAGGATTTGTTGGCAAAGTTAACCTTTACCAGGGACACTCAGAAAAAGGAAAAGAAGGGAGGCGTATTATCGCATTCGCATTCGGGAGGGGGATGAATGGAAAACAGCTTTTAATTGTGCATTTGGGGCTTTTCAGTATAAAGTGTTACCGTTTGGATTGGCTGGGGCACCTGGGGTTTTTATGCAGTTGATAAATGAGGTCTTGCACGACCACTTGTTCAATGGGGTTTTGGTTTATTTAGATGATGTGTTAATATATTCAAAAACCATGAGGGAACATGTGCAATTGGTTAGGCAAGTGTTAACCAAATTGAGAAAGGCTGACTTGTATGCCAAGCTATCCAAATGTGCATTTCATCAAACACAAATTGATTATTTGGGGTATAGGATTTCAGATAAAGGCATTGAAATGGATCCTGCCAAAATTGAGGCTATTTTAGTATGGGAGCCCCCACGCACACGCAAACAGCTGCAATCGTTTCTCGGATTTGCGAATTTTTATCGTCCATTTTTGGAAAAATTTGCTGAGATTGCCTTACCCCTAACCGAATTACTCAAAACAAAGGGTGTGGGAGACACCCGCAAATCAAAGAATCCAGGGGCACTCCTAAAATGGACGCCTGCTTGTCAACAGGCGTTTGACCAACTCAAGCGACTGTTTACCTCTGAACCAATCTTGCAACACCCCGATCCTGACAAACCATTTGTGGTGCAAGTCGATGCCTCAGACTTTTCTATTGGTGCCCTCTTATTGCAAGGCAATGAGCAAGGACAATTAAAGCCTTGTGCTTATCTGTCACGTAAATTCTCTGAGACAGAGAGACACTGGCATGTTTGGGAGAAGGAGGCTTTTGCGGTGAAAGCCGCTTTGGAGAATTGGAGGCATCTATTGGAGGGGGCGGCACACCCTTTTGAAGTGTGGACTGATCATAAAAACTTGGAGTCCCTTACTGCCTCTCGTAAGCTCAGCCCTAAGCAAGTGCGATGGGCTCAGTACTTCAGCCGCTTTGATTTTAAACTCAGATTCATTCCGGGAAAGAAAAACTTTTTAGCTGATGCACTGTCGCGCCAACCCCAGGATTCAGGAACAGCCCCAGATGTGGTGGGAACCCTCTGGACAGATTCCCAAATGGCACTAGCAGCAGTCACTCGCAGTCAGACGCGAGCGCAGCAACCTGACACCCCTGCCGGTCCTAGAGCGATACATGTATCCGTTCCTGCAGATTTGCAACAAAGGTTTCTGGCAGAGTTGAAATCGGATACTTGGTTGCAAAACAATCAGAGCGCGGTTACTTTGAAGCAAGGTTTGGCATGGAAAGATGATCGCCTCTATGTGCCTGTAACCTTGCGCAAAACCGTGCTATTCAGGTCTCATGACGATAAAACAGCTGGGCATTTTGGCTTTACAAAAACTATTCATCTAGTGCGTCGACAGTTCTGGTGGCCAACCCTCCGGCGAGATGTAAAAGCCTATGTCAAGTCTTGCCCTGTCTGTGCTACTGCAAAACGAAAAGGGGGGAAACCCCAGGGCTTTGTGCAGCCAGTGGCCAATCCCTCCCACCCCTGGGAGGAAATCTCTATGGATTTTATTGTGGATCTACCTCCTAGCCAGAGAAAGACTGTCATTTGGGTTGTTAAGGATTTTTTCTCGAAGCAAGCTCATTTCGTCCCTTGTGCGTCTCTACCATCTGCACAACAGCTGGCACGCCTCTTTCTAGTTCACGTGTACAGATTACACGGTAGCCCTGCCCGCTTGGTGACCGACAGAGGAACACAATTTACTTCACGCTTTTGGCGGGAATTTATGAAACTATTGGGCACTAAACAGGCGCTATCCACGGCTTTTCATCCCCAAACAGATGGGAATACTGAGGCGGTTAATGCCATGTTGGAGCAATATTTACGTGCTTTTGTTAATTATCAACAAGACAACTGGGTAGACCTCCTGCCATTTGCTGAAGTTGCTTACAATAATGCTGTGCATCAAAGTACTGGGGCGGTGCCCTTTCGTACTGTATTTGGCCATGACTTTGTCCCTATTCCTGAATTGCCTCCACCGTCTACTTCGCCCACCTCCCCGACCGATTGGGCCTCACAACTGGCAGATTCCTGGCCAAAACTACAGCAAGCTTTAGCCGATGCTCAAGCCACTTATCAACGACATGCCAACGAAAAAAGGGCACCACAACCTCTTTTTCAAATAGGGGATAGAGTATACCTTTCCACCAAATACATCAAATCCCCTCAACCATCCAAAAAACTGGCGCCCAAGTTCATAGGTCCATTTCCTATTGTTGCTCAGATTAATCCTGTTACCTTTAAGTTGGACTTACCTCACAATCTCAAGCGCTTACACCCTGTTTTTCATTGCAGTTTGCTTAAACCATTCGTGGAGTCTACCCATTGGCATCCTGAGCCGCCTGCACCTCCCCCCATAATGATTGATGGTCAACAACATTTCGAAGTCAAGGAAATACTAGACTCTAGACGTTTCCATTCTACTCTGCAATATCTGATTCACTGGAAGCATTTCTCTCATCCAGAGTGGGTCCCTGCACAACATGTGCGCTCTCCCCACTTGGTTGCTCAGTTTCATGCTGCTTACCCTGATAAACCTGCGCCTTAACAATTAAGTTTTTTTTCTTTGTGGGGGGGCGGTATGTCATGTTCCCGTTCCGATGTTTATGGTTCCTCGTAACGTTTCACATGTCATATCTGCAGTTGCGTGCCTGCCTGGCCACGATGGTAAATTTCCTTTGTGCTGACTTGTGATCTTCTGGAATGTATGTTTGGGTTATCTCTGCTGTTCAAGGTTACTTTCTCAGGCCGATTCTAACGGTTGCTAGCATCTGGGGTGGGTGGTGGCTATGCTAGCCTGAGGGGAGGGTTCGCAAGGGGAGCAAGGCTTTTTAAGTTTGTAATTGGCGCGCTTTTGCTCATTCTCAGCTTTCTTCGTACTTTGCATACTATTCATTCAATAAATTAGTTTTCTCTAGTAATTACTGATGAGACTCCTTTTATTGGAATAGGCAATCATTACAGGTATGCTCTATCATTTTGCCATAATTATCTCAAACAGTGTCTAATATTTGTTAAACCTTAAACACCAATAAATATTTTCTGCTTTTTCTTCCTTCTTCTGCAGAAAAAGTCTACCTCCAGTACTGCTTGTTTGATTGCTAAACTGAAACCAGATTAGAATCACTGTACCCACTGACCACACTAATCACAAAAGGCAACAACTGAACAACTGTGTTTCAACTGAAATTACACGGTCCAAAAACCATCCAAATAGATGGTTGGATCTGCAGAGCCAAGGCAAGAAAGCCACCATGATATCTTACAAGAATTTCAGATGAATAGATAATTTAAGTATGACTTCTTCATTAACCTGATTGTCATATATAAACAATCATTGTGAACACTGAGTTATTTTCTGCTTCAATATGGATGCTCTCTCAGGTTGGTTCTATCTGTCCTTTCATGTTGTGTATTCTTCCAACAGTTCTATGCTACAATACAATAAAGGCTTTAGTTAAAAGCCTAACTGGAAAAGTTGGAGGAGATAGAAGAATAAATTACCCATCTCAGACTGTGCTTTGTATTGCCCTTCTTTAATGTAACAAGAAGTATCTTAATATTAATCTTTTTACAGCTTTAGAACAAGAATTCACAATATATTCTGGTTTTTCTTCAGATCATGTAACAGGAAGGATGGAGCTTACCAAAGTAAATATGATTCTTGAAGACTTTCCGGAGTCCTTGAATTTGTAATCCTTTCCCTTAAAAATCACTTAGATTGTCTATGCTATTCTGTTACTAATGTCCTTTGAGATTATGCTCTTTCCAAAGTATGTTATAATTTCTATAATTCATTTCTTTATAATCATATTTCTCAGATAAATTTCTCAGACAGGGAGAAAAGCGGGCCACAGCATCAATGGGACAACACTCATTTTCTTGTTGATATGATAGGGCACCACTTTTTTTTCTAATAAGAACATTTTGCCCAAGCTATTGTTCTCTTTTTTTTTCTCATTCATTCCATTAAAACTTTCTTTTATTGAGAATCTTCCCTTCCCTTCCCTTCTTTTTCCTTTTGCATGAGGGAGTCTCTTTCTTCCTGTCTTTTTTAATCTATCTCTTTTATTGTTTTATTGGACTTGTGTTGGCTTCAGCAGCAAGACTAAAGTGTGTGGGAAGCAATGTAGGTATTATGAGGTTTGGCTGATAGAGAACTATGATTACAGGATTTTGATATGTAGTTATTTGCCCTCAGGCCTCACCAGCAGGGAAAGCTACTGCATGAACTTCTCTCTCACTGTTCTGCTTGATACTTTAGTTGGCTTTCACTTGAGAACATTGAAATGTAAATAAGTTATGACACCTGAGAAGATTCTAGAATTTCTGTACAGGTCAGAGATTAAGCCATTGTTTCATACTTTGTCCAGTACAGTTTTTTCCATTAGTATTGACTTTGCCATTTGCTGATTTTTTTTTCTTCCCTCTATTTCTGACAATAGACAAAAATTGAAAGTGAGATCTTACTTCTTGTCAGATGTAAGGAATAGTGTAGTTACAGAATCTATTGCATAAAGAAATACAGACTAAACTTTAATATAAATTTTATTTATTTATTTATTAGGTTTATATTACCGCCCATCTCCCCCAATGTGGGACTCTGGGTGGTTTACAATGAAAAAGATAATAATAATAAATGTATTTGCTTCATTTGCATCCAACTATACATTAATATATGCTCAACTTACAAAGTATAATGCTGTTTTGCTTCTCTCACATTTCTGGTCTCTTCTTGCTTATCTCTCAATCATGTTTTGAAAAATAGATATTTGACTCCAATCTACTGTTTAAGGTTGCAAAACTTAAAAGCAAATTAACTTTCACTAAGTATAGTAAAATAGAAAAATATTTTGTCAAGGAAAAACCATAAAGGACAACTTAATGGTCTCAAAGAACAATATACTGGGCTACCAACTTTTCTTCAGCATATATAAACTAATCAGCAATGGTAAATATCAAGAATACATCTTAGAAAATCAAGCTATAGGTGCTTTACAAAACATATAGCTAAGTTGGAGGCTACACCATCAGTGATTAGCAGTCATTATGGTTATGTGCTGCTCTTAAATCACAGGCAACACACTTAAAATACCAATTGCTAGAAAACAACAGTGGATCAGACTCCTGTAATTTGTTTTATTTATTTATAAAATTTATATGGCTGCTTATCTATCATATGAATTCTGGGGTGGCTAATAACAACAGCAAACTAGTTAAAATAATCATAAAACACTAACAAAAACAGCATAGAACCAACTCAGTCACATTTAACATTTTAATAAAAATATATAAACAAAAAAGGAAAAATAAACAAAATAACATCAATAAAAAGGGATTTACTAGTATCATAAAAGTTATATTTTTTCAATATTTCATTAAATTATAATTATTGTCATTGACAACTGAGTATGTCAATTTAAAAACCTGAAAATCACTATTAAACTTTAAGCAGAATACCAATGTGAGGAACAATGGACAGCAGAGTATGAATCATAAAATGAAATGTAAATTATGATTAATTCTGTCCATACTACTAGAAGACTGTTCAAGAGGTCCTATACAATGAAACTTGGAAGAAACCCAAATTTCTGATTTGGTACAAACCCATACATGAAATTATAGTCTAAAATGGCTTCCAAATCAAATTAAATTCTGTGTCAGATTTACTTTTAAATTACAGTTATTTTAGACACTGAAGCATATTCCACAATTTAGTTTTTTTTTTTCCCACTGATGGAATAAAACTTCCCTTCCAATAGGAAGCATAAAGTATCCTTGCAGCAGCATACACAAATCCAGTTCAGTATACCTTGTAAGAATAAATGGCTTGATAAAATTTAGTAAGAATATTGCAGACTGAAATGGGAAATCAACTTTTAAATTTATTTTACTCTGGTATGAATCATTTTTCATAGGTAGTGAAATTGAACACTATATATGAAAGAATTATCTGACCTGATCATTACAGTTCCAACAGTTTTTAGAAAATGAACTATCCATTTTAGCATTCAGGTTTGGGGTAATATGTTGTTGTTTATTCTTTCAGTCGCTTCCGACTCTTTGTGATTCCATGGACCAGCCCACACCAGAGCTTCCTGATGGTCATCACCATCCCCAAGGACGAGTCTGTCACCTCTAGAATATCATGGGGATATATACCAATGATAAAAAACACCTTATACCAGTTTTCTCTAAGTATAATATTCAGTATAAATTTAATATTCTTCTTGAATTGAAATTCCTGTTGTTGCATATCTATTACTATATCTAAATTCTGCATCCATTTCATCATGCAATCTTTAACTTATTTTGTTTTTGAATATTTCACTATCAATTTATAAATAAGGCCAAGATGTTCTAAACTATGCATTGTAAGATTTTTCCTCCTTGTTTCTGCAATTCTTTTAATACTATGCTACATATATGAAGATACTAAAATGAATCAGGTGGTCTAAACCATTGTGAAGTAAGAATCTAAAAAATATTTTATCTTTGCCTTATTAATAATCAAAAGTTACAATCTATATTAATTATTAGCTCTTCATTAAGCAAATTTCTTTGTGCTTTCCTCTTTATGAGAATAAACATTTAATAATGAAGCAAGAAGGGATATACAATATATTTTCCTATATTTATCCCAAAATTTCAATACATTGCGTATTATTGGACAATCTCCAAGAACATGTTTATTTCAATTTATATGAATACAGAGATATTTCTGCAGCCTATCTGGAAATCTGCTCCTTCCATAGTGGTGCCTGGGCTATAAGGAAATACAACACACTCTCTAATCCTTGTTAAGCAACTAGCATGGTAATACAATTGCAGGCTTGGTGTTATCAGTCAACCATGTTCTTTTGAGTCCTACAGAATCTTGAATGTAATCCTTGGTCTTTTATTGGATGATACGTAACTTGTTACTTGTTTGTGCCATTTATCACCTTTTTTTCAGTATCTATTGCGATCATTTGGAACAGAAAGTTGAGTCATGGTCGAATATTCATTTTAGTGGCTGCAATTCTTCCTAACCAGGACAATTTTAATTTTCTTGGAATGTCTACTGATATATATATATATATTTTTTTCCAAATCTATGAACAATTATTTTTTAAGAAAACTTTATTGTGTTTGTGTGTTGTTGTTGTTTTTTTACAATTCCTAAGTATTTAACCATTTTAGCAGAAGTTCTGAACCTTGTTATTGAATACAGGTGTTACTTTTGTTCCTCTTCTAAGTTCCATGTCAGCATTTGAGTATTATCATTATTGGCCCAATAACCTGACACAGAACCATGCAGCTACATATAGCACATTAAGAATATAAAACAGACCTTTGCTGCATAAGTGTCAGTCCAATGTTGTTCACATATAATTTCAGTTTATGTTCTGGGTTGCTAGTTTAACTCCTGAAATTTTATTTTGCACTGTCCATGGTTGTAGTACAAGTAAAAATAAAGAAGGGGAGAGAGGGCAACTTTGTCCTGAATCTTTCAATACTGTGCATCCTGTGATAAGGAAGCATTTACTATTACCCTGGCTTGCTTTTCTTTGTTAATTACTCTATATCCATGTGAAAAAATTAGAGCCACTACTTATCTTTTTCAAAATTGCAACCATGAAGGACCATACCAAATTGTGAGAAAGCTTTCTCTGCATCAAGAAAAAAAAAACATAGCTACTTTCTTGTTTTGCTGATTTATCTCAGCATTCAAAATATATTTGTCTCTCATGCATTTCTTCAGGATGGATCCAGTGTGATCAAGCTGTATCAATTGAGTTAGAAGACTGTTTATTCTTTTTGCAAATATTGCCATAATAAGCTTATAATTTATGTTCAGTAAAGAATTAGGTCTGTATGACTCTAGGCAAGTCAGGTCACTTCCTTCTTTCTAAATTGAAGAGATGAAAGTTTCTTTCCATGATGGAGCAAGTTCTTCACATTCTTAAATCATATCCATTAGTTAATGGTTTAACCAGAATTTCTTGAAAAGTCTTATATTGTATTGCAGAAATACTATCAGGTCTTGGAGCTTTACTCAATTACCCTTTTTTAAATTGCCGTTTAATTTTATTGCATCTTCATTTTTAGGCTGATTAAGAATTTGCTTTTGTTTATCTGTTGATTTTATAATAATGTTTTGTTTACATGTTCTTCAATCTTTTCTGGGTCAAATGTATGTTTACTGTATAATCTAGAATATTAATTAATCTAGAATCTCCTTTGTTGTAAAAATATTCCTAGTTCTCTTCCCAGTAATATTACTTTAATCTCTTCCTTATACAGTTGGTGAGACAACAATTTATATAACTTATTGCCTTTTTCAAAATATTTCTTTTTAACAGAAATTAGCTTATTATAAATTTCAATTATTTCTATTAAATCTACTTGATTATGTGTTGTTTTCTTCTTATATTGTAAGACAAGAATTGGGTTAAGTTTATGCATAATTCTAATTGTTTAAATCATTCGGCATATGCCCTTCTGTTTCTGCATAGCTCTATTTCTATTTGATACCAGCGAGATTAGAAATATTCTCATAAAAGCTTTGCCTATACTATAAATAAAGAGACACCAGAAGTTAATTGATTTGGAAGAAGCTTTTTAGTTTCTGACAATACTTATTACTACAAGAGGACAATTCATTGAAGTGTTATCTGAGAGTGCATTCATATATAGGATCAAATGTTATTTTCAAGTTTATAAGCCTACAGTACATGTTCATTCTAAGGAAAATAAGTATAAGATTGAAGCCTGAAAGCATAATATGAATTCACAAATGTGTCCATTCACTTGTGCAGGCTGCTTCATATGATTTTATGGAAGTAATTCACAGGACTTTATGCCTCCATCATCCTGTAACTAATAGTTCATAATTTTGTTCTCAAGTCACTCTTATTGTAATACAACATTACAACATTGTAATATAACCTCGATACATAACTTTCCACTAAGTCTTGTGTAGAAGTTCAGAGAACACCTTTAATGCATTCCTAACAAATTTAGGGACGTGGTGGCGCTGCGGGTTAAACCGCTGAGCTGTCGATCGGAAGGTCGGCGGTTCGAAACCGCGCGGCGGGGTGAGCTCCCATTGTTAATCCCAGCTCCTGCTCACCTAGCAGTTCGAAAACATGCAAATGTGAGTAGATCAATAGGTACCGCTTCGGCGGGAAGGTAACGGCGTTCCGAGTCGTCATGCTGGCCACATGACCCGGAAGTGTCTATGACAACGCCGGCTCCAAGGCTTAGAAACGGAGATGAGCACCGCCCCCTAGAGTCGGATTCGACTGGACTTTACGTCAAGGGAAACCTTTACCTTTACTAACAAATTTAAATGTGGACCTTTCAAAGAAAATTCTCAGGTTCAGGTAACTAACTATCGAGACAAAATAAGTTTTAACTTCCACATTGTCACTGAAACATGGGTTTGAGTATCAAAGTACATCAAATGAAAATTCAGTAATCTGTCCTAGAGTGTGTGGCTCTTGTTTGGGGGCATTATTTTTGCATCCTTGTGGGCACAGATGTTTGGGTAAGTATTTCTATCAGTTTACACTGACTTAATGTTAGTTACACCCATGAATTTTACTTTTTGAAAATGCTATGCTAGCTTGATGAAATGGGGAAAAAATGTAATGGAGGTTTTTGTAAGGCTAACATGAGGTTAACATGAGATTGTGGGAATACATTATTCTCTTGTTTATAATTTTAACCCCTTATATTTAAAAAGCAGCCTTGCTGTTTAGCAATTTAGATGAAGACAAATTTCTAATATGGAAATGATTTTAACAACTCCAGCATGCACAAATAATCATCCAGTAATTTAACAACCTGTTCCCACATGAATAGGTGTAAATGAGTGAGAAGGATTTTATGTGTATATTTTTTCAGATATTTGGCAGTCACTTTAGGTGGAATGAACTGTGAGACATGAGAATAAATGACTTCATTTTTCAAGTTATACTGGTAATTAGAATATATTGTGGTTCAGAGTAGATTTAATCATGAAAGTAAAGAATCCCAATCCATTTGCACAATGTCATCTTATGGAAACATGTTCCATTTGGGAGAACAATTTGTTATTATCTTATCCATAGTTAGCTTTGGTTAGGCTTTTTGCAGTTGATGGCACTGTTGTTCTGGAGGTGACTGAAACAGGTTTATTATAGCAGAAGAGAAAAAAAATGGTTATGCTTTATACAGGTGAACTTTCATTTTGAATGTGGAGGTTTGTGGCTAATTGACATGTTTTTGTACTTGGACACAAAGTGAAACTACTGTAAGTTCTTTTAATTTTGCAATGCAATCTGCCAACAACTATCTATCGATCTAGAACATGTCTGTACAAAAATAAATGCACTCCTGCAAAAGTGTATAAAATGCATTGTATTAGGTAAAATAATTTGCAAAAATCACATACATAAATATTTTAAAATCTCTATTAACATGCATCCTACCTCAATCACAAGAGTAACTCTAGGCAATTTACATCGAATTTAAAAACAGCAAAATATGAATTGTAATTTTAAAAAATGGAGCTAAACAGCTCATTAAGAAAATAATTAACTAACTCAGTTACAATCATAGAAACCAAGATAACACTATCAAGTAGCAGATCACTCACCTTACCTAGGCTATGCTGAATTAGCCAAGTTTTTACAGGGGCAGTACATTTGGAGTAACATGCTCTAAAAAGCAACAAATTTTAGTGTGGACCATTAAAAGAAAATTCTCAAGTTCAGGTAACTGACTGTGGAAGTTGTGGGTTCTCCATATGTGGAGATAATTAAGAAGAGGCTGGATACCCACCTGTCATGGGTGGCTTAATTGGTTTTCTTGCACATTGCAGAGTGGTGAACTAAATGATCTTTGTGGTCCCGTCAAACTCTTCAGTTCTATAATTCTATGGAATTGACATTTCCATAAAAAATGCAAAACTGAAAACAATAGATTTAGCCATCTCTAATCAGTAATAGCTCAGTAATAGTCCTTTGTGCCTCATTTCCAAAACCAATTGTAGGATTATCTATTACTGCCCATTTCCTGCCATCTTTGGGGGAGATGGGCAGTAATAGAAATTTGAATAATAAATAAACAAACAAACAAATAAATAAATTGCAGTGTTTAACCTCTTTTAGTATCAATTATTCTGTTTATACATTATTCATCTCTTGGTCTGACTAAAGCTAAACCTTTCCAGTTTTGCTTTCTGAAATGCTTCCAGGGCTTTGAAACTGGGCATTCTTTTGGTACAGGTACTGTGCTGTATGTAGACTTTCATTTAAAGCAGTGCTTCCTAAACCTGGATAAATTAGCCAAAACTGGGTGAATGTGGTTTTTATTTGGGTAATGACACACAAACCATTACCCAATCACAACAGGGACATTTAAATTGACTTAAGGTATTTAAAGGACTTTCTGATAAGTGGTTTTGGGTAACAAAGGAAAAATTTTGGGAAGCACTGATTTAAAGCATTATTATCTTCTTCTATAGCCAAAAGATTATGGCTTACCAAGAGAAATAATGTGACATTCTCAGTCTGAAGTTTTAAAATCTGAAAAATGAGCTTTTGAAACATTTATGGCAAATCTGACCTCTCATCTTGACTGTATGAAAACTCTTTTTCTTAATGTTGCATTTTTCATCCCATCTGCCTGGATCCCTTTCTTGTGGGATTCTAGCACTATTTTCTGACATAATCGTGAATATTCTGCATTGCATCAAATTTCTTTCAAACACTTCCAACGTTTAATGCTTAATATATATGCCTTCTGTGTATTATGACAAGCAGCTTCAAATTAGTAACCTCTCTTGATTCAATTCTGGTCAGTAGCATTAGCTCAGGAGCAAAAATCGTTCTCCCTACATCTCCCATTTGTCATGTGATCAGGGTATTTATATCCTCAGAACAAGGCCAACTCTCTGGCACAGAACCATTTGTCAGGAATTTTTCTACCTCTGTTGGAGACACTGCTATCTGGGTAGGTGAGACAGTGGAAGAGAAGCTTGTTTCTTGTGTTTATGAGGCATATTATCACCCCAGCATTCTAAACTTACTAGACAATTTAATTAACATTTATGCTTACCAATTATTTTTAATGAGCAGTCTACTTATGGTTTTCAGCATCTCACAAAGGAAGGGAGGTATAAACTAGCATGTTGCCATCATAGCTGGAGTCCTGAAAAAAATATCATCAACTGTCTCACTAGTCTTCTTTTCTCAAAGCAAAACATTCCCTATCCCTTCCACCTCTCTTTGTAGGACTTAGTCTCTAGCCCCCTGATCATTCTGGTTACTAGACAGGGAAATAATACTAACAACAGTCATCATCCCAGAAGGCAATAATGATAAACTATTTCTGTACTGTCACCAATAAAACAAAACCAAGCAACACAGTAGTCAAGTGCAGGAGTCAAGTTCACCTGGAGACAGCCTTTACTTGATATTATTCCAAGGTTGTTGTTTTTTTTTTCTTTTATTGAGTGCACAACTTTATATTAGTCATATTTCCCTTAAGTTGTGCTTTGCTGTTAGAGACTGGAATATACTTTCTTTGCAGTGAAGCAAAGAGACAGTGCATGTACATGCAATGCCAAAATAACCAGGAGCAGCTTCTAAAGCCTGGAAAAAGATGTAGCTGCTTTAATGATATGAAGATAGGTACTTTGTTTTTACCCTTGTACATTGTGGAATACTTGTCTTGATAACTTTACACTTTGATAATCCTGTTAATTATACTCCTAATTTTCATGCTATCTAGACCACTTTTATCTAATTTCTTAATCAGAATGTTACGAAGCATTTGAACAAATGCTTTGCTGAATCAACATATACTATACAAGTGTCAGGCTCAGCCCAAGAACAATGAACTCAGTTCATTCAAATTCCAGTCCTTTACTTGCTCACACCGTATAGACACAATCTTGCCAGACTAAAGCTACTCTACCTAACCTAAGGGCAAATCACCTGAGACAGTCTAGGGCGGGGCTATCCTGAACTTCTTCATTTTCCCACCATTGCCTCCCGGACTGTGCCTCCTCTTACCTTCTTCTCTTCCTTGGAATGTGCTCCCTCCTTCCTGAGAACCAGTGGCATCGCCAAAATCCACCAAAACAACATTCCCATATTCTCTTAAGGAATTTACCAATAAAAAAATAAGATTAGTCTGCCACAATTTGTTTTGACAATTCCATAGTGGCTCCTGATAATAATTATGATGTTCTCTAAGTGGTTACAGAACAATTACTTTATTATCTGCTCTAGAATTTTCCCACATCAGACTGATGTCCAAGTGAGTGGACCGTGATTCCCTGGATAATTCCTTTTTTAAAGTAAACCTTTGCCTTCTTCCATCTCACTCTTCTGACAGCTTAGCTGTTCTCTATAATTTTTCAGTCTATATAAAGTTTCTGCCTAACCATCAACAAGTCCTTTTAGCATGTCTACTGAATTCTGCATATCCTGGAAACTGAAACTATTCAAATAAATCTCAACCTTAAATCGGGCACTTACATGCAGGGGTAGTAGAATATTCACCAAAATAGGAGTTGAATAGCTGTGTTTTTTTCTGATACATATTAGATTTTTGCCCTCTTTGTTTAGCTGTTGGTATCCTGATTATTTTCCTCTTAATTTGAAACATCTAAAGATCCCTTTTTCTTATTCTTCATCAACCTCATCTCCTTTGGAGTTTTCACTTCTTTGACACAATATCTAGACTATAGTATGCTCTTCCTTGAGATATAATGTCTTTCATTTCCTGTGTCTTTTTTGTCATAGTATTTTTGTTTTCAGATCTAATCATTTTTTGCAGTCATATGGTTTTACAGACACCATTTTCCCCCATAGAAATTGTTTGAAATGTTGCTTTTAGTTCTATTTCCTGAGAACTCTGTTTCCCCTTTTACACTCCAGTTCCTATTGTTTCTCTGTTGTGGAATCATTGTCCTGAGTTTATTAACATCTACTTTTCATCTTAAAGAACTCTATGATGGGACAACATAGAGACAAAATGGTTTATTCACTCAGAGTTAATTATCTTCCTTACAAAAAGTATCACAATATTTATTTTTTTCAGAACAAACAACTTTTGATTCTCTTCAGATGAGAAAAACTTCAGGTGCAAGCATTTTGTATGAATAAGGCTTGGCTTTTAAAATGTGTAGGTTTCTTCTTCAATAACAGCCTTTATTATCTGTTTTTATAACTCAGTGGAAGTCTCTACAAGAAAACTGATTGCTTAATTGGTCTTACAGATCACAATTGTTCAAAAGAAAGGGTAGGGTTATTAAAATTTATTCACTGTCTGAATATTTGATAGAAAATCAGACATTCATTTTCTCTCCTTTTAGTTTTACCGAAGCAAAGTGCAAATTGGAAAGAAGAAGCCACAATGGCAATTTGATAAAGTAGATTTGAGAATGTTTGTCAAATTCTATCATCTTTTTCTTTCCTCTGAATGTCTGATGCACTGCCTATAATTATACTTGACGTCAGTTGGCACAATCATTGTGACTATCGAATATAATTCCTTATTATGTTACAAAAATGAAAGCTTTCAACTGATTTCACAGAAGTCATAGTGAGTTACTGTTTTTGACATTTAGTATAAAAAATGAAGTCACTGCTTTTGAGCTGTGAAAGCTAGCTTGATTTCATCCTTACTACATAAAATATACTTCCTAATTTGTACTATTTCTCACTACTGCAAGCCACTTTACACATTCAGGAAAAGAATATGTTACTGCCTGAAAAGGGACCACTTCAGAATACAGGCAAATAGTTCCCCATCTTGCTCTTGGCCCAGACAGAAAAGGTGCCATTTAAAGCCTAGTTTTCTTCCTAATATTATTTATTTATATCCCACTTTACACTGAGGTGACTTATATGTGGAGAAGGGTCTCCTCTCATTTCATCCCTATCACAACTCTGTGAGTTATATTGGACTGAAAGGAGCCAGCTTAAAGTCACCAAGAAATTTCCTTAGTCAAGGGGGACCTGAAATTGGGTCCCTCAATGCAAATCACAAATATTATTTCCTATGCTAGCTTCTGTTCCACGGATTTATATTTCCATTTTCTACCTGCAAACTGTGGCATCAGACAATGTAGCACATACTATATTTTCATCTTGAAGTGTTACAGTCCAAGAAGTCTATCTATGTTCTGATAGATATTTGATGTTCAAAAGGAGATTCTGGAAAAATGTCTCACTTGTAGTTTTGGCTCCTCTATTGGACTTGGACCTACACTCTGAAGTAACCTAAGCCTGATCCTGAAGTTTTCAGGTGCTCAACTTCAAACCTTAGAAAAAAATGTGTGGGGGTTGGAAACAACAGAATCAGGCTTAGTCAATCAAAGGTATTGAGCCCAAATCAGAAAGATAGACTAAGTCCTAGAGAATGTAGGTCACTGGCAGACCTAAAAGCGTAGTGCATGGTCTTAGCAATAAAGGCTTCTTGAGAAGAATTTGGGAGTAGGATGCTCAATGATTGACAATTGCAGAATTGGTTAAGTCCCAGAGAGATTCTAGCTTTATAAACCCTAATTTCTAGGCTGTTGAATTAGTATTTTACTGCTAACCCTTGACTATATTTTCAATACAGTTTTGTTCCTGGTACTGTGACTTTTGACTATTGACCTAACCCTGAACTCTGTCTTTGGAACCTGATTTTGCCTGTTGCTTATCAACCACTTTGCACCTGCTACGTGATCTCTGAAGTTACTGAGTTTTTGCATTTTAATCTGGGTATCAGCTAGCTACACCCAATCAAGATAGTTTCAGGCAAAAAACACTGTCTATTCTATTCTATAGGATAGTGGCTAAGGTGCTAGACTGGACAGACCAAGCTCACTGGCTTATTGTTGTGGGGAAAAATGGGAGGAAAGAGTACTCAGTGGTATAGTTAGACAGCTTTGGACTCTGAATACAGTGGTTAGAGATGGGAAATGCTTTTGACCACAAACATTCACAGAGAGTTGCAGATAGAGTTGGAACCCCAGGCTGTGCACCTGATTGTATGCAGCAATGTCTGTAATCTTGTCAAAAACTACTGCAATCTCATCAAAACTTAGTCATTGAATTATAAAGTTCAAGATAAAAGTAGAGGTGAACGCAGGGGTACTCATACTAGCTAATTGATTTATTAACGTTGTAATTAAATTAACATTTCAATTCAGTCAGGGGTTGTTTGTGTATGTGTATGTGGCTCTGCCTATTTCTTTGGTCATGCCACACAAGGGCCAAAGCTGGCCTTCCAAAGGCTGTACACCCTAGTCACGCAGGTGAAATATTGCATTAAATTCAAACTTCAGTAAACCATTCTTTAACATTGCTTAACTGGGAGTCTCTCCTACTCATTCTGCTGAGTGGATCCAGGATTTCTGTGCCAATGCTATCGACCAAACCGTCTAATTGATATTGTAGCTAAATTGTATGCTAAATATCTTTTATGTAAGATTTAGAATTGGGTGATTGAAAAGGACATGCTACCCAAAGAGCAAGCTGGTTTTAGACCTGGTTTAAATGTATGTTTATAAAGGCTTTTATTTTATTTTATTTCATATTAGATATGGTCCAAAGACCATATCAAAGTATCTATCTATCTGTGCCAATGTCCTGCTCAGACAAGATGGCATGATGGCATGCCCTCACCTTACATAGAAGACCAAAGACATGGACCAAAGCGAACATCAGGATCTCCAGCATCATCCCTGCTAAGAGAAGGAAATTAACAGATTTTTTTTGGCAATGCACTCTGAAAAGAAATGTCACACAATGCAGCTGTAGCAGTAAGAGAAAGGGGGGAGATTGCAGTTTTCATTGCTTAGCAGGTGGTAAGCTCTATGCCAGAGGCTGTTTCAAAAGGCATAAGCATTTCTCTCTCATGTTTGATGTCCTCCCCAAAAAGTTAGCTGACATGAGGACTTCATTGTGAAGAAATTCTCTATTACAGTAATTTCCTCTCTATTTCACCTCAACAAATTCAGAATTGTATTTTATTCTTTTGCTGACTCTTCCTGAAACTACCTTTCCCTAAAACACAAAGGTGGCCACAGCTATATTAAACAAGGGCTATTTTTATTCATTCACCAGCCCAGCAGCATCCACAATGACACAGAATTGATGACCCCTGTGTGGTGATGTCATCTTTTAAATCCTGTCCTTATATCCTGACCTCTGATACAAGTTATTAAGTCACAGTTTTTGTGTCATGACATCGTGATGCACTTTTGGTCCCTAGCCTACCTGAAGATACTCATGTCCAAGCTTACTTTTTCCCAAATTATTTTATTGCTTTCATGCCCTGATTTTTTTTCCCCCTAGCATTGCAATCCTAAGCACATTTGCTTCCTTTGAGTGGGCCTATTTAGACTTATCTATGTATTCAAGTAAAGTATGTGGGTATAACATGGAATATTTGCTGGGCCTCATACACCAACCCAGTAACCAAAAGCTGCTCTTGGTCTTCATGTCCTTAACTGCAGAGATCATTTTAAAAACCTTCACCCAAATGTATTAGCTAGAAGTTCTGGCAATTGTAAACTCAGCACATCTGGAGGACAACAGTTTGGCCTTCATGCTAACATTTGGCAATGTTTCTTGGCTCTAAAGCTAAATCCTAGTTCAAAATAAGCTGGCTGGAGAGCACAGAGTTGGTGTGTGTGGATCCCTTCTGTCAGTAGAAATCCATTCTGCTTGCTAACCTGCCAAAACAGCTCTGCCAACAGAAATACTATGTTGCCCATCAGTCAGAATGATATGCCAGGATGAAAGAAGATGTAGCATGGAAGAAGCTGAGTTGTTATTCCACATCCAAACTAATACTGCGCTAAATCTTGATTTTTCATTCCCAGCAAAGCAGTTATTTTTTTCTGCCTATTTCCTAGGGAATTATTATTTGTTTGCAGGTGAGTAGAAGAGATTATCTCTCTGGGAAGATCTGTCTGTGGGGTCTCTCAAATTTTGCAAAGGATTTCCCCCTACCTACAGCTTTGTTTTAGGAATTGTTTGTACTGATTTTTAAAAGAAACACAAAGAAACTCACAATTCCTTCAGTATAAGGCAACCTGTTCTTCTGCCCTCTCCTTTTGTGAATGTCAAAAGAAATTCCCCATTTCTGTTTATGTTTTAATTCACTCCCACCCTACCTGAATGCAGTGAATACAGGCAGAACAAAGAGTTTGGCATATCACATACCAAATTCACCTCAGGCCAGGTCCATGCCCAGGCGGCCACATACAGTTCCGCCAGTCTGAGGGTGGTTATTAATTTTCCAGCCAGCATGAACACCAACAATCATATTTCTAATTTCCACCTTAAAATGATGGAGCTTGCAACATCACATCAATCAGCCTAATATTGAATCAGTTGGCTTCTGATTGCTTTAACTCTTTAGGTTTAGCCCTTAATTTCTAGTCCTGAGTTTAAGGATCTGGCTCCGAAAGGGATCCCCAAAGCAGGATCATAGAAGCCTGCAGGTTTCCACAGGTTGTTGGGGGAAACAAAACATGCATCATGAAATCATGAATAATCTCTGCCTCTTACATAGTTATGTGCAGTGTCAGAAGACAAGGGCCAGAGCTTGTGTCATGATGCATGTTTTGTCATTTTTCATCATCATGGTTAGGAACAAATGCTTATCACCAGGGGCCCTCATTCTGTTCCCATTAAACTGGGAATCCTTAGCCATCTAAGTGAGTCCGTGTCTCTTTGGGAGCAAGGCAACCATCACAGAGATAGATATACCGGAAAGGCATGTTCCCCGTTGTGATGCATGATTGCATTGCAACGGGGGACATGACAATCTCTCTGTGTGTGCATATATACACACACACTTCAAGTTCTAAGACAAGAACTATTATTTGCCTTAGAATCAACAACAACCATACAGGTGTATGGATAGTATCACACAGGTATCAAATAATTTAAAATTTTATTCTAACTTTTATTCTAACTCTGAGAGATTAATTTCCTTGGGTCTTGTAGAAAGTTTACTCAGAGCTAGCAGTTAATACATCAGCAACTCAGCAATCTCCTTGAAAATGCAGCACATTTCACAGTCTATACCTAACGAAACCAACTCTCCTCCTCCCTTGCAAAAGTTCCTACAAGCAACTATTGTCTCTGCAAGTCTCACGCAGATGTTCACCTCACTCTCTTCTTTGTAGCCTCTTAATTCCTCCTCCTGGACTGGACTTTCTCCTCATAACCATTTGAATTCAGCCCACTTCTCCTCCTCTTCAGTTTTCTAAGCCTCAAGCCTTCTCTGGCCAATCAACTGAATGATTTCTTGCCAGGGGAAACTTGCCAGCCTCTCTCTCTTTCCCATTGGCCAAGCTGAGCCAGTTTGGTCTAGTGGTTAAGGTTCTGGACTAGAAACGAGGAGTCTGTGAGTTCTAGTCCCACCGTAGGCATTTGACCTTGGGGCAGTCACTTTCTCTCAGCCCAACTCAGTGCAATGTAGACTAGCCTCCTTGTGGTGCACCCCGGGCAACGTGACTTGTCATGGCTAAATAGTCTACACATCTGGCTGCTGGACCTCACAAGGATTTCCCAGCAAAAAAAGCAGCATGAACACCAAACTTTTATGCCATACGATAAAAAAAAAAAAAAATTGACTAAGCTATCAATCAGTACTCCTAAATCCATTGTATCCTGCTCTAAGTTACCCCTCTCCTCTTGTTAGCAGTAGAGTGTGAATTCCCAGCTGGGTATAACGTTGAAGGAAGGAAAGCTTTTTGCTTTCTCCCTTTACCTCTTACTTACTCACAAATAGTCTTTCTTACTCTCTTAACTTGAAAGCTGGGTCTTTTCTTCCATTATCTCCTTAGCCTGTCTCTCACCAGACTAATCATTTTGTTTTTTTCTTTCTCTTGGCCATGACTCCAGGCTAATTTTCTTCGTCCTTCTCTTTTCTCCCCCTCAGCATGAATCTATGTCGGAGATACACAGCTACAGCTCCCAGCTTTATACCTTCCCTGTCTCTTGATTTTAATTTCTTCCCTGTTTATTCTTTGAAACAGACCTCATTTCCTCCTAGAGGTCCCCAGTTTTGATGTCCTTGTGGGCAGCCACCTATTTATCCCACTGTTAACATTTCTGAAAATCCTGTTTCTTCTGCACATTGCAGTTCTAACAATCTTCCCTGGCTTATATAGGTTAACAGTGTTATATAGGTTTGGACAAGTTCCTTTATTTTCAAGATTCAGATGCAGCTATTTTATCGAAATGAAATGAATGTACAAAAAGAGACCCTTCACATATTCTGGGGATAATAATAACGTAAGTTTAAAAAAATGGCCTGTACCTGAACATGGCCTGCAAGGGAGATTTTAGCAGGTTATACAGCAATGGGACTACTTCAGTACATTTTGTTCTTGTACAACTACAGTAACATATCAAAAGTATGGCTACAAGTATAAGCTTTAAGAAATGCAAATATACTATAAGGGCAATTATGTTATACCCTGATTTTCAGGAAAGATAGAAAGTATTCAGGCTACCTTTTTTTTTTTCTCTCTCTCAAGGTGGTACATTTATCTGGAAGATGAACCAAATGATAAGTTTGGTTATTTGTTGTATCAGTTTGCTTGATTTCATGATAACAGCAATGCTATCCCATGCTTTAGGGGAAAAAAAATTAAACCTAAACTGTTAATAGGATCATCCCTTCCAAAAATGACCATTATACTTATTCACAGAACTATGACATAGGAGGTTAATCAGTAACAAAGGTTTATTCCTTATGAATTGGCTGTGAATTAGCTGGCAGACTGGCATATGTAGCAGAAATCTGGGATGGAGGTCAGACTGTTTCCCAGTTGTCCAAGGATGAGCATTTGTCTTCTATTATTGTGTGCATATGTTTGGTGGCTTACTTTGCAATCTCCTTAGGTAAATCATGTAATTAGGCAAATATATCTGTCCATCACATTATTCCCTTTTTAAATAGGTACCATTATGCAAAGCATAGTAAACAAATATATTAAAGGCATGTGAGAAGAAAACCAACTCTAGCTAAATCTATCTTACAGCAACATGGTTCACTATACCATGAAGTCTTCATAACTTTCTTTCTTTGCAAACGATCATTGTTTCCACTGCATTCTTTCTTGCTTCATACATTGCCCTTTGTTTTTGGAACTTTTCCCCAAACTGTGTTGAGGATCTCATCAACTCTACCCATCCATGACTTTCTTAGTCTTTCCCTTCCTCACTCTTCCTGCATACTTGTTTTTCAGCTCTCTCTCTCTCTCTCGCTCTCTCTCTCTCTCTGGCCAAAGTACCTCAATTACATCTTTTATACTAGTCACTCACTTTTCTATTCAACCTGCATTCATTCAGCATCGATATCAGCCCAATGTCTTCTTGTTTCACCACCTGCATTTTTTACATGCTGTGTTTCCACAGTACAGTTTTCAATGTGCTGTTATGTTTCCCCTTAGTTACCCAACTTTCATGCCCATGTAACAAAGTAGGCAAGAAATACACTTTTATATAAAGCCACATTTGCTTCTTTTGAAAACAGTCATTCCACACAACAGATTAACTACTATCTTCCTACCATCATTTGCACATCTAAATATTTCTCCATACTTTTCCCCATCTTTAGTTAACATTCTACCAAATGCACACTTTTATTACTTGGTTTAGGTTTTTACAATTTATATATAACTTGCAATAATTTGTTCTATTTCCCTGTCAAATCCAACTACCTTGGTTATCAATGCATTAATTTTCACATCTACAATCCTGTTTGTATCATAGAGTCTACTTCATGGCCTGTCATTCAGGTTCTCATCCAACAATAAGGCATCATCTGCATACAGAAGTACACATACAGTATATTTATTTCTCTGACCAACTGATCTCTAACACGACCACAAACATTCCTTATACATTTTCCTTTAAATTTCCATAAGTAAATGTAGTTTCTACTGCAGCACAGAAACGGGTCCTGGGCTGTTGCTACTTTTCCCTTTGTACAGGTGAACAACAATAATACTTTTTTTTTTTAACAATCCAAGTCAGAATCTTCCTTATGTCATGTTTGTCCCCAGACTGGCCAACAAATATTGACCAGCATTGACCATGGCTTTGGTTGATTGAAATTTTCACATAACGCTTTTCAGTAAGATAGAATCATAACTGTATGCAAGCTGGTATCTCTGATTTAGAGACAACCTTTCAAACCAACATGGTATTGCAAGGTATCCCACCAACTCAGTGTACTGATACACAAAATGAAAAATTAGTGCATAAATCACATTTTTGTGAATGGAAGGATATAGAAAAGGACTGAACATATGAAAACAGAAATGGGTGGTGGCATGGTAAGGTAATTACTAAAACTGGCAGAAAAAGAGTCTGATGAGCAAGAAACAAAAGGGGTTCAGGACTGATAGCTATAGTTCAGAAGCCAGATCTATTTCCATCACTTTGAACTTGAAGCTATCAGCAAACAGATAGTTGGCAGCTAATCTCTTTGCAACTCCCATGGCATAAGGCAATGTGATAACCTTCAATTATTGGATATTAATCAGGAAACCACTTTTATGTTTCCTGCAGTGTGTCTAAAAGCATTTAGTTACCTTTGGGTTTAGCAGTAATTCTTATTCTGCATTTGGAGAAGCTGATTGGAGCTGCAGTGCCATTAAGAGTCTTATTTCACAGACAAGTGATTGCCCTGTGCAATTAAACCCCTGCAATATTGAACCCGTGGAGAGTCACTTCTTCACCAAATGTCTCTTTCACTTGAACAAACAACAAGGTGAAAAATTAAAACCAGCGAACTTCCTGTGTTTTGAAGTTCTTACCATAGCAGCTAAGATGTTGTGGATTTTTTTCCCCTTCTAATGTCCTTTCATTTCACAACAGGAGTAGGAGGTGGGCTTGTTTGATATCTGTCTAACAAAAATCTTTCTATTTTTTTTTTTAATTTTAATGCTAGTATTGCAATAGATGACGTGAAAAGATAAAGCATTGCTTATGTCCCAAATGGATCTCAAAGTATATGAAGAAGGGAAATGTATATGGCTGGATTCACACATTGTACAAAGCCATAATATAAATTTGGGGAATTTGGCTTAACCAAAATTTCTGATTTATAAACTGTGTCCTATGCCTTACTGAAATGCCAACAGTGATTTATCAACAAAGGTCATTATTAACAGATGAACCATGGCTTGGTACTGTATGCAGGAGGTCTATGGCTTCAATTCTATGCACATTTAAGTCCAAGTGAATGGAATGGAATGGCATATTGAATAGTATTGAATAGTACATTGCAATCCTGAGAAATGAGGAAAAAACTTGATTGTTCAAAATGGTTATTGAATATTGTTGGAAGGGGTCTTACAGATGATCTAGTCCAAATACTTCCTCTCTACAAGAATTCAGTTGACCATCGCAGTTGAAAACTTCCAGTGTGGGATCTTCAAACTCCCTAAATCCAAAGAACACATTTTACTTTGCAAATATTGTGAGATTGTGAGAATGTGCTCTAGAATGCTGTGCTTCCAGGCTTCAGTTCATAAAAATAGTGAACATCATGATGAACCATCATCTCATGGAACTGCCCTTTGTACACACTCCTGCTGTTACAAAGTTAATCAGGAACAACTCCCCAGTGAGTAGAAACACAAGGACCACCTGTTTTCCAGGAAGGAGGTCAACTAGGCCACCTTGAGCAGCCTATTTGCATAGTGGCTGACTACTATAAAAGCTAGAATATATTAAGAATTGATAGCTGAATTTTCTTGCTTCCTTTTATGTCAGATGTTTTAAGATTGTATTTTCAAGGATAGGAATTTTTTTGATGTTACTAAGTTATATGGGCCCATCCAGGCCAAAAAGCAGGAGCCAAATGTTTTAAATAAATTTAAAAATCATTTTTATTATTATCGTTTTAGCTTTCAGGGAGAAGTTGCAGATGATGAATATGGAAACTTTCCATCTTACAACTAGTTATCTATGTTCAGAGAAGGTCTTTGTTGTTGTTTGCTTATTGTGGTTTTTTAATAGATAAACTTAACAACCATGGTTTACTTTCCCACCATATCTTCTCTGTTGGGTTCACACATTGCACAGAACTGTAATGTGGTTTATGTGATCTTAGTATAGTACATTAATTTACCCATTACAAAGTGTAAACCTTGACTTAGGTCATAGTATAATATATAAATCCAGCCACTTGTGGCTTACACAACAAACTATCAATTTGTATATAATGGTTTAGTGTACTGCAAGAACTCAGTAATTGACTGAGATGTGGAATTCAAAGCAAATACAGATGTATTCATACATAAACAGACCATTTAACTGTTTACTATGTCAACTAGAGTACATCCCCTCTTTTCCTTATAGATCCAAAGAAAGATACATTTGAATGATATATTTAACATTTTCAATATTAAATTAGATAGGTTTAAGATTTTGTTAACACAAGGAATGGCTTTCTTAATTATTATGACATTTCCATTTTTTTAATAGTAATTTTATTAAAGTTAAAAGTTACAAAGATAAAAAACTAATACAAACTAAAATATATATAAAAGAATAAAAATAAAAAATAAGCACGGAAAAATATAAAAATGAAATGAAAAATGAAAAATATGTAGTAAAGAAAAAACAAAATATATAAAAGAAATTACTTCTCCCTTCATCACAAGTACAAACAATTTCAGTAACTTAACACCTTCTCTACTAATACATAAAAAGATTTCTTCTTCCCATATCTCAATATTTATCTATAAACAAATTCTTAAAATCTCATCATTCAATCCTAATCAGCAAAAGTCCATTAAAAATAACCAGAAATAACAACATATATTTTTACATTAATCAAATAAATAAACTTTATATTCCTTTACTTTTAACACAGTAACTTTTCACTTTCTCTAAAAATATAACAAAAGATATTTTCTTACCATTCTCTTGTCTATAAATAAATCTTTAAAATCTCGTCATTTGGTCCTGGTCAAGAAAAATCTATTAAGCGTTATCAGAAACAACATATACATTTTAACATTAATCAAATAAACCAACTTTATATTCCTTCCCTTTGCTTTTAACAATCTTGATCTTTAAATAGTGTCCCAGAACTTGATTTCTTTTTGTTTTCTCTTTGCCTCTTCTCAGAAAATTCTTTAAGACTCTAACAAGTCTTTTTCATAAATCCAAAATAAGTAAGCTGTCCAAGTCACTCTTCTATTTTGTTATTTGTATATCTCGTTTAATTATTAAAACATCACGTTTCATTTGTATATCCAGTGTAACATCTTTTTCTGTATTATTCTTGTAAGCTGTCATTTTTAGATCCATATTTGAATCAGCCTCAATCTCAGTCTTTTCCCATAAAGCTTGTTCCTCTTCTATAATCTCTTTTAAATCAAGTTTTATGATAGTAGACAATCTTAAAAGTAGCTCCTGGGTACATTGTTCCCAAATGTCCTTGAATTCTTCCAAAGTTAGAGTAATTTACTCCAATCTGTATTAACGGGTCTCTTCTCCTTTAATTATAATCTTTAGCTCTTTCTAGTTCCCTTTAGTGCCCAGCCTACAAAGTCCCATCTTATCGTGTTTGTTTCCCAGTCAACAGCATTTTCCAATAGAATATTTCTTGTACTTAATTTCAAAATTTTCATATATTCTAAACAACATTTCCCACAGGAAGAATTCTTGTAATTAATTTCAAAATCTGATTTCAAATCAGTCTGGCCCCTTAGTCCATTTGTAACTTTCCAAAATCAATGTTTGAATCACCATTTTGCTGTTCATTCCAAGATTAAACTATTAAAAAAATAGTCCTTAAAGTTAGACAAAACTTCTTTCACTGAAGATTGAAGGAAAATCACCTGGTGTAATGAAACTTGTTGTTCTGAAGGTTCTTAATATACAGAAAGCCATTAACAAGCAATTTCCAGAAGTGATTAAGAAAGGATGTATTCAAACCCAATGTCCTTTTGAAAAGGACCAAACCACAGGCAAATATGGCTATTTCCTCAGCTCCCAGAGCTCTAAATCTGCCAGAGACCACTGTCTTATGGTCTTCTCATGATTTGCTGCTGTCTGGAGCTCTTGTGGGCAATCCAAGTCCTCTCCTTGTCCAGAGAGGGATTCCAAGAAGCCAGTCCAGTTGCCAGCTTCTTATTCCACCTCAGTCATCAGGTCTGCTCTCAGCAGAGCCATCTTCAGTTTGCCATTGCTTCCCCAGAAGTAAGTTTGACCTTTCCAATTTGTTGAGAATAACATTAAACCCATGTCTTGTGATTTGCTTCATTATCTTTTCATATAAATCATCATTGGTGGCATATCATTTAATTATATTTGTTGTGTAGATACTGACAACAAAGCTTGTATATTCATCATACAGCATTTCAGTCAACTACTTCAATAAATCTTCTGGAAACTGTAGTCACTCTCTGTTGCAAAAAATGAATAAGGCATTGTCCCTTTAAGCCCAACTTGCAAAACTTTTAGGTTTCTTTTTTAATATTATAATAATATTTATTGACAAACATTGGGGTTGTTCTGTCTTCCCAGTCATAAATAAAGATTTATCTGTCAAACATATGCCATATACTGTATGCTACCTGCCAGAAAGTTATACCTTCCCCCCTTTATTATAAATGTAATTTGTCTTTGCTAATATTGTTGCCATTCTTCCACCGGTAAAGGTATCCCAATTCAGTCCAAGGAACAGAAATAGTCATTTGCTTCAGGGCTCATCTTTTACTCATACATCACACTGTAGTTTATTTTTATTCTTACTTTATTTTATTTATTTAATCTTATCCTGCCTTTATTATTTTTATAAATATCTCAAGGCGGAAAACATACCTAATACTCCTTCCTCCTCCTGTTTTCCCCACAACAACCGTGTGAGGTGGGTTGGGCTGAGAAAGAGCCCAGGGTCACCCAGCCGGCTTTCATGCCTAAGGCGGGACTAGAGTATAAAGCCTAGCCTCCACCAAGCAGAAATTTGCCTATCCATTTTAACTGCAACTGATTGGTTAATTATGTACTACTTCATTGAATAACCAAGATTCATGTGTGGATTACAAACCAGTTGGACTTTCCTCTGGTCTCACACATGTCTACTAGGGTGTAATCATCTGTTTAATGGTTGTTTGACAGTGTTTATGTAACGTTGGGGGGGGGCAGGCCATGGCCCCTTTTCCTCAGACCAAATGATATTGAATCGTGAACATGGTTCCTCCCAAAAACTGATTTTTATTCATAACTTGTTGCACCATATATCAACACACATGGTGCAACATATATCTTGTCTCTTGCAGTCTGTATTTAAGCTTCATTTCAAAATACATAAAATTCCATGACAGATTGCCTAGTGCTTTGGGAGTGCCTTCTCTCATAACAGTCCAGATGATCAAACTAGATCAGTGTTTCTCAACCTTGGCAACTTTAAGATGTGTGGACTTAAACTTTCAGAATTCCGGGAGTTCTGGGAGTTGAAGTCCACACATCTTAAAGTTGTCAAGGTTGAGAAACTCTGAATTAGATTAACATTATCTCAGCACGGACTGATTATAATATAAAACATGGATAAACTCCTTGAAACATTGCTGTAAAGGGTTAGGGTTAGGGTTAGGATGCTCAGAGTAAAAATGCATATTTTTTCCCTTGGAAAGGAGCAGAAACAATCATATTTTGCATGTTGAGCCATGAATGGTGTCCAAGCCCTAATTTTATTTTATTTTTTCTTAAATTAGATGTAAAATGCTAGAAGTGTGCAGTGACATAATGCTGATTCATGATTAACACATGCTTGTTCACATCTTTATGCAGGACATTTCTAGGGTATAAGTATTGTGTTCGTAAGCTCAGATTCTCACCCTTTTTTATTTTACATTTCTGTTTAATGTGTATATATTCTAATCCCACTGTCCCTTTGGTTCTTTTCTGTGTCAATGTTTCAATCCATCTTTTTCCTCCTGGGAAAGGTCTTTTTTTTGGCTGCTCAAGTAACAATCTGAATGTCAACCATCATCTCTCTTCTGGCAGAAATGTGCTACTAACTGAGCTTCAAGGCTCTTTCCTCCCTCTCCCCTTTTGTAATATTGTACCTTATGAAGTCCAGCATGCAATGACTATTATCAATTCTGTACACACACAAAAAGGTATAAATGTACAAGGAGAGATTATGTTTTTATGGCATCCCTCTTATCACAGCAATTTTGTGTGGGAATTCTTGGGGCAAACTAATTCATTCAAAGGCAGTGCAAGGGTAGAAAGAAAGAGAATCCTTAGCCATCATAGAAAAAGTCAATTTGTGTTGTTTATTCGTTTAGTCGCTTCCGACTCTTCGTGACTTCATGGACCAGCCCATGCCAGAGCTTCCTGTCGGTCGTCAACACCCCCAGCTCCCCCAAGGATGAGTCCGTCACCTCTAGAATATCATCCATCCATCTTGCCCTTGGTCGGCCCCTCTTCCTTTTGCCCTCCACTCTCCCTAGCATCAGCATCTTCTCCAGGGTGTCCTGTCTTCTCATTATGTGGCCAAAGTAGTTCAGTTTTGCCTTTAATATCATTCCCTCAAGTGAGCAGTCTGGCTTTATTTCCTGGAGGATGGACTGGTTTGATCTTCTGGCAGTCCAAGGCACTCTCAGAATTTTCCTCCAACACCACAGTTCAAAAGCATCGATCTTCCTTCACTCAGCCTTCCTTATGGTCCAGCTCTCGCAGCCATATGTTACTACAGGGAACACCATTGCTTTAACTATGCGGGCCTTTGTTGTCAGTGTGATGTCTCTGCTCTTAACTATTTTATCAAGATTTGTCATTGTTCTTCTTCCAAGGATTAAGCGTCTTCTGATTTCCTGACTGCAGTCAGCATCTGCAGTAATCTTTGCACCTAGGAATACAAAGTCTTTCACTGCTTCTACATTTTCTCCCTCTATTTGCCAGTTATCAATCAAGCTGGTTGCCATAATCTTGGTTTTTTTGAGGTTTAGCTGCAAGCCAGCTTTTGCACTTTCTTCTTTCACCTTCATCATAAGGCTCCTCAGTTCCTCTTCACTTTCAGCCATCAAAGTGGTATCATCTGCATATCTGAGATTGTTAATGTTTCTTCCAGAGATTTTAACTCCAGCCTTGGATTCCTCAAGACCAGCTTGTCGCATGATGTGTTCTGTATACAAGTTGAATAGGTACGGTGAGAGTATACAGCCCTGCCGTACTCCTTTCCCAATCTTAAACCAGTCCGTTGTTCCGTGGTCTGTTCTTACTGTTGCTACTTGGTCGTTATACAGATTCTTCAGGAGGCATACAAGATGACTTGGTATCCCCATACCACTAAGAACTTGCCACAATTTGTTATGGTCCACACAGTCAAAGGCTTTAGAATAGTCAATAAAACAGAAATAGATGTTTTTCTGAAACTCCCTGGCCTTTTCCATTATCCATCGGATATTGGCAATTTGGTCTCTAGTTCCTCTGCCTTTTCTAAACCCAGCTTGTACGTCTGGCAATTCTCGCTCCATGAACTGCTGAAGTCTACCTTGCAGGATCTTGAGCATTACCTTACTGGCATGTGAAATGAGTGCCACTGTTCGATAGTTTGAACATTCTTTAGTGTTTCCCTTTTTTGGTATGGGGATATAAGTTGATTTTTTTCAAGTCTGATGGCCATTCTTGTGTTTTCCAAATTTGCTGGCATATAGCATGCATTACCTTGACAGCATCATCTTGCAAGATTTTGAACAGTTCAGCTGGGATGCCGTCGTCTCCTGTTGCCTTGTTATTAGCAATGCTTCTTAAGGCCCACTCAACCTCACTCTTCAGGATGTCTGGCTCTAGCTCACCGACCACACTGTCAAAGCTATCCCCGATATTGTTATCCTTCCTATACAGGTTTTCTGTATATTCTTGCCACCTTTTCTTGATCTCTTCTTCTTCTGTTAGGTCCTTGCCATCTTTGTTTTTGATCATACCCATTTTTGCCTGGAATTTACCTCCAATGTTTCTAATTTTCTGGAAGAGGTCTCTTGTCCTTCCTATTCTATTGTCTTCTTCCACTTCCACGCATTGCTTGTTTAAAAATAATTCCTTATCTCTTCTGGCTAACCTCTGGAATTTTGCATTTAATTGGGCATATCTCCCCCTATCACTGTTGCCTTTTGCTTTCCTTCTTTCTTGGGCTACTTCTAGTGTCTCAGCAGACAGCCATTTTGCGTTCTTGGTTTTCTCTTTCTTTGGGATGTATTTTGTTGCCGCCTCCTGAACAATGCTGCCAACTTCTGTCCAGAGTTCTTCCGGGACCCTATCTACTAAGTCCAGTCCCTTAAATCTATTCTTCACCTCCACTGCATATTCCTTAGGAATATTAGTGAGCTCATTTCTAGCTGATCTGTGGGTCTTCCCTAATCTCTTTAGTCTGATCCTAAATTGTGCAAGAAGAAGTTCGTGATCTGAACTACAGTCAGCTCCAGGCCTTGTTTTTACCGACTGTACAGATGTCCGCCACCTTTGGCTGCAAAGGATGTAATCAATCTGATTTCGGTGTTGTCCATCTGGTGAAGTCCATGTATAAAGCCGTCTCTTAGGTTGTTGGAAGAGAGTGTTTGTTATGCAGAGTGAATTGTCTTGGCAAAATTCTATCAGCCTGTGTCCTGCTTCGTTTTGTTCTCCCAGGCCATACTTACCTGTAATTCGAGGTGTCATTTGACTGCCCACCTTAGCATTCCAGTCTCCTGTGATGAAAATAACATCTCTTTTAGGCGTGTTGTCCAGTAGGTGCTGCAGATCCTCATAGAACTGCTCTACTTCAGCTTCTTCAGCATTTGTGGTTGGGGCACAATTTAGATGATCAGTTTAGATGATCAAAAAATCAGACTTGTCCCTATTAGCATAAATTCAAATAGGAAAGATAATTTGAATATTTATTTACTGAAATTGTTTGAATTGTTTGCATGTTATGGCATATCTAGTGTCAGATTCAGTGCTGAGGGTTTTTATTATTTATTCCTGGACATGCTTATTCTAATGTGATACCTTAAAGCAATGTGTCAGAAATGAGGCAAAATAAAAAACAAAAACCTGAAATCAATTTACAATCCTGTATCTTATTTTATTGCCCTTCTGCTGGCAGAGTCTAAGTTTGGGTTATAACTCTTTGTGTTTGGTCATTGAAAACCAAATGAAAAGAAATTTGGCTGCAAGCTCTGTTACCTATGTGTTGAATACTATACTTCAAAATCTTCTGTTCAAAGGCTCAGGGAAAGTGTAATACTTTGTTAGCTCTGCAAACACCCAGTTTACATTCTGAGGTTTCCTTTTTCCTCTTACTGCTTGCACTGTTTTCCTCTTTAAATTAGTCTTTGTGTCTTTCCCTACTTGCACCCAGCCATGGCAGAAACATGTCTTGGCCACATTGTTGTTGTTGTTATTTTGTTTTTCCCTGCCATTTTCTCCATAGTGCTGCCTTTATCTTGCCTCCAGCCCATGACTGAAGCAAGCTTAAGTTATCCTTAGCTGGACCAGTGTTAACATAGTATTTTGTACTCATTCTGACAATACTCAAGGGCAGCTTCATTGTACAGAAAACCTGTTAGGTTTAATCACCCATTTCTTGGAGGGAACATGACTTGAAACAGAAGCAAAAGGGGCAAGATATGCAATGAGAACAACACATTTCAGACTGGTATAGTTTTCTACAGATTGAAGAATGATCATAAAACACTTGCACAGAAGAAAAAGCTCGTGATTGAGTCGTGTGTCAAGCAATGGCTATATAAATCGAATTGTGTCAAACAAACATACAAACATTACTTGACCTGCCAATGGTACCTTTCTTTGTGGTGAGCACAGATATGCAGGCCTTAAACAACATAATCTTCACATTTCCTAAACAAGAAGTATTGAATTATGGTGAAAAGTTTCCCCAAAAGATAAAACAGTTTCTTTGAATATTCAAGAGGAATTCCTGTATGATTATTGTCTAATATCCTTATGAATTACAAAGATATCAGGATGTTGCTTTTCAAATATTATATTTTTACCTGTTCTTATTTTCCAGTCCTTTTTTATGCATTAGCATTTTCTTTATGTTTAGGAAAAACACATTTTCTCTACTTCAAAGCTATTCAAATGCAAATTCATCCATATCTCTCTCAACCTTATAAACTGACCTCATTTTTCCAGGATGTTGTTTTTCCAGATCTAGATCCCTAGAGAAGGCAATAATGCTCAGAAAGATAGAAGGGAAGAAAAGTAGAGGACAACCAGCAGCAAGGTGGGTGGACTCGATTAAAGTGGTGATAGGTGCACCACTGGAAGACCTGAAAGACCAGGTTATGGACAGAGCTTCATGGAGAAATCTGTCTATGTGGTTGTTAAGAACTGACCACAACTTGATGACAATCAATCAATCAATCAATCAATCAACAGCTTCCTTACAAAATATCTATAATACATTAATATAACTATTTCATTCATAGAGAATAACATTTAAAGGATGATATGCACTGGTACCTGCAGTGTGAGAGATGACTTATCCATTGCATGTCTGGCAATAGCAGATCAAATAGCACACACAAAAAAGTTCTTATCTGTTGCCTCTTCAAGCTTCTGCTTATTTCAGAGAATTGGAATTTTGAAAGATGGCCCACTTCAGAGAAAAGATACATGAAAGGCTATGAAGCACAGCTCATGAGAGTCACTGCTCTCCTTTTTGCATTGCAATGTTGGAGTTCTTTTCCATAGCCTACACAATTTCAGGAAAAGCTCCAATATCTCAAAAGAAGGAATACCTGAAATGAGTGCAGCAATGACATATTTAGTTCACCTGCATAGCTAAAAATGAAATCTCCCAGGAGTTTTTGATATAAAAATATGTCTATGCAGTCCTTGTTCTTAGCATTTGTCCCTCATGGTTGCAGGGTCTGCATGTTTTTGCATTGCACTTGTCATATGTAAGACAAATGTTAAAAAGAACGCCTTCATAGGCATATTTTCATACAATGAATGCATTTTCTGATGACTTCTGAAAGTGATTGGCTTGGCCCTTGATTCTTGAACAAGAGGCCATCTGGGGAGAAATGGGAAGAGAGCTAACAATTTGATAGATATTCTGTGTCTAATGCCTGCTCTGTTCATCAATTATCTGATATCTTCAAAAATCAGAAGTATATGCAGTCTGATTTGTTCTTAATAAATGAAGGGAATTAATTTTAATATAGACTTTAAGAGAACACTGGCAAGTCTTTTTAAAACAGTTTTTGGGTTTGCTACTATTGTTGCTTCATTATAAGGCCACTTCCACAGAGCAGATTGCATCAATGTCTGCTCACTCTATGATTTGAAAATATAATGTAAGATATCTTAAGGTTAAATTTCCTGGGACTGAAATTAGAAAGAAAAAAAAGTCAATCTTCTCAGTAAACACCTACAGGCTACATGTTAATTAATTATTCAACACACAAAGCCAAATCCTGAGGGAAAATAATTAAAAACCATTTAAAATGACATTCTTTAATAAGGAAAAAATGGTGATGAAACTTTAAATAACTAATTGTGTCTAGCCAAAAATGGGATCTTTTGTGTCTTTTCTACTAATTGAACAAAAATACATGAGTGAGTAGGTTTGTCTGCTGTTTTCTATAGTGATATTTTTAGATCTCATTTCAGTCAGACTTCAAAAATTACAAAACATATAGGCAGCCCAGGGTTATTGACCAGCATTATAAGCTCACCAGTAAGCTTAATCAATAAATAACAATGATTACCCAATACGCAACATGATCTAGTCCATCAAAGGTAGTTTTTTTGGTAGGCTATGTTTCAAATTAGTCCCATGATAGTACCCATGATAGTACAGTTCTGTTACAAACAGAAATCCATTACAAGCATGCATGATTACGAACATAATTGTGTGTGTGTGTGTATTCCCAAGAATTCATTGTGGTTCATTGTGGTTCACTCTGTGTGTGTGTGTATGTATCCATGCCCCCACACACATAATTTTCTAATAAATGCCTCAGCTGCCTTTCTAACAACAAAATAATGTTATCACCCTCCCTATTTGTTAAAATACTTTCTACCTTAGAGAGTAACAACAGCAAATGAAATATTCCTCATCCTAAGAACCTGACACAATAAATATTGACAGTAGGGAAAAGATGAAACACAGAGTCTAAAGTAAAAACAGATAATGGTAATCAAAAAGATTAAAAAGGACTTACAGTGATAAAAATCACCATGCCACAATCTATTGCAGACTTGAACTATCTGTGCATTATTTTCACTTTCCATTCTTGCACAATTATAATTGAAACCTGAACCAAGGAAAATATGAAATTGTCAAAGCAGAAATGAAATGCACAAAATTGGATGTTTTAGGAAAAATGGAACTTAGATGGACTAGAATTTGTCACTTTAAATTAGATGATAACATGCTGCAGTGTTGAAGGCATGATTCCATGAAAAAAAAAAGAATGCAATGATATTCAGATAGGATAACACTGGAATCAGATTACATAATAGGAAACTGAAGATGGAGAAGTGCAATCCAGTCATTCAAAATATTTCTACAGGCTGTGGGAGAGAATATAAATTATTGGAGTTAAGTATACAGGTTAACTTTAGAAAATTAAAGGGAATAGATAGGCCAGCAAGATTTGACTGGGACAATATGGTGGCAGAACAGAAAAGCAATCCAAAAACTACTTTAAATATTTTTAACCTATATGAAAGAGAATCCAAGAAGCTATGGAAAGGAATAAAAGACATATTCCCAAAATTTCAAGGGGAAAAATATCCAAGTAGATTTTAGAACAAGCTATCATGATAACGAAAGACTGATGGAAGATGAATGTAGGGCAACTAGAAGGATATACAGTGAGAAAATGAAGATTTCCAATGTCAAGCAAAAAAAGAAGTTAAATCAAGACTGTAAAGAAAGGGAGAGAGAGAGAGAATTCAATCAAATCTGTTAACAAATAGAGGAAAATGACAAGAAAGAAAAATGAGGGCTTTTTAAGATCAGAGAATCATAGCAAAATGTAGTACTAATGTACAAATACCTACGTATTTGTAGGTAATAATCATGGAAGAGATATACTGTGGGCAAGTGAACTAAAATGAAGATTGAAAAATTATACCAAAATCCTTGACAAATATGGACAGAGAGAGAGAGAGAGAGAGAGAGTTATATGTTATATAGGAGCCATGGATTGCTGTCAAATAGGAAATCATCAGGCACAGATGAAATACTCACTAAATTGCTTAAAACTGCAAGTGAAGAGTCAGTTAAAGTCATCACTATATCAACAAATATGGAACAAGATTGTGTGGCCTAGAGATCGCAAAAGATTAGTGTTCATTTGAAGAAGAGAGATTCAAGAGAATGTGCAAATTACCAAACTATTGCACTAATGCCTCACAGAAGCAAAAAACAGAGCTGTGCCTGAAGAGCTAATTATAAAATAAAAATGAAAAGACTAAACTCTGGGTTAATAATAAATAGTAAGACAAAAGTAATGTAACCAACATGTTTATTGAGTTTGCATTTAACAGCCCAGAAGTAAAGTTGAGAAATAGCTTTATTTTCTTGAGTTTGAGGATAGAAAAAGGAAGACAGTGCATTAGAAATGTAAAGAGATTAGCCTTAGACAGGAAAGCAATGACAGACAAGATAATGAAGGACAATGATATTTCTATTAGAACAAAGAAAAATAATTAAAGCAATTATCTTTTCAATAGAAATGTTTAACACTGAAATATGGACTTTGAGAACAAGGAAGAGATACAAGATATACATCTTCAAATTAAGGATCTGGAGACTGTTTCCATCATGGATTCCAAGACCTAACCAGTCAGTTCTGGCCCAATAAAAACTCAAACTACTCCTCTGAGATATGATTAAAACAGAAGAAATAAACATAATTTGGACATGTGATACAAGTGCACAATAGGTTAGAACAGAACAATTCAGGGAAGTAGAAGAAGGAAAATGCAATGGATAAAATGGATGGGCAGGACCAACAAAATTTATATCTGTCCTTGGAAGACTCCAACTTATTACTAGAGATAGTCAAGATGCTGACCATTTGTCCGTGCAATCAACAAGAGACAAGCTAGATTCAAATGGCACCTGATTTCAGTTATCTATGAAAGCCACACTTTCATCTACTTATCTTGAACCAGTGACATAAAGAGCATCAGTGTATATGTAATGGATGGATTACTAACACAAATATACTATCACAGTTGGAATCAGGTTCTACTTCTAGTTGTTATATTTGAAAGTTTAAGTTCAGCTACACTCACTCGTGTAATGTTGACGATTGCAATTGAAGTATCATGTGAAATGATTTGCACAGGCCTAATATATAGACATTATAACTAACAACTAGTTGCTACTTTCTGTGAAAGTAACTAATTATTTTAAGATCTAAGGCTGTTTAAATGAATGGCTACCAACTTTTTGTCTTTATGCAGAGAATTAGATCATCTTTGAAAGCGTTTGAAGCAATCATAGAAGCCAAATACTAAATTGCTGAAATCTTGCAAGATTGTAAAATCTCATGAGAATTTGCTGCTCTGACCCAATTAAAATATTGTGAGATTTCAAGTGAGAACACCAATATCTTATTATATTTGGTGTACTTTGAAGATTTTAGATTTATTTGTTTATTTATAAATGATGCTCACAGCAGGGCTTACTTGCAGTACTCTTGTGGACCACCTGTGGAATAATTTGCCCTCAAAGAAATACTGCATAGTTCTCATTCAATGTGGCACTTTATTTTTTAGAATATTTTTCACCTCTAATTCAAATCGTATTTCCAATTTCAGATTCAAGAATGAAAAGAATAAGAAGTAGAGGGATTTGAGTTTCAACAGCAGAGAATATTCACATGCCAGAAAGGTAATGATCAAGATCCTGCAAGGTAGACTTCAGCAATTCATGGAGCGAGAAATGCCAGATGTCCAAGCCGGGTTTAGAAAAGGCAGAGGAACTAGGGACCAAATTGCCAATATCCGCTGGATAATGGAAAAGGCCAGGGAGTTTCAGAAAAACATCTATTTCTGTTTTATTGACTATTCTAAAGCCTTTGACTGTGTGGCAAGTTCTTAGCGGTATGGGGATACCAACTCATCTTGTCTGCCTCCTAAGGAATCTGTATAACGACCAAGTAGCAACGGTAAGAACAGACCATGGAACAACGGACTGGTTTAAGATTGGGAAAGGAGTATGGCAGGGCTGTATACTCTCACCCTACCTCTTCAACTTGTATGCAGAACACATCATGCAACGTGCTGGGCTTGAGGAATCCAAGGCTGGAGTTAAAATCACTGGAAGAAATATTAACAATCTCAGATATGCAGATGATACCACTTTGATGGTTGAAAGCAAAGAGGAACTGAGGAGCCTTATGATGAAGGTGAAAGAAGAAAGTGCAAAAGCTGGCTTGCAGCTAAACCTCAAAAAAACCAAGATTATGACAACCAGCTTGATTGATAACTGGCAAACAGAGGGAGAAAACATAGAGGCAGTGAAAGACTTTGTATTTCTAGGTGCAACAATTACTGCAGATGCTGACTGCAGTCAGGAAATCAGAAGACGCTTAATCCTTGGGAGAAGAGCAATGAGAAATCTCGATAAAATAGTTAAGAGCAGAGACATCACACTGACAACAAAGTCCACATAGTTAAAGCAATGGTATTCCCAGTAGTAACATATGGCTGTGAGAGCTGGACCATAAGGAAGGCTGAGCGAAGGAAGATCGATGCTTTTGAATTGTGGTGTTGGAGGAAAATTCTGAGAGTGCCTTGGACTGCAAGAAGTCCAAACCAGTCCATCCTCCAGGAAATAAAGCCAGACTGCTCACTTGAGGGAATGATACTAAAGGCAAAACTGAACTACTTTGGCCACATAATGAGAAGACAGGACACCCTGGAGAAGATGCTCATGCTAGGGAGAGTGGAGGGCAAAAGGAAGAGGGGCCGACCAAGGGCAAGATGGATAGATGATATTCTAGAGGTGATGGATTCATCCCTGGGGTAGCTGGGTGTGTTTACGACTGACAGGAAGCTCTGGTGTGGTCTGGTCCATGAAGTCACAAAAAGTCAGAAGCGACTGAATGAATAAACAGCAAGTAGAGAATATATATAATTCATATACTGTATATTTTTTACTGATGTAATTCCATATGATATAACATGTAACTTACAATATTACCTAGCCTGGTAACAAAATATCTGCAGGAAAATAGCCAAGCTATCTTGAGAACATCAAAACCCCAACAGATGTGAGTTTATTTTTTAAAACACTCTTGATTTTGATCAATGTTAATAAATATGTAGAAATACAACATATTTTAAGCATTAATTATTTTTAAAACATAGATGATTACAATAATAATAATAACAATTTTTATTATTATTAAATAACTACATTTGCTACTAAAGAATGTTCAAACTATCGAACAGTGGCACTCATTTCACATGCCAGTAAGGTAATGCTCAAGATCCTTCAAGGTAGACTTCAGCAGTTCATGGAGCGAGAATTGCCAGATGTACAAGCTGGGTTTAGAAAAGGCAGAGGAACTAGAGACCAAATTGCCAATATCCGCTGGATAATGGAAAAAGCCAGGGAGTTTCAGAAAAAAACATCTATTTCTGTTTTATTGACTATTCTAAAGCCTTTGACTGTGTGGACCATAACAAATTGTGGCAAGTTCTTAGTGGTATGGGGATACCAAGTCATCTTCTCTGCCTCCTGAATAATCTGTATAACGACCAAGTAGCAACAGTAAGAACAGACCACTGAACAACGGACTGGTTTAAGATTGGGAAAGGAGTACGGCAGGGCTGTATACTCTCACCCTACCTATTCAACTTGTATGCAGAACACATCATGCGACAAGCTGGGCTTGAGGAATACAAGGCTGGAGTTAAAATCTCTGGAAGAAACATTAACAATCTCAGATATGCAGATGATACCACTTTGATGGCTGAAAGTGAAGAGGAACTGAGGAGCCTTATGATGAAGGTGAAAGAAGAAAGTGCAAAAGCTGGCTTGCAGCTAAACCTCAAAAAAACCAAGATTATGGCAACCAGCTTGATTGATAACTGGCAAATAGAGGGAGAAAATGTAGAAGCAGTGAAAGACTTTGTATTTCTAGGTGCAAAGATTACTGCAGATGCTGACTGCAGTCAGGAAATCAGAAGACGCTTAATCCTTGGGAGAAGAGCAATGACAAATCTCGATAAAATAGTTAAGAGCAGAGACATCACACTGACAACAAAGGTCCGCATAGTTAAAGCAATAGTGTTCCCCGTAGTAACATATGGCTGCGAGAGCTGGACCATAAGGAAGGCTGAGCGAAGGAAGATCGATGCTTTTGAACTGTGGTGTTGGAGGAAAATTCTGAGAGTGCCTTGGACTGCAAGAAGATCAAACCAGTCCATCCTCCAGGACATAAAGCCTGACTGCTCACTTGAGGGAATGATATTAAAGGCAAAACTGAAATACTTTGGCCACATCATGAGAAGACAGGACACCCTGGAGAAGATGCTGATGCTAGGGAGAATGGAGGGCAAAAGGAAGAGGGGCCGACCAAGGGCAAGGTGGATGGATGATATTCTAGAGGTGATGGACTCGTCCCTGGGGGAGCTGGGGGTGTCGACGACCGACAGGAAGCTCTGGCGTGGGCTGGTCCATGAAGTCACGAAGAGTCGGAAGCGACTAAACGAATAAACAAAAAACATTTGCTACAAAGTAATCTTAAAAAAACTTGTTGACAAGCTTTAAGCAGATTGTGTATTTCTTTTTTGAAGAAGGGGATACCTGAAGTCTACACAAGGAATTCATTATGCTGAATTGAATTTTTGATACAATAGAAAGGCTTAATTTGCATGTGTAATTTACCAACAGGACCATTTTATTCTGCTATATGGCTGATGGACTTGATTTCTTTCTTCAGAGCTTTGAGTTTTGCACTCAAAGCCAAAAATGTCACGTCAACTTTAGTTACTTGGTACATATTTATGTGTTAAACTAAATGAGTACTAAGAATTTCCAAGAGGCATTTTTTCAAAATACTAATTGTTTCCCCTGTTGGAAGCCTTAGAAAATTTGACACAAGACTGAAATTTTCATAAGAAAAAAAGAGACATCTCTTTTCTTATTTTATTTTCCGAGAATCATCTCATAAGCATAATTGTTTTGATACTTTATCTTAGTGATAGGTGGGCAATAAAATTTCTTCACCAGGACATAATACATCTCTTTTATGATTCCTCTTTTAATAAAGAATTGGACATTTGGACACTTTTTCAATTCATAATAAATGAAGTGTAACCAAGGAACAGCATCTAAATGAAACTCAATACTTTATGTTGCATCTGTTTGTCACATGCATAATTCTAGATATTTCAACAAATTTAGATACTGTGTGTGTGTATGTATGTGTGCATATGTATATGTGTGTCTGTGTGTCTACACACATATATATATGTTTGTGTATAAATCCATTCTCTACAACTGTCTCAGTATGTGTGTGTGTGTGTATGCATGCATGCATGCTGAGACAGTTGTAGAGAACAGATTTATACACCCATATAAGTTTGTGTATACACACACACACACACACATATATATACACACACACACATACATACATACTCAGTATCTAAATTTGTTGAAATATCTAGAATTATTCATGTGACAAACTGATGCAACATAAAGTATTGAGTTTCACTTAGATGCTGTCTAAATGAAACTCAGCATGCATATATATATATATGCTGAGACAGTTGTAGAGAACAGATTTTACACCACTGCCATCAGCAACTTTCAGGGGCATTTAAGTATAGACATTCAATAAGGCCGTCCCAACACTTTGATTCCACTTGCTTCAGCTATGTAACATGTCAAAGATATGTCAATTACTGTGGAAAATAATTGCAGTGAATTTATTAGAGGGTAAAAACTATTTAAACAATTCATAATTGCTCTGCTTACTTCACTGAAGTGAGTAGATTGTTAAATTGCTGTATCAGCATACATATCACACTAAAGAAAAATAAAATAAAAATAAACAATAATAAAAGCTAGTCTGATAATTGTGCTTAACCTTATTGATTTAAATTTGTTTACAGATATCCACCTCTTGTACCAGCCTTTTCAAAGGATTTATCTTCAGACATGTAAAGAATGCAGTGCCAGAGAAAGTCCAGATCCTAGCTAGAACTCAGAAGAGAATAAAAAGATGTCTAGTTAACGTATGGATCCTGTAGCCCCAGATGTTGAATAGGACCTATTCAACTAGGTTTTAAGCCTGCAAGAATAAGGACATTGCTGGGTAAACAGCCAGAAGGCATAAGTACAGAATCACAGATGTGCTGTTAGAGGATAGTGTTTTCTTTTGCAGCATGTTAGTTTCTTCTTCAATCAGGATCAGCATTATTATCATCATCGTCAGAATTTCTTAAGAGTTCTGAACTCAGGTAAGAGAAGCAGTAGCACAGGAGTAAACTGACTTTTACTGAGGATTGTATTCCACCCACTTTAAATATTTTTAGGAGATACAAAGAGAACAAAACTGTAATAATAATAAAAAAGTGAACTTTAAGATGGTCTTTTCTGCTGACCTGTATCTCCTGAACTTAAATATGTAGTTGCCCAGATGAAAAATCTTATGCAGGATATTTTGAAATTATGAAGTCATGTTTGGAGAAATGCTAAATTCATAGGGGAGCTGGGATGGGAGCTACTATGGAACATAGGCCACTTTATTGATTCTGAATATTTAGTGACATAGAGATTAGGCACTTGTTAGGTGTTTCCTCAGCCCCATTAATGTCACGTGGTAGTTAAGCCCATATAGACAATGTGGAGAATTGAACCAATGGTCCAAGTCTAATGAAGGATTTAATTCATTTATTTTTTCATGTAGGAAATAATTGCATTTCTTTTTCATGGATAAAATAGAAACAACAGACAAGATAAAACTGACTCCAGCTTTGCAGGGAGTCTTGAGTGCTTGTTAGAGGTCTGGCTTTGAATCTCTATGTATATTGAGCTGTGTTGTGATGCTGCACTTCTTTTCTGCTCTTTTTTCCAGTGCTCCTGCTCACCTAGCAGTTTGAAAACATGCAAATGTGAGTAGATCAATAGGTACCGCTTCGGCGGGAAGGTAACGGCGTTCCGAGTCGTCATGCTGGCCACATGACCCGGAAGTGTCTATGACAACGCCGGCTCTAAGGCTTAGAAACGGAGATGAGCACCGCCCCCTAGAGTCGGATTCGACTGGACTTTACGTCAAGGGAAACCTTTACCTTTACCTTTACTTACACAGCTTTATAGAGGAAGGCAGAGCTACTGTATGTTATAAGCCCTGCTGAGTGTATCAAAGGTAGTTTGCCTTAAATACCAGATGCTGGAAAGCAGTATCACACCTTATGAGCTTCCAAGATGCACCTGGTTGCCCAGTGTGACACAGCTTGCTATTTTGAATCTGGGAGTTGCAGTGCCAGTACATCTAGAAGGTACTAGGTTAAGGAAGTCTGATGTACTATAGAAGAGTTTTTATTTTCTTATGGGGTAGGTGTACCTACTTAATTAATTGCACTATGATTGTTTTAATTCAGTCTCTTCTTTTTGATTTATAGAGGTTTTATTATATTGATTTTCTTACTTGCTGTTAGCCACCCAGAATTTATTTGTAAGATGGGTGGCTATATAAATTTTGTAAATTAATTAATCAATTAATTAAGTTTGTGTAGATGGATGGAACTTTTTCGTGCCTTTGTTGATAAGAACTTGCCACATTGACAAATTTCATTTGAAACAGGACAGAAGTAACATGAGTTTCATTTTAAAAGAGGAGAAAAGTAAGATCACAAGAAACAACCATTTCCATATAAGTCCCCATTCAGTGATTTATAAGTATTTGCAACATCATGAATCAGTATCATCCTTTTGCTACCTGGTTTCCTGTTCACATGCTGATTTATATAATCAGGGCTAAGGGGACAGGATGGATTACTTGGATGACTGTTTCTCTGCTACCACATCTCAATGCACATATGTCACTACATTGTCAATACCCTTTACATTCAGCTGTGGAGTAAGGGTGCCAGTTGGTTAAGCATCAATAGATTTACATGGTTGTTACTCTATAAATTATACATATTCATCAGCCCACTTCTGTTTTAGCTCATTAAACTGAGCTAGTTACCACACTGCTCCCCTCTGGCTAGGTGTAATTGAGTCCCTGCCTTCTGGCAAGGTGATAATGAAATTCATTGAATAAGTGACAAGTGGGTGGGAAAAAATCTATTTACATCTATCCAAAGAAGACTGACCCAATTAACACTTTGCTTAAGGACAGAGGTTCCCCCACCCTACCCCACTGTTTAAACTTAAAGTTTTATTCAGATGAATAAAGATTTTTTTTCCCCACATTTTTCCTTGTTGACATTTATAAGGAAATATTTGTAAAACTGAAGCCAAGCATTTAAGTCCTTGCTTTGTATTCAGAGTTTTGTCATTTTTCAAAATCAAAGAAAGCTGCTGTTCTACAGAATGTTTTTAATAATATCATAGTAGCTGTCAATACGGAAGCTGTAGCCACCCAAACATTCAATAAATAAAATGGTTTTTCTGTCAGATATCTAAGTACTGGAGTTTATAACAACATAGTCATGCTTTGAGATATGGCTTTTCTCAAAATCCTCCAGTCTACTATGCTTGCAAGCGGAGAAATCAGGAGATCCATTTCACTAAATTCTCCAATGCTATTTCACAGCATTTTTTCCCTCAGGTACCTGGTGCAGGCATTAGAGAAGCTGAAAAAGAGAGGAATGACTGTTTCATATAAAGACTTGAGAAGAGTTGGAGAAAATCTTGTATAATGGCCTGATTTATTTAGGGGGAGAAAGGGAAAGCAAAAGAGAAATCTCCAAAATTTTCTCAGAGAAAAAAGTCCTCTAAAATGTTTCATCTCAGCTGAAATAGGAAAAGTGCTAAGCCAAGGAATTTAAATGAATTTACCATGGATTGTACACATGAAAGTAAGCTGACTTATATGAGGTGTTAAATGATGTTATCTTCTTGTACCACAGTTTCTACTTGGCACCAGATACTCATGTAGAGTAATTTGTGCATTATCCATCCATTTTAAAGGCACATATATTCATTGTTTCTGCCTTTAAAAGACACAAATGCTGCAAGCAGAAAAGCATTTTTTTTATTTATTGTATTGAAAGGAGAAGTAAGTATTGCATTCATTTTTCCTGCAACTGGCAAAGCACAGTCCCTAAAAGATTGAGTGTGGCCTGCAGAACCCACCTAAGTTTCATGCAATTCTCATTTGCTGATGTGAAAGAAGGGGAAATGGTTCAGTACATAGGGACTAATTATAATAATTGCAACTTGGTTTATGTTTAATCACATGTTAGTTTTGGTCTTGGTCTATCAAATTTTGACTTGGGCCCCTTAGGTTTTGGAAGGTAGTGCTCAGGATATATCTGAATGACTCAGTACAATCCTTGGTCTGAAAAAGTTAGTTGTTCATTCTGTACTAGAATATTGCTAATCTGAGTATTTCATGAGAACTATCAAGAAAATCTCTCACTCATAAAAAGGTCTTCATGCCCCCTACAACAGAAATATCTAACTGTTGCAGCAAACTAAACAAAAGAAGTCCTTTGAGACTACTGTCACTATTTGCACCTGTTTTCTATGTGCAAAACAAACATTCCTCCTATTGAAATGCACCAGAAGATAACCAATCACAGGATCTTCCCAATGTGCTACAATTCACATCAGCATGTTTTGTAAAAACTAACACAGTTTTTCAAATATATAAGTATTAGGTCCATACTGAGCATAAAAACTGGTGGATCATAATGACTTGAGCAAGCAACTTCTTTTTGCACCTGGGATGAATTAATTTACACCATATCCAGGCACAGCCAGAATTGTAGCTGTTCTTCAGTTATTTTCACTCTTCTTTTTCTTTCTTCTTCTCTCTTTTCTAAGAGTACTTTTTCTCTCTATGTTCCCTCATTTTCTGTTATTCCCATTGTCTGGGAATAACTCTCTCTTCCTTTTCTTTCTGAGCCTTCCTTTTCTTGCTGTCTATCACATTCAACTTTCTTCCACCTTCCATTGCTTCACACATTTCAGCCTGCCATTTTTTCTTCTCACCCCTTTCACTTTCCTCTGAATTTCCCCTCCAATCTGCATGAAATTAGGTCAAGAGCCATAGGCTGCTTATCCCCGAGAGAGAGAGAAACTAAGTATAGAATCGAACAGGCATAAAATTCTAATGGCAGGGAGGGGTGATGATTCTGAGTTTATAATATGAAGAACACAGCATAGTGAAGTCCATTACAACTACCCGTTTCATTCTCTGCTAAGATTATAAACAAGGATCTCTAAAAGCAGATCAAGCTATGACCTGCTGTGATTAAAATCAACACCTTTGCAGAAAGATACATCTATTACTGCCTATATAATATTCTGAAAGCAGAATAATAATTTACCCTTTGCTTCTTTTTCCTTGGAGCATTTTCACTGCAAGGTTTCTAAAAAGGGTATTATTCAAAGACATAATAATGTTGTCACAGGTTTCCTGTGCATCGGTGTTTGGGGAGAGGAATTTATGAATTCTCCTTATAATGCGTATTTGGCTCATGCTTTTGAAATAACTCTTCAAGAGAAATAAAACCATTGTGATAAAGAGCTCATGACCAGACCTATAATATGACATAAGGAATAGCATGCAATAACTTATCCAATGAGAAACTAATGCATTTTTTTTTAAAAAACTAAACTTTGTATTATGTAAAAATATTCAGGCAGCATAGAGCTCTAATATGTGAGTGAATTCTAACAAACAACAATGGGTTTAATATACATCTTGATCACACAGAAAGTTTGATTTTTAATAATTAAATCCAGAAGTGGAATTCAGATATTGCTTTTTGAAAGCTGTTACTCTAGTAGAAGTAACATTTTACTTAGGAAAGTGCAATAAGGGAATCATTGATGGCATTGCCAATTACCTGGTACACCTTCTTATGTTATAATTGAGCAATGACTAAAACCGTTCAGTGGTTTAACACCATTGTCAATGTGTGACAGTCTGAAGTTAAATTGAGTGATAGAGGATTGTATCCTCTGGCCCTGTCCATTTGATCCACCCCAAGACCATGAGCATCAGTTTCAGATACTGAAACTGAAAATTTGAAGATAGTTGTTGTTGTTAGTTGCCGTCAAGTTGTTTATGACTCATGGTGACCCTATGTATAACAGAACGAAATGCTGTTTGGTCTTGCGCCATATGCCTGACTGTTCCAATGTTTGCATCCATTGTTGCTGTAATTGTATCAATCCATTGCATTGAAGGTCTTCCTGTTTTTCACTGGCCCTCAACTCTACAAACATGATGTCCTTTTCAAGCGATCGGTCTTTCCTGATGATGTGCCCAAAGTATGAGAGTCTAAGCTTAGTTATCTTTGCCTCTAGGGAACATTCTGGTTGTATTTCTTCTAAAACTGATTTGTTTGTTCTGGCAGTCCTTGGTATTTTCAATAATCTTCGCCAACACAATTCGAATAGATCAATTCTTCTATCTTCCTTTTTCAATGTCCAACTTTCTCAGGCATATGTGGCAATTGAGAAGTCCATGGCATGAGTCAGATGCACCTTTGTTCTTAAACTGACATCTTTACTTCTGAAAACTTTAGATAGGTCTTTGATGGCAGAGTTTCCCAGCGCGATAGTCATTTGATTTCTTGATTACTACTTCCCTTGGCATTGATCATTGATCCGAGTAGAATGAAATCATTGACAACTTCAATTTCTTCTCAATTTCTTCTGACATTGTTTATTGGTCCATTTTTGAGAATCTTCGTCTTCTTCACATTCAGGTGTAGTCCGTATTGCTGACTACAATCTTTGATCTTCATCAGCAAGTACTTCAAGTCTTCTTCATTTCCAGCAAGCAAAGTTGTATCATCTGCATATTGCAGGTTGTTAATGAGTCTTCCACCAATTCTGATACCCCATTCTTCTTCATACATTCCTGTAGTCATTTTCATTTAAAGATAAATAGAACTTTGTAATAATTACTGACTCGGTATTATCAGTATCCAGAGCCAGTTTGTGGTTAAGGCACAGGCTGGAAACTGGGAGATTTTGAGTTCTAGCTCCCCCTTAGGCACAAAAGCAGCTGGGTGACCTTGGGCCAGTCACTCTTTCTCAGCCCTGGGAAGAAGGCAATGGCAAACCACTGCTGAAAATCTTGTGAGGAAAACTGTAGGGACTAGTCTAGGCAGTCACCAAGAGTCAACACTGACTCGAAGGAACACACACAGAGACAAAAAATTATCAGTGTCCACAGTTCTAAGGAAGAGTTCAAATGAATGCAAGTAGAATTCTCTTCAGATATTACCCAGTGCAACAAAGTTCAGAACATAGGCAAGGATAGAGAGGGGTACCCCATGTAGTCTTACCTTTCCAGCTTTATGCTCTGATTAGTTCTGGCTAATACCTTCACAAGCATTGTCCTTTTCACCTTCATTCAAATAATAGATATGGTTATATATCGAATTATTCATCTATTGTCATTTGTATGCTTTATTTAACTCTCATTTTCTTGGTCATGGGGGAAGTTGTTTGGTTTTTAGAAGAGCCAGTGTGGGGTAGTGATCAATGTGCTGAACTAGAAGCAGGGAGAACCAACTTCCAGTCCCTTCTTAGGCAAAGTAGTTTAAGTAGTTTGGGCCAGTCACCTCTTCTTAGCCCAAATCAGGGTCAGGCTTTGCAACAAGCCAACCCAAACTCCTTGTCACATCATGCACCAACAAGCTGCACTGTAAGAACTAGGTAAGCACAGTGCAAACAAGTAGACAAATACTAAAAACAATTATTGTGTATATCTTTTTTTTAACTAAAAGATTAACATACAAGCATCTGCGTGTTTGCCCCAAGATAAAATTTACATTTTATTCTATTCAAGCACAGAGTGCTCACTATCTCCTTTGGCACGATTCTTCTCTCTCTTTTCTAGTCTCATATACATGCAGCCCTATCTGGGTCAGGGGTAATTGAAAGCTGTGATATTAAAAAATACAGAGAACATTCCATCACCATGCTGAAGCATTCATTTCTGTTGCAGGGAAGAGAATGGCAGTGCTTCTAGGTGAACAGAACAAAAGAGCAAATAGTTCGATTTTGTCCAGTGTTATTCATTTAAAAATGGGTTGACCTTATTTCTGCATCATACTTTTCTTCAAAAAAAAAACAACCTTAGTACATCAATTCATACACCTCTTGGTCTTTCACCTGTTATGCATATTTTAGTAAGTATGTCCTTAATAAACACATTTTTGGAAGTGATTTTCCTAATATATTTTTTCTCTCTCTGAAAGTTTGCTTCTAATGTATGTACATTTTCCCTTAAGTTTTATGAGTGTCTATCCATGTACTATATCAGCAAGTACTTTGGTGTATTCCAAAGGCAACAGAGCACCTGTCTACAACAGCTTAAAGCAGCTGCTTCTTTTCTTGGACTGCAATCCTGAGAAGGGACACAGCTGGTTTAAGGTATTGCAGAGAGGTGCTAGGTTCGTACCTTCCTATTCTCCAAAGCATCTTTTGGAGACTGAATCTGAAGTGCAGCAGAGCCCTATCATGCAGCTCTCCAAACAGATGGAATAAGGGATAAGAAAACAAGGAAGAATAACAAACAGAAAACTTAAAATCAGCTAATCTGCCTCCCCCGGTCAGTAAAAACCCTGTTTATCAAGAAAACATCCTTACATAATGAATTCTGGGACTATAATAAAGCTGCATCATTTTCCAGTTTCTGTTTACTGTATTGAATTCAAAATATATTATGTTCTTCTATATGAGGTCCAATAATTTTCATTTTGATACATAATTTACAACTGGAGAATGTTTTGCTCAATATATTCTTATATATATTTTACAAATGATACCCTTCTGATCTGAAATCTAGAAAAGAAAAAAAGAAAGACTTTTGAGATACCTCTCTTTTCCATGTATACATTTTCCAAAAGTGGCACATACATACTGTATAGAATTATCTCAGAAAAGATATTTTCCAGACTTCTCCTTTTTGATATTTTTTTGCGTTGTCTATTAGAAATATTTGTTTTACATGTCCTTTGAATTAGAATTCTTTTTCTCTTCATACCGAATCATATGCAATGATTTCATACACACATACACATACATACACATGAACTATTGCTAGTTTTAATGTAAGCCGTGTTGACAGACTTTGCTATTTAAAAAAAAAAAACAGCCTACAAGTTTTAAATTTAAACAAACAAATAAAATGTAATCTAAACATGTATAAACCTATAATATACCTTTGTGTGCTTTCTACAAGGAATTGGTTTATTTATAGTGAGATGGTAGAATATGAAATCCTGCCTGAATTTAGGGTAAGTTGCATAAAATGTATAATTGATGAACCATGCACTAACTGCTGCAAAATATTCCAAAGTGTTGTTTTTAAAATTATTAGATCTCTTCTGCTGTGTTTAATTTATCTGTCTATTTGTACCATTCAAATACTTCCTCCAAATAATCTTTCACATATTGTTATTTGTTGCTATATATACTGTAAGAGAGTCATCTAGGATTAAGATTTTGCTAACTTTTTATTACAAAGAAAAGAAAGAAATTCTTGCACTTATTAGCATGCAATTTATGATACAGCTTGATGTATGTAAGAGCCATCTATAGTTGCACATAGCTTGGCTCAGTTGTAACCTAAGAGTATATCCACACTTAGTATTTCAGCTCTTCATGTCCTATGCTCTTGCCAGCATGACTCTAAATTAGGTTAAGAAAAGTCTTTATATACTGAGATACTTCGGTAACAGTTTGCAAGACATTTAGGCCAGACAGCAAGCTGTCATACCATTGGACAAGTGTATCCTACCACTTTTCTATTCTAGGAAGTCAACCATACTGTTCTGGCAATGGTCAACTGCCCTAAATCATACACAAAATCTGCTCCAGCATGCAATCTTTAAAATACACCTGGCCTATTTCTGTAGAATAGACACAATCTTGTCACATGGAGAAGGCTTTTTCATGAGTATCCCAGATAGTAAATCAAAAGCTACACGTCTAATAATACTATGAAAATTTCTGCTACCAGGTATTATATTGTTATCTATCATTTACTGCATCTATCACCAATCTGGTCCACTTCAGCTCCCATCATCTTGAACCAACATGACCTTTAAAGTGGGCAGCTTTAATATAAACAATATATGAATCCAGCTGTGGAGTCTGGAATAAACCTAGGCAAATATGCCATTATCATTATTAGTGGGCTGATACCACTAATATCCCATGTCAGTAGAATCAGTTGGGTAGGTAAAAGCAGATGGCAGACAGAAAGCAGGTAGATTACAAAATATATACCATATAAATAGGCAAGGTAGCAGTCAACAGCATGGCCTATTATACCATTTAAAAATGGCTAGAAGTTTTTGGGGCTGATGTTTCTTGCCAGCTGGTTGGTGACACACAGATGAGGAGTTTGAATTAGCTCCCAGAGTGCTGGTTTCTGACTGATGATGCTTGACAAGTAGTTATGTTTTAATGGTTCTACATAAGTGAGTAATAGAAACAGATGGTGACCACTCACAACAAAATTTCTAAATCAATTGTTGAAAATTCCCATAATTATATAACTATAGTCATTTCATCATCATCCATTTCATTTATCAAATGACTACCTATGGGCAGCTGGATCACTTTATCTACGACCACCTATAAAATATGTCACACACACATATGTCAAGAGGAGAGAAGAGAAAATCTGTTGTGTTGCAAAAATGTGGTGGTAAGGTGAAACAAAGCAAATGCACAGTATGTTAAGAATATATAAATTGTACCTTAATAATACACAAATTGTATGGATTGTCCACCTTCTTATAAGGCAGGTTTTCAAATAGGGGGCATGCCCTCTTGGAGAAAGTGAAGAAATTCCAAAGAGGGTGTGAGGATGTAAATTTATTTTTATAAAGAAATATAGAAAATATTCTATAGAAAACTATAGTATAGAAAATGCTAGATCAATGGCTAGATCAATGTTACAAAGAAAACATACTTCCTGCTATTGTTCAAAGAAAAAAAGAAAGAAAATTGAGGAAAATTTCTATTATTCACTTTTCACCTTGAATAATCTTAAAACCATGGCTTCCTTTGGAAAGCCATCGTATCATAGAATGAATCAAACATGTTTGTAGAGTCCTTGTGCTCTCTGAGCTTGGTTGTTTACTTGCAGTCATTTCATTACCCAACTAGGTAACATCATCAGTGCCAGTGAGTGTGGACTGTATATTTACAGTATATACAGTAGCTTACCCTGCCAGTTTTGGTGGGGTGTGGTTTCCTCTTAGGTGGTTCCTTGATTAAAGTGTTCTTTTCTGCCTGATCGTTTGTCTGGTGTTATTCCCTGCTTATCTGGGTGTTGGTTGCTGGAAGGTATGTGTTCTGGTCTTTTTATCTCCTTCTTAGGTTTTTTATTCTGTCTTTTGAATGGTGTGTAAATATGGTTTATCTCTATGTGTCTATTCTACAGATATGTCTATTTCTACACAAACGTCTGCAAGCAAACAACCAAGCTCAGAGAGCACCAAGAACTCCCCAGTTCAACTCTGAGCTACAGATAGTCTCTTCCTTTGGACAAACATGTTTCATGAACTAAAGCTTTCAGTATTTTTCCCCCATGAAGTCCTGTTTTGCTGCCTCATTCATAACCATGCTTTGAACGATTGAAAATAATCTAGCATATTCTATTCTCTCTTATGGAACCAACATTTAGACTTTTATTTGATATAAGACAACAGAACTGCCTCAGTTTAAAACATCAAGAAAACAATAGAGAACATACTGTAATTTACACAATACAATAAAACTATTCCATAATTCCATATAATAAATGGTGTTTTTTTTTATTCCAAAACATTGAATAACATTTCATTCCATATCAAATCAGAGTTCAGCATGTTTACTTGCAGGTGAATGAGTATATGGCTGCAGTCTAAGTAGACTTTTGCAATATACTCTGCAATTTTAGGTTGAATGCTTATTCAAGGAAGAGATTTACATTACATGGGTTTATCTTTGCTTTCCTCAGCACAGGATCGTTACCTTGTCATGGTGCTGGAGCTTGAGCACCTCAATGATGCCATGAGCTAAACCGTGAAGGGCCACCCAAGAAGGGAAGGTCATGACAGAGAGGTCAGACTAAATGCGATCCCTGGGGAAGGTAATGGCAACCCACCCCAGTATTCTTGCCATGAAAACTAAATGGATCAGTACAACCAGAGATATGTCGGTATACCATCGGAAGATGAGACCCCCAGGTTGGAAGATGGTCAAAATGCTACTGGGGAGGAACAGAGGATGAGCTCAACTAGCCCCAGACGTGATGACGCAGCTAGCTCAAAGCCGAAAGGACGGCTAGCGGCCGAAGGTGCTGGTGGTGAACGGCAAATCCGACGTTCTAAGGATCAACACACCACTGGAACCTGGAATGTAAGATCTATGAGCCAGGGCAAATTGGATGTGGTTATTGGTGAGATGTCAAGATTAAAGATAGACATTCTGGGCATCAGTGAACTGAAATGGACTGGAATGGGCCACTTCACATCAAATGACCACCAGATCTACTACTGTGGACAAGAGGACCACAGAACAAATGGAGTAGCCTTCATAATTAATAGTAAAGTGGCTAAAGCAGTGCTTGGATACAATCCAAAAAACGATAGAATGATCTCAATTCGAATTCAGGGCAAGCCATCTAACATCACAGTGATCCAAATATACGCCCCAACCACAAATGCTGAAGAAGCTGAAGTAGAGCAGTTCTATGAGGATCTGCAGCACCTACTGGACAACATGCCTAAAAGAGATGTTATTTTCATCACGGGAGACAGGAATGCTAAGGTGGGCAGTCAAATGACACCTGGAATTACAGGTAAGCATGACCTGGGAGAACAAAATGAAGCAGGACATAGGCTGATAGAATTTTGCCAAGACAACTCACTCTGCATCACAAACACTCTCTTCCAGCAACCTAAGAGACGGCTTTATACATGGACTTCCCCAGATGGACAACACCGAAACCACATTGACTATATCCTTTGCAGCCAAAGGTGGCGGACATCTATACAGTTGGTAAAAACAAGACCTGGAGCTGACTGTAGTTCAGATCACGAACTTCTTCTTGCACAATTTAGGATCAGACTAAAGAGATTAGGGAAGACCCACAGATCAGCTAGATATGAGCTCACTAATATTCCTAAGGAATATGCAGTGGAGGTGAAGAATAGATTTAAGGGACTGGACTTAGTAGGTAGGGTCCCAGAAGAACTATGGACAGAAGTTCGCAACATTGTTCAGGAGACAGCAACAAAATACATCCCAAAGAAAGAGAAAACCAAGAAGGCAAAATGGCTGTCTGCTAAGACACTGGAAGTAGCCCAAGAAAGACGGAAAGCAAAAGGCAACAGTGATAGGGGGAGATATGCCCAATTAAATGCAAAATTCCAGAGGTTATCCAGAAGAGATAAGGAATTATTTTTAAACAAGCAATGCATGGAAGTGGAAGAAGACAATAGAATAGGAAGGACAAGAGACCTCTTCCAGAAAATTAGAAACATCGGAGGTAAATTCCAGGCAAAAATCGGTATGATCAAAAACAAAGATGGCAAGGACCTGACAGAAGAAGAAGAGATCAAGAAAAGGTGGCAAGGATATACGGAAGACCTGTATAGGAAGGATAACAATATCGGGGATAGCTTTGACGGTGTGGTCAGTGAGCTAGAGCTAGACATCCTGAAGAGTGAGGTTGAGTGGGCCTTAAGAAGCATTGCTAATAACAAGGCAGCAGGAGATGACAGCATCCCAGCTCAACTGTTCAAAATCTTGCAAGATGATGCTGTCAAGGTAATGCATGCTATATGCCAGCAAATTTGGAAAACACAAGAATGGCCATCAGATTGGAAAAAATCAACTTATATCCCCATACCAAAAAAGGGAAACACTAAAGAATGTTCAAACTATCGAACAGTGGCACTTATTTCACATGCCAGTAAGGTAATGCTCAAGATCCTGCAAGGTAGACTTCAGCAATTCATGGAGCGAGAATTGCCAGATGTACAAGCTGGGTTTAGAAAAGGCAGAGGAACTCGGGACCAAATTGCCAATATCTGCTGGATAATGGAAAAAGCCAGGGAGTTTCAGAAAAAACATCTATTTCTGTTTTATTGACTATTCTAAAGCCTTTGACTGTGTGGACCATAATAAATTTTGGCAAGTTCTTAGTGGTATGGGGATACCAAGTCATCTTCTCTGCCTCCTGAAGATTCTGTAGAACGACCAAGTAGCAACAGTAAGAACAGACCACGGAACAACGGACTGGTTTAAGATTGGGAAAGGAGTACAGCAGGGCTGTATACTCTTACCCTACCTCTTCAACTTCTACGCAGAACACATTGTGCGACATGCTGGGCTTGAGGAATCCAAGGCTGGAGTTAAAATTGCTGGAAGAAACATTAACAATCTCAGATATGCAGATGATACCACTTTGATGGTTGAAAGCAAAGAGGAACTGAGGAACCTTATGATGAAGGTGAAAGAAGAAAGTGCAAGAGCTGGCTTGCAGCTAAACCTCAGAAAAACCAAGATTATGGCAACCAGCTTGATTGATAACTGGCAAATAGAGGGAGAAAATGTAGAAGCAGTGAAAGACTTTGTATTTCTAGGTGCAAAGATTACTGCAGATGCTGACTGCAGTCAGGAAATCAGAAGACGCTTAATCCTTGGGAGAAGAGCAATGACAAATCTCGATAAAATAGTTAAGAGCAGAGACATCACACTGACAACAAAGGTCCGCATAGTTAAAGCAATGGTGTTCCCCGTAGTAACATATGGCTGCGAGAGCTGGACCATAAGGAAGGCTGAGAGAAGGAAGAGAGATGCTTTGGAACTGTGGGGTTGGAGGAAAATTCTGAGAGTGCCTTGGACTGCAAGAAGATCAAAACAGTCCATCCTCCAGGAAATAAAGCCTGACTGCTCACTTGAGGGAATTATATTAAAGGCAAAACTGAAATACTTTGGCCACATAACGAGAAGACAGAACACCCTGGAGAAGATGCTGATGCTAGGGAGAGTGGAGGGCAAAAGGAAGAGGGGCCGACCAAGGGCAAGGTGGATGGATGGTATTCTAGAGGTGATGGACTCGTCCCTGGGGGAGCTGGGGGTGTTGATGACTGACAGGAAGCTCTGGCGTGGGCTGTTCCATGAAGTCACGAAAAGTCGGAAACGACTAAACGAATAAACAACAACAAATCTTTGCTTTGCTTTTAAGCTTTTTGTTAGGTTGCTTTTTTTTACTTGCCTTATCTATTTCTTTTCCAGTTAAAAGACTCTATGATTTCTTACACCTGAAAAATAGTGGGAGAGAGAGAAAGAGAAAGAGAGAGAGAGAGAGGGAGAGGGATGTGTCTTCAAGTTACTCTTGACTTCTGGCAACTGCCTGGACAAGTCCTTCCAGTTTTCTTGGCAAGGATTTCAGCAGTGTTTTGCCATTGTCTGCTTTCTAGAGCCAAGGGAGAATGACTGGCGCAAGGTCACCCAGCTGGCTTTGTGCCTAAGAGGGGACCAGAATTCACAGTCTCCTGGTTTCTAGCCTGATGCCTTAACTACTACACCAAACTAGTTCTCTTTCTTTCCCTCTCTCTCTCTCTCTCAACACACACACACACACACACACATACACAGATGATGTTTAACCAACATTAAGGGCAACAAAAATGTCTAAAAGTATCTTGACATAGTACAAAAATCTTTAGAAAAATATGTATTTCTACATCTACATCATCTATATATCTATCTGTATAAAGATACTATTAGTATAGTATGTTTTGTTTATGTATGTATGTATAGCATAAATTATAATTCTAGAGTCATACATTCTAGTATTTTTAATTAATAGTCTTTTTAAAAATATTCCCTTTTAATTTACAGTATTTGCTTCCATATAAAAAATTAGCATTTTTATCATATTTCTTTTTTCATATGAATATTGTAAAAAGCATTTCTACAAAACCTTACCTGGACATTAGTTACAGGGCATGTACAGTATGTAATTACATAATAAAAATATAATCATATGTGTATAATGAGACAAGAGTTGGGAAAATTTACCTTTTGATATTCTCTACCAAAAATATGGGAAGAGAAATTGCATGGATAATATTTTTTTTCCTGAATTTATCTAGAGGAAGGAGAAATACTCTGACATTTTTAAAGGGTCCTATCAAGCTCTTTGTTTATGCTCTGAAGTTATTTCTGGCAGATCAGTAAAGCAATCCTTGGTAAAGCCAGACAAAGAATTTCTCATATGTTTTTAATCAGCTCTCATTCAATATGATGAAAGAAAAATAGTTTTACAGATTCTTTCACAGAAGAACAAAAACTTGGATAAAGTTTTATAATGTAGCAGGGTGCCTTGGTTCTCGCTTCATAATGAGGTTCATGATCAAAGTATACCTGAAGTTTGCAGTCTCCCACCTTCCCATGCTAAAACCAAGGGATAATGGTACTAAGGCCAACACTAGAGAGAAGTCTTGCACTTGAGAAATCATTGGAGAATATTCCCCTTTCCCTGGAAAAAAATGGAGGAACACCCATCCACTTTCCCTGCTTCCAAATTAGGCTGAGAAATTTGAAAGTACGTAAGTATCCAGGGTGATCTCTGATCCTGAAATGCCTGCTTTCGCTACCACTCCCACAGGTCCAAATGTAAAAAAGCCAAACCTGGTGGAGAATTCCACATCCATAATGGGAAGTCTTGCAGGCTCAGACATTCTTCCATACTCATAGGAGGAGGGGGGACATCAATTCTTTTATACAGTATAACCCTTTAGGCTCCATTCTAGGGTTGGTAATGGAACAAGGAAAAAACTAATCATTATTTCATTTCTTTTTTTAGCACCCTATAAAAAGTTTGAGAACTTATCAAAATAAATAATAAATTAAGAAGTGCATCATGAAGTATAGTTTATTTGTTTGTTTGTTTGTTTGTACAATTTGTTCCCGCCCATCTCCTCCCATCAGGAGGACATAATACATAATCCCCTTCCCCAAACCCATCCTGTAGAATTAAATCATGGTGATTTTCACTTATGGTCACATCTGGAATTTTAAGCAGTATGTCTGTCTTTAGAAACATACAGTATATAGGATACACTGTCAGGCCATTTGGGACTCATGACACTTATGTTCAGATAGGTAGATAGACAGACATCCAGACAGACAGGCAGAGCCAGATTGCATGACTGGAATCATACAATGAGATACAAAGAAATGGAATCAATTCAGAATCATTATATACTGTCTAGCTGCAGCCTTACTTGGGAGTAGTCCCCACTAAACAAACTAGGATATCTGAATAAATATGCATACGATTACTCTGTTCAGATTAAACAGTGCTTGTAATAGAATAGGCAGACAGGCTGCAAAGCAAACACATGCACAAAGAAAAAAAGCCAAATGTTCATCTACTTCAGCTGCCTGCTATTTCTCGTCTCAGCTTTTCTTGCACAACTAATTCTAATGCAATGGCATATGTTAGATTAAGAGATAAAACTCATGTAATTGACATACACACACACACTCCAAATTACTTTTAGCTTCTAAAAAGAGCAATTTTGTTAAATACTTTAAGAATTAAAAGGCTGCTTTCAATTCAGATGAAATTTGTGACTGGCATAAATAAGTATTCAAAGTATTTGGATATCAATAGAATCCAAATACTAAGCCAACTAGCAATTGCTCAAACCAATGACTTAATGTCATTAGGCAGATCAATTGTATGCTCAGGCTGGCATGTGTATTATATATCTGTTGAAAAGCAAAAGGGATTTAAGACTGAGACCGCAGGTGAGTTTGAATATTCATGCAAAATTCCAGTGTAACTCAACATTAAAGCATGCACTGCTGTACACCCTAGGCATAAAAACAAGACTTATGCTTCTCTATGGGTTTGTACTCTAGGCATATGATGGTAACTGAGGCTTTATTCTGATATTAAAGTATTAGGGATTATTTCTCATTTGTCTGTTTCCTCTTTTAGAATTCAGTTTCCTCTTTTCTCTGACTATTTTGTGATATTCAGAATTAATATGCATGTACCTAAAAATCTTTGCTTCTATAGTTGTTCCTCAGTTTTCAAAACAATATACAATGATGCTTATTTCTGAAGAAACATAATAACGATCTCTTGCACTTGCTTTTCTCACCATAACACTACTTGCCCCAATGCAAATATATTTAGGCTAAGGTACATATTTTTTACGAACATTTTTTTTTCTCTGACAGCTTTCTTACTCTAAACTTTAAATGTACCAACTTAAAATAGAGAACTTTTGCCAATTGACTTCTTTCAAAAAGGTTTCATGGTCACTAAAATGATAAACTTTGGCTGCTCTATATCTCTTCTGATTACAGGTAACTGTCAACACTGCATCATGGAAAGCTGTCTTATACCAAGTCAGACCATTAGTTTATCTATGTTGGCTTCCAACAACACTCTGACATTTCGTGCCAGAATTTTTTACCCCCTGACATGCTTGAGATTGAACTTGAGGACTTAGCCCCAAGGCCCTAGCATTGAAAAACGTTCCTGTTATAAATATCTATTAAAAATAATCCTATTGAAATCAATGGGGATTACTTCCAAATGAAATAGTCCCAGAAGTCTAGATGTCTAGGGGTTGGGTTCTAGTTCTGTCTCTGAAATGTCCTTTAATATGGGGCAAAAGTATTCTTCCTCCTCCTCTTTCTTTTTGAAGCATTCTCATAAGGGAATCTTCTTGTGATCTGAAGTAGCACAGGCAATATGACAGTTTATTATCTCAGTCAGGACTGTGACAAAATCTGATGACAGTTTAAAGATTTGTAACCTTGGCATGCACTTTAAGTGGAGAAGTTCCAGTAATCTTACTGACATGCTTTAAGTTTTAGTTAAATCTTACTGAACTTTGCTTTACTAGAAAATTTGAAAATGCTATATTAGCTGCTGATGAATAAATGAATTAGGTTTCTTGAAGTAGTCAAGTCCTGGAAAAGCTAATGGTTGGATTCTATCTACTCAATCCAAAACCTGCAAATTACATTGCTGACATTTTTACTAATAGTGAATCTTGTATTATGCTTTTGTTTAATCTTACTCCAGTATCATTATAGGATTACTCAAAGCTTGCCTGATTTTAAAAACATGACAGTAAACTGTGTGGCAAAGATCTAAGTGTAGGGATGAAATTTATAAATCCATCATAATCTTAGATTTATATTACTAGGTTGGGAAACACAACTTTGAATAAAAGTCCTGTTATCCCAGGTTTATAAAAAAGATTTCTTCACATACCCTTCATACAAGTGCTTTGGGACTACTATGCGTCTACTGCTCCCTTCCATTCTACTCTACAACATAATGTCTGTTCCTCTCTGAGTGACTTTTATTTTATGTGATTCATTTATATTAATAGACTAGCAGATAGAAAAACAGAGAGATAAGCCACAGTACAGTTGATAACAGTGAAGTTATCAAGAAAAATACCACATTCAGTGCCCCTGAAGGAGCTGCAACAGTCAAGATTTATGGTGTTAAAGTCTAAAACATTTAGAAACACCAAGTTCACTATCCTTGTTCTAGTAGGTTTTAATGAAGCAGTGAGATGATCCCCAGATAAAGTTATGATAATCGAAGTGTCACACTGTCCCAGCAATTTCACATTTGAGATCCTCGATCAATCTCCTTTTCCAGGGGATAAATAAGAATTGAATTACATTCAATCTTCGTATATCTTGTATATCTTCTCAGATCTGTATCTTTGTGTGGGAAACATACAAAAATTGCCCCAGACCAAAAAAATTAAAATTATGCAATAGTTGTATAATACAAATTTATATGGAGACACTTTTGTCATGAAATATCTAGTGTGATGGTATGTGGGAATAACCTTGGGAGATGGGGGAAGAGCTTCAGCCAGGGCTGTGTTATGTTGTTTATGTTTTTAATTATTGGTTGTGTGTTTTATTCTGTTTTTATTCTGTTTTAATTGTTAGCCATCCAGAGTCATATACGTGAGATGGATGCTCATATAAATTAAATAAATAAATAAATAAATATTTGGAATGGTAAATGCAATAGTGACGCAACTAGAACCAGGGCATAAGACCATGGTTATTTGTAAAGATTAGTTTTAGGAAGACAGATTCTGTGGTCATCTGAATAAAATGCCTAAAACTCCACTCAAATCCTGAATTAATAGTGAGTAGTCTGGTGGCCATTTTAAAATAAATATTTAATAAACAACAAAAAAGCTGAGAGGTAAGTCATTGAGGGAAAAAATAATAATTGTGTAAATAGCTAACCATTGATGTCCTTCATTTTTCACTTTCATTAATTTATTTCCACCATATTTGGAAACAAAATTATTCTGTTCTTTGAAATTCAAGCTGTGTTGTCATACAGCAGCAGTTCTAAACATATGGAAGGACAAGTAAAAAGATCCTGCCCTGTATTTTTACACCTTTCTGCACTGAAAGCCTAGGACAAATATTTATAGCGGTTCTTCCTGTTCTGAAATAATGAAATCATTAATATAGGATCAAAAGTCTGTGTGCTAAGTTTACAGCTTCAATTCCTATTTATGCACAAAATTTTGCACTAAGATGTGTTCAAAGCATTCTCAGTTATGTCTATTATTTCACTGAGGTTGCTGATATGTTTGCCGATTGAAAAATTCCTTGGGTGATAGATAGATATAGATATAGATATAGATATAGATATAGATATAGATATATAGATATAGATATATAGATATAGATTGTCCATTTTGTCAGGCAGATGTTCACCAGTTAAAAACAAGATCATTATTTCATCTACTACATTTGTTATGAAAAAGAAAGCATAAAGAAAAAGGACAAAGCTCTGGCACCAAGAGTCATTTTATGAAGCTGATTGGAAAAAAAGAACCTCTTCATAATACACAATGAACCCCTGGAATTCAATACCACAAGATGTTGTGATATCAGCTAATTTGGATGGCTTTCAAAGGAGGATTAGCTACTGTAGGTCTATCTATCAGTTGTGAGGTTTCACATTTAATCTTCAGATTGGAAACATCACGTCTCCAAATACTTGCTGCAAGAAAAAAAGTCTACCTCTTGTTTGGAAGAGTCATCTGGTTTGCTATTGTGAGAATGTTTCCCTGCATCCTACAGGCTAAAAACTAAATAAAATCTTGTGCAAAAGCATGCACACAATGACATATAAGGAGCATCTGCCCCTTAAAAACATTGATCTTGTATTGTACCCTCCAATTATATTAATAAAATTAAGTGATTAAGTATGCTTGAAAGATGGAAACTGAGACACAATTTTTAGAGAATCATAAAATGTGACAAGATTGGCAGTTCTAGTCACCGAACTTAGCATGAAAATGAGAACAGAAAAATAAATAAGGAACTACCAAGCTGGGGAGACATCAACTCTGCCTTGATCTCTAATCACAAACCCTGACTAGAATAGAAATTGCATTTCAGTATCTTGGAATGTATGTCAAGATAGTAATAAAAATATGTGAACAATTTGTTTTTGTATCAGAAGCAAATACAACCATGTTTCCTACTAAAGCTCATATTTCAAAACACAGGTTCTTTCTTTTCATCATATGGAGTGCAAAAAGAAAAAATGGTGTACAATATATATGGCTTCTCTTTTCCAGATGTCTACAGGTTCTATGCATAGAGACTATATTTACCTATAGGATATTTCAAAGAGCAAACTCTTCTGACATTTTAAAAATATTAATGGGAGTTTTTGACTCTTTTTTAATTTTGATGGCATTTCATGTGAATTTCATTCAGAAGCCTACAAAGGTCACCACAGTGTGTAAAAGCAGTGTTTTATTTCACTTCTCACTCTGGCCAATTGGTTCTCAGGTACGAATGAGTTCCATTATATCTTTGAGAACTTCACTTCAGAATCAAAGATAAAATTGTATTTTAGTGTAAGGTTCAGAATGCAGACATTGGTAGAGATTCCCATGTTTCATTGGCAACTTATATTGTAACATATAATATAATTACTGGTTACTTTAGAATTAAAATCAATACTAGGTAGAAGAAGGAAGAGTAGTATGCATGTATGTGTGTATAATAAATGCACACTTGATATATTTATGCTCATAATGTTTGCGGTCTATTATTACATTTATTATTTTACATTTTTTTAAAAAGTATTTTGGCATCAGCATTCTGACATCATGATGCCACAAAACCTATATTAAAATGTATGCACACATGCACACACAGAGATTTTTGTTTGGCTTTGTTTTTTTTTACCTATCTGCCAAAGACAAGTGTGTAAAAGATACTGGCCACAGATTTTAGTGGAAACACAAAAAGCTCAGTTTGTCAAAATGGATTCTGTGACAGCATGAATAAGCACTAGTGAAGAGAATCCAATTCATTCTCTACTTAAAAGTTTGCACAAAGAAGCATATATTTGAGAAATGTGTGTTCAAAACTTTTAAAAATGCACATTCAGGAAAGTTATGTACAATACTGTTTATGAGTAAAAGCTATGAATGACAATGACAACAAATTTTCCAGATTTTTTTATTGCATAATTATTGACAAAATTAATAATCAATGAAAGACTATGTTTCTGGATGGACAGATAGCTTATAGGTGGGGAGGTGATTATAATGTACTGTGGATAGAAGAGCATGATCATACCCCTCACATCTGCAAAACAATCCTTTTTATGCAGATTATGTTATTTATTTTCTCCCAGATATTTAGAATTGAATAGTTTGATTTTGAAAATTTTAAGTGTGCCTGCATTATATTTAGAGTTAATTAATTTTCCTTTTTATTGTTGTCTTTTCTTACTTTTATTGTTTTTATTAAATTTATGTATGTCCAATTGGGTTACTACTTTGTAAACTGCAAAATCTTTGTTGGAAATTGTAGAAATACGATTAATAGGCACATAAATATTTGAGAAGTCCAGTAAAGTGCAGTTCATAAATTTATATTAAAGCTCTACCCTTCAAAGACACCACCCATTGCTACTACTGATTGGATGGTTTAGTAAGGTTTTGAGATCAACCCATCAGGGTAGTCTTGAGCAGAGCATCAAGAACACTGTCAAAGTAAAAGTAAAAGTCTTAAATATTTGGGTGCCAGACATTACCTAGCCATTCCAATATAAGATTTCCATACATTATTTTCTGAGTTAATATGGTGAAAAATATCCACTGTGCATAAATATGGGATGTAATGCAGCCAACCTAATTAAGAATGTATTATTGTTGTTATTGATATTATTATTATTATTATTATTATTATTATTATTATGAAGCTGGAAGATAAAATAAGCTACTGAAGTAGTGTGGCAATTTTATTTATTTTACATAAGTAATTAGTGCTACCAAAGCATTCCAGAAGCATTAACATAAATAAAGGAGTTCTTATTTCTCCCTTTCTTATGGTTTGTTGTATAAGTAAAGAGCAAATAGGAATGAGTTTCATTATATCTTAATATGTAATGCCATCTGAAATCTCAAAGCTAGAATCTCACTATACTGTCTATTGCCTCAGAACAACAGAACATATTTCTTTGTTGTGAAGGCTATATTAATTTCACTTGAAAGGGACAAAACACTTATCATTGATTCCACTCAGCCAGCCTGAGTTAAATTAAAGCTACTTGAGCAACTGAGCAAATGTTTTTTTTTTTTTTTCTTTTCCCCCTTATGGCTCCTTCATTTGCAAGAATGTTTTTCAAACTTCTGAGGATGTTACTCAGAAGCACATATTCTTCTTAAATTTGAAAATGAAAAGAGCAACTGTATATGTTTAAAGTTTCATACCACCTTTCAAAACCTAATGAGCACTTCTGTCCAAATGCTTGTTCTGAGGGGGCCTCCATGCCTGGATTTTAAGTCAATAAAAGGGCATATTTGTTGCATGTTGCAGAAAGTCAGATTCAGATCTTGACATGTCAAGTTACAATATGGAGAAGGAGGAAGAAAATGTATTTAAGTATACAAACACCTATATATCATCCACTCCAGGCACATTTTTGTATGATTTCATCAACATCTAAAGGGGTTATAGGTTTCCCTATAATAATAAGATAATTATGGCAAGACCTTGAAAAACTGCTGCAGACAGATTATACTTGACCAGTTGAAATCATGATCTGATACTAGAATAAGACCAGCTTCCTTGTTCCCTTCTGATATTAAGGAGATAAACCAGAGCAATGAATCATACATATATTGAATTATCAATATTTTCTGTCAACAACATCAAGCTAATTCAGATTGAAGGTGATGCTCCCTGAATAAACAATCCTTCTGACAACAGTTGCTAGATAATTGCCCTATTTTAGTAGGCTGACCATATTTCCTTGAGACAAAAACGGGATGTTGGGATGGCAAAACAGGATGGGTTAAACTTATGTAATATTCCGTATTCACGAAAAAGACCATTAAAAAAAGTTATTGACAGTAAACTGGGAAGGTGCAGGAGGGGGAGGTGTGGCAATGGTTGGGTCCGGAGAGGCTGGTGCAGGGGTGGCGTTGGGCATAGAGGTTGCAGGAGGGCTGCGAGCTGGGACAGAGGAGAGGAATGAGGCGGCAGGAGGCTGGAGAAGCGGAGGGCTGAAGGCAGCGGCGGGCTGGGACAGAAGAACAAGGTGGCAGAAGGCTGGAGAAGTGCAGGAGGACTGAGGGCTTCAGGGAGCTGGGACAAGAGGACAGGAACAAAGGAGTCTAGTGAACAGGTCCTCTCTGGCGTGCCCTTCTATTTTATTTTCTTCCCGCCATTTTGGCCTGAGAGCCAATTGGCTTCTTTTCTGCTGGGCGTGCTTTTCCAACCATCTTCCACTGCACTTATTGGCGGCAGCGACTCTTTCTCTTGCTCACCGCCAGTCAGCTGTTCCTGCAGTTCCCATTGAGAACTACTGCCAAGTCAGCCTCCTTTTCAATTTCAATTTCAATTTCAATTTTTCCTGCTTTTCCCAGAGGCTCCAATGTTTTTTAAAAATGGGACAAAACTTACATTTATATTAAAATGACAGGATGGTCAGGAAATGTTAAAAAAAGGGACTGTCCCATTCAAAACAGGACGTATGGTCAGCCTAATTTTAGGCACAGCTGATTCTTAAGAAGATGTGAATTATTTCACATCAAACCTAGACAGTTTGCTTATTGTTTCTTATGCAAATGATTTGAATACTATGCAGGTAAGCTATTTTGCTCATGTTCTCAAATTCAAAAACAATAATTTAAAAAGTTATCAATATTTCAATGTAGAGGGGAAAAAGGATATAAAACATTGATGTTTTGAGTGAAACTAAAATCATCAGACAGCAACATTAATGTCTGAAGCTGCTTCCTGTTGCTAGCTAGTTACTAACAGTGTCAAAAAGTGAAATTAATAGTTGAATTGGACTGGCTTATTCACATGTGTAAAACATCCTACTAAGTTTCAGCTTTTGTTTCATCCAATGTATTAATTCAGCTTCATTCAACAAGATATCCCATCAATAAACAGAGGCTCAAAGATTTTAAAAGGAAATCATTGGTTGTTTTAAATTTGTATGTTTTTTTAAAAGCCAAAAAAGTAATATAAAAGTAAGTGGTGTAAAAAAAATGTGTCATGAAGATACATTCATGAAATAATGAAAAATACTGGTAACCTAAAATACAATTCACAGAGCAGGCTGTACATTTTCTCTGCATGACTTTATGCTAATCAGCTTCATTAGGTGTAAAAAAAGTGATCTCTCTCTAAGTCAGTCACTTCGGATGTAGACATGGAACTGAGCCGTGTGCCCTCCAAAGCATCTTGTGTCTAGAAAGGATGTGGTAAGCCTTCTGATTCCAGACTGAATAACAATAGCAAAACATGAATTATATGTTAATTAGAGACTTAGCTGAGAAATTGATAATAATGTCTCCAAAACTAATTTCTTGTCTCAGAAAGGCTTACCCCACAAACAAAGCAGATTTCTATTTTACTACTTCATTCTCAGAGTGGTTTAAAATTTCTTTTAAATTTTTATTGGTAGTGTTTTTGAAATTATTTAATTATTAGAAGATAGCCCACCCCCATGTATGTGTGTGTGTGTGTGTGTGTGTGATTGTTTTGTTATAAGTTCCTGTATCTTTCTGAAAAAGTCCTTGGGAAGAGTTGCTTTGTATCTTTAAAATACTGTACCTGCATATCTTCCCTTGGGATTTATCTTAAGTGTTATTTTAGTTGCAGACTCCTGAAGAGATGAGATGAACACTCAGTGAAAGGCAGGACATTCGCACACACTCCTAAACCACCCCATAGCTAAGAGTAACATAAAACTATAAATTTCACTACTGAGAATTTCACCACAATATTCTTCTTTGAGAAGAACTTTGTAAGTAATTTCCTTTCCCTCAAACTGAATAAATAAAAAGTGTCTGAAGAACTTCTTAGACTTAGCATTAGGAACTAACCAAGGGCAACTTACTTTCTGGTGGACACTCACTAACACCAGTGACTCCTGATGAGCTTAGCTGGTCACAGAAGCAGAGATGGGTTGCATCAGAACTGGGACGTCTACGGGTCTTGCTGAGTATTAGGACTGTGCGCTGCTATCCCTGAAATGACAAGTCAGGCAGTAGAGGAAAGTTAGCCAATTCAGATTCAGGCTTGCAGAAATTGTGTGTAGCTTCTACATGTTTTATTTCTACCCATCTGTGGCACAGACTGAACATCGGCTTCCTAAGCAAGTCCCAAGTAATAAAAAGTTACATTTGCTGAATACATTGTGTGCTTTTCTGTTCTGCTTCCTTCCAGCATCCCTGTAAGTATAATAACTTACAAGATCACAGACCTCTAAAAGTGATTTGTGTTCCAAGCTTTCAGCTATGCTTTTGATCGTTGAACAAATCTGGGTTCTAACTGAGCATCCCCAGTTAAATGTTTTATAATCAGGCTGGACCCAGGCTCAGTGGTGTAACTTATGTGCATGTCAAGACTCTCGACATTTGATTCATGCAAGTAAGGACAATTTATACTGAATGGCTGAATCATAGATCAAGTCAAGCAGTGATGAGAAACATTCGGCCTGCAGGGAAGACTCAGACAGTTTCTGAAGAGAAAGTAATATAAATCTAATATTGGTGTGAATGAAGGCCTGGAATACATTTGATGTTGACATGGTGGAAGTATTAATTGGGAAGACATGCAGACTTTTATAAAATCTGGACTTGGTAAGGGACATCTTGATTTGACACTTTATGTGGTTAGTTGATGAGGGAAAAGAAGGGGGAAGGAAAGGTTTCCTTATTCTTCCTAGAAACTCATTAATTTCTTTCACAGCTTTTTTGCTGTTACATAAGAACCTGAAAAATGTAATGGTCACCTATACATGCAAATTAACACATTTCCCATTGGGTATTATGTGGAACAACTTTTCTTAACCTGATATCCCACCCCTATCCCATGCTATATGAAAATTTTGGAGTTGTCATCCCAATACTTCTGGAGAGTACCAGCTTTATTTATCCATTCATATTTCTGTCCCAGTGCAATCAAAGAAGACTTGGTGGATGTGGAATCCAAGGGTAAAAATTAATGGCCATATTTGTATATAAGGCTATAAATATCTCTCAGTCAGATATCTTTGGCTCAGCAGGGGCCTTTAAATTAATACAGCTGTTGGGTTTTCTTGTTTGTTTAAATGGGGTTAAATTGGGTTTTCTTGTTTGTTAAAAATGTTTATCATATAGTAACTTTGAGAATGAAATATCAGAATTATATCTGTGATAAAGTGAGTGCATACATTCAGTAGATCAATGCCCTCAAGAATGGTAGTTTGTTGGGTTGTTTCTGTAATAAATCCATTAGGCTAATTTTCTGGTTTTAGATATAGTTCAAGCTCAGAACATATAAGCAAATTCATTGGGAGGGTAGCATCAGAAACAGTAAACAAACTCAGAAGATTCTGAATCAAAAACTATGGAGGTTATTTCTATTAGGAGTTTAATGAATGGACAGTCACAGAGACCTTCATGAACTGGTATTGTTCCAGGAGCTTTGCTGACTTTACATTGCACCCTAAATAGCAGTAACCTCTGACTTCACTGAATATAGTGGCCCTGATAAGATTTAATTTAATTCAATTATCAAGTATCCTTGCAAATTCAACTGTCTCTTAGTGTAGCCAAACCTGTCTTCAGTTTATTTATTTATTTATTTATTTGTTTGTTTGTTTGTTTGTTTATTTATTTATTTATTTATTTTCTATCCCACTTCTATTAATTTTACAAATAACTCAAGGCCACAAACATACCTAATACTCCTTCCTCCTCCTATTTTCCCCACAACAACAACACTGTGAGGGGAGTTGGGCTGAAAGAGAGTGACTGGCCCAAGGCCACCCAGCCAGCTTTCATGCCTAAGGCGGGACTGGAACTCACAGCCTCCTGGTTTCTAGCCCAGCACCTTAACCATGAGACCAAAAAGAATTCCAGCTTAGGAGCAGAAGATTACCCAAGATCATCTAGATGTTGCCACCTGGCTGGACTTATGATAGTGTTCTTGAGAGGTCAGGGAGGTTCTTGCTTTGAGTCAGAACTTGCATGGCCCAGGACAGAGATGGTGGGGTCATTTACTGGCTCAGTGTCATTGCTAGGGCCTGAAAGCACAAGATCTAGTTCTTGGGATACCTATTTCTGGTACTTCTGCTCTCTTCCTCAACAGAGGTTGGCTCTTGATGCAGGCCATGACATTATTCCTTCTCTATGATTCCAATCTTCCAAATATGGAAGGTCCAGCTTGTTTATGTGGAATCAGTAGAATTTCATAATCACTTTTTTGTCTCATATTCTGAGAAAAAAGGGTTCCTCTGACCCCCTAAATTGTAATAAGATCATGCCCACTACCACATCCTGGGCAGTGGTTTCTAGTCTGGATAGATTCATGGGGTCTGGGTGATGTAGAATTGATTTCTAGATAAAAAGATAAGTTTTGAGATGCTGAAACCCTACCTGGGCAGTCTGATTTCACCAAAATGTAACCTATTTCTGTAACAAGTCTGTGAATGGTACAGCTACTAATTAGAATAATGAATTTCCTGTGGTTGTTTGCAAAGCCTAGAAAAAGTTATATTTCCTTTACTTCTTAGGTTGCTTCCAGGAAAGCACAGCCTGATCTTTGATATGTTCCTATTTAATTTCTACTTGGGATATAAAATAATGCAGATATATACCATGGTGAGGTTGAAAGCATACCTATTAATTTTACATAAAAATGGTGTTATCTGAAATGTTGTAATTGAGATAGCTGGCTCAACTAACATAGCATTTAATAACATTTCCAAAACAGTCTACAGGTATAGGCTGGCTCACTTTCTCAAAAGACAGGGAGAAACCTTACATGAAAGAGAAAGAGAAACAAATGTAATTGCCTGGATTTACCTATATATATAGGTTTCTCATTTATAAAGTAACATAATTGCTTTTGGTATGATTTAAAAATTAAGATGCCATCTAAATAAATTATTGTAAACTGGTATAGAAGGACATAGAACATATCATCCATGAGCTGTTAAAAAAGAGCACTGCACAAACTCAAGAGCTTCACTGTGTATTTAGAAGGACTATCCCAAGAATGGAAGGATGCATTTTTCACATCTCCTTTCTTGAGGTGAGCCCAGGTTTAAACCATTAAAATAACTGTTTCACACAATCATTCTAATCTGAGATACAGGTACCTACAGTATGAACAAGATGGTTATGCTCCATAGTTGTTGCAGATACCACTGATAAATCATAAATCTCTTTTCTTGATATAAATAATGATAATAAGCTATCTCAGCCTTCAGACTGTCTTATAAACTTGATTTATCTCCCATACAAAGCCAGGAATGTCAGTTAACAGTGGCCTTTATTCACTGTGTGAAATAAGATGCTGGACTAGGTATGTTCTTGGTCTAATCTATCAGGGCTATGATGATCTTAAGGGAATTCTTTGCTATTATTAAACAGTTGGCTGCTACAGGCATCCTTAAAAAATAATAAAGGATGCCAAATGCATATGTTAGGTAGTACTACTTGTATCACTACTGATTACTTTTGGAAATCTTAAGTTAGTAATGTCCTTTGATATTTACTCTTTGGGAACTATATTTTAAAAAGCAACTCTATGATTATTTTAAGCAATTCAAGGACTACTTATTTTTCAGACATAGACTCTTATTCTTACATATAAGTTGATTTTGTTAGTGTCTTGGCACAAATGATACAATAACATGAATTGTTCTATAATTGCCCATTGTTGTATTACTATTATAATGTCGGCACCATCCTAAAACCAATTACTGAATTATATTCCCAGCAGGATTAAATTAATGACTTCTACTTATTCACTAAGTAGCTTTCTGCCATTTCAGCATTCTCTCCAGGAACTTTAAGGAACAGATTTGACAAAAACAGGTATTATAGCTCTTCTAATTGAAAACAGGAAGGCTTCAAGAGTCAAGCTCGTTTCCCCCCCGCCCCCCCCCCCATGCTCTTCCCTTTGTATATCTTCTTCTATCAAAATGATTGCTTGCAAAGCTTCAGGTCTGAAAAACAAATCTCCCTCCTTTTCAATAGACTGTCACATTGATTAACATATCAGTTATATAATGCTAATGAAGTAATTTAACAACGGGGAAAACAGTTTCACAGATCTGCCACTGCCCACAGCAATCAGCAAATTTTTATGTCACATGAGAGGTTAAAGCATATAAGTTGCCATCCTATGTCAGAGATGTAGATTCAGAAAAACTAGAATTATTATTATTATTATTATTATTATTATTATTATTATTATTATTATTATTATATTGAGCTAAGATTAAATGTTTTCATTAAAAGTCTCATTTCATTCATATTTTCCTGTTTGGGCAGAGGAGATCATTAACAAGCAGCTCTGATATTAAATAGCCTTACAGTAATGAATCTCATTCATTCATTTTTAATACTGACATTATTAGCGATAAGATGAGCAAGATTTAGGAGCTCTCTCTCAAAATGATAGCCCCATCACTTTTCTGCTTCATTGTCAAAGGCTTTTGATTTAAAATGGAATGCTATTCTCCCTCATTCAAGCCACTTACATGTCAAGTGTTATTTATATTTCTACAATTCTGAAATACCATTTTATTCCGTTATGGATAAAGGAAGAAAGTAGAGTATCCTTTCTAAGAATACATGATATCCAAGTCTTGCTAGAATTTAAAAATTATCTTGGAATTGATTTCACACGGCAATGTTTCCAAAGCTAATGGAATCTACTGAGTTACAAACTTGACTCTATCAGGGGCCAAAATGCCCTCTCCCAGCATCAGCATTCACACTGTGAGGCTTCCTATTATTGGGAATGGGACTGCCAAATGCATACACCATGCTCAGCAGTGGTTTGCAACTTCATTGCATGGGCCAAGGAGACGATTGAGCATTTGGCTTACATCCTTACTGGATGCTTCAAGCTCCTCACCAGATACAAAACTCCCTTAAATTTGCTGCGTGTTTTTCTAACTAATTGTTTTTCAACTTTTATAACTATATATTATTACTGGCAAGAAATGACTGAAGGTGTGAATGCATAAAGAAACAAACAACAAAACCACTCACAACATTCTGCACAAGCTTTGGAGAAGTACTGACAATCAAATGACTCCATAAAGTATCCCATGAAAATATAAAGAAGTTAACTTGATTTAGTGCTGCTGAGAGATCAGTTTGTTCCAAACTATTATTCTGTCACTGTAAATTGGTGGATTGATTGCATTTTGACTTCTATTGTGCTTTAGTTAACTGCAGACACAAACTAAGCTGTCCATTTGCTCACTGGTATATAATCATGAAGCAGTAGTTAGGTTTCATCCATATCTCCCACCAACAACAACGTGTGTTGTTTTTTTTTTAAAGCTATTCTGCATTGTTTTGTAATCTAGTTTTTGTTAAAAACCCAAAAGTGCATTAGTAGGATCCTACTCAAATAGCAAACTGATAGATCTATTCTATACCTGATAAGAAAGGTCCTGGTAGTTATTTTGTTTTTAAATCACTTGGTTGTTTCCAGTGAACCAAGAAAAAAATCTTTCTACCTAGGAGAAGCCCAGAGAATGCTGCATGGCAAACAAAATTACAAATCCCAAATTGTTCTTTTGGGGGCATTTAAAAAAAAATGCAGTAGTAATTCATTAACTAAATATGACATATTACCATACTCTGGGTTTATATTTACACCATAATTACTCATTTACAATTGTATGATGAGAATTTCCTAACTTGGAGAAGTGGAAATAAGTTCATAAGCAATTACCTTAATGTTTAAACATGATCATAATAATTTCAAAAATTAGCAGTGGGATTTCTCTCTCTAACATACAGAATCATTGAAAAATGTTGTCACTGGGTACTTCAAAGTGGTCACTGAGTAATTAGCAATTAAAAGGATGAATCCCAGAGTGATCAAGGACTAAAGAACATTTCAGTACCTGCATATAAAACATGGATACCCACTAGTTCAAAAATTTATCTATATGGTCCAACAGCAACTTATTTACACCATTTTGCTATGTGACTAGGGAATAAAAATATCAATAAAGGAAGCCAAGATTCCTACATTATCCATAGCCATTCTGTCTATAGTAATCAGATCTGTCTATAGTAATCAGCAAAATCACCTACCTACTAAATCATTCCAAAGAAATCTGTATCGGGAACAACTTCAGATTCCATAACTATCCATATTAATATATATGCATAGTAAAGCTGTGAGAAGTCATGCCCCTCTAATTTTGAGGGTTTTGGTTTAATCCAAATCATCATAGCAACCTATTAGAGGTGGCATTTTGACTAACAATATTGAGTTTCACTACTTCAACAATTCACACTAAATATCAAATTGTCTCAATTCAATTTATCGAACTACGTTCTTAAGGGATGGCATGGGCAAAATTTCCCTCTAGCCCCAGTATTAACCTTGGCATTATTTCAAAGGAGGGCCACTTGAAAGATTTATATTTTGTACTTATATTTATATTTTATATACTATTTGTGGTTTTATTGTTCTTAACTTGTTTAGCTTTATTGTAAACCGCCCAGAGTCCCTCTTCTGGGGGGAGATGGGTAGTAGCAAAATTTGAAAAATAAATAAAAATAAATAAATTTAGATTAATCAATGAATCAGTGCCTCTTTGAAGATGAACATAGTCTTAATGAATACAGATTCTGTTAATCAAATTAAGAATTCTATTTTTTTTTTTAAAGGGCAGTGAAAATGGAATGTATTTGTGAGTTTTTGCTCTTTGTAAAAAGGATATCATCTTATGCCACTAGCATACCTGTGTCCTTCCAGATATCACTGAACAACTATCATCACCTCCAGCCAGCATAGCCAAATAGTGAGGAATGGTGTGAATTGAAGTATCTGGAGGACTGCAGGTTCACACTCGATCTGAGAGGTGCTCGAAACTGCTGTCTGATAAAAGTTTCACTTAGCAGCTCTCAGCTATTCAAAGTTTAAATCTTCCCCATGCAATTCACTGAATGATTTCCTTCCCCATAAAACTGCCAGCCTCTTTCTCTCTGAATGAGCCAATCTATATGCCTGAATCTTTTCTCTCCCAAGCTGTCTCTCTCCCCTGTAATCTTATCTGGACAAAGTGCAGCAGTGAAAAGAGCCTGATGCTTATTTATGAGTAGTATTTCTCTTTTCCTTAAAATATTATTTCATATCTTATTTATCTCCTTATATTGCCCCCCTTCCTTTCTTTTTCTTCTTTTCTCTTGCTGTTGCTCTTTAAGCCAAACGTATCCCGCTTAGCTCTTTTATTCCATGCATATTTTCTGGATCTATTTGTGCACTTACAACTTGTTGCATCTTCCCTGATATTTCTGAGTTTTGTTTCCTTGGGCCAGACTCCCTGCCTTGCCAGGCCTTAATTCTTTAAAACAATTCTTAATTATTTTACTGACCCCAATCTATCTAACAAGAAGCTTCCTGTGTGACTTTCATCAATCTCAATCTCTATCTACTTTACTTTCCATTTCTTCTGCTTCTGGATCCTTCCAGTTATGTACCTTTGCAACCAAAACAACAGCATCCAAGCTAACATTCTTAATTTCTTCTAGAAAATTGATGGCAGTTTGCACTAACTACGATACCTTTACTTATTTCTCAGTTCTGCTGTATCCAGCTGGGTTGTACATATTCATAGATATGAATTAATTAAGGTAAAGGGCTAATATAAAGAAGAAAATAATAGAGGCAAGATTATCATTCCTTTGATTAGTGCAAGGAGAGGGGAAGATGATCATGATCAGATAATCATTATTTTCAGAGTAGGAGGAGCAGCTGAACTTGCAGGGCCCATGTGGGCTCCTTTTAAAAAATAAATGAAGGGAAAAATAACTTCTCCCATTCTGAATTCTAATTTGGATTCATTTACTCTCCAGAAAGAGGAAAGAAAAGAAAAACCCTGCTTTTTAACTCAAAATAGTGTCTCTATGAAAGCAGTGCTTAGATTCAGTACAACTTTATAACAGTCTCATTTTTTATTTTTAAGAAGTTAAAAGTTACAAACTTTCAGACATTTGTCCTCTTGGGCATATACAGTATCTTGGTTAGTTTAATGCACACCTCTGCGAATGAAGACATACTATATGTTAATATAAAATCCTTTTTAAAAATTAATTTTTCAGCAAGCAAATGAGGTTCCATGTATCAGCCTGCAGTTAAAAATGGCTACCCACCAGCAGACCATTAACTGTAGCATCTTGTGTTTGCCAGTGAAACATGCTGTGTAAAAATGATTGCACTGGAAGTTATTGGTACATATGAATGCAAACTATCAAACCATGAAAAATGAGGCATCCACTGGCTATAAAAATAAATTAGAAGGCCTTAGCTTGGCTGGCAAAGCCATCTGAGCACCACAGTTTATAACTATTTGTGGTACCATTAACAGATGTCTTTGCTCATCTTGTGTGCTATCTTAGGGTAGTGCTGCATCCTACTGTCTGTTATATAGGGAACAAGTCAAGCAACTTTGTTTTAAAATATATTAAAATCTGGCTTGATGTGAGGACCCTGTGGGAAATTATATAATAATGTTACCTATGTAACTAATTTCCTTCATATAAAATCCTGATTCCCACTGCACTTTTAGAGCTGTTTGAAATATTGTTTAACACCACCATTTCCATGTTAATATCTCAATAAATCTTAGAAATATAATACTTCATGTAAAAAGTGAGATTTGCCAGGAGAATCATAAGTTTTCTTTTCTAAATTAAAATGGGAAGAAATGAAGGCTGATTGTATTCCTGCTCTTCAGTGGTACATAAAGTAGTTCTGTGAGAACTGAGCTGCATGGAACACTCAGTTATATGTACTTTTATCACTGAGCCTCATGCTATGAGGAACAAGCTTGAAAAAAGAGCAGCATACTCAAGGAGTACAGTCCAAGAAGGAAATGGCTATTATTGTATACTCTATTCAAAAAGCAGAACGCGGCTCCCGTTAGAACCTACTTAGCCACTTGTGTGGAATTATTGAGCAATGTCTTTGGAATTCTCTCATCTTCTTCAGTGTTATTAAAAAGAAAAAAAAAAAACAACCCTAGTTGAAATAGACATTTTAAAAACTGTTCTGCCATGTTAAATAATTTATTAAGTGCTACTATAAATGAGTCAGAGTAGAAAACATTCCAAACCCTCTGTGGTAACCTGTACATTTAAAATATCTAAATTTAAAAGAAAATTGTTTTAAGAAATTTAGTTGTTGGGAATTAACAATGATTAATTCTTTAACCACAACAGATTTCATGCACATTTAATATCCTCGCCATACTATTCAACTTTTTGGACTCAAACAGTTTCAATTAGAGATATTCTTCATTGAAAATGATTGGATCTATATCTGAATGTAGAGACAACTGAAAGGCTCTTCTCCACTATTCCCTAAACGGTCAGGTCACATACAAAGAAACCTAGGTAATAAATCACAATGGATGTCAGGACATTCTAGGATGGATAAGTGACCAGAAGTTGGTCTCCTCTATTCATTGAGCACAGTATTTAAACTAATGCCACTTATAATTAATTGACTTGTCCTAAAAATACCATTTAGTGATCTGTGGTGCACTGACACATGTGAAAATAGTCATGGCAAAGAATTGGGAAACTTCTATGGTACAGACTTAGCCTTGACATGCTCTGCATTAACCATAATATGTTTCACCAAGAAGATCATCTTCATTTTATATGATGCCCCTGGGAAGGAATGTTATATTCTTGAAAGTTAAAGAAAATGGAGGAAGAGAACAGAACTAACCAATCTCCTTCTAGCCAAGTCCTTCTTCCAGGTATGTGTGTAATGAGGAAGAAGAAAGTAATCCCAGAAAGCCATAGATAACTCAATTCAAATCAAAACTCCATTACTGCCATAAGGCAGCACTTAGTAATACTACAAGTAAAAAATGGAGATGTACTATATAAGATTAAAAATAAAAGACTATATACCTCAGTATATATTAGGTAAAGAGTTGCTGAGGCTTAGCAGACAACAACCCTTGCTATGTGATTGCAAGAGGTTATCCAAGGTTCAATACCCCATGACCAGCCCAATGAGAATATAAAATCTATTGAAATATTTGTATAGACAGCTGCCCAATATTGAGATTTATTTAGATCTGTGTTTCTTCACTAGGCTGCCCAATTCACTGTCCTCCAATTTTGTTAGATGCAATTTCCTATATCATCATCATCATCGTCATCATCATCCCCAGATAGTTTGGCTTAATTGATGGGCATAATGGATTAGTACAACTTATCTAAAATATACTAGATTGAGGGATTTGATCTACACACCAAATAGCAACAATTAGCTTCAGATATTTTTTTTTTCTCCTGTAGTCACATTCTACATAAAGATATTGAGGAATGAACCTGGTACAAATTATATGCAAAGCTTATGTTCCAGTTAACCCACTGTTGTCCTTTTCCTTAATAATTGTGATTTTTGGAGGTCTCTACTTCATAGGGGACGTGGTGGCGCTGCGGGATAAACCGCTTAGCTGTCGATCGGAAGGTCGGCGGTTCGAAACCGCGCGGCGGGGTGAGCTCTCGTTGCTCATCCCAGCTCCTGCACACCAAGCAGTTCGAAAACATGCAAATGTGAGTAGATTAATTGGTACCGCTTCGGCGGGAAGGTAACGGCGTTCCGTGAGTCATGCTGGCCACATGACCCGGAAGTGTCCTATGGACAACGCCGGCTCCAAGGCTTTGAAACGGAGATGAGCACCGCCCCCTAGAGTCGGACACGACTGGACTTTACGTCAAGGGAAACCTTTACCTTTACCTTACCTACTTCATATCCAAAAAGTGTATGGCACAGAAATCATGAAAGATAATGAAGCTCTGGAAGACATTTTGCTGGATATCATACTTCCCTCACAGTTTCTTGATCACTGGAAGACAATGCTATTTTCTTTGGTGGTGACCTTTTATCCCTGAGAAATCTCTTGTTTGCAGTGTGTTGCATTGACAAAAATCTCTGCAAATATTTCCCAGAAAAGAAATTACCATTTTCAACAAGACTTTAATGGGCTTTTTCTAGAGTATCTAACAATTTGACTAACAGAACATGAGCATTGCATATAGATTGTGATTTACTGTAGTTTGCATGTTACATTTTTTCTTGGTGTACCTGTAAGAGCTATTCCTGGCTATTCTGTCACTACAATATTGTAGCTTTACTGTGACTTAAAAGTGATGTATTTATGCTTCATGTAACTTCAGCAGCATTGACAACCAACTGCACACTTTTCCCAACAGGTAAAGATAAATTTGTGCATTACCAAGACCAAATGGCTGTGCATATTAGAACCACCTGGATCTGAGTTCTTTCCATGTATACCCTTGGATGGGATAGCATTTCCCTACTCAAGAGCGGTGACCAATCTGGGGGTTCTCTTAAGCTCATAATTCCTGCTTGAAGAACAGGTGCCAGCTGTAGCAAGGGGCTTTTGCACAGCTCCATCTGGTGCCCTTCAGATGGTCACTCATGCTGTAGTCATCTCAAGGCTCAACTACTACAATGTATTCTACATGGAATTGCCCTTGAAAACCATTTGAAAGCTTCAAATAGTCCACAATGTAGTGCCACAGGCAGTAATGGGCATGCCTCAAGGTGCTAGTTATTACTTATAAAACCCTATATGCATAGGGTGAGTTTATTTGAAGTACTGCCCATCTCCCATGGTTTCTGCCTGGCCAGTACATCCTTGCAGATTTGGCGTGCTCAGGGTCCTTTCAATTAAACAGTGTACTCTATCGGGATCCAGGAATCATGCCTTCTTTGTCACAGCATCTGCCCTTTGGAATGAAATCCTTCTGAAATCCATATGGTCCCCTGCTGGTGTTCCATCAGCCTTGAAGAACTGGTTGTTCTCCCCAGCCTTGTGTGTGCAAAAGTATATAAACCTTTGTTTTCAATAACTGGTGTGCCCCCCTTGGGCAGCAATAACTGCAACTAAATGTTTCTGATAACTGTTGATAAATTCTGCCATTGGCTTAGAGGACTTTTAGCCCAGTTCTACAGAACAGCTTCAGCTCAGGGATGTTGATGGGCTTCTCACATGAACTGCCCACTTCAGGTCCTTCCATAACATTTCTATAGGATTAAGGTCAGGACTTTGACTTAGCCATTTCAAAACATTAACTTTCTTCTGATACAATCATTCTTTGGTCCTACAACTTATATGTTTTGGGTCATTGTCTTGCTGCATGACCCACTTTCTCTCGAACGTCAGTTCATGGAGAGATACTCTGACATATTGTAATGGCATGTGGGAATGACCTTGGGAGACAGGAGGAAGAGCCGCAGCCTAGACAATGATCTTATAAACAAAAATTAAGTCTGAAGTAGGAGGGGCGGCAAAACTGTCTCAGAAGAGACCTTCACTAGTTTTTGGGGTAGTAAACGTGAGGGATGGGAGGGCTGCTTTCAGACTTTCAGGATTCTGTTAATGTGACCTTACAATAAAAATAAAACTACTCCTCCTGGTTGTGCTTCTTTTCTGGACTACCTCACAAGGCTGATATCAATATTGCAAATAAACTTGCAAGCAGCTCAAGACTGCCCTCTTTAAGAACCATAAGGAAATGGATCAATTGGTTTATGACTTTAAGCTTTCACAAATACCAGGATTGCTTTGAGTTTTGAAATTATTCCCTTCTGGAAACCCTTACAGACTACAAATTCTAAAAGATGGCATATTAATGCTGATGAATTTCTGAAACATGGTGTGCAAGTGTAATAATTTCATTGTAGCTGCCTAATTGGGATCTAACAAAAAGATGCCATTGCAGCTCCACTGATACTCATTTTCCTCAAGCTGGCGTAAAACTGCAGATTCTTTTAAGCTCCCAGCTTCATGTGAAAATGAAAAAACGCCTAGGAAAAAATAAAAAAGAAATCTGGCTGGTCAAATAATGACAGCATAGTCTGCTGCTGGGTGACACTGTTTCAAGAACTGATGTCTCCAGAAGATTGACTAAATCTTATTGCTACTTTTTATTTAAACAGAACAAGTATATGAATTCTAAAACTTCCACTTGAATGGTAAAGAAATAAATTGTAGTAAACAACTACCGAACTGTTTTCACAAATGTTATTGTTTAATGTGCCAACATATTAATCGTTATATATTCATTTGGAGGTAATTATATTAATCCTGTGCCTATTATCTCAGTGAGCTTTGCAATGATGAGTTGTGGAATTATTACGTTCCAGATTTAATGAGCTCATTTTCAGTAATAACATAGGTTATCAAGTCCCCAGTATCTGTAAATAGCATGAAGGAAGAGACAGTGATGATAATGCAATACTTCAGCACATAAAACAAAGAATTAAAAAATATTCTTCTAAGCTCACTGCCAGATCCATTTGTTCACCTGCTTAAAATTTCACATTGTGATGACTGGAACATTTGTGCATTCATTCAGTTACAACTCGTAAGCTTCTTCTTATAAATCTATTTTAATGAAGCATAGCATTAAGTACAGAGACAAAAAGTTGCGAATAAAATTTCCTGTGTGTTTCTACATTTTAAAATCACAGTAACTTCAAATCCCCCCACTGTCCACTTAGGTATGTGCCCCTCCTTCTCGTGCCAGCAGATGGTTGTAATGGCAATTTGTGTATGACCTTGGTGCAAGGAGCAGCTAGCCCAAACAAGATGATTCCTACTCCAACCATGCTCCCCCTCCCCACTGGTTGACTCGCAGGCTGACACAGGTAGATCACGATGGATGTGAATACAATAAGGTGTTCTGAGAACATTTGATCAGGGAGCATGACACACATTTTAATCCAAATGCAGTGTTACATTTTATGAAGGTAAATTGTCAGTACAGAATATATGCTAAACTTCAAGAGAAGTCAGTAATATTCCCCACATAAAGTAATTAAATAAGTAAGTAAATGAAATACCAAGAATAATCCTTTAGAAGTCATCTGAACCATGGAGACAGTGGATGGATAGATAAGAAATACAGCACTATTTCATATGATTTTTCATGGAAATTGAGCAAAAGAAGGAGGGAGGGAGGGAGGTAAGGCAGAAAAATTAACACATAGTAGTCTGGAGATTCCATGTGAAAAATCCATAGAGATCCAAGCTAAAGGCAATATGAAGGAACTCCAAATATTGAAGAAAAGAGGAACAACCACCTGTAAACGAAAAGTCGCTTTCAAGTTGAGTTTGACTTTCGATGACTTCCAGGACAGCATTTCTACAGTACATAGTTTTCTTGGCAATAGTATGTTAGTCGTTTGCAACCATCTTTTGTTCTTTTATTCCCAGTATAACCTACAACCTAAGAATTCCCTGTTGGTCTCTTATTCAAGTATTAATCCTGCTTAACTTTCAAGACAAGGCAAAAATATTAGTTGAAGCACTATGTTACATATTAGAGCTCATAATGCCTGGTATTTGTTTATTGATCTCATCATTATTTAACCACTTAAAATGAATTCATTCCATATTGATCCCTATCGTGAGTTGATTCTAATTTTCTGTAATAATAGTTAGCTAGTGGAATGGCCTTGGAGATATTTTCTTCTCCTATTTGAAAAGCATAAAACATTTCATTTTTCGTTTATCCTTTGTATCCTTGCAAAGAAGGAAATGAAAAACTTTACGGTGAATAAAATAACGGCAGTTGAATTTTACTGGACTTTACATGATGAAGATTTTATGTCATTACTGCTATTATATATAGAGAATGCCAAGAGTTTTTGTCAAGTTTGCAAATATTGCCATTTAATAAACATTCATTGGGAACAACTGTGCACACACAATATGTTATATGATATGAACAAATTATTCCCCTCCTGAAAATTTGGGAGGAATGCATTCATATTACTGATCCATGCTTGAAGAACATAGACTTTTTTTAATTCCTCATATTCATCCAAAGTTTTTTTTTAACATTTCACAAGGGCAACATTGTTAGATTGCCACCAGTTTCATAGCTCCATAGTACAGGTCTCCTTCCAGTGTTTACATTTTTTATTTGATTTTATTGTGTCAAATAAAATATATTTGAAGTTACTCAACAGCATTTTTCATGCTAGGAAAAATTAGACATGAACCTGAAACACAAATCTGATGGAGATCCTAAGGTAAGTGAAGAAAATCTGCTGGTGAGATTCTCTTCTCAATGTCATACTTATTTTTTTTTTATTATTTTTTTTACTCAATTTTGTACTTACCTCCTCATGGCAGTTATACAAATGAAATGCTGGAGTTTAATCTTTAGCATAGATTCAAATAAATGCAAGGGTAACAAAGAAATGAAGTATTGTAGAACCAGGGAACAAACTTGGGATTCTCAAGTGTACAGTGCAAAATTTTTCAAGTCACTGAATATATACATACATACTTATTATTATTATTATTATTATTATTATTATATCTAATACAGTCTTGGATTTTAGTCTTAGTTGAGTTTTATGTCTTTTCTGTACCTGTTAAATACCCAAGGGAAGCATATGGTTTGTGATTCCTAATGGCTAATTGGAAAATATCCGTTATGAGAGCATACTGCGTGACTAGCATACAATAATCTATTTTATATGTGAAATTAGAAGACCCTAAAAACTCAACAGATGGCAGCAGATATTCTCTGGAGAAAAATCAGTTAAGCTGTCTCTCCAATTGACTGTTGAATTTACATTTCATCCTTTCTTTGAAGGGTATTTTCCCTTAATAAAATTCAATAGGTTAGGTAAGAGCATTTTGCACAAGGCTATCCATGGACCTCTATAGCTGAATTCAGATTTGAGCCTAGTATTTCCCCATATAGAGAAGCCCTTACATAATTCTGTATCTATGCAGATATCAATTAAAAGGTAGACTCTCTTGGACTGAGCTTGACTCCTGGTGGCTATGTGGACACAACCATGCAGATTTCTTGGAAAAAAACTGAAGTGGTTTGCCACTGCATTCTTCTAAGATTCTATTTCTTGTTCAGTTTCCTAGCCTAGCCTAGATCCTTTGAATTTCCTAGTGATCTCCAAGCCTGCTTAGCTTCTGAGTCCAGAAAAGATCAGGCAGAAGTTGTCATCTATTGAGCTGTAGATACGATCTATAACATAGCCAGTTATAAGCATCTGGCTCACAGAGAATCTTCCAGGGACAGCAGGACCTACACTAAATGACTTTAAAACTCAACCTTTGAACATATGTACTATTTACACCAGATTAATCTGAGTGATGAGTTCTGTTGTAGATTAGGAATGTAAGATACCATTCAGATACCATCAATCACATGCAACAAAGCTAGAGTGTATTATCAGGGCATTATCCATTAGATAATGGATTAATGTCTTTTTAAATTGTAAAAGTGATCAAAAATCATAGTTTCTTTCTAAGCAGGACATGATCCAGTCAGGTTAAAGGCTTCAAGTTCCATTAATAAATGCCTCCATGGTTTTGTTCTTGTTTCTTTATATTCAAACAAGGAGGAAAAGGAGGAGAGAACTGAAAAGTAATTCTACAGGCTGCATTTTTGTATAGGCAACAATCTTTTGTTATTTTTTATTTCACACTGCATTTATAGTAGAGCTACTACTGAACCATAATACACACATTTGGGTAGCTTGGTTAGGTCAGAAGCATGAATGTCAGATAAACAGCAAGATCAGAATTTTCAAATGTAGTGGCCTTATTTTTATAGCAGTTATATAAACTTTTAATTATAAGTATGGATTTGAAAATAATGAAAATAGAGATAATTAAAGTGCTATTTCTAGGTTGGTATTCTATGTATTAATCTATACTGTACTGTATATTAATCGTAAAGTTAAAAGGACTTAGAATTCATCTATTTCAACTCATCGTTCAGTACAGAATTTATATCTTCCAAAATTTTTATATAAAAATCACTTTGGAAAGCCATCATTTGTATTCTTGTATCTTGTAATTCTGACAAGCCTGCATATGAAAGATTTTGTAAATGTCTGAAATGACTAGTAAGTACTAATTTGTATTTATAAATAATTAGAATAAATTAAAGGTCATCACAGAATATTTTACACAAAACTAGAGAACACAAGTCTGCCAAAAGGGAGTTTCATGAGTATTTGTATCGCTTTTATATTCCTTGTATTTTTCAGTTCCTGGTAAACATCCTGTTTTGGGGAGTTCAGTCTGGTGACAGGTAGTGACCAGCATCAGTGTATGATTCATTGTGTTCATTATAATAACATAATACTATTATGTTATCTTACATGATCTGTCTATTGCCATGCATTCATGTTCACATCATTTGTCATCATAAGGAGAAACGGGATGATTTCTGTTTTCACTCATAGCATCTGCCACACCTAGACATCTGACTACTAAGTTTGATAAGTTTGCCCTAGACTTTACCCCTTGTCTTAACCTCTTCCCACATCATAATAATTTCACTTTTTATTGCCAAGATAACAAAGAATTGGTTCCTTTTCCAATTTTATATGCTTTGCTTTATCCCAGGGTTATAGTCCAAAAATGATTTGAATCATCTATTTTACAATATATTTGAACATTCTATAGGCCTATCAAGATGGCTGCCCTTTACCCTTTTGAGTTGTTTCATGTCACAGAGGCAATGTAGTTCTCAGAGGTGAAGAAATAACAAGATTCTCTTCATCAAGGGCCTTTGTGTTAATAAGTCCGTTCTGGTTACAAGAACTGCTGGATAAGAAGACTGGAGCAACACAAACTAAAATGATCTGGATCCTTTTTTACTTGGGGAGGTGCTGTATTGCTTTAAGAAGAAGCTTTGAGGGGCTGTTCTAAATGAACCTTCATCAAAGCAATACACTACTCTGAAGCTTTGTGTAATGCCAGCATTTTAACCATTTCATAATTTCTTCATGTATTTCAGTTAGTATATCTACAGATATTGGAAACAGCTTCTGGTGAATAAAAGAAGGTAAAAGACTGGATTTTTTTTGGTTCCCCTATAAGATCTTACCTTGTATATTCATTTGTATACTGCTAGAGTGCTTACAAGAAGCTGGTTGTTTGACTGGATTTATTTCATATCAGAAGTCTAAATCATACAATTGTTCTATGTCACTTAAAGAAATAGAATTGGTTTTAAATAAACCATTGTGTGATGTTCAAACACCAGGGAACTTGATTTTTGATAACTCTTGAGCACTGTATGATAAGTCATCAATGAATTTCTTTAACCTTCTTCAGAAACTTTAAAGTATTTAGACTATATTAGGTGTGAAGATTTCTGATGAAATCACATCATACAGAAAATAGTATATTATGGAAGCTAATAGTATATTATGGAAGCTAATCTCCTAAAATAGTAGAGAAATATATCATTTCCTCTTTTTAATTTAAACACCAATGAGGGGGCAGGCTTTGAGAAATGTATTTGATTCATTGGAAGGCCCAGTTAACTGAATTATATTTATTGAGATTTAATAATAAATATTTTAAAAATGCAGGAATCGATCTCTTTTCCTCTAATTGAGGACACTTAACAGTTTCTTTGTATTGAGAATTTATTTAAATTATATTTAAGTCCCTATTCAGCCAAAATTTCCCCACTGGTACACACATAAACACAAAAAGATAAAACAATTTAAAATAAATTAAAAGTAACTATAAAATCAAATTGATGAAACAACCACAAAATTAAAGAGCAGTATTGAAGAGAAGCTTACCTACAATCCATTCTTCTATCAATTCATGTTAAATTATAGATTCTAGGGCGGTTTTTGGTTAAAATTATATTGCTGAACTTCTTTGTACTTTGGGTCAAAGTTCCTGAATACAACAGTAGATGTCAAAGGATTAGGCAGGGGAAAGAAGAGACAAGGGGAAGGAGGAGGAGGGGGAGGGGAAGGGCCCTGCTAAGTAAGGCACATGCATGTACACAATCATCTGTGATAATCAAGTCCTTCCTTTTTTTTTGTCTTTGAAAGATTAATGGTATGAACATATATTGATTGTTGTAAACCGCCCAGAGTCCCCCAATGGGAGGAGATGGGTGGGAACAAATTGGATAAATAAATAAATATATGAGTTAGAACTCTAAGGATGAGGCTTAATATTTCCTGGTATGCATAGCTGCTATGCATATACAGCATAGCTTCTGTTTAATTAGGTTAGTATTGAGCTTAGACAAAAAAGACTTAATGATGATTGCTGAATGTAAGCAGGTTAAGAAATATGGTTGGGGTCAAATCTTTACATTAATATCTTAGATTATGTGGACAATAGGTTGAAACAATAGGGAACTACTAAATCCTCTGAACTGAACAAGTAGGGGATATCTCTTTTTTAGGTACTATCATTCTCAGGTCATATGGCCCATGCAGTGCCATGAGTTACAGTAATATTCCCCACTTCCTTATTTCACATGTCAATGTAATATTTCATCATATGATATTTTCCCAATATCACTCCTAAATTTCTAAATAATTATCTGATATGATAAAGATATAACTTAGGAAGACACCGAATTTTGCCTATATAAATAACTGCATTCAGGCTGGTCCAGTCCCTCAATTCATCATGTCCACAAACTAATCCTGACTAAACCCTATTGGCAAGTAAATATTCAACTGTATTGTTTAGAACCAGTACTCAGGCATTTGAATATATACTTGTACTAATTTTATCTTTGCAAAATATACCCTAAAAATACATTTTTGATTCTAGATTTAATTTTTGGACAGAAATAGTGAACAAATAAACTTTTATGACTGCCTCCCACATTTTAGAGTTTGGCTAATTACGTAATGTAAAGTACTACATTAAAAACTTCCTATACCTTCATTTTACATATTTGAACGACGTGGCACACAGAGAAAAGGACCCTACAATATCTCAATGGACTGTTGTGTTTAATATTGTATATTAACCATATAATGAATCATTGTGATTTTGCAGTTCAAATAAGAGAGAAAAGAGCAGTAATGCCATGTAGTCAATAATATATAGATCCTTATGATTATAACCTGAAAAGGGACAGAATAATCTGTTCAGGAGAGAAAGGTGATGAATTGAAGACATTACCAGTATGCCATCATGGTTTGTTAAAATCCTCTGATAGACAGCTATGCTTTCTAGTGTCTTAAACCCCACACTTTGATTCTTTCAATATCCCTTAGTCAAGTCTACTATTTTTAACTTTGCAAAGTGGATTCTTTCAAGGCCATTTATCTTGATTTTTCATGAAGTAAACAATACAGCAATTATATTGCTCCTGATTCATTATCTTAGTGCAATAAAAACAAAGCACTATGACAAGATATTAGTACAATTGCAGTTTGAGCTATATGGACTGATAATCATCATACAATTTTCAATTAATTTTAGTGTTTGGCTGAATCATGCTAAATTCTAATGCATTTCTATGTCATATCAAGGGGTCAGCAAAATAGTTTGTGCCCTCTGGCTAAAATGAAGGAGGCAGTTCTCTGTTATGCAAGAGTCAGCAGCAACTATGCACAACTGAGACTGGTGCCTGGATGCACTCCTGGGCAGGATGGAGTAAAATAGGTTGGGACTAGATCCCGGTAAGACTAAGATCCTGCAAGTAAGTGTTTTCGAGCCTGAGAGTTGGACAGTTTATCTGCTATGGTTGGGGTTTCACTCTTTCTGCAGCCAAGAATTAGGAGCCTGGTAGCATCTTTTCCAACTAATGAATTTTACTGAAAAACATAATCCTTTGTGAGATGCAGCTCACTTCATCAGATGCTCGACTAATGTCCGAATAAAATTGGGATGGTGTGAAGGGGGAGAAAAGGAGGGAAAATGGAATGGTTATGTAGATGCAGTTTACATGTGAGGCAGATTACTAGTACTTTATCAATTAACAATTATAATATGTTACAAACTCACCATGTTTGTTGAGACTTTCTGAACTAACCTGAAACCTTCTGATGTATATGAATTCAGCAATCTGTTGCCCAAGTGTACTGGTAATAGTTTTCCAAAATAGCCATATCACATTGGAGGAAGAACATGTGAAGGTGTCTCTGATCTTGTGTGTAAAGTTGTTGGGGCCTGTGATGGTGTTATTTGTATAAATAAGAAGACAAATAAACATATTGGTTTATTGCTGGCCCTGGTTTCATTGTTAACATAATCGCCCTGTTGTGATATTTTCTCAAGTGGGGAAGATGGGTGTTAATAAAAATATAATAAATAAATAAATAAATTTTGGGCATCAGGTTGATTTGGGCTACCTGGTCAAAAACAACTATTTCCTGATTTGGCAGCTAAAGCATTTTCAACCTTTTCTAAACTGAGATAGCCATGTCACATATCCATGCACTGGCAATGTCAGAATTTGATTACTGTAATGTGCTCTACTTAAGGCTCGCCTTGAGAGTGTCCATTTTCATAGATTAGAATTATCCAGCACTGATTACAGCCCTACATGGAAAGAGAGGTACAGATATTCAAGCTGGTTTTCAAATAGTTTTTTTCAAATAATGTTATTGAGTTTGAAACAAAGATAAAAACTACAAAAAGAAAAAAAGAAAAACTAAAAAAGCATGAAACACAAGAAAAAAGAATTTTGAAGATTACATAAAGAAGTGACTTCTGACTTTCAACAGCAAGAAAATACAGCAATTTCCATAATCAACCCCTTACTCTATATCAAACCCCTTACTCTATAGCAAACCAAGATCATGTTATTTCTATAAATCCTTCCATTAGCACATACACAAATCACTAATGCAATTGCTTCTTCCCCTTATATATAAAAAATAAAAAATATAAATTTCTACAACAACTTCCCTTCCCCATAGAACAACATTTATTTAATTGTTTCCTTCCTAGTACTATTCTATACATTTCTGTCCACTATAATAAAAATCAAATTATAAAAACAAATTGTCCACTTTTATAATTAATACTACAGCAATCTTAACCCTATTAAACCTAAAAACTAAGCAATTATTCTTATACCTTATAGATACTTTATCAATCTTAAAAACCAAACAAACCCTAAGAAAAGTCCAGTGAATCTTAGTCCAAATCATTAAAGAGAAATGAAATCATAATAGCCTCATTATGAATCCAATTATACATTCTTAAAATTTTACCCCACTTCAAAATATACTAAGACATTTACATATCTCCCTATAACACCCAAGGCATTTTTCTTGGAAAAATCAAACAGCCCACCTGCCCCCTTAAAATCTCAGACTTCTCAGCAAAAAAATCTCCCACAAAGCAGATACTCTTCTCTCCCATAATATTTCTTCAAAAAGCCATAACAATCCCTCAGAAAGGAGAGGAAGCTGCAGCTCAGACTGTTGCTTTAACCCCTTCAGCATCAAAATATAGTCTTTGTCTGGCATTATTTCAGTCTCACTGTCAGTAGAAAGATCTCCATCCTTGTCAAAATCTTCATCTTCTTCCATAACATCTTCAGCCAGATGACACACTTCAGAAATAATTTCCTCCCCAATGTCCTGAATATTCTGCAGAATATCCTGACAGCAATCTGAAAAGATCGCTTTAAAAATCTGCTCAGGCTCACAACAAAACTCTGAAAAAACCTCCTTAAAATCCTCCATGTTTCAGGCAGTAGATTATGGCACCCCCTAGATACTTGACCTGCATAGATAGGAGTTAATGAGTTAATGAAAAACTTCCAAATGAAATTGGCACAAGAGAAAGTGCGCTAACAAGCAGATCCCAAGGAAAGTGTACAGAATGCTAAAAATTCAAAACAGCAAATCCAACATGTAGGAAAATATTCAATCCTTCAAATTCAGTACAAAAATGATAACAGGAATGCAATTATCTATTTTCAGTCCTCCTTAATCTTTAAATGGGAAAACAAGTGAAAACTTAAAAAGATTTTAAAAATTTAATCCAGAAATAATGATATGCACCAAGAAAATCCATATCTTCTTACTGTAGAAAGCCTCTCTTAGGGTACAAAAACAATAAATTGGGTGCTTTAGAAATGGGGTGGCTGGACTTAATGTCCCTTTAAGGGCTGCAGCACAACTCCTGGTGAAGTCTTAACTATCAATCACACACGCTGTGATGCCAGTTCTGCCAAAGGAGCTTGTGGGGCACAGCTGCTCAGTCTGCCGTATTCCCACCAGAAGTCCTTCAAATAGTTTATGAATAAGCAACATTATTGTTGACACACAATGGATAATTGAGAAAGGGAAACAAAGTCAAAATGTGCTTCATTGATTATAAAAAGGCTTTCAATTGTGTCAACAATATCAAGCTGTAGAATGACCTTAGGAAAATGGGAATTCCAGAACATCTCAGTATCCTCATGAGAAATTTATACCCAAAACAGGAAGCCACAGTCCAGATGGAACATGGTGAAATAGAGTGGCTCCAGGTTGGCAAAGGAGTGAGACAGGGCTACATACCTTCTAATTTATTCAACCTATATGCTCAATACAGTATATATTGACAGAATCTAGATTGGAAGAAAATGAGTGTGGGTTTAAAATTAGAGGAAGAAACATCATAACCTACATCATGCTGATGACACTACACTAAAAATGCAAAGGATCTGTAAGCTGTTCTGATGAAAGACAGGGAGCACATTGAAAAAACGGGACTAAGTTTAAATATAAAGAAGGTCAAACTGATGATAACAGGTACAGCAACCATCTTTAGAATTGAAAATGAAGATATTAAAGTGATAGTTTCTGCCTTTTAGGAGTGACTAACAACAGTAAAGGAACTAGTAATCAAGAAATATGCTGTGTAATAGGGTGGGAATGAAGGCCTTAGAACAGTTTTCAGATGCCATGGTGTGTCTGTACCTATAAAGATCAGAATGTTGGCAATGGGCTTCCCTGTGACACTCTCTGAATGTGAAAAATGCACATTGAAGAAAGAGTGCTGATGTTTTTGATACTGTGTGCTGGAGAAGACTCCTGAGAATACCATGGATAGTCAAGAAAATAAATAGATCATAGAACAAATCAATCCGGAGTTCTCACTTGAGGTACTAATGACCAGGGTCAAATTATCCTCTTTTGGACACATTTATGTTGAGAATTCTATAATGCTGAGAAAGATGTAAGGAAAGGAAAGAAGGGGATGCCATTGAACAGCACCAAGGTGGAAAGACTTGATTTCAGTAATAATAGGTGCATCATTGGGAGACCTGAAGAGGCAGTTGGAAACATTTTGTCCTGGAGAAGGTCTATGTATGTGGCCGCTAAGAACAGATACTGAGTCGATTGCACAAAATCAATTGTGTATTAAATTATGCTTTTAATGTTAATGTAATTTATATTTTAAACAGCTGAGTGACTTCAGCAGTTGGCAATTAACAAATACAATAAATAATAACTATAATTCTGGAATTCCTGAATCTCATCTTTGCCAGGAACTCATTAAGTGATCTTAAGCAAGCCTGCCCTTTCAGTTCCCCTTAGGCAAAGCATAGGATAAACAACTTCTGTGAAGCTGCTTAGCACACGAATGATTAGACCACTTTTGTTTTCTTTTTATATTTTTGCAACATTTTCTTCAAGAGAAGAAATGAGCCAACACCATACCATACAATTATTATGCTGAAAAGTGATACTAAAGAAAAATAGTCAGTGCCAAGATCTACTATTAACCTTGGGACACATTCATAGCTGCCAATACCATCCTACATATGCATTTATTCAGTGGGGAAGCGATAGACCTCCAGATGTTATTCTATACTTGTTCTCCTGATTATTAGTCATGCCTGGCTCAGGTTGTTGGGAGTTGGATTCCCATCATACCTGGAAGGCCACTGGTTCTCCATCTCTGATGTAAGATATGTTTTACATTTGTGAACCTCTTCTAATGCTTATCTAGAATAAATTAAATACATAAATCATTCTAACAAATCTCTCCCAGCAGATTCTGAACTTTGGAAATGAAAAAGGGGATTAATAGCAGCATATTTCATATTTGTGCTTCTCTGTCTAATGCTTCAATTATTTTCCCATAAAGAATTTATGGCTTCTTCCCAACAGATGTTGGTCATCATGAATACATCTTGCTGAAGGTAGTACAAAAAAATGACCTTCAAATGCAATAAACTTGGCAGCTATTATTTATCTCATTGTGAAACTGAAAGACCTAATAAACCATTTCAAAACAGTGGAAGTAAGAAACAAGCTGGCTAGAATTTCTCTGAATCATCCAAAGGTCTGATAGGAAACTAGATAATAGAGATGTTATAATCTATCTGATAATGATAATAATGATAATAAAAACACAATCTTAAGAAAGATTGTATTATTCAGAAAGACACCTTTTGACTGAATCAACTAGAGATGGCTGAATCCATCAAATTCGAAAGTTGAGTATCTCCCATCTTCATTAATTCACATTTTTAAAAAATCTTTATAAAAATACAGTATATGTGTTCATGTCTCATAATACATGTTCTCCCAGAATAGATGTATCTCCGTATGTACTTTTATTAATATAAATATCTGGTATACAATTTTTAAAGTTATAAATAAGACTACAAATATAGTAAAGTGCACTTTCAATATATTATGTAATGGGGTGTAGCATCAGGTTAGGGATGCTGGAAGTTATAGGACAACAAATATATTGCACAGATTTGGGAAACACAAGTTTGGCAAATTCACATATAAATGCAAATCAACCATATGTTTCCCAGTTCTAAAACCTAAAAATAATTTTAACATGTAAAAGCCCTAAACGTAATTTTTAAAAGTTCATTCAGTCTTTGCAGCTCTCTCTCTCTCTCTCTCTCTGTATGCTTGTGTATGTTTATGAGAGAGAAAACTGAATGGGAGAAAAAGAAGTCAAAACTGAAAGAATTGGGAAGAGAAAAACGATGTCTCACCCATTTTTTAATTTGATCTGTATCAACAGTGGGGATGTGACTTTCAGTTCCTTGTACTAGAAGAGCATTCATTAAATTAAGTTACTTATATGGAAGGGCCTGGGGTGTCTGTAAGAAACACAGAAACATTGTCCTATGAATAAGCTGCAGTCAGTGCACTTCGGATGATTTACCTCCTCTGATGCAGTTTAAAGGAGGACATTAAAAGCAACAGCTTACAAGTTAAAATAATTGGGTTAACAAAACTCTCATTAGTTTAAATTCTGGTTGTCAAAACACATGCTAGCTGGATCTTAGTTTCTTAAATAAATTTGTCAAGTTTCAGGTATAAAGAGGAAAAGGCAAATGGTCGAGAAAAATTAAACATCACACTTGTAAAAGATAGATGGGTCAAAAGCTGAATTGAAAAATTAAATCCTATGTGTGCTGAATGCAATTTTGATGGTTCCAGGCAGTTGAAGATAGTAAAGGAAAGATTTTGACTATACACTGAAATTTTATACCTTTTTTCTGCATCTTCTGAACATTTTCATTTAATCCAATGAAAAACCAATCACTTTTCTTTTCCACAGAACATTTTACTACAATCCTCATTTTACTATAATCCTCATATTGGGGTGTATAGTTTAGGCATTTACCTTGGTAATGTGATAGCTGAGAACTATACAGTCTGGATTTTACAGAGTAATGCTCTCTATGTATCTGCAGCTTTCCTGGGTCCTCATCCTGCCTTTAGTAATACCTGTGGGACATTTTCAGATTAGGAAACAGGGGTAGGCAGGGATGCTATAATATTCTACATAGGAGTATAAAGAATATAACAGCATAATTTTCTGCCCTTTTGCAAGAATAAAGTTAAGCTCAGAAACACTACCAATAAAGCTCTTTTACAGAGGGGAAAAAACTAGAATATTGGAAAGCAAATTTCAGTGTATAGTCAAGATCCTTCCTTCCTTCCTTCCTTCCTTCCTTCTCTTTTCTTGCTCAGAAATCTCTCTATCAGCCAAATATTCTATCGGCCAAATTAATTTAAGCATTCCATGCCTCAATATTAAAAGTAGGAAAAATAGTGGTATTCTGTACATTCCTTCCACATCAGTGGTTTGTATGGACTGACATGTTTCTAGTACATCTGTTCTAATGAATGCCCATTTTTTGGCATCCATTCTAAGTGACTGTGTCACATCATTTGTACCTGTAAATTGATCTCAGTCTAGTGATATTATAATCCTTCAGTTGTGGTTATTATGGCTATTAAAATTATATCATATGTTGTTTTGAGCTGCTCTGGCTTAACGTAAAGAATGTCTTTATGCTTTAATCTCTCTCTTTTTACATATTCTTTTTTTTTTTACATATCAGATTCAAATCCTTGAAGATCTTTGTGGTAGACTCTTATTAAAAGCAGACATACAAACTCTCACCCAATCCTACCTAAACGTGACCAGAGATGTGCAGGAAAACACAACTTTTTCAAGTATTAAATTCTGAAGGTAGGTTGTATGACTAGCTTCCTCACAATCTGGAACTGTGATAAGACAAGCTTCCTGAGAACAGGAATTTTTAATGAGTATTCAGTACTTTCAGTTCTCTTTATAACTTTAGCATTTGCAGAAGTATTAGGAACACCAGGCCAGCACCTGGAAATTGTTATGTCAGGGACAGCTGTGCACACCCATAACATATCTAGAAACTGCCAAAAATGATAGCTTCTATTACTTTTAATTCACCCTGAAAATTGGGCAATGTACACACTATCTTAAGGGACGTGGTGGCGCTGCGGGTTAAAACGCTGAGCTGCTGAGCTTGCCAATCGGAAGGTCGGCAGTTCGAATCCGTGTGATGGAGTGAGCTCCTGTTGCTAGTCCCAGCTCCTGCCAACCTAGCAGTTCGAAAACATGCAAATGTGAGTAGATTAATAGGTACCGCTTCGGCGGGCAGGTAACAGCGTTCCGTGTAGTCATGCTGGCCACATGACCATGGAAGTGTCTACGGACAAATGCCGGCTCTTCGGCTTTGAAACGGAGATGAGCACCGCCCCCTAGAGTCAGACACAACTGGACTTAATGTCAAGGGAAACCTTTACCTTTTTCACACTATCTTAGCCTGCACATGCTCACTTGGCACCAGTGTAGATCTTCTGGAATGGTCTTTGTAAGAACAGTTACTTGTTTTTCTCATGATCAGGATCCTAGTCTGTAATCACAGGCAGTTTACTAACCAAATTCTGCTGAACACACGGAGCTTCCCATTGTAGTTTAGTAGAAAATCACAAATAACTTAAGAGAAGTCTCTGTGCCAGAGGATACTAGAGATCAGTTTTGTATGTGTGCACTAACTCATACCTCTTACAAGTCATGTACTGCAAGTTGAAAGTTTACAAAGGGGTATAGGAAGACAAATTTTCCCCCAAATAATTACCTATAAAGGAGGCAGTCTTCTCACATTTGTTCACAAGAATAGAAGAGTCTGTTGAAAGCAAAGAATGAGCAAAAGGAACATATTGCTGCAGCTACAGTTCCCCAAAACACAGGATGCCTTAATGATTATCCTGAAGGAAAGGTTGTTTGAATAAGTATAGCTTCTTTATATATTATCAGTATGGATAACTGAAGCCTCCACTATACTTCTACATGTGTGTAGGTGTGCACAGATGTTGTTTCACTGGTTCCAGCAGAAAATAATTATCTGCATTTATGCATTCATGCACAGAGACTAAGCCTTCAAAGAAGCCATCTGAGCTTTTGGAGAACATGGCTGCTTTAACACTCCGAGGAGGGGTAGTTTGCTTATACTAACATGCTTTGCAAAGCAGCCCTTCTGAATGCTGTGCATAACCACAGCTGAGATGTTAATTTATTGTAGAGTCTAAAAACCATTCTTCCAAAACCATGCTAAGTTACTACAAAATGAATCAATAATTAATTATCTTTTCAAGATTCAGGTGTGTGCTTATCTATTCAAGGATCCTGGAATAAGAGCATAGCTCCAAGTGAATAGATAATTGCACTTTTTTATGTTACATGGATAACATTTTTACTTCTACCTGTGGTTTTGTTTTCTCCTATATTTGGTATGTCTTAGAGGGTACGTCTCTCTATTTTATGTCATAGTATTATTTTGTTCTTCAATGTATGCACTACATTTATCTCAGCATTATTCTGAATACTTTTGCCTCAAGTCAACTATGAGAAACAGATTGAGATGAAAAAATTTCTGACTTAGGAAAATTCATTGAGACTCAAACCTGGAACACAGGACCTAAATATCTATTTTAAAGGTACACCTTTTACTTGCCAATCATTATAGCAGCTTATGCATTGTGTGCCCTAACCTAGGGTCAGACAATTGTGTTGAGATTTCAAGGCTGTGGCCAATGGGAATTTTGGGATATGAAGTCCAATACATCAGGTCCCAGCACATTTAATGGAAACCACATTGTAGAAAGGTAATGTAGAGTGTATTCATTAGGAATTGGACTGCGAATCAATACAATTGATCTTTCTTCACATAATTATTCCTTACTGATCTTCATAGGTTGATTGTCTGCACTGACTTTCACAGACAAAGGGACCTCTCCGCTAAGGATAGCCATAGCCTACACATGGAAAGTAGACAATCATCATCTGCAATCTCCTAGAGCGTACAGCGATAGAGCCTGGGAAAATGAGGTATTCATCCTCTGTGTGTGGACTCATGCCGTTACAATAATGAAGGTGCCTAAATATCATACATACGCATATTGAAATATTAATAAAGAGCATGAAGGATTCTCTTGGTCACAGTTCTTCATAACCATATTATTATCCAAAATAGTTCTTATTAGCTTGAGTACTTTTCCTCAAGTTACCAAACAAACATTGGTAGGGAATAGACCATAAAAATTACCATTATTCACGAATGGTATTTCTTTCTTTCTACGGATAGTACTGTATGTTTCTCCAGCTGACAACTTCAGAAACGTTCAAAATTTCCAAGCTGCAGTGTGGAATTGGAAATTGAACTTACCTTTTCTTATGGCCTGGAATCTTACTTTGATTTTTCCTGATGCTTTAAGAGTTATTTTAAGCAGGAAGGAAGAGAGAAAGTTCAGGGGCTACCACAATGAAAGGCTGGATATCAAAATCAACCAACAGGGCAGAATCCAAGGATTAAAACTTTAACAAGTTAAAACTGTGGTCCTAAGCATTGTTAGATATCACTGACTCTATTGAAATCAACAATACCTACTTATCTATATATAAACTGTGTGTGTGTGTGTGTGTGTGTGTGTGTTCAGGATTGCTGCCAAAGTGAAGCATTTGCCGAGCACCCACGGGCTAACATTTGTTTGTACAAATTATATAGCAAGTCATTTTTAGTGTATAATTACAGATAACAGGAACTGTTCATTAACAATTCACAAATAGAATTAAGTAGAATACCTTGGGTATTTCAGACAAAATGAATAATTTACCAGACCTACTGTTTGATATTCAGTGGGCTGATCTGATTATAACTGTTACTTTTTAACATAGTCACAGCTTCCTGGAGATTAAATGAGGAGGGCAGAGAGATAAAGTAACAGAATACAAAGAAGTGGGATATTAACTGTGGAGAGAACCAATAGCATTCTTGAGATGTTAGAATCAGGTGCTATTAAAACTGGTAGTGCCACTGGAGGTGGAAAGGACTTTCGTTTCACTACCACCATCTGGAACCTCACAGGAAAAGGCAGTTAAGGGAGGGTGATGATTACTGGGATTCTGAGAAAACAGCTAAATAGAAAAAGATCCTCCTGTGCTCTGATAGATAGGAGATGATAGATAGACAGATAGACAGACAGATAGAGATAGGAAATCTGCCAGCCCTACCCAGTCTAGCAGGGAGAGGATGCTGCAGTTGTCCACCCTAACAGTGATTGACATGTAGCGCATAGAGAATGATATTCTTATGAGCAGTGTACTCTCTCTGACACAGAATGGCTCCTGAGATCAGATGTGCTCCTACCCTTAGGTCCTTTGGAAAAATGTTGACATAGACAGTCCTCATTAGGAAGGCATTCAGTGAGGAAGAGCTTACCTAGCCCTAGCTCTAACCCTAGCCCTCACAAAATTGATTCTCTGCCACCTTCTTGTTGCTAAGAGACTTGCCCTTCAGGGTTGGAAAATTGATGGTCCCTGTTGTCAGGGGGCTGAAGACCTGATGTTACTTGTGGCTTATGAATGAATTGCTTACAGACATTAACTGAGTCTGGATAATCACAATGAATTATGGTCATCCTTTATTGAAACTGTTGTGTAAATCTTTATATATCTATATGCAGGTAGTCCTTGATTAATGACTGTTTGTTCAGAAACCATTCAAAGTTACCACAGTGCTGAATGAGGAGACTTATGGCTGTCCCTTGTTACAGCTGTTGCAGCATCCTTGTGGTCCTATGATTCAGGCACTTGGCAACCAGCTCACAATTATGACAGCTGCAGCATCTTGCAGTCACATGATCACCATTTGCGACCTTCAGTGCAAGCTTCCCACAAGCAAAGTTGTGAGGAAGCTGGCAGGAGGTTGCAAATGGCAATCACGTGACATCGCACTTAATAACCATGTGGGGTTCCCTTAATGAGGGCAACCAGAACTTCTGGAACTGCAATCATAAGTGACATCATGCTTTATGATTACATCACTTAGCGATGGAGTTCCCAGTCCCAATTACTGTTGTTAACTGAGGACTACCTGCATATGTTCACATATACATGGATTTCTGCAAGTCAAGAGCTCTGGTCTTGCAGTCCTTTAAAATGTTTTTTGCCATTAGGACAAAGTATGAATGTCCTCAGCAAGTATTCAGTTTGTTTACAGGAGGGCTGTAACAAGTATTCATTACATGACAGAGTATTGAAGCTGTCCCCAAGCATATATATGCTCATAATCTTCAATCTTACCATATGCACTAAGTAGATTCTATTCATATTAGCCTCATTCATATTAAGGAATGAATGCATTATTAATTAATGCATGTGTCAACACTAGGGTTCTTCTGGCTCCAAGTCCTCACTTGACTCCAGTAGTGGGCCAGCATCCAGGTCTCTGCGGGCCAGCGTGGTCGCGGCAGCTCCTTTGTGTTTTGGTGGTGGGGTCTTGGCCAGTTTCACTCCCGACTTGGCTGCCTCCAGTTCTCTGCGGGGACACTCCGCTGCTCATAGTGTGTCTTTACCAGGTATGGTCTTTGGTGTCCTCTTTCTGTCAGAACAGCCTTCATTGAGCAAAGGGGAATTGCCCTGGAGCCCCGGTATTCCTCCCTGCTGCCTGTGCTCTCAATTGCCTACAGAATTGGTACTGGGTGTTCTCGACCTCCCCAGCCAGGCAGATCCATTCCCTTAGAGTGGGGGGATCCCCCCTGCATAACACCCATCGCAGGACTGCAGGTTGCAAGCCACCCTTGAAGTAGTCAATCTTGGTGGTCTCTGACCAGTCCATGACTTTCCCTGCTAGGGCTTTGAACTCCATAGCATACTCTGCAACACTGTTCCCCCCTTGCCTAAGCTGCTGGATGGCCGATTTTGCCCTCATCTTATCTAGCGGGTTCTTGAACCTCTCCCTCAGGGCTTTCATGGACTCCCTCAAGCTGTGTAGCTCAGGTGCCATGGCATTGTGCAGCTGCACATACAAATCTGCTGTGGCTCCGTGAAGCCTCGTGCTGACCTGGCTCACCTTCTTGTATTCCATGGGGAAGCAGGACCCAAACTCTTGCAAATAAATGGATATGTTGGTCAAGAAAAACGCCAGCTGCCAGGGATCTCCGTTGAATTTGACTTGTATCTCTTTTGGAGTCCCCAGGTGCACCGCTTTGCCTGCTGGAGTTCCTCCTGATTCCACTTGGCTTTCTGCGTAGTCCCCATTCCTTCATCACCAAATTGGGGAGTCAAACCCTCTGGTGGGATTTATGGTGAGGCGTCTCCCTCGTGGATCAGGCAATGCCCCCCTGGAGAGCTGGGTCAAAATTTCCCCAGGGGATAGGTTAGGGTGTCAAGGGTTTTCAATACATGCTGCATCATCACCTCCATAGCGGACATCCTCACCTCCAACCCACAAATTGTTTGTGGGGTCCCATCGGTGTCTGTTGCAGTCCCTCGAGACCCCAGGCTCAACACTCTCACTTGTGCCTCCAGGGGTAGGGATACTCTCCCCTCCACCGCCTTGGTGCCTGACTGTGAGGGGCCCATCTGTGGTTCTTCCACTATCACATCTGGAATCTCAGGTTCTCTCACAAAGTCGAGGGTAAGGAGTGCGCTCCCCAGCTCTGTAGTGTTTAGCCACGGTTCCGTTTCACACTCGCTTTCCCCTCTCCTGGAAATCCCTTCCAACTCGACCTTTTCTCTTCCTCTTTGGCATACAGCACCATCCTCTTGGTGGAGGTTGAGGGTGATGGCTCCTTCACCTTGGATCTTCCATGTTTCGGCATTATTTCATTAACTCTCAACTGAGTTACTTTCCCAGGAAGAGTTCTTGAATACAATGGATTCACAGCTTAATGTCAGCACTAGATCATTTGAGCATTCATGCAATGACAGTCAGGAGACCAGGATCCTTTAACTGTTTAATGAAGTGAAATGACTAGGACAGAGGTAAAGCTGCAAATGGAGAATTTCCGCTAAAACATACATTTAAAATTACATTCCCTTGATTGCCTTCCTTTCCCATGAAAGTATGTCACCCCCCTTCCCATCCAGGTGGTGTTGCTGGTATATCTCTACGGGCCGGCCTTGATGTGAACCACCATAAATCTGTAGCCATAATAATGCAATTCACACTCCAACCTAACACCCCCTCCCATCTGGCGACAGAGAGTCTGCCCCATTGATAAGGAAATAATAGAAGATGCTCTGATAAGGGGTTCTGAGAACCTTTTGATCAGAGGAATCTGACAGCATGGGGCAGTTCAAAATGAGAAAAGAATGGAATAGCATCACCATCTTCTTTCTCTGAGTTCAGATAGGAGGTCTGTCTGCTAGGACATAGCAGCAGTTTTGGAGGGCTGATCCAAAAAAGTCTCCTATGAGCTGTGCCCCTGTAAACAAGGGGTTGTTGAAACTCATGCCCTGCTACACTGTACCCTGCCTTACAATTTCTTACCTGGTAAAGCACCCTTGAAATTCTCATCTTTTTTATGTACAGTTGTTATCAGATGAGTATGATTCAATCTCCTTGAACATAGCTAAATTTTGTTATGCTGCCTGTAAAATTAGGCAGATTTATTATCCACTGACAAACCCACCATCAATTGTAATATTTTATCTTTTGTTTTTACTTTATTTTTATTTTTAATGTGTTTCTGTTTGCAATTCTGGTCAGTGACCATAATAAAAAAAATATTCATATATTGATTATTTTTTATCTGAATATCTAATATATAAATTGCACATCCTGGGGAAAATGTCATGATTACTTCAGTATTTTCTGTTTGTTTAATACATACAACAGTTATTCCATCCATCTAATTCCAAATTTTAAGTTCCTCTGAAGATCTGCAGTACCTTGCAACTTCCATGCATGATTCTCCAACATGAAACATAACAAGTTCTTCTATGTTACTGAAAGACTGGATCAATCAGAGACTGATAGTAACACCAAAAAATAGAAATGCTATGGTTCTCTAAAAAGTCCGTCTTATTACTTTTGAGATTATATACAATACACTGCTTGGTTTCAAATTTTCTATATTTTGGGGAAGGGTGGCCACCAATGAGATTATGAACCCTTTGTACAGCAACAGCCCAAGGAGAGTGAGATAAACACAACTCAGCATTAATTGTACACAGAATCCTTTTTTATATTCCCAGCCCCAACACAGCATTTATGTCCCTCAGTGTGTGCACTATATCTTAACGGTAAAAATAGACCGACTGATATTGCAAACCAGATAATTAAACACTTTGACCATATCAGTAATTTTAACTTCTCTTTCTTTCTGTACAAAAACTTGCCCATTTCTGAAAATGTATAGATTATAGAGCTGAAATTGCTGAACCAAGAGAAACAAATACCTACGGTACACCACCAAGAAAGAGGAAAGTGCTTACTTGCTGAGCTCATTTGCAATTATCTTGTAATGAACCCAGTGCTGATTACAACGTAGTTATGGCTTGCAGATGCAGCTGGATTGGAGCCCATGCTTAATCTACTGAGAGCAGAAGAATATAAGGAAGCATCATATCTAGTATGATGCACATTATTAGCATTTCATTCTAAACAATTTGCTTCTATTTGGAAGAACAGAAGATCAGTGAGAAGGATAACTTTTGATATGCCCAAACCAAAATCTATCTGAAAGAAGATGATTTTCCTGTGACTCAGACTTATGATTAACAGGTACTTTAAGAATCAACTGAAGATATCTGAGCATGTCATCCAAGGCACTTTGAATTCCTGTCTTTTGAAACAGTTCCCACTACCCTAAACTACTCTGTGTTGGGTGAAACCTGCAGTGGCTTCCCAGGACAGGCTGGTAAGTATAATCAACAATTAATTTTCCTGATGAATTTAGGTAGCTAGGATTCATAACTTTCAGTTAGTGAAGTACGTTTTGTTTTATTTTAAACTGCAAGTGAAATCCTAATTCTTCTCTGCTGGATGTATTAATAAACATACTAAACTGGAAAACTAAGTTGATTTAGTCTTTTTGTCTAGCTTGGAAAGTAGTTTTTCTCAGGTGCCAGTGATACTTACCGAAGTCTTAAGGTGAGAAAAAGAAAACTCTGGAAAAAGGGTTATCCTTTTCTAGAAGTACAATCTCTGGCCCTGGATTCTCATGTGTTCAGTTTGAAGCTTAGCAATTGTTGTAAATTACACAAATCTGATAGCAGCACACCTACCTCAAAAAAAAAAAAAAAAAGCAAATGGGGTTTGGCATATCTTGCAGCTTGGAGGTTCAAAGGCTGCCCAGGCTGTCACATAAAGCATGCAGAGATGGTCATAGCATAGCTATGCTAACAACAAATGCTGCATATGAGAAGGGAACCTGGACCTTCTTTAACCACCCAGAGTCCCTTTTGGGAGAAGGGCAACGATAAATTTGATTAATAAATCAATAAATAAATTTGCTTTGGCTCTTCAGCAATGTGCTTTCCTCTCATCCTTGAGCTGGGAGGAAAGTATGTCAGTATGAAAAGCACTGCCCCTTCAGCTTACCTTCTCCATGCCTCAGCAACCTGGCATTGGCTTACAACTGGAACATTAAAAAAAGAACCTGAAGACTTGATATTGGCTGCTCAAGAGCAAGCTATCCTAACTAATGCAGTCAAGGCCAGAACTGAAAAATCATCAAATAATTCAAAGTGAAGATTGGGCAAAGAAGCAGAAGAAACAGTAGATCACATACTCAACTAGTGCGAGAAGATCACACAAAGTGACTATAAACAATGACATAACACAGTTGCCAAAATAATTCACTGGAACATCTGTAAAAAATTATTTGCCAGCAATGAAATTGGTAGGAACATATAGTTGAAAAAGTAGTCAAAATGAGCAGGTTAAAATATTGTGGGATTTCTGAAAACAAACTGATAAAGTCCTGGCAGATAACACACCAGATTTAACTGTGGTTGAAAAGAAGAAAGTGTGGATAATTGATGTGGCAGTACCAGGCGATAGTAGAATAGAAGATAAAGAATTGGAGAAGATCACAAAGTATCAAGATCTGAAAATCAAAGTTGAAAGATTATGGCATAAACCAGCAGTGGTGGTTTCAGTGGACTCAGCACACTGGATGCCATTCCAAAACACCTTGGACAGCACTTAGAAAATCCGCATATTGACAAAATTTCCATCTGTCAATTACGAAAGGCCACACTGCTTGGATCCACAAATATACTACATTGATACATTACGATATCCTATATTCTTGGGAAGAACTTGATTCAAATGAAGGCCAACACCAGCTAAAAAACTGGCAACTGTGATTTCAAAAGGTTGTGAATAAATAATAATAATAATAATAATAATAATAATAATAATAATACACAGTGGATTGGGATGATTCAGACATGAGGAATTAGAATACCTAAAGGAGCGTTAATTTGTTACAAATGTATATTCTGTTTTTCATCTATTATGAAACTTAATGCAGCGTTTTAGAAAATAATAAATGAAGAACTTTATTATCTTTATAAAAGCTACTGATGTCATGACTTCTGGCCATACCCTGGTTTTTGACATGCAAAGACGGTAACAGCAGTTTAACTGAAAAGGAAATCACACTGAGTTTAATAGGACTTAATGGCAGAATCTACTTCTGTTGCCGCACAATCTGGCAATCAGCAGAGCAGATAAAGTAGTCACTGGGCTGTCTGTAGCTTATTCGCTATAACAGAACTGCTGGTTACCTGCCCATTCCTGTCTGACTCAAACAACCCCAATATAGTTGAGAAACTAGCCACATTCCAGTAAAGATTAGCCAGTGAATTAAGGATTACACATGCATGTGCATATACACCCACAGATACAACAGCAGGAGAAAATAGACATCCATCCCAAAATAAGCTCAGATTTTCCAACTCCTTTGTCAGCTAGTAAACCAATCATATTCTGAAGCAATTGCTGTTAATACTGAACCCTTATAGTATGCTTTGTCAAAATGGCAGCTGCTAACAATGAAGTCCTCTTGAAAAGGACAAGAGACCTCTTCCAGAAAATTAGAAACATCGGAGGTAAATTCCAGGCAAAAATTGGCATGATCAAAAAGAAAGATGGCAAGGACCTAACAGAAGAAGAAGAGATCAAGAAAAGGTGGCAAGAATATACAGAAGACCTGTATAGGAAGGATAACAATATCGGGGATAGCTTTGATGGTGTGGTCAGTGAGCTAGAGCTAGACATCCTGAAGAGTGAGGTTGAGTGGGCCTTAAGAAGCATTGCTAATAACAAGGCAGAAGGAGATGATGGCATCCCAGCTGAACTGTTCAAAATCTAGCAAGATGATGCTGTCAAGGTAATGCATGCTATATGCCAGAAAATTTGGAAAACACAAGAATGGCCATCAGATTGGAAAAAATCAACTTATATCCCCATACCAAAAAAGGGGAACACTAAAGAATGTTCAAACTATCGAACAGTGGCACTCATTTCACATGCCAGTAAGGTAATGCTCAAGATTCTGCAAGGTAGACTTCAGCAATTTATGGAACGAGAATTGCCAGATGTACAAGCTGGGTTTAGAAAAGGCAGAGGAACTAGGGACCAAATTGCCAATATCCGATGGATAATGGAAAAAGCCAGGGAGTTTCAGAAAAACATCTCTTTCTGTTTTATTGACTATTCTAAAGCCTTTGACTGTGTGGACCATAACAAATTGTGGCAAGTTCTTAGTGGTATGGGGATACCAAGTCATCTTGTCTGCCTCCTGAAGATTCTGTAGAACGACCAAGTAGCAACAGTAAGAACAGACCATGGAATAACGGACTGGTTTAAGATTGGGAAAGGAGTATGGCAGGGCTGTATACTCTCACCCTACCTATTCAACTTGTATGCAGAACACATCATGCAACGTGCTGGGCTTGAGGAATCCAAGGCTGGAGTTAAAATCTCTGGAAGAAACATTAACAATCTCAGATATGCAGATGATACCACTTTGATGGCTGAAAACAAAGAGGAACTGAGGAGCCTTATGATGAAGGTGAAAGAAGAAGCTGCAAAAGCTGGCTTGCAGCTAAACCTCAAAAAAACAAAGATTATGGCAACCAGATTGATTGATAACTGGCAAATAGAGGGAGAAAATGTAGAAGCAGTGAAAGACTTTGTATTTCTAGGTGCGAAGATTACTGCAGATGCTGACTGCAGTCAGGAAATCAGAAGACGCTTAATCCTTGGGAGAAGAGCAATGACAAATCTCGATAAAATAGTTAAGAGCAGAGACATCACACTGACAACAAAGGCCCGCATAGTTAAAGCAAAGGTGTTCCCCGTAGTAACATATGGCTGTGAGAGCTGGACCATAAGGAAGGCTGAGAGAAGGAAGAGAGATGCTTTGGAACTGTGGGGTTGGAGGAAAATTCTGAGAGTGCCTTGGGCTGCAAGAAGATCAAACCAGTCCGTACTCCATGAAATAAAGCCAGACTGCTCACTTGAGGGAATGATCCTAAAGGCAAAACTGAAATACTTTGGCCTCATAATGAGAAGACAGGACACTCTGGAGAAGATGCTGATGCTAGGGAGAGTGGGAGGCAAAAGGAAGAGGGGCCGACCAAGGGCAAGATGGATAGATGATATTCTAGAGGTGATGGACTCATCCCTGGGGGAGCTGGGGGTGTTGACAACCGACAGGAAGCTCTGGCGTGGGCTGGTCCATGAAGTCACAAAGAGTCGGAAGCGACTAAACGCATAAACAACAACAGAAATTGTAAGACAGATTAAATGAAACATCACTTATTTTCAAAGAATCTGAAGGAACTTAAAAGAGATTTGCTGGAATGCATCTGTAACAAACAATTGACTTTACAAGAATTTAATTCTTATGACCTGCATGGAATATACTGTATAAATGGGTTGGCAAAATGAATAAGCTCCTGACAAGAAGTATTAATACAGGACAATGCAAGCTCACCATAATTTTCTCATTTGATATGTATCTTTCAGCAGCCAAGTTTTTTTAATGGGCACCAGATTGAGCTCCAGGTCTGTTTTTATTCAGCAGAAATGGGAATGCAAAACCTTGCGAAGGCCAAAGAACACACAACCACAGCTTGCCAGTTTCCTTTCAGTTAGCATAACTTTACGTGTGCTTCTCTAGAATGCAATTTTATCTAACTTGGCTTTTGTCAATTATTTCCTTTGATAAACTACTCATGTTTCTGTGTGCAATTGCAGAAGCGAAGCAGTTGGGGCAGGTGTCAAAAATCTGAGCCATCTGTTGTGCTAATAGCCACAAGGCCAAAAATAAGGGGATGGAGATAACAGGAATTAGGAACCTAGCCCATTATCTCTTTCTTGTTTCATATCTAGATGAGCCTTTTGCTCCAATTAGTGTGGAAGCAAAAGATGTCGTTTGCAAAGGTGGTTATAAGTAGAAGAGTACTTTGTCTTCAGCAATTAGGAGGCCAACTTGAAGTACATCTGCAGACATTTATCTCTTAAACGATGCATCAGAGTATTTTTCTCTGTTGCCTACCTGCTTGTTTTAAACTGGCCTGTTCAGCTTTGGTTCATTCATAATGAGGGTTCCAAACTCTCATTTGGAATGTTTCTCAATGTGCTTGCTGGAATGCTGTGCATGCTGGAAAGCAGAGCTGTTGTTTTAATTTTCCTTTATGCTTTTGCAATGACAGATGCCTTCATAATGAGGTTGCCAAGCAGCATCTAGCAAATATCAGTGTCCAAAATGCTGGTATTTATCACTCATATCCCATTGTTGGAAATGCAGACACAAAACCTGTCGTGAAGCATGAGATTTTATGGTGACAGATGGGTCAGCTGATCACTGGTGCCTATCCTTTGTTCAGACATTTCATTTTTTCAGGCAATTTAAAGAATCCACAGGGAAATATTTATATACAAGTGGCATTTGCATACATATTTTTGAACATTGTTGTCATAAATTATGCAATAATAAATGAATTTTATTTAAATATACATACATCTAAATCCATTTTATTATACATTTTTTTTAAGTCATTAAAATACCTTTGGCATTTTTTTGAGCTTAGAACTGTATCACCATAGTCCCCACTGTCAGTTTTAATTGCTCCTGTGATTATGAGATTACTGCTCTTCTTCCATGCAATCAATTCTCAGAAACCTCTAAGAGAGATAAGATTGCAAAATTCTTACTGCTAGCCAAGGCTTTCGGAAACTGTCTGATGCCACCTTCACATTATTAAGTGTTTCAGGCTTTTCACGTAACTTTGTTTTTCTTTCTTCTGTTGACCATATTTGCTGTATTTTACTTTTAGGATAGATCTGGAACTGTAAAATCATTATCATTGTGTGTGTGTGTGTGTGTATTTGGTATTTGTTTTTGTTTTCTATTTCTCCTTTGTAAGATTGTACCTGTAGTAGCTCCCCAAGATAATTAGTCAGATTAGTTGTAGGTTGTTTGGAATGTTATATCATCTGTCAGGTGGGTATAAGAAAGAGAAATTAGAATATAGCTTTAGGGAGTTGGGAGAATAGTCGGGTCCATTGGAAGAAGACTTCTTAGCAAACTACAGAACTCCTGCCCTGCAGCATCAAAGATCGAGACTGATGTCCCCACAAGGCACTTATGAATTACAATATTGCTGGCATTACTAAAGAGGCACAGAGCAAGAGACGTGAAGATCACTATTAGAGGTGGAAGAGTTCATCAGGGCCTCATTTGGAGCCCGGAAATAGAATAGAGCAAGTTGATTGAGGAGATGGGCATGGGTTCTTCTCAGCAAAGGAGAGTATTTTCCCCAGGACTTTGTTGACAAATTTGCTCAGATTTGCCAAATTCTTGGTACCACATGGGCAGAGTCCATGTAGTATCTTGCCATATTAGGTGGGACTCTTTTTGGCCTATATACTCAAACAAAATAGATGGGGCCCTTTCTAATATGATCTCTGCCACATTCATGCCCTTCCGTGCTCTTGTGTGGCAAGAATATGATCACAGAGGCTTCCTGATCATGTTGAGAAGACTCCAAGAGGACAGTTGGCTATATTTCCAGACCATCCCTAAATGTCCTTAGATCATGCAATGGAGCTGGAGTAATGAGTGCATCTTCAATTTTGGGGCAAGGGGTATTGCCCCACTATACATAAATTCTTCCGATACTGGAGTATATTAGTCTAGGTTAATTCTGCCCTTAATGTGAGAAGTAATAAAATGTTTAGTCTTTTGTCCTTGAAACAAAACTCTGAATATTCCTGGGAAAATCAAAGGTAATAGACCAATGCTTAATTATTCATACTGCTTCAAGCAATCTTTAGCTATTAGTATTTCCATTATCGTCATCGTCGTCATCATCATCATCATCATCAACATCATCATCATCATCATGTTTAATCAATATTACTCCTTAATCCTCACTGTTTGCAAGAACACACTTAATCGTATTTTAGATATAGCCAAAAATATTAAAATAAAAGCCTTGAGTGATATGAAATGCTGTTTTTCCTGCTCTGAATACATTTCAGTATAGTACAAGGTGCACCCTATTTACTGACAATGGGGGCTATGATGATTTCGTGCTAAGCTTAAAAAGATCCCAAAGATATTTTAATGATTTTTAAAGTAATAAAGTGCAATTAAATGTATGTATATTATTTAAAAATAATTTATTATTGTATAATTTATTAGAACACATGTTCAAAAACATGTACTCAAATATCACTTATATATAGACATTCCCCTGTGGATTTTTTTAAAATGCATATTTCTGAATGAATGTCTGAATAAAGGACATGCACCAGTGATCAGCTGTCCTGTCACTATAAAATTTCATGCTTTACTTCAGGTTTTGTGTCTGCATATATGACAATGGGATATAAGTAACAAATACCAGCATTTTGGATGCTGATATTTGTTTGTTTGTTTGTTGGATTTATATAACCACCCATCTCACAAACAAGTAACTCTGGGCAGCATACAAAGAGCTAAAAACAATCAATAAATACATTAAAAAATATTAAAAAACCAATTAGAACAAAGAAGAAAAGACAAAGGGATGTTAAAAATAAGGGAGCCACCTCACTAGTTGATCTGTCCCTTGGGGTCCCATATTTTGAAGATGCTGCTTGGCAACATCATTATGAAGGTATAAAATGACTTATAGTAAACATTTCTATGACAGTCTCATATTCATCACTTGGATTTTATTCTGTCTGCATCATCAACAAGTTGAGGAGAAAGGGGATCAATCAGATTCAAATGAGAATTGGAGAAAAAGCTTCTAGACTGTTTCTTTGAAACATAAACATATGCATCATGTTCTTCCTGTAACCAAACTGCCCAGAAAGCAATTATCCATGCTATTTTACTCTAATTACTCAACAAAAACTAAGCAAAAGCAAATTAATTAAATCATTGAAATAAATCATTAATATAATTTATAGTAAATAAATGCTGGAATGTATCCCAAGTTTTGTGAATAAAGAAGGCATGTTGAAGGGAAAAATACCATTGCCTGAATTAGTTGTATTTAAATCCCATTGAATCAATGGGAGTTAACCTGTGATTAATGAACTTGCTTCATTGGTTTCAACTAACATAATTATATAAAACATGTTTTTATATTACAGACCATATTCCCTAATAGAAAATTGCCATATCAAAGCTCTCTTAGGTTAATATTGGTGAAAGCAGAGTAACAACTTTTTTTTTTTTCCTTTTTTGTTCAGTGATTTATCAGCATCATGGGGCTGATAAGGGCCGTGGCCTCCGCTTTCAGACTGCAGGTTCTGGCTGCTTCTGGTCGCCGAGGCAGGAATACTCCCCGGCCCCGGCAGAGGTCCCTGATCCGGAAGCGCGCCTCCGGCGGCGTTGGAGGGAGGTTGAACATTCCCCTTCTCGATCGGCTGCAGCTGCTGCCAAGACACGCCGCCCCTCGAATCGGGGATGCCGCCCCTCGAATGAAAAAGGGCACCTCTGGCCTGCTGGGGCTGGTACATGGTGCCCCGGCCTTCCTGCTGCTCGTAAGCGCTCAGCCGCGGCTGCTCGGGCTGGTAGGGGGTGCTCCGCAGGGGCTGAGCAGGTGCCTGGTCCGGCGGCTGACTCGCTTCAAAGCGGTCTACTTATTTTCCAGATTGAGAATTTGGGGAGGAATGGAGGGTCGTTGGATCTAGAAGAGCTACTTTTTCTCCTGATTAACCCTGATGCAACCCAGCAGTCATCTTTCTGCACTATGACCTCCAAGGTTGGAGCATTGACAGCAAAGAAAGAAAAATGGATTGAGGTTTCCATTTGCAGAGATAAGATGCTTCGGGGGGCAACATTCACCCTAGACTTCTCTATCCAACCTAAGAAGGGAGATTTGCAGTATTCTAAGTCTTCTTGGAACCTTTGGATTTCATCTGTAATGGCTTTGACTGGAATCTTTCCATTTTGGTCCAGTTTCTCCCAATGCTCTGGATATTCAGTTTGTAATGGCAAAACCTGAGTAAGATGGACAGCTTGTTCAGCATTAGACATCAAGAAAAGAATAACTAATGTTGGCAATATTTTCATTTTAGCTTCTTGCCAAATTGTCACTATTTGTTGGAAAAACAAGTACATGTTATGTCTTCACAGTTAAAACCTTGGATACAACCTTATAAGGATATTAAACATACACATGCACAAAGATGCTTGGATTATTAGATCTTCAGTTAAATACAAATAGCATTTGTTTCAGTAATGGCATCAGTTAGCATGTAAGATGTAGTTCATTTGTCTGGACAAAATATTGCCAAAATATAACCTGCATGTTATATTGCTGAGACTGATTGGTATTGCATGGCAATATCTGGAGCATTGGTGATTCATCATTGGCAGTCTCAGCATATATAATCTTGTTGCATATAGCAAGAAATCACGAACTATATATTATACCATTGGAAGAACACAGGCAATGTGTTTTCTTAACTCATTTGACTGCCATTTCATTTCCAGATGCAATTCCAGGTGCTGGTCTTTTCCTGTAAAACCTGAAGTTTTTGGGAACCAGGATATCAAAAAAGACATCCTCCACATGAATGCATAAAATACTATAATCCATACAGAACAAAAAAAAGTGGGGGAAACTGAGAGCCAAGATGTAATAAAAATGGAAATATTTTCATGAATCCATCGGGGATTGTTTCAACCTGCAGAGTTTATTCTCCTGGATTTTTAAATTATATGCCAAATGATTCTGGCTGATTTGCCCATAAATGTGAATATTGAGCCAATGATGTTCCTCCAGTTTCTGAGATTGTTCCAAGAACATTCAGAATTTATAATTGCCAGTTTCTCTCTCTGGTAGGGAAGTAAGGAGAATATTCTGGGCAAAAATTTCTTTAAGAGACATCTCTGCTCCAAGCAATCAATAGAATTTGGGGAGTTTGGCTGCAGTAGTCCACATCTGTTCTAAATGTTGGCAGTTTCATTGTCAGAGCCCACAAAGAACACATTTAAAACAGATACACATAAACTCTGTTTTCTCTTCAGATCGTATAAATCTTTCACGTAAACAACTTTAAATCAAACTCCAATAGAATGAGTTGCATGCCATATGTTTCCCTTTTTAAATGAAATTCCTAATACTATTTTACAGTATTAAAAGAGAGCTTGATTTTATGATAAGGCTTTATAGGATGAGATGACTGCAATAGCTTCATTTGATTTTTTTTCAGGTTCAGGCAACAGTCGATTCTGACAACTTTTTTTATTTTTATGTTAACTATTTTAACAGCTTATGGATACAAATGTAGAGCTTTAAAAAACCAGTAAAAGGGAAATTGTACGAGTACACTTCAAACAAACAAATATTTGGCCTCCAATTACTTCATTGTCTGAAATATTTAATAATTTAAAGGAATTATTAAAGCTTGGGGTAGCTATCCATATTTAACTTTAAATGGTTTACAATAGCATGCATCACAAGGCATTCGATATAGTTCTAATTTTTATTGATACTTTTGTTTCGATAAATATTAAAATCATGTGAGGAAAGAAAACTAAAAGCATGACACTGTTAAGTAGTAAATCAAGTATTTCTGCCATCTATATGCTACAATAGACTATTAAATTAACTTTTGGGTTAACCTAAGTAATAGAGGAATTAATGTGAATAGTATAATGAAATAAAAATAATGAGATTATTTTATGGTGATTCAGCATATATGTGTATACATAAGTGTGTTCATGTGTATATGTGATAATTAAAAAGACAACCAGATTATATTTTACCTACTCCCCACTACTTTTAGGCTGCATATCCTATTAGTGTCCTTAAATCCAGGTGGACAATATAAATCCAATCCCGTCAGTCCTAGCCAACATGACCAATTAAGTCTATGCATTTGCCAAATCGTGTTTTAACCAAAATATAATTGTCATGCTAGTGTTTCTCTATTGGATGCTGCTTCAGATTTCTCTGATATCCTACTCATGCATTCATCAGCGTAAGAAGGAAGGAAGAAATAAATCCATGTCTCCTATTCCTGCCTAGACCTACTTTATTACAACCTTTATTACAACCTTTATTACTTTAGTACAACTTGAACAGATTCTACAGCATGTTCACATAAAATCTACAGCTATAGTATCAATCTGAACATGTTAATAGAGGATCTGCAAATATGCAAAGCTCCAAGTCACTTGAAAAGAGCCTATATTATGGACCTCCATAGTTGCTGCTATTGTTGGGAATGAGGACACTTAGTTTACCTTCTCCATTTCTCCTGTTTCTTTCTGTATAGATGGACATTCATAGCCTTTACAGTTAGATAGCACCAGCATTTTCACAGAAGGGAAAGCTCCCACATTTGAACTATTTCTGTGATCCTGAACAGGGCTAAAAATGTGAACAAACATGTTTTAGATTCTTCACCACTTGGATTCTTTATTTTTACTTCTATTTATATCACTTTTTACTGTATTTTACTCTTTGTAGTTATCATGATGGTTTTAATTGATTGTTGTAAACTGCCCAGAGTCCTCCAACGGGAGGAGATGGGCGGGGATAAATTAGATAAATAAATAAAATAAAATAAATAATGGATTACTATATTTCAATGGACAATATTCTTGCTTTGTGTCTAAATTATTTTTCATATTAGTATTGGGAGACATACAGAAATAATTATTTTTATCTTTGAATGTGATGTTACCTTTTCCAAATCATTCAGAGTCAAGTCAAAGGCCAAGGCACTACATCCAATGAGCATTTGGTCACCCTTTTCATTTCACAAACATTTCTGCACTTAAGATTGATCTGGGCTATTTTGACTGTTTGCAGCTACATTCTAGTCTCTTCTTTACAATACAGTAGTTGGTGGAGTGAGAAGGAATTGAATTACCTACAGTTAATTAGCAATAGGCAAGTTAGGAGTATTTTCTTCTGAACAGGTTAGAGTATGGGAAATCCCCTTTTTCTTCAGCAAAGGATAGACTAACATGGTAAGGTGAGATTGCCCCCCACTCTTCTGGCCTTCAGGAATAGCATCAAGACCTAGCTCTGACAATTAGCTTGGGGATTCAAGTGTGATAGGCTGCCCTGGGGGTGGTTGGTGGCTTAAAGATGTTCTCTTAGCCTTTTAGTTTTCCTCTTTTATCTTCTATTTTTGTACCTTTTCTATTTTTTTATAATGGTTTTATAACTTTTATTTGTAGGCTGCCCAGAGTCACTTTTATAGTGAGATGGGTGGTATATAAATTTAATAATAAATAAATAAATAAAACAAAACACACAAAACACTAGTTGCTTGTTCCCTCTTGGAGGGAGCTATTGTCATGAAAATAACTTCCTCATCTGTGAAAAGAAAGTATACTGAGTTTTCATGCAATTACATGATGGTATCATTTTATCACTAGTGGATCCATGTCACATAAAAATCAGGACTGCACCATTATCTACAGTAATAACTTCCTCTGTCACTGCTGCTGGATCATAGGTTTTGGAGACAGGCAAGAGCTCAGATGGAATTGAGATCATAACCTTGCAGTTGTTTTCTCTCCTTTTGTTTTATGGCAAGTTTGGGAAAGTGAATGGATAAAGGAATACAGTTTCATATTAAGTTGAGGATTATCAGAGAAGTATGTGAAATTATTTTCCAGTACTACACATTTGCAATATTGATATGCATGAGAAGAGGCTCTAACAATCTAGTATCCTACATACATATGTGTTCATCTATTGATGCTGTATCCTGTCTTTCTTTCAGAAAAGTATACAGAGGTTGTCTAGGCAAAAGGAAGTCATTGGGAGACCCAATCCCCTTAATAAGAATGCAAATGCACATAGATTGAAATGGATGCAGAAAAAGAACAGATATGTTCTATGTGTGGACATAGGGAACTTCCATTAGGCATTCCTGAATCCTTTTAGAGTGTGAGATCTGACCTGCAATTAACAACAATACCTACTCAAATAAGATTATGCTAAATAAATTAGACTTTGTAAATCAATTTGTTGCACATCTCATTATGCTTCTTTGTTCAAAATTAATTAGAAGTCACTGTAAATATAAACCATGTCAATTGTACTAGCAGATGGAAAACTAGAGAATTAGCCGAAATTAGATATGATAGTTGGGATGCCAACATTCATTCATTTGAAAGAAGTCTTCATAGTTTTATTTGCTCAATAATGGCATTTTGTAATAAGACCACATATTGTCAAACTGCACGCCAGTTGTTGTAAGATCCAGTTCTAAACAAAACTCTAATCAGAACTAAGGATGATTAGATTAGTCAATATACAAGTTCATTTTGCAATCTAAACAGGATTTTTCAATAAAGACACAGATTCTCAATTAGCCAATACAATTCATTCTACCCAGCCATTAAATTTGCTTGCTGCTGCACTTGATGGACAAAACAAAAAAATAAATCCCTGGTGGACAAAATAGTTAGACTAGCCAGGTTCTGATCACATTTGACATTTGAGGACAATGGCTGACAAGTTCCATGGCTTCAGACTGGAGTATTTCCCAGCCCTTCCCAGGAAAGACTGAATGAAGGCCTTTTGCATACAAAATATCTGACTCCTATCACTAAGTCATGGCTGGATATAATTTAATTTGTGCCTAGTAATGCTTTGATACATTCTGTAGCCATTTCCCTGGGTTATTTTATTATCAAGATTTGCTTTAGGTGATCCATTTTGCTGAATGTTCACCTTCAGGAGCAGTTTGTTTGCTTGTTTGTAGGACTTATTTTTATTTTATTTATTTATTTATAAATTTAATCACAGCCCATCTCCCCCTCACGGGGGGACTCTGGGCAGCTTACAATAAAACAGCATGCTTGCATTGCTTGGCATGCTTATACGACTGCCTATCTCATACAGTGACTTGAGGCAGCTCACAACAATTCATTAAACATCGTTAAAAACATACCCTTCCCTCCTGAAACTAATAGAATTGGCAGAGATGGTGACACTGACTACATTGATTGAAGAAAATAATTTGTTTTATTTTGTTTCCTCTTGGAAACCACTTTTGGATTTTTTTTCTTGAAACTGAAAAAAATGAAGTTTTGATTTTGGGGTCTGATGATTAGGACTGCATAAGAATATAGAAATGATGTGTACTTTAGTTAAAAATAGAGTAAGAAGTTAATGTAGTTTTATATTTTTATCTGTACTGAAGATGGTCGGAAGTCACTCTTTTTTCTACGTCACTTTTTATTTCTGCACTTTTTTAAGTTTGTTCTTTTTTCACTCCTTCTTTCTTCAATCTCCTTCTATCTTTATATGCTTTACTTGTATTTTGAAATTTAATAAAGTTTAATAAAGAAAACCATAGGCTTCCCCCCAGGCACCAGAACAAACATCCTCACAGCTCAAACTCCCATCCTAACCCAATGCCTGGGAGAAAAACCAGGTCTTCACTGCCCTCCAAAAGGCTAAAAGTATAGGGGTAGGGGTCCCTCTGACCCTTAGGGAGGCTGTTCCAAAGGACAAGGCAGCCACCGAGAAGGCACACCACCGAGGTCCCATCATATGGCAGCATTTAAGGGAGGAGACCTGGAGTGCACCTATCCTATCTAATCTAGTAGGATAGGCAGATACCCTCAGGGAGAGGTGGTACTGCAAGTAACATGGCCCTGTGCCATGTAGGGCTTTAAAGGTGATAGCCAGCACCTTGAATTGCACCCAGAAAGCAACTGGAAGCCAGTGAAACTCACTCAGCAGTGGTGTTACTCGGGTGACCCACCGGACACCCAAAACTGCATGTGCCACTGCATTCTGGACCGCTTGCAGATTCAGGATGGTCTTCAAGGGCAGCCCCATGTAGAGCACATTGCAGTAATCCAAATGGGAGATGACTAAGGTATGGGTGACTGTGAGCATTTTGTTTTTCTTGTGTGGCACTTTATCTTGTCCTTTATACAACAATTCACTATTTTATTAATGGATAGTGCAGACAATCTACCATTCAGAAATGTTTAAAATTCTGTATTTGAGTTGCTTGGCATGCTTTTCATTAAAGTGCAAAAAATAAGAAGGAGAAGGGGAAAAAAGCCACAACTCCTGCAGGGATGTGGCTACTTAAGTATCAGCAGATGTTTTGCTTCCCTCCTCTCAAATGGCAGGAGATCGGGGCTGTGAGGGAATTATAGTCTATGGTTCCCATTTAGTTGGCAAGAAATGAGGTAGAAACAAAAATGCCAAAGGAGAATTAGAAAAATAACAGCTTACTTCTTGTAGCTGCTGAACATAATCAATACCAGTCAAATTTGGCCAGACAGGTGAAGGTACAAATTATTTTTTATTCAGCCCCTGCTTTTCAGATTTACACCTTTTCCAATTATCTACCAGAATGGCATCAGTAGGATTATTTGTAGCTGTGGTAAAAGTAATAAGTAAAGAAAAGTGTCTGCTCTATAGTAAATTGAGCTGAATGTTAAAGAGAGACTCACACTTTTCTCAAATGACTTCAGTATTTGCTATGCTGTAGATTGAAGGATTGTTAATTTCTGCCAGTTGGCCTTTCTACATCTACCAATTAGCCTTTTATTTTTAATAAGTGACACAGCAGCAAATGGCAATTGCCACATAGCTTTTAATTTATTTATTGCTATACTGGTACTTTACTTGATTGCTCTAGGAGCAGGCACTCCACACGGATTCTATGGAACTTCATTTAATAAATACTTCTGGTGAATAATGATGATGATGCCGAGGTGCTCAAAATCTCATTTTGATAACATCTCATGAATGCAATAGGTCAGTCCATACATCATTCCAAGCTGTCACATAGTTAGCTATTTATTTGTTTTCACCTTAGTTTGAGGAATGAACCAACACCCACCCGTTATGATTAGTATTCAACAAAATATGATTTTAAAAAAAATTCTGGCATAATAAATGAGAATATGGTCATTAGATTATATGCCTGCTCCTAAGGATTCCACTACTGGCTCAAATAGCCCCTATGAATAAGTTTTAGCTTTGACATATTGGACTTGCAACCGCCAGTTACCATGAATGATACTTTGCAAAAGTAATTCATGTAATCCCAATGGAATGGGGTTATTTTGTATTTCATGAAATCATTTTTCTTTCTTTCTAATTAAACTTTTACTTAGACATGCCTAACTTAGTAATGTTGATTCTTTCTGTTCTGCACCTAAACCTATTGCTTTACTTCTTCCCCATGTCCTTATACTTTAGAAAGATAGCTTTAAGGTAGTTATTATCGGGCCAAAGGTTTGTATGTCTGTATATGTTTTTTTCTTCCAGACAGATATGTTGGAATTTAAGGATATTTGAATTTCATGTATCCTGAGTATGTCACAACACTATGCATATTGTATGTTAGTAGGATGTAAGCAACAGTATGTTCCCTTGAAAAGCAGTGTTTCTCTCTCTCTCATTCTCTCTCTCACTTTAGTTTGCATAAAATAGCATGAGCATGCCCAGGATAAAACCAATCCTTGGTTTTGTGGCATACTGCCCAAAATTTACTAGTATTGTCCTAAGTGCTACCACTATATTTCTTTGTTTTACTAAAAAAATTATGTGAATTCCTTGATTGACCAAATCAGTTATGGGTTCTGGAAGTCAATATTTATGGGCCCATCTTGTGACAACTTGTGACATCTCATTATAAAAGGCTGTGAATTAAAATAAAATGATGGACCAGGGAAACAGTAATTATACAGAGGAATTAGTAAGTTAGTGAAAGTTGTAGTCGGTCAATGAAAGTTGAGGAAGTGATTGGAAGTTAAAGTGATCAGTAGAATGCAATGGTTTGATAAGTGTAAATTGGGAGGTGTCAGAGTGTTGATACATAGGATTTTTTTTAGTGAAAGAACAGAGAAAGACAAGCTAGATGTACTGACAGGATGGCAAAAGAGAGGAGAGGAAAGGAGAGGAAAGGAGAGAAAAGGAGGAAAGGGTGCCTTCTCTGGCAGAGCCTGGGTTGCAAGCTTCAGAGTGGGTTGAGAGTCAGAAAGGTACAGAGCCCTGGTGAGAGGATAGGATAAGGAGAGCTGAATTGATGTTCACTGTCCTGTGTGATTGGGTCCTTTAGAGGTGCTTTAGTTAGCCAAGTCCTGAAGCTGCTATGGACTGGCATATGTTCCTGAGCAACAGTCTTTTTATCACTGATTATGATCTACAGAGAAGGTCACAGAAGATCACATGGCACTTTTGTGGTTGTAGCTGTCTCCTGGGAGACAATACTCAGTGGAACTAGCTTTGTGAGCAGGGATTGGGAATAAAGAAAATGAAGGAGAAGGGGAAGGGAAAAGAACAGTTGTAGACTGTTACACAGGGACAGTGGGACTTCACACTTGGAGTGAAAGAAAGAAATAGGGTTTTTCTTCCTGAATGAAGAGAATGTGAGACCTGAGAAAATGACAGAAGAATATGTTACTGTGGGTTTGATTGTAATAGCTAAAGAGGCTGCCAAGTGACTAGCTTAAATGCATCATCTTGGTGGGGTGTGAGATAGTGGGATAAAAAGATTGTGCTATAGAATGGATTTAGCTGGGCAGGATAATGGGTTAGGGGCTTTTAGGATTGATGGGGATTAGAAGATGAGATGAAGATCAGAGTGGTGATGGGCAGAGGGTGATATGACAGAATGCAAGGGTTGGGTTAGGGTTCGGGAAGATGTCATTCTTACAAGGTAGGCCAGGTCAGGAAACAGACATCACAAAGACTACTGGAACTCTATTGTTTTAGGGTATAATAACAAAATCTTGAAAGTCTGACAGAGCTTTCCTCTTATATCAAAGAGAATCAAGCCATGGTTATACTGACTTTCTTTCTCAGTCTTTCTTCTTTTTCAGAGCTAGGTTCATATTTATTTTACCATTCTTGCATTCCTTCTTCAGCTTATCTCTGTACTTCTCTATGGAAGGAGGATTGGCTACCTGAAACAGTCAGAAAGAATTCAGATGTGTAGAGAACTGATCTTCCTGATTATCACCAAGCAATCAGATTAACAAAAGAAGATCATCCATTAGTGTAACATTAGAGATTAGAAAGGGCTCTTGTCTTCCTATGCTGCTTGTAATGTTTCTCAATATATAAGGCAGCTACCTGCAAAGAGAAATCAGTGCGTGGATTGTTTAAAAGTAAGTAGACACAGACAAAGAACATCAGCAGGGAAGCAGCACTTTTTGCATATAAAAGTCTTTGCTTGGAGAAACCTTTGAAAAAACAATTCCCAAATGGAAGGGCTCTTTCAACATTGGTTTGTCACAAACTGGGACCAGATCATTCTAACTTTCAAGCAATTGATTTCCTTGATGCATTTTTTGGAAAATCAATGCTTTGTTATAGGTGTTTCCTTAAGATCCAAAAGGAAATAGTGAAGTCATGATAAAACTCTGGTGACCTGATGGATAATTTCTATGTGTCCTTCCCTGACAGCAGTAGACTCCTGGGAAATCAAAATGAACACTTATTTGTTTGTTTGTTTGTTTATTTATTTTGCCATTCACTTGTGTCCGATCCTCGGCAACTGCCTGGACTGGTCCCTGCAGTTTTCTAGGCAAGGTTTTTCAGAAGTGGTTTCCCATTGCCTCCTTCCTAGGGCTGAGAAGAGTGACTGGCCCAAATTCACCCAGCCAGCTTTCATGACTAAGATGGGACTAGAATGCACAGTATCCCAGTTTCATGCTTAGAGTAGGTTAATAGAAATAAATAAGGCTTAATTTAATGTACTGCAAATATGACTCTGCTATATTTAGTTACCTAGATGGTTATTTAGAACAGGATATCTAACTCACTCAAAAACAAAAGTTTGTATAGATGTTTTAAAAGTATCAAATATTGCACCTTGCCATTTGAATTTCTTTGTAGAATTTAATTTTCAATAAAGCACCTTCATTTTTCAATTAACTTAGATAGGAAAACATATTACACCCATGAGATGAATACCAAAGATTTTTCCTGAGATTTTTAGCCACAGTGATTTGAGAAATTCAATGAATGTAAACATCAACATTTTATTTCAGTGCTAACAATCATAAATCTAAAATAGTCCTGTTCTTACTTTGTCAGATTCCCTGATCAAGGTTTTCACAGAAACCCTTATCAGGGCAGCTCCCATTGTGTCATTCTCACAAGTTGCAGGATGGGAGGGAGTGTGTGAAGTTGGAATGTAAGGGGTTGTTTTGGCTATAAGCACATCAAGGACACGAGGTTGAGATACGACAGGAATACCATCTGGATGGGAGGGGGAGTGACACGTTTCGTGGGAAAGGGGACTAGCTAAGGGAATGTAGTTTAAAGTAAGTTTTGGTGGGAAGTCTTTATTTGCAGCTTGCCTTCTGTACCGTTCATTACGCTTCAGTAAAACAGTTCAAAGAAATCCAGTTTCTTGACTGTGTGTGTGAATGCTTGAATGAGCAGTGCTGACAACTTATTCATACACTGAAATTGTAAAGGAGGTCTCTCTGTTTTGACACTTAATAATAGTTAATTATAATTATTGATTATAATTAATTAAAATTATTGAATGTTTAAATTCAATAATTTCTTAAATTGTTTGAAAAATTATACCATTTATTTGTATACTGAAATTATGTTACACCATTCCTGAATAGCACTAGCTTAAATCAATAATGGCTTTAAGTCTACACAATTGGTTCTTTTATGCTGAAGGTTCATGGAGCCAGATGTAGTATTACTCTACCACCTTCTTCATGAAAACTCATTTTAGTTGTTTCAATGTTTTCTGCTTTTCTCAGACATTTTAATTTTTAGCCGATCTTGTTCCAAAGGTGAGCCTTTATTCTTACAAGTAACTGGGCCATATATTATTCTTTCTCTCTTGCAGTGGGGGAAGCTCCTTTTGTAAATATTTCTGTAGATTAATTGCTCTTTTTATGGGAATTTTCTCAGCCCTGGGATTACAGAGAGGGGGAATGCTGAAACTAAACAAGATTCCTTCAAGTTGCAAGTTTTCACATAATTGTCAGCAACTGGAAATGGATCTCATACATTGTACAATCAAAGTAACATTGGCATTGCCCACCTATGTCTGTGTCAGAAACAATGGATAAATTGAATATGGAAATATATGCTAACTTAACCAGAAGGCACACAATAATTATAATCATGACTATCTGTTGCCCTCTGCTAGTCTTCACTTGAGAAAAATTAGTAGGTTTGATATTTCATTACTGGGGGAAAAACCCTCTCATGACACCTGCATAGCACAGTAACTATTAGCCTTGCCCTTCCAGCATAGGTTGAATCGTGGCATTGAAGTAGAGGGGTTACATGGTTCATCACTGTTTTTATGCCAAAGAATGCTCCCAGAGCTGCTCTTTCCCTCTATTTAAAGAGCAGACAAAGAGACTAAGGCTAAAAGAAAACAGCTTTATCATAGCAAAATAGGGCTAATATTTCAACTGTGACCTATGTTTTTTTAGAGCTACTATGCAATGCTGCAAAGTCATGAAAGTCATTTATAATATTTGCAAAGAACATCCATGTGAGTAGATAAGCTGACAATTATTTCTTAAGCCACTACTGCCATGCCTGTATAAGACAGAAGCTGAACTGAAATTTAAGTCCAATATAATGTTCAAGCAAACTTTTTTTGACCACTTGTTTTGGGCTGTTTGGTGTTGTTTTTGAAGCAGGCACTGAACTAACATGTCTCCATTGATAAAAGGCCTACAGCCTTTAACAAAGATCTGAAGAGAGAATCAAGTTGTCTTAAGAATGCCTCTGGAGTCTATGTTGGTTCTACAGTAAGAGCATTAAAGAAATAAATTGAATATTAAGGCTGGTACTTTGCTTTTCAGCACACTACTATTCCATTTATTATTATTCCTAATTTTATTTACTTGAAAGATTCTGATAATTAAAAAATAAAAGCTAATAGGGAGCTAGGCAGACCTCAAGGCAGGAAATATTGCCAGGCATGCTAGCTTTCTGATATTTGGCTAAGAATATAGGATGTTATATTGGAGGGTGGATAGATATAGAATTAAAAGATCAGCAAGAGGGGAATAGGCCATTATTTAATACAGGGGTTAAACAATCTGTGGTCTTTCAAATATTGCTATACTATAACTCCCAGGAGCCATAACCAGCAAAGCTCTAGTATGAGGGTTGCTGGGAATTCAACAATATTGGGAGGACCATGAGTATCTGTCCTTACTTAGTAATCCAGTAATCAGATAAAAAACTATCATACATCTCAAAGTTGTTTCAAATTATGTTGAAGCAATCTTATTTTTTAACTTTTATAAAATAAGCATAGACAACATATAAGGGTCAGTGTAGATGCTGCCTAATTGTGCATACATTTAGTTGTTATACTAAATAAAAATATCAGCAGCTGTTCCTTTTCTGATATTCCTAGATTCAAGGTAGTGACCATAGTTACAAGGGGAATTATTGCTTTAGCACAACTGCCTGCTTCCTGAGAAATCACATTGTATACTTTTCACATAAAGAGATGTTAATCTTAATTCCTCTAGCATGTGCCAAGAAGAATATTCTACCAGAACATCAGAAATAAACTAAATTAAAAACACCATTGGATTCACAAGGATTTTAGATCAGGAAAAGGCTGGTCAAGGCATATTGTTTTATAGCCTTTTAATATACTGTGTATTATGTATGTGTACATTATGTATTGTATTTATTTTATTTTTATTTTGTAAATCAATTTGCTACCTTTTATGATGAGAAATAACTAATAAAATGAGGAAGAGGAGGAGGAAAGGAAGATGTGAGAGGACAAATTTGAAAATATAAATATACAATATGTGATTATTATATCAACACAAATTGACATATTATTTTCTCAGTTACTTTAAAAATGGATCTGCCCATGAAATAAAATTGTAAAATGTAAGGAAAAGCTGCGTAATTAATAATAGGGCTAATAATGGCATTTCAGATTTGAAGCAAAAAGGTACTCAAAGAGCAACTCTTATATCACAAATGTTTACCCTTATCACAAGTGCCAATCTGATTTGAGAGGAGAAATTCCATACTTTTGGTCAATCCCCAAAGGCCTGTCTACCATTCAAAAAGCTCAGCAATGCAGTAACTTTTCAAAACTTTGAAAAAAAGAATTTTTCAGCTATTTCATAAAGTTTAGAAGAGAAGAGTAATCCCATCAACCTCCACCATGGACTTCTTACAAGGAGGAATCAAATGCTAGCTAGACTTCATTCTGTCTATCTTTCTTCCCATTATGAGCTACCACAGAGCTGAAATACTCAAATCCACTTCCAGCAGGAGTTGTAGCAGAAATCTTTTTTAATCTCTAATGTGGGCACACATGTTATTGGGATGCATGTGGACAAAAAGTACTCAGGTAGTCTACATGAAGGACATCATTTGCTCTTTACAGACAGGTAATTCATTGGGTTATGGAGAAACCAGAATAGTTTTGAATGGAGACCAGGATTTTACTGGAGGCAAATACCTGTGCCTATATACTTTGTTTGATTGCTTGTTTAACAGCAAATCATGTTCTATCCCTACCAGGCTTCCAGATAAATTTCAATGAAAATATTATTAAAAAGTATCATAAAACTAAGAGAAAAAAACATAACATGGTACAATAACATACAATTAAAAAGCAGGTGGTACTACTTGGCCAACCTTGTCTGGACTTGGATGCTCATTAGGATCTGGATGAGAACCCTCCAAGGAAACCCAGGGCTGTAAACTGGAGTGGAGTACCAAAAAAATCCCAGAAGGTGGCAATGGAAAACCACAATACACACTGCTACCAAGAAAACTACATGACAAGTCCATAAAGTCACCAGAAGCTAAGCTGGACTTGAAGGAGACCTAACTTTATTTGATTCACACGTGTTGGCTTATTACCAACAGATTGTTACAGTAGTTAGCAGAATCAAAGGGATACAGTCAAATCAATATGGATTTTTACATTAATCTCATCTGCATGCTTTGGACAATTATTCAGTAGAAAATTAAAAGGATTTACAGATATGTCCAGTACTTTCATTGCTCAGCACAGCAAGCCAGATGTCAAGAGCTTCTGTGTTGTTCTGAGCTGCTGTTCTAATTTGTTTTCAAATTACCTCTCTGAGACCTTGTTTATTATCTGTAAAAATTGCTCAATGTGGAGATTTATTGCAGAGGTATGCAAATATATGTGATTGCCTGCCTGCCTGCCTGCCTGCCTGCCTGCCTGCCTTCCATTACTATTAGATAAAATACCAAAATCATAATTCAATCTTGGTAGAGTTTAATCCAACCCAATTTTCAATAATGCATTGCCTTGCTGCTACTGTTTATCACTTTTCCTGCTTCAACATATTATGGACTTCAAAGGTACAAGTTATTGTCCAATATCTTTGTTAAAGGGAGATGTAAAAATCTTGATTGCAACTTTAGCATGTAGGCTGCTGAATGTGCTACATTAATAATGTATTCTGTACTTTTATAAAAAGACATTAGGATTCTGATAACATTAGAATACTTGTGGATATTTTAGCAATTCAGTCTGAGAACAGTTCAAGAAAATGCTGTTGTGAGTTCATTGGATTTGGAAAAAGCTTTTGATATGTACAGATTAAATTAATCTCTATGTACAGATTAAATGTTTAAATAAAAATATATATCCTTTGTGGGATAGATTATAAATATTAGAATCTATACAACAGAACTGTTTCATCATTGTTATTTTAGACATTTTCATCTTTAATTCTTGATTTTTTTCAGATGCCAGGAAATCAAATAACTTTTTTAACACAAGCGCACAGACACAGACATACACACACTTATATTAGGTTTAAAATATTCATTCATATAAATCAACTATAGAATTGGTCAGACAAATGGTAAGAGAGTGACCATCTTTATCTAATCATTTATATTGGTTGTACATACTGTACTTCTTATCATCCAAGAGCTTTTCATCATTAATCAGCTTTCTCTTAGTGACTGTCTTAAGCAATCTTCCTTAGAACTCATTAATTTCCTTCCCAGCCATCTGGATGCACTGTGCTTAAGGTGTGAGTATAATCCTCCATTTTAGGTTCTTGCTTCCTAAGCATGCTTTCTAGTTGATGTGTTCAAGAGACAGTCAATCAGACTTTTATTTTACTTCAGTCTAATGGAAGAGATGAAACTTCATTTCTGTGGAAGTCTTTTAAACACCTTTAATCAGAAAAGATTTAGGCTGACACTGTAAAATTTAGAAACCCTTGAACCCTTGAAACCCAGCCATTTGCTATGGGAAAACAGACCTGCTTCTTCATTATTCAAGCACAAAGATGAAATAAAGAAAATAGTTCAGAATCTCTGCTTTTAAGAAGTGTCATGTATACATTAATAATTTTAAGACAGCCTATCCAAAAGAGAATATTTTCCAATATAATATTGTTCCTATATTTTTCAGCTCATAATGGCCTACAAAAAATATGGATGTGCTGTATATATTTAAACATGTACAATTATTTTAATTTATTAAATAAACTTAATGGCTTCCTAAATAAGAAAACATAAACTTTATCAAATAAGACAAATATAGCAACAAAATAAATACAATACAGTTAGCCCAAGACCAAAATACAATCATTCAAATCATAAAAGCAGAATGGTAGAACTGAAGTGGAAATAAAAATTAAAATAAAAAACACATTATAAATTAGTATAGTGTGTGACCCAGTCAACATGTTTTTATATTAATAGGGTCTTTGTGTTGCTAAATGGGGAAAAAATGGGGAAATGCCTATTCCATACCAGGTCCTCTATTATCTCTCCTGCAGAAGTGTCCAAGGTCTTGAGTTTTACTTCTTCATCATCTGCTCCCCCTTTATATGTTGTGAATACCAACAAATATGGAATTTCTATTTATAAAATATGCACTTCCTCTACCAGTGAGTTTATAAGGGAACCCCAATGTAGGAGAGAGTCTATGGTGGCTAAAAATAGAAGGAATCTGGTAGCACCTTTTCAGATTAACGAAGTATATTAAAAGGCTTAGCCATTCCATCAGTCTGATAAAGTGAGCTGTAACTCATGAAAGCTTATGCTTTTTGATAAAAAATGTTAGTCTGAAAAGGTGCTACCAGGGTCATTCTGATTTAAGGTAATCCCATGTACATCCTCCTGAGTGTCTTAGAAAAATGGAATGGTAAAAAGAAAAAAAAATGAATAATATAACTAATTGGCTATCCTTTGTAGATATTCATTGTAATGGCATTTAAACTGATCAGGGTTTAATGTACACTTATGTTAGTTCTTGGGCTATAAGAAGTTGGATGTTTTGGGGGACATCTTCTAGTAATCACATGACTCTTTTAGATGGCCTGCCTCCTATATTTAAATAACGTTTTAAAGGTATTAATACAGATAGTCCTCGCTTAACGATCATTCATTCAGTGACTGTTTGAAGTTACAATGGCACTAAACAAATTCTACTTATAACCAGTCCTTGAAGTTACAGCTGTCGAAGCACCTCCATGGTCATGTGCTTGGCAGCCCACCCGCATTTAAGACTGCAGCCTATGCTTCAACTTCCCCACCGACCTATCTTCCCCCCATCTCTGCCCTTTTGACCACCCTGCACTCCTCTGCCCCTGCCACCCATAGCTAACCTTTGCTGTCTTTTTCCTCCCCTGTATCCTCCTCTATATATTTGAAGTATCTTTCCAACACTCTCCAGGAGCAGCAGCTAACTATGCAGAAAGAAAAGAAAGAGCATAAGCTACATGGGGATTGTGAAGAGCTGTGTTTTCTTTAAGGATGATTAATTTGAAAAGATACTCAAAGCTGACATGCTGTCTATGCCAAAGCTAAATTCTATATTCTAGCTTTCCTGTAACACAGTAATGAATTTCATATGAGTGATGGGTTGGGAACTGCTTGAACATATTGAGAAAGTCTCAGCTAAGTACATTGGGAGGAGGGAAAATAAATGTCTGCTAGATTATTTTAAAAGAGCTCAGAGACAATTACTGTGATTTGCTATGTATTCTGTGACTAGGTTTTGCCAATGTATTGTGATCATTGATCATTTCCTGATTTTGAACTTCCTAGTAATTCAGACCCATTGTTTCTTGTCCTGTTTTCTGGAACAATTCTGAACAACTTTGCCCTGCCCTGTCTTCTACATGACAGCTCTTCAGATACTTGAAGACAGCTATGATGCCTTGCCACAATCTTGTCCAGGCTAACATACCCAGTGACTCTAACCATTCCTCATAATTTTTTGTTTGTTCGTTTGTTTCCAAGTCCATTATTTTCTTGGTTGCTTGCCTCTGGGTATGCTCAAGTTCAAGTACATGCCAAAATTGACGAGATAGTACCTGAGACTAAGATGTTGATTTTGTGTCTAGAAAATAGTTGTCAAATTTGTGAATGCCAAGTAGCATCACAATAGCAATATTCTAGGTGTGGTCTAACCAATGCAGATCTTGATCTTGATGCTATATTTCTCTATGTGGTTCCTTGGATTGCATTTGTTTTAATGCAGCTGCATCATAGCACTGGCTCATATTTAGCTTGTTATCTATGAAAACACCAGATCTTACTTACAGGTACTGCTCTCTCCCTCCCTACCTGCATTCTGAAAAATGAAGAGGGCAGGTCTAAAAAGTGGGCTTTTTTTTTTTTTTGGTATTCATTCACATGTTATATAATTAGCAAGTATGAGAAGAATGAAAACCCAGTGGTCCTAATAACATAAAGTGAATTTCATTTGGCTGAAATAAATTCTTCCTATCAATAAGAACTTAAAATTGTGAAATAAAATACTGGACAATCTATAACTTTGCTTAAGTATACGTAGCCAAGAATTTATTAATGGTCATAAAATTATTCAGCCTATTTTCAAACCTTGCTAAAGAATTACTGCAATAACCTCCTTCTGTAGTAAATTACACAGGTTGCTTTTTGAAGAAATATTTCCTTTACACTAGTAATAAATTAACTGGCACTCTATTTCATGGCATGACCTTTTTCACTTGTGTTTATATGAGATGGTATGAAGGAGGAAGCTAGCATTTTTCATAGTCCCTTTCATAAGTCTGAGAACCATCTTACTGCACAGAAAGAAACATTTATAAAACAACAAAGAATAACCAAAGGAATCCAAAACTTTGGCTCTTTTATAAAGTGGAATCACCTTGGAACTGGCATACAGCAGAGGCATTGGACTAGGTCAACTTATAAACCATAGAGAGATAACCATCTATATATTGTAACTTACTAGCTATTTGACAGCCCCTTTGTTCAAGTCATGCAACAACAACCAGCATAGGTCATTGGTAGGACACAGATTTCCACTTCAAAGATTCTGAAGATTCCATCATTTCTAGTGACAATGAAGTCCGGGTGTCAGGCTGAAAAAAGGTACATCTGAAAGCAGAGCAGTTTTTCATTAGTCTTTTGAGCAGCATGTCAGCACTGCAAAAATAAAGATGGGCCAAAACAAAAATTAAATTTGATATCATCATAATGATAATTTAATGAAATAAAATGAGTAATACAGCTAATATGATTACTGCTGATGCATTTACAATATCCCTTTTCTATCACTTTAAACACAATTATAATTTAGGGACAATGTTTAGAGAGTTCTGGGGCTGCAGCTAAAGTTTTAAATGGGAGTACATGTTGCCTGGGGTCTCAGGTGGAGCATCCTTGCGATAGAGAGCCTCTGTTAGTTACAATAGGTATGGGGAATTATAACATAATTAGAAGATCACCTGTTAAATTTGCATTAGGTAGTTAGGACATCTGACAATTGCATTTCCTCCAGATTTTGTGATACAAAACGTAAATCACCTTTATACTTACAGGACATACATTTCAATTCAATTGTAGAACATCTAAATTTGGGCAAAGTATTCACAATTTATATTTCATGATCAATTTTTAATGAGTTTGCTTTGTAATTGGGCCAGCTTTTGAAGAAAACTCATCATCATCATCACCACCACTACCACCACCACAGGTAAATAGTCCGTTATATAAGAGCTTCAGTAGGTGCTGTTGTGCCTTCCTACAAAAACACTGGAGGACAACTATTATAGCTAGAAATTCCAACCTGCAAGACTGAGGAATTACCCTAAATAAATCATTTGCTGTAGTTTATGATTTTGGCTCATTCTACTGTAGCTAAAATAACAACTTGATCTTTGTTTTTTCTTATTTTGCTGTATTACTTATACCTACAGCCAGCACTTTTTCCTGGCCCTGATTCCATAACATGTTCCTGCACAATGGTCCAAGGGCTTCTCCCCCAAATCCTGAAATTTCAAGATTTCAACACTTTTTCATAAACATATCATGAGATTTAACAAAAAATAAATTATTATTTTTTATTTAATTTTATAATAAATAATATAATTATTTAATTGGGAGCATGGCATTATTCAGGGTGACATGATGCTGATCCCTAACTTAGATGAGAAGATAATCCCTGGTTTCACAATACTGGCATTGCACTGAGATTGATTTAGTTCCTTGGCACATTTTCCAATGAGCTAATGCACCAGGAAATAATTTATAGCCTAGCCAGAGGTCAGTCAAAAAGGGCCCTTTATCATGGACTGCCTTGAAAGCTGTCATTGTTTTCCACCATAACTGAAGGATAAGCATCAAGGGGAAAGAGCCACACACAGACACAAGTACATTGTACCATGATACAAGAAAATCCTAATAATGCCTTTCAGGCACTATTAATTATTTTTAAAGTATACAAAGAAATAGAAGCAGAAAATCTGAAAGAATTCAGGAAAATGTATCCTTTATATTACTGGGAAGATTAGAAAGAGAACAAAACAAATTACATGTTACCTACAAGAATGTTTTTGAGTGTGCAAGAAATGCATAAATGTCTTTTTGGGGCAACCAAGAAGGAGCTAGAAATTTAAGTTTACAGTAGATTTAGAGATTTAGATGGATAACTGGTAAGAAACTTGAACAAAATTCTCCCACAGATGACAACAAGCACATGAAGGGATAAAATGGAGAGGATATCCATCAGACCAAAGGCTGAGTGATCTTGTCACACAGCAATCAACATGAGTTTATATGAGATTATTAGATTAACAGTATAAAGGATGTTTACATTTATACTCTAAAGCAAATATTTTCAAGCATCTGGTTATGATTACATTACAGTCACTTTGAAATAACTAAGCTTATGAGCTGCATAAATTATGTACCCTAATTTTTGGCACTTTCATAAAATTAAATCATTACAGATGCATGCAGACGTGACTCCAAGTGATAGCAAGGGAAATCAGCCATTCTCCCGCAAATGTTTGCAACTCTCTTGTTCTGCCATCCAACTGGAACTTTACAGATAATACATTCAATTAGACCTATTATTTGAATCACTTATTTTCAATGGCCTTTAAGGAAGCCTCTTTGTTCACTCTATGCTCTATACAAGTAGCAGAAGCCAAAGCACCCAGAGATGTAAGAGACATCTTCAGTATCCAGGGCTCATGGAAATCTCTTAGGACTGGATTGGTGCTTTGCAAACATGTGCAGAACTACCAAAAGTGATTTCCCTTGCTGATTTTCTGGCTTGATTGATTGATGTCTCCACCCAAATATGTCCTGCCTCAAAGAAGAAATGAGTCTGGAAAGTTGACCAAGGCTTTAGACTAATCCCAAAAGATACAGTAGTATTTTCAAAAGGAAATTGGCCCATTTTCTTCATGTTTTAAAATGTTGAGCAAGCAGTCATTGACAATTGTAGAGCTTTTTGTGAAACTAAATGCCTCAGTGCGTGTACGCAGCATTAAAAAAAATGCTATCCACAGAAATAGGTTGTGTCCTCAAAAGTCTATGGCAGAATGCCCTGGTAATACCAGAGAACCACATGACAAATGTCTAATTAAAAGAGTTAGTGATCATCTGTAATGAAGAGGGGAAAAAAGAACTGAAAGAGATTCTAGCCAGATTTGCTTCTTGTCCCAATTTGCTTCCTGCTTCTAATTGTACTCATTTCATTAATAAGATAAACTAACAATATTAATTACCTTGAATATTTAAGTGAAAGCTAAACTTCCCTCATAATCCTCCTTTGCTTCCCTAAATCAGGTTCTTCATTTGGTGCTGAATATATCCCATTTCATCTGGATCTGTAGCTATTTATTACTTTTTTTAGCTTTGAGTGATTTATGACTTTAAAAAAAACCTCAGCATCCATGCTCAGCACAAAATAACATTTTTAAGAGAGTGTGAAATTATGTTCACCTCTTTACCATGGGCAAGAAAAACACCTGCCTACAGTAAGCTTCTTACTAACCTTTTTTGACTCTTTAACTCTCAATTCAATTCCCATTCTCACAGAAGCACTTATCCATGCACTCTCTCCATAAGTTTTTCTAGACCCAAAATCTGGCATTAATCTCCTTTCTTTTGCTAGAGATTAACAGTGACTGGGAATTTGAATCTTGCAGTTTGTGGACCTATCAATCCATCATCTCTCTGAACAGCAAAATTAGCACACTTATGCCTAGAAAGCTGCTATTCATCCCTCTTTCCTCCACCACTTTAGTGTACTTGAATCACAAGCTTGGAGGAAAAATCAGTGAGAATTCCTGTTGGTAGAGCCATCTGTCTTCATGCCCATTATTAACTCTCTCTCAAATACCATTGTATTGAAAACTGAGCAATATTCCCATGCAGGCTGACTGCAATTATACAGGTAAGATCAAGCTTGTCATCTACATCTTTGAAATTTAATTTTCTTTATGTGAATAGGCACCTTAATAGGCTCTATAGATTAGGGTAAAGAAAGATACCATTGCAACAGAATGTCCTTTGTAGATTCACAGTTGTTTCTGATTATTGTATTTTTGCCTGCTGACAACCCTGTAAGCATTTTTTTAAATTAATTAAGTAGCTGTGTATGAAGTGCCTTCAACAAATTAGTTTCTATTCTAATTAGAAAGAGCATTCCAAGATCTCAGTCAGGGCTCTTTTGCAACTAAGGTGGCTGAAATGGGACAACTGTGCTGTAATTGTTCTGGGATTGTGATATTTGACTAATTCCTCTGTAGTCAGAAATCTCCATTTTAGTGTATTCAAGCAAAGCAGAACAACTGCTATGCTTGTGTCCTACCCACTTAAATAAATAAATAAGTGGCAGTTGTACTATTTATGCAATTTTGTAAATGAAAAAGAGCAACAGGGAGCAAAGCATTCCTCTTTCCCAGAAGAATCTGAATAAAAAGACATCCAAGCTCAAATTAGATTCCAAACATGGAATCAGTAGGAATTATGAACAGTGGAATTATGAAATCGCAAATTCCAGGGCAATGTCAACTTAATCTAGATTCCAGATGCTTCACCATTCCTTTACAGAGATACCAGGAACTAACTCCTGGAATATGGGACCTAGGTCTCATCCCCTGCCTAAGATGCTCTGATCAATTTGCAGAATTTTTTGCAATGAAGTTAGTCGAATTCATGTGAGTGTTCGCTCCTCACAGGCAAAATCCAATGTGACAACAGGAGCAACATCTGAATATATATTATCTGGGATTTCTATGTGGCCTGTGAACTCTAATATGATAGAGATATAGCACTCTATAGTATGACCTCCACCACATGTGGCCTTGATACATGTCATTTCTTCAGAGTATATGTGACTCTCTGGATCTGGGAAAGTATCACTTTTCTTTATGAGAGACTTTGCCAGTGGCTTAAGATAAGCCATGGTCTGCACTCTTCAGAAGACACCCTCCTTGGATCCAGTCATTTTTGACAACTCCTCCCCATTGCCCAGCCTCTCCTTTTTGGAAAAAGTTGTTGAAATGATCAGATTTCAAGGGGACTAAGACAACACTAGTCACTCTAGTGGATCAACTTTATAAGGACATGGATGGGGGAGTACATCCCTCCTGGTTCTGTTAGACTTCTCATAATCCTTCAATACCATCAATCATAGTATCCTTCTGGACTGCCTACAGAAAGATACTATGCAGGGGGTGGGGATTGGAGTCACTGCCTTGCAGTGGTTCCACTTCTTCCTCAGTCAGTGATTCCAGTCAGTGGTCACGGGGAAGGCGGATTACCCCTTGCTCACCTGTGGAGTACTGCAGAGGTAGAGTCTCTCTCCAATACTCCCCTGCTCTTTAACATTTGCATGAAGCTGATGGGACAAGTCATTCAACAGTTCAGGGAATAATATCATCAGTAAACCGATTATATCGAGTTTTATTTTTCTACCTCAGATCAGATTGGAGATGCTGTGGTGATCTTGGAACTATAAATTCTGGATGGAATAGGACAATCTAAAGTTAAGCTATAGTAAAATAATATTAGTATTTATACATTGGGGTTCCCTACATATCTAATGTGATCTCTCAAAGGAGAAGGTTTACCTCTGAAAGTGCTGGTCCATGAATTGGGTCTTCCTGAAAAGGAAGGAAGGAAGGAAGGAAGGAAGGAAGGAAGGAAGGAAGGAAGGAAGGAAGGAAGGAAGGAAGGGAGGGAGGGAGGGAGGGAGGGAGGGAGGGAGGGAGGGAGGGAGGGAGGGAGGGAGGAGATTCTCATTCCACCATTTTATCCTAGTCTTCAACCTCCAGTTACCTGTTAGACAAATGAAAGATGGAATGTGAAACACAGCCCAGTCCAGGTTCCCAAAGAGTTTGTCCCAAGCAATAAGGATAATGCAAGGTATTCCATCATATTTTTCTGCTGCCTCAAGAACTGAAAGAAAATACTTTAATGTGACTGTGACGAAGAACCCTCAGTTAATCAAAATATCTGCTCTACTGGTATCACTAATAAGACTCATGGTGTTTTCCTCTCTGTGTTTGAAATACCTTCTAATCCTCTCAGAAAATAGTCATTTCTGGGTGATTATATCAACTTCCCAATAAACTCTCAATTTCAGAAATCAATAAGATATTTGAGAGGAGTGCCAGCCATATCAGCCAGAAAATGCTTGTATCTTCAATAATTCATTAGAACCCATTAACTTCTAAGATCTGACCATTTTTAATAGCTTTCCACACTTCCAGAGCATTAAATCATTTAAAAGCCTATAGTTTAATGGGAAATGAATCATCCATCAGAAGAGAATAGATGTAAAATCTCCTATTTTCAGGGCAATATTATGGGAGGTAGAAAATAAGAAATCAGCACCATTTCATTTTCTCTTCGGTGAGCATAGCAGTGTTCCAGAGATCAAGGGTGCATAGTATGGCCCGTGTTCCACATGCAGTCCCCATTTTGCACTGCCTCCAGACTGTGATTATGCCACTAATAAATGATAGAAAATGCCAGAATTGCAATAGGTGTTTCTTGGCAATCTTGATTTGAAAGTAAATTAGATAGGGATACTCATAATCCAATGCACATAACACATTTATGAAGATCAAAAGTATCTTCAACCCCCTGAGATATTGTTTTTAAAAATGGCTGAAAATCCCACCTCCCAACTCATCATATCTTTAAAAAATCATTTTAAAAAGTATGACTCCTTCCAATGAAAAGTTGACCTCCTCTGTAATAAATAATGTGGTTATAAATTTTCTCTGTCTCACGCCAGAATGAGCAAGCCTTCAATATCACAGCCATCTGCCATTATAGTGGCAATGCAGCTCTACTCCCAATGTAAGGTGAACAAAAGATTACACTGTCCATAGCTTTATTAATCAAAATAGAATTTGGGGTCCTGCAATGTTAAATGGTATATATTTTCTGTCCTGAATATTTCAGAAAGTTATTCATTTCCTCTAAAGCAGAATGCAAACTGAATCTAAAAATTGCATGAAAGACTAGACAATTCAGTAAAAGTCTGCTCATATTTTTGTTTTGTTATTTTGTAATTAGCCATTGAAAAAATGTTTTATATTTTGATTGTACATGTAAGAAACCAAACAGTTTCAATTAATAAAAGATGCTAAGTTAGATTTATTCATTTCTACATGGCTCAGGATTTTCCCCCTTTTTGCTGTTTTCACAGATAATTACTTCTATCTCTACTGCAAATTATTCCTCCCTCCAAAACTACATTAAACAAACTATATCATCACAGTCGTTAGAGTAATCCAACAGGGCTAGAGTAGTTGTTGCTCTCTGCTTCACCTACTGTACAATATGGTAATTTTTCACACTCAGTTAAATTTGTAGACCCCATTTATATCTAGGTGTATAACTTTTTATGGCTCTTGGCCATCCTCATGTGTTCTCTGCAACTGTGGAGGTGGTGGAAGACGAGGAGGAGGAGGAGGAGGAGGAGGAGGAGGAGGAGGAGGAGGAGGAGGAGGAGGAGGAGGAATAAAAATACCAGGAACCCCATGAAATCTCACAAAGGAGCAACCAAAATCTCTATAGATTTTCTATTTTTGCATGCCTTGCAAGAAAATTAGGGACTAGTTTCCTTTTAATGTCTGACATGTGCTTTAACACATGTGATCTTGTAATGCAAATCCTAACCTATCCAAAGTGTAGCATTGGAATGTATTGGAGATGTTGCTGTATTATTGGGAAGAATATTTAAAATTAAGCTTGGTGTCTCTATCTCAAATTGTCAGAGCATAAATAGGCAGCTTTTGTCTTGACCTCAACATGTTCATCTTGTTATCTCGAGCTTCTAATATAACAGTAGGCAGGTGGGAAGCCATTAAGATCTCAAAAATGATAAATGACCTTATATTAAAGGCCACCTTAGGAATCAATAAGAGAGACTTGGATTTACAAAGAACATGACTATTTTATCAGTTATTCTGAAATACAAATTGAAAGCATCCTCAAAAATGAGCTATTCTAACTTTCCTATTGTTTATGACAGTGGCCAATTTTCAGGTGTGCATTTCTACTGAGGAACAAATAAACTGAGAATTTCTTAATCAACTGAAAGGAGTTTAAGAATGTGTTAAGGTTCCAGTAGAAGAGAATGTCTGTAGCTCAGGGTTGAATTGTGGAATACTTGGTGCTCTCTGAGCTTGGTTGTTTGCTCGCAGATGTTTCATTACCCAATTGGGTAATGATGATGTTACCTAGTTTGGTAATGAAACATCTGCATGCAAACAACCAAGGTCAGAGAGCAGCAAGGACTCCACAATTTGTTAAGGATCTGTTGCCTGAGATTTGATGCAAGATCATACCTTTGGCTGTTTTTAGGGTTCTGTTTGCTTTCAGTAGATGCTACTTGGATCTTGGTAATTAAATACCAGCTTACAAAGATTTCTTAAGAGTCCACTGAATTCTCCCATTCCTATACACACCCATACACACACGCAAAAAGAAATCCTTCAATGCAGTTAAATGCAGCTTTTTTTGAGCCAGGGGCCATACATTTTTTTTTAATTTAAATGCAAGAGATTGCACTCCAGAAAGTTGACCTGGTCAGGGGAAAATAATTATGAATTCAGCTGCAAATTTGGAGCAACTTAGAGAACTTGGAGTAACTTTGGGAGGATATGTATATGCAAACCTGATTATGCTGGTTCTTTATCATTCCTTTAGCATTACCCTTGAACTTATCAATCAGGAAAGCATATCACTCCTGCACGTTTCTGCTTGGGAAACTATGGATTATTTAAATTCAGAGTTTATAAGCAATGCACTGTTAGCAGCTTTATAGCCTCATTATACTCATGTGTGCAAATTCATTACAACTTCCTTATCAAGTTATTCTGATACATTGATGAGCTCCCATGTGCACTTAGAGCTGCAGAACCATCTGACTTATTCTCTTCAATATCATGCATTTTTTCTATGCATATAATTGGGATCACATTAAAGACAACAGAAGTCTGTGTATTTGCCAGATCACACCAGCATAATTTCTTCATTTTTATTATCTTTTCTTATTAAAAACCTGTTCTGAGGAGACTGACAGAATTAGAAAACCAAATGAATTTACTGTGTGTCAGATTTTTAAAAGATTTTTTTATACCCTCTTTATAATTTTCACAAATGACTTGAGGCGGTGAACATATCTAATACTCCTCCCTCTTCCTAATTTCCCCACAACAGCAACCCTGTGAGGTGAGTTGAGCTGAGAGAGTGACCGGCCCAAGGTCACCCAGCCGGCTTTCATGCCTAAGGCGGGACTAGAACTCACAGTCTCCTAGTTTCTAGCTTGGAGCCTTAACCACTGGATCAGACTGGCTCTCTTTTGACTGAAAGATCAGGGGTTACACAGTTACATCATTCCTTGCTATTGACTGAGGTATCCTTAGTATCCAACAGGTTCTTTGTTCCAACTGACTTTTTAAAAATATGTATTTTAAATTATTCTTTTAAAATATTCTTTTAATTAAAAAGAAGTTGAATGGGAAGTTGGTAATTAACTTAAAAGAAAAGAAATAGGAAAATGCCTTCAGAATAAATTTTATTTCCAAGTATATATCAGGCTCTATATTAAAAAAATAAAAATGTACTTTATTTGAAAATGTTCCTTTTGCCCCCAAGAAGACATAGTTATGTTGGGGAAAGCAAGAACACTCCAGGACTCTATAAGAAGTGGCAAGAATAAACCACAACAGTTTGCCTACTAGTAATTAGATGTGTTGTGATTAGCTCAGCCCACTAAGACAATGTTTTTGTAGAGCGCACATAACAAGGTTACAGACTTCCATATGAGGTCATTTAGACAAAAAAAAAAAGTCTAACTCTGTTACAGAGTGGTTCTGCAGCATGCAAAACCCAAGCAGAAAATGTGGATTTTCCTAGGCCAAAAAGATGGAGAAAGGAATTTAGTAGGATATGTGAAAATATATTGCTTTTCGTCACTATCCACAGCATAAACATGCTCCGGCAACCCTTTTTCTGTCATGTTCTCAAAACATTTCACCTTGTAGCACCTTCAGAGGTAACCTGAAGGCATTATTCACTGTTTCTGTTTTAAAGCAGTGTTTTCCTGACACCTGGCACAATTTGGCTGTAGATATAATCTGGCACACTTCAATGGCAGCTTTAGGCTGCTGCAGGCATGTCCCCTTACCTCCAGTTTCTGGACATGAATTGCATTAGATGGTTGTTGCTATGGGTGGGCTAATCACAGCTGCATGATTCCTCAAGCTATTCTCCATAGCCATTCCTTGGCTAGTTCCATGTGCTGCCAAATGTGAGGTCAGAACTGGACTGACTGAACACTTACAGCGCAACTCAGAATGGAGCACACTTGTTATTGATTGCTCTCTCCAACTTCATGCTGTGCCTCCATATGCATATTAGCTTCAACTGGGTGTTTTGTTTTTTTAAAAGACACAATTTAAGCTTTCCCTAAAAGTTAAAACACAGTGGCTGTGTTCAGAGATATCTAGACTGTCAGGTAACAGGCATGGAGGAAAAGTGTGTTGAATAGGAACATTGGGAGGAATCCATCAGCCTGCCTCTGTTAGTTAGGCCACTTGATAGATCACTAAACCTGCCATTGTAAGCATCTGCCTAAACTTATCCTCTGCTCCACACACCCCACATAAGGGAGAGCGATTGGTGGTTGTTTTCCCACAGGTGGTGACCCTTGGCAGAGGGGAAATGAAGCTGGGGAAATCCACAAATCCCTTTCCTTAACTTGGCACACAATAAGTAAGTAAGGGCAACACCATGCACTGACAGAGATTGGCAATGGGGGCAGCACAATTTACTCTGGCATATATTTCTGCCAGCTCAAGAGCTAATAGTTCACACTTCAATTTAGCCATAAGAAAGAGCCCTGTGTCTAAATTTAAGACACATAACAGAAAACGACTCCCATATTTGAATTCATAGGCTCCCCCATTATTGCAGTCAATCCATGCATGCCAAGAAACATTTGTGAAGATCACACCCCATGCTGAAATGGGGTTAGGGAAGCTTTTTACCTATTATTTATAAGCTTATGATTTTCAAGTGTGATGGCCTGTAGAGAAATCAAAAGTAAATTTGGAATAATTCATACCATTGTTAAAAAGTATTTTCTTTCTTTCCTATTATTTTTGACCAACATGCGCTCACAAACAATCCTTTGAATATCTTTTTTAAAGAAATGATTTATAAGCTTGGCAGGACACCAAAGTATATTGAATTGTGCAGACCCTTCTTCTCTTTAGACATTGAACAGAGAGACAGCACATTTTCCAATAGGACAGAGGAATGAGTTGTCCATTGCAAGTAGCCAGCTAAGCAGAACCTGTCAACTTTTTTTCCCCAGAAGAAAATAAGCTGTCTGCAGCAATAGCAGTTGATGTCATTTGCTCCTGAAGCAGGTATAAAATTACTTAGAAATATGTCTTGTTAGAGCATATTAAAATGAACAATATTGCACACCATGTATAGACGATGTGGCTTATTATTTGTGAAGGCAAGTGCCATAAATCTTTGTATCTGAGCTCAGATGGCTTAAGCAATTTTATACATTCTGTGCACATTTAATAAAGAAATTATGTTGCTTCAAAACAATGTCCTGATACCATGGTGAGTGACATAGATGAAAGAGAGCAAGGCTGGCATTTTGTCAGGGGCCATCCAGCTGATAGAGCAAGCCACTTCTGCTACCTGTCATGAGTGCCGTTGAGCTGAAGACATCAGCGCAATGGCACACATGACAATAACAAGGAAACAGGGGAAGGGGCTCAAGATAAGTAGCCATCAACTTACAAAGACTGAAGGACAAGAGACAATGGCTAAACGGATCGCGAGGCACACCCAAGCTGTTAGCGCTAACGCAACGGAGATTGCCCAGCTGACAGCAATCACCGGAGGAATAGGGAAACCGATGATGGGCGATCCCGGAACGTCAGCGGGGCCTCGCAACCCCTCACCTACCGGCAGGACAGCGTGTTGGACAAAGGGGGGTGACGTAACCACGAGTGAGGGGGCGCTGACCGGCGCGGGGTATTTAAACCCCGCACCGGCGCGCTCCTGTCACTCTCAGCTTTTTTCCTATACTGTATCTACACTGCGAATAAACCAGAGCCTGTTTCACGGAACCAGCGTCTGTGTATTACTCGGAGGTAGGCAGCGCATGACATAAAGCTGAGAGTCATAAACTCAGCCTCGCCGAGCCCCACCGGACGACAACGAGCCGCGGGAGTAGTAGACGGCGAGAAGACCAGGAAGATGAGGCCGGCGCGACGTGGACAAGGGGGGCGAGCCGCACGGCAAGAAGCAGAGGAGGACCGATCGAGGCCAGAGGCACCACAGACTCCCGGAGCCATGGACGCCCACCCGACCCAACCCGAGCCTCAGCTCCAACCCCAAGGGGAGATGGCGACGGAGGCAACCCGGCCACGGGAGGGAGCAACATACCTCCCGAGACCAGCGGAGAACCCCGCGCCCCACATCGCACCCCAGCAACGGGCGTGGAGCAGCAGCCCAACGGCGGTAAGCACGGGGGAGGACGATGGAGACACCCAGCAGACGGCGGAGGAAGCGGACCAATGGCCGAGAGAGACTGAACCCCACCGGCAACCCACCCCCGCCGACACACCGACGGAACCGGCCCCAGCGGCGGCGCGGATCGCGGACAAGGACGCACAAGCTAGACTCGCGGCCATGGAGACCCAACTGAAGGAACTCCGGACCATGCTTCAGTCGCTCATGCCCCCCGCGCCGCCCAACGACGTCCCCGCACAGGTCCACACCCCGAGCGAAGCGCCGAACGCCCACGGGCCAAATGAAGGTAAACAGACGGCCCAGGCGGACGACACCACAGGCCGGGAAGCGAGAGGAAGGGGTGCACAAAACGCCCGGGCCCCAAAGGACTTCCCCATCTTCTTTGATGGGAACCCCGCGAAACTGTCGTTCTTTATCACGAACGCCAGGGAGTTCATGGGGAGGCACGGACACTCCTATGACTCCGAAGCGGACAAGATCGCTGCCGTGGCGATCAAACTACAAGACCGGGCGGCGGACTGGTACGTCCAACTGTACGAGTCCAGCTCCCCCACCCTCGCCAACTTCCCCGCCTTCATCAATGAGATGAAAAGCTACTTCGAGGACCCACTAGCCAAAGTGAGGGCGAAAAGCGCACTCCAAAGACTTAAACAGGGCACACGCACTGTCCCAGACTACGCCCTCGAGTTCAAAGCCCTCGCGGGGAAGGTCAACGACTGGTCCGAGACCACCCTGCTGGAAATGTTCAAAAGGGGGCTCAACCACGACGTACTTCAATGGGCCCTCTACCGCGACGACCCAGAAACTCTACACGAGTGGATCCACCTCACGGGGAAAGCAGAACACGCGCACCGCACCTTCCTCATGACAACTACGGAAGACACGAACAACACCTACAAAAAGGTACCCGCATCACACGTGGGGACGGCCGGCCCCACATACCCAAAGAAGAAAGTTAATCGGGGGCCCTGCGGGAGGTGTGGAAAACTAGGGCACAAGACGGCAGATTGCTTCGCCAACCAACCGCCGACCAGTGTGCCTAAACCCACCCCGAAAACTAGCCCCAAACCACCTAACCCGCCGCCGCCCCCTCACCGCCGAATGACCGGAGCCACAGCGACACCAGAGGAAGGCTGGGACACCTACTGGGGGGAAGAGGACGACGTAGACCCAGACCAGCCGGCGGGAAACGCTCCCCGCCTGCCCTGAAACGCGTTGCGAGGCAGGCGGTGGGACAGCAGCGTGGACCACCTCGACGGAACGGCGAAAGCTCCATAATAATGGCGTCAATCAAACTCTCTGCCGGCAATGGAGCCACCACGGCCGCGGCACTAGTGGACTCGGGGTGCTCAAAAAACCTCATCCACCCTGACTTAGTCGCCAAACTCGACCTCTGCTGCTTCCCCCTCCCCACGCCGTTGGCATTCCACCAGCTGGACGGCTCAACAGCGGGAGGGAAACCAGTCACAATGCAAACCGAGCCGGTCACCCTGCAAATGGGCACTCACACTGAACGCACATCGTTCGTCGTCACCCACATCGGACGACCCATTGCAGTCCTGGGAATGCCATGGCTCGCGACAAACAACCCGCGCATCGACTGGGAGACCCGCACCTTCACATTTGGCAATGGCGAGTATCGGGCACCAGTTCCGGCGGGCAGAACCAACCCCACTGTGGGACGAGCAGAGGCGACTACACAGGACAACGCCGCTACCACAGCAGACCTACCGGAACAATACGCCGACTTCTCCGAGGTCTTCGGAGAGGCGGAAGCTGACCAACTACCCCCCCACTGCAAGACGGACTGTCGGATCGACCTGCTGCCCGACGTCCCCTTACCTAGACCGAAGATCTACTCGATGACCCCAAAGGAGATGGCAACCCTCCGGGGGTTCATCGATAAAAACCTAGAGAGGGGATTCATAGAGCCAGCATGCTCACCGGTCGGAGCCCCCGTCTTATTCCGGGAGAAGAAAGACGGCACCCTACGGCTCTGCACCGACTACCGGGGCCTAAACACGGCTTCCCTGTCCAACAAATACCCCTTACCCCTGGTGAAAGACATGCTCGCCCACCTGTCCACGGGCAAAGTCTTCTCCAAACTGGACCTTCGCGAGGCGTACTACCGCATCCGAATCAGGGAGGGGGACGAATGGAAGACTGCGTTCAACTGCCCCCTAGGCGCCTTCCAGTACAAAGTGCTGCCGTTCGGACTCGCGGGGGCCCCCGGGGTGTTTATGCAGCTCATCAATGAGATCCTGCATGAACACCTGTTCAAAGGGGTCCTTGTCTACATAGACGACGTCCTTATCTACACTAAAACGCACAAGGAACATGTGACCCTAGTCAGGCAAGTCCTCGACAAACTCAGAAGGGCGCAGCTCTATGCCAAACCCACAAAGTGCGAATTCCATAAAGCGCGCCTAGACTACCTGGACTACCGAATCTCCGGAGACGGCATAGAAATGGACCCCGCAAAAGTCGAGGCAGTGCTGAACTGGGAACGCCCCCGCAACAGACGCCAACTCCAGAGCTTCCTCGGCTTCGCGAATTTTTACAGGTTATTCGCCCGGGGGTTCGCAGAGATAGCCCTCCCCATAACGGACCTCCTCAAAACCAAAGGGGTGGGGGACACCCGACGCGCCAAGAACCCGGGCACAGTATTGAATTGGACTCCCGCGTGCCAGACCGCATTCAACAAGCTGAAAGCGCTGTTCACCAAGGAGCCAATCCTCGCGCACCCGGACCCAGAACGGCCGTTCGTGGTCCAAGCCGACGCCTCAGACTTCTCCCTGGGGGCCATCCTACTCCAAAAGGACCCCACGGGACTCCTGAAACCATGCGCCTACCTGTCGAGGAAATTTTCCGAGACAGAAAGGCGATGGCACGTCTGGGAGAAAGAAGCCTTCGCGGTAAAATCGGCGCTAGGAACATGGCGACACCTACTCGAGGGAGCCACCCAACCATTCGAGGTCTGGACCGACCACCGGAACCTCGAGGCCCTCCGAACGCCCAGACGCCTCAGCCCAAAACAGGTCCGATGGGCCCAATTCTTCAGCCGCTTCAACTTCCAGCTGAAGTTCATGCCGGGTAAAAAGAACTTCCTGGCCGACGCCCTTTCCCGACTGCCCCAAGACGAAGAGCCCGCCCCAGACACCATTGGGACGGTCCTATCCGCCTCACAACTGGGGATGGCCGTGACCACCCGAAGCGGCGCTCGGAGGCAGTTCGACTCTACGGCGCAACCGACGGCGGGACAACCTGTGACCAGACGACGCCAACCGCAACTACCAGGGGGGATACGCACGGACCTCTCCGCCGCCCTCAAAACCGACCCCTGGTTCCTGGCAAACCCCGACAAGGTAACGATGGCACAGGACCTGGCATGGGGGGAAGGCAGAATCTATGTCCCGGACTCGCAACGCCAAGCGATCTTGCATAGATCACATGACGCCAAGCAAGCGGGACACTTTGGGTTCCTTAAGACCCTAGACCTAACAAGGCGTCAATTGGGGTGGCCCGCGCTAAGACGAGACGTGAAAGCATACGTAGCGTCCTGCCCAACGTGCGCTAGGGCCAAACGGGCACCAGGCAAACCCGCGGGGCTTTTACAACAGGTGGCAGAACCCTCCCGCCCATGGGAGGAAATCTCCATGGATTTTATAGTGGACCTCCCACCCAGCCAGAAGAAAACGGCCATTTGGGTGGTGAAGGATTATTTCTCGAAACAGGCCCACTTCATCCCCTGCACGTCGGTCCCGTCCACACAACAACTAGCCAAACTCTTCCTCATCCACGTGTACAGGTTACACAGATGTCCCGCACGTGTGGTGACCGACAGGGGCACACAGTTCACTTCTAAATTCTGGCGGGCCTTCCTAAAGCTGACGGGGACCCAACAGGCCCTATCCACTGCCTGGCACCCCCAGACGGACGTAGCCACAGGGGTCCTCAATGCCACCCTAGAGCAATTCATATGCTCATATACCAACTATCATCAAGACGACTGGGCCGAACTGCTCCCGTTCGCCGAAGTCGCATACAACAACGCCGTCCACACGAGCACGGGGAAAACTCCGTTCGAGGTAGTCTCGGGGCGCGACTTCGTCCCCATACTGGAGCTACCACAACCCCCGGAACCCCAGGTGGACGCTAGCGACTGGGGATGGAAGATTGCGGAATCGTGGCCAATAATCACGGCAGCGCTGAAGGATGCACAGGCGGCCTACAAAGAGCAGGCCGACAAGCACCGGCGCCAACAACTGACGTTCCAGGCGGGGGATATGGTCTACCTATCCACCAAATTCCTCAAGTCACCCCAACCCTCGAAAAAACTGGGGCCTAAGTACATCGGACCGTTCCGAGTCATGCAGATAGTGAACCCGGTGGCAATACGCTTGGACCTGCCACACAACCTACGGAGACTCCACCCGGTGTTCCACACCAGCCTCCTGAAACCGGCAACCGCCTCTTGATGGCACCCAAGCACGCCACTGCCCTCACTGGTGATGATCGACGGGCAACATCACTTTGACGTAAGGGACATACTCGACTCTCGCAGGCAACGGGGAACTTTACACTATTTGGTCAGGTGGAAACACTTCCCCCACCCAGAATGGGTGGCGGCGCACAACGTTAACGCGCCTGACCTGACCCGGGCTTTTCACCGGGCATACCCCGACAAGCCAAAACCAAGACTAGCAAACCGTCACCTGCATAACCCCTCCCCCGCGGGGCCCCCCCGCCTACCGTGCCCCAAGGGAAAGGGCCCCCCCAAGCCCGCGACTTGGGTGGACCTCCCCCCCCGGGACTCACCCCCCCCGCCCCGGGCCCACGAGGCAGTAACAAGCGGTCGCCAGCACCCTCCCCCCGCCCCGGGCCCACAGGGGAGTGGCAAGCAAGTCAACAGTGCATCCTGGGGGCAACGCCCAGGAGCACACATAACAAAGGCGACGCACTTAGAATAAAAAAGAAGGGCCCTACCTGGAGCTGATAAGCACCCGACCAGCCACGCCTCTCTCCTCGTCGAACTGAGCCAAACAAATAGGGTGTGGCCAGAGCATGCGCACGCCCAGGGTGTGACCTGGGCATGCGCACTAAGAACACACCCTAGAGAGGCACGTGGTAGAGGGCGGAACAAAGGGAGGGGCGAAAAATACTCCGGCGGGAAATTCAAAAAAAAAAAAAACATTTTGACAGCTCTCCTGGTAAAAAACCAGAAAACCGGGGGGGGGGCACTATTCGGACAGGGGGCAGTATGTCATGAGTGCCGTTGAGCTGAAGACATCAGCGCAATGGCACACATGACAATAACAAGGAAACAGGGGAAGGGGCTCAAGATAAGTAGCCATCAACTTACAAAGACTGAAGGACAAGAGACAATGGCTAAACGGATCGCGAGGCACACCCAAGCTGTTAGCGCTAACGCAACGGAGATCGCCCAGCTGACAGCAATCACCGGAGGAATAGGGAAACCGATGATGGGCGATCCCGGAACGCCAGCGGGGCCTCGCAACCCCTCACCTACCGGCAGGACAGCGTGTTGGACAAAGGGGGGTGACGTAACCGTGAGTGAGGGGGCGTTGACCGGCGCGGGGTATTTAAACCCCGCACCGGCGCGCTCCTGTCACTCTCAGCTTTTTTCCTATACTGTATCTACACTGCGAATAAACCAGAGCCTGTTTCATGGAACCAGCATCTGTGTATTACTCGGAGGTAGGCAGCGCATGACACTACCCAAGAAACAGGGCTCTTTATGACCACTTATGGGACTAGCCCCACCTGACAAGGATTCCCCAGATAATGTCTACCATATTTGAGTTGCAAAACTTTGGATGACCATTAGGTAGCAGAAAAAAGTTAGCATCCTTGGCCTGCTGGGTCAGTGGAAAGAGCTGCAAGGGCATGCTGTTTCAGTGAGTAGTGAGAGGTAGGGCTTTGACTTAGCTTTAGCATCTGGAGGAGAGTGTCACTTAGCAGATGGGCTGCTGAGCAGTCTGAACAAGCAGACCTTTCTGGATTCAGTGCCTGCTGTTGAGATGGAAACAAGGCCTGATTTGCGTCAGATGGAAATCAGCTTTTCTGGGGATAGAAAGATAGATACACAGCATGTATATACACAGTGCAATCAGCCATAAACTATGTTTTATTGAATAATGGTGCAAAACAGTATGTATCTGAACTGCCTGTAGAAAGTCCAAGAAGAGAAGACAGTAATCATAGTGATCAGAATCAAAGTAAAGCACAGTGTCACAGGATTTATCTTCATCTCTCAAGGTTTTCCTGCAGACCAAACTAGCTCCTTGAGTCACAGGGAAATGTTCCATGCACAGATTGTTGCTGAGCAAATAAAGGCATGCCTTCATCAGTGAAGAGAGGAAAGCAAGTGACAGCATTTCTCATGCCACCTTGCATTTATCAACCAGGGACAGAATAAGTAGCTGGATGACCTGCTCATTGCTAAAAAACTAAAACCATGATTCATGAATCATCAGATGCTCACCTCTAGTGCTGCAGCATTCTTGAGCAATAGCATTCAAAGAGCACCCAATCCAAAATTTAGAAGGGCTGTCCAAAGACAGGCAAACTTCTGGAGGCAAGTATTTGGTAGCCTTATTAATGTCACACTGACATTGGTTGTCTCTAACCTTCTCTGTAGTGGTCACATGGAATAAGATATGTGTTCAAGTGGATCCTGTGAAAATTTTCTTTCAGTTAATAACCTTTTTGCAAAATATGATAGAATGCTGGGAAAGTTATTAAGTATGAAGGATGGGACAATAAATTACCTGATTCCTGAAGTTCAGGATGAACTTATTAGCATTCTTTCTAACACTGTCAGGAATAGAATCATAAAAGGAATGCTTTGCAATTATGAATATCTCCAGATATTGATGAGAAAGATCAACTCAGTCAGGTGATTTGCTAAAGGGCTATTGATAGCCATCTGAGTCAATGCCTGAGTATAAAGATAGCATTTTGAGCCCCATTCAGTGTAATGGACTGAACAGATAAAAACTTTAAAGCCAAAGCTATGCTGGAGTTGCAACTAAGAGTGAGTTATATACTGATAGTCAAACTAGAGTTATAGCACAACAACCAAAAGCTATATACACGTATTATGTTGCTCATAGGCTTAATTTAGTCCTGAATTAAACTATGTCAGCTCTTCCAGGAGTTACAAACTTGTTGAACTTAGAAAATGTTTTTACAATTACTCACAATAACTTTGCAGACAATATCAAACAATGAGAGTCATCCTCCTTATGTACAGTACAGGACGTCATTCCAAAATCTGCTATAGGCAGTGTCTGCAAATAAATGGTCAGGATACCATGAAGTCCTTGGGCTCATTCATTTCTGCATTAGAAATATCCAGTATGTGTTGACTGTAAGGGTGGAAGCTAGCAAAGCAGTAACAAGCATGCTCTTGCTAGATAATAAGGAGCAGATGTCAGCCTTAAAGGCTAGGAAAAGAAAAACTAAGAATACATTGATCCAAAAAGATGGGAAGAAAAGGTCTTGGCTTTAAACCCTTGGGCTGACACGAATGTAGAAAAGTTTTGATTTCTATGTTCATATATCTTTTTGGGGGAAGAAAAGGTCTTGCTTTAAACCCTTGGGCTGACACAAATGTAGAAAAGTTTCGATTTCTATGTTCATATATCTTGTCTGACCTAAAGTACCATAGCTATTGCTGCTGGACTAGCAGCCCTACAAGGCATTGCATCCCAGAGTGACAAATATAATGGGAGTCCTGGTATGGTTTAACACTGAGATAATCCTCCTGGGGAATAAGATGATATAACCGAAGTTAGAACTCTAAAATCACAAATGGAAAAGTTCTGGTTGGTCATTCTGAGTGCTCACTAAGCTTTTGGATCATATCAGTTGCATTTCAAAATGACCTAATTAAAGCTGCAGAGTTTCTGCAGACCTCACTCAATAATCTGCAAGATGTTAGAAATCAGTACAACAGTATGTGTGATAGTGCTATAGCAATAGCCCAGTTTTGGGATATATTATGATACTTTATATCAAGGCCAAAAGTACATGGGTGAAGAAATTAAATATGAGTTTTGTGAAGATCAAAGACCAACATCAGCAGTGGCTTAATTCTGAATGAACATGTTCTGTACAACACATGCCATAACAATCTCTGTCAAATAAAACATACATAGATTTGAAGTGATTTGTGTATTTTATGTCTTGCAGCCATAAATTCTGATTTCTACAACTGATGAGGAATTTGTATGCAGCTGTATAACTTCTGGTCAACAGATACAATAGTAACTTGTCAAAAGTATTTCCTTGTCAATTACTCTCATTCAGATTGTAGTTCATGTATAGTTCCTGTTTTGACATAGTAGCTGGCCCTGAGTTTGAAAAACCAGTTTCCCAAGGTATGTTCCAAAATGATTCTTTCAGCTCCTATCTCGTTCAACAAGACTGGTTATTCCTGTCCAATCAGCAGGGCAGTGCTGGGGAGCAATCTATTGCTTTGCTTCCTTAGGTAAAGGTGCTCACAGCCACAGCTGCCTTTGCAAAAAGCTGGTGTAGCGATTTGTTTCACTCACCTCCTGGCAGCATAATCCCTTTCAGATCTCCTCCATCCTGGCCCATTCAAATCCACTCTTCTTGGATCTAAAGCATGATCTACTCCAAGCTTAATTCACTGAGCGATTCCCTTAGGGATGATTCTTCCACTTTCTTTATCCACATAAAATGTGTGTCTGCCCCAAAGAATATGAAGGGAAGAAATAAACTAAAGTTTAGGAAAAGTGTAAATAAGCTGTGGGTTCAAGTCTCAGACATACACAGACTCATATCTCAGACATAGATAGGCACACATCCACATACATACAGTATACATGTACTTCACCTAGATGGAAGAGAAAGAGTTTATAGCTCCTGTTTTAGGAAATGTTGAATTTTCTGAAGCTCTGCTCATTATTTATAAATCAGAGCCTGAAGGGTGCCACGAGGTGGGCTAATTGTACAAAATGAGATAAAGGAAGATGTAAACAGTTTAAGACAAAATTATAATGGGGACAGATCTTAATGTACTGTGGTTGGTAGGGAAATTGTGTACTGTGGAGTCCTTGGCACTCTCTGAGCCTTGTTGTTTTCTTGCAGATGTTTCATTGCCAGACTAGGCAACATCTTCAGTGCAAAGAGGGAGTGGGCCTTGCTCTCTGTTTATATACGATGGGTTGCCCTGCTTGTGTCGGTGGAGGTGTTGTTCTCTCCTTGGGAGTTCCTTGATTGAGCTGTTGTTTGCTGCTTGATTGATTGACTGAGAATAGTTCCTTGATTAGGGTGTATTGTGCTGTTTGATGGTTCATCTGGTGTTAATCCTAGTGTTGATTTTTACATATGTGGGTGTTGATTGCTGGCAAGGGAGTGTACTGGTCCTTTGGCTTTTCTATTGTCTCTTTTGAATGGAATGTAAATGTTGTTTACCTCTGTGTGTCTGTTGATGGCTGCTTTGTCTGAGTGCCAGGCTTCCAGGAATTCTCTGGCATTTTTGGATTTGGCTTGGTCTCAGATGCTCACAGTTTCCCAGTTGAAAGTATGGTTGAGTCCGTCCGTGTGCTGTGAGATAAAAGAGTTTTCATCATGTCTTTAACTGCTAGTTGGTGTCCGTGGATGCAATCTGCTAGTCTGCTAGTCTTTGGCCTGTCTGTCCTACATAGTGGCAGCTACAGTCCTTACACTGTATGTTGTAGGTAACTCCTGTTTTTTCTTCTTGGGCTATTGGGTCTTTTGGGTTACTTAGGATGATTTGAAGAGTTTTAGTTGGTTTATGTGCTATGGTGATGCCATGTGGTTGTAACAGTCTGTTGGTGGTTTCTGAGATGTTTCTGATGTATGGCAGTGTTATCCTTTTCATAGTTTCTATTGGTTGGGTTGTAGTGGGTTGGGTGGTGAGGCACTTTTTGATAAAGTTGCGTGAGTATCCATTTTGCTGGAAGATGCTGTACAGATGATCTGTTTCCTTTTTCTGGTGTTCTGGGCTGCTGCAGTGCGTGAGTGCTCATCTGAATAATGATCTTACACAGCTCCCCTTGTGGGAGGTTGGGTTGTAACTTTGGTAATGAAGCACTTGGTTGGTGTGGGTAGCTCTCCTGTAGACTTGTGTTTCTAACTTCCCATCATTTCCTCTGCTGATGAAGATGTCCAAGAAAGGTAGTGTGTTGTTGTTTTCTTCTTCCCTTGTGAATTTTATTCCATTGAAGATGTTGATTGTTTCATGTGTTTCCTCCAGTTGTTCCTTTTTTTATTATGATGAAAGTATCATCCATGTACCAGATCCATACTTTGGGTTGTATGAGTGGGAGTGCTATTCTTTCCAGATGCTGCATTACAATCTCTGCTATGAGTCCTGAAATACAGTAGGTGATCCCATGGGTGTTCCTTTGATTTGTTGCTATATTTGTCCATCAAACTAAAAGTAGGTTGTAAGGCAGAGGGTGATGAGGTCCATTATTCTGGATATTTCTATCTTGGTGTATTTGGCTAGGTCAGGTGTGTTGCACAGAACTGCTGCCATAGATTCTTTTGTTAGACATCCAGGTCTATGGATGTAAAGAGAGCTGTAACGTCGAATGACACCTGGAAGCTTGTCACTCAGACAAAGCAGCCATCAACAGACACATAGAGGTAAACAGCATTTACATACCATTCAAAAGAGACAACAGGCAATTCACCACCACCATCACCCCAGTTTTGTGATGTCTGCATACTTAATAAGGATTCCTTCTATCTCCTCATCTAAGTCTTTTCTGAAAATGTTTCAAAGTGTTGTGCTCATTTTTTAAGTCTGTTCCATTTTTCTTTCTGTCTCAATCATATTAAAGAATAACAAATAATACGTATTCTTGAATGAATATTTCTCTAGGGCTAAGAAAGAGGTCAGAAGGTTTGAGGCATGTAAGTGTGCCTAGGAAGTTATTTTTTTTAAAACTACATATAATATAATATAATATAATATAATACAATACAATACAATACAATACAATACAATATATAATTTTTAAAAAATAATATATACACACACACACAGAGTATATATATAAATTAAATATTTGTGTTGCTAATATCATTCTTTGGGGTATTGCCAGGGTTTTACAGTCAGGGTCTGGAAGGCCTTCAGGAGCTAGTTAAAAATATTATACATTATACATTTTAAAATGAATTAATTAAACCAAAGATAGACTTGGCATATTAAGAACACTTCATACTGTCACCCTGACATGACTGTTATGTTGGCAGCACTCCCTCACCAGGTCCTAGAAAACATATTTTTCCAAGCTAGTGCCAAAATGAATACATTCTGAGAGCACCATGTTCTGGAAACTTTTTGTATAAATTGCAGATATATATTATATTCAGAGCTGAACTGAATATTTGTATCTCTATCTCCAAATTGTAGAACGTAACTGCTCTGAACTACTGATTTTCTCTTTTCTCGAACACACAATCTCATTCAGTAGAATTGGACATGTAAATACTTAATAATTTACATAGCTTCTGCATATCTTAATAATTGGGAAGAGAGTGCCCTTACCTTATCATTAGAGACATAATGCAAGAGCCTGCCTTATTAGAATCATCACACTGACAACAGGAGAAAATAAAGGAATAGTTTGCAACCAGTCCCATCCCAAATTATTCCTATCTACATTAAGGAAATAGGATTCCAAAGGTTAGCCTGTAAATCACTAGGAACAAATAAACAATATATCAGCAGCTGTCATCCCATACTTTAGCTATAAGCAGGTTCCAAGTAAACACATACAGTACCTAAATATTTACTTTGTGTAATTTAGAATGTCCACTGTTAATGGCAGCATAGGGTGTTGCAAACTGACAACTACATAAGTAATTGTTAACAATTATAATAAAAATATCTCCTATAGAAATAGCATTATTAATGTATTTCTTTACAGGTAATTCACAGTGAGTGTCCCATCTAGATTAGCTTAGATATTTTATTTGTTGAATACAGTTTTACCCATACTTGTCCATTAATCATTAATTTAAAGTCTTTAAAGTTTCTTTCCCTGAAGTCATAAACTGTGATATGAGGTTGTTAAATAAATTTCACTTGATCTTAGCTTCCGGTCTTTGCAGAGAGGGAAGAAGCAGAAGATCAAAGGAAGATGTTAAGTCTTAATAGATTGTGACAGAAAGATCTATACCAAAGTGCATAGGAATTCTGCAGGTGCTCCACTATTGACACTGTACCCAATTATTTCAATAATCTATGAGGATGGATTCCATTAAAATAATGTATTGCACTGCATTACAAAATTAAATTAGCTGCCCAAATCGTAGCTATTCCACAAGTAGTACAGTATAATGGAAACCGAGCATAGCTTTATTTCTGTGCCTCAGGATAACAGTGCTACAAATAAAGCACATGAGCAAACTTTCTGATTAAATTTGCAAATGAAATTAAATTGGGTGGAATAGCAAATAGAGCTGTGAAAATCTTTAAAAAGATGTGCTTTGGGATATTCAGGAACATGTATGACACACTTCTTCTTATCATTAAAATACCTGCATTTTCTCCAGATCGGTGCAGCTGCTTGAAAAGTATCTCCCAGTTACCTCGGTACATACGCACATGCATTGCTGTTTCACTTCACTGGGAAAAAATCCAAACATGAAGTGGCTGTGTGGGCATGCTGAGACAGCCAAAGGTAGCTTCTGGAGCAGCTGTATAAGCCTAGAAAAAGTCATGGATAATTTACTTATTTGAAAACAGTGCTTCACATATACTCCTGCACCTTCCAGAGCACCTCTTTCAAAGGATTTGTACAGTCCTAACAACACAAACACATTAAGAATGAAATAAAATTAAGAATGCATTTGGTAGGTATAATACTGGACAGAAAATAACATAATGAAATTTAAAACAGATAAATGCAAATGTTTTCATTTAAGAAAAATAAATAAAATGCCCAAGAAACCAGTGGGATGCCTGATTTTTCAAGCATAGATCCAAACAGAAATGTGAAATTGTTGACTTCGAGATGGAAGCATGGTGGACTAGCACCTCTCCATGAAACAGCAAGTTGACACAGAGGCAAAAACTGACAGCCAGGCAATATGCCCAAGTTAACGGAGCTTCTCCAGAAAAGGAGAAGCCATGAGATTGCCCACATGAACTCCAGGGAGGTAGCTCCTTATGAGTGCCAGGAGCCGTGGAAGAAGACACCATGCTCAGAGCCTCATGCAAAGCCTGTATAAAGGACACTGGATCTGCCCAATCCACTTTCTAAAGCGCATTTAAATGGAGAAAATTTAAACTATAAAGAGACCTTCAGAGCAGCAGAGTACCTAAAGCCGCCTGGGTGAGCATACCTTTGATCTGGGAAAGATTAAAGTAAAAGGGAAGGAACTAGTTACAAAGATTTAAAAAAATTAAATGCAAAAAGCTTATTGGGATTTTGGAATGGGAAAGTTAAGCAACAAACTAAAGGAACAATTAAATTTGGAATATTGCCTCATTTAAAGTATTTTTTGAATTAAATACAACATAATATACAGCATATCTCCATGGGAAAGAAGAATGGTTCAATTTGTTAAGGAAGCTGATTGGCTGACTGTGTTAAACAAAGAGATAAGTAGAAAAAGAAGGGAAACATGAAGTTTTGAGAAGACCATGTGATTACAGAAGCACAGAGTGCTGAAATGGACTAAAGTGTAATGGGTATGGGGGGAAAAAAGCCTCTCTTTTATTTTTTACTCCCCTTTTATGGATTATAAATTTGAAATAAATAAAAATGTTTATTATTAACAGGAATGAAAGTTATAGAAGGGAGGAGATTATTGTTGGACCACTCCAGAAGAATATATTTGTTTACAACAGATAAATTCATAGAAGAGGATATTATTTCATTGGCCAGTAAGATTATTATTACGTGTATAAAATGGAGATATAGTGAAGTACCCACAAGGGAAGATAAAATAACATAAATAACCTTTTATGGATTTCTTGCTGAAAATAGTGCTAAAATTATTATTTTTAGACTGGACAATTGAAAAGTGTTGAATAAGAGAACAAGGGGATTATGGTTATGTTTAAGAGGGAGGAGGAATAATAACTTTGATTATAACTGCTGTAATGAAGGTCGGAAGTCACTTCTTTAATTATCTTTTTTCTTTCTTTTACTTTAACTGTATTGTTTCCTGCACTTTTTCTTTTTCTTTTCTTTTGTTTTTTCCTTCTTTTATATATTTCTTATTTTTCTTTTATTGTTTTTTATATAATTTTAAAGAGATTTTATAAAATAGTAAAAGCAAACATACAATATAAATTTAAAGAAAGTAGCTATAACATGTTTATTTGTATGTTTACACATGCGTTCAGGAGAATTCAATCCCAAAATAAGTATATACAAATATTGTAATAGAGTTACAGTTTAAGTCTGGTCAAAGATAAGGCCTTGATTATTTTACAATCCTGCAACACTGTCACCTGGCAGTATAGACACTTGAATTCAGTAAAGGTTACTTCTGAGTAGTCATACATGAACTTTCACTGACAGTTTACGCTAAAGAAAATACTCTATGGCCAATTCAGTAAAATGTTCCTGTTAATTATTGTTTAGACTAACAACCCAGAATCAATAAGGCATCTCTAATTGTGTAAAAAATGTTGGACTAGAATAATCAGAAACTGCAATTAAAGTTTCTGGAAGAAATGTTAACAACCTCAGATATGTCATGATACAACTTTAGTGTATAGAAGAGAGGAAACCTTAAGTATTCTTGTTGAAAGTGAAAGATGACAGCACAAAAGCCTTTCTGATCCTCAGTATTAAAAATAGATTATGTCAACACTATAACAGATCTAGGCAAAATAGATACATCACACTGACAACAAAGGTAAGTATTTTCAAAGCCATGGCTATCCCAGTTATGTATGGGTTCAAAAGCAGGACCATCAAAAAGACAGAACAAAGCAAGAATGTTTAGAAAAGACCCGGATACTTGGAAAAATCAAATATAATTGAAAAAGATAAGACAAGATGGCTAGACTCAATCACTAATACTGCAAGCTGAACTCACAAGAACTCAAAAGTAGTTTCTGAGACTCCTAGTGAACTATAATCCATCAGTGTCTTGAGTACTGATGGTGAGCAGGAGGGGGCCCCTATCCAGGGGGGAAAACGCATGGGTAGTACTGAGGAGTTGAGCAGCCATTCAAAGAGACACAGATCAGACCCGCCTTGACTTTTGGGGTTTATCTGTCTGGGTTTTTCCCACGCTTCTTCAGTTTGTTAGGATTTTCTGTCTTATGTAGCAGTAATAAAACACTAGAGACCTATTCCTTGTCTCAGCGTGGTTCCTGGCTGTTAGGACAATCAGGTAACAAAGAAGTGGAAGCAACTGAATGACTGAACAACGCTCTTTGCATATACAGTTCAGGAAGTCATTTCTTTAGAAAAACTCCCTCCATAATTTTGCAATTTCACACCCACTGCTTTCAACAAAACTCTTATGTTTTACTTTCCTATTGTCCTGTATGGGACATAAATGTTTATCTTTTATTAGTTCTTCTTATTCCTAGATGAATAAAAACCCTGAAAGATGATATAGAATTTTGAATCAGAGGCATTCTATCTGCCTCATAAATGTTTCACTCATGCTTTCTGGGGGGAAATTTAACCATCTAATTTCCATTAGGGTTCTTCATTCCATCATCACAGAACATTCCTCTTATGTAAGGAAGACTTGCTTGTAGTTTTACTTCTTTTTGATTGTCACAAAAATAAAATAATAATCCCTGAACCTAGAAGTTAGAAAAAGATAGTCCTACCCATAGCTTATTGAGGCTCAGATTCATTTTCTGCGCAATGTATATATTACTTACAGTACAGTGCACTATGGCAAGAACTAATGAATTATCATCTGTCACTTTTCAGGGACTCCAAGGAACTCTCTTCACATTTTCATTTGTAGCAGAAGTAAATCTTCACTGTTTTCTTTTTTTTTAGTTGGAAAAAAAGAAACTTGATGAAATGAATGGGACCAACAGGTACTTAACAGTCTTGTTTCTACCCCAGGAAATTGGCCCCATTCCAATCCCAATTCTTTCTCTTCCCTCAGAGTCCAAGTCATAGAATAGATGACTCAGATGAACACATATAGAATAGGCCAAATAATAGACTCTTAGCTGAAGGCATGAAGCTGCCTTAATATAAACCTAGTTCTATTATTTTTCTTCCTACATGGTCTCCCTGCAAAACTTATCTCTTCTCTTTTCTGCTTCAATTGCTTGTTCTGTTTTATTAGAAACCACAGCACCACCATTATTACTACTATACTGCCTTGTATCCAGTTCAGGTTTTGCTTTTTGCTTTTTGTTTTTTGTTTGCTCCGGGTACTAAAATATCTGAGTTTTGACTACAACAGCTGCAGCACCATATAAACATAGCAATAGACATGGACCACTGCAAGAAGAAATCAGCATATGCATATACTCAAGTAAGAGAGGAAACAAAGGACAACTTAAGGACATATTCATTTCTGCCATCTGACAATGCTCATAGTGTCTGATTTATGCACTTTGCATTTTCCATTTGCTCTTTGTTGCATGTAGAAAATAGAAGCAGGGATATTTTGTTTTTCATCAAGCTCTGAAAAATGTCTCAGGCAGTAACATTATGCCCTCACCAGCTCTTGAAAAACTAAAACCCTCTGTAAGTAGTGCAGCTGCAGCTCTGTATATTGAATTCATGTAGGGTCAAGAAAGGGCAACAAAACAAAGCAGGACATAGGCTGATAGAATTTTGCCAAGACAACTCACTCTGCATAACAAATACTCTCTTCCAACAACCTAAGAGATGGCTTTATACATGGACTTCACCAGATGGACAACACCGAAATCAGATTGACTACATCCTTTGCAGCCAAAGGTGGCAGACATCTGTACAGTCAGTAAAAACAAGACCTGGAGCTGACTGTAGTTCAGATCACGAACTTCTTCTTGCACAATTTAGGATCAGACTAAAGAGATTAGGGAAGACCCACAGATCAGCTAGATATGAGCTCACTAATATTCCTAAGGAATATGCAGTGGAGGTGAAGAATAGATTTAAGGGACTGGACTTAGTAGATAGGGTCCCGGAAGAACTCTGGACAGAAGTTGGCAGCATTGTTCAGGAGGCGGCAACAAAATACATCCCAAAGAAAGAGAAAACCAAGAAGGCAAAATGGCTGTCTGCTGAGACACTAGAAGTAGCCCAAGAAAGAAGGAAAGCAAAAGGCAACAGTGATAGGGGGAGATATGCCCAATTAAATGCAAAATTCCAGTGGTTAGCCAGAAGAGATAAGGAATTATTTTTAAACAAGCAATGCGTGGAAGTGGAAGAAGACAATAGAACAGAAAGGACAAGAGACCTCTTCCAGAAAATTAGAAACATTGGAGGTAAATTCCAGGCAAAAATGGGTATGATCAAAAACAAAGATGGCAAGGACCTAACAGAAGAAGAAGAGATCAAGAAAAGGTGGCAAGAATACACAGAAGACCTGTATAGGAAGGATAACAATATCGGGGATAGCTTTGATGGTGTGGTCAATGACCTAGAGCCAGACATCCTGAAGAGTGAGGTTGAGTGGGCCTTAAGAAGCATTGCTAATAACAAGGCAGCAGGAGACGACAGCATCCCAGCTGAACTGTTCAAAATCTTGCAAGATGATGCTGTCAAGGTAATGCATGCTATATGCCAGCAAATTTGGAAAACACAAGAATGGCCATCAGATTGGAAAAAATCAACTTATATCCCCATACCAAAAAAGGGGAACACTAAAGAATGTTCAAACTATCGAACAGTGGCACTCATTTCACATGCCAGTAAGGTAATGCTCAAGATCCTGCAAGGTAGGCTTCAGCAGTTCATGGAGCGAGAATTGCCAGATGTACAAGCTGGGTTTATAAAAGGCAGAGGAACTAGAGACCAAATTGCCAATATCCGCTGGATAATGGAAAAAGCCAGGGAGTTTCAGAAAAACATCTATTTCTGTTTTATTGACTATTCTAAAGCCTTTGACTGTGTGGACCATAACAAATTGTGGCAAGTTCTTAGTGGTATGGGGATACCAAGTCATCTTGTATACCTCCTGAAGAATCTGTAGAACGACCAAGTAGCAACAGTAAGAACAGACCATGGAACAACGGACTGGTTTAAGATTGGGAAAGGAGTATGTCAGGGCTGTATACTCTCACCCTACCTATTCAACTTGTATGCAGAACACATCATGCAACAAGCTGGACTTGAGGAATCCAAGGCTGGAGTTAAAATCTCTGGAAGAAACATTAACAATCTCAGATATGCAGATGATACCACTTTGATGGCTGAAAGTGAAGAGGAACTGAGGAGCCTTATGATGAAGGTGAAAGAAAAAAGTGCAAAAGCTGGCTTGCAGCTAAACCTCAAAAAAACCAAGACTATGGCAACCAGCTTGACTGATAACTGGCAAATGGAGAAAATGTAGAAGCAGTGAAAGACTTTGTATTCCTAGGTGCAAAGATTACTGCAGATGCTGACTGCAGTCAGGAAATCAGAAGACGCTTAATCCTTGGGAGAAGGGCAATGACAAATCTCGATAAAATAGTTAAGAGCAGAGACATCACACTGACAACAAAGGCCCGCATAGTTAAAGCAATGGTGTTCCCCGTAGTAACATTTGGTTGCGAGAGCTGGACCATAAGGAAGGCTGAGAGAAGGAAGAGAGATGCTTTGGAACTGTGGTGTTGGAGGAAAATTCTGAGAGTGCCTTGGACTGCAAGAAGATCAACCCAGTCCATCCTCCAGGAAATAAAGCCAGACTGCTCACTTGAGCGAATGATATTAAAGGCCAAACTGAAATACTTTGGCCACATAATGAGAAGACAGGACAGCCTGGAGAAGATTTTGATGCTAGGGAGAGTGGAAGGCAAAAGGAAGAGGGGCCGACCAAGGGCAAGATGGATGGATGATATTCTAGAGGTGACGGACTTGTCCCTGGGGGTGTTGACGACCGACAGGAAGCTGTGGCGTGGGCTGGTCCATGAAGTCACGAAGAGTCAGAAGCGACTAAACGAATAAACAACAAGAAAGGGCATGGTGCTCTCTGCATGTTGAAGATGCATCACACGAGGTACACAGCAATCTCTTCCCATCATCAAGGTACTTCACATGTTTGTTTGTTTGTTTGTTTGTTTTTATGATACCCAATTTGCACATAGTGGCTGTGGGTGGCTTACATACAGTTAAAGGCATAAAAAACAAAACAAATAGCACAATGCAAGATAATGAAGGCAAAACCACAGCACACCCTGATTCAAAGTCTTTTTCAGACAGGACATTGCATAGATTTAATACCCAAAAGCAAATATTTTATAGCAGACAAACTTTATGAATAACTTTTTCACACATATACTTTCTGATTTGTGATGCTAATCATAAATAGTAAAGTTATATTCATTTAAGACTGGGGTGGGGGAGGGTGATGTGTGTTATATGGAAATAATATGCATGGGCTAATATTACCATTAGGTAGAATGTGGTTGTCTCCCTGGGTTCCGGATTCTGAGGTAGGTGGTAAATATGTTTGTACCACACAGCTTGGCCCGTGATCCCTCTTTCTAATGTAGTGCTGATTAATATACTTTATCAAGTGTTGAAAATTAAGCTTCCAAAGTAGTCTGTATATGGAATTTTATATGCCTCAGTAATAGTATTGTGGCCAAGCCCTTGTTCTGACAATCTAAATCAATTAGTAAGGATAATCATTGCTGTCAGTTTTTTCTTGACATCAACTCATATTTTCTTGGCAGACTTCTAGTCCTGAACTCCATTTCTTGTCTATAGATATTAGACTGACAGAGTCATCATGCATTAGATGGGTGGCAGAGAAATTTAATAAATAAAAATAAATAAAATAAATAACAGTGAAGTGTTACTGAGGCAAACACATGTGTCTTAGTTGTTTTGTATCTTACATTTAGTATGGTTAATTTATCAATACTATAGGTCAGTAGAGGACAGCAGGGAGTAGCAGCTTCATCTACTTCATTCAATCTAGAACAGGAAAAAAGTATGTTATTACCTAGAACACTGCATTCTCAGCTGGCCTGGGAATTTAGGACAAAATTCAAAATGTATTAGATAAAGATTAATAGATCATAAACATTACAAGAAGCCTTCTAGAGCTGGATCACTCACCCATCCAGCCTGATATTGCTTGCTTCGGCATAGTTTTCCAAGATCTCAGATTCCTTTACCTACTCTCTGATGCTTTCAGGTAGAGATTTCATAGGCTGAGCAAAAACAATTTCCATAGATAATGCATATTTACAACTGAGCTATGATGCCTTTTGTACAGCATGCCAAAAATCAGCAGAAACAACTTTTCATTCAGGATGATGAACAATAAGAGCTCTTCCTCATGGCTCTATTATAATACATTCCTATGCCAGCAAATTTTTTGTTGCTCTGATAGATAAATTCTATTCCCCTGCAGTGATGAGGCTTGCAGCTGATTCAGTCCTTACAGTTTTAATGAAGGAAAGTTTAAAGGTAGTGATAGGTGGACTTCCCTGGTTGTGCTGCTACTCAGCTGTCAGTGGGGAAAAAAATTCCAATCATTGTGCTTAACAAGAGGGGGAAGAGTGAGCTTGGGAACCGGATGGGTGCCTGGAATGGAGGCTTTAGACAACTTTCATTATTTGTACTGGTGACCTCTCACATTTATGAATACATGTTAGTGATAGTGATTTTCTGGAAGACTACTAAATCTGTGTCCAAAAATTGCCGACCTGACAGATCAGTGGAGCAGAGAAAGGCTGTTGGGAAATGTGGGTGATCCCCTTCCTGCATCAACCTGCACCTTTCCTCTGCTCCACCAATCTGTCAGTTGAGCTACTTTTGAATACACAAGTAGATCATCACCAGATCCATATTCAGAAATGCCCATAATGATAGCTGACCCAAACATTGGAGGGATTTTGAAGAGCATCAGGAGATCTCCCTCACACTTCATTCCATGCCTTCCACGCAAAAAGTCACAGGCTAAAAATTGAACAACTCTTGTCAATTTCTCTTTATGTTCTAACTATATAAATGATCAAAAGAATGGTAGTGGTGGCAACAACTGGCCATGACCAGCTGCATCTGGACATGTTCTCAAAACTTTCTCATGTATTTATTTTCCATAGAAGGTCAGGGAACTCCATGCTTAAAGGATTAAAACCAGGAACATTTTGCATATCACAGAGTTAAAAAGAAAACTGCTTAGATAGATATATTTTAAACAAAGGCTTTTGACAAAATGAAACATCTTCCCACTGGTCTACATAAATTTTGAACATATTCAGGCAATCTGGGTTAACCAAAACATAGAGCAGCATAGGAAATGGTCCTCCCCTTTCTCAAGTACAAAGGCTTAAAAACCAAGGCTTGCAAAGTTATTTTGACATGCTGTATAAAGTACAAACATTTCTCCTCCTTCTCTATAGTCCATTTAAATGTGTTGCTTTGAGACAGTTGCTTCACTCAACTTAATGGGAGGGCTAGCTTTTCAGATCCCAAGGGGCATCTAATCAAATTAATTGAATTGTCACAGTGCTTTAGCACTGTTTTCTAGAACTGTCAACCAATTAAAGAATTTTGATTCATCATTTTCTTTGTAATCAATCAAGTAGATAATTGATTATAATAAATATTTATATCAATCAAAACCCAATGCAGTTGTCTTTAAAATATTACAGCTGGCTTAAGAAAATTTACACATTCAAATTAAGGCTATCATTTATTACCTAAAGGAACATTTTAGTATTTTTCCTAATTTTCTATGAGGGTAGAAGACCAGAACAAAAATAATCAATTTAGCTACATTGATTAAAATTCCCTCCTACCTCTTTCAACCAAATTGCTCGAGCAATTGTCTAATCAATCTTATTGTCTTCTGGAAGAAAAGAAATCCTAGTGATGAAATGTATATTTATTTATTTATTATTCACATTTCTATCACTACCCATCTCCCCCTAAAAGGATTTGCTATATGGTTTAGAGCATATGAGAGAGAAGGTAAAGAAATTGTACAAGACCAAAATTATAATTCACAGAATGTAATACCTTTGTCTCATCTTTAGTGATGGGCCTCAAGATGTTTTGATGCCTAAACCAAAAAGTCAGCATGCTGCTTTAAAAAGAAATAAGAAAGAGTACAATATTTATCTATCTATCTATCTATCTATCTATCTATCTATCTATCTAATTTATCCCCCCCCCCCAATCTCCTCCCGTCGGGGGACTCTGGGTGGTTAAGGAGAAGGTATCTTTTCTGGTTCCTCTTGTATGATATAGTGGCTTCATTCCATTTGTTTGATTGACAAAAGCTGAAGAATAATTCGAAGTTGCTTTTGGAAAGACTTAAAGTATTCATTATTTCATATTTGGTTCCCATTGGTACTCATTGAAATTGGTATAATGATTAACATATTACAAGATTGCCACTTACTTATCACCAAAAAAAAAAGAGCACTCAAGATATAAATATAAAATATTCATATCCTAATTGATATGGGACGCGGTGGCGCTGCGGGTTAAACCGCTGAGCTGTCGATCGGAAGGTCGGCGGTTCGAAACCGCGCGGCGGGGTGAGCTCCCGTTGCTCGTCCCAGCTTCTGCACACCAAGCAGTTCGAAAACATGCAAATGTGAGTAGATTAATTGGTACCGCTTCGGCGGGAAGGTAACGGCGTTCCGTGAGTCATGCTGGCCACATGACCCGGAAGTGTCCTATGGACAACGCCGGCTCCAAGGCTTTGAAACGGAGATGAGCACCGCCCCCTAGAGTCGGACACGACTGGACTTTACGTCAAGGGAAACCTTTACCTTTACCTTAATTGATATGGAGATATGGATAATGACTCAATTTGAAATAAAAATCCAGTATATTTTACCACAAGCTGGAAAGCCTATGATCAGATGACCAATGTATTTTCTGTTGACTGTTGGGCATAACTTCAAGGGTCTTTGTAGTTTGGATGTTTTTATCTACATAATAAACTGGGCAGAGCTTCCTTGGATGTCGTCAAATAGGACACTCTACTTTGTAAAGTAAGACAGATGAACACTGTATAGGCCTCAAGTCCAGAATCCTACCTCCTGCTTTAGAGGAACTGAATTTTTACTCAAGACCAAATTTTAGTTCTTTTAAAATTTTCAATATGTATTAAATAATTTAAAAGTAAAATGCATATTGTTATATTTTTATGGTAAAAATATAAAGCAAGCAAGCAAGAGGAATAAATTCAGAAATATGTAAATAAATAATCAACTGATTATTTATGTTTCAACTGAAACAATTAAAGTATAGTGTGGAAAATTTCTATCCATAACCTTTTTTAAAAAACACATTAACAACTGGATTTATTTCAGAATTTTAAAAAAGGAACCAATGCATCCATTCAAAGTGACAGAAAAATAAGCAGTTCTGCAGTGTTCCCAAAGTTGAAACATAACATGGTATGGGATTTTAATGTTTGGCTTTGTTTGGGAGAAACAGAAGACTGGCTATTGCAGGAAGAGATTATTCCAAGACATTCCCTACTCGCGAGTGTTTAAAAAAGGATCAGTTGCACTTAACATACCGTAAAATCTCCAGTGTCTTCATCTGTAAATGTCTCTGTTCATTTCTAGATCTGAAAAACTTTAAAAGGGATTTCCAGTTCATCGATTTACAGTGTGTTGGTCTGTGTAAAATGATCTCCAGGATTAACATAAAGCTCTCCTGGCTGTTTCCAGCTTCTGATGTTCTCAGATTTTGGCAGTATGTCATGGTGAATCATTGATGAATATCTTCCTTTGTAAGGTTGCTTGCTGGAACATCCTTGGCTCAGAGTGGACATTCATCACACTGGGGTGTTACATGTGATTTGTTCAAACTTAATGGAAAGAAGCTACCACAGAGGAAATGTTACAGGCTTGCAAATTTGATTAAGCTTTCTTCTCTTCTATAGATTGGGCATGCAAGAAATCCATGCAGGTCATGCCCAATTAAATCTGCAAAAAATAAAAATTCCTAAAAAGTATCTCAACAACTGATTCTATCAATTTCGGTTAGACTCATTTTATGAATAAACATTGTGCAAAACTGTCTCATACATTCCAGATTCAATGCTTAATTTATGTATACAGACATGGTCCTTCACAGGGGTACATTTTGCTTATACACACACACACACACACACATATACATATACATACATACATACATACATACACATAGATACATACATATACATACATACACATAGATACATACATATATATATATACATAGATACATACATATATATATACATATACACATATATATATACATATACATATACACATACATACCTACTGTATGTAATCCTTGTAATAAAACTTTTTTTTTTTTTACAATTGCAGAAAATATGGATCTAAACCACAGCCAAAAGCTAAAGGTTAAATCTTCCCCATATTCTAGTATCAATTCAGTTCTAAATCCTACTGGGTTAAACAAGGCTTTCACTCTGAATAATATGTTTAGGGATTATGATTTTGAAAACATTATGGAACATTCTAATTATTAGTACATCTCCATGGGAGCTTTTCCCACTACCAATTCAGTAATAGAGCACCAAATTTGTGCTAGAAATAAAATGCAAGACAAGTATACAGATTTCTCTCAATTAAATCTTGTTGATTTTGTCTGGGTGAAATGTTGATGCTTAGGGATAAATATTTATTTTAAAATTTACAATTCCAGCTCTCCCCATACAGAAATACACTCCAGCTAAAAAAAAATGATAATGTAAAACATAGTGTAAGTAAGTAAATAAGTAAGTTTATTGTTGTAACCACAGCTTACAACATAGGAATGCCATGAAGTAAAACTTAGTGGATTTCATACCAAAGCCCAGCTATTGGAGGTGAGCTACTGTTAAAGGGGACCCTGCCCTGTTTATTCACCCCTTGTGACACCAGCTCTTCCTGAAACAACGCTTAAACCCTAATGCAATCCCCTGTTTAGGAGGTTGCCAGAAGATCAATTTATTGAAGAAATATGGGGAAAGTGGCCTGGAAATGAGGCAATATCATTAGGAGGTAATCATTCAGAAGAAGAGATGCTGTTGCTTGCAGTAAAGAGAGAAAGACTGAAAAAAGCTGGGGGCACCTGTCTGATATAAAAGTAGCAAATTAAATAAAAATGACCCTACTAGGGGAACAAGGCAAAGAGGAGAATGCAAGTAGATGGCAGAGACTGCGCTCCAAAAGCTGCTCTGGGAAAGGAAGCCATGTGTATGGCCAAAAGAGCCAATGCAATCTTGGGCTGCATCCACAGAGGATGCAGGAAGTGATCACAGGAAGTGATAGTTCCACACTATGTTGCACTGGTCAGCGACACCTAGAATATGGCGTCCCTTTTTGGTTCCTACAATATAAGAACGCACTGACAAACCAAAAAGAGCACAGAGAAAAGCAACAAAGATGGTGAGGGGTTTTGAGGATAAATCTTATGATGAATATTTAAAAGAACTGGATATGTTTAACCTAAAGAAGAGAAAGCTAAGACAAGACATGATGGCAGTCTTCCCATACTTGAAGATCTGTCACATTGTGGATTCATTCTCCACAGTGCCCAATGGTTGGGCAGCTTAACAGACTGAGAGCCATACTCAAAATAAGGAGGCATTTCCTGATTGTGAGAGTTATAATATAGTGGAACAGCCTGCCTACTGGAGTCACGGCTGTAAGAGCACAGATTCATCCTCTATTTGCAGAGGTTTTATTTGTCATAAAAACTAATTAATTTCATCAGAGCACATCTCCAGTCACATGTTAGAGAACACAGAAGCTGGCCTCCTCTCTCTCTCTCTCTCTCTCTCTCTCTCTCTCTCTCTCTCTCTCTCTCTTTCTTTCTTTCTTTCTTTCTTTCTTTCTTTCTTTCTTTCTTTCTTGTAAATGACCAGAAAAACAGCTACACCATTAAAACTAGGCTGAAATAATGGCATTATATTGAACGAGGGGCCACAATCTGAAGCTCTGAAAGATGTGGGTCCAGCCTCCAATAGCTGCCTAGATGTCATACTCTGAGCTACTCAAGAAGTTGCTGCCAAATTGTAGTTTTTAATGTATTAATTGGGGAACATTATTAAATATCTGAGCAGTTATCTGCTGTCTTTTCAATTAACCAGAAGGCTTCACTTCCAGAGTCTAACAAATCCTTTTAAATAAGCAAAGAACAGTTAAATTGTTTCTAATTTTGTGGTTCTCTGTATGTGATAAATTTGACAAGTGGAGCCACAAAATTAATAAAGATGATAACAATCTGATATTCCTAAGTTTTTATTATTAATTAATATATTTATTGTGTTTATTTGTTTAAAATATCTGTAGTCTGTCTGTAGTCCTAACTGAAGGAACTTAAGACAGAATAAATTCTATATAATCCATATAGTATTAATGTGAAATGAAAGTAAACAACTTGGATAACAATAACAGCAAATTAGAGGTTACAGTCTTAGTCTGCATTGCATTTTCTTTCTCAATGATTTTTGCTTTCATGAGTAGTAAGAAGTAACTCAACCATTAAAATATGAAAGTATTGTTTGATTCCAGTTTAGTATTTTCTGACTGCCTTCAGTCTTGGGTGATTTCGACAAAAGTTGTGTTCCCTCAGCAATTTCTGAGTCTTCATGATGAAGGCACAATTATACTATTCATTTTTTTTTTACTCTGAATATTATATTTCTTGCACTGCTTATAAAATAAATGGTAGACACGTATGAATGTGATACTTGATTCCTGAGTTACTTCAAGAAACATATCATGTTTGTTGAAGATTAGATGGCCAAAATATTAAAGCTAGTGTTTAAAACATGATAAATCTGACAACCTGGAAATAATTAGGAATTCTGATTAACATTAACATCAGAATTTGGTAAGTAAAAGACATTTTAGTCATTTAATTTTCTATTAAACATTCATGGCACTTTTCAGCCAAAGTACCACTGTAAAAGTTAGAATTTGACTTTCTCTCTCTCTCTCTCTCTCTCTCTCTCTCTCTCTCTCTCTCTCTCTTTCTCTTTCTCTTTCTCTTTCTCTTTCTCTCTCTCTGTCTAGGCAACTACACACATGTAAACACCATACTGAATTTTTCAATAGTTGGATAAACTCCAATTCTTTGGAACAGTAGATTTGAGCTTAGAACATTAAGAAGAGAAAGCCTAGCCATTGCCTTTGGGAGAAAAAAAAATACAGAAGCTATAAATCTTTCCCTCAGGAGAAATACTAATGTTTCAGAGAGATGCAAAAAGGACATTGCTAGCTAAGAGGATGAATAATTTTCATAGGCAATTTTCAGTTGGAAAATCCCTGTAAAAAAACTATGTCTAGATTTTGTTCCCCTTTTTCATTGCTCTGTCATGTGAAGTTGCAGGGACTAGGAATGAGAGAGAGGAAAGAGTCAGGCAAGGTCAAAAGCCAGTACATCAATATTACCAAGATGCTTGAATCAGAGTTATCCAAGCTGGTCTGTGTGCCAAAGCCAGTAAGTATTATATCACATATGAGTTGGACAGTCTGAAGAGATTACAGGGGTTGATTCTGTTTCATTCTTTAGTTTCTGACCTGAACTTTAGTCATAACATCCCCAATATCTCAAGGGAGACGTGACATAAGCTTTATTTATCAGTATACTGAACCTAATGCTTCTATTCATTTTCTAATAGCATTCACAAATCCTGGGAGAAAAAAAATTGTATTTAATAATACAAATTTTTGGCTCACTTTACCCCCAGCCACTCTCAAAAACTCAGCAAACTGTAAATCCAGATAACCATCCTACATCACATGTAAAGATGTTTGTACTATTATAGATATAAAAGTGACACTACTTCTTGCCACAGTTTTTATTGCTATTTAAGCTTGGGTTGGGTAGGGACATGTCCAGGTAGAGACTGAAAATGTGAAGTTACAGCATCAGTTAACTGAGGTTTCCCTGCCAAAAAACATGCAAGCAGGGAGAATTGCAGCTTTCAAGAAAGAGATTAATATGAGGCCAAGAACAAACAAATAAGTACAGATACCTGTGGTAAGTTCTTCCCCAGTTTTGTTTTGTTTTGTTTTCATCCAGGGATTGTTCTTATTTGCATTTCCTCTGAAGTCCTTTAACCAAGCCAACAGCATAATGCTTTACCATTGTTGAAATATTAAAGATTTGATGGTACCGTCTTGTCCTGAAGAAAAAAGCTCTTGATTGATTCTATACTCTGTAGATGCTTCCCATGTTCCCTGGCAAAATTATTACTATTATTATGTATACATACAAACATTTTTGACACTTCTTTAGAGACTGAAATGGGTATGCATGGTTTATCTGTGGGTGAAGCATAACTGGATACTTAATAAGTTACACCATCTTTTAATTCATGTTGAGTATTTTTTTCCATTCCCTACCATGCTAAGATAGGCACATTGCATAAATTAATATTCTAGTTTTAGAACAGGTAAAATAGCATTAAAATATGCTAGTTTGCTTATTTTAATATTTGTGTTTATACAGAATACTAACCAATGCTTAAGTGAACTACAGTCAAACATGAATTCATTCATAAACAAACACAAACTCACTCTGATCACTCATGCACATTTGCAAATACACTGATGCACACTCATTCATACAAGTGAAGCTCCATTAATTTCAGAATTCTAGGAATAGCATTTAACACTCCATGCACAGTTTTCTTTCTTGTCAAAAACAAGTCTATCTCTGCTGTTTGGGAATGACTATCTGCTGTATTATATGGCTAAAGTGGCCTTTTTGTCATTTAAATATGATTGATTTTTAATTCATTTTTACGTTTAGCATTAAATATCTCCCTGAAGTGCCAAACTTAGAGGGAATTATTCTCTTCAGACCTGATAATAGATTTCTCTATTCCCAGCCATCAGTTCTGGATACAAGAGCTGCATGAAACTTACAAAGATACTCAGAACTCTAAAGGATGCTTTTCAAAAAATGTCCGAGGAGTCCCCCACCCTTCTGGAGGTAGGTAGGGCTACAACATCTAGACTGCAAAAATCCAGATGGCCATTGTCATCTAGTGGTTGTCCATATTTTTCAAACTCACATCTGGGATCCCTGGTGGAAGGGGCTTTATATTTTATTTTAATACAAATATTTGAAGGGCAACCTAAGAGACCCTGATTTTCACTGCTTACTCAGTAGTAACTCCAGTTGAATTCTATGGGCCTTATAAAAATGTTTAGGTCTACAGTTTGTTGCTGAGTCATGTAAATGTATGTGTGTGTTTGTGTGTGTGTGTGTTTAAGAAACAAACTATGTTGCATTACATTCTGGATTATTTTCCAAATATGATTAAAAATAGCATCCTTACTTAACCACTAGTATTTATACATAACTATTCAGAAGAAAACTGCATTATTTTACATGGGACTTATTTGGCATATGTGTATTACAAATTTAGCTTCTAAATATATTGTAGATTTGTAAAATGGCAAATGGGTCAGAATTCAATTTAATGATTTACTAAGCAATAGTTTTTATATTGGATTAATCAAGGTGGGAATTTCTTCCAAATGTCTTCTAAAATATAAGGGTAGGCAAGCTGCTCATAGAAGAATATGGAATGTCAGTTCAGCCTTACCTTATAAAAGCTGCAGAAGATCATGTTTGCATTAGGCAAATTCATTCACCGACTGAAATGCATGTTGTTTCTGTGTTTGCTAACAGGGAAAGACACCTCAAGTTGCAACTTTTCTTGCTGTAGGCTTATGTTGATAAAATACTGCCATGAAGTATATCAATGGATCTGTTAAGTTTCTGTCTTCAGCGATATCAGTACCAACTGTATAGAATAATGGGAATTATCTTAATATAGATAGAGCAGGAACTCTGACTTCTAAATCTATAATGACAAGCTCAACAGAGTCTTATAGGTTATGCTGTGTTTTTATTAAAACACAATTTCTGATCTGAGGACTTTTGAAGGAGAGGAAATGAGAATGTATGTATGTATGCGTATGTGTTTATGTATAAGTGTGTGTGTGCATGATGGAATACAAAACAAATGCAAAAATGTGTGCTTTGACTATTAAGTAAGGAACAATTATTTTAAAGCACGAACTAGGCAAATTCATAGAGAGCATCTAGAACAGATTTTTCAGCCACTATTAGTAATGAACACCAAAGTGAAACCACAATTTCATAGATAATGACACAACATTGAGGATTATATCCTTCATGACCAAAGAATGGGATTCTTAGATCAGTTTCATCAATTACTATGAAAAGAGTTATCAGAATGGTATATATAGTCCACTTTCCCTTGAACTCTCAGATACAGATGTACATATCATCCATGTACAGGATTTTAGTTGACTTCCATTTCTCTATTTTTACACAATGTATATTCTGATGTTTTCAGTTACAGTGGTCACCAGGAAGTACCACATTACCAGTGTCATCTGGCCACCCAAATCTGAAAATTCCAGATAAGGATAATCCTCCTGGCATTACCTTCCTGAAAAAGGGTAAGTCATAGCTAATGTAATTTTAGTCTGATCCAGCAGGATTTCTGATTTTTCACCATTATCCATTTCAAGAATAGAAAATACTTAAGGAAATATTAAAATATTCAAAAAAAAAAGTAATGTTTCTGTCGTCCTCTCAACATGTTTGGATGAAGCAGAAATTCTTTCTTCATAGACAATTTCACAATATTCCTTCTTCTAGGTCCTAATCCCATTTCATGTTCCTGGATCCTTATTTACAAAATATGAATAAGGTACATTTATTGCGGGTTAAACCGCTGAGCTGTCGATCGGAAGGTCGGCGGTTCGAAACCGCGCGGCGGGGTGAGCTCCCGTTGTTAATCCCAGCTCCTGCACACCAAGCAGTTCGAAAACATGCAAATGTGAGTAGATTAATTGGTACCGCTTCGGCGGGAAGGTAACGGCGTTCCGTGAGTCATGCTGGCCACATGACCCGGAAGTGTCCTATGGACAACGCCGGCTCCAAGGCTTAGAAACGGAGATGAGCACCGCCCCCTAGAGTCGGACTCGACTGGACTTTACGTCAAGGGAAACCTTTACCTTTACCTTAGTAGGTCTTAATATATATTTACTCCTCAAAAAAAACCCCACCCTAAAACTAAAATGCACATTAGAATAGTCAATGAAATCTAGAAAAAATATGTAGCTAAGATTTCTAAATTTGTAAACCGTCACCATAACAACATAATGCTCTTAACAAAGTTGGTTCTCCTGCATGCTCTGTCTCTATTTTTTTTTGCTTTAATTTATCAGAATGTCAATCAACTACTCAGTGGGAGGGAAAAGACAAATTTCTGTGCTGTCCAGGAAAAGGAGGAGAACCAGTCTTTATGAATGTAACCCCAACTGTTAGCTGATGAGAAAAAATGTATGTATACACAATGTATTCAGTTTAATTCTGCCTATAAATAGCAATTCAGTGTAAATTACCATCTCATTCCTGCCCCATATATTAATTATAATAGTACATTATATATTAAATATTAAATATTAAAATTTTAGAATTAAAATTAGAATAAATATAAATATTTATTTATATTTATTCTAACTTAATTTTAATATTTAAAGTTAAATATCAGAATACTTCATTCTGTACAATTTATTTGTAATGGATGTCTTTTGGTATATTAAGTCTGCCATCCCACCTAAAAATCATGTCCTTATCATCATCATTATTATTATTATTGGAAGAAGGAACTCTTCAAGAGGGCATCAAGATGTCAAGTAAACATTTTCCCATCAAAATGGGCTAAAGGAAAGAAAATTGTCTTGTATTTGGAGTCTGTTATTAGATATTTTTATTTCAGTCCAGTTCTAATATCAAAAGTGGCTACAGCAATGGAAATAAAAGGAGAAATGCTTCTGATATCAAACACGTGTATCTAAAGTTGAATAAGGATTGTTACACATGTTTGATATCAGAAGCATTTCTCCTTTTATTTCCATTGCTGTAGCCACTTTTGATATTAGAACTGGACTGAAATAAAAATATCTAATAACAGACTCCAAATACAAGACAATTTTCCTTCCTTTAGCCCATTTTGATATAACTTTACCCAAGGGCAGCTTTATCAGGCAGCAAAATTTAGTATAGCTAGTTGTGTTAAAGTATCGCTTCTAGTTGGGGAAGAGAATAAATTTTGGGCTTCACTTAAGGCAGATAAAAAGTCTGCTCCATTTTCATTTATAGGTGAACAATTCAAATACACACAAATGTGCTGACCATTCTATATAATTTAACTCCATAGTTAGACTGTTGATCATTAAATGTTAACTTCACCTTAGAATTTTATGATGAACGTCATGTGGAAACAAAAACTGCCCAATAATTGACAATAGTTTCCTAAGACCAGATGGAACTGGTATTTGTTGTCTTTATTCAAAACTTCTGATCTAGTAGATTGCTGGATTCATTCATTTCAGATTCACAGATGACATTATAATTTAATAGGCTGGGCAGTTACTTAACAACTAGGTGGTTCAAGCATACAGGTCTGATTTTATGTGGTTTCATCTATAAACATTTAGCCCTTAAGATTTTCATCGCAATTGACACAGATGAAATTTTTTTCCTTCATTTGTGTCAAATAAAATACATAAATATAAATGGTGAACATTTGGATAGGTTGCCTAGCTTCTGCAAAGCATTGAGACAGACAATCCACTGTGGTGACTATCTTGTCCAAACAAATGTCATTAAAATTTATCATTCATAACAACTCAGTCAATGTGATAAGAGAGCAAGAGGTTCATTCATCAAATCTCACAATTCCCAAAATTTCAAATATAGAGTTAAGAAGCCCATGAAACCCATGAACTTGCATCTCAAGGTAGTATGGCTAGTTCCACAGATAGAATTTTATTTTTCTACTGAAATATGTGCATTCTTCTAGTATGTGTATTGATATTTTTATTGGTAAACTACAGAAATGCAGTTACTAAAAATTTAACTGCTTTTCAGTTTGTTTTATTAGCTCAGGAAGTTGAATTTGGTAGATTTATTTTAAAATGTGAACTGAAAAGAAAGTACATCTTTATTTGCATATAATACTAAATATGAATTTTCAAAACTGAAACTTTAAAGCATTTTCAAGAAAAATATATTGAGACTTGCTTAGTTCATAAATGAAGAGATCTAATTTTTGGATCACTGGAAAGCAGGCTTGTTGTATATCACTACAAATTATTGATTTGTCTCTCCTAAAATGAAGCTCCTATTTGGATTCTGTAGTTTCCTACCCATAAAATGTCACAAAAGTAGATGATAATTCTCTAGCTTAACAGCTGTTCTATAAAACATGCTCCTTTTTTCAGGGGTAAAATATGACAAGTTACATGCTTCTATTAATAAATCATGTTGATCTTTGTTGATCTTGTGTACAGTTTTGGGAAGATAATTGAGTTATAAATTAAAGATAATTAGGAAAGGAATCACAAATAAAAGTATGAAACACATAATGTCCTTCTAAAACATTGTGATGCAAACATGTTTGTAATACTATCTAGAATTCTGGTCATTGCACCTCAAAAGAATCAATGGAAGCTTCTGTAGTAACAGTTACTGGTAGAACTGAACAAGGATCACCCACTGTTTTGTGGCCAGATCATCAGCTTTGCAAGTAATTTAAACCACACTGATTGATCAACCTGACTTATTCCCAGTGCACGCGTACCATAGAGAAAACAGCAAAAGCAATAATAGACTTTTACCTAACCTGGGAATGAATGATTGAATAAATAAACATCTATGCCTTATACAAAATAATTAGAATGGGATGACATCTGCAGAGGATTTTAGAATATTGTCAGCCCTTCAAAGTAGACCAGACTAGGAAACCAAAGTTGTGCATGTCTATACTACTTGTATTATAAGGTTATAGTAACAGAATCTTGCAAGTCTGAATGCACTTCCCCATTGCTCCTTTATCTTTGTGAGAACTAGGGAGGGTTTTGTCTCAGATACTTACTCATGTTACAGTTCTGGCTCAGACTCAGATTTTTTTTATCTGACCATTGCCTTGATTGTGGCTCTTCCTCCTGTTCCTCAAGTTTATTCCTTCTGCCCATTACAATTATGTAGACATCCACAATGGTGTGATTGCCTCTCATTCGTTCCAGGAAAGCAATTATGTCATATCCTTAGAAGCAGTTGAATGGGATCTGTAATTGTCTGCTGATTGGAAATGCTGAGAACAGGGACCAAAAATCACTGCCATTCCCAGAGTGCTATAGGTCCTGAAGCAAAAACACCTTCTTATCTGGAATGTCACACAAAAAAGGAAAAAGTGGGCTGGAGGTGCAAGACGGCGGGGGGGGGGGGGACAACAACAGGGAAGCCTGGCATTTTGTCCCTTCTCTTGCTAAAGACTCTGAAGAAACAGGTTGTGAATTTGAGCTTTGCTCATTTTGACTGAACTACTGAATGGACACTGCAACTTGTCAAACTATCATTTCCCTTTCAGGATCCAAAGCTCAAGAACCAGGAGGAGGGGAGAAAAAGGAATACCAAAATCCAAAAGAAAAGAATAAAAGAAAAGAATAAAAGAAAATTTGCAGCACTTTCAGCTATACCATAACTGAGCCAGAAACAGCTCAGCTCAGCTATTAACACAATTGACATCATAGAAACATAAAGGCCCAAAGCTGCAATCACCTTGACATAATCTTCAGATGGAACTGCCCTAAGACAAATTAAGAATTTTAAAGCCATTATCTCTTAAATACCAGATGCTAGGTAGTAGTAATGGAAGAGAGGTTTAATGTCCTGATTTTGAACTTTCTTTCCTGGACTGTATTAGATAGAGATAAACAGATATTCCATCCACATTGTTTGACTGTATATAACAATTTTATTTAAAGCTACACACATTAAATATTATTGTCATTTAATATAATTTGCAGCTTAGTTATTCATTTGTCAATAGTGAATGTAACAAGAAATAGAGATTAGTTTTGGTGATCCAGGATTGGAATCTAATTTGTATATAAAGGAAACTGGATGGTTTTCACTAGAGTTAAAGGAAGTGAAAAGAATTAAATTCCTGTGAACTTGCTAGTTGAGTCCCAAGAAAAAGAATAGCTCCAGGTCTGATCACAAACTGGATGTTCTTCAAAATCTGACTCCAAGCATGACATGGAACTTTATACTGTAGCTGCTAGGATATAGGCTAGACTGGCTGGCTAATTTTTACTAAGAGAAAAGAATATCTGTAGCTCATGGTTGAACTGCTGGGATCTTGGTGCTCTCCAAGCTTGGTTGTTTTCTTGAAGACATTTCATTTGACCAGTGCAAAGGAGAATGGGGTTTAATGGCCGTTTATATATAGCAGCTTGCCCTGTCAGTCTTTATTTATTTAAAAGATTTGCATGGCTGCTCACATTATATAAAATAATTATTTATATAACACATTATATAAAATAACAAAATACACAAATTAAATTGAATTGAATAAAATTGAAGGGAGTGTAGCTTCCTCCTTGACAGTTCCTTGATTAGGATGCTGTTTCTTCCCTGATTATCTGTTTCCTGCTTATCTGGGTGTTGGCTGCCAAAGGGGAGCTTTTGATTGTATCTTTTGAATGGTACTTAAATGGGGCTTATTCTGTTGATGACTGATTTGTCTGAATGCCAAGCTTCCAGGAATTTGTTATCATTTTGGGATTTCGCTTGATCTAAAATGTTAAATTGCCTAGTTGAAACTGGCGTTATGTTGTGAGATTAAGGTGTTTTCATCAGGTCTTCTGACTGCCAGTTGGTGTTTGTGGGTGTAGTCTGCAAGCCTTCTGTCTGTCTGTTGTACATGGTGGCTGTTAGAGTCCTTGAATTGTATGTTGTAGATAACTCCTGATTTTGGGGGGTTGGGATTGCTTAGGATATTTGGATGGATTTTGCTGGTTTATGTGCTACAGTGATACCAAGTGGTTCTAGTAGTCTGTTGCTTGTCCTGGTCATGTTTTTGAGGAATGGAAACATTATCATTTTTGTAGGTTGTAATACTTATGTTGAGGTGGGTTGTGTGGTAAGGCACTTTTTTGATTAAATTGTGTGGGTATCTGTTGTGTTGGAAGATGTTGTATAGGTGGTCTGTTTCCTCTTTTGGGCATTCCAGGTTACCACAGTGTGTTTGAGCTCATCTTATACAGCTCTTCTTGAGAGCAGATGGGTTATTGCTTTGGTAGTGGAGCACTTGATTAGTGCGAGATGTTTTTCGGTAAGCTTGGCTCTTTGATTTGCTATCATTTCTTCTGCAGACGAAGATATCCAGGAAGGTTAATGTGCTGTTTTCTTCTTCTCTTGTATTTTTTTTTCTTTAAAGATCTTGTTGATTGTCTTATGTGTTTTCTCTAATTGTTCATTTTTTTATTATGGCAAAGGTGTCATCTACATAGCAGATCCATATTTTTGGTTTTATGTGTGGGACTGCTAATTCTTATTAAATCATGTACATGTGTTCATGAGGCAGTAAAACTTAATGTTTAAGATCTAGTGGTTGCTGTGTGATTCTTTGATAAAAATGAAAAATAGAGGCTTGTGCTGGAACACACAGAGACCTTTTTGAAATGTTGCATTAAAAACTGCAGGAAAAAAGGGAGGATTTATGAAAATCACCCGTTTCTTTTCTGCTCAAAGAAGTCTGCATGGAATCAAAGAGTCTTCCATTAACACAATCAGAGAAACAGAATATAAGGCTGGTTATGATTACTTTGGTTGTAAAGATGAAATTTAGGCATTGGAATAGTGATTTAAATCAAGTGGATTTGTTGTACTGTTAACATGGAGCTGAAAGTCACAGGAATATCAACCTAACTTTAGAGCTTTCTTTGTTTGTCAAGGATGTCTATGTTCTTCTTGGCTATATTCCCAGTATTTGGAGTTATCAAAATATCGAGACTTGTAGACCCTTTATGGAATGTGTCCAGAAGAATTACGATCAACATTGGAAAAATGAACAGTGTATTGCTGACATGTACTGTTCTTTTTTCTTTTTTCTTTTTTAATTGTATGTCATACATTTATTGTATATTGATAATTCTTAATTTAGTTTATGTGATTGGTCTATATTGATAAAACAGAAAAAGATTAATTTCATATTTGTACTTTTGTCTTGTTTGGACCATTATGCTTTTATTACTATTATATCAAAAGACCTATAACTATAATATTATAACAAAAGAAATGTAAGGCAGTTTCAAAGCTGATTTATCTTATGTTGGGTCATACCAGTATCTGATTCATTTACAGACAAATGAAAACGATGGGAGCAGAATCATGCTACAACTTCTTCTTGCCTACATCATAAAATAATTGTTCCTGGGGGAGGTTTCCCATACTTGACAAATAGTTGGAAAATTTCTCTTCTCCTGGAGCAATTTGGAGAAATCTGCCCACTAAATGGGTACAGAATTCTGAAAGAGTTTATGTCTCATTGTATCACAAACAGAGGTGCTTTCCCAGGGATTCCAACTTCTAAACCAGCGTTTCTCAACCTTAGCAACTTTAGGAAGTATGGACTTCAACTTCCAAAACTCCCCAGCCAGCAAGGCTGGCTAGGGAACTCTGGGAGTTGAAGTCCACATGTCTTAAAGTTGCCAAGGTTGAGAAACACTGTTCCAAACAGTAATCACTTAAATCTCTCTGCTTGAATGCTCAAGGCTATTGCTTCCTTTTCTTCCATCTCTATTTTTTTTAAAAAAACCTTTTTTTATCTTGTATATGAAGAACTATCCAAATTTTGATATTTTTTTAATTTAAAAAATGAAACAAAATTCTTAACAATCCCTACTCCACTCACAAAAATGAACATACATACAGCTGAGATCTCTTGAACAACAACAACAAAAAAGAATCATGCACTGAGATTTTATTTTCTGACCTTGTTGTGAATTCATGGCTGTATCCAGTCCAACTCTTATCATGAATTATTGTGAATTCATGGCTTCATACCCCATCATAACAGGAGTTCTGATGAAAGCCTGTAAATAAATGAGGAGTTCTCTTTGTAGAGCCAGAAGTCCTGGAAATCAGCATTCCTGATTGATCAGGGTACAAACTACATGTAATGTACATAATCCCAGTTATGTACATATTCTAATCTAAACATGGAAAAACATAGATTTGGGATACAGTTCCTGCCACATTTTTTTCCCTGATATCCAGTCAGTAAAAGTATACAATTTAATAGTGACATGGGCTCAATGCATACTGTATATTTCCATACCATGAATGTGGAATTCAAGTCTGAGTATATCTGAACTTTAAATGCAATTAAAAATTGGGAATCAAAGGGAGAATGCACAATTTAAAGTTTCACAATGGATTTTTTCATCAAATGCATAACACATTCCTCTACCTTTCAATGTACAAGTTAGCATTCATGAGGTATTTTGTAACATTTAGAATACTGAATCTTTTATATCTTGAATGAAAATTTACATATCCAGTTAGGCCAAGGGATGGGCCACATAAATCGGCAGCCTGAATGTGGCTATCTGAATCCTGATTACATTTGCTTCTAGGGATGAGCCAAGCCCAGCCTAATCAGTATGCAAGTCCCACTCAAAAGACAGATTGGAGAGGCCAAAGAATTAAAAAAAAAGCCTTAATCCTCCACCACCCACCAACATTATGAGCACCATTGGAATTGCAGGGATGGCACAGCCATCCCTGCAAGAGAAGGAAAATGCTAGTCTTTCATTGATGTGAAATACTCTACAGACAGAATATTTTTTCACAGAGGAAAATCTTCTTGACAGAAAATAGCCCTTCCTTTGCAGTCTTAAGTAGAATGGGATTATTTGAGATGGTGGTTCTGCAAAAAATAGCTGCCCACCTCCTTTCTTTTCAGCAGTTTTCACATTCTAAAAGTTATTTGCAGCTTCTCCAGATTCTGAGGAAGCTAAATTGATTATATATGCTGCATGTATCAAGATCTTTTTCGTTTAATTTCATACCACTTTTGTTCTAATATTTCTTCCATTCTCACCTAGTATTAGTAGTATTCCATTCTCACTTTGCATATACTAGAAGAGTCCAGTAAGAGCATATTGATTATCATAAGAATCTCTGTTTAAATACAAATGTCTTCTGCAAGTTTTAGAATGAAGGGAATATAATCATCTGCTTGCATCATTAATATGGTACCTTGAGATTACCATCAAAAAATAACCTTGGAATAAATTGAACAGTTATAGAAAAGTTTTTAGAAGTACAGTAGATATTTATAAAAAGTGTGTGAACTACTATTTATAGAGATAATATTTGTGAAGACATTTTTATCTCAAAGAGAATACTAAATTATTTGGCTGTTTTGGATTCCCATGGTCTTTGGCAGTGATTATGAGGATTTCTTTATGGATTTCTGAAAATAGCTATTAATAACCTAATAGCTATTTTCAGAAGTCCATAAAGAGCCAACAAAGATCATTGGAGTATTTCAATAAACACTTTTCAAAGCTAAGCATTGTCCTATTAGCCATGCTTTTTAACTCTTATCAGATAACTATGGTCAACCCTAAGTTGACTGTGATATGAATGATTAAATACATATTCATCCACTAATCAATTATGTTAAATCCTCAACTATAACATTTGCTCAAAGCCTCAGTTTTGACAGGGTTATAAGGAAAGGATAATAATACTGGTATCTACAGTAGGAATATAGTTTTTAGTTCATAATATAATTGTTTGGCTGTGGATGCATTTGAACTGCACATTGCACAAGAACGTAAGAATCTTATGCAATCTTTGCATTTCAAAACTGAGAATGAACAAATATATGGTGGCATATTTCATGGACAAAGATCTGAATCCTCTTTATAATATGCAAGAAGTGGTTTTGAAAGTAAGTAAATGCATATTGTGACAAAAAAGAGAAAACAGGAGGAAGATGTGGTAGAGAACAAGAAGGAAAACCAGAAATAGAAGAAACAACAAATGAGACCATATGTGTATTACAGAGATAGTTGTTGTTGTTTATTCGTTTAGTCGCTTCCGACTCTTCGTGACTTCATGGACCAGCCCACGCCAGAGCTTCCTGTCGGTCGTCAACACCCCCAGCTCCCCCAGGGACGAGTCCGTCACCTCTAGAATATCATCCATCCATCTTGCCCTTGGTCGGCCCCTCTTCCTTTTGCCCTCCACTCTCCCTAGCATCAGCATCTTCTCCAGGGTGTCCTGTCTTCTCATTATGTGGCCAAAGTATTTCAGTTTTGCCTTTAATATCATTCCCTCAAGTGAGCAGTCTGGATTTATTTCCTGGAGGATGGACTGGTTTGATCTTCTTGCAGTCCAAGGCACTCTCAGAATTTTCCTCCAACACCACAGTTCAAAAGCATCGATCTTCCTTCGCTCAGCCTTCCTTATGGTCCAGCTCTCGCAGCCATATGTTACTACAGGGAACACCATTGCTTTAACTATGCGGGCCTTTGTTGTCAGTGTGATGTCTCTGCTCTTCACTATTTTATCGAGATTTGTCATTGCTCTTCTTCCAAGGATTAAGCGTCTTCTGATTTCCTGACTGCAGTCAGCATCTGCAGTAATCTTTGCACCTAGGAATACAAAGTCTTTCACTGCTTCTACATTTTCTCCCTCTATTTGCCAGTTATCAATCAAGCTGGTTGCCATAATCTTGGTTTTTTTGAGGTTTAGCTGCAAGCCAGCTTTTGCACTTTCTTCTTTCACCTTCATCATAAGGCTCCTCAGTTCCTCTTCACTTTCAGCCATCAAAGTGGTATCATCTGCATATCTGAGATTGTTAATGTTTCTTCCAGAGATTTTAACTCCAGCCTTGGATTCCTCAAGGCCAGCTTGTCGCATGATGTATTCTGCATACAAGTTGAATAGGTAGGGTGAGAGTATACAGCCCTGCCGTACTCCTTTCCCAATCTTAAACCAGTCCGTTGTTCCGTGGTCTGTTCTTACTGTTGCTACTTGGTCGTTATACAGATTCTTCAGGAGGCAGACAAGATGACTTGGTATCCCCATACCACTAAGAACTTGCCACAATTTGTTATGGTCCACACAGTCAAAGGCTTTAGAATAGTCAATAAAACAGAAATAGATGTTTTTCTGAAACTCCCTGGCTTTTTCCATTATCCAGCGGATATTGGCAATTTGGTCTCTAGTTCCTCTGCCTTTTCTAAACCCAGCTTGTACATCTGGCAATTCTCGCTCCATGAATTGCTGAAGTCTACCTTGCAGGATCTTGAGCATTACCTTACTGGCATGTGAAATGAGTGCCACTGTTCGATAGTTTGAACATTCTTTAGTGTTTCCCTTTTTTGGTATGGGGATATAAGTTGATTTTTTCCAGTCTGATGGCCATTCTTGTGTTTTCCAAATTTGCTGGCATATAGCATGCATTACCTTGACAGCATCATCTTGCAAGATTTTGAACAGTTCAGCTGGGATGCCGTCGTCTCCTGTTGCCTTGTTATTAGCAATGCTTCTTAAGGCCCACTCAACCTCACTCTTCAGGATGTCTGGCTCTAGCTCACCGACCACACCGTCAAAGCTATCCCCGATATTGTTATCCTTCCTATACAGGTCTTCTGTATATTCTTGCCACCTTTTCTTGATCTCTTCTTCTTCTGTTAGGTCCTTGCCATCTTTGTTTTTGATCATACCCATTTTTGCCTGGAATTTACCTCCAATGTTTCTAATTTTCTGGAAGAGGTCTCTTGTCCTTCCTATTCTATTGTCTTCTTCCACTTCCGCGCATTGCTTGTTTAAAAATAATTCCTTATCTCTTCTGGCTAACCTCTGGAATTTTGCATTTACAGAGATAGACAGAACACAATAGTTTATAAGATATGATAAAGGGCATTTCTGTAACATACTATGTCTACTCTCTAATCCTGCATAGAGCAGTTTGAAGGTGACCTGTGATTATCTCCACTTCTGCAGATTTTGAAGCACAGAGGAAATGCAAGAAACACCATGAATTCATCAGTGCTCCTTTCAGCTTACCAATAAGAAAATGAAAAGAGCATCATTCAGCACCCTTCCCCATCAACATTTTCAGCACATATTGAATGCATTTATCTGGTGATCTGAAAAAAAATAAATCTGAGTGGTTGCAGTGAGAAGTCTCCTGGCTGCATTTTAAAGCCTTTGCAAGCTGTGAAGTGATATGATAGCATGCTGACAAATTTGTAAGTAGGACTTTTCCCAATTGCTGTAACTGGCTATAAATTGTTACAGTGTTTGAAGTGGAAGAGAGGAGAAAAATCATTCTAAGCAATAACTACAGACAAGCACCAGAAACAGAATGTTGAAGCTTGGTGGAGGAGAAACAGTTGCCTTAAGTTCAGAAAGCAAAATACTTGCCTATGAACCCTCTCCAAGTTCCTCAAAACTACAGTGTTCCAAAGGGTTTCACATGAATCCATACAGAGGGAGAAATATATGCATTCATCTCCCCAGTCAGCTAATCATAAGGACATAAGCATACCTCTGCTGGATCAAGGCCAATGTCCTTCTTAGTTCATCATTTTGTTATCCACAGAAGCTAACCAGATCCCTTTGGGGTACTCAGAAGCAAGAGGTGGAGACATCTTCTCCCCAAGGTATCCAAAGTAGCAGACACCTCCTTAGGGACAAAGGACACAATAGCACAAATTGTGATACAAATTGTGATTTGCTTCAGTCATATGGTAGTTAACTGTGAAAATTAAATAACTTGTATTATTTGCATAGTAGCACACTGATACTATGAATTAATTGTGGTTTATACCAGATACTTATGCTCCCTTCCACAGTTGATCCTTTGCAATGGATATTTTGAACCCTGTGACCTCCAAACCTGGAGGAAACATTGAGTGTTCAAGATGTATTGCCCTTGCCAGATATGTCCTTCATCATTTATACAATTCCCTTTAAAGCCATCATGAGATATGACAGGTCTAGAGTGGCTTCTGAATTGCTTCAAAATTCTCAAGTAGAGCTGCACTAATATGGGATGTAAGGAAATTGTACTATTCATCAGGTTATGTGTGCAGGAATGGAGCCTTTCTAGTAAATTCAGAATTTGTGATATGTAGATACCCTTATCTAGAACATCTTACCTTGGGTTCCAACATTTCTCTGTATATTTTATCATAGATAGAAATTGTCTAGCATGACGATAATAGAATACTAAAAGCAACAAGTCTGTGAACAAAAGTAGGTTGTATTTATAAAGGAGTGGAAATGGATCTGTAAAGCTAACTTTAATTGACAGTCAGGACATTGCCTTTTAAATCCTGGACTTTGCAAATTTGTTTTAAGTATAGATGTTCACTAAAGAGGTGCTCAGTGGACCCACAGCTGTCCATGACAGCAGGCACTGAAAATTCAGATAATGTGTACTGTCTATAGACAATATGGAAAGCAAATGCCCTGCTTTGAATAACAAAAGATATCCAAAATTAGTGGTGTGTGTGTGTGTGTGTGTGTGTGCATGTTTTAAAAAACCTGTAAAATAATTTCAAGGACAAACAAGTAGGTGCTAATCATATACAGTACACATAATGGGCAGAGGTGAATATTCTACATTCATATGGGAAGGCTTATGCCATACTGTGATTTATTATTATATACAATTGATTTCCATTAAACACATCACAATGTCATTTAGAATTAAGAACTAGTCCTTCCTTCCCTGAGAGCAATTCTTTTAATATAGTACGAACACTGGCTGAAAATGAATGGGAAAGGAGAGTTGAAGAAGGACATAAGAATAGATTGGAGATGATTTTCCTATGTATTGTGAGAAAAACACATTTTATTGTAAGCCGCCCAGAGTCTCTCTTTTGGGGGAGATGGGCGGTAATAAAATTTGAATAATAAATAAATAAATAAAATTGTGCCAGAGACTGACAGCATGTTCATTTAATTTAAATAGTTGTTTCCTTACTGATGAAGTTAGTCTTTCAAAATTGCAGCTTGTTTGGTTTTGGATAAAAGTGGATGCTGCTGAGAAATAGAAGACCTTTAGAGTTACAGGAACATGACCTGAGATTTGGGTGGCCTGGATATTTGTGGCATGATAAAGTCAAGGTTAATGTAGATTTCAAAAATCATTATGTTAGATGTGCCATATTGAGAATATGGAATAGATAGAAACCCAGGTTGTGCCCAAAAACACCTTTGTGGCTCTCACCACAAGAAGCATTTTATAGACAAGAAATTGATAATTGGCAAACACAAATGGCTAACTTATTGTGAGATACTAGAATTTTGTCTAAATGTAAAATAAAATCAAGAGAACTGGTGGCAGAAGGATATAGTTGTCAATGGTTCTGGAAATGTTTATTTACAGTCATTAGAAAGATTTAAAGTAGACAAAAGAGTTTATGGTTTTGAATATTGTAAGACTGAGTTTGAAATAGAATTGTATACAAATGATGAACATGTAATTGCTAAAATGTATAAACTTTTATTGAAATTTGAAACAGAAGAAGGACCAGTGAAAGAATGTATGATAAAGTGGGCTAAATTTTTGGTTATAATATAGAGATGGAACAATGGGAAAGATGTGGTTAAAAGGTCTGAAATGTACACTATGTTATAATTTTAAAAAGATTTTTTATAAAATGATACATCATCGGTATATGTCACCAGAGAAATTGTCTAGAATGTATAAAGGCACTTCAAATTTATGTTGGAAATGTGAACAGCAAGAAGGGACATTTTATCATGTTTGGTGCAAGTGTAAAAAAGCTAGAAAATCTTGGATTCAAATGCATACACTGATTCAGATGATTTTAAAGATTAATATACAATTGAGACCAGAGGGATTCTTTTGGGATTGATGGAGAAACAGTTGGAAAAAAGTCATGGAACTTTGTTTTTGTATCTTCTGCAGCAAGATTATTGTATGCACAAAGATGGAAAGATTCAGCACTACTTAAAATGGAGGGATGGTTTATAAAGATGATGAAACTTGCTGAAATGGCTAAATTGGCTTCTCTGATCAGGAAAAAGACAATATCTACATTTATTGCTGACTGGAAACCTCTTATGGACTTTTTCATAAAACAGAAAGAAATGAACTTACGATTTATGGTTGTGATGATTAGACAGGATAGCTTATGGAAAGAAGAGAATTATGTTATAACCATAGAGTAAGAGATAAATTTATAACTGTACTTATAACTGCTGTAAAGAAGGTTGGAATCTACTTGTTTGTATCTTTTTTCTTTGTTTTTCTTTTACTTTTTTTCCCTTTCTTGCACTTTCAGCTTTCTCTTTGATTTCTTTTTCTTACTTTATATTAGTTTTTATATTCCTTTGTGTATGTATGTGTGTTAGTCTTTCATAGTTGAGGTTATTTTTAAAGGGGTCACTTAGAACTTAACGAAGTACATTCTTAAGAAATTTCTCAGAAGCATGCTTCATTACAATCAATGGTATGTACTTTGTAAAAATACTAGCTGGAAACTGACTTCCAATCACTTGTAAGTTTTCTTCCTCTAAAAAAAAAGATTTGTTTTCTATTTCATAATTAGAATGTTTGATTTTTTTTCCCAAATCATTTTTGGTAGTATTTTTGAACTAATTTCAAAAATGCAGAAATGCTGCTTTTGTCACTGTCACTTCATTCTGTTATTTCTCTATTACTTTGCACCCTCCTTGGCTAGCCAACTTCCTGATGGGAAACGCCCTGCAAAAGGAATTAGATTCTCATGTCTTGCTTTGGGGTTTAATTGAACTAGGGAGACCGGGCAGGTTGTTGGAAGAAGGATTGCATTATGAAAGGCAGTACATTCACACATTCCTCACCATCTCAAAACTAATATTAAGTACAAGAACCTCATTATCCACTCTTAAGGATTTCACTGAAATGTCTTTTCCTTAGGGGTCAAAAATTGCAGCGATGTCTTTTCCATTAGATTAAAGAAAAATGATCAGAAAAAAATGCAGAAGTTTTCAGTACAGTGCTATGCATTTATTTCAGAATTGCAGGCATAGACTGATTCTCCCTTCCCCCCATATATATATATATATACATACACATACATACATACATACATACAGATACATACACACACACACATTATATATATATATATATATAGCTTGTGCATATGTGCAGCAAACAGGACAGCAGATTCAGCTCTGTGGCAGAATTAATTGTGTGGTTCCAATCATAGTATAGGATCCGGTTCCATGATCATAACATTCTTTACTACTTGAATCCACATAGAGTATTTATCTTCTCTTTTTCAACATGCACAAACTACGTTAAGTAAGAATACAGTGGAGACCTTAATACTAAGTAGTAAGTTTAAGAGCAAAACCTTTATTGTACAACAAATACTTTGAGACAGCCTGCAACTTTTTAAATGTTATATTCAATTCTGAATGAAAAGCCAAATAATCTTACTCTCATTAACATTGACATTTTAAACCATAACTAATATTAAAATAATGTTTCTTTCTTTCTTTTTTTGTATCCTCAATTGTCTAAGTCATCTAAACATTAGAGTATTAATAATCTTTAATCAACACTGTATAAATACCACTGTATTGAAACAATATAATGTATTATGTAAGTTTTATAACAATGTAATAAAAAAAAGAATGGCCCATTCTTTTAAAAAAAAGTACCTCAGACCTTTTGAAAGCATGGCACCTTTCTGCTACTCATAAAAAAGCAACTTTTTTCAGAATTCTGTACAAGCCCAAATAATAGAAGCTGCTGCTTTAGGTGCTACATTAAATGTGAACTCTTTAAAACAGCAATATCTTGCATGAAATCTTAGACTTCATATTTTCTCAGTGTGCAAGGCTCTACTTTGCTGCATACACAGTAGATAGATATACATACTATGTACACACACACACAACTTAAGCCTTGGTCCCCAATGGGAGGAGATGGGCAGGGACAAATTGAATAAATAAATAAATAGATAGATAGATAGATAAATAAAATATGCCACCTGCAAAGAGAAATGTGCTCTTGTGGTTGCCAATGACTCCATGACCCAAAGGATTTTATTTTTTAAGGATTTTTTTTTAAGTACAGTAGGAAGAAAATAAAATGAAAGTGGCCTGCAGGCCAAGGCTTAAGGTAAGGCAGTAAAGAGCATCTTGGAGACTAATAGAAGAAAAATCTCACAAATTTATTTTCTTAAGAGTGATTGCCCCTACCCATATTGATATCCATGACATCATTTTTATACACAAGGGGTATTTTTAGGTGTGTGGTTTTTTTTACACAGAACAAATATATTTGCTTTGATCCAGTAATAAGTTTAGGATCTTGAGCATCCAAGAACAATGCAGACTTCAGGAACAAACTCAGACTACAGATTACAACTTCTGGTCAAATGTCATTTCTAACCCAGTGAATTCTCTCTTTAAAAATTAAAAATCTCAACTGGTACAGAAATTCCTTATTACCCACACTTCAACAATTGTTGGAGCTCATACTGGCATTAAGCTCATTCATAGATTTGCTATTATGTTATCAACCAATCATGGCCATTAACTTCTCTACTTCTCTATAATCATCCTGTGTTTGCTTGCCTTGTAATAAAGATTAAGTGACAGCAAAATTAATGATGAACTGCAAAGTCAGCAGGGTTTCATTTTAAAAGGAGATAAAAATTATTTGTTTAATGCAAATGCCGATGATTACACTAGGCAGCTCTTGTTCTGATAAGGAAATAGGAACTTACCGTGTTTCATTTTTAAAAGGGCAACACGTCTGTTTTGTTCACCATGGATAGCATAGACTTAACTGAGCTTTTGAAATATTATGGAATCGTGGTGGCCCAACAAAGACATTTAAAAAGTCATCTTTCACCACTATCACACCACAGTCAATTGTTTTACGAAGAAAGAACCCATAATTTGGGCTTCCAACACTCCACTGCAGAAAAAGACAAAGAAACTGTAAGATAAGGCATGAGATGAAAAAAAGAAATGGAAATACAGCTAAAGCTAGTTTACTTCAACAGCATTCACTGTACTTCTCAATTCCTTTCTATATTTGCAAACAATCTTTACTGCCGCCATGTCCACACATCGCTTCAAACATTGTCTTTTGTTCTTTAAACTTCTCAGTTTTCTTCAATAATTTTTTGAGCTCCATCCAATCACAATTTTCTTGATTTTCCCTTTCATCTCAACTCCTTCATTCCTCTTTCCTATTTTTCAGTTTCACCCTTTAATTTTCTCTGACCACACTGCTGCAATGGATCTCTTCTATTCTAGTTGCTCAGTTGTGTGTTTAATCCACGTATATTCATCACCCATTCATTTTTTACTCTTTACTTTGTTGTTTTAACACACATATCTTTAAGTAATCTATTCCCACTGCATTCAACTGCCTTCAGGTAATGTTATGTTTCTCCTGACATAACCAACTTTCATTTCCATATAACAAAGGGGACAGGAACATAGTCTTTTACACATTTTCACTTCTTTTGACAAGCATTTATTCTTTATCACAAACCAAATACTACTCCCTACCTTTCTACCAGCATTCACACATTTTACAGTTTCTCCATCCATTTCCACTTTTTTTTAGTAAACATTTTATCAAGATACACAAATTCATCTGTTTTGCTCTAGTTTTGCACCATTTATGTATAGTTTGTAATCATTTACTCCATTTCCCTATCAAACAGGCCAAAACTACTACTGCACAGTAAAACTTATTATTATTATTATTATTATTATTACACTTATTATACATTATTTCCTTGGCTCAGCTAAAGCACAGTGTATGCTATTTCTGATTATTCAAAATGCCTGATAAAATTGCCTGGGTGATATTCAGGATGTTTATCACCACACTTATAAACTGTGAATAATATTACTTGCATGCTAATATACTTGTATTTGAATGTAATGCATACTCAAAATAGTGTAATGTACTGAGTACGATCTTGAACTAAGCCTTATATTCAGCCTTGCATCCCTACTCACCTGGTGACATATATATTCTGCTCTGTGGGGTGCCTCAGAGTTCAGTGGTCTTTCTGCTCCTTTTTAGCATCCACATGAAGCCACTGGGTGAGATCATCATCACTACAGGATAAGGTATCAGCGGTATATTGAACCCAATTGTACATCTCCATCCCAGGTGAACTAAGTGATGCTGTGGATGTTCTTTTGTGATGTCTGCAGGCTGTGGAGGTCTGGAGGGGAAACAACAGACTTCAGCTGAGCCCTGGTAAGTTGGAGTGGCTGTGGGTGCAGGCTTCCTCTATTATCTGTGGATTTACCATCTTTAGTTCTTGATGGGATTGCACTATCCCAGACAGACCCAGTGGGCAATTTGGGGGTCCTCCTGGACTCACAACTCCTGCTAGGAGGGCCTTTGCTTAACTTTGTGTTGTGCACCAGTTGTACCCATTCCTGGATCAGGAAGCCCTTCTTTCAGTCACTCATACCCTGGTCATCTCCTGTATGGACTGCTGCAATGTGCTTTACATGGGGCTATCCTTGAAAAATATCCAGAAGCTGCAGCTAGTGCAGAATGCAGTGGCTCAGGCAGCTATGGACACCTCTAGGGCTGTTCATGTAATATTTCTGCTGTGTGAGCTGCATTGGATGCTGATGTCCTTCCAGGTCCAATTCAGGGTGTTGGTTATCACCTTTACAGACCTTCATAGCATGGGCCCAGGTTACCTGAGAAACCATCTCATTACATCAACCCATCCCACCCAGTCTGGCAGGAAGGGCATATTATGGACCCCATCAGGTAAAAAATTTCAACTGACAGGGTCAAGGAGGAGAGCCTTTTCTGCCATTGTCCCTGCCCTGTGGAAAATTTTGCCCCTGAGGTGAGGTTGGCCCCCACTCTTATGGCCTTCCGGAAGAGCATTAAGACCTGGCTCTGCCAACTAGCTTGGGGATCCAAGAGTGATAGGCAGCCCTGGGGTTGGTTGGTGGTTTTAAGACACTCTCTCCACTTTTTTCTCCTTTACCTTCTTGTACTTATTCTATTTTTATAATGGTTTTTATGATTTCCTATTTTTAAGCCACCCATTGTCACTTTTATAATGAGATGGGCAGTACATAAATTAAATAAATAAATAAATAAAATAAACTGACAGGGCTGTTTATTATTATGGCCCAGTCCCAAACATATTCTCAACATAATCTATCTGAGAATAAGTGTCTCTGCTTTCACCAAATGTAGCCCTAAACTTCTGAAATATTAAGAATATTAGAATTCAATGGAATATTAATGAGAGGAATAAAAGCTATAAACATATTCTTTCTGAACAGAAAAATATTGCCTTTCTTTTTGCCAATAAACTCCTGGAATCTTTTCAGGAATGTGCAAAAACCATTAGAACAGATGAAACAGATGACCATCTATGCTTAAAATATGTCTCTGTATCTAAAAGAAAACCAACAAAGCAAATCTGTCTACTGTAAACTGAGTAAAAACTAAAATACTTGCAAAATTAAAACAAAAGAAGGTGGGAGGAGAAAGAGGAGGTTCACAAACCCAGATGAATAGCAGCTTGCTTTAATGAGAAAGTAACCATTTAAATGGAAAAGATTTACCTTTTGGGATTAATGTACTTTTATTATTTATGTCAGAAAAGCACTTAGATATTACTCAAAATTTAACGCAACTATTAGAGGAGAAAAGAGATGGCTTTGAAAAAAGGTTAGATCGTAAGTTAGAGACTATGGACAAAAGAATAAAAGCAGATATTCAAGAGGTAAGAGAAAGAGTGGAGAAATTAGAAGTAGAAAATGATATAGAATTAGACCGATTAACTTTGTTAGAGTTAAAAGAAAAAGAACATTGTGTTAGACTTAGAGGTGGACCTGAAAAAAAAGAGGCACAGATAAGAGAAATAGTGGTGCAAATGCTTGCAAGTTTAATTGAATAGGAGGAAGAAAGGCTAGAAGAAGATATAGAAAAAATATTTAGAGTTAATTCGAAATATGCAAAAATTAACCAGAAACCAAGAGATATAATAATTGAATTTGCGAGGAAGAAGACCAAAGATTTGATAATACAGGCCTCCTGGGGGAAAAAAATTAATATTGAAGGAGAGGAGATTATGATATTGAAAGATATACCACTGAGAATATTAAAAAAAAGAAGAGATTATTTTTTTCTTACTGAAGTCCTTAAACGAAATAAAATCCCCTTTAGGTGGGAAGTACTGGAAGGTGTGAATGTCACATTCCAACAACAAAGACATAAATTAAATACTATTTTTAAGGCTCAGGAATTTCTCAGAAAATATAAGAAAGATTTAGAATCAGAAACAGACAGAAGGGAAAGGCCAAAAAGTAAAGAAAGTAAAGTGAAACGTTTAAATACAGAGGAACAAAGTGCAGAGGAACTAACTTCAAGTTCTAAAGAATTTGCAGTAGTCCTTTCCAATGAGTGAATTAAAATGCCTTTCCTGGAATACAAATGGAGCCAATACCCCAGCTAAAAGGAAGAAAGTCTTTCACTATTTATACAAATTAAAACAAGATATAATGTGTCTTGCGGGTTAAACCGCTGAGCTGTCGATCGGAAGGTCGGCGGTTCGAAACCGCGCAGCGGGGTGAGCTCCCGTTGCTCGTCCCAGCTTCTGCACACCAAGCAGTTCGAAAACATGCAAATGTGAGTAGATTAATTGGTACCGCTTCGGCGGGAAGGTAACGGCGTTCCGTGAGTCATGCTGGCCACATGACCCGGAAGTGTCCTATGGACAACGCCGGCTCCAAGGCTTTGAAACGGAGATGAGCACCGCCCCCTAGAGTCGGACACGACTGGACTTTACGTCAAGGGAAACCTTTACCTTTTTTTAAGAAACTCATATTGTGAAAAAAGATAGTAAATATCTGGTAAATAACAAATTAGGAAATGAATTTATAGCAGCAAATGAAAAAAATAAATAAATGGAATTGCAATATATGTAAAACCCCATCTAAATCCTAAATTAATAAGCGTTGATAAAAATGGGAGATATTTAATAATAGAATTAGAATTACAGAACTCCAAAGCAATACTGGTTGGAGTATATGCCCCTAATGATAATCAGAATAAAATTTATCAAAAGTTATTAAATGAACTTTCCAAATTATTTTATAATAATTGGATTATGATGGGAGATTGGAACAGAGTTACCTTACCAATTATTGACAGAAAATCTGAACAACAAATTAAAAAAAAATCAAGGAAAATTGCCCCTATCTTTTTTTGATATGTCAGAAAATTTGGCTATTGTAGATGCCTGGAGATATAAAAATGGTACGGCTAGAGATTATACATTTTATTCAGACAGATTCAAATCGTTCTCCAGGATCGATATGATATGGGTATATAAAAATTTGGCAAATAAAATTTTAAATGTATCAATTCTTCCCCGATCCTTCTCAGACCACAATCCAGTTCAATTGGCTATAAAACTCCACCCAAAAAGTTATAGGTGGAGATTAAATGAAATGTTGTTGAGAAATAAAGAACTTGTAGAGAATTGCCAAAAGAAATTGAAAGAAATATTTGAATGGAATTTAAATAATGAAGTGAGTATTGGGACAGTATGGGATACTAGCAAGGCATATATGAGAGAAAATACATATTTTATGTATTTAAATAGTTGTTTAAAGAGGAAAACACAACAAAAATTTCAAACAGTTCTTGACCAAATTAAGATAAAAGAAACAAATCTTCAAATAAGACCATCAGATGAAGGTATAAACCATCAAATAAAAAATTTACAGCAGCAATTAAAAATACAACAGAAGAAATTGAAAGAAAATTGAGATATATTAAACAAAGAAATTTTGAATATGCTAATAAACCTGGAAAATGGTTAGCATATAAATTAAGAAAAGAAAAGGAAAAAAAAATATTACTAAAATTTGAGAAAATGGGAAAGAATTAGTTGACAATGAAAAAATTAAAAAGGCATTTCATAATTTCTTTACAAATTTATATAAGAAACAAGAAATTTCAACTGATAAAATTGAGAACTATTTATTAAAACAAAATTTAAAAAAATTAACTAAAGACCAAAAAGCATTAATTAATAATCCCATCACAACCCAGGAAATTATAGAGGCAATTAGAAAATGGAAAATAGGCAAAGTTCCAGGTCCAGATAGATTTTCAGCAGGTTATTACAAATATTTTCAAGATCAAATTTTGCTACCATTTAAAGATTTATTTAATGTGATTCTGTTAGGAAATCCAATACCAAAATCTTGGTCAGAGGCAATTATCATACTAATCCCAAAAGAAAAACAAGACCTGTCACTATGCAAAAATTATAGACCTATTTCGTTATTAAACAATGACTATAAAATATTTACTTTAATTTTATCTGAAAGACTAAAAACAATTCTTCAAGAAATAATTAATTATGACCAAAATGGTTTTTTACCCCAAAGATACATAAAAAACAATATAAGGACGGTCTTAAATATAATAGAGTATGCTCAATTTCATAATGAAAAACAGATTATGTTGTTATTTTTAGATGCTGAAAAAGCTTTTGACAATCTAAATTGGAATTTTATGTTTAAGACTTTAGAATTGATGGATTTTGGCGATATATTTATAAAAGCAATAAAATCAATTTATACATCTCAAAAAGCCAGAATTGTGATCAATGAAGAGATAACACAAGAATGTCAAATAGAAAAAGGAACAAGGCAAGGCTATCCGCTATCCCCTTTATTATTTATATTGGTATTGGAGGTTCTAACAGAAGCTATTAGAAAGGATCGTCGAATTGAAGGGATAAAGATTAAACAAGAAACATATAAATTAAGAGCCTTTGCGGATGATTTAGTTATTATTTTACAAAACCCGTTAATATCAATTGATTACTTATTAAAGACACTACAAGAATATGGAGAATTAACTGGTTTTAAAATTAATAATCAAAAAATGAAGATGATAAATTTAAATATGCCACAAAATAATCAGAAAGTATCAGAAATTAAATCAGGATTTAATAGTGTCAAAAACGTTAGATATCTAGGGATAGAGATTTCAACCAATACTAGGGATTTATTCCAAAATAATTATGTTAAAATATGGAAGGAAATTAAACAAGATTTATTGAGGTGGTAAAAATTAAATTTATCACTTATGGGACGAATCTCTGCAATAAGATGAATATTCTGTTGAAGATGCTATTTCAAACTATTCCAATATTTATAACTGATAAAACTTTTAAATTATGGCAAAAAGATCTTTTAAAATTTATTTGGCAAGGGAAAAGACCAAGAATTAAATTTAAATTACAAGAAGACAAGGAAAGAGGAGGCTTGGGTCTTCCCGATTTCAGGCTATATTATGAGGCATGTGGTTTATTATGGTTAAAAGAATGGATCACCCTACAAGATCATAAATTACTAAATTTAGAAGGGCATGATTTAAAATTTGGATGGCACGGCTTCTTATGGTATAACAAATTGAAAGTAAATAAAACATTTAACAATCATTGTATTAGATCGTCTATTCTTAAAATTTGGGAAAAATATAAATCTACTCTAACATCGACAATACCACTATGGATTTCCCCACAAGAAGCTTTTGTAAGGTGAGAAACAATAGGAAACTATAAGTGGCTAAAATATTCGGATTTAATAAAATTTGAAGGGACTAAATTTACAATGAAAACAAGAGAAGAATTGGAAAATGAAGGATATTTATGTCATTGGTTTACATATATTCAATTAAAAGAACAATTTAAAATAGATGCTAAAAGTTACAAATTTACAAAAAAACTATCTTGGTGGGATGAACAAATCTATGCTAATAATGACCACATGATCTCTAAAATATATAAAATGTTATTACAAATGAGAATACTAAATGTACAAATTAAGCAATGTATGAATAAATGGGAGAAAAAAATTGGATACAATATTGAATATGATGTTTGGGAAAGAATGTGGACTAAGGGATTAAAATTTACATCAAATTATAATTTAAAAGAATTTTTTAATAAAATGATGTACATGTAGTATACCACCCCTGAAAAATTATTGAAAATGTTTCGAAATACATCAAATGTCTGTTGGAAATGTAAAAAAGAAATTGGAACTTTATATCATATGTGGTGGACTTGTAAAAAAACAAAAAAAAAATTGGTCATGTATGCATAATATAATTTGTAAAATGCTGGCAGTTAATATTGATAAATTACCGGAACTCTATTTATTGGGCTTTATGAACAAAGATTTGGAAAAAAAACTATGGAAAACTTCTACTGTATTTGATTACTTCGGCCCAAATTCTCTACGCTGCAAAGTGAAAAGAAGAATTAATCCCATCTGTGGAGGAATGGATACTTAAATCCCTAAATTTGGTGCAAATGGCAAAACTGACAGACCAACTAAATGATAAAAATATGGAAGATTTTCAAAAGGACTGGACACCCTTTTTCAAATATGTGGAATGGACTCAAAAAGTTAATATGAGTATATAGTATATAAATAGCAAATTACTTAATTGTTTAATCTCTTATTAGAATTAATGAAGGCAATTTAGAGAATTAAGGAAAAAATAATAATAACACACTAGGATACTAAGCTGTACCGTCTAGAAAGTTGGAAACCCTAATCTTTCTATGTATTTATTTATTTATTTTTCATCTTACCCCCCCTTTTTTATTTATATATATATATATATATATTCCTTTTTTCCTTTTTTTTCCTCTCTCCTCTTCTCTTTTTTCTTTTTCTTCTCTCTTCTTTTCTTTTTTGTATTGTAAGATATTATTGTTTGTATATAATTCTATGTTTATTAAATAAATTAATAAAGACTTTGCTAAAAAAGAAGAGAGAGAGAAATTAACCATTTAAATGGAAAAGATTTACCTTTTGGGATTAATGTACTTCTATTATTTATGTCAGAAAAGCACTTAGATATTGAAAGGATGAAAGCTACTATGTGCCAAGATGCTAAGCCTTATTATTCTCCTATTATTATATTTAATCTGTCTGAAAATGCAAAATAAGAGTTTGTAATACTAGCATGATTAAAAATGACTTCAAGGGACTCATTGTCATCAGAGTTGCTTCTATTTTCTTCAAAGGAGAAGAAAGAACTTGCCATTATCTAATATTATTTAACAGGAATAACACTAACATTTGGTAAAATACAACTATCTTTAGAAGATTATGGACCTGAATTATGCTTTGCCATAATCCTATGAATATTGACTTAGAAATAAGTCAGATGAAATACAGTTACATTATTCTCAGGAAACTGGATAGTAGATTGCAACTGTGCCCAGCACGGGTCACAGATTACTTTATCCTTTCAGTAGGAAGAATTTTATGTTTCATCGCTCGACCACAGAGATCTGCTGACAAAGAGATCAGCCAGCGGAATTGCCATACTAATCAGAATATATTGGCAAAGGAGCTGTGCAGGGAAATAGGGACCATATTGTTCCAGACTATAGAGATATCGCAATTCTGGCACAGGATTAGTCAAGGTTGAGTGCAGTCTTGAAGTAATTCAATGTAATTTGAAGTCAATGGAAGGTCAGTTTAAATAAATGACCTAATTTCTTCCCTTAAGCCAATCCCACTCTGAAATGACAGAGTTTAGGATGCAACACAGCTTCAGTCAACCAATATCAACTTAGCAGGCCTCTGGCTATTTTTGCCATTTTGTCTTGCCTTGGTAAACTAGTAAACTCTGTCTCTTTATAAATCTGGTTTCACCTAATCATTATCTATGAACCTGAAAACCAAAGTCTGTTCAGTGATATACTGCACCTATATTCTTTTGTTCACTTTTGTAATGATACAATTGAGAACCAGCCAAATGATTGCATGGATATAAAGGTGGATGGTATTTTTGTTTTACTTACCGTAATAGCTGAATGAAAATCCTGTATTTACAGGCACAACAAAAGTCAAACAATACAGATATCCATAATTGTTTTCTTGTGGATTCTGAAATATTAAAAACTTTCTCCTAAAGAAGTTGTGGGGCCAAGTACAGTGCCTGAGCTAAGGAAGCTAATTTCTCAATCTAAATTGCACCATACGACTTTCCAAATTGAAGTTCCCTCTAACATTCATTATGCTCAATTGTATTTAAATTGTTGGTTTGCAATGTCTTAAATGAAAATCTTTCACCATTTTGTCAGATTTACATTCAGTGCTATTGAATAAGAAATAACTATTATTTGTTTGATCGTGGCCAGAGTTACATTATACTTATGACATCAATGAGGAAAGTAAACATTTAACCCACCCACTAATTCTCAGAATTATTTTATATGCCAGCATTTGTCTCTAAGAGGAGAGCCCCAACTTTTTTTTCTGCCAGTCTGGTACCCAAGTAAATTTGAAAACCTGATGGTTCTTTGGAGAAGGACTCATCATCTCATAAGCCAGCCCTATAGTGTTCCATCTGTAGCCATCCTGGGGCTTAATAAAAGTGGATTGTATGGATATTCTAATTATATAGCTTGGATTTAAGGTGTATCTGGGTGGTGTCAAAAATTTTTTGTTGCTGTTCTGTTCCTCTTAAAGAAAGAGAATCCTGTTCTATTGCACAATCATCACTACAGTAGTTTGCAGCTTCCTTGGGTTCCCATCTAAAAATGTCTTCACTGAGATTTGCCATAGTGGTACTCCTGTCACATGCTAAGAAACTGTTGACAAATTTCTCCCTTCCCTGGAGAAATTCAGGGAAATCTTGCAAACAATTTGTTCTGTTTAGACTATGAGGCAACCAGAGAAAAATAAAATGGAATTCTTTATTTACAGTACAACTATATACAGTTGGTAATAGTCCTTTGAATAATAGTTCAGTTCAATTCAAGCCCAACCAGGCAATGGCAGAATGCTTGGCAAAACAGCGAAGCCAGGTTCAGCTGGAGCACACGGCAAATTGGCTGGACTGGATTCTACTGGAAATTGTGGCAAGGCGGCAAGGCAGGACTCGACTGAGGACAATGGCAAGGAGACAAGGCCGGACTCAGCAAGTACTGGTGGCAAGGCAACTGGACAGGACTCAACCAAAGATGGCGATAAGGCGGCTGAACCAGCCTCAGCTGGAGAATGTGGTAAGACTGCAAGGCAAAACTTGGCTATGGATTGCAACAAGGTGACAAGGCTAGGCTTGGCTGGACTCTGTGGCAAGGCAACAAGACTGGACTTGGCTGGACCTCATGTCAGGGCTGCAAGATTTGACTCGACTGGATTTTGTGATGAGACAGCAGGAATTGACTCATCTAGACTTTGTGGCAAGGCAGCCAGACTCGATTTGACTGAGCTTCGGGGCAAGGTGGCAGGACTAGACTTGGCTGGACTTTTTGAGGAGGCGGCCAGGCAAGATTTGATGGAGCTTCAGGGTAAGGCAGCAGGGCTCAATTCGGCAGAGCTCTGTGGCATGACGGCAAGGCAAGACTTGACTGGATCTCATGGTGAGGCAACAAGGCAAGGTTTGGCTGGGGCTTGGTGCAAGATAGCAAGGTAGGGTTCAGGAGGCTGGGAAGGCTCTGGTTCTGTAGCTGCTACAGGACAAGGCTCCGAAGACAGTTCTGGCTTTCCTTCTCTGAAAGAAGCTGTTAGCTCACTGAAACATTTCTCTCTGGCAGCCCGGTCCTTGCGCTGGCTCCTTTTTATCTTGTTCCCTCTGTGCCATTTTTCCTCCAGAGCCAATGGAGCTTATTGCTTGGTGCGCTTTTCGGCTCGCCTTTCCCTTGCACTGATTGGCAGCTTTGAATCCAGCTCCTGGTTTTGTCCAATCACTGTTCAGGACTTTCCCACTCTGCTGAGTCACTCCAAGTTTTGATTTCCCTGATTTGCGTAGCATTGATTTTCCCTTCCTCAGCCTCAGAGTCAGACTTAACCCTTACACAATTTGTCTGCCCATAAATTTGTGGAGCATTTCAAAAGGTCATGTTTATTCAGTTCTTATACACACAGGACAAGGTTATATTATGTAGCATTAAGATGCTGGATGTCATCAAACTCTTATTTCAAAACTTTTTAAACAATTACATAGTTCAACTAATGTGGATCTTCTCTTTCATAGTTGGCTATTACATTATGAAGTGACTGAAAGAATTTCAGAAAAAGCATTAAGGGTAGTTGAATTACAGTGGTAGGGAGCAATCTGGATGAGACTAAAGCTTTATTCTCTTTGGCATCACTCTGCTCTTTCTTGTTCTATGGACTATAATCTATACTGCTGACTCTAGGATAATACATGATTAGTAAACTTTATGAGTTTTTTTATCTACAAATGACATAAACTGTCATGAGTAAGGATGGCGAGCAGGGGGCTCTCACCCAGACTGTCAAGCGCATGCGTAGCACTGAGGAACTGTTCAGCCATTCAAAGAGACACAGATCGGGACCGCCTTAACCTTTGGGGTTTATATGGCTGGGTTTTCCCACGCTTTCTCAGTTTGTTAGGATTCTTGTTAAGTACTACTAATAAATATTAGAGACCAAGTCCTCGCCTCAGTGTGTTTCCTGGTAATCAGGACATAAACCTTCTATTAAAAGGTTTTATTCTATTATAAATGTAATCCATTACCAGAGATACAAGGGATTGTTTTTTTTACTGCACGGAGCAACTGATTAGAATCAAAACTTCAAGCTGTTCCAGGGAAAAAGAGAGACGGTCAGGAAAGTTAAAATGTACTTTGGGTAAATGGGCAAGTGCTGCATTTTCCAAGAAAGGACTTTTTGACTGGTTGATTGCCATACTTTAATGTCATGATATATTATCTTTTACAAGTACTGACATACTACTAGCTTGCATTTAGCTGTTCAACCTGAATGAAAAGAGAGAGAGAGAGAATTTGAAGAGCATATGGCCTGAAGAAGAAAGAGGGCTTTACAGAAAGACAACTTCATAGTATTCAAGAGGACTGATATTCCAGAGAACCGAGTCATCTATTACCAGTCTCTTCCTCTTCAATAATTTCTTTGTTGAGTTTACTCCTAGTAATTTTTCATTCAGATTCCCTCATCTTTAAAGTAACTGAAGTCATTTTTCCTTGATCCCTATTCAAATTTCATATTGTAACAGCCTGCAGCATTTTTTTTTTCAAATCAAAGTTCATGTTTTTCTGTTAAATGTGATTTGTAATTCCTTTGAAGTCCAAAAAGGATCAATGTGCTTTCCTAATTAGGATTCCCTCACAAAGGGAGAAATACAGAAAAAACAAACACTTTCTTTCAAAAATCAGAACTGTGCTGGTTACATCAGTATCACTGAATCCTGAACCATTATGCAAGGCCCACTAGCATTTATTGGATCTTGAACTATTTTAAAAAATGATGTAAAAGCAGATATTTCTGAAAAATAAAAGAGGCTGCCACATAAGTCCTGACTTGGCAGAGGCTAAGAATTCACATTTGAACTGAGAATTCCAGTTTCCCAATGAGCTAAACCTTCCTTGAGTATGTGCTATATATTCATAGCTCTGATCTCCTAGGAGCAATATATAGTATTTTGGCAATGGTGACATATTGATTCATCACACCTCACCTAGATGCTACAGCCCCATCTGGATGGAAACACTCAAGTTAATAAGCTTTGAGTAAAATAAAGGCTATAAGAATCTACTCAGTGTTGTTACATATTTTTATATTAGTGTATGTCAATACAAAAGAGGTAAAAATTAGGGCAAAGCTTATGTCATATGCATCTAATTTCCAGCAGGGAAATTAAATCAGGTTTAAGTAGATGGTTTTATCTTGTCTTTTATCTTATATGGGTCAATTAAACACCCCAGTAGTTCTAGGCTGCTTTTAAAGGCAGTTTAATTTTCTAGTAGCCTTGGGATGCCATAAACAGTTATAATTTTGATTCCTCCCTCCAGCAGTTCCATGTGGTGTATAGGGATTTCATAGATTCGATCATTTTTTCTGCTCCTAGATGCTGTTCAGCAAAAGCAATGATCTGCCATTATTTATAGTGTGTCTGAGCAGGGTACTCTATGCATCACTTGGAGACTGTCCTTATTTTTCCCCTCCATTTGCTATATTTTCATATATCAGCAGCAAATCTTGTCACTTGTATAGACACGTTTATATCACTTTCTCACTTATATCTTCCTCCCTTCACACCCTCTAAACATATGTTTTCAGCTCAAAGTTCATGCTCATATAATTGGTGCTCTATGGTGTTTGATTTTATTTTTAAAATCACTATTAATTTTATTTCACAAAATGCTTGATAGCATTTGGAGATTTGCATAGTTTTTAAACTATGCAACTTACTATTAGCCTAGTCCTACCCAGGTGGCAGCACTCTGCTTATTCTGAATGGATCCCCAGCCACAGATGACGTATCATATCCAGACAAAATCATTCAATGGCAAATAAATTGCACTGAATTCAATTGGGGATAGGCAACCATTTTAAATTTGAGCTGGGTCCATGTGAAATCAGCCAAGGACCCTTTGAAATTAGCCACGGGCTGTTCATTCTTAAAGATGGTTTACTATAAATCATATGTTTTCATTTAAAAATATGTAGCCTATATTTTGGCACAATCACTCTGTAGAACCCTTAGTCACATTCAGAATATGCAGACACCATTATGTAATAAAAGCATCAGAAAATAACAAAGCTGGATTTTTTTTCCTCAGTTAGCAAAAACACCCCGAGAAATGTAATGTAATAAAAAGTTATTTATAAATCTATAGATGACCCATCAGATATACAGTAACTACAACTCCCAGAATTTGGCTATGCAGGTTCATAATTCTCAACAGATCTGGAAGGCACCTTGTCAGGAAGGCTGCTATGGAGAAAGAATTGGCTTCTTAATGCATTCTGCCAGCTTACATGATATTTTATAATGAATAAGGTAGGCAGAAAAAAAGACTTCAGAACAGTTCACATACTCTGATACTAGAGTTTGTTTTTTTGTTTTTTTTATAACTCTTGTGATGGACTATTAAATGTTGATTCCACATGACTGAGTGACATATTGTAGATTACTGCAGTGTGGGCTAGCTGAAATCCACAGTACCCCTGCACTGAAAGGATTACATGATTTAGTGCTAACCATCTAATTCAATGCACCATTCATTTCCCCAAACATCTTTATGATCCCAAACCTTATAATAAAAGTAGTTAGGGCTTAAGTTACATGCTTAAGCCCTAAAGAATGGTACAGTATGGGAAGCTCCAGTGCTAGAAAAAGGATGCCAAGCTTACGTATCCTTTTTAAATGAACTGAGGCTGGATCCCCATGAAGGATGCCAGCTACAGGAAAAACCCCCACATTGTATTGTACTGAAGCATGGCTCTTTCTGAATTGCAAAGGAAATTCTTTGCTCCATTGTTTAGGATCTACAAGGAGGCCTGCCTTCACCTGCTACTGCCACACCAAGTAAAATGGGACCTTCAGTGAGCTGGGTAGGGATTGCCACTTTATAGTCACAGGGCCTCAAGGAAAGGCTTGCATTCTATCACAATCCATTCTCTCATTTATTAAACTGTCATGTTCAAGGAAAAGGTAAATTCACAGTCTGCACTGCTGTATAGAATGACTGTTCTATCTTCCTTGCTCCATGCATGTGCAGATTTATGAACTGAACATTATGTTCCTTAGGAGATCCTTGACCTCTTGTAGGCTGCAAATTTATTTTCCTTGGCAGAGAAACATTGAAGGATTAGTAACAGGGTAGTGGCAAAGATTGATTATATCCATGTATTATAAATTAGCTCAAATCATTTGAACCAGTGTGCCTTGGCAAAGTTTGCTTATTTTATTTGTATTTTTTGCCTAATAGGAACAAGTTAGGTTGCAGATAGGATGTTGATGGCATAACAGAACCATTACTAAGGAGGGAAGGAGGGAGAGAGAGATCCAAATTCAAAGTCTTTATGTAATGCTAATCTAAGTCAACAGTCTTCTGGCTATACTTTTCTATAATAAGGCACCTAATTTGGTTGCAACTTTAAAAGCAGATTTGCTGCAAATTACTTAACCAATGATGCAAATACAAGTGAAAGGTAGTATAAGAATACGTTTGTGCACATATGTGGCTATGCATCTGCTCAATGTACTTTAATGATGCTTGAAATCATTGTGCCTCTGTTCTGTAACACACACAATATACAGCCTACATGCAAAGAATTGAAGTTGTGCCTTTTCAACTTTGGAAATCCAGCAAGCAATGAAAGAAAAATAGATAGGTAATAACTAACTCCCTTGGGCCTGTCATCTACAATTAGTGGAGACCTGGATTTCTGAAGGCTTCAAAGGGACTAGGGAGAGAGAAGAAAGCAAACAGATGGAAAGTGCAATTTTGTTATGGCTTTAAAGCAGAAAATACTTCATCCATTCATACCGTGGGTTGGGTTTTTTAAATCATAATTTTAGCAAGCCTTGAAAATATCCTAGGCGGTCTTTAAATAATTCTAGTACATTTTGATTTTCAAAAATACTCTTCCAGACCAGTTAATTAGCTTCTTACCCTGTCCTTTTTTTCCTCACTTTCCTCCAATTCCTTCTTTTTATTTGTGACTTGTGAATAGAGTGAGAATATAAACATTTCGTAAACATCACTCTGCCTCTATTATTATTATTACAAAAACAGCAAATCTAGTTTTCTTATTGTGGAAAAATACATTCTGCTGTAACTGAGCAAGTACCATATTTTGGAGTGAAATAAAATAAAGTAGAGAATAATTAATTACAAGGAATGATTAGATGCATTACAGGCCAATTTAAAATGCTTTCTCTTCTGAATGCATTCCCATCTATAGCTGGTAGCATTATATTAATATAAAACTTCTTCACTAAAGAGTTTTTGGGTTTTTAATGATGTAATAATGAATTTTGGATTAATTTTATGTTTAACAAATGAAAAATAATATAAATCCTCTTTTTTCTAGTATATCTGTATGCATGCCTCTAGGACATTTTCATGACTTACACAAATATTACACAATAATTTATAGATACACAAAAAAGCATGAAGTTATAGTATAGCTATAAGATTAAAAATTGCTTGATATTATTGCTATTATTATACTCATTTGCCAACAAATATTAACATTCAAACAAACCACATTTAAACAATTGTGTTAATATGTGTTGGCTGTTTGGATATTAAGTTGTGAACAACAATCATACATATTTAACACAGTGTTCTGCGAAATAACCAAGCATATATACAGTACATTGATATTTCAAAGAAAAAGATAATTATGTAGGAATTGTCAAGATTAATTAGAGTAGGATGCTATAACCAGAACTAAACTAACCATCTAATTCAGCCTTTCTCAACCTTTTGACCCTGGAGGAGCCCTTAAAATATTTTCCAGGCCTCGGGGAACCCCTACACATTCAGGCTCAAATATAGGCCAACTGTTACAAAATTATTATTTTTGTTTCATGTGTAGGAATGTATATATGCATTAACAATGTTCTTAAACTAAAAATAAAGAATGAAACTTACCTCTTTAATGTGAAGTTGCCTGAATTTGAAATAATTTTTTAAATAAATTATGATCTCCCAGGGAACCCCTAGTGACCTCTTTCAGAACCCTAGGGTTCCATGGAACCTTGGTTGAGAAACCCTGCTCTGATTAGATATAAATATATTTAAACCCTTTTTAAAAAGCCATCAACATTGCAAAGAGATGAATGGAAATAGAAAACTGATTCCAAAGTCATGGGGTCAGGTTCAGTGAAAGTGTAGAAACTTGAGGCCATGACCTTAGATAGATTGTGAACATAAGGAGTTAATGGGATTGTAGGGAGAAATGAGGGCAGACAGATACTGGAGAATGTGTATATGTGTGTGGCTGAGGGCTGTACACACAAACATCAGGAGTTTAAACTGGGCTTGGGTTTAAATAAGGAACCAGTGAAGAAGTTTAATGAGCCATGAGAATAGCATGGAAGGTCCAAAACAGCCTGAATAGCACTGTTGTGGACTAAGATCAGGGACAAAAAGAGGAACTAGAAACATCTGCCAGAAGGCTATTATAATCATCTCCACATGAAATAACCAAGACATGCACCAACAAAGCTAATTCCTTCTCTGTCATAATGTCCCTGGATCCTACGAATCTTCATCAAATGAAAATTAGCAGCCCTTGATGTAATGTCAGTAAATGGGTAGAATGTCAGCTGATTATCAGTCAAAATCCTGGGCTTGCAAGCAGAGGAAACTGGGCAATATGGGAGCATAGGGACAAATCAGAGGAAGACACAATAGGCAGTGGAAGGGATGTTCAGGCTGAAATGCAACAATTTCTGTGTTATCTATATTCTGCTAAAGGCAATGGGTGGACATTCAAGAAGAAACACTAATAAGTCATTTTGTCATGATTGACCAGACATTGTCATCAAGCTACCACATTTCTAAAGCCACCACTGAAGACCACCAATGACAAAAGCTTTTGCTACTGCTGCTCCTTTCTAGTTATGGGCTGCAATGACACGATACTCCCAGGCAGTTACTGAAGCCTGCTTTTGCCTTGTGCAAAGCTTGCATAAGTGAAGCAGCAAATAATAAGCACCGTTCCAAAAAGTAAGCCTCACAGGTCTTTAATGTAGAATTGCAAAGAAAGTTATTTCAGCTACAAGGTCTTATCCATAAGATATGCTTTCCATTTTTATGCTTCCTTTTAGATTTTCTTCCATCTTATTCTCTCCCTTGGCCAAGCAGACACACTTTGTAACATTCATTTAGGTTCATTTAGAGTAGCCATGAAAACGAGGTTTAAGGCCACAAGATTGTGCCTGTTATAAAATAACCTTCACCAAGAGCCAGATAAAATGGGCATGGACTAAAAAAAATTGGGATCTAATAATTGAAAAGTTAAAAACTATAACCTATTAAAAAAAAAAAAGCAATGCAAAGAAGATCAAAATACATGCAACCCATCACAACATGAGCAATATAGGTTCTTTTTTCCCCCCCAGAAATCTATCATTAACTCATGCTGTTTGTGAGATCTGCTAGAGGACTGGATGTGGAGACTGAAATTTCAAATATCAGTGCTGCAGAAGTTCAGAAATAATGGTCTTAGAATACAAATGTAGCCTTAACTCATGACACTTACTGTACTGTACATGCATTCCAAGGAAACCTATATGTGTTCCAGGGTTTTGAGATGATTTAGCGCCTGATTTCTTCAAATTAAATAGAAGAAGTTGTAAAGTATTGCCATGATTTGCTCAGAAACTGATTACAGTTCCCGATTCTGTACAACTTTTACTGGTGAGGAAGTTTACTAGAATTTTTAGCATTATATTGAGAAAGCCACTCATTTGAGACTATAATATATAGGTTTCTAAGTGATATTTGCTGTATTCCTGCAAAAAAACATAATGAGGGCCTCAAGTTGTGATTGTGCCACCTCGCTTGGGGTGGGAGGGGGGACAGTTCATCATGGGGGTGACTGGTGCCCTGACGTGGCCTCAGGAAATTTTAACAAGACTGCAAATTCACCATCTTGGGTTTATATATTATATATTATATTTTAGAGTTTTTATTATATTTGTAGATTTATATTTTTAATTGATAGTCAATTGCTATTGTTTTAAATCTTTTGTAAACTGCCCAGAGTCATTTTGAGATGGGCGGTATAAAAATACAATAAATAAACAAACAAACAAACAAACATAATACCTGTCATGAACTAGGAAAATAATGGAAGTCCAGTTTTTCAAAAAGAGGTACATTTCTGTTGCAAACCCTCCAAAGTAAGTAGGTATATGAAACCTAGAATTTAAAATTACAGTTCCCATGGGAAATTTGCTTTGAAAATAGCCAAATTGTTGCTGTAATTATTATTACTCTGAGAACAAAAGGATCTCTTGAAATGACTTGGTTTGTTCCAGTATTTTCTAGTAAGCCTCATAATTGCTGACTGAATTCTGAATCTAGTTTAGGGGAATTCACTTCTCTGAGTTTTAATATTAGTTCAATTTTATGAAATATGTTATGACTTTCAGTCTCAGTTACCCAGGCCCATGAAAATAATACAATTAACCAAAAGCTATAGTGAAGTTCGGCCACAAAAAGTGCTGCAGAAATCAAGGCAACAATAATAATTGTATTATTTAATCTGAAATTATAGGGCCCCTGGAGTAAAGTTTGTTAATGAAAATAAACCATTTGCTCCCAAATACCATATTTCCAAAGCATCTCCCACTTTTATAATATTACCCAAGTCTTTGTTTCTCCTTAATGGAGCTATTCTTCTTTCTTTTTCTATCTCTTCTTATAAAAACAGGAGTTCATATCCAGGCTGCAATTTTCACAGGGTTAGCAGAAACAACAAACAATCATAAAGCGTCTTGTGGTGGTTGTGTAGTCACCCAGTCACTTTCAAGCCTTCATGACCTGAAAGACATCATTTCACCATAACTGACGTCCATAACCAGTTTTTCAAATTCTTGTAAGCTTATGCTTGTGTTCTCATTGATATAATCTATCCAACTTGTCTTCTGCTAACCTCTTTTTTTTCTAATTGCCTTTGATTTTTCCAAATATTAGGGCCTTCTACAATGACTGTTGCCTTAAAATTATATGTCCAAACGATTTAAACTTTAGCTTCATTATTACTTCTCCCAGTCAGCTGGCTGGTTTTTGTTCATCCAAGTATTGAATTATTTGTTTTTCTTGCTGTCTAAAATATTCTTGACAATTTTATCTATCACCACAGTTCAAAGGCATTATTTTTTTCTTTGTTCAGTGTTTGTAACTATCCAGCCTTTTCAGCCATATATTACTTACTTCAGCATTTTAATCATCATATCCACCCAAAGCAAAGATGTTAACAGATGCTTGTATTGCATATGGTCCATTGTTATCCTGTTTCAACCAGGACCAAGGTTTTTCCATATTTCATCTCTCCAACTCTAGAAAACATAGATAATCGTAAATGATTTTCTACTGTCTTTTCTCCTAAATCTATAATGTAGCAGGGTATTCTTGAATAACATTCAGGAGTTCTTTATCTGTTATTGCTCATGTTTTGTTTTGTTTCACTTTCTTGAGTAGGTATTGAAGCTTTATAAGGGCCTGATGGATGTTCTTGAGTTTTGAATCTCTGGTTAATAAGTCTAAACTAATATGGTTGTATTGTAAAGCTTGGCTGCAGACAATGAATTAAGTGGTATGTTCTTCACAGAAACTCCATGCATGTATGCATAGTGACCAGGAAAAAGAGAAGCAAATGTCAGAAAGAAAAATGAAAAGACTCTACTGTTCATAAACTAAGGTGAAGGCTTTCAAAAAAAATCAATCACTAGAACTTACCTTATAAATTCTCCTTGTCAGATATGTCCTCCAAGAGTGAGAGATAGATGTCAAAAGCTGCAAGGAAAGAGATTAAATAGCTGAGAGACATAGATTGTGAAACAAATATAATCATACTAGAGGAATTTGCAAGATTCATGACTCACAGGATCATTTACTGTGGTAGAAGGATTATAATGTATATATATTTTTTCAACAGGTTAGAGTGCTTGACATGACTTCGGTCAGTCCTGATATGCCGTACTATTCTTTTATTTGCATTGTGGAAGTGCATTAACTGGCTTTGTCACAGAATAGTGAGTTTTGGACTGAAATTATTAAACAGATTCACACCTCACATTAGCTGGCTGGGGAATTCTGGGAGTTGAAGTCCAGACATCTTAAAGTTGCTAAGGTTGAGAAACACTGCTCTAAGGTGATACTGTTTACAATTTAGGTGATAGCAAGCTTTGCCCATATAGGCAAGTGTATTAAGAGTACCAGTTAAATTAAATTTATACTCCACTTTTCCTTCATAAATTCCAGCTCATGGACATAGCTTTCCTTCCTCCATTTTTTTCTTCCAAGAAGTAGCCTGTAGATAAACTTGGCTAAGAGGCTGTGACTGACCCAAAATCATCCAGTGGGCTTTCATGATTGAAAGTGGTTTTGAACCTGAGTCGTCCTGATGCTGAGTCTAACCTCTGAACCATCATAGACTCTGGGTCTTGATAGGGTTGGTTTGCAAAATCTGTACTGGAAACCCTTTTCGGCTTTACATATAGCTTATGTGTGCAATCATTTAATGCAATCTCACTCTTTTTTATTTTTCCAGTATCTTATATTTTAAAAATCTCTTCAGATATATGTATAACAAATCTCAAGCTTATCATGTTTATTTTTGTGGTTTTGTGCCAGGTTGGTAGTATACACAGATATCACACAACTAGGCATTACTACATACTGGCATTCCCTCCTTCTTCCCTTTATAACTGCCACACATTTATTTGTCAATCAAACTTTATGAAAGGTGTTATTTCAATGCTGTTTGTGCATTAAACATGAAAATGTTCTATTAAAGGTTCTATGTATTCACTATTTATGTTTGGATACCCTTAACTTTAGCAGGGTTTTTATTCCTGTCTCATTCACTCATACATCCTTAAACTTGAATGTATTATTTAATCTTTCACCCATATGTTCTCTATATGAAACAGATCCAGTTCCATCATTTGCCTCTTCAGCAAGGGATGTAAAGAGAGTCACAAAGTAATATTGCACAATGTTTTGCTTATTAAAATTATGCTGCTGGTGCATAGCCCCTGGAGAAACTGGGCATATACACCATAGCTAATGAAAAAATATGTGAATTGTACTATGCCTTTATAACTTGTTTCTTTGTGACTAAGCTTATTTCATGGGAATGCTATTTGCTTACAACTGATTTGGCTGAGTTACCAAACCATAGCAGGAACAGGAATTTGGCACACCTTGTTTTATTTTACTTCTGTAATGCTGTCATTTTTCAACCATAATCCAGCATAATGCAGTACCAAATATTGATAAAGAGACTTACCATGCTTGTGAAATTTTGGTCATGCCTCTGTAAAATCTCCTTGGGATCTGGCAGAGATAAAAGAAAGTAATTGTATCTCTTATCCATCACTTTTTTATTCAAAAATGACATGCAGCATCTCACCAAAAAGGCATACTGCAAAATCTGTATAAGATTGGACCTTGGAAGTTTCATGTGGCAAAAGTTGGCATGCATATCAACTTTGGGCTACCATGCTATGGTTGCAAAAGCCAGAGCACCCTTGGATGGCAGCAGAGTCAAATGTTATCCATCTCTTTGTTGGTATCTAATCAAAGATCTACAGACCAGAAATGGTATCCCTAACGTAATCAGAGACACAAGTAAAATTCAGATATTTCAGTGGTAGATTAACCTCATATGGTTGTAGTGGTCACCTTCACTGATTATATTAAAATTCCAAGTTATTTTTCAACTTTGATTCTGCCCCATCACTGCTGAGGGAGGAAACACTATATATATAAAAACATAGACTCTAATAGACTACTGAGACAACTATTACGCAGCTGGTGAGCTGTTAAGTTGAACATATTCCACCATAAGTAGATACTCTGATTCACTGGTAGAGAACTGCAGCCCTGAACTACAGCTCCCAACAGCCTTAGCCAGCATAACCAGTATACATCAATGCCTATCATATATGCCTCAAGGAATTATATTCAGTAACATCAGAATTACATGTTCTTCAGTTCCACTTTATGTGAACTGGTCCTGTAAATTCTGACTATTTTACTGATTTTTGGCATATTTTCCATTGCTTGCCATATTTGAAACAAAAATGCATACCTGTTCCATTGACACTCATAGTACCACAGTAAAAATATCTGTTGATAGGGTTTTTGGTTGTTGTTTTTTTTTCATCTAAAATATGTTCATATATCCATATCACAAAGATCCAGAAAGGGCAAGAGACAAATACAGAATGATATGTATAATCCTTCTAGATTACTTATATTGCAATATGAGGTTAAATCATTCTACAGGGCTTTCCACATTGTGGAGATCATATTTTGAGAAAGGAAAAATCAATACATATTTGACAAGAAAGAAATTACACTTTGCAGGAAAGTGGCAGGTTGTTTTTCTTCTAACAAGAAAATAGCATCAGGATCATGAATATTAGACCATGGTAAATGTATTTTAGCTTTGTTGGCCAGATCCCACAAAATGACACAAAGGATAAATTAAAAATGATATAATCTGGTAGGGTAACTAGCTTTTTAAAATGGGAAGCTGTCAACTCATATATTACTTCAGAGTACAGAATCAATAAAGCAAACAAGGCCATTATTTCTTACATGTCCAGCCTGGTAATTGATACAACACCATACCAAAAAAAAAAAAACTGGTTAGCCCTGGAGTCTACAACATGGTGGCTGTGAGCACCAGCGTGTGCACAGAACCATATTCGATATCTGCAAGGTTCCCTTCCCCTCTTAGAAAGTATTTATTTCAATAAGAAAAATCCTGTTCTCTTCTTTTAAATGTGCATATGCTCATAATCTTGGGCAAAATATTGTTTTATCTTTGTCTTTATCACTTTACTTTCTTGTTAATAGATGTTCTGTGAGAGGCTCTACCAACATATCAATCATTTTGAGAGTGGCAGCTATTTTGAGACAGAGCCCACATGTTCTCAAAATCCAAATGAAAATACCAGCCTAAAAGAGTTGGGGACTGACAGATCAGTTTTGGTGGATCACATTATTTCTCACATTAAACCTCTACCTGGTATATTTTGTTGGCTTAATCAGACATGAGGGAACTATAAAATAAGTTCTAGTGGCCTTCCAGTTATGTACCTTTCTCTTAATGGATGTCCATCAGGGGCAGAAGGTGTGACTACTTGAAACATGTTATTTTTAAAAGCAATCACAGAAGATCTTTGATTAGAAAGGGACCTTAAAGGTTACCTAGTCTAACAATTTGATGATACAGAGACTAAATTATGATAACTCTTTCAAATAAAAGATTTGAGTGTAATCGTTCTAATTTATTTGTTGGAGATCCAGCAACTCTGTGCTTAAACAAATCATTTTCATGACAATTTTGCTTTAAAATTGCTTTGCTGCATTTATAGTGTCTTGAACTGGGTTCAAATCATCAAAGAAAAGTTTACTGGGAAATCATAGATCCATCTTTAGCTAACCTTTTTTATAATGCTATTGTGAGAATAGCAAGGGAAAAGAGTCATACATTCTGTTTTCAGCTCCTCAAAGAATTGTAGATGAAATACAAACAAAGTCCAGGGCTATGTCCTTATTCACATTTGAGTTCTGGATCAACCACTTTAACCAGTTCAGGAGCAGTAATATGGGCCTTTTGCATCTGTTGAACAAGATGGTCCCAGTCACCACTTGTTTACATTAACGATGTGCCAAAATCTGTTTTTCTAGTTCCTAAATGGTATTTTGTTAAGTTCTTTTCCTGCAAAAGCAACTTGTGTTTCCCTACGTCATTCTCAAAGGGTTCTAGAACAAATTTGGTAGTATATTCAAACTTCTTTTATTGTTGCCAAGTAACAGAACATGTTAGTATTAGTAGAAGTGCTAGCATTATTATTATTTGCCATTTCACATATATCTATCATTATGCAGCCAGCCTTGCTGCCCTCTTTTGCTAATCTGAAGAAGGCCCATTGGGGGAGTTCCTTCATTATTTCTTCCCTTGGGATGTATTGAAATATACAAACCAGGGAGCTTTTCAGATTATGGGTAATAGTAGTCAGTGAAAAACAGGACATTCTTGGATTCAACCATTTTAAAGCCACAGTGGATGCAAGAACTGCATTAATCTATAAAATATCACATTTTTCTCCTTAAAAAAAATCAGAAACAGTTTTTATTATTACTATTCTTATTTTTTAAAAAAGCAGACTTTTTCAGAACACCACTAGTTGACATGGAAAGTGTTAATTTATTCTATGGTTGCTTAGCAACTATCCAATGCTCAGATTCCTCTACAGCTGGATAAGCCAGAATGGATCATGCTTCCATTTTAAGTTATACTACACATGTACTTACTTGCTTTTATCAATGTCTTGTAGATGTATCTGTCATCCAAGAATTTTAAATTATTAATGTATTGTATTTGTACAAGGCATCAGAGACACTTAATTTTAGATATACTTCCTTCTCAAAGCTATTTTCCAAAATAAATTCCTTTTTATACAGCATAGTCATTTTTCTGCAACAAAATATTTTTACTGTATTATAATTTCATCTTGAAAAAACTGATAATTACTATTTAAATCTGAGTGCTGACCAACAATTATATATAAACTCGGTTTTTAAGTCATCCATGTGAATGCTGCATGAAAATAGTTGGTACATTGAATTATTCATAATTTTCATTGGAAAATACAATATAGTGTCCTGACTACCAGGAAACACACTGAGACAATGACTTGGTCTCTAATATTTATTACTAGTACTTAACAAGAATCCTAACAAACTGAGGAAGCGTGGGAAAAACCCAGCCATATAAACCCCAAAGGTTAAGGCGGTCCCGATCTGTGTCTCTTTGAATGGCTGAACAGTTCCTCAGTGCTACGCATGCGCTTGACAGTCTGGGTGGGAGCCCCCTGCTCGCCATCCTTACTCATGACATCACCCTCCCCTCCAGATTGATATTCCATTTCAGACCTCTCCCCTCCAGAGTCTTGATAAGATATGTTGTCTGCTTGTAAAGTCCCATGGGAACTGGGCAAAGAAGGCAATTCTTCAAAGGACAACTCCTCCACGGACGAAGCAGTGCTGCTGCTGCTGCTGGTGCCGGTTGTGGGTTAATCGGAGCTGGTTGTTGTAACTGTTGTAGCATGGCAGCTTGTAATGTGTTGATCTGGAGATCTACTTGTTGCTGGTGTTGTTGTAAGGCTGCTGCCAATTGCTGGATGGCGAGCCGCATTTCTTGGTTTTCTGAAGACATTTCTAAACGTATCTGCTTAATTGCTTGTTCCTCCCTCTTTCGATGGGAGTGGGAGTTTGTTAGAATTAATGTCCTGACTACCAGGAAACACACTGAGACAATGACTTGGTCTCTAATATTTATTACTAGTACTTAACAAGAATCCTAACAAACTGAGGAAGCGTGGGAAAAACCCAGCCATATAAACCCCAAAGGTTAAGGCGGTCCCGATCTGTGTCTCTTTGAATGGCTGAACAGTTCCTCAGTGCTACGCATGCGCTTGACAGTCTGGGTGGGAGCCCCCTGCTCGCCATCCTTACTCATGACATATAGCATGTTTCCAATATAGATTGCTTGGAAGAAAAATAAGTCACAAGTTGCTTCTATGGCATTTTGATGAAAATAACCATTTTGAGAAGAGTAAAATAGGTTTGATACTTCTCGGGATAATCATCATCATCACTCAGAATTAGTTGAGATTATTATGAAGTATATGTATTAGGAATCAGTACAGATGACAATACCTGCCAATTTGGACTGATTTTGAAAAAAAAAAAAATCAAGGAGGGACAAACCTGAATATTAGAGGGAGGGAGGGAGGGAGGAACCCAAAAGAAGATTCTGGGAAGTCCCTTCTGTATTGCTACAGGGATATGTTCATGTACTCACCATGAATCTTTGAATCTTTAAAACTTTTAAAGGAAGCTTTATTTAATTGAATGAAGCTTATCCACAGAAAATAGGTAATAGACTGCAGCCTAAGTTTGAGAACTTGAGATGTATTAGTATTTCTCCATTCTGAAAATATTTATAATCAAATAGATTTATAAAAATCTTATTACAATGTTGTAATATACAGTATATCAAGCATACAGAGAATAAATACTACAGCTTTGCTTGTGTAGTCTGGTGTAACACTGGCTATTAAGTGTCTTTCATTAACATTTGCTACTGCACATGATCACATGTAGCATACTCAGAAGCCTCTTTCCATTTTCTGCTCATACGGTATTTCTTTCCCTATTTTATAATTCCGTTGACAAGGTAAAATATATTAGAAATGCCAAATCTGAAAAATCAAGAGGAAAACAGAACAATCCTGTTTATTAAGAAAAATCTGCAATTATGAGAGAGACCTGAAAAGTTTGGTGAGTTCACTTTTTTTTGCTTTGGAATCAGTCCCTTTTTCTTCCACATGCTACTATCAAAGCATGTAATCTTTATCCTAAAATGAGAACGTGATTGGAGAGAGATTGGTGTACTTTCATATTATAAGGCTGTCCTGTACTTAAAGCTGAGTTTTAAACTGGAAATACAGAACAAAAAAAATCATTGGTGTGAACCTTGATATACTGTATGCTATAGTTGGAAGGATGGTTACTAATGGATAGTTACTTATTAAATTACTTGTGACAGGTACGCTGGTAATGTACCACATCAATAACAAAGGGGATGGAAATTTTCTAAGGGTTTAGAGTAGTTTTAAACTGATATAATTACATTAATCCTGCTTTATCATGGGATATCTATAATCAATGAAAAAGTGGGCAGTGATGATTCATCTATCCACCACCCAACTTGAGTAGTGTTATTCCACAATATCCATCCCCCTACGCTGAAAGAAAAAGGCTCAAGGACTACATTTGAATTGGTCAGTTGCAGTGCAAGCCCTGGATAAGGACTATTCAAATAATATTCAATAATATAGTTCTGGAATTACAATCTAAAAGAGTAATTTTTATTGCATGATGTATGATTTCCAAAGACCAAGCCTGAATCTATGGAAATGATGGAAATATATGTAGCATATTCTACTTTGATTGCAATAACCCATTTCAACTTACTGGAAACATTTTTTTATTCTTTTCAAGAGCATGACTTGTTGAATCATGAGCAAAATTTTAATGAAAGGCATGTGCTACCTTAGTTCAGACTGGTAAAAGTAACACTGAAATATCAGTTCACAGTGGCTGCTGCAGAAATAATTACAATCTCTCAGCTTATTTACAGTAGCTATTCCCAAGGGAAAGAAGAGAAAAAACAGAGTAGAAGCCACACAACATCCATTTCCCCTAAATGTGCAACACAAAAATATGAGTAACCTTAAGCAGATTTGTAGATCTTTCAAGTTTCTCAATGCCTTTGTAAAAAGAAGTCCAGTTTAGGTTGTTTTTCTTCAAAACCCTTATTCTTTCTAGAAATGAATACAAAATCACTGCATTTCTAATATACAGCAGTGTGTATATGCAGTATATAAGTTGACAGTAGGAATAAAAATTACCCATAGCAGAAATACAGAGACAGCTAATTCCATTAATACAGTAGGAAAAGAAAAGCCCAGTCTGCCATCTTGGGGAAAACCTTAGATCAAACACTAAATCATATAGTCTTCACTTGTTACTATTAGCTGTATAAATATGTCTAAATAGATAGCATGACCAAGCTTGGTCATGTAGAATGTTTCAAGATTTAGGCTCAGAGCTGAATTCCAGGTTTGAGAAGCAATGACTTTGGGACATCTACCAACTCAGTGGATTGCTGTTAACGTAAATGAATGAGATTTCTGCAATCCAGGAATGTTCATTCTCAGAAATTATATTATTCAGAATACTCTTCTTATACAAGCTTTCAAATGAAAAAGGGGGACAGGGGTTCCAGAGGCTGATAGATAATGATTCCATGGTGATCGAATCAACCTGGTCAAGCAAAACCTACAAAAAATATTATAAAAATATACATAAGAAAATGTAAAAGATGTTACATTTTGGAAGACTTTAGCAGAGAAAAATGACTTCAAATGACAGGAAAGCAATGAAAATAATGAAGATCTTAATTGTATTTTTTAATATATTTGATCCCACAGAGTCAAAAATCTTGATGTATCTATTTCTATTTCTATCCCTCTTTTTTTGCAGTGGGGCGGGGGGGAATGTCAATCTGCAGAAGAGGGATTTGGAAAAATATACTATCCTTCTCAGTCACGGGCATATTGTAGGAAGATTACTTTTCTTACTTTGAAACACATGATTCAGACTAGCTCCAATGTATCCAAAGTTGCTTATTAAAATGTTGATAAATAAACTTTTGGTTGGATATATAATAAATAAACTATATCTGAAACTGCCTATTTTTTTCAGAATGCTTAACAAATCCTGCTGAATGCTATTTGTACAAAATCTCAAAACTGCTTTAGGTTCATTAATGCTAAATTGTGCATTGAAGAACATTGTCGTTCTCCTCTTTGGTTACAGGAAAATCCCCAAATAAAGCATGAGAAATTTTCAAATAGAAGAACATTAGAATATTGGTAGAGCAGAATGGAATACAGTATGTAGCTGTCAGAAATAAAAACTTGTGGGCATAGTATACGAAATAAAATGTCAAAGGCTAGCAGTCACTTCAATAAAAGAATAATCTGCTCCCTGCTAAATGTAGAGCGAATGGAAAATCAAATTAGACTCAATAATATCAGTACCCTTAGAAGGTACAGAAGGACATAATCAGTTTTTCGCCTGCTAGTACTGAGGAATACTTCATCTTACTGTCATAAAATATCTGCGAATGAGCCCTTACTGTGAGAAAAGGGAAAAAACAAAGAAAAGAAGAAAAAAAAAAGATGCAACTATCTTTTATGCAGATGTATTAGCACTAGGCCTATTTAGCCATACAAATGCAAAGCAATGTGTAGACAATTTTACATAAAATATTTATGCTTATAGGCTTCAGCAAGATTATTCACCAAAGATATAAAGACTTTCAGAGTCAATGAGTTTTCTTTAACCTTTTTGGTTTTAAAATTTAAATAGTAATTTCTAAAATGTCCCTTTAAAATGATTTCAATTCTAGTCAGTGAAAAATCCACCACCTATAATTTCTGCACATGTGGCAATGGTAATGTGGCAAGCCGTAGTTAGCCATTTTTTGTCAGCAACCATGCTACCTTGGTAATAAAGGCATTAGCCTAAGGTATCAGACACTGTATGGATTTTACTATGAGTTCAAGATCAAACCAATATTTTAGTCAATAAACTTTTAGCTATATTTTAAGCCAACACATTTCTGAGTATATTAAAAGATGTGTAATATATTGCATTTTCTAAAGTTAGCTCTCTTTTGTGATCTTTGCCTCTTTGAATGAGTTACTGCTCTGACTTTTTTTTCTAGCACAGTCTGCAGCATATCCTGATCAATGATTTACATGGAAGCATAGAAGTGGAATACTATCTAGGAGGAAAATTCAAAGCAATGATTTGAGTTGTAAGAGTGAAGGGTATCTCCAATGTTAATTAAGAAAAACATGACTGAGACTTTTTCACCTTTGTGGTCTAATTCGTAATTATGAGCTTTCCCAATAATACCCTCAGAATGCTTATTTCTATATTTAGCGTAAAGCCTAGCATTGGAGAAGGCAGTGTCCATGGCACTATTCAAAACAGATGAGAAGGTAGAAGCAGCATTGTGACCCAAGCTCAACCCATTATTTATTTATTTATTTATTTAGCACATTTTTCCACCACCCATCTCAAACACGACTCTAACCCATTACATGTACATACAAAGAGGTGGAGCTTCACTCACAACACTGATTGGAGAAATGCCACACAGGAAGCATTTATTAAAAAGCATTTCATACCCACGCTGCCTGTGCTTCACAGAGCAGATATCAAGCAAAACTGTATTTATGAATGATAAATATGGTCTTACCCACAGTTTAATCTCAAGACAATTTTGAATTCATTCATTACTTTACACTCAGTAAGATGTCAATTTGCTACCAAAGACAGATATTATTAAATGAGTTTCCATCTGAACCTATTCCTGTCAATAGAAACCAGCCAAAAGTAACATACAAGGTTGACACTTTAAATAAGCAGAAATGAGAAATGAGACCAGATTTTGCCCTTACAGCTCTCTTTTGTGAACTCTGAAACCCCAAGAATTAATCAGTGAAACTCAGCAAACTACGGATCAATTCTGACACTATTTTTCCTCAGATAATCTATATAATTTATAATTTATTAAAATTGCTTAATAAATAAATACGCCTATGGTTTGTAACTTGATTTTTATGATATTTATTAATATGGTTTTTATATTTTTATCTCTTGTTTTTATATTGACTATTTTATCTGATTGTTGAACACCACCCAGAGTCACTTTTGGTGAGATGGGTGGCTATATAAATTTGCTAAATAAATAAACAAACAAACAAACAGGGTGTTTTATGCCTCCAATAAGATTCTTGTTTATTTATTAAGTGGTTTTAATAAATTAGATATTATATAGATTATCTGAGGAAAAATAGTGTCAGAATTGATCAGCAGTTTGCTGAGTTTTGCTTAAAAACAAAAAACAATCAGAAAATACTCCCTAAATGTCAGTTCACCCTGGTAATTTCATCACAACAGTGCTATGTCCCCTTCTGCCTCAACCTCATCTTTTAAACCACAATTTCAGCTGCCTAAAGATTAGTTATTCCTGATACAATGGATAGACGAAGATGTATTTCATCCCATGTAACATCCATAATATTTAAAACAGGCAAAACTCAGTGTAGAAACAACCACAATAAAGCACTGAAACCAATGGGTTAAAGCATACATAACTTTGGATGGATTCAAACTGATCCCAGAGGACCTTCTTACCACTGCATATGTTCAGATTTGAGCTCTTACCAGTGACCAGTCAGATTTGAGATGCATTTTCCTCCAGTGGGTTCTAGATGTGTTCTCGTTTCCATAAGCTAATTGAAGAACCTCATTAGGCAACCAGGCTCTTGGCTGAGTTGTCCACCAGATGCTCAGGGAACTCCCCAAGTCCACTCTGAAAAGATATCCATTAGCACCTGGGATTGACCAATCCAAAAGGCCCTTTCTTATTGTGGAGGGAGTTGCCTGTGAAAATTTTAATAGCATTCAAAAAGTAGCATATCCACAACAAGGTACAAAATTCAGTGCCCCCATTTTCAGGTCACGTTGCATTTCCCTTCAGACAAAACCCAGATCTAATGAGTGACTTATGTGTGCATCAGGCCCACAATAAGTTGGGTCAGATCCATAGTTGTCATGGTGGCCATAACGCCTGGACAACTCCAGACCCTTGGCCAAGGGAAGGCCAGTTGAAGCTGTCTGGGAAACTCTAGCACCATCCCCATGATAAGGCAGAACCCTCCAGGTAAGAATGCTGCTGTGCAGCAAGGAGACCTGCATACAAGCAGCTAACCTGACTGTGTTTTAAACCCAGCTACACAAACAGGTTTCACATCCAGTTACCTGCAGAGTGGTGACTCTAGAGGCCAGCAGCCTTACAGATGACAATAGGTAACTTCCCTACCCTACTTTGGGATCATGGCTAGTATCAGACCCAAAATATGGTGGGCAGATCTCCAAGAGGGGAACATCCTACTCCTTTCTCACCAGTTTCAGTGATGCAAGCCTAGTCTTGGATGAGGACAGTTATTACAAACAGACCTGGCATTCAACAACAACAAAGTCCCAGGATTCCAAGCCACCCTGCTTCTTGGGAAGAGGACTGAGAAGAGGAAGGGGATATTGGGCAGAGATATTGATCCCCCCATACACAAATACAGTCCACTTTCAGGAACTGCCATATCTCCCATTGTCCATTAAAACCACAAAGCCCCCAAATCCCCCCAAATCTCAGCCCACATCACTTCTCCATCCAGTAAAGCATGCAAGCCTCATATCTTAACCCAAGTAACTTGGGTAACTCTTGAGCTGTGCAGCTCTTCACTCACTCTATTCATCCCAGTTCCATCAGGACAATATACCTTCTAATCTCACTAGAAATAGAGGGTGTTACAGATAGGACTCCAGTTCAAAAAACACCCTCTCCAACATTCTTATGCAAAGGACACTGCACTATGATGCTGAATAGCCAGCATCATAAAGTCCAGAGTTCTTTCAGTCCCAGATCATGATCAGACAATAATTCCTTGACCTCATACCTGTCCTGCATCAATAGCCACAAACTCCAACTATATACCCAACAAACAAAAAACTTCCTTGGAGGTCCTGTGGCATGAGGCAATCCAGGAGCCTAAGGAACCAGAACAGCTGAGACAATTGGTCTCAAGATGCTGGTTGCAAATCTAAAACTACTCAGGCTTCCTGTGCTGGGAGGCAAATGGTCTTCCTGTACAGGTAGTACAATTGGAACTAATAATTCCATTGCTAAGCAACGCAGCCATTAAGCAAGAAATCACTTGACCACAGTGGACCTACAACTTCACTTTCCTGCAGTTGTTAAGCAAATCACCCTTGGTCATTAAGCAAGATATCACATTACCACGACTTGCAATTTTACTGCCAGCTTCTCCATTGACTCTGCTTGTTGGAAGCTGGCTATGAAGCATGCAAATGGCAATCATGTGACTGTGGGACACTGTGACAATTGTAAATGCCCGCCAGTTGTGAAGTGCCCAAATCTCGATCACATGACCATGAGATACTGCAGCGGTCATAAGTGTGAGGGCTGGTCATATAGTTACTTTTTCAGTGCCATCATCTCTTCAAACAATCACTAAACAAGGTAGTCATTAAGGGAGAACTACCTGTACTGAGAAAAAGCACTTTAATCTTAATTCCATGCATTCTCATTTGAATATATAATCTTATATTAGAATATCCAAATATACATTTTCAGTTATGCATATAAAGATTGAATTTGAGTACTAAAAATAGACTACATTGTTTCTCAAATAAAAAAATAACTTCAAAGATGAAAAAGTGAATACTTCACCTTCAGATAGCACAAAAACATTGCAGTCAAGTATGACATTCCCTTTGTGTCTCATTAAATTTTATGCAGTGGCAATTTCTAAAATTGCCCATAGGGAAATTCATGTTAAACTTGATATGGACCAATAGAGAAGGAAATCTGGTTATTTCTGTCTGGTGAGGGAGACATTGTGTTCCAGCACAAGGGATACTCATAAATATGTTGAAACCTATTTTTAATAGTAGAAAATTATATTTGAAAATATATGCCTGAGATCAGTGCACACTGATTACTTTATACAATATATAATCTTGTATACTCTATGGAAAGGGACGCGGTGGCGCTGCGGGTTAAACCGCTGAGCTGTCGATCAGAAGGTCGGCGGTTCGAAACTGCGCGGCGGGGTGAGCTCCCGTTGCTCGTCCCAGCTTCTGCACACCAAGCAGTTCGAAAACATGCAAATGTGAGTAGATTAATTGGTACCGCTTCGGCGGGAAGGTAACGGCGTTCCGTGAGTCATGCTGGCCACATGACCCGGAAGTGTCCTATGGACAACGCCGGCTCCAAGGCTTTGAAACGGAGATGAGCACCGCCCCCTAGAGTCGGACACGACTGGACTTTACGTCAAGGGAAACCTTTACCTTTACTATACTCTATGGAAGTGCGATATGGGCCAGAGGACTTTTGTAGGCATCTGCTATGACCATTAGCATTAGCATCATTTAGGTCACATTTCCATTTACAATATTCTGTAATTTTTTCTTGCATTTTGTTTAAGTATTTCAGAAAGTTTATACAAGAAAAGCACTTCTGAACATTCTGAAGCTGCAAAAATAAGGACACAGATATAGGAATAGGATCTGCTGATGAATAGACAAGTATAGGGATGAATTGTAAAGTGCTAATTATTGCTGTTGGATATAACATTTTATTTGTTCATAGGTCCCTTCCACTATATACAAAATTTTTCAGTACTTCCAGTGCTTCTCTGTGGAACAGTTCACAAACCACAAAGGCTATGTACATTCAACACACTAAGCCACATTAGTGTGATGTATGAGCCTAGCTTCCACAAGTGGAGAAATGATCACTCAATAAAATCCAAAATGGCAGCAGAACTTGAAACAATTTGCTAATAGCTTATCTTCTTAAAATAACCAAACCCACTGGTGTTTCAAGAAATATCTTTGCATGACTCAACATACTTAGCATAAGAGTTCAGTTCTATTTACTCCACAACACAAGTCCAATAATTAGAAATGATTCACTTTTTCTCAAAAAGAAATCAAAATGACAATAAAAATAACTATGGATAAAGCAGGGTAATATTAAGGATATAGGTTGTTGAAAGTAAAATACTGCATATAATATTTTTTCAAAGAAAGTCTACAATCCTACATTTGGAATTCACATCTTTGGATAAATTTCTATTTTGAACCTATAGCAGAAAAATCTATCTCATAATTTTTAAAATTCACTTATTGGGTTTACTCCTTATTCGGAGCCATGGTTTGTTTAAGAGGGATTTATTGAATAAATCACAACTGCTTGGATTTGCAGCATACATTATACAATATTCTACAGTCTGCAATGGCTGGGTTTATATTAGCTTTTAACCCCAAACCAAGTAAATGTTATTATGGCTTAGCATGTTATATTAACCAGGCATCTGTGCAAATATATATCCTTGTACAGGGAAATATGGCAGCTAAAGAAGAGATGGAGAACCTGCAGTTCTCCAGATGTCACTAAAATGGCAACTCCTAGCACCTGCCACTATTAGCCATGTTGGGTCAGTCAACAGGGAACTATGCCATACCAAAAATGCTGAACATTAATTGCCAAGAAGCTAATAAGTTCAATATGAAAAATACAATGAATTGTTTCTAATTATTTTAAGATGCTCGCTTTACACACAAATTATCTGTGTTTAGTTCAGACACTGACAAGATGCCTTTTTCTATAACACAAACAGTAACTCTTTCACTATAACTTGAACTATCCTTGATCAACATGTTTCTTACTAGAATAAATCATATAATCAAACTCTGTGACTTGTAATTACATTTTTTTCAGTCACATACAGTTACATACAATTACTTTAAAGCATGGAGTTGTTTTACATGGCTATAAACATGAGTACAGAAGGACGATTGTAACTGCACATAATTTTTTTGGAATGAGAATACAAGTTTCTATCACATTAAATTCATCATGGCTCTTAATGTATTTCTAAGTACAGTCAATTTACCTGGATTCATGGCTTGACTTTCTTTTCTATACTGTTGAACTAAAGGAAAAAGGAAAAATTTTCTATCTTAATATATCTCTCTTAAGATAATAATCTTATCAGCACAAATTTGTTCACAATACGTAATAGCATATTTTAATATTATTATAGTCTTACAATATGACAATTTTATAAAAAGAGACTTAAACTAACAATTTTTATTTAGACGTTTTGGCTAAATTATATCTAGTTCAAAAGTCCAAAAAGCTTTTCTTCAAAATAGCAATAATTCAGGTCCTAACCTAGGTTTCTCAATCTCAAAATCATTCATGGAATCATATTTACAAACACTTCTTTAAAATATTTCTTTAAAGGAATATTGTCAACAATAATAAGAACCCTACTTTTATGATCTATCAATTTTATTTTCAATAATCTGGAAGTTCCATATATACTTTCCCTCATTGGCATAAGATAATGTATCTTATATCTTCTATACTGATAAATATATATTGGGGGGTGGGATATGGGAACCCAGAAATAATTTATATTTATTATGAAAGGACTCATACTAAATGTCCATAAGTATGGGACTTTATCTTCCAAAATTTTTGATGAGCTGAATTCATATCAGAAGTACAGGTAAATCTTCCAGTTGATTGTTTGTTAACTGAATGCCTGCTGTTAGTATGTTCCAGAAAAAACATTTCTAGACATAATTTAGGGGGGGAAATTGTATAAATCCAGAAACTGGCCATTTTTTATGATTACAGCAAACCAGCTTTGACTCAGTAGCAACTAATGACTAGAGAATAAGTGACAATATCTAGCTTTATTTTAATTATCAAGGAACAGAAGTCCATATCTGATCCACTTCCCATCCAGTTCACATTTCACAGGTTATTGTGAACTTTTCACCTAAATACTGACTCAGCATCTTGGAATTTCTTTTTTTTTTAATGGCAAGTATAATATCTATGTAAACTTTTGAACTCAGTGCTGCCTCAGCATCTTCAAAATGTGTATTAACATTAAAGAATATTCTCTTTGAAGCTCTACTTTCAGATTATTTCTTCAAAGACAACAAAAGGTCAAGTTTTACCAAGCAGAAAAACTGAACAATAGCCAGTACTATTTCCTTAATATGTAGTACTGGGTAGGAATGTCCATTCTTTAGGCATGTATTGCATATTTACTATGGTCTTCATTAAAGTTCATTGTTTCTGTATACCTTACAACTGAATTATTGCTATTGATCTGACTTAATGTTTACTTTTGAATAACTTTATATTTGAGTAAAATAATATACTGGCAGGTGTGTGTGTTTGTGTTTGCATTATGTACCTATACTATGTGTATAAGCATTCAAGTCTTCATAAAGATCAACCTGTTTCAAAAAAGAGTTAAGTGGTCCCAGTCATTTGCCTTCTGCATGGCTGCTCATCTGTCAGTGGTCCAGAATGTGATTTGTCAAGCTATATGCCAGTATTTCACTACTAACTTTTTTAATAGATCACATTAAAGTCAGTTGCTCCTTTTAACAGTTTCTGTCTGAGAAAACCTGACCTTAAGACATTCTGTGCCCTCTGTACATTTGTTGAAATATCCACATTCTCTAATGCATTTCATTTTCTATATTGTTTACAGTTGGGTCCATTTGTAATCTGATATTCTTTGGAAAGAATAATTCAACACATTCTGGAGAGCTGCAGGTTCCCCACCTCTCAGACATGATCTTTTTTAAAGTTCTCTTTTTTTCAAAATGTTGGAAAATACTGTCATTTTAGGTTTTTTCCCATTATACAACTTCATGGTTAAATACCTTGCCATGCCTGCTTGCAATTCAGCAGATGCACAGTACAGGGTGATGCATTATATTATAACACATAATAGTGGTGTTATAAATATAACAAATAACTGGGATCAAAATTCAAGGAGAGGAGTACCAGATGAAATGCTGTACAGACAATACAGTATTAACAATTACACAACCACAATGCTCCATGTAACAGTTGATGCAAATAATCGAAGACTTACTTTTACTTAAAATTAATGAAAAGAAAACTATGATAATAAGAGGCATTTAACTTCTGAAGAAGATGACTGTGAAAAAACAAACTGGCTGTGAGATAGCAAAAGATTCAGTGAAGTATTTAGAACTCCACTTGACAGGACATTGAAAGGCAGAAAAGTGTAAAACTGGCACTCATTACAATAATAAAAATGAATATACTATCTAAGATGAATTTTATGTTCCAAGTGACACCAATTCCAATTTCAGACAAAAATTTGCAGGACTAGCAAAGAATAATTAACAGATTTATGTGGTACACTTTAAACCTATACTTTGAAGTTATTCTTTACTTTCACCTTATTTTCTTTCCTTTTTCTTTTGTATTTCACTATTTCAGCAATAAAATTGTTTTTTTAAAAAAACACATGGTAGAGGTGAGAATAAACAGCTGGTAGGAACTATCATAGCTAAACTAAATTGGTTTACCACTGTTTGTATACTTGGACAACCACAAACAAGTTTTTCAAATGGAAGAAGCAGGATTCGCTGTTGTCAAAGTGCTAAAGATACCTGATTAGTGACCTCTGTGTTCCTGAAATTATATGAAGGACAGCTACCAACTTACAGATTGGCAACCTACATATATCTGGGCAAATAAAAAACAAAGACTCACATGCTACTTTGGAATAGTATAGATGTTATATGAATGTATCATAAACTTTAAATTATTGCAGCCACTCATCATTTACAATTCAACACTGCTTCCTTCTTGTTACATAGAACAACTTTCTGCCTATCATATGCTACTATGGAGTTTCTAGAATTAAGGGCAATGGATTTTGATATGAAAGAATGTAAACAATGTCCTAGATCATGGCAAGCTCCTATCCAGTATGCATATGGAAACTCGTATTTCACAAGGATAAGCCTGCAAAGATTGTTAATTCCTAGCAACTGATAAATATAGCATCTTCCATTTTTGGCAAGTAGTATATTGCATGCCAATGTCTAAACATTATCATTAAATCATTATTAAGAACTCCCAGTCTTTAGAATATACAAAATTCAAGAGGATAGCCTCAAGATCTTATCTTATCTTATCTTATCTTATCTTATCTGATCTTGCCTTATCTAAAAGATGTCTTTCCATTTGTATTCATTTTTGTTATTCTGCCTTCCAACACTGGGTCTAATGAGTAACAGTTTATCTGAACTATGTATTCATGTGTTTCTGGCCTTCACTGTGTGGGAGATAAATACTGACATATTGAATCTGTTCTATTATTTGATAGGAATGGCATGGGATCAATGAATCCCTACAATAATGAACTATATTGAACCAGGCTATAAGTGAGAATATGCCTTTTAGATTGATATGTAAAATGTCTGTATTTCATATAATTATGGTTTATTGTCTATCTACCAAATAGCAATTTTAGGAGTCAGGCATTCTAATTTGCAATCAGATTTCTTCCATGTTAATTTAAAGACAATTAATTTCAAAAGGGACAAGTTTATTAGAAAATTTGGGTCATTCCCAATTTTAATAGCACCCATGCAAACTTGATTTGAGGAAAAGCTTTTTATTCACTGGAAGTCAGAAAGAATATATTTCTGATCTAGCACCAAACATTTGTGTTGCAATGCTAGTACATAACTACAGTGAAATTGTCCATGGCACTGCCTCCTGATTAAGATTTAATGTTGACCAGCCATGTGAAAATAAGCCAGAGAAAGGATCTCTGAACTAGTTAAGCAGAATGCTTGGAATTAACCATGAAATTGAAGTATTTTATTTCATATGGATTGTGTACTGGGCTGTGATGGATGAAAGAATGATAGCATTTGATAAGAATGCAAATTTGTATTCCAGTTTTCTGCAAATTTATTGAATAGTGGAAATACAGGTAGTCCTCAAGTTACAATGATAATTGGGACCAGAATTTCCATTGCTAAGTGATGTGGTCGTAAACTGCAATGTCACATGACCACATCACTTAGCAATGGCAAGTATGTTGCTGTGTAAACCAAATTCCATCAGTCTGTAGGTTGAGTCATGGCAACTGGATTTCTTTCTTTTTGGTAGAGATGTTTCGTTGCTTGTCCAAGCAGCTTCTTCAGTCTGGGCAAAGGTTGGTAAGGAGACCCCAGATATGTCTTCCAGGGTGGCTGCATTGTCCCTACACCTGAATGGCTGTTAATTGTGCCATGGAGGTATGGATTGTCTTTGGGATGTCTTACTCCTAAATCCTTTGTTCATCCCCAAGTGGATCATTAAGAGTGGCCTTCCTGGTGGTCTTAATCTTCCTGGGGACTGATGAAAGAGCAGCATGAAAAATAGGGGACAAGTTGTGTCTGAGGCTTCCGCCTCTATTGAGGGAAAGATTTTCCACTTTGGCATGAATGGATTCCTTAACCCCTTCCCCAAACCACCTATCTTGTCTGTCCAATATGTGAACATTGTTGTCCTCAAAAACACTCATCGGACAAGCAGCGAAATGTCTCTACCAAAAAGAAAGAAATCCAGTTCCCATGACTCAACCTACAGACAATTCCAGCTGGATTACTGAAAATCTTCATTGACAATTCCATCAGTCATTAGCTGAGGACCGATCCCAGCCCAAGCCATTCTGGGCTTGGTCCCTCCCAGCCCAATCCTTGGTTCTTCCAAAGTGAAGGACTACCTCCTCTTCACCTCCCCCAACTGCCTATTCCCCCCCATCTCTGCCCTTTTGGCATACTGCACCCTGCCTTGCAGGGCAGCAAGTAGGCCCAGCTACCCTGGGAAGGCTTAGCCACCCCAGCAGCATAGTGCAGCACAAAGCCACACTCACTCCATGAAGCCCCAGCCAGCCCAGTCCCACCACATCTTCCCTCACCACCCTGCACTCTGATGCCCCTGCATTCTGCCACCAAGTTAACCTTGCTATCTTCTTGTTCTCACTGCTGACAAACCTACCTGAATAAATACAATGACTTAAGTATTAAAGTGGAAATAAGACTTTAAAAATAAAAACACAGAGTTCATGATATTACACCTCTCAAAGTCACGATTATGTTTTGCACTGATGTAAACATGCTTTCTAATTTTTGAAGCATTGCAGATCACATTTTCCAGTGCTTAGAGAATTTCACTGGATTTTTTTTTTCTTATTATGGTATGTTCTCACATTATAATAAGCGATTTGACCCATTCCTCCGCCTAGCTTAATTCATGCCTTTTTGCACATTGCTAAAAGTTATTTCTCCATATTTTCCCATACTTTTGTGATCCATAATCCAAGTACACTACTCTAATCTTTCCACATCTCTGTTAAAGTTTTGATGTATGATTTGGCCTAACTATGCTGTTCATTAGGAGGTGACCTTTTGTTTAGATTGGTTGGCTGACTTCAGTACTAATAAGCTGACGGATGAGGTGGTTAATGAATCCTGTGTATAGAAATAATGATATATTGCTTATTTGGAATTCTACAAACACAGCATTGTAAAGCTACCTGGAGGAGTCCCTGGAACTGAACCAATTTTACAGCAGGAAGTTTTATTGATTACATTGCGAGAGCACATTTTAATCATTTTTACAGCACTGTACAGCCTGAAGTAGTAAAATCCATTAAACAAGGATTATAAACTTTGTTTTAAACTGGATCCTAAATTATTTCTTGATGTGCAGTCAACAGCACTCTGTACAATCAATCTCTGTTACTAAGGTGTATTAAAATCAAGGGGGTTGATTTTAATTGTTGCTACATCTGCCCTTCCGTAGAAGGCAGATGCTTATAGAGCTAAATTGCTACCCTACAGACAGGATTTACACTGGATTTTTTTTCTCTTCCTGTCATCCCACTACCACTTATCTTACTTTGCTGTCCTCCCTTTCTGCTATATGGCCACAGCTCACATATCTATAGAGAGCTTTCTTTCTGTACCTTCAATCCTCATTATTTTTACAGTAAATCTACTTCAGTAAAGTAGTGGATTTTTTGAACTAGTGATTTAAAGTTATGGGCTTGATATCTTAGGTGGTGTGACTTGGAGAAGCTAAAACATGCAGAGAGGTCTGTGAACAAGTCTTCCAGGATGAATTAGGCATCCCATTCCAAGAATCAAACTCCTTGATTTTAATACATCTTAGTAACATAGATTGATCGTACAGAGTGCTGTGGACTACACATCAAGAAATAATTTAGGATCTGGTTTAAAACAAAGTTTGTAATCCTTGTTTAATGGATTTTATTACTTCAGGCTAAACAGTGCTGTAAAAATGATTAAAATGTGCTTTTAGGTGGTTAGCGCCCTTAAAGAGGCCCCTGTGTATTTATAAATTTAAATTAAGAACTTTTAATATTGTCATTCTGGGTTTTATATTTATATTTATATTTAAGAGGAACTGTTTTTATTGTATTTTAATCTGTATTTAGTTTTAGTTTTATTGTAAACCACCCAGAGTCCCTCTTTTGAGGGAGATGGATGGTGATGAAATTTGAAATATAAATAAATAAATAAATAAATATGCAGTCACAGAAAATGTGGACCTCAATAAAGCCTATCCCTCCAAGCTAGAAGAGAAAGTACAATGGAAACGTCTAATGATTTCGATACTGTGACAGGCATGCATATGCTTCTGCTTCCTATCCGAATAATTAGGAAGAAGGATGAAGGATGAAGGTAAGGAGGAGCCACATCCATATTCCTGATATCCAGAGGTATTTCTGGAATGTGTACCTGGACATGCAGTTGAAAATTCTCTTCTGATTTCTCTCTCAGGAAAATAAGCTGGATATATGTTTTTTAAGGCAAGGAAATAAGAATAAAACAGTCTGAGCTCACAGATCACACTAACCTATAAAGAGGTTTGTGATTTTCATGGTTTTAACTTAGCATTGTATGTGACTTTAGCTATTACTAGTCAACCCATGACCCATTGGGTCATCGTTTCAGAGATATTTCCTAACAGAGAAACAGAATGACCACAGTGGGTAAAACAACAGTGGGAGCAAGTGTGACTTCTGACTTCCTGCTGGCTTCCCCATTGAGTTTCCTTGTGGGAAGCTGGCAGTGCATCGTAAATCCTCCTTCCTTCCTTTCCTCCCTCTCTCCCTCCTCCCTCTTCCTTCCTCACCCATGCACCCTCCCCAGCCTCTGCACTCACTCCACACTGGCCACTTGCACACCCTTGCCCATGCCTCCCAACCTGTGCCACACCTTTGCACACCCTCCCCAACCTGAGCTGCACCTTCCCTGACCTGCACCCTTGCACACCTACCCCAATCTGCTCTGCACCCACGTGGCACTCTCCTGGACCCACACTGCACCTCTCATGCACCTACTTGCTCCCTCCACCACCCAGCAGCAGCCACTAACCTGCCTGCTGGCCTTGGACTTGCAACTTCCTGCTGGATTCCCCACTGACTTTGCTTGTGGGAAGCTGGCAGGGAGCGTTGACAATCACAATTAACTTTAGACTTCCTGCCAGCTTCCCCACTGACTTGATAATTTAGCATAACATATTAAACAGGCCATTGTGGCTTGCTTTGTTTGTTTGATTGATTCATATTCCACATTTTCTCCAGGAAAGCTCAGAACTCAATATAAGGCTCTCTGTTCTCTAATTTTTATCTACAACAACAACAACCTTCAGAAATCAGTGAGGCTGAGGAAGAGCTATTCAACTGAAATCACCTAGTGAGCTTCAATAGCTGAGGTTGGGCTTAAACCTGGGTTCTCCCAGTAAAGTCCAGCACCTTACCCACTGCACTGCAGTGATGTGCTCAAAAGCTTTTAAGCCATGGCTTAGTCTAATATATCAATACAGCCACCCTGCATTTTCAATTTCAAAAATACAAACAGAATATCACATTTGCTACTACGTTATGGAATGACACTGTCTATTGCTCTGTATCAGGAACATGCACATAAAATGGCTTTCAGTCTAGATAAAAGCTCTTACCGCAAACCTCATCAACACTATATCCAGGAGTCAGAATATCACAGAGGTCAGACTGATTTTTTAACTACCTTTTATTAACTTGCTAATTTTACAATATCCAAACACACAATTTTACAGTATCCAAATGTACAAGCATGCAGTTATGTGTGTGTGTGTGTGCACGCACACATGCACACACATGTGTTTTGGGGGGCATGTCTTGCAGTCAGTTTTTAACTCCTGGTGACAGCCTGGAATAGTGCCTGCAGTTTTCTTGGCAAAGTTTTTCAGAAGTGGTTTGTCATTGCCTCCTTCCTAGGGCTGAGGGAGAGTGACTGGCCCAAGGTCACCCAGCTGGCTTTGTGCCTAAGGCAGGATGAGAACTTACTGTCTCCTAGTTTCTAGCCTGGTGCCTTAACCACTACACCAAACTGGCTCGTGTGTGTGTGTGTGCGCGCGCGCGTGTACACATTATTGCTACTACCTTAATATTCCTTCCACATGTTAATATATTCAACTGGCAGAAGACTGCCATAATTCCCCTGGTTGACATTATAGTGTAAATTCAGGCCATATATTGAAAAATGCTTTGGCTTTAACTTGACCTGAAGAAAGCTAAAGAATATTGCTTAACCTCTCTGGTATGTTAACATACAATTCACTAAAGTCATAGTTTTGTTTTTTAAGTATGAGAAAGTCTAGCAGAAACAACAACAGTCATCTTTAGAGAACGCATCTGCATTGATCCATGGGAAGATATCAACAGTGCAAGATGTGGGCACAAGTTCTTTGATTTATGATTTTGCCAATTTCTGGGAAGAAACTAGAGCAAAAGGAGAATAAGTAGCGGCATGACCACCGTAGATAAAAATTTGTACTCCTTTCTGTGAAACTATCCCAAGAGAAAAATGAAGGAACTTAACCTGTCAGTTACCAGATTCAGATTATTGGGGTATTTTTTTTAATCCATTTAATCATGTCCGATTCTCGGAGACTGCCTGAACAAATCCCAGCAGTTTCTTGGTAAGGTTTTTCAGAAGTGGTTTACCATTGCCTTCTTCCTAGGGCTGAGAGAAAGTGACTGGTCCAAGGTCACCCAGCTGGCTTCATGCCTAAGGCGGGACTAGAACTCTCAGTCTCCTGGTTTCTAGCCTGATGCCTTAACAACTACACCAGAAATTCAGATTACTGGGTTTATCTAAGTAATAAAGCTCCTTCAGTCAATATAATTGTTTATTGGGCCCTGGCTTATAAAGTAAAGTAACAGGCATGGAAATTTAGGTGGCTAAATATAGAAATAAGAGGAGAGTAAGGGTGGAGAGTTAATACATTTAGCCATTTTGCCCAAATTTTAAAATTGGTATTATGATCCTATTAATAACTTCCAACAATTAGGAGAAATGTTAATATAACAGTAATATTCTTCTGGAACCTCTATCTCAACCCAAATTGGCTTCCACTTCTGCTAATATCCATTTAGTATTTGAGAGGGGGAAAGCCTCATAGTACAAGATTAAATATACTGTAGGTTTTGAAAAGCACCTTATTTTTAGATGTAGCATATTATACAAAGCCTCAATCTTTTTCCAGTATGTGTAAATGTAAGAAATAATGTTTGCCTTCTTTGAAGGGTTGACAGTGTCAAAATTACAAGCATAATCATCAGAGGTTTCTCTCTTACCATTCAGGTTAGGTGGCTCAGAGAGACTCACTATGACTTTCTGAAAAAAAAATAATTAAAGTGGGGATCTTGTAACAAGCCTACATCAACTTGCATTAACTTTAAAAAGTTAATAGAATCCTCCCCAATATTCACATTGTCCATCTGACATGTTAAACTGTCTTTGGCTAATATGGTGTACAGTATATGAGATATGAGCTGATCTTTCTGCTTCCAAGTTTTGACTCATGGCCTCATTCTGCAATGATTCAAGGTTGCCTTTTGGGTCCAAAAAAGCTGCAAGAGGTTTCACTGTCTACCAAATATACTTCATCTGAAGATGCAATGAGAATACTTCATTAAAACATGTTTTTGTGATGTCCTAAACTTACATTGTCTAGGAAGATAGATAGATGGATGGATGGATGGATGGATGGATGGATGGATGGATGGATGGATGGATGGATAGATAGATAGATAGATAGATAGATAGATAGATAGATAGATAGATAGATAGATAGATAATTTTGGCTTTGATACCAGGTTTAATACTTTCACATGTCCACTTTATTTTTGAAATTAATGCCTGGAAAACAGAAATGGATTCTCTGAGTCATTCTTATTGCTAAGAGACTAGTTCTTCAACACTGGAAATAAATATGCATGGTTCCAAGTATTCAGTGGGTTGAAGATCATAAGTTATTTGCAATTTACAAATGAGTTGCTTATAGGTGTAGATTATGTATGGACAATTACAATTAAATATGATCATCCTTTACTGAAACAATTGTATAAATGTTATTTATATATACAGTACATCTACTCTAAGAAAAGCCCTTGTACATATATTTTTGCTGTTGCATTACTTTGTTTTTGTTTCTTTCATTTCTTTTCATGTTTCATATACCTGAGATTTTATCTTTTGAATAGTAACCCTATCTGCTTGCTTTGTGGCATCTGACTATATGACTAATCAATTCATACTCAAATGGTCCAAGCAAGATTTTTTTAGCCATAGATGGGGCTGGTAAATGGAATTTGATATCCTTTCCAATAGCTGCTGCTGCATGTGAATCTGGGAGATAATTCATATATTTGTTGAAGAGGATTTTCAGGTTACAGGCTGCTAAAAATCCAAACAGGCTAATTTCAAAAGATTCCAAGTAAACTCTCATCTTTACCCATATTATAATATTTATGTTGTTATTTACTATGTATAAAGCATTTACTTATATATAAAGTATGTGCACAGTCTCTTTTATTATGAACTTATCTTGGTTGCAAGTAAGTATAGAAATCCTTTGTCAATGAAAGGCTTAATTTAATGTGATGCTGAGCAAAGGGACTTGTCATTTTCTTGGAGAAAGCTTTATGACACCATCAAGAGAGTTATTTAATTGATATATTCTCACAGAAATTGCAGTTACCTGTTCAGATAAAAATATCACTATTTGAGCAGCTGAAAGTCAATGCTTGGCCGTAGCATCAACAGTCATAATATTGGCATGGGTGTTATTTAGGCCATCCATTAACCAGTCATTAAGAACTGAGTACTTATGTTATCTTCAATATAGAAAGGAACTTACCAGTAGCTACATTTTCTCAGAAGCTTACTTCCCAAATAAGTTAGTCTTCTGTGTGATATAGAGAAGTATTTGAGGAGGTTTTTTTTTCTTGTGTTAGAACTTCAAGTCTATTTGCAGTGGATCTGGAGATTACCTATAGAAACTTCCATTGTTGGAACATCAATAATTTTCAGTTGTGATTTGCTACTCTGTTTTTTCTTCCTCCCCATGCCAATCTCACTTTTCTACAAGATTATAAAACAAATAAAATATACCTAAAACCAAACTAAGTGCTATAAAATTGTAGCAGAACATCTTTGAAGAAATAAACAGAAAATAAGACAGGTGGATAAAAGTAAAATATTAACCTAATCATCAAGAGCCACATGAGCAAGTGAAACCTTATCATCTTCACTCCAACTTCCCAAAAAAAGAAGTCAGGTTGATGTTAAAGAATGAATTATGGATACATTTGGTAGTTTGAGAATATTTTGATTATAGTAAGCACTGCTTTTCTCTGAAGCATGTGGAATTTCACATTCTTGTTTAGCTAAATGCAAACTCTCCTTACGATCATAAGTGTTGTTGTATATATGTACTTCCAAGAAACTTCTATTCATGTTCAAGCAAACACAAATGAACAATTATGTCACTGTTGAGTGGCAATTCCCTAAAGGGCAGCGATCAATTCAGTATGTGCAACCTGGTCTTCTTGTTCAGCTCAGAGCAAGAATTAACTTCTAATGTTAATTAATTTACAACTTAATATAGTTTTTTGCCCTGGTCCTGACAACTTCTTGTCTTGCAGTCCCGGATTACCACTAAATAGCAAAATGGTGTGCTTATCCTGAAAAAGTATGTGCCTCAGTAGTTAAATAGCATTCTTCTGAGCAGACTGAATAAACCCAGGCAGATTAGATGACTTTTATATAATTCTTCTCTTTTCAGATGTGAATTATTACCTAATTGTTAGGGTAGACAAATTATGTGTAGAATTATTATTCGTCTATGACACATTATTGAACATGATGCCTAAGATAGGAAGGGTTCCTATTAGAGTTTAACACTGTTTTATAAATTTGTATTTGTGTTTGATTTTTTATGGTAAATAAAGATGTCATGTAAATAGGGTTCAGGTTCATAGAAACTGTTTTCCATACTCTATTTTGTGGGGATGAATCACTCTGAAACTTAGCTGTAACCTACTTTTCCTCAAATAGTCTAAAACTGTAAAGCTCCAAACTATAAATGGTTTGTGGCATTATAAACACATAACAGGTGGAAAAAAGTCTAACTCTCTTTTCCTTCATCTCTAGCTTTGTATTTATTTCAGTGAAGAAAACAGTAGTGTAAATAGGAGAAAATAAACAGAAATGTCATGTTAATTTCATGCTTCATTATAATCATGGCGAAAGTCCATGTTTACTAAATGAAAATATGAGATGGGTTAAAAAAAACTTAAAAAGAAAAAAAAGGCACTGGTCTCTAACAGATTGCACTGTGCCTCCCAATCTATCAGTCTATTTCTGGATTGTATCTAATGTTACAGTTACTCAAGATCCATTATATCATTTATAAGGCTTAGTGTAAATAGGATTCCGCTGGACAACATCTCAAGAAAGGAGTTAGGAAACACCACACAACCTGATATTATCAGTGGTGCTAGTAGAATTGCAATTGTTTTATTTGTTGCTAGTGTCAGTGTTGATTAATAATTTGCTGTGTTAAAATCATTTATTAACATTGAAAAAGGCATTCTTTAGTTTTTCTGTCTGACTCAACTTGGAAATTTTTCTTTAACGTTTCTGAAGCTCAACTCATGACAAATTCAAAATACTTCCCAAAGGAGAAAATATCAAGATAAGTCATCATAAATTAATCACTACAGTTGCAGGTAAGACAGTTAAAATATTGTTCCTCACCCCTTCAATTAACATTTTAAGGACAAATGGAAGCTTCCCACTGAGTACCTTCATTAAGGCAAGAATTATGCAACTTTTTTCAGGCTGAGTATGATCTGAGCCATCAGGCTTGAGTGAACTTGTAAAGAACAACAGCAATTACTAAGTAGAGAGATAGTCTTATTCAAATCCTAGCTCAAATAAAACAGAGTTTGTTAATAGCAACCAAGGTTCAAGGGCAAAGAAATTTCCATTGCCCATTCCAACCAATTCTCAAAGCTTCCACAGAAGGTATCACACCATGAAGTAACTGAGCATGCAAGATTGGCCTTCAAAAAAAATGTTCTAGTGCAATGCTGCACTTGGGTAGGGATTTAATTGCATTGATCATCTCTGTTTACAAGAGCCAGTCACTCAGGAGCAACAGTCTACTCCCACTTAGATCATTCCATCAAGGTACCTTCTGCACAACTGAGCATTCCTCTTACTCTGTCCCTGGCTTTCACATGGTGATTGTTGTGGGAAAAATAGCCACTTAAATAAGAAACCAGAGCATTTGGAGATTGATGCAACAAAGTGTCTTTTATTGGCATGCACAACTACAATGATCACTGGCTCCCAGCCAAAACAATGCAAATAAACCCTGGACTAAGCAATGTTATTGGTTATATATCCCCAGAAAGGTTACATACAAATGACAAAAAGGCACTGTAAATCATGCCATGACCTTTTCAGGTGGAATGTAACATCTAATAACACCATGGGGTGACCGTACTATGGCTATCCCAGCACATCTATATTGACAGGCTTCTGGTTTCTAGCCTGGTGCCTTAACCACTACACCAGACTTGTTAATTTAGGCCTATTTGAAGAAGCAGTATGAGCATTCCTGAATTTTCTCTGCTTGATTCATTAATAAATACATTCAGCTGCAACTGAATGAGTTCAGTTAGTCCTTTCATTTATCCTGGAGAGTTGTCTTATCTGTGTCTCATCCTGAGGGTTACGTGCTTTCTTGGTTTTAAGAAGATTACAGGCACATTCTAGGAAAAAAAAGGCCTTACCTTGTTCATAAATAAAATAGCAATAACTTTGTGCTATCATCTGTTCACACTAAGAGATGTTAATCATACAGGTATTTACAGTTTTTTGTTGCTGTTGTTGCTTGTTCCTTCAGGTCAGTCTTGACTCCTGGCAACTGCCTGAACAAGTCCTTGAAGTTCTCCTGGCAAGGTTTTGGAAGTGGTTTGCCATTGCCTCCTTCCTAGGGCTGAGGGAGAGTGACTAGCCCAAGGTCACCCAGCTGGCTTTGCACCTAAGGCAGGATGAGAACTCACAGTCTCCTGGTTTCTAGCCTGATGCCTTAACCACTACACCAAACTGGCTCTCATTGGCAGCATATCCAAATCATAATATATGACCCAGAGTATGTGGTAGACTCCTCTAATGTACTGAGTTGCAGGGTCAGACTCTTATTTGACATAGCACAGACTTGCAAACCATTGATTGTAGAATAGGTACTTTGCTGGTTGTAAAAGATGAAGATAAGGGGAATTATGAATTATAAAAGACATGAAATTATTCATAAATAACTGACTTCCAAATAATCATTTTTGTTTGCATTCGCCCTTCTGGGCATACAAAATGCAAAGGTTTGCTGGAAGCTGAGTAATTTATTAGCTCATATATAAATGATACGGTTTTTCAATGAGATTTGAAAAAAAAAAGGCAGTTTTTGTTTCTTTTGTTTTCTGCTAGCTACTCTATAATACACATTCTCACAGAAGTCTAGTTTCTAAAACCACATTACTGGATTCTTTCCCCCTCAAGTGTGATTAAAATGGAAACAAATATGAACACTTTTCAAAGTAAAATGTTTATCTGCAACCAAGAAATAAACCTTCTAAAATGGATATTTGTTAATGAAATGTTAAATACCATTTCAGCTATTATGTCACAAGCTGTATTTTTTAAATAAGAGACTGTCAGCCACCAACAATCTGATTCAGCATCCCGGTAAACCAAATAATATGGATGCTTATTTAGCTTCAGTTATTTGAAGGAGACTGAACCCCCTTGACTTGAAGTCCCTCTGCTTGTTTGTTTGTGGATTAGGCTGCCAATTGGCTATTATATGTAACCAATTAGAAATTGCAAAATTATATTTTGTGGGGGGAAAAAATAAACCAGAAATGTGAGAATATACTATTTATTTCCTAAGGATCACATAGCAAATAAGGCTATGTGAATAAGCAACTGGTAGTTGGGAGGGGTGGAATACAAATCCTCCTGTTTATTTCAGTAAAATGTAAGTACATTTGTTTTCTAGGAAAACTGAAATAATGGTTAAGAAACAGAATCTTAATCAGACAGTTTTAATTTCTCTTCCATTTCTCATGAGCTCTATTAATAGAGTGACTTACAACTTATTATGTCTCCTCCATGCTTAACCTTTGACTGTAGGTATTGATTTGTACGGCACTATGTCCAAGGGCAACAGCATCATTAATTGCTAAGTGATCTGGAAAACAACTACAGACCCCTTAGATTTTATACAAAGAGATGAATGGAGCTGCCAACCTAATCAGATACCATGGCAGTTGTTGATGAATTCAGTTGTGCTGCTCAGAAACATCTTTCCCATCTCTCTCTTTCTCATACTTTACACCAGGATACCCTCTAGAGTTTCAGTTTCGACTCCCAACTATATAGCCTCCAGGTCCAATAACAAGGTTTTGTGTGAGTTGTTTTGCAGAACATCTAGAGAGCTTTAAGTGACCTCACTAGGTTATAAATGCCAGAAAATCTTAATTGAGTAGGGATGATGATAGTGAGAAGAAGAGAAGGGCTGCACAAAAGGAAGTCCACATCTGTGAAACCAACAAATGGCCAGTGAAAGCAGAATAATCTTCAAAAGTGCAGATTTTTAAAATGGGACACATTCTGTATAGGAACACAATCACATTGTCAGGTCTGCAGTTTTGAAAGACAAGAATATATGCTTGTTTCTATACAGACATATGCATCAGTTGAAAAGAACTCAATCCAGTTTTTAAAAAGTAATCATGTGAAGTTTACACATAAGTTTATGAATACCATGCCTTCTTATGCTGATAGGGAATGTTTGAAAGAAATTACCACTATCATGAATGAAATATTTGTAACTGCTGGTTATTCTTATTTGAATCTTCTTTGCTGGCCAGTTCCTCAGGTGAAGCAAAGAACCAGTCAGGTGACAATTCAACAAAGGACTGTCCATTTGGCCCATCTATAATTAACTGACCATTATTTGTATTTCAACAGTTTATTGTTGAACTATCATTGAAATTATTTACAAATGTCTTGTAGGTTTTTTTTAAGGGTTTAGGTAAGTGAAAATGGCCAAAAAAGATTCAAATTAAACTGTAGATATGTTCCTCTGGACCAAGGATACAATGCACAACATAACAAAGCACCAAAGCCTTTATAAAATTATAAACACATTTGGGAGTACAGGAGGTACCAGAAGATCTTACAAGCTTTCTTGCCAGGTTGTGATTTATTAATGTCTGAATAGTACTAAAACCCTATGTGTCAAGATACATGGACTAGTTCTGGGACACAGAACCAATGGCAGCACTTAAATTTGAGTGGCATGTTGGGAACCACCATCTAAAAAGTAGGTCACAATAAAGAAATGGGTGAAGACACCATAAAAACTAAATCAAATTTCATTTAAAATTAATTACATTTAAATAAATCATTACTCCCTCTGTTTTAAATAATGTTCTCCTCCTTTAACATTAAAAATTCAGTGGCAACAGTTGGATACTTTTGTGTCACAGTCAAAACTTTCAGAGCCACATGTGGTCGTATACATGGTTGTGTACCTTTGGGTTAGGTTTACTTCACTTTTGATATTCATCACAACCACACCTGTCACTGATATATACAGCAGAATCATTTTTGTCCTATCCATGGGGTTCATGGATTGAGGGGGAATTCCATACCTGCACATGTATTAAATACCCCCTCTTGACTGGGAACTGGCTCAGTGAGGATACTTCTGGTATGTAAAAGCAGTGCATGCATGAATGAGGACATACAGTACATGTAAAGCTCTTTTCCATACCACATAACTATTTAGTTGACAAGGAAGCATTTCTGCTGTGGCCAATATATGTATATGGCGACCCGATATAGTCTCACAACCCATCTCCATATTCTTCCAATGCATAGAGAATCATATCATTCTTATTTATTTATTTATTTGTTTGTTTATTTGGTAAATTGATACATCAGCCCACTCACATACATGGCTCTGAGTAGAGTGCAAATTTAAATACGCAAAAACCATACAACAAAACAACCAAAAACATAACAACAATCATTAAAAACAAAAAACATTAAACATGTAAAAAAAACATAATCTGTGGGAGAGCATATTCAATTTTCCTAGAAATACAACTACTTTGTAGGCTCCATACCCAAGTTACTGGATCCCCAGGCCAGAGAGCAAAGCCATGTCTTTAGGCCCTTATGGAAGGCCAGCAAGGTCAGGGCCAATCTTTCCTCAGGGGAATGGTAATTCAAAGAGTGGGTGCCAAGGCAAAAAAGCTTCTCCTCCTGGATCCCATCAGATGACATACCTTTGTGGACGGGACCTGCAGCATGCCCTTCCTGCCAGACCTGATGAGGTGAGTAGATGTGATTAGGGAGAGGTGGTCCCTAAAATAACCTGGGCACATGTCATAATATTTCATTTCTGCCAGGAAAAGTAAATTTTGCCTTATATCGTTCCAACTTCTACTACTGGTTTAAAAGTCAGGTGAAGAGAGGCCAAGTATCACTACACAAGATTTTGCAAGACAACTCTCTTGTATTGGCACATAATGATTTGTAGCATTTCCACAGGGCACTATTTCCACTTCCCATTCCTTCCAATGAAATTGGCCATACTATTGTATTAATCCTTAATCCCAGGACACTGGAACAGACAGGGAACACCCCAAGGCAATCATTGTTCCCTCTAGCTAACCAATAGGAAAATGTGATTTTTTTCTTTCAATCTTTGACCTGCCCCCAGACCCAAAGCAGCTTCAAAATATCCTCTCCTAGCACCACCTACAGGGCCATGCAGAGGAATTTGCTGAGCATCTGCAGGTCAAAATCGCTCGGATCCGCTCCAAGTTGGACTCCAGGTGTGAGGCGTGGTCTGGAGAGATACCAGGGGAACAGGCTTACCTAGTTATCTGGGAGCAGTTTGATCCTGTTAGACCTGAAGAAGTGGACAGGATCCTACAGACAGTAAATGCCACCACATGCCATCTAGGCCTGTGTCCCTCCTGGCTAGTAAAAGCAGACCGGGAGGTCACATGTGGTTGGGTCCATGCGATGGTTAATACATCCTTGGGAGAGGGGGTGTTTCCGGCGGCCTTTAAAGAGGCATTGGTACACCCACTCCTCAAAAAGCCATCACTGGACCCTACTGTCCTGGACAATTTTTGCCCAGTCTCCCACCTCCCCTTTCTAGGGAAGGTGGTTGAGAAAGTGGTGGCTTTGCAGCTCCAGAGGATCTTGGAGGAAACAGATTATCTAGACCCTTTTCAGTCAGGTTTCAGGCCCGATTATGGGATGGAAACGGCATTGGTTGCACTTATGGATGATCTCTGGTGGGAGCGGGATGGAGGCAGTGCATCCATCCTCGCTCTCCTTGATCTCTCAGCGGCTTTTGATACCATCGACCATGGTATCCTTTTGGGGCGGCTCAGGGAGTTGGGGGTGGGCGGCGTAGTCTTACGCTGGTTCACCTTCTTCCTCCAGGGTCGATCCCAGTCGGTGTTGATAGGGGTGGAGAGATAGGCCCCGTGGCCCCTTCTTTGTGGGGTGCCACAAGGATCAGTACTCTCCCCTCTCCTTTTTAACATCTACATGAAACCACTGGGTGAGATCATCCGTCACCATGGGATGAGGTATCATCAGTATGCTGATGATACTCAATTGTATATCTCCATCCCGGATGAAGTAAGTGATGCCGTGACCACCCTTTCCGAGTGTCTGGGGGCTGTGGGGGCCTGGATGGGGAACAACAGGCTTCAACTGAACCCTGGTGTCATGTTCACTGTTTCAATGTGCACTGTACCTCGTAACGTTTCACATGCCATGGCGCTGACGCACTTTTCTGTTTGGGAGGGAGCTGCTGTGAAACCTTGTACCAAGCTCTGTATCTATGTTCATTACAATGGAATGCGTTTGGGTTATGTGCTCTGTTCAAGGACCTTTCCAGCAGACCATCAGAAGCTGTTAGGAGCACCTGGGATTGTGAACTTGGGAAGATTCTATGGGGGGAGGGATCACATTTGCACTGAGGGTTTTTAGTTTGCATTTGGCATGCTTTTATCATTCTCAGCTTTATATAATGAATGCCTATTCTAAAACACTCATTACACCTGGTAAGACCAAGTGGCTGTGGGTTAATGGTTCTTCTGTATCTAGGACATTAACATCTCTGGTTCTGGATGGGGTTGCACTGCCCCAGACAGACCTGGTGTGTAACTTGGGGGTCCTCCTGGACTCACAGCTCCTGCTCGAAGAGCAGGTGTTAGCCGTGGCCAGGAGAGCCTTTGTGCAGCTACGTGCTGTGCACCAGTTACGCCCCTTCCTGGACCAGGAGGCTCTTTGAACAGTCACTCATGCCCTTGTTATCTCTCAGATAGACTATTGCAATATGCTCTACATGGGGCTACCCTTGAAAAGTATCCGGAAGCTTCAGCTGGTCCAGAATGCAGCTGCGCGAGCTGTTTTTGGTGCCCCCAGAAGGGCACATGTAACACCACTGCTGTGCAAGCTGCATTGGGTGCCAGTTTGCTTCTGGGTCCAATTCAAGGTGTTGGTTATCACCTTTAAAGCCCTACATGGCATGGGGCCAGGTTACCTGAGGGACCACCTCTTCCGCATTACATCAACCCGTCCCACCCGATCGTGCAGAGAGGGCATGCTACGGACCCCATCTGTAAAAGAATTTCATCTGGCGGGGTCCAGGAAGTGGGCCTTCTCCACAGTAGCTCCCGCCCTGTGGAACATGCTGCCCCCGGAGGTGAGATTGGCCCCATCACTCCTGGCCTTTCAGCGGAGTCTGAAGACCTGGTTCTGCCACCTCGCTTGGGGTGTAGAGGGGAATAGAGCTACATGGGGATTGTTGTTATAGACCACTCCTCCCACACTTGGACTGTTTTAGATGTTTCATCGCTTGGATTTTTTATTCTTTATTTTTTATTTCTATTTATAGTATTTTTACTGTATTTTATTTTTTGTATTATTGAGATGGTTTTAATCACTTGTTGTAAACCGCCCAGAGGCCTCCGACGGGAGGAGATGGGCAGGGATAAATTAGATAGATAGATAGATAGATAGATAGATAGATAGATAGATAGATAGATAGATAGATAGATAGATAGGGCACACAGACCCTTGCCTCATTAAGGTATCTCAGGACAGGGACATCTGCCTTTTGTTGAAAATATATAAAGAGCAGCCCTGCAAGGTAATGGAGGAGGTTACTTGACATTTCTGGTGTTGTGTGTGTTTTGTGTGGAGTGGAAGGGCTGTGTAAATCCAGGCACAGCTAGATCTACAGATGAGGACCCAGCACAAACAAGCAGGACACAGATCTGCACAGCAGACTGGCTGATGGAAAAGACTACGCATTTGGAAAGGACCAGCCAGACATCAGAGAAGACGGCTTGAAAAAGGTGTTGGAGTTCAAGAAATTTGGGAAAGAGTTATGTGCATATCAAAGCTGTGATAAGGAACACTTGTGTAAATCAGGGAGGGAAGAAACAAGACAATTAAGAAATGCTCTGTAAAGAAATATCTGTTTCTGTGTGTGTGTGTGTGTATGTATATGTATATATAGTTTGTTAAGTTAAAACCACAATTTATATAAGAAATCCACACAAAGTAATTACTTGAAAAGCTCTTTAACAATAAACATCACTGTAATTTAGAGAATAGCATGCGTGAGTCAGGAAACTTCCTGTCCTTTTTCCCACCCTTTAACAGGGGTGAAGCAAAGCATTCCATAAATGAGAAAACAGCCTGCTCCCAACTACTGTAAAGCATCAACACAGCAAACTAGCATTTGAGCTGTGCTGCAGCTGAGCCAGAAGAAAATCAACTCAGCTGCCAAAAGAGGACAATGGTATATAATCACATGGCCCAGTGCCAATAGGAGACAAATACAAAGCCCCAAGTGGAAGTGCCTTTGGATAGGTCTTTCTCATTTTTTGCCAAATTTCCAATTCCTGATCCATCTGCAGGTTTGTCTTCTTACTGTACATATGCCTTCTTTGTTGCTGTGCATTATTCCTAACTTAAATGCTAATGCCTCTTTCATCCAGCTGCCCCTAATATCTATCTGCCGATTGCCTGGTCTGCTTAGAGGGCTCCTAGTTTGCCTTAAATTAATGAAGCGTTGGGGAAATGCTTCTCTGTGTCACTGAATTAAGGATGAAAAGTAATAATATTATCTATGCTGTCATTGTTGAGCAATTCATTTTGTACAAAATTCCGCTTTAGACTCCTGCCACAATTACCGCTGAATTTAAGGCTGTTGCACTAAGCATAATTGTCAGAAAAGCAGATTTACAGCTGAATTGGAAAACTCTGAGTGTTTTTGGTTCCAAGACATATTGCTTAGACATAAAAGATCATATTGCTACAGAAAGTTATGTAGAAAAGACCCCAGTTTGGCTCAATGTTGCATAAGCCTTAATGCTCCAGCAAGCATGAGGAAAAGGATTTTAAAGGGGGTCAAATGCAGAGGCAGTCCTTGTCACCCTCCCAATCTGCATGGCTGATCATCAGATCTTAGCAAAACAATGGCAAATTTAACAGAACGATATTTGCCTTAGCTGGGTCATTTGGATAGTTAAGTATGCAAGGAAATAGCAACATTCTTTGACAATCCATTTATTTAGGCCCAGAAGAAAAGCTATTACCCATATCAAACACTGAACTCTATTATATATTACCTTGCACATTTTATAATATGACTTTAATGTATGCTTTTGTTCATTAATAATTGTTTTCATACATTTAGTTTTCTACTAGAATATGACATGCTTCCCCACTCTCTTTTCAGTACTCTGTTTTTTATATCGTTGATGTTTATTCTCTTTCTGGACTTAAAAATCATTCTTCCTTACAGCAAGAGTTAAACTAAAATAATTAGAAATCAATTAGTATTAGAAATTGAAAAAAAGTATTGGCTGGTGTGGCCTTCTCTTTTGCATTTTATACTACTGTGGTATAATTGGCCATTTTAATGACTTTAGGAAAGGTTGCGGTAGGATAGCTGAAGCACAAAGCTATCTGCCTTATTTCTCACATGGGGGGAAGAGGTAAGTTGAGACACTGGTAGCCTTTAAAACAGGGTCCTAACTACCTTTTGGGGGAAAGCTGCCAGGAACTGAGATTCAAAGTGTGGTATCATGGCAATGGCTGGTAAGAAAAAGGATAAAAAAGGAAAGGCTGTACAATGAAAGCAAGAGAAGAAAGAAAAGAAGAAAGAAGAAATTTAAAGAAATTAGGGAGCAGTAAGGAAAGAGGTGTTCATAGCCCTGTTCATATTTAGACACTGGACTGCGGTGTAGTCCTGGGAACTGGCAGAGACAGCCTTGAAGGGAGGTTGTAGGGCACCATAAAGCTCAGTGGGGGCAGGCTGTGTCCCATGAGAAGACAGAGCTGGGAAGAGAAGGAGGACAAAAGAAATGAAAGGAAAGACAAGTCTTTTCTTGTCTTTCCCTCCCACCGTTGGAGTACCAAGCAGCTGGCAGCATTCAGCCTGGCTTTGTCTCATATCATGTACACTGAATTAAAATTAAATATAGTTTATATGATTGCTCTCTAGTCATATATTTAATTATTTTCTCACATTAAAAATTATAAATTAGTATCAACTTTGGAAAATATCTTTACTTCTGAGGAAATACTGTATCTCCCCACTTATCACAGTGCATTTCTTCCATATGATTCACTACCTGGAAAGTTAGGGCAAATGATAAGGATAGTGATACTGGGTCAGAGAAAAGGTGTATCTAGCCCAGCAAATGTTTCCCTCAGTGGTCAACCAAATATCTGTGAGAAGCACCAAACACAATGCAAAAACAGTAGCAGCTACCGATGTTCTGTGTCCGATACTAGAGTCAGTTTAGAGCCTTATGACAAGCAGCTACTGACAACTTTCCATTATATGAATTTATTCATTTCTCTATGAAATCCATCCAATTCATGACTATTATTACAGAACTCTTCCATGCTCTGAGAGATCATCCAGAGAAGATTTAGGGAAGAAATCACAGGGAGCAAAAAGAGGAGAACAAGAGAAAGTCTTATTGAATGAGTAGAAGTCAACCATGAAACATTGAATGGAAAAGGAAGAGAAGAGAAGAGAAGAGAAGAGAAGAGAAGAGAAGAGAAGAGAAGAGAAGAGAAGAGAAGAGAAGAAAAACTCATGAGTGTTTTCAAGTTGAAATATTGAACTGTTTGAGAAGACATGTAATTTCTGTACCTATAATCATTCCTGTGACAAAGTTTAAGAATTTCTGAGCTCAAATGCGGTTTGTCAGGAATCCCTTACTCTAAATAATGGCTTTGCAGTTTGTACAAACAAGCTGTCACACCAGAGAAGTTCTTAATTTGGAGAAACTATTGCTTAGCTGTAAGAATTGGCAGTAGGAATGACTGCAATTGCTGTTTCTCTGTAGCATCTCTGTTTTCATCATTTATCAAGATTTAAGCGGCTCAGAGCAAAGACGTTAACTATTTTTGAGCAAAGGAAAAACAGTCATTGGAAGGGGTATTTTTCATCACAGTAGGAGAGTTTGTGCTTCCAATTCTACTCAATAACAGAGCCAATGTCATTTGCAGAATGAGAAATTGTAATTGATGTAGTGCAGAAATAACTTCTCATATTAAAATAAAATAGAACTGGAACTGCTATGCCCCAAAATCAAAGTTCATAATCACGTTCAAATAAATACTGAGCATGCACCTGGAAGTTAATACTCAAGTGGTTAGAAACTCTCTTTCACAAGGAAAAGAGAACAAACCTTAGCATAATTTTGTAATTCCCTAAATTACAGTTAATAAAATGTAATATTTTGCTTATAACTGAAAAGCCAGTTTGGTCTAGTGGTTAGGGCAATGGGCTAGAAACCAGGAGACTGAGAGTTCTAGTCCTGCCTCAGGCATGAAAGCCGGCTGGGTGACTTGGGCCAGTCCCTCGCTCTCAGCCCAACTCACCTCCAGGGTTGCTGTTGTGGGGAAAACAGGAAGAGGAAGGAGTGTTACGTATGTTCCCCACCTTGAGATATTTATAAAAATAATAAAGGTGGAATAGATAATAAATAAATAAAATAAAAAGTAGGTGTTGACCAATGTGAATAATTACATTTCTACAGCTACTACTGTGCCTTAATGTAACATATTTTAATGTTTTGGAATCAAACTAAACATTATACAGTAACATGAAGAGAAATTGGAGACATTAAATAAAAATAATACTTTTTATGCAAAGCATGTTAATACAACAATAATCTGAAAGTTTTTGGAGTTGTTTTTAACATTCTTAAAGAAACCAAAGTCTGCAGCAAAAAAGAAAATAAGTAAATATAGGGGAAAGTCAATAGAACCTTAAAAACCATCAGGGCAGTCCAATCATTTCCAATACATTTTTCCTCCTAAATTATCTTATTTTTCCTTTATCATAATTATTTCAATTTTGGGGGCTTGCAATTTCCATCAGGTCCAGTATGTTACCAGTCAGGGAAGATGGGTTGAAGACTAAAGAAACCTGGAGGGACCAAAGTGGAGGAAGGCTTGAGGTGTTAGCACATTTTTTTTTCCCTCCCTTGAGAGAAATATTTTTTCTTTCCATTGCCTTTTACTGTGTGGTTATGCACACTTTGTGCCACCACTTCCTCTTCTTTCTGCAATCTCCAGTAGAATTGAACATGGCTCAGGAGAATCTTAGAGTTGTCTTGCTGCTATTTTTCCCTGAAGATTGCACATGCTTTTGTGGGAATGCTCACACTGTACTATGGTGAAAGGTGAAAGGTCCCCTGTGCAAGCTCCGAGTCATGTCTGACCCTTTGGGGGGATGCTGCTTTTGCAATGTGTGTAGTCTTATATCTTGTGCAGTCAAATTTGATAAGGATTGGAACTATGACCTAACCTGTTTTTCCCCAATAATCAAATAGCTGTTGTAACAGAAGGAAAGGTAGAAGTTGTCACCATTCTAGGTTTTTTTTTTTTATAATCCTATCTTGAAGTATGATCAGCTGGTACACATTTTATTTTTTAAAATTAAGTTCAGAAAAATCTTGGAACATATTGGATAATTTGGTTCTGGTTACCTGAAACCAATGTACTATCATTAGTTTCAGCCCATACTATTAAAGAAAACTTATATACTATATGTGTGTGTGTGTGTGTCTGTGTCTGTGTATACACACCTAATATATATATTAGGTCTTAGTAGTAGGCATAACAATCTACTTAGTCCAGCTCTGCATAAATATTAGAGGTTGATGCATCCCAGGCTGATTATAATGGGGGTTTGACCTGACATAAGCAATAAGCAGAAGCTGGTTATCTTAGTTACTCTGTAGTCATAGTGCCTGCCAATGAAACCTTTCATAAGAATGTGCCGATGGCTGCATAAAATTAAGTGCAAACCAATGAAAGTTTTCTCCTCTCTTTCTTTCACAAGCACACACACACATACACCTACAATTTAGTAATCTATTTGAGGCAGCAGTTCTAGTACTGTATGTAAATCCCAAGGGATTCAATAGTTATGTTATAAATATGACTCACATGTTTGTGGCTCTGTTGCGTTGAGCTAGGACAATTTTTTTTCCTAATTTTGGGGACCTACAAATGCAAATAAGTAATTATAGAGAAGAAAATTTGTTGGTAAACAGTAGCCCCCCTTCTCCTTATTTCAAAGTCTCCTGAAACTCATGAAATATAGCAATTGGAGCCATCTATCACTTCTCCTAGTTGGTGTCCTATTGCATATAGCAGAACATACCAAAGGAGCAATACAAAGTTCTGACAGATTAAAAGTACCACAGAAACACTGCAGAAGGTTTACCAATGTCAAACACTTCCTGTTCTTTATTTCCTGATTCCTGATTCCTGATTCTTTACCACCTTCCTGTACTGGACTGTGATGAAGCAACGGTGCCACTCACAGACTCTGATTCTTAAACTGTACTTTTTCCTTTAATTATGTTTATTTCATAAAATTGTCTTTTCATCCTTTATGTGCAAGAGTGTCCTGTACCCTTCCTCAGCTCCGATGGCACCCTTTTTATTTACTGTAGCTGCTGGGCAGCTCTAATATCACCCATTCTAACCAATAGGCCATGAGAGTTTGGAAGAAGAGAGTATCTGCCTCCTTTTAGTTGACAGAGCTTCTCTAATCTTTATAAAGGTAACCAAGTTTGCTCATTTGTCACTGCTGTTTGTCATTTATTACTGTAGCTACCTTTTTGATATTTTATTAATTTATTGTCAAGCTTGTGCTTCAATTTAATTCTCTATTCTTATTACTTTTGTAGCTTCGTGTCAGTCTTGACTCCTGGCAACTACATAGACAAGTCCATGCAGAGTTTTTGACAAGATTTGTCAAAAGTGATTTGACATTGCCTTCCCTCTGGAAGAGAATGGCTGTTCCCAAATCACCTAGCTGGCTTTGTGCCTAAGCACAAAATTCACAATCCCCCCATTTCTAAGCCAATGCCTTTAAACCCTACACCAAATAGTTTTCAAGTTTTGTCTTTATGTTTGTTTGTTTGTTTGTTTGTTTTTATTACACAAATTTATATGGCTGCCCAACTCACACACAGTGACTCTATATGTCTAAGTATCTTGGTGTTGACAGTAAATAAAGATAATGATGATGCAACGCAGATAGACAGAAGGGAATTCAGGCTATTTAAGCAGAAAAAAGAAAGCTGATAAAATACCGACTTCTGTACTCCACTGAATATAAACCATGCAAACCAAATAGGTGTTTCAATGTGTCTTATAAAGGAAGTTTTGACTTTCTCCTACTTATCCCACTATCTGCTCATTCACACAATCATCAACACAAACACATGCACGCATGCACACTCACACAGACATGTATTAGCCTACTTTAACTCAAGGAATTTGAAGCAGCATTTATAGTTCTTCCATCCATTCTTAATTCAGAGCTAGTTTTCCAAAGAGGAATTCTTTATATATTTTTTCCTCCTATTCTCTCTGATGAAAGAGAATTTGCTTTAGAAATTCTTTCAAAGGGAAACAGAACTATGGACAAATTGTCATGGGCAGAGCGGGGTATTATTGCACTTCTTCATTTAGGAGGTGCCCGAGAGATAGGTCTGTGACTGTCCTCTTCTTCAGTATGTAAGCTTTCCTTACTTCCCATATTTCCTTAAATCCAAAGGGAAGTTATCATGAAGGACATCTTCTACTGGGATTCTTCAGGATCCGTACTATTGCCACTCTTTAAGAGGAGTTCAGCCCTTAACAAATTGTTGGAGGATTTCTCCTTCCCCTGGAGACATCCAGAGACATCACCCACCCAATCTCTCTGCCCACAAATTTGGTGGAGAATTTTGAAAGTAATTTGTGTCCAGTCATACTAGCAATAACCCTGCAAGATATACAAAGCTGAGAGAGAATAAGGCAATGTGTTTATCTTGCTAAGAAATAATGTGATTTTGTCTGGTTTTGGCTTAGCCTTAAAAAAAAGAAAACCTGGCTTAGCTTGATGTGGGAACCCAGTGACTAATTATTTAGGAAACAAATGATCAAGAGAGGAGTTGAATCTTAGTCATCCCAGTTCCAGCATGATATTCTAAAATGTTAGAGGGTTGTTGTGGTTGTTGTTGTCATTCTCCACTTCTTATATTTGCTTTTTAAAAAAAATTAAAATAGAAAGATTTAAGTCTACATATATGAATCAATTTTCAGCAAAACAAATAAACAAAGTCTAAGAATGCCAGCCAAATAGTAAGAAGGGAAATGCTGAAGCAGCCCTTATTATGGCATTGTGAATAGCTGTAATGAAGCCTTCAACTGATGTTCTGGGAATTCTTTTGTTAAAGTGCAGACATTGAATTTATCTGGCATTCAGAAAAATTACTGAAAGTGGCCAAAATGTTTATTCCATCATTATCATATTGACAATATTCCTTACATCCCACAGGAGGCCAAATAATGAACAAAATTCAAGCAAATGTGTGAAACATGTGCAATATTAGCATCTGTTATGTTCTTCTTTGGCAATATTGTTTCATGTAGGAAAATCCAGGCCAAGAGCAAAACCACAATCTAGGAAGCAGTTGCTATGAATCAGACATTATTGGCTATTGTGTATCTGCTAATGCTAAGTGCTAAAAGTTTTTTTTTTTCCTTTCGGTTCATTGGTTGGCAGGGAAACAAAGCATTGGTTAGCAACATTTTTGCATTTACACATAAATCCATTATTATACTTCAGATTTTCAAGCAAATGCAAATACTTATGCGCTCCCTTAAATTGTAAAGTGGCAAAAGAAAGAAAGATATATTCAGTGTAACATGTGAAAAAAAGCAATATGGTCTGGATCTAAAGAATCACAAGCAAAAAGAGAATAGTTAGTAATACTCTCTTGCTCATACAGTACTTAACAATTCTGTTGTTATTACATTGGCTGGTTTCACATGTATAACCATAAGAGCAATAATTTACAAACTCCTAGGTTCTTGTCAGGTTTAATACTCCACTGACAGTCATTAGCATATGAAAATCATTCACAACTCCTGTAAAATTCTTCTATAGCACCTTTCTCCTCTGTTTATTTTATACTACTGGATTTCTAAGCAACCACACTGGAAATCCAGGTCCAATTTGTGCAAATGGGTATACCTAGGATTGGGCAACTTTGGAAATTTTGATTAGCTTACATTCTCGGATTCATTTCAGGTTGTTTCTGCAACCTTTTAAATTTAGAAAGATCAATCTATGCAAACATCCATAGATACTTTCATTTGCAGTTCTCCGATTACATATGTATTCATGCTTACTTTTCCTAGGGTGAACGCTTTTCCCAGACATTATCTCCTAATATATTTTGGCAGTACTTGTCTTCCTAATGAATATTTATGTATACTGCGCTTTCACTGAAACATTTTCGTATTGTTTTTCTTTTGTAGAGGTGAAAGTAGGCAAACATGTACAGTATCATTTGAATAAATCTGAAAATGGTTAGCTTTGAATGAAATTCACCATTGTTACTTTGACCTGATCCTAGCAGTCTCTGTCTGTGTTGGTTTGCCTTTCTGCAAATGTATTACTTGTTAAGAGAAAAGGCAAGCAAATATACATCAGCAGCTGCCATGCATAATCCTTTTACATGGAGGTTTTTGTCTCCTGAGAAGGATCTTGGGAACAGATATTAAGCAATGCTAAAAATAAAAATGGCTCCTAATCGCAATGCCTGGCATTGTTTCAGCTGATTGCAACCTAAACTGATAGCACCTCCATTCTTCATGAGAGATTTCATTTTCTTTCAGATAGCTGGATGTGCCTGGTGTCAGTACATATAAAGTCATTTGTCAGCATTGACTGCACAGAGTGATAGGGAAGCACTGAAGTATCCCATGGGAAGATATAAAAACAAGCCTTTTGAAAGCAGACCCTGCATACGCTAAATAGAATACTGCCATACCGTGAGAAGCAGCATAGCAAAAGTTGTCCTCCATTTGTTGCTGGAAGGGAAATGAAGATCTGGGATTTTGAACAACTAGATTCCTTCCCTAATTATAGGAATGTAATGCAAGTGAATTACGTCCTAAATGAACTTTCTTTTAAAAAATGGTTATGCTAAACTAATTTTTAAAAGGAATATAAATTCATGCACCAATATTAATGAGAAAATTAACTTCAAAATTGATAATCATCATAAGAATAATAAGAAAAGAAAGGGGGAAGGGTCTGGAAAATTATGTTAGAAACAGAATAACTCCATTGTTCATTATTGCTCAAAAGTCTTCTTTTCCATTTTGTTGGGCGGAGAAAATGTTTATAAAAAAATACAGATGGTATAGATTCCTTCTTCCAATGTTGTATGATAATTCTTTTAGCAAATTCCCAAGTCTGAAAAATCCTCAATTCTTGATATCATGATTGATCTCAATTTCTGCAGAAGAACATACCCATCTGTTCACATTCTAAAAGAGTGTCTGTCTCTTCACACAACCAAAGCATTCAGAAACGTGACAAGAACAGCTAAATAAATTCTATTATCATTATTATTATTATTATATCAGTTGTATTTCCATTTCATTAAAAATAATTATTTAAGCATTTTTCTTTTCCTAGAGAAATTGTCTTCAGCAAAGGATCGTTACCTTGTCGTGGTGCTGGAGCTTGAGCACCTCAATGATGCCATGAGCTAAACCGTGAAGGGCCACCCAAGACGGGAAGGTCATGACAGAGAGGTCAGACTAAATGCGATCCCTGGGGAAGGTAATGGCAACCCACTCCAGTATTCTTACCGTGAAAACTAAATGGATCAGTACAACCAGAGATATGTTGGTATACCATTGGAAGATGAGACCCCCACGTCGGAAGATGGTAAAAATGCTACTGGAGAGGAACAGAGGATGAGTTCAACTAGCCCCAGACGTGATGACGCAGCTAGCTCAAAGCCGAAAGGAAGGCTAGCAGCTGACGGTGCTGGTGGTGAATGGCGAATCCGATGTTCTAAGGATCAACACACATTGGAACCTGGGATGTAAGATCTATGAGCCAGGGCAAATTGGATGTGGTTATTGGTGAGATGTCAAGATTAAACATAGACATTCTGGGCGTCAGTGAACTGAAATGGACTGGAATGGGCCACTTCACATCAAATGACCACCAGATCTACTACTGTGGACAAGAGGACCACAGAAGAAATGGAGTAGCCTTCATAATTAATAGTAAAGTGTCTAAAGCAGTGCTTGGATACAATCCAAAAAATGACAGAATGATCTCAATTCAAATTCAGGGTAAGCCATCTAACATCACAGTGATCCAAATATATGCCCCAACCACAGATGCTGAAGAAGCTGAAGTACAGCGGTTCTATGAGGATCTGCAGCACCTACGGGACAACACACCTAAAAGAGATGTTATTTTCATCACAGGAGACTGGAATGCTAAGGTGCGCAGTCAAATGACACCTGGAATTACAGGTAAGCATGGCCTGGGAGAACAAAACGAAGCAGGACATAGGCTGATAGAATTTTGCCAAGACAATTCACTCTGCATAACAAACACTCTCTTCCAACAACCTAAGAAATGGCTTTATACATGGACTTCATCAGATGGACAACACCAAAATCAAATTGACTACATCCTTAGCAGCCAAAGGTGGCGGACATCTATACAGTCGGTAAAAACAAGACCTGGAGCTGACTGTAGTTTAGATCACGAACTTCTTCTTGCACAATTTAGGATCAGACTAAAGAGATTAGGGAAGACCCACAGATCAGCTAGATATGAGCTCACTAATATCCCTAAGGAAAATGCAGTGGAGGTGAAGAATAGATTTAAGGGACTGGACTTAGTAGATAGGGTCCCGGAAGAACTCTGGACAGAAGTTCGCAACATTGTTCAGGAGGCGGCAACAAAATACATCCCAAAGAAAGAGAAAACCAAGAAGGCAAAATGGCTGTCTGCTGAGACACTAGAAGTAGCCCAAGAAAAAAGGAAAGCAAAAGGCAACAGCGATAGGGGGAGATATGCCCAATTAAATGCAAAATTCCAGAGGTTAGCTAGAAGAGATAAGGAATTATTTTTAAACAAGCAATGCGCGGAAGTGGAAGAAGACAATAGAATAGGAAGGACAAGAGACCTCTTCCAGAAAATTAGAAACATGGGAGGTAAATTCCAGGCAAAAATGGGTATGATCAAAAACAAAGATGGCAAGGACTTAACAGAAGAAGAAGAGATCAAGAAAAGGTGGCAAGAATCTACAGAAGACCTGTATAGGAAGGATAACAATATCGGGGATAGCTTTGATGGTGTGGTCAGTGAGCTAGAGCTAGACATCCTGAAGAGTGAGGTTGAATGGGCCGTAAGAAGCATTGCTAATAACAAGGCAGCAGGAGACAACGGCACCCCAGCTGAACTGTTCAAAATCTTGCAAGATGATGCTGTCAAGGTAATGCATGCTATATGCCAGCAAATTTGGAAAACACAAGAATGGCCATCAGATTGGAAAAAATCAACTTATATCCCCATACCAAAAAAGGGGAACACTAAAGAATGTTCAAACTATCGAACAGTGGCACTCATTTCACATGCCAGTAAGGTAATGCTCAAGATCCTGCAAGGGAGACTTCAGCAGTTCATGGAGCAAGAATTGCCAGATGTACAAGCTGGGTTTAGAAAAGGCAGAGGAACTAGGGACCAAATTGCCAATATCCGCAGGATAATGGAAAAAGCCAGGAAGTTTCAGAAAAAACATCTATTTCTGTTTTATTGACTATTCTAAAGCCTTTGACTGTGTGGACCATAACAAATTGTGGCAAGTTCTTAGTGGTATGGGGATACCAAGTCATCTTGTATGCCTCCTGAAGAATCTGTATAACGACCAAGTAGCAACAGTAAGAACAGACCATGGAACAACAGACTGGTTTAAGATTGGGAAAGGAGTACGGCAGGGCTGTATACTCTCACCCTACCTATTCAACTTGTATGCAGAACACATCATGCGACATGCTGGGCTTGAGGAATCCAAGGCTGGAGTTAAAATTGCTGGAAGAAACATTAACAATCTCAGATATGCAGATGATACCACTTTGATGGCTGAAAGCGAAGAGGAACTGAGGAGCCTTATGATGAAGGTGAAAGAAGAAAGTGCAAAAGCTGGCTTGCAGCTAAACCTCAAAAAAACCAAGATTATGGCAACCAGCTTGATTGATAACTGGCAAATAGAGGGAGAAAATGTAGAAGCAGTGAAAGACTTTGTATTCCTAGGTGCAAAGATTACTGCAGATGCTGACTGCAGTCAGGAAATCAGAAGACGCTTAATCCTTGGGTTAAGAGCAATGACAAATCTCGATAAAATAGTTAAGAGCAGAGACATCACACTGACAACAAAGGCCCACATAGTTAAAGCAATGGTGTTCCCCGTAGTAACATATGGCTGCGAGAGCTGGACCATAAGGAAGGCTGAGAGAAGGAAGAGAGATGCTTTGGAACTGTGGTGTTGGAGGAAAATTCTGCGAGTGCCTTGGACTGCAAGAAGATCAAACCCATCTATCCTCCAGGAAATAAAGCCAGACTGCTCACTTGAGGGAACAATATTAAAGGCAAAACTGAAATACTTTGGCCACATAATGAGATGACAGGACACCCTGGAGAAGGTGCTGATGCTAGGGAGAGTGGAAGGCAAAAGGAAGAGGGGCCAACCATGGGCAAGATGGATGGATGATATTCTAGAGGTGACGGACCCGTCCCTGGGGGAGCTGGGGGTGTTGACGACCGACAGGAAGCTCTGGCGTGGGCTGGTCCATGAAGTCATGAAGAGTCAGAAGTGACTAAACGAATAAACAACAATAGAAATTGTCTTCCACCTCCTCAATTTCTCTCACAAATTAGGCAGAGAATTTTGAAGGATGACTTCTGCCCTTTTCTTATCATTGTGCTTCCACTGATTTTATTGACTCTTGGGGAGTCAATTCTAATTCTCAAATTCTATTGAGACAAAAAGCCAGCCAGAGTAGCTCTGGAGTTAAATAAATAAATAGCCAGAAATAAGTACTGAATCATATGTATATGTACTATATATGTATATACTGTATTTCCATACACTGTGCTCAACACTAAAATGATGTACAAGCAGAAACATTTTACATAAATACACATGTGCATTCACACACACAATTTTATACAATATATGCAAATTTCACCTAATATTCAGTGAAAAACAAATTCTTGTTAGAGCATAGACTTGGTAGGATTTGGCCTTATGCAACAACTTCACTTTGCACTCACAGGTAGTAATATAACCCTACTTTGCAGAACTGTTTTAAAGATTACTAAAGCATTGTCATAAAACACCTGTATGGATAGTAAAACTCATATGTAATACCATAATTTAGATGTTTTGATTATTTACATTTTAACTTCCTTGCCATATCATTGGTGCTTAGTTCAACCTCTTTGCTAGAACAGGCATGGAGTCTTGCCCAGAAATAAAGAACTCTAAGACAGATAGAGGGAGCTCTGTGCTGTCCCTTTCTGTTTTGTCCACAGGGATAATTGTCATAATTTGGCCAGCTTATTACTCAAACACAATATTCCTGTATTTATGAATACAATACTGCTCCTAAATCATATTATTTGAGAATCTCATTACTGTACTTTCATCTTTTAGCTTGGGAAGTGACCATTACTCCTACTCTCTGCTTTCAGATCGTTGGCCAATTATTTATTTTTATTTTATCAAATTTATCACCACCCATCTCCCCCCAAAGAGGGAGTACTGATTAGTACTTATTAGAACTTATTAGAACTTATCTCATGAGTGCTAAGCCTGCTCAAAAATTTTTGCTCAAGGATTTTGCTAAAAGTATACACATGTATATAATGCTACTTCCATTCATGGCAAGCAAGATTATGCATAGCATAGAAAAGGACTATGAACTAGTAAATTAAATAAAATGAAGGAATGACATAAGAAAAGGAAATTTACTTAAAACTATTTCTGGTTATAAATTCCAGGAGTTTGGATTCTGGCAGCACAGAAAAATGAGAAATAAAATTAATTTGCACCTACTTAATGTACTATGACATTATTCTGATAGCTGAAAATGCAAAAACTTTGCAAGAGCTAGTAGTGAAAGCCAAGGAGCACAGTGAAAAAATGGGATTAAATTTAAAGAAGAACAAGCTAATGACAATAGGTCCAGCAACCAGACTTAGAACTGACAATGAATATATGGAAGTAATGGATAGTTTCTGCAGTTCAGAATTGGCTATCAAACATACAGGAACCAGCAATCAAGAAATATACTGCAGACCAGCACTCAGTATGGTAGCAATGAAGTCCTTGTAATAGATATTCAAGAGCCATGATGGGTAGATACCTACAAAGATCAGAATCATATAGGGAATAGTTTTCTCCTGTAACTCTCTATGGACATGAAAGTTGGATTTTGAAGAAGCAGTATAGAAAGAGTACTGATCCTTTTAAAGTTTGTTGTTGGAGAAGCCTCCTGAGAATACAATGGATAACCAAGAAAACAAACAAATATATCATAGAACCAATTTAGAGTTCTCACCAAGGAACAAATGACCAGGCTCAAATGACCATATTTTGGACACATTATGCAAGGACCTTGTTCTCTTGAGAAGTCTGTAATGCTGAGAAAGGTGGAAGGAAAGAGAAGAAGAGAACAACCAGCAGCAAGATAGATGACTCAATTACAGCAACAATGAATGCATCATTGAAAGACCCAAAAGACCAGATTGGGGACCAATGATCCTGAAAAAAATCTATCTATGGGTCCACTAACAGTTGACACAGTCTTGATGGTACATTATCAAATTCACTAGCCTTCACATTCCTTTCTATTCTTGCCAACTATGTATGATTCCATCATGCCTGTACATTGTTTAATGCATTACCTTTTGTTCTTTAAACTTGTCACCTCAGAGGGTCTCATCAAATCTGTCCAACCACAGACAGCAGAACATTGTTGTATACCTTCCACTGGACACCTTTTAATTTAAAAAGTTCAAGGGCATTCCAGTCCATCTATAAGAATTTCGCCTTAATGCTCCTTAATAATTTGTAAAGAAAATTATCTTTGCAACAAATGGAATGGAAACCATACCTCAAAATGTTGAAGAATTTCCTGTCTGGCATTAATTTTTGTATAAAACCAACGTATATCAGTCTCTGGTTTTCGATTTAAGCATACTGTAGTATTAAGTAGTTGTGCTTATGGATAGTTGTGCTTATGAATAGTAGCATCTGATGGGCCAGATTGGGAACAGATTATCTTGGAGAAGATCTATGTATGTGGTTACTAAAAGTTGACATCAGCTTGATGGCATATATTCAACAATCATTAAGAATGTTAGGTATTGGCCACAATTTAGAGTTTAATCTAGGGATATTTCCTATCTGATTTATTCTATGGCCAATCATTCTAGGGCAATAATTTAGGTTTCTCTGTATAGTAATCTGGGAGCTAAGGTCTTAAATATAATGAGATTTGCTTTCTAACTGAAACATAAATAACTCAGAGTAAGTATCTGAATTTAGCACATACTTAAAACATCAAAATTCAAGCTGCTAAGTATATTAAAGACACTAAGACATTTTGGCTTTAAAGATCTAAAAAAGAGGGAAGAAACAGAAGCAGGATAACACTGCTCTGGCTTATGGAAACTATTCTTACTGAAAGAAAAGAGTAGACTATATAATACTATCTGTAGACCAGTGGAAATGTATTCTTGAATCAATAAACCAGCAGAAATGACTTTTGTTCACCATTAAGAATGCAGCAGAAGAGGATTTGTCAGGTACAGCTCGTATGAATTTGTCAGTAAAACTCAAGAAAAAGAAATTTGTTCAGCTATAAACACTGTCTCAAAAAATTACTGAAGAAGCATGTATGCAACATGTAACTTACAAACAGTGAAGCAAAGGAAGTAAATTGTCAAAAATCACTAAATATTGGACACACCTGCTATACTGCCCTCAGAATAAGTTTTATACTTCTAGTAGGCAATATATTAATGAAATAGGCTTTAAATAGAAACCTCAGATCCAGAATAGGAATGCCTAAACTGTATGTTTCATAAAAACTATAAATTCATAAAAACTATAAATTCAGCCTGTTTCAACAGCTTCTGCTCACTGGCTCCATTGCCTGCTTCTTGCTCCACTTTGCAGCCTGTTTTTCATAACTGATTAGTTGTTTTCCATGTCTCAGCCATGAAGATGAGGTTTAATTTAATTATCTGATTGCCAGCAAAGAGATAAACTGAGAGGAAAAAGAAGAATGGTTGTGAGTACTATTACTGAGCTACTTCTGGACAAAGATCATTCTCTCTGGCCCCACCCTGGCAAATGATGCATATCTATGATGGGCACTAAGAGAAAAAATACAGCTTTCTTAAGATTCAGCATAAAATCATGAAATTTCTCTAGATGAGTAAAAAGAAGGAGTACAGTAATACAATGGATGTGTGTGAATTAGATGAAACATGAACCATTCACACAGCACTGAAAGTAAAAAGACCTGTCAGTTAAAGGAATTTTCTGTTGCTCAAACCACCAGCTGATATAAAAAAAGAAAAGAATCGTCCAAAATTGTGATAGCAAGGTGATAAACATTTCCTGATTTTGAAAAAAAAAATTATTTAGTGAACTCCCAGAAGAAAACAAATGCAGTAGTTGGCAGATGTGCACACAAGGCCAAAACAGTGGGAATCTATAAATGGTAGAGATACCTAATTGGGCTTAAAGATGTGGAAGTCATAATAGCTATGAAGGGTTAATAACATGTATGATTATTTATATCTGGAAGCATGGGAATACAATTTCAGGCACACCGAAATTGTATGATGACCCTGGAAAGAAAGGATATGGACAATAGAAGCCAGACTGTTGCCTTTCCTTTCATGTGAAAAATGGTAGTATATGGACACAATAAATGGCACTGCTTATGGTACAGAGTGTTAGTATCTATAATTAGGGTGGGTTGGAGTCCCTTTATTAGAGAAGATACAGAGTCCTGTTAGTTGAGAGTAATGTAGTAAGGTCATCCCATAATATCAGATGCTATATTCCACTTGTAGAGGTCATGGTATGAATTACAATATTTTCTTTATCATTCCTATGTAACAAACCAAAGATATAACCTTGCTATGTTCAGGGCTCTTTCATATTCTTTGGCCAGGAGCCCAGTGATCGCTGTAGTGCCAATAAAAGACACTTCATTCCTCTATCTCTGATCACTTTGGTTCCTTATTTAGGTGGGCGTTCTTTTTGACTACCCAGTTCTCCATTCCTAATATCAATATAGATGAAGGTTGTGTGCATTTACTTCCCATGGGTAGCAATATTAATATAAATATAAATATAAACACAAACTCATATCTTGTCAGTGAGGGGAAATTAGATTTGGAAAAAAGATACATCTCATATCCCACTTTCTTTCTCCTAAAGATAATTTCATGGATGAAAAGAGGGTTTAGCTTCCCATTTCTATCCAAATTATCATACAAGTACACCAGGGTCTTGGAGGAATACTCATACTGTAGGCAATTACTAATAATTTGTGCATTACATTCTGCATTAGAAGAGTTAAATCACAGTGTTAGGTCTGCGTTCTTCAAGAAAGGAAGGAATGTTACATAGCAACTATTAAAAATAACTGCTTAAAGGATTTAGTCTCTCCTATTGAAACGATTCTTCAGCAAAGGATCGTTACCTTGTTGTGGTGCTGGAGCTTGAGCACCTCAATGATGCCATGAGCTAAACCGTGAAGGGCCACCCAAGACGGGAAGGTCATGACAGAGAGGTCAGACTAAATGCGATCCCTGGGGAAGGTAATGGCAACCCACCCCAGTATTCTTGCCGTGAAAACTAAATGGATCAGTACAACCAGAGATATGTCGGTATACCATCGGAAGATGAGACACCCAGGTCGGAAGATGGTCAAAATGCTACTGGGGAGGAACAGAGGATGAGCTCAACTAGCCCCAGACGTAATGACGCAGCTAGCTCAAAGCCGAAAGGACGGCTAGCGGCCGACGGTGCTGGTGGTGAACGGCGAATCCGATGTTCTAAGGATCAACACACCATTGGAACCTGGGATGTAAGATCTATGAGCCAGGGCAAATTGGATGTGGTTATTGGTGAGATGTCAAGATTAAAGATAGACATTCTGGGCGTCAGTGAACTGAAATGGACTGGAATGGGCCACTTCACATCAAATGACCACCAGATCTACTACTGTGGACAAGAGGACCACAGAACAAATGGAGTAGCCTTCATAATTAATAGTCAAGTGGCTAAAGCAGTGCTTGGATACAACCCAAAAAACGACAGAATGATCTCAATTCGAATTCAGGGCAAGCCATCTAACATCACAGTGATCCAAATATACGCCCCAACCACAAATGCTGAAGAAGCTGAAGTAGAGCAGTTCTATGAGGATCTGCAGCACCTACTGGACAACACGCCTAAAAGAGATGTTATTTTCATCACAGGAGACTGGAATGCTAAGGTGGGCAGTCAAATGACACCTGGAATTACAGGTAAGTATGGCCTGGGAGAACAAAACGAAGCAGGACATAGGCTGATAGAATTTTGCCAAGACAATTCACTCTGTATAACAAACACTGTCTTCCAACAACCTAAGAGACGGCTTTATACATGGACTTCACCAGATGGACAACACCGAAATCAGATTGATTACATCCTTTGCAGCCAAAGGTGGCGGACATCTGTACAGTCGGTAAAAACAAGGCCTGGAGCTGACTGTAGTTCAGATCACGAACTTCTTCTTGCACAATTTAGGATCAGACTAAAGAGATTAGGGAAGACCCACAGATCAGCCAGATATGAGCTCACTAATATTCCTAAGGAATATGCAGTGGAGGTGAAGAATAGATTTAAGGGACTGGACTTAGTAGATAGGGTCCTGGAAGAACTATGGACAGAAGTTGGCAGCATTGTTCAGGAGGCGGCAACAAAATACATCCCAAAGAAAGAGAAAACCAAGAAGGCAAAATGGCTGTCTGCTGAGACACTAGAAGTAGCCCAAGAAAGAAGGAAAGCAAAAGGCAACAGTGATAGGGGGAGATATGCCCAATTAAATGCAACATTCCAGAGGTTAGCTAGAAGAGATAAGGAATTATTTTTAAACAAGCAACGCGCGGAAGTGGAAGAAGACAATAGAATAGGAAGGACAAGAGACCTCTTCCAGAAAATTAGAAACATTGGAGGTAAATTCCAGGCAAAAATGGGTATGATCAAAAACAAAGATGGCAAGGACCTAACAGAAGAAGAAGAGATCAAGAAAAGGTGGCAAGAATATACAGAAGACCTGTATAGGAAGGATAACAATATCGGGGATAGCTTTGACGGTGTGGTCAGTGAGCTAGAGCCAGACATCCTGAAGAGTGAGGTTGAGTGGGCCTTAAGAAGCATTGCTAATAACAAGGCAGCAGGAGACGACGGCATCCCAGCTGAACTGTTCAAAATCTTGCAAGATGATGCTGTCAAGGTAATGCATGCTATATGCCAGCAAATTTGGAAAACACAAGAATGGCCATCAGATTGGAAAAAATCAACTTATATCCCCATACCAAAAAAGGGGAACTCTAAAGAATGTTCAAACTATCGAACAGTGGCACTCATTTCACATGCCAGTAAGGTAATGCTCAAGATCCTGCAAGGTAGACTTCAGCAGTTCATGGAGCAAGAATTGCCAGATGTACAAGCTGGGTTTAGAAAAGGCAGAGGAACTAGAGACCAAATTGCCAATATCCGCTGGATAATGGAAAAAGCCAGGGAGTTTCAGAAAAAGATCTATTTCTGTTTTATTGACTATTCTAAAGCCTTTGACTGTGTGGACCATAACAAATTGTGGCAAGTTCTTAGCGGTATGGGGATACCAAGTCATCTTGTATGCCTCCTGAAGAATCTGTATAACGACCAAGTAGCAACAGTAAGAACAGACCACGGAACAACGGACTGGTTTAAGATTGGGAAAGGAGTACGGCAGGGCTGTATACTCTCACCCTACCTATTCAACTTGTATGCAGAACACATCATGCGACATGCTGGGCTTGAGGAATCCAAGGCTGGAGTTAAAAACGCTGGAAGAAACTTTAACAATCTCAGATATGCAGATGATACCACTTTGATGGCTGAAAGTGAACAGGAACTGAGGAGCCTTATGATGAAGGTGAAAGAAGAAAGTGCAAAAGCTGGTTTGCAGCTAAACCTCAAAAAAACCAAGATTATGGCAACCAGCTTGATTGATAACTGGCAAATAGAGGGAGAAAATGTAGAAGCAGTGAAAGACTTTGTATTCCTAGGTGCAAAGATTACTGCAGATGCTGACTGCAGTCAGGAAATCAGAAGACGCTTAATCCTTGGGAGAAGAGCAATGACAAATCTCGATAAAATAGTTAAGAGCAGAGACATCACACTGACAACAAAGGCCTGCATAGTTAAAGCAATGGTGTTCCTTGTAGTAACATATGGCTGCGAGAGCTGGACCATAAGGAAGGCTGACAGAAGGAAGATCGATGCTTTTGAACTGTGGTGTTGGAGGAAAATTCTGAGAGTACCTTGGACTGCAAGAAGATCAAACCAGTCCATCCTCCAGGAAATAAAGCCAGACTGCTCACTTGAGGGAATGATATTAAAGGCAAAACTGAAATACTTTGGCCACATAATGAGAAGACAGGACACCCTGGAGAAGATGCTGATGCTAGGGAGAGTGGAAGGCAAAAGGAAGAGGGGCCGACCAAGGGCAAGATGGATGGATGATATTCTAGAGGTGACGGACTCGTCCCTGGGGGAGCTGGGGGTGTTGACGACCGACAGGAAGCTCTGGCGTGGGCTGGTCCATGAAGTCACGAAGAGTCGGAAGCGACTAAACGAATAAACAACAAAATTGAAACGATTGCATTATTTTTTCTTATAAAATGTGTTATTCTAATCTCTTGTTTAGAATAACAGCAAGAGCTAAGTGATAGCTCCAATATTTCTGGACTACGTCTGATAGCTTCCTGAGAATGAACTCTGCTAAAAGCAGCTGCATCTGTTGGGTACCAAAGTGTTCATTGGAGTAGAAAAAGGAGAATGTCTAAACTGAGGATTACCCCTTCTCTTGTGAATGCACCCAACTTACCAGTTGACAAGCGCAAACATTTGCAGGCAAACATCCCCAAAAAACATTCATGAAGGAGGCATTTTTTCTGCCATGTAGGCAGAGGAAAATTCCCCCAGACCCTGCTTCTCCTGATACTGAAAAGGATTTTATTCCTTTTAAACCAAGATGAATGCTGGGAACCAAAGCTAGGGAAAGGAAGGGAGTTCTCTTTGTCTCCTTAGCAGACTCAGACTCAACTTACTGGAATCACAAAGAAGCAGATAGTCAAAGAATAATTAAGATAGATGGAATATCTGTTTTACATAATGGTGAAGGAGTTGTTGAAACATTAAGCCCAGTTTTGCTAAATTATCCTTATTATAAAGATGCCCTATTACACTAATAACTCACTATCTAGTCAGATTCCCAGGCCACCTGAGTTCATTCTATTCAAAGTTGTTACTGTCACATAATAAAATTGACCAATATGATTTTACAGTATTTCTCTAAATGCAGTCACATTTTGCTTTACAATTCGTAAAATACAAATTGTACCACATCAATTTTATAATTGTTTGGTTTTATTGCCATTTTTATTTGCTGTCTCAGAATGTATTTCATTTCTTCTTTTTAGAATTGATCAATAACTGTAATAAAGTTTATTGATTTATCTTGATTGTAAAGGCATCTCTGAAAAGATAAAGACATTTAATTGAGAATTAATAATCAATCATTACTGATTTCTCTGTGTAGTATTCAGTCAAATGTTATTGCCTAATTGCCTTTATATCTCTGGACAAGACAGGTATTTGTATAGTGTCTGCTTGCTTTCATCCATGGACTATTTTAGTCATCTATCCTCCTCCTTCTCTTCCATTTACTGTACTTTAGAAGACTTCATAACTGACCAAAGGCATATTGCGACTGCAGCACGGCATCATCTTATTTTACAGTTTGTTTGTTTGTTTGTTTGTATGTTTGTTTTTTTAAAAGACACCTCATTTGGAAGTAGTTGTTTATTAAGGCAAATCTTTATTTCTTCCTTTCAAAAGGGATCGTTTGCATTTTAATACAAAAAAATTGAGAAAAAGTAATCACATTTCACTTTTCATCTTAAATTAGGGTTAAATGAAGGGATTTCTCAGTCTGTGGTGAGACTGGTTTATCTCCCCACAGGAGGACAGAAGTGCTGAAACTTTTATTTAATATTTGTTATTAAAGCTTTTAAACAAGAAGGTAAAAACTAACACAAACTAATTCAAAGTAAGAAAGAAAAAGGAAAAAGAAAGAAATCAAAGAAAAAGCAGAAAGTGCAAGAAAGAGAATATAAAGATATAAAGAAGTTGCTTCAGATATTCTTCACAGCAGTTACAACAATATATTTTAACCTCTCTCTCTAACGGTACATCAGATCACTCTTCTTTCTATACTCTATCCTGTCTAATCATCAAAATCATAAATCACAAGTTCATTTTTTTTTCATTTTTATGCAAAAAGGCCACAAGATGCTTCCAGTCACCCATAAATGTAGATAGTGTCTCAAAGAAGTCAATTTATCCATTTCAGCAAAATATGTCAACTTCACCAACAATTCCTCCATAGTAGGTAGTGTTGAATCTTTCCACCTCTGTGCATGTGGTAATCTTGCCACAATAATCATATATTGAAACAATCTTCCATGGCTTTTTTCTAACTGCTTGTCCATTAATCCTAAAAGGAAAAGTTCTGGCTTCAACTGAATATTGATCTTTAAAATCATCTGTATCAAAGTATGTATTTGAATCTAAATATTTTTGGCTTTTTTACATGTCCACCAAGCAGGATAGGAAGTGCTGAAACTTTTAATCACATGCCTCTATGCAGCCATGAGGTAGAATTATTGAAATTATTTCCATTTTTTTACTTTTAATTATACCTAAGGTAACATAGATTGTCCTCCTTCTCACATGCATCAGGGTTAAGAAGAAGATTTCAGGCAAGGCCCCTCTAGGATACTTTGCCACCCCAAGCAAGAGGCATGGCCAGGATGTGCAGAAACATTTCCTTTGCAAGAAAAAGTTTCTTGAGGGTTATAACTTAAGGGTTATTTTTAAAAGACAGATGATATACAAAATTTAATTGCAAATCTTTTTTGAACTATATGATCATACATTTTGCTATATCCTGTCTAGTGTATTTTTATGTCTGTAGATTTCAACCAAGTTAAAGCAGAGAAAAATCCAATGGGAAGGGCCACTGCAGTTTGTTGTCTGAAAGAAATGTACTTTATATAATGTTTCTACATTTTTTTCTTTCTTTTACATACTTTTTCCCATTTTTTCTACATGCAAAGATATAGGGAAGTGTGCAAATGGTGATAAAAAAGGTGATACCATCGCTATCCATTATTTCTACATTTTTTTTCTTTTATGTACTTTTTCTCTTTTTTCAAAATACAATGATATAGGGAAGCATGCAAATGCCAAAAAAGGCAATACCATTGCTATTCATTAACAGATTCTGCAAAAACACTGGCATACAAAGGTGCTTTCCATTCAGACATCTCACATCCTTCTTGGTTCTATCATTTTTCAATGCTAGTACTCAAACTACTAGTTGCAATTATCACCTTCTAAAGACAACAAGAAGTTCCTAGGAATAGGGGTTAATAGAGAAGCATCCATAACAAACTATAGTGATGCCAAAATTATGAGATGTACATGATGACATGCATGTAGTCCTCACCTAATGACCATTTGTTTAGTGATGGCTCAGACTTACAACTGCACTAAAATCCCAATTTGTAACCAGTCCTTGCACTTACTGTACGACTGTCACTGCATTCTGCAATTACGTGATCACAATTTTCAACCTTCTCAGCTGGGGAACTGCGTGATTTGCTTAACAATCATATGGTTCACTTAACCATGTGATTTGCTTAATGACTACTGCAAAAATGGTCATAAAACTGGGTAAGATTTGCTTAACTACAGGATTGCTTAGCTACCAAAATTCCAGTCCCGATTGTGGTCATTAAGCAAGGACTACCTGTAATGTAATCTAGTGGTTAAGGCAATGGGCTAGAAATCAGGAGTCTGTGAGTTCTAGTCCTGCCCTTAGGCATGAAAGCCGGCTGGGTGACTTTGGGCCAATCACTCTCTCTCAGCCCAACTCATCTCACAGGTTTGTTGTTGTGGGGAAAACAGGAGGAGGAAGGAGTATTAGGTATGTTCGCCACCTTGAATTATTTATAAAAATAATACAGGCAGGATAGGGAGGGAGGGAAGGAAGGAAGGAAGGAAGGAAGGAAGGAAGGAAGGAAGGAAGGAAGGAAGGAAGGAAGGAAGGAAGGAAGGAAAACTTTTCCTAACCAAAAGCTGCACAAGCATAAATCATGACCTTCCAGATTCCATTCATTTACATTTACATTTTGTCAGAATGACAAAGAATCCAGCCAAGTTCAGTTCTTCACTTGCTCACACCATATAGACAGAATCTTGCCAGACTAAATCTACTCTACTCTAACCTAAAGGGAAATAATCTGGAAGGGTCTAGGGCAGAGCTATTCTGAATCTCTTTCTCTTCCCATGGTCCAGCTCCGGGCTGTGTTGTCTCTTGCTCCCCTCCTTGGAATGTGCTCCCTCCTTCCTTAGAACCAGCCGTGTTATTGTAGTCCATCACACATTTACATTTACATTTACATTTAATTATTTAGAAAAATAATACAGGCCAGATAGGATTCATTTAGCTATAGACTGGCAAAGTTAGGATGGAAGCAAGGATTTTCCATTTTCCACTGACACCTTTCCATCCTTGATTGTATCAAGGCAAAACATTCCAGCCATATCTTTTCCATCCTTGTTCAAATCATGGGGAAATAATATTCCACTTTCTCTGTAATTCAGAACCTGGCAATCATTTCTTTAATAAATATTTCCTCTCCTTCCCAATGGTGAGCTCCATTCTTCTTCACATCATCATATAAATGCCACAACTTACATATTTACATCAGACATCATGGCACAAGCATTTAAGTGCTGTAATGACATTATCATGCACAGGTAACCAAGAACCTTCATGTTATTTTGCTAGGTTTCTAAACCTATTACTCAAAGCCTGGCCCATTCAGATTAATCTAGAAGTCCACATTTATAAAACATGTAATTTGCTATTATCCACTTATCTGTCCATTCTTGCCCTATTTAATTCCTACTGCTGCATCTTTAACAGAGTGTTGCATAACTTAGTTGTGCAGATGTCTGTGCTATAAAATAAATAGGTATAATCCATTAGAAGGGATGAAAAATAAGGCAATTAAACACATTACTAAAAAGTTGCTTGATGTATGACATTGACTTTTACAAGCCTCTTATTCAGTACGAAGATTGCACAGAGATTCCGTTGACAAATTAGCACCATTTCGCTGGGTAACAGCTGACAAGGGATGCTAAATAAGGTTATAATAATAAAAACTGAAAAGTATCCTATGCAACCAAAATATTCATTTCTCTGCACACTCTTGTAGCTGAAAATAACAGGTAGCATTAATCATGCTAATATAATCCAATATTTCCTTGTGCCCTGACATAATCCATTTAAATATTCAAGAAGCAGTTATATCCTCCTGAACTTTAGACACATCACACTGTATTAATTCTCTACAATTAGACAGGAGTTGGCAGAAGCACTCTGAACAAAAAAGGCAGCTTCATCAATGAGAGACTTTTCTTGATGGTGCTATAATTAGTCCTGGTTTGGGGGTGGGGGGGGGGTAAATATATTTGTCAAACACCAGACTCTTTCTCACTCATTCTCTTTCTCACTTTCTCTTTCTGTGTGCATGGGCGCATTGCTTAAGGCCAACATGTTCAGCTTCATTCTGAGTCGTTCTATTATATGAATAACTTACGAGCATCAGTATTTCACCTGGGTTTTGGGAACATTGATTACATATTGCAATCAACAATCTTTCAGTGGTGATGTCACTTGTTTATCTACTATACATCTAATCAATAAACTTCTGGGAAGAGCAGAAGACAGGCAGCTTTGCGCTTTCTTGTGTCAGTTTAGCTGAGCTGAAATGGCTGACAGCTCTATCTTGGCTTTTCATGTCACAAAATGAAACATTATTTACTTCTTTCTCAGACTCTGAAGTCTAAAAAAATGCTAAACTGCTGGATACTTAAATCATGGTTCTTCATTAGACAAGAATTATATTTTGTTTTCATGGGAAAACTTGCAGTGTTAGATGGTTCTCCCAAGAAAGCAAAAGGTAATTCTTGCCTTATGAATACTAATACATGGGCTTTTTCTATATCAGGATAAATTCAGTCATTATGGTGTCTTTATTATTGTGGTATATTCTTTCTCACTTTTGTGATTTATCTCATCTCAAGATTCTCATTCCAGCTTCACTTTAGAAGGTGTGGGCAGAATTGAATGGAATACTCTGAGCTAAGAATCAATAAAAGCTTCCACGGTACAGAGACATCCTTTTGATGAACATTTTCTGGGCATCTTCCACTAATAATAACAAATCACAACAGATTCACTGATCTATTTAACATATGCAGGTGGTAAAATATTGCTGCTTTTTTCATATGTTATACTATAGATAAAAGGTTAGTAGTTCTGGAAACAGAAAACAAGAATTCCAGGACTTCAGGAAAAAATTCAGCTCTTAAAGACCAACCTTTGGTCACAGGGAAATCCAAATGCTAGATGTTTCTCTAATTTAGTCTAGCCAATCTTCTCTTTATTAGATAAATTATTTGAGATACAGATTAGCTAGGAACAGAGTTTTTAATTTACTAGAACCTAGTTTCTTGGACAAAGTATGAAAGAGAAAGAATAAATAATTGTTATAATTTATCTTCATATTTAGTCCCTGAAGAAGCTTAGAAAAACTTCATGTTTTTGACTGAGATATCCATAACATTCGTAACATAATTACTCTATCTATTTTATTGGTTTCTTCTTAGTTTAATTCCCTTTTTTATCATTTCCTGAAGCCCAGATTTCTATGTACTTATTCTTCAGTTTCTTATTTTCAGCCCACTGCATACTTTTCATTCTACCTTCAGCTTCTTTTCTGAGATTCCAGACCTATATTTCTGAAACCTAATCTGAATGGTAATACATTACTTGTTTCAGGTCTTAATTTTGTCCAAATAACAATTCTTTCTTTGGTCACTGAAGCTGAATTGTAAATGTTGTTTCCCAAGCAGTTAAATAGTATGAAACCATCATACCAGCTTCCGAATCATACTACAGTATATACTGCAATTTACACAAAAACAATGCTGCTGCTGCTGGGCATATTCATTCAACCTTCAGACATGACATATCATGACCTTTGTTGTGCGTCTAGCTGTATGCTCAGTGAAACAGCGGTATGGGCTTTAGCATATTGAAGAACTAGCTTATAGCCTCCAATTAACACTCTTGCTAAAGCTAATAGTATTATTCTGTGTCTTCTGGGGTATCATTTTATACATGGTTTGCCCAGATCATGCAGCAAGAGTCTAACTAGGACAACCCACTTTAAATCCCCACTTAACCATACAAAGAAGCATTTGTAATAAGCATTTTTACTATGCAATCCTATGCTTATCTATCCTTGCTGGTTCTGTGAAGCTTACCCCTAGGGAAGTGTATTCGAAATTGCAACCTTAGTCCTAGTTCTTACCAGTAATATATTAACTGCCTCTCAGCAGAAGGGAGTACAGATGATTTTAAGACCTATTTTGCTTGAACATTTTCCAGCTACAGAAAAGCAATACATCATCCAATACTTCATTAACATTAATATAAAGTACTCATTTCAAACATAATCACCAATTTCCACTTACATGCCCCCCCCTTAATCAACAGAGATTATACTGCACAAAACCAATTAGATATCACATATAAATGTGGAACAGGGTTTAGCAACTCCCTTTCACATCTCCTTTTAGGATCAATGAATATATTGTCCAGGAAATTTTATTTTATTCCTTGATTGATTGATTGATCATATTTCTGCACTGCCCATCTTGTGTAGCAATGACTCAGGGCAGTTTACAAATGAATAAAAAGAATAAAAGATTCATTATAAAATATACATAAATATAAGAAATATAAAATATAAAATCCAAGATGGAAGAAATAACAGTCTCAGTAAAATTTCCCGGGGGCACCTCAAGATATCAACCACCCCAAAGATCGACTATCACCCCTCTCAAGTAGCATAGCCAGGTCTTAACTCCCTTTCTGAAGGCCAGGAGAGTGGGTGCCTGCCTCACCCCTGGGGATGTTATTCCAGAGGGTGGGGGCCACTGCAGAGAAGGCCCTCCTCCTGGACCTTGCCAGTTGGCAATCCATCATGGACAGGGTCCATAGCATGCCCTCTCTGCCTGACTGGATGGGACAGGTCGATGTAATGGGGGTGAGGCTGTCCCTCAGATAACCTGGACCCATGCCATGTAGGGCTTTAAAGGTGATAACGAACACCTTGAATTGGACCCAGAAGCAAACTGGCACCCAATGCAGCTTGCGCAGCAAAGGTGTTATATGTGCCCCCTTTGGGGCTCCTAACACTACTTGCACAGCCACATTCTGAACCAGCTGTAGCTTCTGGATACTCTTCAAGGGTAGCCCCATGTAGAACCCTATGCAGGACAATTGTCCTTGAATCCATGTCAGCCTTTGGGGCTGAATGCAGGTGCAAGCTGGGGGCCATGTAGAAAAGGAGGCCCCTGAAAGAGATGGCAGGCATCAGGGTCCATGGGAAATGGGCAAACAGACAGGCTGAGTGGAAGAAAAAGGCTGGCAAAAAATGGTGGGGAGAACTAGCAAGAGAAGAAGGATGCACAGTTGGAGAAGCAGAGAAGCAGAAGATATGAGCAACCAAGTACGTATGGGCAGTGAACAAGCAAGATGACTAAAAGATAGCAATCAGCAAGCAAACTAGCACGTGATGAGGAAAAGGAGCAGGTGGATGCCACTTCAGAATACCTTGCCAAACAGCACAGCTTGACTAGACTTAGAACCTCAAAGTCAACTGCAATCTGTCAGATATAAGACACAGGGCAGCTCCAACATCTGTAGGTAGATTCAAAACAGGCAAAATGGTGGACACAGCAGCATGATCAAAGCCCCACCCCTTTTTACATAAGCCAACATTACAAAGGGCTGTCATCTTATCTTTTTTGACCACTGCTGTAGAGGACAGCAGTAGAATTAGATAAGAATTTTATTGCCTACTAAGATGAAAACACTGAAATTGTTAATTGCCACCCAGGGCCACCAGTAGCAGGTGTGCAAGTTGTGCACTGCACAAAAGTGCTCTGACATGGAGGGGAGGCACCAAATTAATTTTTTAAAATCAATTCTTGATTCCAAACACCAATCACATGTGCTCATTTACATCAGATTTCACTTCTTCTGAAATGAGTGCTTAATATCAATTCAGAGAAACTGTACATATCACACAAGCTGAAACTATCAGTGTTGTTAACATCCTGTTTCTCAAAAAAAAAAAAAAGCAAATAAAATTATCAAGGGGAGGGGTGGCAAAAAATCTTTTGCACAAAGGCATCTTATAGGTCAATGGCAGCCAGGTTGCCAACTACCAAGATAACAATACGACCCTTTCTTCACACCAGCACTTCTTTTTCCCGTACTTTTCACACTGTAAGAAACTATTTGGCATGAGGCCATGAAGTTGGGCAACTGTTTGTTGTGGACGTAGCTCATATCTCTGCCCTGAGAAACTCCAGCTTTTGATATAACTTCCAAATTCAAGGCTGCTTGAAGCCTGGCAGCACAACAGATATATACAAATATTGCATATCGCTGCGGGTTAAACCTCTGAGCTGCTGAGCTTGCTGATCGGAAGGTCGGCGGTTCAAATCCGCATGATGGGGTGAGCTCCTGTTGCTAGTCCCAGCTCCTGCCAACCTAGCAGTTCGAAAACATGCAAATGTGAGTAGATTAATAGGTACCGCTTTGGCGGGCAGGTAACGGTGTTCCGTTTAGTCATGCCAGCCACATGACCACGGAAGGGTCTACGGACAAACGCCGGCTCTTCGGCTTGAAACGGAGATGAGCACCGCCCCCTAGAGTCAGACACGACTGGACTTAATGTCAAGGGAAACCTTTACCTTTACTAACATATATAAAGATTGTGATGATGACGACGATGATAACGATGATGATGGATGCATGGATGGATGGATGGATGGATGGATGGATGGATGGATGGATGGATGGATGGATGGATGGATGGATGGATGGATACAGAGTTGCCTCAGCTGCTACATTCCATCTGTAATACCCATGCCAATTCTTAGAGGAATGGGACGGAGCTTCATGAAAACTCAGCAGATTTAAATTTCTTCTCTCTTAGGGAATTTAAAATCTGTTCCAAACAGGATTGAGCCTCATTCAGAACTTTTAGACTGGAATCAGATAACTTATTAGCCAAGCCTTCATCCATGCCATGACCTGTTTTCTATAAGTATGTGTGTTTAAACATGTTATTGTCATAACATCATACATAAGCAAATAATTCAAGACAGAGAACATACTTTGTATCTTATTAAACCTCCATTGTTTCAAATCATTACCAGCATGAGAGAATAAATGTAAAAGTATTTATTTTTTGTCATTCTTGAAAATGTTGATTCTTTTCTGTGGCAATTCAAATAATCCAGGGATTTAAAAAACAGAGCTCCCAAATAAACTTTTAAATATCACAGGCAGAGGGCAATAACATGTCCTGATATAGTCTGTCTCTGGTGGAAAAGGCTGAAATTCACAATAAATCATTTCTATGATTTCTGTTTTTGCATTCACATATTTTACAGGGAATGCCATTTTTACAGAAGCATTTGGCTAAGGTCACTCTGAGTCTTCTCCCACTTGGACCCAGCCATGGCACAAACATGGGCTATAATCTCATTTTTCTGCAATGGCCCCAGGTCATTGTTTTCAGCTTGTCCACAGTCCATAAGTGAGATATCCTTAAATCATCCTTAGCTGTACCACTTTGAAGCAGTATTTTCTTCCTTTATACTGACACTGTCAGAGGTTCAGCCTTAAGGTATATAAAATCTCTTAGACTTTATCACCCATTCTTTTTGGAGGAAATTCAGGTGACTGCAGTAAATTGAAATAGGGGCAATAGAGGTAATATAGGGATTGGCAGTAGGGACACCAAATTTCATGCTATTATTGCTTTCTGTTCACTCAAAGATGAGAGTGGATAAGATTTTGATATAGCTTTGAGGAAAGACCCTATGAGAGGGATATCATTGGAAAGTTTTCTCTTGTTTCATTGTCAGTATTGGACTTACATTCAGATCTATATTTGAAATAATCTCAGCTATAAATTTCCCCTGTTATTTGAATGAAACATGGTTGCAATGTTGGGTTTTTAATAACAGGATATTGACATAATTCTCAAGGAACTGAATGAAACAGTTGTCAGCAAAACAAACTTGGAAAAATATTGTCAGCTGGAGGGAATATTGCAGCCTCCTGGAGTTGTGCCTCCAGGGCAAAGTTTTTTTCTTTTTCAGGGTACATGGACAATCTTAACATCTAAAGTTTATCAGTGAGGTTTAACACTCATGTATATCTATCTGTTCAGAAAGGCTCTGATGCTTTGATAATCCAGGGTGGTTTGAGAAGTGATTCATTGCATTTTTTTTTCCTATTACATGGGTGGGCACATTCTTTATCTTCTAAATTCCTTTAATGTGGCCCTGGAGCCCTCTCTGATGGCAATTGCCAAAAAACATGATTCCATTTCCTGCCATTTTGAGACAGGGAATATACAAAACAGTGAAAACAAATTGAGCTCTCCAGGTGTGTAATGTGGCTCCACCAATTGTGATCACTGCCAAGCCCACTACAGCTGTCACATACAAACACAAAAATTAAGTATTGCCCATAGCCACAAGATTCTCTGCTATTGCTTTATATAATTCTTGGCAAACAGTTCTGAGTCCTCAGCAATTATTGGCCTGCAAACAGCTGCCTTTCTAGTCACAACATTCTATTTAAAGTAGTGTCTCTTTCCATCTATCTCACCTACAAAGTACATTGTCTCTCTCTTTCTTCCATCTCTTCCTTTCTCTCCTACCTTCTTGAGATCTTCCTTTTAGTAGAAAACGCATTCCCAATAAAATCACAACAAATTAGTTTCTCTATCTGCTGTTAAGAAATGGGGGGGGGGTGTATACAAGATGTACATTTAGACTTTACTTCAAATGCCCCTACCCACCAATATTGCTTCCATCTTTCATTAGATATATAACTCATCCTGAGTATATCAAGCAGCTCTGGTTACGAGAGTAAGATGAATTCTACAATAGGCAAAATAATTAGTCAATTCTAGTTTCCAGCTAAGTATATGTACATCTTGAGTATATGTATAAATGCTGGCTCCATCAGAAACAAATTCTCAATTGGTCATTTTCAAATAAAGGAATACTTAGAATAAGTAAAGTAAATAGTAATTTATTTGTTACAAACATGGGTTGTACAAAGCAGCCCTTAGGATTCTGCAGCACGGCAAAGCTGTCTTGACTTTTTACCAGTTACTCAAAGACAAAGGAGATCTTATAAAGATGGTTATTTCTACACATGGGGTGGTGCATCTCCTGCAGAGAGACTGAATTCAAATGGATCACTAAATAGGTTGCTGTGTCTTCTAGATGATTCCTGTATTTTCTAGGGAAAGTGCCATGTGTTGTTCAGTTTTTTACTGAGTGAACAAAAGACATTAGAATCAGACGTAGGGGTTTTTTTTGCTGTTGCAGAAATTTTCAGAACTGACTCCAGTGAGTCTGTAAATATATACCAGCAGGCTAGGGTAAATGAGTAACGGTACAAAATCACAGGCATGCTTAATCAATCAGTATCAGTAGTACTCTAATACCTTACACAATAATTCAAGTTTTGGCACTTACAGATGTTGGGAAGTCTTGGACATATCTGGACATATTATTTGGGAACTGACATATACTCTGACATTAAAATCAACCTCAAAGTATTAACAGAATTAACATTATAGATATTATAATGCTTTCATTGTCAAATACATAGAAATTGCTATAAACAACATCTGAATCAGTTCATACAATGTCACCCGCTACAGGCTTATAGTGAATATGTGCAGGGCATCAAATAGCATCAACTACAGGAGCTGTGTTGTAGTCAGTGATGTGAGTAGAAAGTAATTGCAGATATATATGAGGATAGTACGACTCTCCCAATATGTGGAAATCATAGCAATTCTACTTATAGCTTACAACAAAAGAGCAATGGTTAGATAGCATTAAAAACAATCAATTTTGAAGCACCCTTTAGCTATTTATTAATGTTCTCATACCAGCAATGTATTTTTGGCTTGTGCAAGGATAGTTTTAGAAATTCTTGCTGTTCGTTATCAGCTTGCAATCAGTTTTCAGACAACTTTAGGATAAGAAAACTTTTTTTTAATATAAAGTTTATCTTTCCAATGATAGAACAGTAAAAAAACTAGCACTGGATCAGTGAAGTATAAAATAATCCCTACAGTATTCTTAAAATACAGGAGAACTCTAATAACTGAGATACACAAAGAGTTTCCTAATATTGGGAAGACATCCCTGCAACTTATGGACTTTGATGCTATTGGATATTCACTTACAAACCACAAAAATTAATAAATAAATGATAACATCTTTTAATAAGATTGTTGTTGCTGAGGTGGGGGAACCAGGTAAAGAAATAGTAATCTGGTGGAGGAACCCAGGTGTAATCCAGGTGGAGTAATACAGGAGTAATACAGGTGGAGGAATCCAGGAGGAATCCAGGTGGAAGAATAGTAATCTGTAACCAGGTGGAGGAACAGTAATCTGGTGGAATAATCCAGGTGTAATCCAGGTGGAAAGTCCAGGAGGAATCCAGGTGCAGTAATAGTAATCTGTAACCAGGGAGAGGAATAGTAAACTCAACAAAGACCATAAATGTATGCCAAAAATTTAATTTGTATATTTTTCTTTGTTATGAGAGTCAAGTTTATTTGTAGATGGCCCCAATAACCAGAAGACATATAAACTTGGTAGATAGCAGTACAAATGTACTGATAATTTTTCACTGTCATGGGAGGGCATGCACACAAATACACAAACACATAATGCTTGAGTGACATAGCACATTGAACCATTTATGCTCCATATAGTTTTGATCTAGTGTAAAACAGCTAATGCTAGCTAATGTAGTTTGTAAACCATGGTTTATGGCATAATGTTATTTGTGAACTCAGATGTTGAGGCATAGTATTTCATAAACTGTGACTAAAATTAAGCATTGAATTAGCATAATATGTGAACCTATCCCAAAGCACATACCTATTGTTTTGGAACAGAAAATCCAGTGAAATCTATCCCATTAGCTTATCTACAGAGCCAGTTTGGAGTAGTGGTTAAAGGCACCAGACTAGAAACCAGGAGTCTGTGAATTCTAGTCCTGCCTTAGGCACAAAACCAGCTGGGTGATTTTGGGCCATTCACTCTCTCTTAGCCCTAGGAAGAAGGCAATGGCAAACCACTTCCAACAATGTTGCCAAGAAACTACAAGGATTTATCCAGGTAGTGCCCAGGAGTCAAGATTGACTCAAAGGCACAAAAAATAAAATGAAATGAAATGAAAAATAAAATAAAAAAATGAAAAGAAAAGAAAAAGAAAAGAAAAGAAAAGAAATGAAACGAAATGAAATACCTTTGAATATTGTGTCAGTGACAGAAAAGCACTGATGTGTTATTATATAGCAAAGGTCAACATCTTTTTCAGTATTACCATCTTATTATTGTTCATGATGGTATAGGTGCCAAAAAGTACAATTTAAATGTAAAAATAAAAGAACTCCCATGAAACTGCAAATCAGACAAGTTTCAGCAATTTCACTGTTAAATTCTCATGAATCTTGAATGTCTGAAATCTCATGGCATTTTTAACAAAAATAATTCATTTTGCAAAATTTGTCAAACTTGGAAGCTTTCAGCTATTTTTAAAAGTATTTCATTTTGTATGTCATGGAAAGCAAAAAATGGGACACAACTCTGACAAGGAAGATCACACACTTCATTGGGACAACAATCAATTGTTGGGTTCCCACTTCACAAGAAGAGGAAGAGAGAATAGAAATGGCAGATCTTTTATAAGAATTTTGAATTGTGTGGCTTGAAATTCTAGGGCTCTGATTTGCTTTCAGAATCTTGAGACCAGATAGGGAAACTCAGTTAAGTCTGATTGGGCAAGTAGATCTGTTATTGTTAAGAAAAACTGTTACTTTAGAGGCAGCAGAACACTGTTTCTTTGTTAACAAGCAGTGGAATGTTGATGAGATTAAGGCTGTGTCCCCAGTTTGGAATGGAATGTCTGTGGTTTTGTCCAAATACCATAGGGACAACCCTGTTGAAAGTTAGAGTAATTTCTAATGTAATTGTTGCATTTTCGTTATTAAGTCTGCTGTTGGGTGACAGCATAGGTTGAGTCTCTGCTGTGTTTTGTCAGCTTCGTTAAGGTGAATAATATTCCTTTCCTTTTGGTCAAAAGGGATTAAGGGTTTTGTTTAGGGGCTGGATAATTCCTTTGGATCTGTCAAGATTATGTAAAGTGGGAGCTGAACCTGGTCCCTGTCATGTTTGTAAGAACAGGGAGGAGTATCCTGGATATAAACTCTCATCTCATTTCAGCCATAACATAGGGGTTCTACAGATGCCATGGAGGCATCCAGGTGCTTTCTTAATCCACAGGCACCCTGCTGCCAGTATATAAGATTGTAGCTTAAGGACCCTAAAACCTTAACTTGTGAGGTTAACTTATACCATCCACCATGGACAATTATTTATGGACTGGAGAAATGTCTTATTGTGTAACCAAAATCTTTTTATCTCCTAATGGTTCCATACTGATAGCTTTTTTTTTTTAACCTCCTAAGTCTTTCGGTATTGCTGTATAATTAAAAGGAAAATCATTATTGTTTTTTAAACCGATTTTAGAAAAGCAATTCACCAGCAGTTATAATAATCAACATGAAAAGCTGCAATCATTTGTATTATTCTACTTTTTCCAAAAATAGGAGAAAAGTAATGCTTATTTGTAAGTTGACTTTAATGAAGGCACACACCAAGGTGAAATCCATTATATGTGAACACGTTATGAGTAATCAAGTTTCTATGCAGAAACATGGAGATATAGTCCTATACTTTTGTGACTCCTGCCTCACTAGGCAGGAAGCCATTTACACCAACATCTCAGCCAGTTAAAGTTTGCTAAGCTGTTGCCCATATTGCATATATTGATTTAATACAAATATAAAGTAGCTTTACTTCTACCTGTTAATTATATTACATATAATTACTTATCACTGGCAACAAAATAGCCCTGAAGCATACTATATTCTTGAAAGTGCAACTTCTTTAGCACACTTTGCAAAAAAGGGAGAGTTTGCTTCAACAACAGCACAATTGTTATACATGTTTCTCCTCCTTTGCTCCTAACTGATGAGGCTGATTCCACACCATGGCCTCTGTCTCCCAGCTCATGAACTGCAAACAGCTACAGAAGACAGTGATGAACGGAATCAGCAGGCTGATCTCTTCCCCTGTAGATGACTTGCAAACCCAAATGGCTCAATGTCACAGTGAATTCATTTGTATGACTCAAGGTATTTGAACAGCAGCAACTCCAAATACCATAGGGACAACCCTGTTGAAAGTCAGAGTAAATTCTAATGTAATTTGGAAGAGGGCTGTGCACTTCAAAGAACATGAGATGAAAAGAAATCGTACAGAATGCAAAAGGCATTTAATCAAGCCCAAAGTAGCCATCTGTATCCCAACCTGTTTCCAAGGATTCATCATTGTTTGAATCTTCCATTACTCCAGAATGTGGACTTAACTTTATTTGAAAAAAACAAAAACTTGAACTTGAACTTCAGTGTCACCACACAAGAGTACCTGGTCAAGCAACTGTAGTCTAAGGAAACAGTGACAACAGCATTGTTGTTGACAACAGTGATTGTCTACTTTATAAAGACCCACATGGCTCACAACCTGAATATCTCTGAAATTGCCTGCTCCAGATTGAACTTTGTATGATTAGGGACAGAAGGCTTGCTTTGGGCCCAAACCATGAAAGAAATACAATTTTCAAGAATCCACTGGGGGAGAGGGGAACCAAGGGAATGCCATCTGTAGCATACACAATTCTTGGCAATAGCCCCTTCCTCTGGAATAGTCTAGGCATAAATATTCAGACTATTCCTTCTTTGTTAGGTTTATATCCTTGGTTTGTTGTAAGGAAATCAGAATCTGCAGTCTGAAGCAGCGTATAAACTGAAGAAAGTAAACAAAAAGTTTGTATTTTAATTAATGAATTAAGTTTTGCAATGATAATTCTTTATTCATCACCACAGCTTTCAACTAACATTAATGCAGACCCTATGCTTGGACATAACCAGATGACCAATATTATTTGTATTTATTTATTAACACAGTTTTATAGTATATATTGCCCATTAGAATCAAATTGGCTACATAATAGAAAACAGACATCAAAGGTCTGCAATCCAGACAGCCAGTATATTTCCAGGTGGAGATTGGAGAACAGATCATGGATTCTTGATATCAAATATACAGATTTAGAAAATTAAATAGAGTAGTATGGTAGAGTAGATTTGACATGGTAAACAAAGAGTGAGAATATAAAGTTAATGCAGGGAACAGATTCAGTACAGTTATGCACCTGACAACCTGATGAGTTATGTGAAAAGATAAGAAACATAGTAAAAGTTGATGTTGAAAAAGAAATCTGAAATTTCAAAGAAGAAAAGATATAAGTAGCTTTCAGGACAAGCTTTAAGGACAGCAAAGGAGAAAGAGGATTAAAGCACTGGGCAACAAAAAGACAGAAAACTGAATGCATACTTTTGACATCAAACAGGAAAGTACAAGAAAAAATATTTTCAAACATTTCAACAAACAGAGAAAAAGGAGGAGGAGGAGGAGGAGGGGGAGGAGGAGGAGGAGGAGGAGGAGGAAAAAAGATCAGAGAAACCAAACTAAAATTTAAAGCTTAATAGGAATACTCAACAGTAATCATGAGTGAGATCTAATGGGGGCAAATAAGATTAAGAAAAGATGGAAAAATAAATTGAAACCATATACAAAAGAGATTATAGAAAGACAGAAACATTTGTAGAGAAAGAAAATATTCAGGGAAAGGACTTCATAAGAAGGTAAAGTATGACAGGATTTATAAAATAGCTGTCTGCTAGAAAAGCACCACTCACAGATGAAATACCTGTTGAATATTTTGGTTCAGTTCTTCCCTAACAAAAAAAGCAGAGAGGGAGGGTTAAATCCTGAGACTGATAAAAACATGACCAAGGAATACCTCTTTACTTTGAAGGAGTTTCAATCTTCAGGGTCATAATAATTGCCCCCTAGCATACTGAAGAAACTAACTGATGATCTGGCCAAATGCTAACATATTATCTTTGAGAATTCTGGACATCTGATGAAGTGTCAGGTGACTGAGGAGAGTAAATGTCCCATATTTTAAAATAGGGGAGGGAGGAGAGAGGAGAAAGAAATTACAGTCTAGTCAGTATGAAATTGATACCTGGATGACTCTAGAGCAGAACATAAACAGATCAACAGATCAGACTTGGGTCCTTTGCTCTTCAATGTTTTCATTAGTGATTTGGATGAAAAGGTGGATAGAAGGTTTATCCAATTTGCAGATTTGTTCTGTATCCTTCCAGAGTGAAGGATATAGAATAGCACAATATTCTTTTCCCAAGGATCTTATCACCATATTCTTGGAGACCCTATTTTTGCTTTACTGACTACAGCAAGGTCTTGCCAGAATGGGGAACACAGTAAGACTAATGGGCATTGCAGAAAACCTGTTTATTGTTCAGTGGAATCTTACAATGAAAGAATCTACTGTAAGAATCGAGTGTGAAGAAACAGAGTGGTTCAGAATAGGAAAAGGAGTGATAAGAATGCATATTGTTCCCATATCTGTTGAACATGTATTCGAATATTTTATAAAAAAGGCAGGATTGGAAGATGTGACAGCTAGAATTAAATTGGAAATTTAAAATACTAACAGTATGAAATTTGTAGTTGACACTGCTTCATTTATTAAAAATACAAAAGACATAGAAGAGGCTGTCATGAAAATAAAAATGAAAATGAAAACTGAAAAATCTGGGCAGATGGCAGCAAGGGGTAAAAGAATAGTGATCTGGATTTTTGTCCCCAGATATGGTAGCCTAATGACAACAAATATTAGAGCAATTAAAGCAATGTTTTATCAGTGGTAATCTATAGTTGTGAAAAGTGGACACTGAGAAAGAGTGAGAGAAGATAGGCAGCTTCAGATTATGAGTCTGGAGATAGTTACTAAGAGTATCATGGGCTGCAAGAAGAATCAATTCATTGATCTTGAAACAAAAAACTGACTTGATGATTCAATCTTTGGGCATGTAATGTGAGCAGAGGATGGACTATAAAACATGATTGTGCATAGCAACATTGGGAAAGTAGAGTAAAGAAACAAGGAAGAGAATAGAGAGTATCAGGACCATCATGGAATGTTCTTAGACAAACCATGGATTATCACCAGAGACAGGTCAAGATGGATGTCTATGAATATCTATCAGACTATACCTGATTCTGTGGCATATGCATAACTAATTAACTGTGGGTAAAGATCTATTCTCTAATTCAATAATATATCTGATTCAGTAAAAACATTACAATAACAAGTAGCAATATTGATAAAGCATTCAAATATAAAAGGATGGGAAAATATAAATGTTTCAACCTAAGGAGGAAGCAAATTACAAACTAGAAATATCACCTATGTTAATCAATCAGGCAATCCAAGGAAAATATCATTTTTTACAATCAGGGTCACTTTTTTATTATTGCTGTATCACTATAATCATCATCTCATAATGGATATCAAGACTTTAAGGATAGTTCAGTTGCCATTCAGACTATGGAATAACTAAGAAATCCTCAGTAGGGATATCCACAGAGAGTGAATACACAATCTATAGATTTGTGTTGAATTAAGGATCTTCAGCTCATTTCATTCTTATAATGAGGTTAAGTGGGAAAAACAATATAGAAAGCATGGTCCAATTGAAGTTAAATATATTAAGATAATGGTGATGATGATGATGATGATGATGATGGTGATGGTGATGGTGATGGTGATGGTGATGATGATGGTGATGGTGATGATGATGATGATGATGATGATGATGATAAAAAACATGTGTTTGAATCTTGAAATCTGTGGGATTTAGAAGTACTTAATTTTAGTCCGATTCCTTTCAGATCTCCTAACTATTGAAATCTATTAAACTTCTATTTTTTTCTATTTTTATGTATAGCTTTTTGTTGCAAGATATTAAAGAAAAAACCAAGTGGGATATTACTTATGTGGGGCTTTTCAATCAGTCTTTCTCTCCTTAATGGTGTTTATCTCACTAAGGAATAAATGAACACACCCAGAACTTGACAGAATAAGCTAATTTTACTAAATGTTTAGATGTAATAATGCTTTTTTGGCTCTATCTAGTCTCTATTTGATCCTACCAACTAAAGGAGATTGTCATAATAGCATTTGTATTGTGAATTGCTGTTATGCAATTTGCTATAGAATATGATGAAAAATGGCAGAGAATGTAAAGTCCTATTCAATTTCATAAAAAATAATAAATCCAAGATTTTAGAAATTATTAGGTCAAATACACAATAAAGCATGTGGAAGACTCAAAAGAATAAAGCACAGTCTAAGCAAACAGCATAAATGTGAAAAAGATTTCAGGAAATTTCAGGAAAGCTAAATGATTTTAGGTCTCATTACATGATTTTCATGGGCTTGTGGATTGGTTGATTAATGGTCAAATTCAATCAAAGGGACCCTAATTTATTAGCAGAACACCTTTCTGGCATGCAGAGTATTCTAGGTAAAATGAACTACATACTTTGCCTGCAAAACCCTAGTTGACTAGCAGGTAGCTGCAAATGCATAAGACTTTGATATATATCTTTGATGTCATAGAGTGATCATTTTCTTTTCTCTTTTCTTTTCTTTTCTTTTCTTTTTTCAGCCCAGAGATGGTAGCCTCCTGGCACTTCTAAATAGGGCTATACAAAATTTCTCTTCAAGTCATTGGAGAACTGCTGGCCAATCTTTATTTTCCGCCAAGGGCCATATTTATTCATGATAATCTGTTGGGGGCATGCCCCCCCCAAAGGTGATGATTTTAAAGCAGCTGTTAAGTGCAGTCAGAATCAAAAACTACTGGAGACAACTACATTTTTATGACTTTTCTCTTTTTCTCTTTCTCCTGATTGTTTTTTACTCTTCCATTTTCACTTTTTTTCTGACATTCTTCTCAGGTAGCTTCAGAAAGTAGAAACAGCAGATCGTAATTGCTAACAGAGAGCATTTGAATTTAGGTTGAGAGCCTCATTAAAGTAGTCAAGAGTTTCATGTAGCCCTAGGGCAACATCCTGTCCATACCTGGCATACACAATACTGAGCAGATCAGTCAATGTATGATTCAGGGTAAGGTAGTTTCTTCTGATTCATAATTCAACCATCATTATTTTGGACTTGCTGAGATCCCACCACAACTGACAGGTGGAAAAGATAGAGTTGGGGAATATTGTATCTGCACATGCAATGTACTGCAAAATGTTGTTATGAAACTAGTGCAGCATATGAAAAAAATCTGCATTTATTTTCTACCAGGTCTTGCTAAATCTGATAGAATTTGCTTCTGAAATTTCTTGCAAAATAGAAATTTTGAGAACTTCTCATGAGTTGAGTGGATTTATTTGGTAATGTAATGGCCAACAGATATGTACATGGAAGCTTTTTTCATACTAAAATCATATTCCCACTCACCAGTTAAATCTCAATGGAAGATATCCTGAAGGAACTGCTCTCATGGGCCTGTTTCAGAATGCCTGGGCAGCTAGGGTTGTTGCAGAATCAGGGAAAGATGTATAACCCAAAACAACAGCAGACTCTTCCACCATCTCCACCCATAAAGTTAGTTCTGAAACATAAGAGAAATTCTGAAGACATTCTTAAGCATCTTGAAAATAAGGTAGAAAACCAGAAGTCTCTTTTATAGGGATAAAAAATAGCTGAGGAACTGCAAAGCAGATTTAACTACAGCATTAGATGAAGAGCTTAATAGGCTATTATTATGAAGAACAATAGGATTCTTTACACTGACTCCTTAGCCAAAAACTTTGGATACAGAATGAAGAATTACTTCAGTAAGTAATAAAAGGGGAGGGGGAATATCAACAAAGGCAAACCTCCCTCCACTGTTGTCACACTGTATCAAAAGCAGCTGTTGCTTTTCTGTGAATATGCATTTCCTTGTAATGGCTTTGATCTCAGCCTAGGAGGTAGAGCACTACAGATTGGATTGTTTTTGTTTTCTTCTCTTTCTTTTCTTCTGGTTTATGGATGTGAATGCTATAAACAGTGAACATGTTCTGAGAATATAAATCAGTTTTAAAACATAAAAATCACTGAAGCTCTTTGGGGAAGGTTTATAGAAGTATTCTAGGATGCAGTAACACTGAGGTGTGATGAATAGAGGAAGATTAAAGAGTTGCTATCAACAAGGACACACTCAGGAAAATTGCAAGGAATGCTGTCTTGCTTTTCTGCTGACAAGAACAAGAAATTAATGTTGAGAGCAGGTCTTTAATTTGGGTCGCAAAGAAGATATGTACAAATTTAACTCATTTTATAGAAGATGTATGTACCAAAAGAAGTTTTTAAAACAGCTCCAGTACCAGCAGGAAATGCAGGTATAAATACATTTGTTTCCTCTTAAGGCTCTTAAAGGTAAATAACATATGATCATCCAGCACTGCCGAACTATAATGCCCAATGACTCCCACCACCCTGGCCAAAGGCGATGGATGCTGGGGTGGTAGCTTAGATGGCCATGTATTCCCTACTTAAAATGTTCCCCTCGTTCATGGGATGAAACAAACTGTAGACTAAAGGAATCCCATCTTAAGTTTAACAAAACTTCCTCTGTTGCTGAATTGCAAGAATCCAAATCAATATACCCAAGATAATATTTCTTTCTTTTTTATCCAGTGTAGTGGATGACACAATGCATTATGATTATATTATATGATCACTATACCATCTCTCTCTCTCTCTCTCTCTCTCTCTCTCTCTCTCTCTCTGTGTGTGTGTGTGTATGGATGGATGATAGATAGATAGATAGATAGATAGATAGATAGATAGATAGATAGATAGATAGATAGAATTATATGACTAACTACTGGGTGAATTGTGGCTTACTATGTTGAAGTACATAGACTTCTTTTGCAGTAGCGGTTACACTTCCCTTCATATTCTATCCTTTTATTTTATCATTTTGGGAGCCCCTTTTTATGCAGAACCATTTGATTTTATGAAGGGCTTTGTCTGCATCTCAACCACATTCTGCATATTATTACAACAGGAGATATCAAAAGGAACTTCTTTAGTGGGTGGGATTGGTTTGAATTGGCGCTTCCAATTTGAAAGTGTGTTTGGTTCTCTAATTCCAAATTAGATATAGATACAGATATAGGTGTACAGTATATCCCAATATACAGTACCTTTTAAAAATATTTTCTTTTCAAACACAGATACCGAAATGAATTTAATATGCCATGAATTCAGATACCAGATTGAAATCAAAATCCCATGATCAGCTTAAAAGCCCTAAAGTCTAACTGGAATATCAACTTCTACAAAGATTATGCTCTATTGTCCCTTCCTGAATCCTATCCCAATAAAAAACAAGAGTTCCCATCTAGAACTCCCAAAAAGGAAGAAAAAATTACATTGGGTGTTTCTCTTATCTCTATACAAACATCATATACATGTGAGTAATCCATTTCATGGGGCTGTAATAGAAACAAAATTCTGATACAGTGGAAAGCTATAATGGGTTGAACCATTCAGAAGGCTAATGCTACCTAATGTGGGATTGGGCCTAATATTGTGCTTTTATATTATTTAGCTAACAAGATATAGTTCTTTAATTTTGGGAATGAGTAGTATATAAAATTCTAGATACCTCATTTATTTTAAACATACCTATTTACAAGTAAAATGCCCTAATTCCACTAAGATGTACTTGTAAAGTAGGATAGTTAAAGATAGGCCACATATTTATGCAACATTTATTATGATGGGAAGCAAAGCACAGTTCTATTCAGCCTTCCTCTCAACAGCTGCTAACCACTAAATAAAATATTTGTAATATGACTAAGCTCATTTAACACAATTTGGTCATTTGTTATTGTTAAATTAGAGCAAAGCAGCCTGTGGAAATAATAACAAGGCACGCATATTCTTACAAGCAGTTAGAATTGTCTTTGAACAATATTATGGACATTTAATTTAACTTTTTTTCTTTTTGCATTCCAGCTGAAATGATACATTTACAATGGCTATAATAGTCACTACACCATCTGCTTTATATAGGTGATTTATTCTAGTTATATCTTATTTCCATCCCTTCTTTTACAAGAATGTTTTTATAGACTTGACCTTACTACTGATATTTTTCTTAAATGTTTCTTTGCTACATCAAATACAATTCCTAGCATAGACTAGGAGTGCACAGTTTATGATCCGTAAAGCTGAAGATGACTCATCAGATAGATATTACTGGGCCAGCCTGGGTGCACATGTGCACAACTGAGTTCCAAGTAAGCAGCTAAAACAAGAGTTTATCAAGCCCTTCTGAACTACAACATATGGTTTATGAGCTGTATTCACAAGCTGTTGAACTGTAACATGTGCAGCTGCTTAATTTTCCATGTCCTATACAACCAACTTCTAATGTCAATATATCTGAACCAAATTCAAGTAGAACTGGAATGCTGATGGGGTTATAAAAGACTGATGAGTGGCATAACTCTTTGCTTGAGATGCTCCATCCCAACCTAGATGCTATCCAAATATGCTGGACTACAACCTTATAATTTGCAATCATAAACAGCAAAAAAACCAGGAAGGAAGATTGGGCACCAGAACAAATAGTACAGCAAATGATATGACTACAGTCATGGAAACTGATCAGCGACATAGTGTTACTTTCTCAAATAACTCAAGCAACAGAAATTTACCATGCACTGTGTACTTACATTTTCGTTTTTCTTTTATTCTTTCTGTTAAATTTGTTCATGTTCATATCCTTCTGAATTAGTTATTCATGATCAGCACAATCAGCAAATAGACAAAACAGGATGTACAATACTGGCGGCCCAGTCTCAGCCTTATGAGGTAGACCAGATTAGGACACTGACTCCAAAGGAAGATCAGAACTATAATTTATTGAGATAGCCTACAATAACAAAATCTTGCAAGTCTGCCTGTGTCTTTCCTTCCTTCCCTCTTATATCCCAGGGAGGTAATAAGCCTATGATGGGAAGAGTCTTAGTCTCTTTTTAATGGTCTCCTGCCTCTCTGGACATGACATGTTTTTTCTGGACAAGAAGTTTTCTTAATGGCCTCTGGATTCCTTCTCCAAGGTCATCTCCCTGGCTCTCTACACCTAGCTGGACAGAAGGTCTCCTCATGCTTTCATGTTTTCAGTGCACTTACCAAGAGCTAACCTGCAGCTTCATACCTACATTGCCATTTAGTTGCACTCAGAAAAGTAGATGCATTAAAAACTGTATATACCATGTAGAGGAATAACAGCTGAATGATAACCTTTTTGCAATGCAACAGATCTTTCTCTCATCCCTTTTGCTCCTGTTTCCTTTCTAAACTTTGTCATGTATAGGGGAAAAAATGACTCCACCAACTACTCTGCCACAAATCCATGGCTTCACTTACAAGGAGACAGAGAGAAAGACCACCTTATAAAATAGTAGCTTCCCCACTTAGAAGTCAATGTCCTTTTGGCCTTATTCCCAGATAGGTCCTCAGAATTTCTACCTCTACCTTCCTTTCTTATAAATTTCTTAGCAACCATGAAGGCACTCTCCTATGATAAAAGCTTAAAACATGTATCCTTCCATGTCTTAAATGTGGTCCCAGAACCCCTGTAAAATTTGCCACTGATAGAATTTTTTAAGGAGATAAAGGATAGAAATGTTATTAAATATAAGGGGAATTATAGTCAACTTTGTTTTATCAAAACTCCTCCCACTTCTAAAATAAATTTCAGTTGGTTTTATCCAGCATGCTGCTCACAGGTGAGATGTGGCCCTGGCCCCAAAATTATTGTGTGCTCCTAACCTTGGTGGTCCTACAGCAAAGAATAGAAATAGCAAATGTCCAGAGCTCATTTCAATCGTTGCTATGTTTTCCATACAACCTTTTGCCTCCTAATCCATTGCCAAGAAAACAAAGACTTCTGAAGTTCCACAGTTAGAAGTGTGACGTGATGAGTTGCCCTGCTGGACTTGAGATGATGCAATAGTCTCAAGGTTACAGTGTTTCCCACCTACCCAGCCCATGAGCCAAAGTCAAGCTCAGTGTCACATAGGTACTAAGAAGCTTCTTGTCTGATTAAAACACCTGGATGTAGGCATACAGTATATACCTTGCAGCTATAAACCTTTAAAAGAGCAGACACATTAAGTGATGGAAGATGATACTGTGTATCATGCTGAGCATTCCTGGAGTTATTTTTGTATACTATGGACTAATGATACTGTGTATACCAAGGACGAATAACCTACAGTTGAAGACCCAGCAAGAGCAAGCAGGACCTGAAAAAGAGGTTCATTGAGCTAACTGGCTGGTAGGAAGGATTGCAGTTTTCAGAGAACAGAGCAGAGGTCAGTGAAGACAACCTGACAAAGATGCTAGAATCCAAGAAGCCCAGAAAAGAGATAGTTTTCCATCTTTCCATTCTCCTCCCTAGAATCAAAGTGAACCTATACATGAAAACACAGAAAGAAACTATATGAGGGAGGGAGTGACTGAAACAGATAAGACATTTTAAAAAGCTCTATTTGAAATTGTATAGAACTGTATACATATAGTTTGTTAAGTTAAGGTCACCATATAGATTAAATATCCCTGTAAAGGGAGAACTCTGTATGCATGTTTGGAAAGCCAAACATGCTTTCCTGTCCCTTTTTTCCAACCTCTGACAAGAAGCACTGAAAGAATCAACTGAGGATCCCCAGCCAACAGTCCATTTTATGAATAGTTAAAAGGAGTTAATTAGATTTTTTTTTAATCCATTCAATCATGTCCAGTCCCAGAGACTGGCTGGATAAGTCCCTGCAGTTTTCTTGGCCAGGTTTTTTTCAGAAGTGATTTGCCACTGCCTCCTTCCTAGGGTTAAAAAAAGTGACTGGCCCAAGGTCACCCAGCTGGCTTTGTGCCTAAGGTGGGACTGAACTCGCAGTCTCCTGGTTCCTAGCCTGGCTCCTTAACCATTACACCAAACTGGGTCTTGATTAGATTAATACTAACCACTTATATGAACTTTGGAGCAACAGATGTATAAACCATTGAAAATTGCTTTATAAAATGTGAAAATAAGTTTTTTTTAAAAAAATCTTAAAATTACATTATGGAACATTCTAGTTCAAGTGCATTAGACACCTTTGAAAATGTTTAATAAGGTTGGATGGCAGTTACTGTGCTGTTGGAGCAGTAATTTGAGAGTTTAAACATTAACTTATATGATCTGGTTTTGTCTTATTATTGTTACATTATTATTGAAATCTACAGGAATATAACTTTGGATTGTAGGTTAAGGATGCATACAGTATTTCTGCTTTGTTACATTCTCATCAATTTTCATTCCTCATATCATCAAGAATTGGGATGTACTGGGCATGGTAGATTTCCAAAATAATTACTATGCAACACTGGAAGGATAAATCTATATCTCATTTGCAGCAATAGATTGTTGATATGTGTTGTCTGTCACAATTTTAATTAAAGTTTTGGATTTTATTTTTTATTACAAAGGTAGAAGGAAGAAGACTTTCAAATAATTTGTCATATTGTTAACACTGTCACATGTATGTACTTTTTCATATAATTAGTATAATAATATAAAGTAAAGCCATTCTGTTTAAAATCTAAATCCTGTTGGATTGCCAGTGATGGCTTATCCATTCCCCATCAGCCTTCTACAAAATGCATAAGCTTTTAACAAGGAAGCTTGTCCTAATAAGAAGTTTCTATCTCTTGTGGCAGAGGAAGCCTTAGTATTTTGTTTGAAATTTGAACAAGGATAGAATTTCTCTTCAGGGACTCAGCTTTTGCTTCTAGTTGTTGCCTAAGAGGTAGCTAACATAATCTATTTGCATCCCTTATGTTATTTAGGTGGATAGGTACGTGGGCGGTTAGTTTGTCCTTTCAAAATAGAACACTGACCCACATCATTTAACAGTTATTTTTAAAAAGGAATGTGAAGGTTCTCAGCTAAATAATTACAAATAAACAAACTGAATGTTCTGCCCGGATATAGTGATGAAGTTATTGCATGACATTTAATCAGGGAGTGGGGGTTGTATATAGAATGAAGTAGTAGGGTACCTTCAAAATTCCCAAGAAAATACTAACGTTTTTCTCCTCATCTTTCCCTTCCACCTCCTGCTACTAGGGATATTGATATGGGAACTTCTATAACCCATTCCATACAGCATATTATACAAGAAGATATAGTATAGTTGGACAGTTTTTTGCTGGCATAAGGGTCACATTTAGTTTTAAGTGGAATGATGGAGACCACACTCCAGAAAGAACTAAATGGATACAGACCAAAAACTGACTTAGATTTGATTTACATTTAATTAAAACTAAATATAGTTAATATGATTATCCTACAGGTGAGGATTTAATTATTTTACCATTTTTATCACTTCAAAAAATACAAATTTGGCCACAAACCTTAGAGCTCTCAGGACTACACCTAAGGTTTGAGAAGGATACATGTGATTCCAGGGCTTCTAGTTATGCATCTCTAATTTATGATTAATTCATTTATTTATGTATTTATTACATGTACATCCTGTCTACCTTAAAACAAGGCAGCTCACACACTTACAACTTCTAATACACTAAATAATGTACAATCATTATAACTTAGTATTCCAAACAGAGGGAGTTTAAAGATCTGACCCCAGGACTTCCAAACACTTAGAAAGCACTAGATCTTTGTAGCTTTTGTAAATATCAGTATACTTGGGGTCACCCATATCTCAGGGGGAAATCATTCCATAGGATGATTTCAAAGGATACCCATCTCTGTTCTCCCATCCTCTGCAGAGCAACTTAGACAAGACAGGCAGAGTCTGTCTGGAGGAGAAGATCCCTAGGGTAACTTGGCTCCAAGCCTTATGGGGCTTTATTGGTCATGACACCCTGAATCAGACTCAGAAAGCTATCGATAGTGAGTGCAGAGCCTGCAATATAGGTGTTGCTGGGCTAAAGTGGTTCTTACCTGCCAGCATGCTGGGTGCTTCCTTTTGTATCAACTGGTGCTTCTGAGTGGTCTTCAAATTTATTTATTTATTTTTTATTAAATGTGTCCCCTCCTATCTCCTCCCACCAGAGGGATCTGGGCAGGTATGTCTAAAGGAGGCCTAGAACTCATAGTTTCCTGGTTTCTAAGCCAGCACCTTCACCACTATGCCAAGTTGGCTCTGAATATTCTGAATATACATCTTGGTCACAAGTTGGAGACCTACCTTCCTGGCAGGTAAGAACCACTTTAGAAAAATGCTGCCCTAAGAAGAATGCATTGCAGAAATCCAAGCATGAGTGGATGAGGGTGTATGTCTCTGTCACTAAGGACTTCCATTCTTAAAAAGTATCAAGCTTCCCCTTTCCAGGGAAGGTAGGTTATGAGTAGTGGGATGTGGTGGCACGATTGAGCCTACAAGGTTAAAACTGAAAGTCTCAAGTTGTTGTTTTTTTTAGAAATGCTTTTGTTCTACACATTCTGGTCCCACTTTCCACTCTCAGTGAAGCTACTTGATAGTTACTGCTGCAACTACCTATCTTACAGCAGAACTTTATCAAGCATCCTCCCTTAACTCCTGTTTGTGAGACAGGAAGGAATCTCATAGCTTAGACCTTACTGGCAAGTGCAAAAGAAAAAAGAATGAAATAAAATTAAAATGATATAAATTCTATAAATTCTAAAGTGTCACCTCCTGGCTATTACAGTTTATGTGTGACTAGGGAAATCAGCCCCCTCACTCCCCACTCTTTGGAGACAGATGAAGCTCACAAGTGATAAATACAATGACTTTGTTTTGAAAAAGGAAAAGAGAAGATGCAAGCATACTCTTTCAGATTTGAGGTAAAAGCAATCCGTGGGAAAGAAGATAAAAATACCGTGCTGCTAAAAACACTCCCATGGAAGGCTAAAAGAGAGAAGATAAGATTCTAGTCAGGGACAAGATGATAAATCTGCTGGTAATATGGGAATAACTCTGATGGAAAGATATACCAAGTTTTATATATATATAAAAACCCACAATTCACTGAGTGTGTACAGAGAGCATAAATTTCACAGAACAATAAATTTCCAAGACTATAAAGCTTAAATACACACATTCCAAAATAAAGAAAATCTAACACAATATTGTTAGCAAGACATTTTTATTTATTTGAAATAATTGTTGCCTCAAAACAGATTTCTTGGTGTCTCAGTTGCTCCTGGTTTTCTCCTTCCTGAGGATTCCAGCCAGATAATGTCTAGGACTGTTTTTCTCAGCCTTGGTTCCCACCTTGTCCACTCCTTTTCCTGGGGATCTCTCTTCTCCCAGAGCCTTTGAAGGTTGAATTTTAAAAACAACAAAAAGGGGATCTCACTGGTGAGTACACAGTTAAGCATTGTGTCTCCAACTTGTGACCGAGATATATATTCAGAATATTCAGAGCCAACTTGGCGTAGTGGTGAAGGTGCTGGCTTAGAAACCAGGAGACTAGGAGTTCTAGGCCTCCTTTAGACATGAAAGCCAGCTGGTGACTGTGGGTCATATATATATATGAAAAGGGGGAAATAATAATAATAATAATAATAATAATAATAATAATAGGCATGAGTCTGGACTACTGTGTGGTAGAGGAACTGGGATAGATTCAGAATCTGAATCTATCTGTGAAGTGCAGAAAGAATTTACTTAGAAAAGCCATATATTCATTTATATACTTAGGATATTCTAACAAATGATATATTTAATTTTATTAAAATCTTACCTTGTCTCCACAAAATATTTAACTGGGCCCTGCCAAAATGGAGTGAACTACTCCAGTCAGCTAAGTTAAGACTTACCCTTACAGACCCACCTGTGAAGAGAGTTAAACTAACACCATTCATAATTGAAACATTTAAATCCAGTCAGTTTATCCATTTTGCTTATATAGTAGGGCTGTGCAGCATTTCAAATTCAACATCCAAGCAGTGTTTTGGAGCACATGAAAGAACAAACATAACAGTGGTCAGCAACACCTTAAAACAGCCATGCACAAACTTAAGAAAAGATGCAGATGCTCTAAGGTGTTGCAGACAGATGCAACACTGGCACTTTTGCATGCTCCAAAGCACATTTTGGAGACTGATTTCCAAGCACTGCACAATCCTAATACCTAGAATTCAAAGAAAAAAGAACTGGAGAAAAAAGTGTGTGAAAAGAACAAGACTTTCCATTACAGAATTATTTGCCAAGGACTGGCTGCACAGAATGCTCTTTCAGGCTTGACTTGTCTGCTGTGGCTAAGACATGCCTCCCATTGCCTGGCCTAGAGTGATGGACTAGTGATGTAATGAAGCCTTGGCACAGCTCTCCTAGGACAAGGATTCATGGAATACTAAGTTGTGAGCAGATGTTTCCAAAAAGTGATTTTTGATTTAATTACTGTAGTGTGATTGTGTACTGCCAAAAACATAAATAGTGGTAGTGCCTCGGTTAGCATCTGGCTGAGTTAAGCAAGTTGTGAATTAGGGCTAATGTGTTTTCATTCTGGAGCTCTTCAGGAAGTAAACTTTGCCACCATTCAAACCTTTTCTTACCTGAACAATCTTTCACTAAATTTAGCCAATAGCAAAAGGTTTGGCTTGATTAGGAGTCAGTGTTCTAGAGAATTGTTATCTAAAGCATTCAGAGCTTAGTTTCTGTAAGAAATATTTCTAATGAGCCTCTGAACAAAAGACATAAGGAATGGTAGTAATAATCAAGGCAGTGGATCAGAAAGAAAGAAAGTGGTAATGTTAACATTTCCATTTCCTAAACAGCAGTGAGCAATCTTTGGATTTAATGACTTGAGAAGAGTCTTTTAAAAAAATGGATTGTCTGTTATGGTATTTTCCAAACTGTTTTCATTTATTTCAAAGCCACATAGCAGAAAGCTGCACCACCCATTTTTAGCAATGGCACTACTAAAATTTGCATAGTCAGTGAGGGTTTGAGAACTGCAAAAAAGAGAAGTTCCAGACAATAGTTTCCCTTGCCTTATCCCTAAATAGGTATAGGGAAGTAGAATGGTCAGGGCTTAGAAGCTGCTTTATACTCAAAATGATAAATTAATTTGAAATGCGTAGTTGGCCCCACATTGCAAATGGCCTAGTACAGCACAGTGGTATAGATGTACACATCCCTTCTCTGCATCATATGCCTTTGCTTGAAATTGTTGCAAGCTAGGACAGATGGGAACCCTATTTAAATTTAGAAAGCATGAATGCCACATGCTGAGTTAGGCTGAACAGTTGCGGATGGTTTCCTTTACATAAATGTTATTTAATGCTGAAGTCAGTGTAGAAAATGTTGTAGTGGTAGTCTTGATAGTCGATGCTTAGAAATTCCCGAATTTCATAATTGGAAAACTACACTGACGCCCAATTTACAGAGATGTGTGAAATATCAGCTTTCCCAAGCGTCTGCCCTCCTACCAGGCATTAACATTCTGTTATTTATTGCTGTCATTATAGAAGTCCTGCAACATCCCCACAGGACTGGAGATTTGTCATGGTTGTCAGGGGTGGGAGTATTATCCAGGAAGCAATCAAAGAGTACAATAGGGTGTTTTTTTTCTCCAACTCATCACTGAAGTTGCCATGGGCATCAGCTAAGAGTTTGGGTTTAAATATCAGATTTCCCCTGCTTTGCTGTCCTTTTTAGCCATTCATATATCATTCAATTATTTTCTCTCCCCCCCCCTTTTTAAATGTTTTTGGTATTGTTCAGAATGCAACTAAATCCTGCACTCTTTCATTTATGCTTCATTTCATTTCCTTAGCTTAATGCTTGTTTCTGAGTACTCTAGGGAAAGATATATGCTTCTTGGCGAATATGCATCAATCATCACATTTTCCTTTCGTTCAAAAGAAAAATGGGTGGGGATGGGAAGCATAACAACACACTTCAAAATCGCCTTTTGAAATCATCAGCAGATTAATATTCTGCGAAACCAAAGCAACAATAACACAACCCTTTCCATGAAAATTATGCAGCTGAGAGCAAAACAATTGCAGGCACTACTGGGAACATGACTCTGACTGCTTGTTTCTAAGCATATGGTGCCTTTTTACTATTGACATGCTAAAATGTATTTTGTGTGGTGAAATGGCTTATGCATTTGTAGGAATATCTTAGCAGGGACTTGCAAACCATATCTTGACATTAAATGCATTTTATGTCAGGCGGTTAAACTGCATATGAGTTGAATTAATGAATCAGTTCAATCAGATTTTTTTTTTAAAAGTTAGAAGCCACAGTTGATAGAGTAGGAAACACTTTCCTTCCACTTTTCTATCTGCCCCTCCCCATCAAGACAATTAACTCCTCTGAGCTGGGCTGGGACATCTGGGACCCACCAGGGTATTGGAAGATTGATTTGGGAGAGCAGGGAAATCTAGTATGTCATCTCTGTATAAAGTAGAACTGAGCACAGCTGTCTTGAGAGAACAGGGAAAGGACACAGGAAAAACCTCGCATTCGAGATCTGCTTGTTAGCAGTGTGACTAAGAAAATGAACACTTATAGCCTATAAAATGAACAATTTATGAATTGGTTAGAATTTCACACCTCTTCTAATACTATTGTTTCAGACTGCCTGGTTTCAACCTCAGTAAGATTTATCTATCTATCTATCTATCTATCTATCTATCTATCTATCTATCTATCTATCTATCCAATTTGTCCCCACCCATCTCCTCCCTTCGGTGGACTCTGGGTGGTTTACAGTAATCAATTAAAACAACAATCATACAATGAATAAAATATACAATATAAAATTACAGTAATAAATAATATAAATCAGAGTAAAAATAAAAAACTCCAAGTGGCAAAAGAATCTAAAACAGTCCATGTGGGGGAGGAGTGGTCTATAGCATCCATCTCCATGTAGATCTATTCCCCTCTCCACCCCAAGCAAGGCGGCAGAACCAGGTCTTCAGACTCCTCCGAAAGGCCAGGAACGATGGGGCCAATCTCACCTCTGGGGGCAGCATGTTCCACAGGGTGGGCACCACTGCAGAGAAGGCCCACTTCCTGGACCCCGCCAAATGAAGTTGTCTTAGAGACTGGGTCCGCAGCACGCCCTCTCTGCACAATCTGGTGGGACAGGCTGATGTAATGGGGAAGAGGCAGTCCCTCAGGTAACCTGGCCCCATGCCATGTAGGGCTTTAAAGGTGATAACCAACACCTTGAATTGGACCCGAAAGCAGACTGGTACCCAATGCAGCTTGCGCAGCAGCAGTGTTACATGTGCCCTTCTGGGGGCACCAAAAACAGCTTGCGCGGCTGCAAGATCACACCGCTGTAATGTTTGCCCAGTCCAAATACTCAGACTCACAAGAGGTTGCTAAATGAAATCTGATTTATTAGGAAACTTGTGACAAGTACAGAGAAAGCTGAGAATGACAGAAAGCGCGCCAAATACAAACTAAAAACCCTCGCTGCAAACGTAACCCCTCCTCCCGCATGGCAGCATCAACACCACCCATCCCAGGTGCTGTTAACCGTCATCCCTTCTAGCCTGGGAAAGCAACCTTGAACACATGAGATAACCCAAATACATTCCAAGCTTGCAGCCAAGAGATAAGCATTTTAGTAGGAAGAACTGTCCTCCCTGCAAAGATGAAACACGCATCAGCTTAATGACATGCGAACCGTTACGATGTACTAAGCACATTGAAACGGCGAACATGACAACCGCCTACCCCCAACTCCCTGAGCAGATAGTACCAGTGCATTCCTTTCAGCTTCAGAGCTGCAAACTTTCAAAATAAAAAGGGAATTCAATGAAGAAACAGAAGTTTAGCATGACACATCCCATGCTCAGATGTATGCAGTTGATAGCCATATGCTCTCTGACTTTTTGTTTGGTGACCAAAGAAAAACACAAGGATCAGGGAGAATATCTCAGTTCAAATGAGCCTTCTCACCATCCAGGTCTAGATTACCTCCCCATTATTGGGCCGGGCTGAATATACTGTTCCCAGAAGGTTTGACCAGATATGGAACTTTCCAGCAGAGCTACTAGCATATGCTGCAAACCCCAGACTTGATGAAGCCTCCCATTGCCTTCATGAACCCAGCCTCCCATTGCCTTCATGGTCCCAGCACCTACCATTACCAGGCATTTTCAGAAGGTAAATACAGCAATGATGTAATCTGGGTTCCCCCGTGCCGTTCTGGAGCTGTGTGATGATTGTTGCCTCCTGAATATAATTCTGTAATATTCAAGTCTCCACTGAAAATTGCTCAGGCATTTCTGAGCTGTGTTGATTTTTACCAACAAGGGCTTGTCTAGTGATGTCATAAATATATATTCTGGGTAGCACATGTGCCAAGGTGCCTGGTAGTGGTTGGATGCCTCTCCTTCTGGTGCCTGCACTCTTACCTGCTTTCTAAAGCACTGATCCTGATGCCTTTAACTGCCCTTTCTTCATCTCCCATGGCTATATTGTACTTAACTTGCAGTCAAATAAGCCTGATGACACATTTCTGGATCTTTATCAGTGCTAGCACATTATAATGACTAGTGTGTTCTCAATAATCAGAATCTTGCTATGTTTTTATATTTTATTTTATTTTATTTTAGGAACAATCATAAGAGGCTCCCAAAAGACCCACACACACATACAGTCCTGATCCTTTAAAAAGAGCAATTACCTTCACAACTTATTTTATTTATTTTTAATTATTGGATTTGTAAGACTGCCTAGTTGTCAAACAATCCAAGGCAGCATACATGATAAATTAAAACTGTAATATAGCAGTGAAAGAAGAATCAAACAGCAAATAGCTGCCCAGAAAATTAAAAAAACTGAATCTGTCTTACTATACTAATGAGTTCATAAAGCACATGGCCCAGGGCCTACTGAAAGAGCCATATCTCTGTGGCTTTCCTGAAAGACAGTAAGGTTGGAGGCATGCAAAGGAATGCTGTTCCAGAGGGCAGGAACAGTAACAGAGAAGACATGCTTCTGGAGTCCATAAGATTACATTTCTTCTGTGAGAGGACCCAGAGCACACTGACCCTGCTGGACCTTATCATAAGAGCAGAGACAACAGGAGAGAGGCAATCTTGCAAATAACTAATCTCTAAGCCATGAAGGATTTTAAAGATAACCATCGATACCTTGAAAAGCACCCAAAATACAACTGCCAATCACCATAGGTCATGTGGTAGTGATGTCATATGGGCATATCAAGGTGTACTCACTATTTGCATCACCTCACTGCAGACCTGTGCATAGAGTACTGTAGCCCTATGCAGAGCTCATTGCAATAGTTCAAACAAGAGACTTAAGCCATGAGTGACTGGGAGATGGGCCTCCCCATGCAGGAAATTGGGCAGTTGATACATTAGATGTATGTGTGCAAAAGTCCTCCTAGACACATCTGCCACCTGCTCTTCAAGCAAGAGCCATGAGTTTTCTATTCAAATGGGAAAAGGTTATGCTCTTCTATCATGTTTAGGAGGAATCCTGGAGGTTAAGGGAACAGTGGGAAAACAGAATGTTACACAGTTCTGTGTTAAAAATTTTGTTCTCCAAATCAAGTATCCCCATTTTGGCAGACCTAATATGATCACATGAAAAAGCAGTTGTTATTTTATGTGCTGATCCTATTTTACTTACATAACTGGTGGAAAGGTACAAGAACAAGGACAAAGGAAAGGTAACCTAAACCAAAGGGAATAAGCATGCTGAAAGATTTGTCTGTTCTATTCAGTCCTGCTTGATTGCATTTTACCTTCGTATTTTTTCCTGTTGACAAGCAAAGCTTGAAAGTAATAAGTGCCGCATGAATTAAATACATCACAGTTGACTGCTTGGATACTGGAGAAGCTTCAAACCAATCTGGGTTCTATCAATGTGCCGCTATTGATTTCTGTGCCTTGACATAAAATGGCTAAAAAACAAATTATTGGTGGGGGGCAACCTAATAAAAGTTAATTTTCTTGTTACAACTCTTTCTCACCCAGCTAAAATAATGCTGAACTTGTAAATAAGTTTACACTTGTATTCTATCAGCAATGTTAAAAGACTCTCATTCAAAGAGCTAGCCCTGTATTATCAGCAATAAAACTTATTGCCATCAAACCATGCATATTTGATTTTGACATGGTCCCCTAACAGAAGACAAAATGTTTCTGCTCTTTTTCTTACAAGTATTTTATAAGAACAATATTGTGCAGTTTCTATCTATCATCTATCTTCTCTGTGTTAACAGTAGAAGGTCAAATCTGTTGTGTGGTTTTCAAACGTAATTCCAAGGAGCATTGGTTCTTCAAAAAAGTTCTTTATCAGGACCACCTTATGTCATTTCTGCCATTTCCAGCTTTCCGTTTCCAATATTTAGCCACAGGAGAGTTTGGGGGACATTGTAGATTAGGGTTTTATACTTTAATAGCAGGTATGGAATATTATTGTGTATGTTTACTAAAGTCATTCTGGTTGAATTCAGTGGGGTTTATTCAAGGATGACCTCTCAAGCCTCACAATGAAAAGGAAATTATCACCCCAAAATAAGGCAAAACAAGATATAAATCTGAATTTTATTTACACATGCTAACTTTGGAGCAACCTTTACAGGGAATGTTTTGGATGCCAAAAATAAATTGCCTCAAATCTTGCAAAACTGATAAATCTCATGAAATTGTAGCTATCATCCTCCCAAAAATCTCATGTGAGGTCTTGTTTCTCATATGGGATTGCTAAGTCAAGAGATTCAGAGATTTTGGCCTGTTAATTTTTTTCTTCCAAATTATCTTAATATAATTTGGTAGGTATGTGGGTCCATTGGAGAGCAAATTAACATCCTGACACTCAAATCCTGTGCTAACATATGTAACATATGCAAACAGAGACTGCAATTGAGCATTTCAGGAGCTGCAAGTTTCCCACCTGTGTGGTGGTCCTTTGAATACTTCCCCTATTTTGGTTACTGTAACAAGTAGTAGTACTGAATTTACTTTGGCTGATTGAAAAACCTTAGCAGTATGGATTAATATTTGGATGAGATCCCATTGGGCAATAGACTAGAACAAGATAGGTACTAATAATAAATAAATAAATAATAATATTGTTGCCAAGAAGACTACACAGACTTGTCCAGGAACTCACTAGGATTCAAGTTCAACTTAAAGGAGATTTTACTTTTTACCACTATACTTTATACAGAAATATACTAAATCTCTCTGCAGTGTAAAATAGAAGACATCAATGATCTGTCCATCCCAAAGCTAACCACAGATGGACAAGAAAAGCAGTCTTTTCTGACATAGAATTCTCCAGATATGTTTGACTCCAATTTACAGGCAAATCATTTTCTTGCAGCTGAAGAAGAAGGGAACAGAAATATAAAACATATGCCCAGTTGGAGAAAGCTGAAATAAAGGATGCTCTTAAAGAGAAGATTCTCCACTGGCAGCTGTTCTAATAAAGGACTGTAAAATAGATCACATGGCCATATTTACTTTTTCCATGTAGGAGTGCAAAGGATTTCAGACTTTGTCTTTCTCTGCATGGAAAAATTTTGCCTGAAAAAATGTTTTTTGAAGGCATATTTAAATTATCACCAGTTCCTATAATTAGAACCTGTTGGGACTTCCTTGAAATACAAATAACAGTTTAGTAACCCCACAAGATCAAAATAGGGAGAGAAAGAATAAAATTCCGCATTTGTTCAGGTTTTTCCACACAAGGGAAAGTGTCAAGTCTGGCCAAGAATTTCAGATTAGGGCTAATCTAGTTGCATGGCTCTTACTCTCAAATGGATCGGATTTTCATTTTCAATTTCTCCCTCTTCTTTATTTTTAATCACAAACTTTCTCCTAAAGAAAAGATTGCTCTTATTTTTGGTACATTTTTGTAGTTATTCTCCCAGAATGATGCTTCTTAAAATGTTATACCAAAATTTACTTGCTAATTTTCCCCTGAGAAAATTACACAATCGTTAAAACATTAAAGATATTTGTCTAAAAATGTTGTGTGCTGTAAAGGTCTGAAAGTTGAAAGGAAACATTTATTTACATGTGATAAAACCTTTAAAGCAGCTTTCTCCAGCCTAATAGCCTTTCAGAATTAAAAGCCTGGCTAGAAATTCTAAGAAATGATGTCTATCATGTCTGAAAAGCAGTTGGCAGGAGAGATTACAAGTAATCCTTAAAATAACTTTAAAATTACTGATTCTGCTTGACACAAGTTTTGAGACAGATCAAATTTCTGTTACAGTATCTTTTTAATAGTGATTCAAAACAAACTGGAAGACAGAAAGCAGGTGTCTCTGTCTCTATGTCTCAGAATCAGATAATACATGAAATATGCATCATGCAGTTCAGCTCCCTAAGGGCCCAGCAGGGGGTAGCAACCGGCTAATGTTGTCTGGATTCAGAAGGTAAGCAGGATTGTGTCTAGTTAGTGACTGAATAGGAAACATCCATGTAACACCAATGCTATACAGTATATTGGGAGTCAAAGGACTATTCCAGAAAAAGGTAATAGTAAAACCCCTCCAAAGATCTCCTTAAAATCCTATATAGATATACTCATGAACTCACAAAGACTCAAGTTTCACATCATTTTTACTGTCTTCCAATGTATTTATTATTTATGCAAAACTAAGGTCCTAATTCAGAGCAGAACAGAAGTTGAAGTTTTCCTTCTACATCTACATCCAAATCTATTTCACATCGCAGTTGGAGATCATTGGTGGCAGTGGACTTGATGAGTTGCCAGCAATTCAAGGCAGGATTTGGCTGGGAAGCAATGATTCAACTTCCACTCACCGTGTGTTATGATTCCAATCTATGCTATGGGTTCCACACATATTTTAGTGAAGAAGAAGAACATTCAGAAAGGGACACTAAGTATTTAAGTTTTTACTTGCAAGCAGCATCTGATTAATGGCCAAGAATGCTGATAAATCACACAAGTCACAGTAGATACATAGCCATGGTTTTCTGTTGTCCCACAACCAGGAGGAACTCCTGTTGCGTAAATCCTGCTATCTCTGCAGTCCACCCTTAACCATACATGAAACAGAAATATGCTATGCTGCTCTCCACACAGTGATTGGTGGCTTCCCTAGTTGAAATGTGATTTGTCACCAGTGGTGGAAAAAGCTGCCACCATACAAAATGTGTGCTGGGACAGTGCTTATACCGTCTAGATGCTCAGCCCAATCATTTTTACCCCCCCAAAATGATTGGGCTGAATGGAGTTTTGACACTATATGGCATTAAAGAGTTGGTCTCTTTTAATTACAATCTACTGGCCCCCTAGATTTGTCCTGCTTGGCTGTTGGCAGTACATCCAATGCTTGATCTTGGGATTTTGGTATGTAGAAGAATTTTCTTAAAATGAAAGTGTTCTCTTAAATGCAGGCTGAAGGAGAATTAGATTGAGACTACCAATCTTTCTTTGATCCCTTTTTACATCCCTTTCTATTTATAACAATACAGGATATAGACAAAAGTATGCACAAAGTTCCTTATAGGTCTTATAAATGCTAAACACTGACTCCTTATTCATAATGATTCTACTTTTGGTAGCCAACCCAAACCAAGCATGAGGCAGGACAGAGAAAGGAAACTTGTACAGAAACTACTCCATGGCATTCTGCTCTGTTCTTTTTCTGTAAGACCTCTGGCTTGTTATGTCCTATAATCTTCTCATAATAGTATCCCTTTTTAGGCACTTAAACACGATGTTGTGTTCATGTAGGCTCACATACTTCCAGCTGGCATCCTTGAATGTCCATGCTATGTTCCTGGGATCAAACTTTTTTGTTGGTTCTAGGAATTACTCCAGTTCTAGAAATCAATACAAGTACAACAATCTGATATTGACTTCAGGGTTTTGTAGTTTTGCTTCTGCTGTTCGATGGTCTGCCACTCCAACACAGTATCGGTGGCCTTTGGCTTCCTCTTTTATCACAGTCTCTTGAGACATGAAGCCTTTTTTTCATTTTCCAGAAATAACAATAACCTGTTCTCTTGCCTCTGCAGTATTAGATGAAATGTCAGTTGCTCACTACATTTTTTATATAAGCAAATACATAGCCGCTATAACAGCAGCAACGTACTGCAATGTGATGGTTTATAAGTAATGCATCTAAACCGTGTTAACCCTATTAAGTAAAGCTACTATGAAACATAAAAATAAAACAGATCAGATCAGATCAATCAAGGAAATATGCTTGGTCCTTGCTAAATTCAACACACATGCCCATACACCAGCCAGATTCTATAATGGTGTCCTTGGCTTCAGGTCAGGAAGTATATTGCTATATTAGATTTCTAGATAACAGGGTTGGTGGAATGAAACAATCAAAAAGCAGGGTTTCCTTGGAGGCAATATAGATAAGTAAAAAGGCATCAGCTTGCTGGAATCACTTAAGAAATTGCACTGACCGGTCATAAACATTAGATGTAAATGAAATAGGGCACTTGGCACTGCCACCAATTTCACTTGCAAACCCTGGGAGCATTTTGAAGGCATTCCACAACTGTTTTTGCTTCTGCTAACAAGGGAGGGGAGGGGAATTGTCAGTTTCATCTCTGCTCCTTTTGTCTGAGCCTGAAGTTCAGGAACTGGCAGGAGGAGTAAGGCAAATGTGTGTATGTACACACACACACACACAAACACAGACTTATATCCTGCATTTCATTCAGGAGCTCAAAGCAGTGTATATAGTGCTCTCTCCTCCTATTTTTCCCTACAACAACAACAACACCCCTAATGAGGCAGTGGTAATCACTAGGCAGGGTGTCAAAAAGTCTAGATGGTGGCCACAACCATGTGATGGAAGGCCTCCTGTTTTACATGCATTGCATCTAAAACAGGGGTAGCCACCATCTTTAATTTTTCTGGTCCCTGCCCCAGACAACCCTGCTGTGAGGTTGCGTGAGAATGACTGGCTCAAAGTCCCCTTCTGTGACTGACAATGGAATTGAACCTAGTGCCACTCTAACACCTTAACCACTGCACCACTCTAGAGCAGTACAAAAATGACCTTGGAGAAAATATGTGGCAATTGTTAGTAAAACATGAGCTTGGCTTAGGGAAATAAGAAAGTGTGAGAAAGAAACTAAAGACTGTCCCAGCTTGACTATCTTTGGTTTAAGAGGGAGGGAAGGTAAATGCTGTCATGATTCAAGAACTCAAGATTAAAGCCCTTCAAGGTAGGCCAGGTCAGGAAACTTACACCACAGTAAATACTAAAACTCTACTTTATTGATATAGGCTATACTATCAGATTCTTGAAAGCCTGACAGTGTTTTCCACCAGCACCACCACAACAAACCAAAGAGAGTCAGTGCAGGGCAATATTATTTTTTTTCCCTCACACTTTCCTTGTTTCCCTGGGCTAAGCTCATGTTTTACTAACGGTTGATGCACATATTCTTCAAAGTTATCTCTGTGCTCCTTTATACATGTACCCATCCACCCACACAAACACACAACTCTCCCATGTTGCTGTAGCTTCAATTAGACTGCAGAACTTGAAATGAATCTGCTCAAGTCTCCAATATTGCTTACATCAGAGGAACACAGAGTCACAGCTGCTTTCAGACTGGCACAGAACCCTCATAAGCAGGTGCCCATAGAATGCTTCAGACATGAGAATAAATATTTAATAATGAGGCCAAAGCTTATTGGTCTGGACTGATTCTTTTTTCTATATTTATCCCAATCTTTAAATACACTGCTTATTATTACATAATCACTTATGAACTGTTTACTGTGTTTGTATCAGTCCAAAGATATTTTTGCCAGTCATCTGGAAGTCCTACCTCCTCAATAACATAGCCAAGGCATAAGGTATTACAATCCAATTTATGATCCAACTTAAACAGTTAATTTGAAATTTGAAGCTGCCAGACTGCCTCATTGTTGTTGTTTTTTTAGTCTTATACTCTCTTGAATTTAATCCTCAGTCTCTTATTGGACCAAACATAATGTGTTACTTGCCTCTGCCAGTCACTGAATGCCTTGTTTTCAGTTGTTACTGGAATCATTTCTTAAGTCAATTTTACATAACTGCTGTTACATTTTTTCGTATCTGTGAATATTTATTTTTAAATAGGTCTTTATTATTTTGTGTAAAATAATTTTTTATTTATTTATTTATTTATTTATATTTCAAATGTAGTCACCACTATCTCACTCAAAGAGTGACTCTGGGCAGTTTACAATACAACAAGCATAAATACTAACTTAAAATAGAATAAAACAATGTACTCAAATAAATAATATCCTAGGTATTTGACCTTTTTGGCATTGATGCTGAACCTTTTCATTTGAAAAAATGTACTGCTTTTCTTTCTTAAGTTCCATGTCAACATTTGTGTTTATCCTTATTAATCCAATAACCTGACACCAAACCATACTGCTGTATGTATTTAATTATTAATTCTAAAGAGTTCTTTGCCTGAGTACAGTACATCATCAGTACATAATTTCAATGTATGTTCTTGAAGTTTTAACTTAATCCTGAAATTTTGCCTTCTTGACCTATTTTCTTTACCAGTGGCTCTAATGCAAATAAGAATAAGGAGAAAAGAAACAATCCTGTCTTTTCCTGTTTATTATGATTCATTGTTGTGTGTTAAAAAAAATTCCTGCTGACTATTATCTTGGCTTTTTGCTCTTTATAAATACTGTGTATCCATGTGAAAAAGTTAGAGCCACAATTAATCTTTTTCAGAACTGTAAGCATGAAAGACCATAACAAATTATCATTAGTTTTTCTGCATCGAGAAACATATAGCCTCCTTCTTGGGTTTTTTAAATTTATAGTATCGATAACATTCAAAATATATCTGATCTTGCTCCCATGGAACAAATCTTAAAAAAATTGTTCATGCTCTTTGCACGTATTGCTGTACAAAGCTTAGGCTGCATTCAATAATGAAATGGATCTATACAATGCTGGACAAGTTGAATTGTTTCGTACTTTGTGGATCAAAGTTTCTTTCTATGATCAAGTAAGTTCTGGGTGTTCTTGAATCTTTCTTTGGATTAACCAAAATTCCAAGAAAAGTCTTATACTATATTGCAGAAATACCATCAGGTCCTGGAGTTTTCTTCAATTTCAGTAGTAGTAATTATTTATTATGGTTGGTCGCACAGTCAGCCAGTTGTTTAGACTGGATACGGCATTTTTATTCACCTATTGAGTTGTTATTGTTATTGTTATTGTTTCATCTTCTCTTATGAGTTTATTAAAACTTCCTTTTGTTGCTATGTAAATTTTGTAAATTTTTTCAAATACAGGTAGTTCTTGGTTAACAACCACTCGTTCAGCAACTGTTTGAAGTTATGACAGCGCTGAACGAATGGTGGTTACAACTGGTCCTTGAAGTTCTGGCCATCCCAGCACCCCTGTAGTCATTTGATCACAATCTGGGCACTTGGCAACCAGCTCGCACGTACGACAGTTGCAGTGTCCCATAGTCACGTGATCATGATTTACAACCTTCCCTGCTGGCTACCCACAAGCAAAGTAAATGGGGAAGCTGGCAGGGCCGGTTGCAACTTGCTCGAGTAAGTGTCCCCCATGCGTGCACCCTCCCAAAACCCATCTGCACTAATGCCGTGCTGGCCTCACTGGCCACCCACACACTCTCGCACACCCTCCGCAAGTTCCACGGCTTCCCCACCCCTTGTGCACCCTCCCCAGCCACTCACACACCCCTTGTGCAGCAACCCTGAGCCTTGCTGCGGTTGTGCCATGCCTCCCCCACCACCCATACACCCTCACACACCTTCCCCAAGACTCACTGTGCTCAGGCCATGCCTCCCCTGCCACCCATGCACCATCGCACACCCTCCCTGAGCCTCACTGCCCTTGCGCCACACCTCCCCTGCCACTCGCACGCCATCCCCAGCCACCTGCGCACCCTCCCCCACCTAGCAGCAGCCACCCCAAGCCCCACCATGCTTGTGCTGTGCACCCCTGGCCACTCATGCACCCCCTCACTCCATCTCCACCCAGCAGCAGTGACTTACCTGCATGCCAGCCTGCTTGCAAGCTGCCTGGCACTTGCAACTTTGGTCAGCCAGCAGGAAGTTACAAGGAGGTGCTTGCTTAATGATCCATGATCCTCACTTAACAACAGCAATGGGGAGTGCCAGGATTGCTGTTGCCAAGCGATGCAGTCATGTGACATCATGCTTTATGACAGCATTGCTTAGCAACCAAAATTCCAATCCCAATTGCCATCATAACTCGAGGACTACTTGTATCCTTCAATCTTTTATGTTTAATCTTGAGTAATATTTATCAAATTGCTCCATCATCTCCCTTATGGAAACATGCCTACTTCCATCCCAAATACAAGTAATAGTTCTTTTACCTTGTTCCTTAAGAATTTGAGAAGCTAGCAATTTATCTGACTTGTTGCCTTTTTCAAAATATTTCTGTTTTAACAAAAGCAGATTTCATTTTAAGGAAAACTAAGAATAGTCAAACAAATATCCTGGATCTGAAAAAAAAAACCCAGATTTTAATAAACTCATCACAATAAGTTGCATCCCACACAATATCTGTAATGATCTGAAGCCAGCTTTCATACATCTTTATGTACAGTATGACAAAAATGACAACTTAAAGGCACAATAACATTTCATATTCCATTTACAACAAAAAGAGAGCTTGCTTTAAAATATATTTGCTTAGCTGATATCAGAGTTCTTGTCTGCTTAAAAGGGGAAAGCATAATAAGCCTCTGGGTACCTAGGACCAATATAAAAAAATGTGTCCAATGGTTTTGACTGATCCTGATCCATGTTCTCTATGTTTGCTAATCTAAAGATGGGGCTAGACCCAAAGGATAAAGTTTTGATTTCAGACAATATTTGAGCATGGAAAGCCACACACTCCTCAACCTTCAGCATCCCCATCTCCAGCCAAAGTATAGCATGAGATGAACATGCTGCTTATAACCCTGGTTTTGAAAATGTGGATTGTACATGCTTTAATCAACTTCATATACAGGTCTAACTGATATCCATAAAGGAATGGGACTAGCACTTTGGCCACAAACAGCTCAGGATGACTCTGGCAATCCTATTTCCCTTTCCATAAAAGAATCTCCAGATAATTGTCCTGGTCTTTGGGGCAGTCAAGGTCATCTGGTCTACCAACTGTGAGGTTTCAGCCCACTTCCGGCCCCAGAAATGAAACTTAGCCAGAGCCAGAAGGGGAAAATGAAATTCATCAGGAGGGACTCAAGAGAAGCTGAATCAGGAAGTGACTCAGCAGAGTGGGAGAATTTGCAGATGCGGATTGGCAAACTCCGGAGGGGGATTTGAATTCTCCAATCAGCGCTTGAGACAGAAAAGCAGAGAAGCACATGAATCAGAGAGCAGCCCGATTTTCTCTCCCTGCAGGACAGAAAAAGTGCTGAAAGGATCACCTTAAAAAGCAGACGCGCGAAGAGCAAGCTGCCAGAGATAACCAATCCTTCAAGCTCACAGCACTTGCGGAAGAGTCCTTACCTGCATCAGAAGCCTTGCCTGTAGCCAGCATAGAACCAGTGCCAGTGTCTTCTACCTCCGTGGATCTGCCTTCTGCACAAACTGCTCCAGTTGAGTCTCTCCTTGCCATCCCTGCTGAGCACAGTCTCACGTTTAGCTCTGGACCTTGTCGCTGCACTTCAGCGTGACCCAGCCTTGCTTCAAGTCCTCAGCCTTGCTTGGATTCTCCAATCCAATCCAGCCTTGTTTCCAGCTCTCAGCCTTGCTTTGGCTCTCCAGTCCAGTCCAGCCTAGCCCCCAGAGCCAAGCCTTGTCTAAGGGTTCCAGTTCAGTACAGCCTAGCCTCCACGTTCCAGACTGAGCCTGTCTGTGTGCCAGTCTAGAGAACCTTGCCTTCAGCTTCTGCCTTGCCATGCAATCTAGCATCATCAAGCCAGACAGGTTCGATCAGAGAGTTAGCCAAATTCTGCCTTGCTGTTCCGCTTATGTCTGACCCTGCAGCCTTGTCTGTTCATCTGCCCTTGCCTGAGTGGTCTTGACTGAGATTGCTTGCCTGTTTATTCATTGACTTTTACTGTTGTAAATAGTTGTTTTAAATAAAGAGTTTGGTAATACTTCTGTCTGGTCACCTCATAGTCTGAACAGGACACCATCTTTGTAGACCTGTATTAAAGACTGTTCCTAGGTACATAAAGGCAAGCCCTTTGAGCTCAAAACATCTTTGTTCTGAGTTTTTTTTCTTGTGATTTTTTTTCATCTTAACAAGTTTTACAGAAAGAAATAGAAAAAAATACAAAATAGAAAAAAAACCAGGAAAAAGTATGAAAAACTACAAAAAACGCACTATCAAACTTAACAAAAGATTTTAAAAAAAAGAAAAGAGGGAAACTATCAATATACATTACATATTAATCAAATATCAAACAGGTTTCTAAATCCATTTTAGAAAAAAGTTAAAAATAAAATTAATAATTCTCTAACATTACAAAATATCATAAAATCTATGCCACAGGAAAAAAAAACATTTCTTCAGGGTTTATTGGTGGATAAAATTGCCTTTTCAAAAATAGATAAGTAACACATCTCTTGAATCAAATCCTTATTATCAGGAATACTATTAGTTTTCCAATTTCACAAAATAATTCTCTTAACAATACCCCAGGTACAAGTTACAACCATAACTGTTCAAAAATAGTCAGATTCCAAAGTTTTGGGACATAATTTAACATAATATTAACATCTTTAACATTAAAAAGTTCCCCATAAATCTACTTATGTATATTAGATATTATTGCCAAAAGATGTCAGTAATTCAGAAGACCCAGTTAAATCAATCAATGACCTCTCAAAGTTTTGACATTACCAGCAGAGAAAATCTGGTATCCATCATTTTGAATACATTCTTTATAGTGTTTCAGTAAGCTTGAGACAAAATATTTTGATGAATCACTTTTAATTTTAAATCCACTAAAGCAAATTTAACATTTTTAAGACCTGCAACCATTGATGTCCCATTATTGGGTACTCCAGTTCTTCAATCCATGACCCGTAAATGTCCTTAATGTCAACTTTTAAAATGTTTTTTATTTTTTTTTCCATTTTTTTAATTTTTAATTTTTCAAGATATAATTAAGACACATAATGCAGAGTAAAATTTTTGATACATCAACTCCATCAGGTCTTCAACACTTCAGGTTTCTCAGGTGCAGTGAAAGCATCTTGTCCATACTGAGACATTAAAACATGCTTGTGTTGGTTATATCACCACTCTTGTGAATTAGGGAGACAAAATTTCATCTGAAGTCAAGAAAAATCTTTAAAATAGTCATTACCAAACAATTGGTTTAAAGTATGCATTCCAGATCTGGACTATTATAATTAATTAGAAGTTGGGCTTCAAGTCAGTATTCATTAAGGGCTTTGTGAAGCTAATTGTAGATTAATACTATCATGGCATTATCTGCATAAAGTAAAATAAACATTTGCTTTCCTACTTATTTGGAAGCTTGTATAACCAAATAATTGAGATGATTCACCAGTAAATTAACATAGAAGTTGAAAAGTAGGATGGACTACGATACAGCCCTCCTTTTCTATTAGAACAGGGCTAGAAATGAACTTTAGAGGGACGCAGTGGCGCTGCGGGTTAAACCGCTGAGCTGTCGATCGGAAGGTCGGCGGTTCGAAACCGCACAGCGGGGTGAGCTCCCGTTGTTAATCCCAGCTCCTGCTCACCTAGCAGTTTGAAAACATGCAAATGTGAGTAGATCAATAGGTACCGCTTCGGCGGGAAGGTAACGGCGTTCCGAGTCGTCATGCTGGCCACATGACCCGGAAGTGTCTATGACAACGCCAGCTCCAAGGCTTAGAAACGGAGATGAGCACTGCCCTCTAGAGTCGGATTCGACTGGACTTTACGTCAAGGGAAACCTTTACCTTTACCTTAGAAATGAACTTTAGAGTAGCTTCTGACCCCCAGTGTTGTGTTTTCATTTGTTTCTTATAACTAATTAGTGGCTTGCAATTGCCAGGTGTAGAGTTCTTAAGCATAGTGCACAGTTTGACTTCAAAATCAAATACAGACCTGAAATCAATAAAGGCTACATGTAGGGCTATTCCAGTTTAGTGTTGTAGTGTATTAATTAACCATGGGCTAGAATACAAGGCTTAGGTGGCAGAAGAAGCTAATGGAAAGGGACCATAAGATGGAGGATGTTCCTCAAGAAATAGATATTAAAAGCATAGTTGGAAATCATTCCAATGAAAAAGACAAAATGGAAGACAAAAAAATAAGCCAATATTGCTACCTGAAAGCTGAGTGAAGAACTGAACATACAGCACAAGAAATGGAAAGAGGCCAGATCACAAAGGAAGAGTAGAAAGCAGAATTATAGATCTGCTCTCAGGAAAGTTAAAGTTCAGAAATAACTAAGGGTAGCAAAGGACACTAAGAATAACAAAAAGGGGCTTCCTTAGATTCATGGATTAAATGGAAGATTCTCTTTTTTCACTGGGATGTGTCTATATTAAGTTTATATTACAGTGTTCATCTGTTTCTGGCAGTGAAATGCAGGGAAACTGTGTCATCAGTTTTCTTTCAGAGGGAGCTCTGAGGGCTGTGAAGAGGAGATTTAAGGGCTGCAGTAGCCCTCAATCAATGGTTACCCAACTGGATTAAACAAATGATGTTGTAATTCAGCCTAAACTTCCACATTGGGTTGATTGGGAGTAAGGTTTTATGAGCAATTTGAAAGAGGTTAATTAGGGGTCCCCTATCAAGGCTACAAACATGAGGACAACCACTAAGTGGCAGCAATATGTCATAGCATCTATTTGATGCCATCTGGTAGTCACCCATGTGTTTGCAGCCCAAACACCTGAGATATCCAGACAGATAGGATATACTGTCATTTAATAGAAGAGAATATATGTAGTTCAGGGTTGAACTGTGGAGTCAACAATACCCTAATCAAGGAACTACCAAGGAGAAAACCACACCCCCACCAACACTGGGAGGGCAAGCTACTGTATATAAACAGGGAGCAAAGCACTAGCACTGATGGTGTTGCCTAGTCAGGTAATGAAACATCTGCAAGCAAACAACCAAGCTCAGAGAGCACCAAGGACTCCTTCTTGTCATTGAAGTCATCAGAGTTGCTGAGGGCTCAGCACAATAGACTGTGCCTAGGAAGGAAATGGCTCTAAAGATAGTCTGAAGAAAAATTTATAGAGAAATAGACACTTAGGTCTCTTGTAGCAAAGGTGACAAAAAGACTTGGGACATCTGAAGAACTAATATGTTTATCAGTCTTTAAAGTGCCTCCAGATCCTTTCTGTTATTAAGGTGCACATAGTTTCTAAAGTGCTACAGCTAAAACATATTACAAAAACCCAAGTGTTCTCTGTCCCCTGGAATCAAGAGTGGGTTTGTAAGTCCCACAGAAGGCATTTTTCTCCTGCGTGGCTGATCAAATCCAATTTATATAGCAGAGTGGCTTGTAATGAGACATAGTGCAGGTGTGAGGCAACACATCATAGAAACTTTCCTGACAGAGGTGGGAAATTTTATCATTCTATGCTATGGCTGAGGCACGTTAGCTTCACCACCAGGGAGGGAGATGCCTGTCAAGATTGTAAGCAAACTGAATTGCTGTCAAGTGCAGCCTGCAGACAACAGATGATTCTCATACACCATTTATTTTATCTCTGAGTATTCCAATCTGTTTTGTGTTGTCTCTGTGCAAACTGTGAGGCTTTTCTTTAAAACAAAAGGACTTCTAGACATTGCTGTAATTAAAATGCTATTCCCACTCACAAAAGCTTTTAGTCCTACAAATGCCATCTTCCACTCCCCAGTTTATTAAAACTTTTGTTCACTTTAACACTCAAACCACACACAAACTTCTGCCATTATTTTCTGAGTGATAAAAGCTGAACGGCTGTTCCAAAGAAAAGGCAAATATCTTTGCTCAATAACACATATAAAAGCTTGATTGAATTCTGCTGGAGGATGTCATCCTGTCAGCAGAATTGATTCTTAATAGCCCTCCCCATCAGTCTGCCCTATAGAGGTGTGTACTGGATATAACATAGTAGTGTGCCATTAAAAGCAATTGCATTCTGATGTCAGCTCTACAGACTCTGATCTGGATAGAACTCTAAGAGATCAAGAAAAGTAAGACAAGCCATTAGCATCTTTTGTCTTTCAAATTAATGGATGACATTTTTTTTAGTTTACTCTATTGTGAGGTGGCAGAAGGTGCTGCTATTGTTGGGGTTTTGTTTGTTTTTCTGTTATATATGTCTCCATCACCCCATCACTTTGCAAGCCTCTTTGGCTACTTACGTGTTTTCATCTAAAAAAGCCTCATGAGGTTTTTCCTTGGGATTTACCTGGAATGTAGACAGCTGGAGAAGGTACAGATTATGCTACAATCAAAGAAAAAGTTATTTATTTAAATATTTCTACAACACTTGTCCTGCATGATTGCAAGGTGGCATTATTCCATATTAGCATGTATTCAATTAAATGTAAAATACAATGAACGTAACATGATTGTAGTAGCTGAGCAGATCTTTTTTTAAAGAATTTTATTGAGTTTGAAACAAGGATAAAAACTACAAAAAAAGAAAAAAACTACAAAAAGAAAAAACTAAAAATGTGTAAAACACAAGAAAAAAGAATTTTGAAGATTACATAAAGAAGTGTCAAGGGTAGCCCTTACCTCAAATAAGACACGGACTCACTTAGAGGGTCTAAGGATTTCCGAGTTTATTGAGGTAGAATGCATATGGAGAAAAAAGACGAGAATGGGGGTGTGGTGGCAGGGTGCCCCATTTATACTTTAGTGGCAGACCTTGCTCTCCTCCACCCCCCATTGTCCCAAAGCCAGGTCCGGATGGTGCTTAGCGCCAGTATCGCTCTCTGATGGGCTTTCCGGGCTATCTCCGATGTCTTCTCTTTGTTTCCTTGCCTCCGTCCGGTGCAGGTGCGTCCCCCAGGGTAATGGGTGGGAGTTCCCCGATCCGTTGATGGTTTCCATGTCCTGTTTGAGTTGCTTTTCTATTATGTGTTGATGGGTTTTGGATTATGTGTGCTTAAGGGATTATGTGTTTGGTTGATGGGACAATGGTTATCCCTTCCTCTTTCCTGATGTGCATGTTCCCCGTTGTGATGCACTTATGCCTTGCAATGGGGAACATGACAGAAGTGACTTTCAACAGCAAGAATACAGTATACAGTACAGCAATTTCCATAGTAGTTGAGCAGATCTAAATGGGTGAAGAGTTGCTCCTGAGGATTCAGATCCCAGACTGTCCTCATTGTCTCTTCCCTCTACTCCAAGGGAACACACTATATTCCTGTTCCTTCAAAAACTTACCCAGTCCATAAGTTACTTATTTTCCAAATCCAGGAGACATACCTCCCTAGGACCCTTCCATCTTTCCAGGGGATTCTGATTCAGTTATTGTCCCCCATCCCTTCCATCACTGAGCTATGCATATGAACAGTCTTTCTTGATTCAAAAATAAAAAATTAAATAACATATTGTAGAATACTGATAATACCATCTTTCATCAGATGATTATGTTACTGGTTTTATATAGCTATTAAATAGTACTGGGGCAAGATGATACTTTGTGATATACTCTTATTAATGCCAAATATTTATACTCAATATTATGTGTTTATGATCCACAGAGCAGGAGGAGTAGAACAACTGTAGAATAATGTCCACTAACATCCCTCATGGTCAGATACTATGGTCAATCATAACAAAAACCACCAATAGATGGGGGGAAAGTAACAGGATTGCATTACCCATATTCCTCTCCTAGTAAAAGTCATCTATCAAAGCAACTGAGTCTGATTCAGTTCCTAAACCAGATCTGAACCCATAATTATATACTGTAGGTATAAAAAAGTTTGAGCAACTGTGAGCAACTGGAGTTGGACTGCCATTGTCAAGTATCTTGCCCAAGGTTATGACCAAAAAGACAATTGTTATTTATCTATTTTGGGTTCAAAGCAGGTTTCTTCAAGAGGAGATGCACAACTGCATCTTTAAAAGCAGTAACAATCACTCCTTAACTAATGGTGCATTCAGTACAATCTAAATCCAGCAAGCCACCTTCAGACAAGTTTTAATTAGCCATGGTCAATGCATATGAGATCACAGGGCTTGCCCTTACAACAGCAAGCACTCCCAAGGTGACAAAAACTGGATCTAATCTTACAACACAGATAGTGTACTGGCAATCCACTCAATTCTTAAAGTCAGGCCTCCCAGAGAAACAGCCAATGTCTGGATGATAAATCCTCACAGGGTGAAGCTGCAGATGCTTCAGAATCTACAAACAGAAAAAGTTGCCTTAAGGCTAGACGCGTTGCTGTCAGGAATGGTGGAGAAATAGGAAAGTGATTTTAAGTTAAAATCAGTTTCTCTCTCACTTGCTTCAACTCCATTTTTTCTCATACATATTCCTTGGTCACTTCACATAACTAAAGTCAGTGCAGGAATTCTGCATAGAATCCAAGACAATTTCCTCAAGCTGGAAATGACAAAAAACATTCAATCCATGCCTGAATTAGTTAAAATCTTAGATTAAATGTCATCATAGGCAACAGACTCTATCTACATGGGTTCTATCATACACAAGTATAAATTAAACTATGATTCTACCACATACTATTGAGTTGCAGAAACAAGCCAATGTGATTGATGTCACACTGAAAAATATAAAACCCATTTATTAAACTTGATTCTATCTTTAGGCAAAGCAACAACTTTTTTAATATTTGATAAGCAGAACTCAAGAGAAACTGAAAAACTGGTATTAACAAAGCTAGCACACTTGTCTTGTGTGACACTGAGTTAGCCTGTAAAGGTATTGTTGTAATATGGATTTTGATTTTTAAATCAGCTTCCACTTGAGTAACAATGCATCACTATGATTGCTGGAAAATAGATAAATCCTCAGATCTTCAAAGGGAAGCACAGAAAGACGTTTCCTTTACTCTGCTTCTTCATTTTGAAATAGGAATAAAAAGCTCTTTTAAAAAGTTTGTCAAAAAGTTTGGTGGTTGTCTTATTGCTTAGATAACATTTAACTATAAAATTGCTGAACACTATTAGATGGTTTTATACCATGTACACAATTTCCCATAGCACATGTGAGATGGAAGAATTAGGTAAGTGAGTTCCTTTATAGTGTTACCAGATAAGACATTTTTTCCTTCAATACATCACATGAAAGATTAAGCCTCCTTGTTATACTTTATCCTATAAATGTATAGGATGGAGAAGTAAATAAAAGATGATGCAAAATTATCATTGTCAATTATGACCTGTTATGATATGCAAAGAAGCTTCTAATCATGTAACACATTCTCTTTTTTATTGTTATACTTCCAGGTCATTACACAGTGAAGCATTGCTTTGTGTCACACAGCAGAGTGTAAACTGGCCCATGAATTTTAATTCCGATTTATAGCAGACTGAATTATAAGTTCTCACATATATTGCTGTCTCTACCTAGAGTCCCCTGTAACTCACTGCAGAGACAGGCAAAGACACTGATGTGACAGACAGGTTTTCAAATGCCTCGTAGAAATATTATAGTTAAGGACCTCAGTGTGATATTGAATTATATTCCTAAGACATGGAATTTGTCATCTCATGAAGAACTTTGGTTCTGTTGAGCCTCAGATACACCAAAGAGGATAATTTTATATAACTGGAAAGGAAAATTTTTTCCTGATTTTAAGGAATAGATCCAGGGTATGAGTGTGGCACTTATTTTTGAGAAGTGTTTTAAAAATGAGAAGATGATGCTGAATGCAGCCTATTGGTCTAGATATTTATACTTAATATATGGATCTTTTTTTCTGTTAGAGTTATCATTGCTACTGTTCCCTTATATTAATCATTATAATATATTTAGGGTTTTTTTCCTCCACTGTACTGTATAATCACTTTTATCTTCCCTGTTGTTCCTATTAGTGGTGGTGAGCTCTTTCACCATGTGTCATGACCCTGTTGCAAGGCACAAAGAGCCTCACAATGTGGATCATGATCATTAAGGAAAAGAGGAAGGAGATAATTAAATCAGAGCTGAAAGCAAGCACCCAAAGTAACCACACCCATGGAAGCATATGCAGCTGAATAGAAGGACTTCGGATAAGCAGAGATAAACCGCACCTGGTGCCCCGGAGGGCACACCTGAACCCAGAAGACAGGAACAGCAACCGGGAAAACACCCACACAGCCATCAAGGGACCCATCAAGGGAACTGGGGACAATGAAGGGTGGGGGAGCATGAGACCCCACAAGAGGGTATAAACAGGGCACCTCACCAAGCACCCCCCATTCCCGTTTTTCATTCTGTCAGCCACCATTCCAATAAACCGGAAATCCTTAATACCTATTAAGTGAGTCCGTGCCTTATTGTGAAGCGAGACTGACCCTGACAAAAAAACCGGAACCCACAAAAAAATTTTACCTAGCACCTATCCAACCAGCTTGTGAGGGACCCGGCTAGGTATGAAAACCTACGGAGCGCGGCAACGCAACCACTCGGCACCCAGCGGCGAAGCTCCCCTCCCCTCGGGTGGGATGTGGCTGAGGTCCGGGCGGCGCAACGCCCAGGTAAGTATGGGATCCAGCTGGGGGGAAGAGGAGTGGGAGGGAACCACCCCAGCGCCCCGGGGCCAGCGGGCCACCGGGGGCAAGACGGGGGGACCCTCTCCAGGTTCGCCCAGCACCCCAGAGGAGATGAGAACCAACCCGACACCCACGGCGGATGGAGTCAAGGGATCGCCCAGCACCACAGAGGGACCGAGGGAAGGTCCCTCCTCCACGACGGCCAGAGGCGAGGGCGAGCAGAGTGGCGAGCACCCCAGCAGGGGTCTGCAGACAGCGGCGAGGCTGGACATGCTGGAGGAGGGGTTGCAGGCGATACGGCTACTGCTCCAACAGCTGACGGCGGCGCAGGGACCCCGCGGCGGCAGCATCGGGGAGGCGCACCCGGACAAGAGGCGGCGGGACGACCTCGCCGGCGGTGGTGGCGGCTATGGCAGAGCCCGATTCCAGGAGCCCACCCAACGACTGGAGGCGCACCCGGCCGAGAGGCAGAGCGATGACCCGGCATACGGCGGCGGCGACGGAGGATCCCGGTTCCAAGAGCCCACCAGGTGGATGACATCCCACCCTCCCACCCTGCCAACGGGACGACTTACTTGCGAGGAGACCCAGAGAGAGACAATGATACCGCAAGAGGACTGGAGACGGTCCGACCTGCACCAGCCCCCGTGGAGCACACTGTACAGCCCAGAGGTGACCTGGAGCCAAACCAGAATGGCCGCCAAGGACTTTGGCATTAAGTTTGATGGGGACCCCTCAAAACTCTCCTTTTTCCTAACAAATGCGAGGTACTACCTCGAAGAATGGGGTCCCTGCTTCAGGACTGAAAGGGGCAAAGTGAATGCCCTGGCCATAAAGCTAAAAGGACGGGCCGCCGATTGGTATGTCCAGCTGTGCCAATCAGGCGCCCGGGTGCTGCAGGACAGCACAGAATTCCTGCGGGCGCTGGAGCTGCACTTCAGGGACCCCCTGGAGCAAGAAAGAGCTAAAAGGACGCTGAACACGCTCAGGCAAGGTCAGCGCACCGTGGCAGAGTATGCCATGGAGTTCCAAGCCCTAGCCGTAAAAGTGGACGCCTGGTCTCAATCGACCCTGATTGAGAAATTCAAACAAGGACTTAACTTAAACGTTCTCCGGTGGGCACTCTGCCGCAACAATCCCAACTCCCTGACCGAGTGGATCCAGCTGGCGGGGGAAGCAGAGGACGCCCACGACACGTTCCTCCATGCCAAAAAGGAGGAGCAGCAGGCGGAGGCAGCGAGACCCCCACGAACAGCTGCAAGGCCGGGGAAGGCGAGATCCCAACCGTGGAAGGAGGAACGGGACTGGCGCTTTGCAAAAGGGCAGTGCTTCACATGCGGCAAGGACGACCATAAGGCGGCAGCATGCCCCAAACCGACACCCAGAGAGAGCACGAGGAGGGCACCAGCCACACCAACCCCAGCGCCAAGAAAGCGACCAGCTGCGAAGGGGGAGTATCGAGCCAGACATTTCCCCTACAGCTCAGAGGAGGAGGGAAGCAATCCCGATGAGCCGACGGGAAACGAAAGCCACCTGGCCTAACGGGCACCGCTGGACAGGTGGAGAAGAGCAACAGGCGTAACAACAAAGGGGTGAGTGAGGAATGCCCCACCCTCTATGTCCGTGTCACCCTCACCCATGGGGAAAAGACTGAAAAGGTCTGGGCACTGATTGACTCTGGCTGCTCCAAAAGCCTAATGCACCCAGACCTGGTAGCCACGCTGAACCTCTGCTGCTATCCACTTCAGCACCATCTGGTGTTCACTCAGCTTGACGGATCAGCAGCGGGAGGGGGCCCAGTCACCCAATACACCGGAGAAACCGTGCTACGGGGAAAAATTGGCTTTCATTGTGGCACCAGTGGGGCAACCCCTACTCATACTAGGGATCCCATGGCTCGTGCAGCAAAACCCAGTCATCAACTGGAAAACCAGAGAGATTAAGTTTGCTGACGGGAGTTACCAAGCACCCACAGGGAACAGGGTCCCCTGAGTGGCCATGGGGAGGGCAACAACGACTTCAGAGCACAGAGAGGCGGTGCTGCCAGAGGGACTGCCAAGCAAATATGCGGACTTTGCAGACGTCTTCGGCGAGAAAGAGGCGGACAAACTCCCCCCCCCCCCAGGAAAACAGACTGCACCATTGAACTGGTCCCGGGGGTACCCCTACCCAAACCCAAAATATATGCCATGACCCAGCGGGAGCTGGCAACATTGAGGGACTTTGTGGACAAAAACTTGGCAAGAGGTTTTATCGAGCCTGCAAATTCTCCAGTAGGAGCGCCAGTCCTCTTTCTTGAGAAAAAGGATGGGTCACTGCGGCTCTGCACAGATTACCATGGATTAAACGCCACATGCGTATCCAATAAATACCCTCTACCCTTAATAAAGAACATCTTGTCCCACCTGGCAAAGGGTAAGGTATTCTCTAAACTTGACCTACGGGAAGCCTATTATCGGATATGGATACGGGAGGGGGATGAGTGGAAAACTGCCTTCAACTGCCCATTGGGATCGTTTCAATACAAGGTGTTACCATTCGGACTGTCAGGAGCACCGGGGGTATTCATGCAATTAATCAATGAGGTCCTGCGTGACCACCTTTTTAAGGGGGTTTTGGTTTACCTAGACAATGTATTAATCTACACTGAAATGGAATGTGAGCACGAACGCTTGCTAAAAGAAGTGCTCAGGAAACTTCGCAAGGCAGAGCTGTTTGCCAAACTCTCCAAGTGTGAGTTTCACAGGAAACAAATTGACTATCTAGGGTATAGGATTTCCGCAAAAGGAATAGAAATGGACCCAAGCAAGGTTCAAGCTATACTGGCGTGGGAGCGCCCACGCACGAGGAGGCAACTTCAAAGTTTCCTCGGATTCACGAATTTTTACAGGGGGTTCATCCCGGGACTGGCGGAGATTGTATTACCCCTAACGGACCTACTTAAGACTAAGGGCTTGGGGGACACGTGCAAATCAAGAAACCCAGGGGCGCTACTAAACTGGACAGCTGATTGTCAAACGGCATTCGAGAGACTAAAAAACCTCTTTACAGCTGAGCCAGTGCTACAACACCCCGACCCCACCAAGCCTTTCGTAGTGCAAGTAGACACCTCCGACTTTTCCATCGGAGCTCTCCTGCTCCAAAGGGACTCTGACAACCAGCTAAAGCCCTGCGCCTACCTTTCCCGCAAATTCTCCGAAACAGAGCAAAGATGGCATGTATGGGAAAAGGAGGCGTTCGCAGTAAAAGCAGCTCTGGAAACGTGGAGGCACCTGCTGGAAGGGGCCACCTGCCCCTTCGAAGTCTGGACGGACCACAAGAACTTGGAGGCACTCAGCATGCCGAAACGCCTCAGCCCGAAGCAGGTGCCCTGGGCTCAGTTCTTCAGCTGGTTCAATTTCACGCTGAAATTTATACCGGGCAGGAAGAACTTCCTGGCGGGTGCCCTCTCCCGACGGCCACAGGACGACACACAAGCCTCAGACATCGTGGGGACGGTATGGACCAACAAACAGCTGGGTTGCCCAGCTGTCACGCGCAGCCAGACAAGGAATCAGCGCACACCAGCACGAATGCCAGGTAATGAACGGAGCCGCCATTCAATTTCCCCTAACTGGCAACAAAGACTTGCACAAGCACTACAAACAGAAACATGGTTGCAAAACAACTGACACCTTGTATCTATCAAGGACAGCCTCGCCTGGAAAGAGAAAATCTTGTACGTGCCAGAATCACTGCGGGGGGAAATTTTAAACAGATCACACAATGACAAAACTGTTACCTTGTCGTGGTGCTGGAGCTTGAGCACCTCAATGATGCCATGAGCTAAACCGTGAAGGGCCACCCAAGACGGGAAGGTCATGACAGAGAGGTCAGACTAAATGCGATCCCTGGGGAAGGTAATGGCAACCCACCTCAGTATTCTTGCCGTGAAAACTAAATGGATCAGTACAACCAGAGATATGTCGGTATACCATCGGAAGATGAGACCCCCAGGTCGGAAGATGGTCAAAATGCTACTGGGGAGGAACAGAGGATGAGCTCAACTAGCCCCAGACGTGATGACGCAGCTAGCTCAAAGCCGAAAGGACGGCTAGCGGCCGACGGTGCTGGTGGTGAACGGCGAATCCGATGTTCTAAGGATCAACACACCATTGGAACCTGGAATGTAAGATCTATGAGCCAGGGCAAATTGGATGTGGTTATTGGTGAGATGTCAAGATTAAAGATAGACATTCTGGGCGTCAGTGAACTGAAATGGACTGGAATGGGCCACTTCACATCAAATGACCACCAGATCTACTACTGCGGACAAGAGGACCACAGAAGAAATGGAGTAGCCTTCATAATTAATAGTAAAGTGGCTAAAGCAGTGCTTGGATACAACCCAAAAAATGACAGAATGATCTCAATTCGAATTCAGGGCAAGCCATCTAACATCACAGTGATCCAAATATACGCCCCAACCACAAATGCTGAAGAAGCTGAAGTAGAGCAGTTCTATGAGGATCTGCAGCAACTACTGGACAACACGCCTAAAAGAGATGTTATTTTCATCACAGGAGACTGGAATGCTAAGGTGGGCAGTCAAATGACACCTCGAATTACAGGTAAGTATGGCCTGGGAGAACAAAACGAAGCAGGACACAGGCTGATAGAATTTTGCCAAGACAATTCACTCTGCATAACAAACACTCTCTTCCAGCAACCTAAGAGACGGCTTTATACATGGACTTCACCAGATGGACAACACCGAAATCAGATTGATTACATCCTTTGCAGCCAAAGGTGGCGGACATCTGTACAGTCGGTAAAAACAAGGCCTGGAGCTGACTGTAGTTCAGATCACGAACTTCTTCTTGCACAATTTAGGATCAGACTAAAGAGATTAGGGAAGACCCACAGATCAGCTAGATATGAGCTCACTAATATTCCTAAGGAATATGCAGTGGAGGTGAAGAATCGATTTAAGGGACTGGACTTAGTAGATAGGGTCCCGGAAGAACTCTGGACAGAAGTTGGCAGCATTGTTCAGGAGGCGGCAACAAAATACATCCCAAAGAAAGAGAAAACCAAGAAGGCAAAATGGCTGTCTGCTGAGACACTAGAAGTAGCCCAAGAAAGAAGGAAAGCAAAAGGCAACAGTGATAGGGGGAGATATGCCCAATTAAATGCAAAATTCCAGAGGTTAGCCAGAAGAGATAAGGAATTATTTTTAAACAAGCAATGCGCGGAAGTGGAAGAAGACAATAGAATAGGAAGGACAAGAGACCTCTTCCAGAAAATTAGAAACATTGGAGGTAAATTCCAGGCCAAAATGGGTATGATCAAAAACAAAGATGGCAAGGACCTAACAGAAGAAGAAGAGATCAAGAAAAGGTGGCAAGAATATACAGAAGACCTGTATAGGAAGGATAACAATATCGGGGATAGCTTTGACGGTGTGGTCGGTGAGCTAGAGCCAGACATCCTGAAGAGTGAGGTTGAGTGGGCCTTAAGAAGCATTGCTAATAACAAGGCAAGAGGAGACGACGGCATCCCAGCTGAACTGTTCAAAATCTTGCAAGATGATGCTGTCAAGGTAATGCATGCTATATGCCAGCAAATTTGGAAAACACAAGAATGGCCATCAGACTGGAAAAAATCAACTTATATCCCCATACCAAAAAAGGGAAACACTAAAGAATGTTCAAACTATCGAACAGTGGCACTCATTTCACATGCCAGTAAGGTAATGCTCAAGATCCTGCAAGGTAGACTTCAGCAATTCATGGAGCGAGAATTGCCAGATGTACAAGCTGGGTTTAGAAAAGGCAGAGGAACTAGAGACCAAATTGCCAATATCCGCTGGATAATGGAAAAAGCCAGGGAGTTTCAGAAAAACATCTATTTCTGTTTTATTGACTATTCTAAAGCCTTTGACTGTGTGGACCATAACAAATTGTGGCAAGTTCTTAGTGGTATGGGGATACCAAGTCATCTTGTCTGCCTCCTGAAGAATCTGTATAACGACCAAGTAGCAACAGTAAGAACAGACCACGGAACAACGGACTGGTTTAAGATTGGGAAAGGAGTACGGCAGGGCTGTATACTCTCACCCTACCTATTCAACTTGTATGCAGAATACATCATGCGACAAGCTGGCCTTGAGGAATCCAAGGCTGGAGTTAAAATCTCTGGAAGAAACATTAACAATCTCAGATATGCAGATGATACCACTTTGATAGCTGAAAGTGAAGAGGAACTGAGGAGCCTTATGATGAAGGTGAAAGAAGAAAGTGCAAAAGCTGGCTTGCAGCTAAACCTCAAAAAAACCAAGATTATGGCAACCAGCTTGATTGATAACTGGCAAATAGAGGGAGAAAATGTAGAAGCAGTGAAAGACTTTGTATTCCTAGGTGCAAAGATTACTGCAGATGCTGACTGCAGTCAGGAAATCAGAAGACGCTTAATCCTTGGAAGAAGAGCAATGACAAATCTCGATAAAATAGTGAAGAGCAGAGACATCACACTGACAACAAAGGCCCGCATAGTTAAAGCAATGGTGTTCCCTGTAGTAACATATGGCTGCGAGAGCTGGACCATAAGGAAGGCTGAGCGAAGGAAGATCGATGCTTTTGAACTGTGGTGTTGGAGGAAAATTCTGAGAGTGCCTTGGACTGCAAGAAGATCAAACCAGTCCATCCTCCAGGAAATAAAGCCAGACTGCTCACTTGAGGGAATGATATTAAAGGCAAAACTGAAATACTTTGGCCACATAATGAGAAGACAGGACACCCTGGAGAAGATGCTGATGCTAGGGAGAGTGGAGGGCAAAAGGAAGAGGGGCCGACCAAGGGCAAGATGGATGGATGATATTCTAGAGGTGACGGACTCGTCCCTGGGGGAGCTGGGGGTGTTGACGACCGACAGGAAGCTCTGGCGTGGGCTGGTCCATGAAGTCACGAAGAGTCGGAAGCGACTAAACGAATAAACAACAACAAAAACCCTTCACCTAACGAGGAGGCAATTTTGGTGGCCAAACCTGAGAAAAGACGTTAAAAACTACGTTGCCACCTGTCCCACATGTGCCACCTCCAAACGGAAAGGGGGGAAACCCCAAGGGCTGCTGCAGCCAGTAGCCAGCCCTTCCCGCCCATGGGAAGAAATTTCCATGGATTTTATTGTGGACCTCCCACCCAGCCAAAGGAAAACAGTGATATGGGTGGTAAAAGACTATTTTTCAAAACAGGCACACTTCATTCCGTGCGCAACCATCCCCTCCGCACAACAACTGGCACGCCTGTTCCTGACACACATTTACAGGATCCACAGCACCCCCTGCAGGCTGGTGACCGATAGGGGCATACAGTTCACGTCAAAGTTTTGGAGGGAATTTTTTAAAACTAATCGGGACTAAACAAGCACTGTCAACTGCGTGGCATCCACACACGGACGGATCTACAGAGATCCTAAACTCAACCCTTGAACAGTTCCTGAGGGCATTTATAAATTACCAACAGGACAACTGGGTGGGCCTACTACCTTTTGCAGAGGTAGCCTATAATAATGCGGTGCACCAAAGCACTGGTCATACCCCATTTAAGGTGGTCTACGGTAGGGACTTTGTACCGATACCAGAACTGCCTCAACCAGACGCCTCACCCTGCTCACCAGACGACTGGGCAGCACAGCTGGCGACAACCTGGCCAATCATCCAAACGGCCCTAACAGTCGCACAAACTACGTACAAAAAATATGCGGACAACCACAGGGTGGAGGCACCAAACTACAAAGTGGGAGATAGGGTCTACCTCTCCACTAAGTTCATAAAAACCTCGCAACCCTCGAAGAAGCTGGCACCTAAATTCATCGGACCCTTTAAAATCACAGAGGTAATCAATCCAGTTACATTCAAACTGGAACTGCCTCACAACTTGCGACGGGTCCACCCGGTATTCCACTGTGCCCTACTGAAACCGACAAGCACATCCAAATGGCATACGGAAGAACCCCCGCCCCCACCCATCATGATAGACAACCAACAGCATTTTGAAGTACAAGAGATACTGGACTCAAAGAGGCAAGCTGCAATACCTCATTAAATGGAAACATTTCCCACACCCAGAGTGGGTCCAGGCACAACATGTCATGGCAAGACAACTAACTAGACGTTTCCACGAGGCATACCCAGAGAAACCAGCACCCTAAAGACATCTTCGGGGGGCAGCATGTCATGACCCCGTTGCAATGCACAAAGAGCCTCACAATGTGGATCATGATCATTAAGGAAAAGAGGAAGGAGATAATTAAATCAGAGCTGAAAGCAAGCACCCAAAGTAACCACACCCATGGAAGCATATGCAGCTGAATAGAAGGACTTCGGATAAGCAGAGATAAACCGCACCTGGTGCCCCGGAGGGCACACCTGAACCCAGAGGACAGGAACAGCAACCGGGAAAACACCCACACAGCCATCAAGGGACCCATCAAGGGAACTGGGGACAATGAAGGGTGGGGGAGCATGAGACCCCACAAGAGGGTATAAACAGGGCACCTCACCAAGCACCCCCCGTTCCCGTTTTTCGTTCTGTCAGCCACCATTCCAATAAACCGGAAATCCTTAATACCTATTAAGTGAGTCCGTGCCTTATTGCGAAGCGAGACTGACCCTGACACCATGTCAACAAATAAAATAATACTGTGTCAGCTAATAAAATAAGAAAAAAATTCCAAATGCCCCTTACTGACATAGCCATTTTCTGGATTACATTAATTGGAACCCACCTGACTTTTTTTTTTAACCATTTTCTACTGGTGGCTAAGGGAGCATTCAGTAAAAGTGCTAGAGCCAGAACTCACTTTGTACTGACTTTGTAGATGTCTGTGCACTGTAAATGGATATCTGAAACACTTAGTTTCATAAGGATGATAGTCCTTATGACTTAATGCAATAATATAATCAGAAGAATTCCAAAAGGATAAGCTGTTTGAGGCAGGAAGTCATATGTTCACCTTCTGATCACTGTCATGCATTCCTTGATCCCCCAGACAGACAAGTACCATATATGCACAATTCTAAAGGAAACATCATAGAAACTCACTCTGAAGTCACCTTAGCACAACCTCTGCAGGCAGGCCCTGCAACCATCTTACAATGCATCATTCTGGGGAATGCCTCAGCATGCCAAATGGGTGGCAGTCTCTCCTGGAGAACTGAATGCATAAAGCGCAGTGAAGAAGCTAATCTGGATGATAAGTCAAAAAGGCAATGAGAAGAACCTACCACCTGTTTCATTATTACTAACTGCAGAGCCATTCCTGAGAATTTTTTTTTATTAATTCATTCGTTCATTCTCAGGAGTTCACAAAGATTAAATACAAAGTAAACAATATATGAGATCCAGTTTGGTGCAGTGGTTAAGGCTTCAGGCTAGAAACCGGGAGACCATGAGTTCTAGTCCTACCTTAGGAACAAAGCCAGCTGGGTGACCTTGGGCTGGTCACTTTCTCTCAGCTCCAGGAAGGAGGCAATGGCAAACCACTTCTGAAAAAGTTTGCCAGGAAAACTTCAGGGACTTGTTCAGGCAGCCTCCAAGAATTGGACACGATTGAATGGATAAAAAAAAGTACATAATAAACGTACACAATTAAAATATCCACAATCCTATTAAATAAGCACAGAAGACAAATTATATAGATAAAACCAATCAATAAATCCAGCCAAGATGATAACATGGCTTAGATGCCTTCTGGAAAAGCTGTTTTAAGCTGCTTCTGGAAAGGAGCCAAACTAATATCCTCTGGGAGGCCATTCCAAAGAACCATTGCTGCCATCTAAAAGCAGCGCCTTCAAGCCTTGTCCCCACCACCACCAACTCCCTAAAGTCGGGAGCCTGACAAAATCAAACTGGTCGAGCTGATTCCAATGAGAGAATACTGTCTTGGACACGTGGTCCATGTAGGGCTTCATAGTTCAGCACCAGCACTTTAAACTGCACCTGTAAGCCTGTTAGCAACCAGAACCAGAACCTGTGCAGAACCTGCAGCAGGTTGTGTAATGTGCTTGCATCAGCAAACACTGGCTAACGTATGAGCTGCTGAACTTTGAATCAACTGCAGCTTCCAAGTCTCCTTAAAAGAGGAATATGTTGCAATAGTTTAACTGAGTCGTAACAAAGACATGAATTAGCGTAGCAAGATCCTACTGCTTCAGGTAGGCCCGTAGCTGGTACTCCACCTGAAGCTAGGTAAAGGCCACTTCGGCCATGACTTTCACCTACAGTTCAAGCAGGAGCGATAAATCCACAAGTGATGGAACTGCCACCACGTCAAGACCCATGACTGCAGACAGAGGACTCTGATGAACAAACAGTAATTCCATCTTGCTAAAATTCAATTTCAACTTGTTCTCTCCTATCCAGACCTCATAGCCCCAGGCACCAGTACAAGACCTCAACAGAATACTAGCCTGACCTAAAGTAGTGATTAAAAGCTGGGTAACATTAGCATCACTCTCCCAGTGGCTTCTTGTAGACATTAAATAGGAGGGGGCAGAGACTGATTCTTGCAGCACTCCACAAGGGAGTAGACATCAGACTGATCTCTTCCCCCTTGCATACACACTAGCAACTGGTATTGAAAGCTGCTGACAGGTCTGAAACCCATATGGGTCCCAACAAAGGGCATCCATAAGTGCAACCAATGCCATCTCTATCACTTGTCCAAACCAGAACCCTGACTGAAGAAGATCAAGATAATCTACTTCCATTAAGGTGCTCCATAGTTGACTGCCCACCAGTCTCAAGAGCTTTCCTTAAAAAGGAAAGATTGGAGATGGGAACCTTGAGATCCAGGGAAGCCTCTTAAGAAGGGGCACACCTCAGCCTTCTTCAAGGCCACCAGCAGTGTCTCCTCTTGCAATGAGGTGTTAGAAGTCTCCCAGATTCGGGAAATCACATTCCTCTCCAGCTGCACAAAGCATTCAAGAAAGGCAAGGTTCTATCCTGCAAGTGGCAGAGGACATCCTACAGAGCACCCAATCCATTTCATCAGGGGTCTCAAGCCATAAGGGACCCCAGACACCCTGGCAAGGTAACACCCCATTTATCAGTGTAGACTTGGCAATGTGGAGCCAAGATTGAGCAACTTTACTGGCAAAATGTTACATGAATTGATCACAGCAGCCAGACAGTTGTTGATGCTGGCTATTATCTATCAGGGAGTAATACATAATTATGTACACAGCACAGCCTTTAGGACTTTTAGAATTTTGGAGAAGCAGAGAAGCATTAATTTTTAAAACCAAGCTGCAAGCCCCCAAGGCTTTAGAAGAAATGACCATATATCAAAATCAAGGAAGCATCTCTAAAAACAAAATAATAAAAAGAGCTATGCCAAATCATATAGTATAAAATAATCAGATAACTCCTCCACCCTTTTTCTGATTCTTACTGGACTTGTGGTGCTGAGAAAATATTTTTACCTCTTTTCCATAGTACCTAACTAAACTACTTACCCAAAAATGCTATTTAAGCAAGCCCCAAGTAGACAAATATAGGTATCTGTATTGCACCATATATTCCCTGATATGGGGCTTCTTAGAGTTTTGAAGAGAGGCAGTTTACATCAAGAGATGATCATTGGAAGAGGGGTTTGATGAAAGGAAAATTGTTTGAATTGGGGAGTTTACTGCACTGATCAATAAATAAGCCATCTGCAGCTGCTTTAGAATTTAAAAAAAGAAAAAGAAACAGATCATAGATTTCCATGTTATATGTAGTTTAGCCCCCATTTCACAGGTTCAGGGTTAGGAAGAGATAAAGTTCATAGAATTTTTGCTATACTTCTCACCCTCAAAAATATATCTTTTCAAAGTCCTCTATGAACCTCCTGACATAAATCACCCAATACTCATTTTTCTTGCAGTGCACAAAGCCTAAAAATATCTTAATCCAATCATATTCAGCAAATGATTAGAAAGCCAATGTTTTCTGTCTCATATTTGCTGATTAGTAAACAAATATAGACATGTCATATCAAAATACGAAGGGAAAAAAACCCACCTTTGATGTGGACATTTAATAAGGACACCATAAAAACACAGCTCTATTTATGCTGATCCACTTTAATCTTATGAAAACAGTACTTATATGCAAGTTAACAAGCATTTAACTCCTGTGATACTCTTCTGAGAAAGCTGGACAAACAAATATTGGCTTACTTGCTCAGTGTTACAGCAGGCCATGGTCAATTGCCACTGGCCTTTAAGTGGAGTGATAAACTGGCTTCTGGTTTGCTCCATTGGTTTCTACATCATATTATGTACTGGAAAGCACCTTATTTAAGGACATTTCACTGAGATTCTTGCTAGCCTTTTAACACTTTCCTATATGAATTCCACTATCCTATTTATGGCAGTGAGGGAGTCACTGCAGTATCCTTCATGGTACTGGCAGATATTGTCTAATCATCCAGTAAAATACAAGTCTCTCGGTGTTAACAATGCATCTAAAAGTTTAGCTCTGAATTTAGCTCTGAATATATGTGCCATGCTTTAATTACCAGGTAACCAACAAAAAGATGGAAGGGGAGTTACAAGTATTTGAATGCTGAATTACAAATAAGCATAATAAACATTGTAGGCTAGTGAACAGCATTATTAATGCAAATATCCTATGGCCAGATGCTGCCCTTCAATTGCAGTGGATTTCAATTCTAACACTTCCTCCCCAGTATGGCCAAAACCCATGATGTTGAGTCATTATAGAAGCCAAACTCCAATGCATCTTGAGAGTACCATTTTAAGGAAGTTGTAAAAGCACTGGCCAATGACTAAAAGCCTAATGGAATGCAATTAAGCCACTAAAATCAATGGATGATGACCATGGTTACTTAGATTATTAGTATAAATATTGTCAAAAACAAAATTTGTCCAAAACAAATAAGAACAAGATATGTTCTTAAATGTAGTAGCTATTGATGAAGTCCCAAGACAGAAACAGAAGGCCCATGCCATGAAGCCTACAAGTTAAATTTAAAAAATACAAGGAATTCTCTTTCCTGAATTATTCCCACCTAAAAAGTGGGATATCTGGATTTCTTCACACATGCAAGTCATTTTATGTTTTGTCTAGTGGGCTGAATCACACAACACACTATAAAAATTGTTTATAGATTGAAATGGCTGGGTTGCATCATGAAAAAGCAAACCATTTTGGGATTAAAATGATATGTGAAAGGCTTTTATAAGAAAGGCAGCTACATTTGATGACAATAAACATCCCAAAATCCATATTGTTCAATACCTTTATTAAGCCTATGTAATTTGTATGTGCAGTTCAACTAGCTTAATAAAGGTGCTGTCTAATACAGACAAAAATAATGGAAAACAACAACACATACCATTATATGGCTTCAGCAAAAGACTGGGATTTTATTCATAGTGACTGATGGGAAGAGAGGTTAATTTTTTATGCTGAGGCAGGCAGGAGTGAGTTTCCTAATTATTACTTTCAGTTCACCCATTGTGATCTTTTATGTGAATAGAGAAATAATTAACAATAATAGTGGCCTCAAGCACAGCACTGCTTATAAATGTACTCATTTCATACTCTCAGCTTTGAGATAAGCAATCATTTCTTTTTGTACTCTGACAAAGCTTTTATCTTCTATCTATAGGACACTGGTTTTTTTACCATGATGATCTAAAAGTCATCTCTGCATTAATTTAATAGATTTGCAGATGTTATCACACAGTGGTCCACGATGGGGCTGGCAGGTGTTTAAAGGAAATAAAATTGAATGAGTGCATGGGGAATACAGCATCTGTTCTCTTCTCCCAATATTGTCTCCTGAGAAAGAGAGGAAAAAGCCCAATTCTTTTCTTTAGTAACAACTACTATAACAACAGCAGTACTTTTGCTGCAATCATCTAAAGCAGAGGTGCACAGGTTCTGTTGGCTTGCTCAGACTTGGCATGGTATGTCTTATTCTCTTAACAATATTCCAGCCTGATACAAGCATAGCTCCTCAAAAATAGTCAGAATCCAAAGTTTTGGAACATAATTTAACATAATCATTAACATTTTTAACATTGAAAAGTCTATTTACTTATGTACATTAAAATATTATTGCCAAAGGATGTCAGTAATTCACAAGATCCAGTTATATCAGTCAATGACCTCTCAAATTTTTGACATTGCCAATAAAGAAAATCTGGGTCCATCATTCTGCACACCTAATTTTTTTTTCCTTCCATTTGGGTGATATCAAGACATAAGGGTATTGTTCAAATTGTGTACTGCTTGTCTGTCTGTCTGTTATGGAATTTCAGCACAGTATCCCTGTACAATTTGTTCAAGTATTTTATTGCTAAGGGATCTTCTATATGGTCCATACAAGTGGGAAAAACATGACCAGATATATTCAGACTTATACATCATTACTCATACAGTTCAGCCTTTCTTCCTTCCAATCCCTCTCTTTTTCATCTACAGGACGCAGGGACAGTGGTTAGGATGCTCTCAACAATTTTACACGCTTGTGTATGGAACTTTAAACACATTATTAAATCACAATTTATCCTTGCTGAATCCTCAGTATCAATTTAATCCTATGGGCAGAATTTTTTTTTAAAATGCTCATTTGTAAAATTACCCATCTCTATAAATACATAGGAAAATGTTCCTTCTATTCTGAGCACATAAGGCCTGGTAGCTGAATGTTATTTATAGTTTATAAATGGAAAATAAATGTTACATTTGTTTTCTGCAGTGGTCATACCCTACAACAAGCACTGTGTCAACTTTTGAGCTCCACAATTTAAGGATTTGAACCAACATGGCAGGTGGAAAAAGCAGCATTGAGGATAATCAGGGACTGGAAACTGAGCTCTTTGAAGAGAAACTGAGGGAGTTGGGTATGTTCAACTTTGAGAAAACATGAGTAAGGGCACTATGATAGCACTGTTCAAATATTGGACTACTATCTGTTGGGTACCTTACTTTGGACATGACCTCTTCTAATTCTATGATTCTATGATCTCAGTGTCAGTCCCCCAATATTTAACTGTAGGGACATTCCTGAATAATATAAGCTATAAGGCCTTCCAGTTAATATTCCACCGTTTTAAAGGAGATGAACTATAAATGGTGTCAGATAAATAACACCATGAAACAAAGAGTTGCAATATATCTTCTTTTTAAAATTCAGTTCTTCAAGTTTCAACCAGCCATTTCTTCCAAATAAAGTATCTTATTCACACATGATTTCTCCTTTTCTTTTTCAACTGTCAGTCCAGATTCCATGCTTCATCCTTGTTGTAGAATTTGGGAGAAAGACACCCCCCCCCCAGCATGCTAATACTTCCTTCTTATGTTTTAAATTGTCATTTCAATAGTTTTGGCTGTAGTCCTGATGGCACTTAGCAGCTCAACTCACCACAAAACAGAAGGCAACATAGAAATCAATGATGGCATCAAACTTCCTAACAAAGTGAACACTACAGATTTGACAGTGTCAGTGACTACAGTAGTACATCAGTTATGAATCAAATATCATTTTTCTCAAGTCATTTAGTTCTCCAACTAGTCACCTCAAAGTCACCTGCCTTGGTTACGTTTTCCAAGCAGGTAAGACAAGGCTGAAGTAGGATGATTAAAAATTGCCCACCACCATTAGCTGATTCCCACTCATTGGATATACTGTATGTATACTATCACATCATTTCCCTTGAGTCAATTAATCTTGTGACTTGAATAATGGACTTTAAGTTGTCCAACTTATTTTGTCTCATATTTTCCAGCAGATATGTATCACATTTTGTTTCCAGATTTCAAAAGCATAAATTTAGACTAAAGCCACTAAAATCAATGCAGTTACTAGTTTTGTTCAATCTACCACTGCCACCACCCTTTTCCTCCTCCCTCGACTCCACTCCACTCCACTCCACTCCACTCACCCACTCCCATCCCTGTTTTATTTTAATAGATGTCACTTCAGGGGGAAAAGTACCAGTTTTACATAGCTAATGGAAAAGCATTCTACTTAAAACCAGCTTAAACTAGCCAATTCATTCAGTGTCTCCTCATACAATAGAGTTCAACAACATCTACCTTGGAGCATAGGAGAAAACATAACTCATTTTCACCCTCTAAATCAACTTTGCTGTCATTGCATTAGAATGAGGCATGGGCATATTGCACTGTAAACGCACATTCATTATATAACAAGAACAGAATCCAGCACTACAGTACTTTCCTGGTGGTATTTCTCACACACACATCTCACTTCTCAAGAAACCTTGATGAAAAATGTTTAAAATTGGCTTTTTAAATTAAATTTGGCTTGCATTAATGTGCAGTAGGAAGCAATGAAAAAAGAAAATGAAATGTTCATATTAACCATGCGAGGCTGTTGCAGGCTAAACATAGCATGGTAACTTAAAGACTAAAACCTTTATTAGGACATTAGCAACCCACTTGATCAGATGAATAAATTGATAGTTACAAGCCAATATACAAAGTGTGACTAAGGATGGGGTAAACAGCAAAATCAGAGACAATAGACATGTAGAAAGTACAAATAGTAATAATAATGCAGCCATTCACAAAATAGATGTTGGGAGATACCATAACCATTCTTGTTTGTTTGTTTTATATCCCACCTTTATTATTTTTATAAATAACTCGAGGCGGTGAACATACCAAATACTCCTTCCTCCTATTTTCCCCACAACAACAACCCTGTGAGGTGAGTTGCATTGTGAACCTGTTGTTGGTGGGATAAAAACCCTTTATTCCTATTCAAGCCACAGAAAATAAAATTGAAACTTCTTCATGACTTGTAATTTAGCTTTTTATATTTAAATCTGTCATTTATGTTCTTTTGTTAAACTCAATAGCAGAATGTTCTCAAAGGCTGAAGTGATCCCATATTACTTTTTGATTATCGCAACTGTCATTTCTGATGTCAAATTAATGTCTTTTGTTTCTTTTGTGGGAAGACTGTCCTATTTGCCCTATGAAAAGTACAGTAGGAAATTATTGACAAATGATAACATCTCACCTAGTGGAAGCAGGTGTGAGTATCTCTGATGTTGTGGATCACTGACTGTATCCAATCTAGTAAGAAATAAAGGGCTCTCAATTTGCCACAAGAATTCATTTATTGCAGTTGTTTCAGTGTGGGTGATTATCAGCAACAGATACACCCCCTAAGGCCTCTGAAATGGAAATGCAGTTGTTCAGACAGCAAACCATTGTTGACAGGTCTGAGTGATTTCAGGTAGCAACTGTAAGTAACCACAAACGATACTTTTCTGGATCTATTCTACAGTATATTTGTGAGTACCAGTCTATTTCTTTCATCTTCAGTTGGAAGTATCCTAATTTTCACAAGTTTCTTGGAAGGAAACTATTTACATAAGATTTGCAATGTATGCTATTGCATTATACCATGCAACAAGGTAAACAGATCTGAAAATGAATGTATCAAAAATCAAGGTAATAGTGTTTGACAGGGAAAATGGAATAAACAGTTGTGAGTCATATATAAATGGCAAAAAATAGAGAAATTAAATTACATTTATAGATACAGGCTGTATATTTTCTTGTTCAATACAGTGTTCTTACTAAAATACAACTCCTAATACCTTATAGCCCTCCACTGGAAGAAGACTCCTGCAGGACTGCATGAGAATTAGGGAGTGCACAAGTATTCAGAAACTATTATCAATACATATCCATAATCCTTTGATAATTATTTTTGCAATCCAAACTATTAAATCTTTGATTCAGTACTCAGGACAATGCAATCAGACCCACTGAATTCAACAGATTAGCTTCTAAGCAGTTATGTACCTTTTTCCCTTTTGTATCCAGGAGAACAGAAGAGTTGATGTGCTACTCCTTAGTTTTTAACAGGGCATCCATGTGTATTAATATTAAAACTGTAACAAATTCTCCAATTACTCCTTAATATTTTTGCATAGGTAAATTTAACTGCTTTGTTCTGAAACCAGCACACATTAATGAAAATAATACATCATATTAAAACATTGCACCTCTCACAAATAAACTTTGTAGCCTTTAGCTATTAATCCTTGCTGTTAATCCTCAGTGGCCAAAGTTGTTCCATGAGAGTTACTGTACTAGTAAGTTCTCCTAAGTCTCTTAACTCACTCAGAATGAATTGTGATTTTGGACCTAAGACCAAACAGAATTCTGTATGGCTGCCTTAAATTCCACAGTTAGATGTGATGATTCTGGCAGCCTAGCCATGCTGAAGCCTCAAATTAACACCCAATTAGCCAGCTCTACATCCATTAGATGGATTGTAATAACTACATAGGTGTTTTCTAAAAGAAATCCTAAAATGTTATCTCTGATTTCTGAATGTATTGTCTGCAGAGAGGTGGTTACACTACATTATAGCTGAGTTCTGGGGATTGAAGTTCACATGTCTTAAAGTTGCTAAGTTTGAGAAACACTGCTGTAGATACAGAATGCCTGCTCGTACCAGAATTAGGCTATTGGTCCTTCTAGCTCAGCATTATTGTCTTGACAGGCAGCAGCTTCTCAAGATTTCAGGCTGAGATGTTTTTCAGCCTTATCTGGAGATCCCAGGGACCAGACTGGAGTCCAACTATATCAAAAGCATAAGTTTTGTCACTGAGCTACAGCAATTTTCTTTGTGTTTAATAAATTGTGCTTCATTCTACACAGAGTACACAGAGCAATCCAATGTTCCTGTCACAATGGTCCAATGTCACAGCACTACAATAAATCTTGACAATGGGAAATAAGTCTATTTCTCCTTTCTGCTGCTGCTTTCCCGTTCTATATTGCCTTAATCTACCAATCAGTGGTATCCCTAACATAATTATGCTTCTCATACATTTTGCCCTCTCTTGCGCTCATACTGGTATGATCAAAAATTTTTAAGCGTTTAGCCTTATGACTATATGATATTCTTCAATGCAACACAATCTTTCCATATTCCTAGAGACAGTGACATCTGTCAATAGTCAATAGTACTTCAGTGAATCACATATAGGCATCTTCTCACTGCACGTTATATGCTTAACGACTGCCCAGTTTAGCAACCATTCAACATTACTGTGGCACTGAAAAAGTGACTTTTTGACTGGTCCTCGCACTTATGGCTGTCACAGACTCCCCATGGCCATGAGATCGAGATTTGGGCAATTTGCAACCAGCAGGTGTTTATGACTATTGCAGCACCTGTGGTCACATAATCACTATTTATGACCTTCACAGCTGGCTTCTGACAGAGTCAATGGAGAAACTGGCATGAAAATCACAAGTTGCAGTCACATGATGTCTCACTTAACAACCGTGGTGACTCGCTTAACAACACAGCAGGAGTGATGTCATAAGTTTCACTTAATGACCACATTGCTTAGCAAAGGAGGTCCCAATTGTGCTCATTAAGCTAAAACTACCTGTACAGCATCTCTTCCATACTTAATAACAGGCTGCAACACCAGAATTTTTTATAAGTACAAGATTCAAGCAATACATTCTGTTGTTTATTTGTTGCTTGTTTCCACTTACATTCTGCCCCAGTCTAAAAGATTCTGATTGATGTACAAAGTCCATATAACATTAAACATGCCACACACAAAAACAAAATTATCATGTGTGCATGATATAACAAAACTTAGGATTGATCAAGATGGTTTCTTAGGATTTTTTCCAACTCTGTGATTGGTTTCACAATACCTCCCACTCAGAAAAATATTCAGTACTCCATTAACTTCATATAGATTTTACAATAGCTCTGTGCTTTGTCACTGATGAGTTTAATCAGGGACCCTATCAAGGAAACAAAAGCAGGATTTGCATCCATCTCCATCCTACTCTACATTATACTAATTCACACTTAACTATGGCTGACTGAACAAACCACAACACAATAAGCCAAAAAACAAACTACATTGCCATGCTGAAGATCCAAGTCAATGATTCTTAATTCTTTTCTTAGATTACTTAACAGACTTGACAAAAGATTGACAATAGCTTTAATTGGTGTATTTTAACAACCTAAATTGGTTCAAGAAAACATAGAGGATGGGTTAGAAATGGGTTAAATTATAAATCAGATCTGTATGTGAACAAGTCTGTCCTGCAGCTTTTAAAGGAATATAAAAAGACACAAATGAGCTGAACCACTCTTTATTAGAACTCATTAGAATTGGTAATTGTCCACTTCAGAAGTCTATCTGTTGGCTCTTAATGCATACATACATCAACATTATATCATGAAGTTACTCATTTCAAGGCAACCAGAATTCTTTGTCTGCATCACTTATAGAAATGAGCTGTGAATTTGGAACTCGCTGACATAAGACAATGAAGACCAGTTTGGTGTAGAGTTAAAATTATACTTAAATCCTTATTTTAAAATAAATTTAACTATGTATTTCCTGCAATTACTGTGATGTACTAACACACAGCCCCACTCATGCTCCCCATGTTCATAATAACAGTAGTTAGTATGGAACATTGATATTTATTTTCCAAAAGGGAGGTTCCATTATGATGGAAAGCCTTACTATGCCCCCAAAACAGAAACTGGATCCTATCTAGAGCAGGTAGAAAGCTCCAGACTGGATGCTACAGATAGGGCTAGTGCAAGGAATATGGAATCAGAAAGATTCCCATCTCCTATGTTCCTATTGATGACCCTTTCAACTGACTTGACCCAGAGAACTATCAGAAGGGCAAAGGCAATTGTAAATACATGAGTATTCCAGAATCAAGAGCCCAGCAAGTCCTTTTAAATCCTTATCACATTGAGTTGGAACAATTGTAAATAAGATGCACTCCATATCAATTTCACTGAGGATTGCTGTGCTTGATAATGCTCATCATCATTGTTCAAAATCAATATAGTGCTTACTATGTTTCATCATCTGAATCTGGACAAATGACTACTAATATATAAAGGAAGTGCTAATTTGTATACCCATATTGAGGAAATTGAGGTCTACTGTTTTAAAGAACTAATACAGTTTGCCTTAGGGTTTTGTAAATATCCTGAATAATAGAAATGAATTTGTAAATTGTTTGTTCATTTTTTCTTAATGATTTAATTTGAGCAGTAGTAGCTGTGCAATTCAGTGGGGAGTAAACATCTCATTGTCCTTTGCTCCTTCCTAGATAAAGAAGTATGGTGCTTTAATCTAATATGATCCTGCTGTGGATAGTTCAGCAGAAAAAGCTAATTTCCAATTCCAAATTAACTGTTCCTAGAAATATTATGCAGCTTTCATTTTATCACAGTGAGAGAGACAGCCCAATGAGAATCACAGCAATAAATGTTGCTCTGGGTCAGTGTAAAGAATCCTGTGACAAACTCATTTCTCATAGCCAATTTGAATATATGCATATATTCTATTATAATTAGTTATTTGAATACATGTATAATAAGTCAAATCATAGGTTTACCCTCAGAGAAATGAAAGCCCTCATGCCATTAACTGTGACAAGCTCTGAACACCCAAAATGAATATCAATGGAAATGTAGTCTTAAAAGACAGTGAACTATTTTTCAGTGCATAAAACTATATATGCTGATCTCAGGATATAAACATACTGTATGTTTCTAAAAAACATCTCCCGGGATGTGATGATGGAGGAATATTCTTAACCGCTACCCCAGTTTCAAAGATTTGTAAAATAATTTTGTCAGTCCTAAAGAAAGGGCATTTTTAAAGATTCAGGAACATTCCTTTTACTATCTCTTAAAATCCCAGGAGCACTCACTGGTAGTTGAGAACAAATTCCCAGGCCATTAGTCTCTCTCTCTCTGAACATCTCTTTGCCTTGCCATGACCAAATGTTCACATTTTGGAGTTTAGAAATATTTTCACACATTTAAAAGCAATCAACAGGAAAGTGTAGAAGACCCTGAAAGCCCTTTGGTGATGAGATCTTGGTGTTACTGGTGAAAGCAGAGTTAACTTAATTATATCCATTATTAAGGTTGTGCAAAACATTAAAAAAAGGTGGTTTGCAAAGTGTGTTAGTGTGAGCCATGGGTGTTGGCAGGGTGTCAAAAAGTCAAGATGGTGACTGCCACAGTGTGATTGAAGCTCTGCCCTTTTTTAATGTGTGAAACACACACACACAAAAAAAAACAAGCAGAGTTTCAATCTCACTGTTGTGGCTGCCATCTTGGCATTTCTGACCAAGCCCTGTGGATACCTCTAGTGTGAGTAAAACAACTCTCCTCAAAGCATGAAAAGAAGCCATGTTTTCTGGAAGTTTGGTGTGGTGTGGCTGCTTCAAAGGCTGTCTCTTAGCTGTCTAAGCATTTGTACGTAGGCATAACCATTTCACCAGCAGTTTCAGTAAAAATGTTGGGAACATAACACATGGGGCTGTGCAAACCGACTGAAAGTGTTAACACAAGTAAAGCATCTCTCTTCAAATGATAAAGCAGCCACATGACCCTTCCAAAGAAAAAATGGGTGCTACCCTTGTCCTAATACTGTTTGCAAGGTGCCCTTTTCAAATCCTTTGCATAGCCCTATCTGTTATATCTTTTGGGTAGTCATCTTTTATCAATACTTTCTGTGACTTATTGATTGATGCAGAGCTCAACTGAATACAATAACTTTTCATATCATTGAGAGTTTACATAGAGACATATGTATGTCATATGCACATATTTGTTAGCCTTGTGCACACATTCCTCTGTAGGCATAACAGCTTTGAAGATAATTGAGTGAAGAACATTTTGCCTCTTCTGATTCTGATCATGCCTTGTTGAGTGGCAAGCTCAAGAAGTCAAGAAGTTCAAAGGAAGATGAGCACAACTCTTGCTTGTAGAGCTGACCCTAATGGTATGGCCTACCATACAGCAGCACAGTCCTTGGATTTGAAAGAAAAAAGGTGCTCTGAAACATACCTGTAATTCTTAAAACAACCACATCTTTTTCCAGAATTATGCACTGCTGTAAGGGGTTGCAGTCAATGTAGCATGATTGCCTTGGTGCATTATTTTTATTTATTTTGTGACCACACATGCTTCAAAGCACCTTTTTGTCCATAGCCCTAGCCTACAATTCAAGTAGGGCTTTCACCACATCCACAGATTAGAGGGTTGTCCCATCACTTTATCAACTTTGAATGCTGTCATAAATTCAAGCAAACACTAGAGCAGGGGTTTATTTTATTTCTTTCTGCTTCTCTGTTTCTCTTTTGTGCATACACACAGATTTTTTTTTTCAAAATAAAAGCAGTAATACAAATATGAGCAAAGAAAATTGGGTCATATTGCTTTGAGATGCAATTTCTCTATTTAAAGCATAACTGGAGTTTTTGTGTTTTTATTGTAATTGCCTGCTTTATACCAGAATGGTGGCTTTTATTTATTTGTATGTTCCTTTCCTTCTGCTATTATTTATTAATGTATTCTATTAGGATTTGTTCTTTGTACTATTTTTTTTAAAATATCCTGTAATCAGCCCAGAGAATTATCATTATTGGAAGGATTAAAATGTTAATGGATGGATAGATAAATTGTTCCACCCCAGTTTTCACAGCACAGTAATAAACAAAATAAGCAAATACAGTATTATAGATCAGAGCTCCCCTTTCTTTAAAATAAAATTCACTGTTTTCTTTCTTAATCATAGATGTAGCATGATTGCCTTGGTGCATGAAACCACAAACAAAAAAATTAAATATCATCACTTCATTTCCTTATATTTAAGCGCCATGACTTTTTTCCAATCTGATAGAAGCATATGCCATGCTGCTTGGTCATCTGGTGGAAGGTCTGGTGGAAAGTCTAATTGAGTTTTCTTTCAGGAATGGGGTCAACCAGACTTTTAAGATTAACTTTAAACTTTCCAAATTATTTTAGTTCCAATGTAACCTAAAATTGACATGCCAAGAAAGCTGAAGCAAGCAAGCAGGGCAGAACATTAACAGTAAGAATATCTACTGTGCATCAGGGAACTGGTTTGTGTATCAGATCGTAAGTCATTTCGTACTTATTCAAGGCTAACTGCCTCATGATTCTCAGAAAGCACATCAAATTGTAAAATTAGAAAATGCCAAGGTTAGCTAGCATCATGGCTCATCGCAAATAGCAACTAATCCAGGTACATCTGGAAAATGGTGGGGTTAGTCATGCAAGGTATTGGTTAAAATGAAAAACTCAGCGAGAAGAATAAAACAAAAGTGCTGAGAAGGTGAAGTTGATCGGGTAGATGTTTTCAGAGCTTACTGTCTCTATTTCCATCATATTTACAAATGTGTACAGTACTTACGTAATTCATCACCCAAATAGGTAACATCATCAGTGCTAGTGAGTGTGAGGTTTGTTCCCCATTTACACACAGTAGCTGTGTGGGTATTCATTTTGTTGAAAGATGTTGTATAGGCAGTCTGTTTCCTTTTTCTAGTGTTCTGGGCTATGGCAGTGCATTTGTGCTCATCTGAATAATGTTCTTACATAGCTCCTCTTGTGGGAAGAAATGATGGCAAATTAGAAATTCAAGTCTATCAAAAAAACAACCCATACTAACCAAGTGCTCCATTACCAAAGTAACAAACTAATCTCCCACAAACAGACTGCCTATACAACATCTTCCAACAAAATGGATATCCATGCAACTTTATCAAAAAGTGCCTGACCACTCAACCCACTACAGCACAACCAACACCAGTTATGAAAAGGAATATACTGCCTTACATCAGAAACATCTCAGAAACAACCAACAGACTATTACAACCACACAGCACCACTGTAGCACACAAACCAACTAAAGCCCTCCAAAACATCTTAAGTAAACCAAAAGACCCAGTAGCCCACGAAGAAAAAACAAGAGTCATCTACAACATACAGTGTAAGGACTGTAACAGCCTCTAGGTAGAACAGACAGGCAGAAGATTAGCAGGTCGCATCCATGAACACCAGCTAGCAGTCAGAAGACACAATGAAACTTCTTAATTTCACAACGCATGGACAGACTCAACCACAGTTTCAACTGGAAAACTGTGAGCATGCTAGACCAAGCCAAATCGAAAAATGCTAGGGAATTCCTGGAAGCTTAGCATTCAGACAAATCAGCCATCAACAGACACATAGAGATAAACCACAGTTACATACCATTCAAAAGAGACAATAAAAAAACTAAGAAGGAAACAGAAGGACCAGAACGCATCCCCTCCAGCAGCCAACACCCAGATAAGCAGGGATTAACCCCAGAAAAGCAATCAAGGAGAAAACAATACCCTAATCAAGGAACTACGAAGGAGAGAACAACACCCCCACCAACACTGACAGAGCAAGCTACTGTATATAAACAGGGAGCAAACCCCACACATACTGGCACTGATAGTGTTACCTAGTTGGGTAATGAAATGTCTGCAAGCAAACAACCAAGCTCAGAGAGTACCGAGGCCTCCACAGTTCAACCCTGAGCTACATATAGTCTATTATATTCTATTGGAATATAGTTTTTAAAAATGCATAATTACACAATGAAATCACTACTAACACAAGATAGTACATAATTAAATATGTATCTTTTTTAAAAACCCCTGAAAGGTCATAATAATAATGTTCACCTATGTTATAAGATCTTGCATTTGCAATATGTGAGCTGCTGGTTTGAACCTCCCTAATATAAAGATCATGTGAGTGTAATGGTTGCCTATTCTGACAGACTCAGTCTCACAAGCAGGTGCTTGAGGATAACTGATTTATTGAAAGAATAGTGTGCAAATACAAAGAAAGCTGAGAATGAGCAAAAGCGCGCCAAATACAAACTAAAAACCCTCGTTTCAAATCCGGTCCTGCCCTCGCTCCCGCTTAGCAACCACCCCGTCCCAGATGTTAGCAACCATCACCCACATCAGCCTGAGAAAGTAACCTTGAACACAGCCAATAACCCAAACATACATTCCACAGTTACAGTAAGGAGATTACAGCCTGGCACGGCTGGAAATCTCCACTCAGCAAACAGAGATCAGGAAAGTGACATGCGAAATGTTACGATGTAATCAGAACACTGAAACGATGAACATGACATACCGCCCCCCTTAAAAAACTTGAAATTAAGGAGCAGGTTTAGCAGGATAGGCAGTATGAAAATGGGTAACTAAAAGAGGGGAGTGAACATCACGGGCGGCAACCCACTCAGGATGAGGGAAATGTTTCCACCGGACCAGGTATTGCAAAGTAGAACAAACACGTCGAGAATCCAGAATCTCCTGGACTTCGAAGTGTTGCTGGCCATCAATCATAATGGGAGCAGGTGATGAGGGTTGTGGGTGCCAGCGATCCAATTGGTGGAAGGGTTTGAGCAAGCTGCAATGAAAACGGGATGCAAACATTTAAGATTATGAGGCAACTCCAACTTAAAAGTAACAGGATTAATTTGGGCCACAATAGGGAAGGGGCCCACGAACTTCGGTGCCAATTTCTTAGAGGGTTGCGGAGATTTGATAAACTTTGTGGAGAGGTAAACTTTATCTCCAACTTTGAAGGGTGGTTGAGGTGCCCGTTTGGTGTCAGCATGGCATTTGTAAGCAGCTTGGGCATTGGCAAGAGCTTGCTTTATTTTAGGCCATGAGTCCCCCAGATGCGCTGGCCAGTCTGCAGGGGACAAAGGAGGAGAGGTTGGTTGCGGCAGCTCAGGAATGGGCACAAAATCCTGCCCAAAGACAGTGCGAAACGGCACCTGATCAGTGCTCTGATGCACTGCATTGTTGTAGGCGACTTCAGCAAAGGCAAATATTGCTCCAGTGTGGAATTAAGCACCTCTGTAGATCCGTCAGTCTCAGGATGCAACGCAGTGGACAGCACTTGTTTAGTGCCCACCAATTTCATAAAAGCGCGCCAAAACTGGGAAGTAAATTGTGTGCCTCTGTCAGTCACCAAATGGGAGGGGCTCCTGTGGAGCCTGTACACATGTACAAAGAAGAGGTGGGCTAGCTGTTGTGCTGAGGGAATGGAAGCACATGGAATGAAATGGGCTTGTTTTGAGAAGAAGTCCTTTACAACCCAAATCACAGTTTTCCTCTGGCTTGGAGGTAAATCCACGATAAAATCCATAGAGATCTCCTCCCAGGGGTGAGAGGGACTGGCCACTGGTTGGAGCAACCCTTGGGGCTTCCCAACCTTCCGTTTAGAGCCAGCGCACAAAGGGCAGGAGGCCACATAGTCTTTAACATCCCGCCTTAGTGTTGGCCACCAGAATTGGCGTCTAACCAAATGGAGTGTTTTAACAAACCCAAAATGCCCAGCCAGTTTGTCATCATGGGAACGGAGCAAAATGTCTTTGCGCAAAGCCTCAGGCACATAGAGGTGATTGTTCTTCCAAGCAAACTCGCGGTCAAAAGTAACATTGTGTAAATTTGCTTGCAACCAAGTGTCAGATTTCAATTGGGAAAGAAACTGTTGTTGCAAGTCAGAGGGAACTGGCAAGCGTCCCAGACGGGGTGAAAGTGAAGCGTCTGGTTGCTGCGCGCAAGTCTGGCTGCGGGTCACAGCTGCCAGACTCAATTGTGGTTCCGTCCACAGTGTACCTATCACATCAGGCACAGTGCTAGAATCTTGGGGTCTGCGGGAAAGTGCATCAGCCAGAAAGTTTTTCTTTCCCGGAATAAATTTTAGCTTGAAATCAAAACGACTGAAGAATTGAGCCCATCTGATTTGCTTTGGGTTGAGCTTACGAGGTGCACTGAGTGCTTCGAGGTTCTTGTGGTCAGTCCAAACCTCGAAAGGGTGGGCAGCCCCCTCCAATAAATGGCGCCAAGTGTCTAAAGCAGCTTTAACAGCAAAAGCCTTTCTCCCAAACGTGCCACCGCCTTTCAGTCTCAGAGAATTTACGGGAGAGATAAGCACAAGGCTTCAAACATCCCGACTCATCTGCTTGTAGCAGAAGCGCTCCAATGGAGAAATCAGAGGCATCCACTTGCACCACAAATGGTTTGCTAGGATCCGGATGCTGTAGAATGGGTTCTGCCGTGAATAACTTTTTAAGCTTGTCAAAAGCCACCTGGCATGCAGGCGTCCATTTCAGCAACACCCCCGGATTCTTTGCCCTTCGTGTGTCCCCCTGTCCTTTAGTTTTAAGTAACTCAGTGAGGGGCAACGCTAACTCCGCGAACCCCTGGATAAACTGCCGATAATAGTTCGCGAATCCGAGGGAACTTTGGAGCTGCCGACGCGTGCGTGGTGGCTCCCATGCTAGAATGGCTTCAATCTTAGCTGGATCCATTTCAATACCCTTGTCAGAAATTCTATATCCCAAATAGTCAATCTGAGATTCATGAAAAGCACATTTGGACAATTTAGCATACAGTTCAGCCTTTCTCAGCTTGCTGAGCACTTGTCTAACCAGTTCTATATGTTCCTCAATTGTTTCAGTATAGATTAACACATCGTCCAAATACACCAAGACCCCTTTGAATAAATGGTCATGCAAGACCTCATTGATCAGTTGCATAAAAACCCCAGGCGCTCCCGCCAGCCCAAAAGGTAACACTTTATACTGGAAAGAGCCCAGAGGGCAATTGAAAGCAGTTTTCCATTCATCCCCCTCCCTTATACGAATGCGGAAATATGCCTCCCTCAGGTCCAACTTAGAGAATATTTTCCCCTTCACCAGATGTGATAACATGTCTTTGATTAATGGGATGGGATATTTATTCAATATTGAGACTGCATTCAATCCACAGAAATCCGTACATAATCTCAAAGTCCCATCTTTCTTTGGTCTGAATAGAACAGGCGCACCCACTGGGGAACTGGCTGGTTCGATAAAACCCCTGGCTAGATTTTTATCGACAAACTCTCTTAGCGTTGCCAGTTCCTTCTGAGTCATAGCATAAATTTTTGGCTTAGGCAACGTTGCATTAGGGATAAAGTCTATGGCACAGTCAGTTTTGTGGTGCGGCAGTAGCTGATCTGCCTCCTTTTCGCCAAACACATCTGCAAAGTCCTGGTATTGTTCCGGCAGTCCGTCTAGCAGACCAGTAAGGAGATGTGGAGTTGTTGCTGCCTCCCTCCCCACTTTGCCATTGTCCAATTCATCCCCCTCAGGGGCTTTGTAGAATCCATCTGCAAAAGTCACAGTCCTGTGCACCCAATTTATGTGTGGGTTCTGCTGGACAAACCAAGGCATCCCCAAAATGACAAACGGACCCCCCACAGGCGCTACCACAAAAGGCAGTTTCTCCCAGTGGCTTCCCATTTGCAATGCCACCATCCCTGTGGAGTGAGTCACCGGTTTCCCCCCCGCTGTAGATCCATCCAATTGGGTGAAGATCATGGGCCATTTCAAAGGGAACGTGGGTAACTCTAACGCAGCTACCATGTCAGGGTGCATTAAACACCATGAGCACCCCGAATCAACCATTGCCCACACTTCCACAGTTCTTGTCTGTGGCCCCAATTTCACCTTCACTGTCATGGTAGGGAAATTTCCACTCACCGAAGCGTGATCGTGCCCTTCCTCTTCCACCTGCCCAGCGGCGCCCTTTAAAGCAGGTGGCTGGTGTTTCCCGCCGGTTGATTAAGAACAGCCTCCTCCTCATCCCCAAAGAAAGGGACTTCCTCAGGTTCAACCTCCGCCAGCGCCGCCTTCATCTTTCTTGGTAGGGAAGGAGATTTTCCAGATGACTTTCCCGGCTGGTCTTCGGTCTTGCCCTTCAGGCATGCCGCTGCTCGGTGCCCCTCTTTTCCGCACTGCAGACATTGCCCTCTCGCATAGCGCCACTCCTTCTCTTCCTCCCAGGTCCGCTGGCTGGATTTCCCTGGAGGAGCCGAGGTGCGCAACCCTTTACTGAATCTCCCATATCTCATCGATTTTCGGTGGGCAAACGTCTCTAGGGCATGCTCAGCGCTGCTCACCAGCTGAATCCAGTCATACAGGGTTCTTGGGTCCTCACGCCCCAGGGACCACTTCAGAACTTCAGTTTCCAGTCCATCCTTGAACATCTCCACCAGCGTGGATTGGGACCAATCCTCCACTTTCCCAGCCAGTGCTTTAAATTCCAGCGCATAATCCGCCACGGATTATACGATCAGGGGTGGGTGACCCCTCGGGCACTTCTTTTCTGACCACCTTAGGTGACAGCGGGTACCGCTGCTTCCAGGAGGCTTGAGCCGCTCAAGTGTCCGATTCCTCCTCCCAAGTAAGGTAGTCACCAGCCGAAGTACTGGTCGTTTCTGGCACTTTTTGACATCCCTCCTTCTCCTTCGAGTTAGGGTTGGGTTCTGTCCGAACCGCCGGAGCGTCGCTGCAAGGTACCTTCTCTGCTCTAACCACCGTGGAGTTCAGTTCCCCTTCGCTCGATGCCTCGCTCTCCATCTCTTGCAATCTCGGTTCGCTCCTCGCTAGCGCTCCCCTTCACAGACGAATCTGGATAGGGGCTAATGGAATAAGGGTTTTGAGATTCTCAGCTTTATGTAATGGTTGCCTATTCTGACAGACTCAGTCTCACAAGCAGGTGCTTGAGGATAACTGATTTATTGAAAGAATAGTGTGCAAATACAAAGAAAGCTGAGAATGAGCAAAAGCGCACCAAATACAAACTAAAAACCCTCGTTTCAAACCTGGTCCCACCCTCGCTCCTGCTTAGCAACCACCCCGTCCCAGATGTTAGCAACCATCACCCACATCGGCCTGAGAAAGTAACCTTGAACACAGCCAATAACCCAAACATACATTCCACAGTTACAGTAAGGAGATTACAGCCTGGCACGGCTGGAAATCTCCACTCAGCAAACACGGATCAGGAAAGTGACATGCGAAACGTTACGATGTAATCAGAACATTGAAACGATGAACATGACAGTGAGTCTATGTTGGAGAACATGCACTGTGATTTTGAAGTTATTTTGCCCCCGTTTCTTCTCTAAATATTTATAATGCAGTACAACAGAGAAATGTTAATTCTTTATCTCTGGTGTACTGATTTTCTACATGCAGGGAAGATTGTGTGTTGATTTTAAAGTGTAATCTCTGACTTCCATTCTAAAATGGTACAGCTATGGCATCTACAATCTCACTTTTTCACACCATATTGTGTACGTAGTAGAACTGTTTTCATTTGGGGATCACATTTGAGGATTTGAGAAGCTCACATATATTCTCCTTTGGGAAGTCATATATATGTCCTGCATCACATAGCAAGTATATTTTATTAGGATGGGAACATTGCCCTTGGAGATCAACTTGAAATTAGTATAACTTACACCTTTACACATTGGAGTGTGATAAGAGTAGAATTATCTTGGCACATATGGAATATTAGCAGCTAGATATGCAATAACATACCAGTTCTGACTGGATCCTTTTGATTTTGCTCAATTAACATTGCAGGGGAATGCAAACCTAAAAATAGAAAGTTGGTCTCTTTGCTGGAGAATCTAGGTTGACTGTGGAATGTAAAATTGATTAAGAGGTTTAACCGATTATGTATTTATTTAGGGTATTTGAGAAGTGCAGAGTGGTAGTATCTTCAGATAAAAATACTACTTGCAGTCTAGATATGGACCAACAGCCTTAAATTCTGTAATAACATTGTAAGGGCTATTTATGAAGCATTGTAGAGTATGCTAAGTTATGTATTCAAAGCTATAGAGGGCCTCTGAACAATAAATTGGAGTTTTTGGTACACAAACAACAATGGAAGAACATTTTTAAATATCTATGCCACAATTCTATAGTTTTAAAATTTGAGGCTTGTTTGTTAGATATGATGTTCAAAATGCAATATTGGTTCATATGATGTGTTCATATGCTCTACTGGCTCCCTTTCCTACAGATGTTATTTCTCATATTATTTTTTTTCCTGTAAAACACATTTTTGTTGATGTTTATATCATTTTGAACTGAAAAAACCATTTATACAGAAAATCTGCATGAGGTTAACAGAAAGGATATTATATACTATTGTTTATAGTAAATTTTATTAGGTTTCAAGAGAAGAGTAAAAACTACAAAAAAAACAAAAAAAACCACAAAGAAAGAAAAAAACTTTAAAAGTGCGAAAACACAAAAGATTTTTTTTTTTTCAAATTTACAAAAAGATGTGGCTTCCAACTTTTAACAGCAAGGATATACAAAAATTTCCATAATCAGTCTCTTACTCTAAATTAAAACAAAACACATTATTTCTATAAGTCATTCCACTTTAACACATAATAAAAATCACTAAGTACAGTTACTCCTCCCCCTTATATTAAAATAAAGAAAAAAAGTTCATATAAACCTCTTAAACATCTTTCTCCCCTCCAAAAGATAAAAATATTTAATTATTCCTTTCCTACCAGTATTCTATACATTTCTGTCTACTATAATAAGAATCAATTTAAAAAGCACATAAGTTGTCTGCTATTATACTTAATAGTACAACATTTTTATTAATCCCAATCTTAATAAACCCAAAAAACAAAGACAATTCAAAACAGTAGTTCCATATCTTTAAAAGGGAATCACATCAATCAAATCCTTAAAGCAAACCAGATGAATGTTCTTCAACCCTAATATAACAGTTTTAATAATTTTAATCTTGATAAACTAAAAAAAAGACAAAGCCAATTCAAAACAGTAAATCCAAATCTTTAAAGGCAAATATCATCAATCAAATCAGACCCCACCTCCTGGCTGGCTCTCACCAGTCGAAAGCAAAACGCTGTTTGTGATCTTCTGGCTGCAAGCAGCCATCCGGAGGACAGTTGGGATGATTCCAGGTATTCTCCTTGATCCGGAGAACGTTGCTGGGCTTCAGGAAAACCTGCCTGAGCCCCCAAAAAATTACCAAGTTGTCAGCTCAGCTGTTCAGTCTGCCATTCCCACCGGAAGCCCTCAGATGTTATATACTTCCGTGACTAAGAAATTAAGCACATCCGGAACTACAAGGCTAGAACATCCATTCTCTATCAATTATACAGCAATCTGAAAAGTCATATCTCTGTTTGTATTTGAACACTGGAATTTAAACATCTAGTATTTAAACATTTGGACAGCACATACAACTTTATATGTTTAATTTCCCCTTTTTATTTTGTTAAGTAAAATGACAATTGTTATTGTATATAATTAATATAAATATATAATCAATTGTATAGCATGACTTGAAAATATAAGTGTGTATGTGTGTGTCTAAGACTGGTTTTAAGTAGTATGTAAGAGATGTATGTTTTTGTGAGATTTTTACTTTTTTTCCTATTCCATTTCTTTTGCAATAAAAATAATTTTCTAAAAAGAATAGTAAATCAGCAGCAATATAGTAAAATATATGTGGAGAACTCATTAAACTTAAGCTTTCATAATGTACAAGATAGATCTGTCAGAATAATGAATCACTTCATTATACTTACAGGATATATTAACATGAACAAATATTTTTTTTTTCTTTTTTGCTCTGTTTTTTGATTAATGCCTAGAACTGAAGTCATCTGAAGTCAGTCTGACCTTGCTGTGACAAGAAATAAGCTTAAATGACTAATAAAGAATATTTCTATAAGTGATACTACAAATGCCTTTTGTCTAGAATGCGGTATTTGCAAATGTTGTACCTATAAGTCTGGTAGCAGATGGTAATAATTTTTAAATTCAATCTATATTCTACTCTTTTCATCTGATTTATTTATTTATTCATTCATTCATTCATCTGATCTTTTCATCTGATTTACCTGAATGAGGAAATATAACAAATCAAGAGAACACCACATATGCAAACAATTGAAATCAATGAAATCAAAGATCCCATGTCAAAGGAATTCATTCAAAGAAATGAGCAGAATATGCACAGCACCATGAATTAATTATAAAAAAAATTATCTCTGATTTAAAAAAAATATATGTAAGATTTTTTCACTCTCAAAATACTTATGGGAGGAATAAAGCTTGCTAAAGCTATGGAATACTGATTCTTAAATTTATTCCAAAGTTCAGGGTTGGTTACAAAACATTACAATGCATTGCAGCTATTTAGAAATAAGTTTCAGCTAAGTGCAGAGGGTCTTACTTCCATGAATAGAACTGCAGCCCGAAATATCTTTCTGTATTCAGCCTGATACAATTAATTTTAACTGATTGATCACTTTCAGTTTTAGCAGCTGAAAAGCAGTCTTTCATTAGGTAATAGACTTATTTCTTTAAATCAAGGGTACACAATCTGAAGGCCAATGACCAAAGCCCAGAAGATACCTAAATCACTTTTAACTGGGGCTTATCAAGTCTTTATTTCAGATCCTCAGAAAGTCATTCTCTTGTTTTCTCTTACTTTGGGGTATGCTTTCCAGAAGTGATACAGTGGCATACAACATAAAGAATAGTGAAATGCTGCCTGTAGTAATATTTTAAGGTGAATTAAAATGGATGGGGTACAACAGGCTTCAGCTCAACCCAAGCAAGACTGAGTGGCTTTGCGTTTTTGGACCTCCTGGTGCCAGGAACTTTTCATCTTTGGTTCTGGATGGGGTGGCAATGCTTCAGACAGACCCAGTACACAATCTGGGATCTTTCTGCACTCACAGCTCCTGCTCAAAGAGCAGGTGGCAACCATGGCAAGGAGGGCCTTTGTATCACTTCAGATTGTGGGTCAGTTGCACCCATTCCTGGACTCGGAGGCCCTGATTACAGTCACTTATGCCCTCGTAATATCCTGTCTGGATTACTACAGTACATTCTATATGAGCTGTATTTGGAAGCTCCAGCTGGTGCAGAATGTGGTGGCATGAATAGTAAATAGTGCCAGTTATTTGGCACATGTGATGTCACTACTTTATGAGCTGAATTGGCTACCAGTATGCTTCTGGGCACAATTCAAGTTACTTGTAGTCACCTCTGAAATCTTTCATGGCTTGGGACCATGTTACTTACAGGACCATCTCTCCCCAGTTGTTTCTGCCCATCCTATCAGATCCAGAAGGAAGGGCATCCTACAGCTCCTGTCAGCTAAGGAATGTTGCCTGGCAGGGCCCAGAAGATGAGCCTTTTTTGCAGTGGAGCCCACCTTTTGGAACATAGCCCTCCAGAGATCAGATTGGCTCCAACCCTGCTGGCCTTTCATAAGGCCTTAAAGACTTGGTTCTGTGCTTGGGTCTGGGGCTTCAGATGAATGAAGGGGCCTGCCTCCTGGCTATGTTAATGGCTGTTGTAGTTTTTTGCAATTGCTGTGCATTTTAAATTTTGTATATGTATCTGCTTTTCACTTTTTAAAAAATATTGTTAGCTGCCAAGATTCATTTATTGAGAAGGGTAGATATATAAACTGATTACTTAAATAAATAAATAAATTGCTGTAAGGTTACCATCATTATAAATCAGAAGATCCAGAAATTATTGCTTTTTGTAGTAGGATCATGCACACTCACAGAATGCAGGAAAGGGGGAAATTGTGATGTGAATCAAGCTATGCCACATATCAACATGGTATGCCACATACCAGCTATGCCACATACCAACATGGACAAATTTTTCCTTCATCATTGTATTTTCTGTGTTTGTGTGTGCATATATGTGTATGATTTTTCTCTCTCCCTTTGCTTTAGGATTAGAGGGCTATAGTTAATGAAGCAGTATCATCATTAGTGAGGCAGTGCAATTTTTTTCACATTCTTTTTTAATTGGGAGGGTCTACATAAACAATAAAAATAATATTTTATGATCAAAAAATGCATAAAAAATGTTGCTGTAAATTATTATTTTGCTATCATATTAGAGAAGCATGATTTTGAGAGCCTCTGGAGACTGAAAAAAGGGGGCTTTCTGTATGCAGCCCTCTGGGGGACAGAATGTCCATCCTTACTAAAAGGGGAAAACTATGTTTCTTTCCCTTTGGACTTCAGTGATTCACTTGTGATTTCAACCAGTGTCCTGAGAAAAGAATGTGCAGACAAAAAATAGCAGTTCTTTCAAAGTGTGACCTCATTCTATAAGTTGTCAGGCTCTGCCTGCTAGCCAGTAAAGACACAGACACTAGCGTGGGCTTAGACTCTAGCTTTATTGATAGAATAGAGTGCATGCCTTTTAGAAAAGCTGAGAGTGAGTGGAGCGCGCTGGAACGGGATTTAAATAGCCCGCGCTGGTCAGCGCTCCACCCCTTCTTACTTTGGGTGCGCCCCGAGCCCCGTCGGTTCCATTGCTGGTAGGTGAGGGGTCGTGGAGCCCCTCCTGTGCTCCGGGCATTTCCTTAATTGCTTCCCTTGCCGGTGATGGTTCATTGCCGGGCGATCAGGTTCGTAATCTCTTTGACAGCTCGGGCGCGCCTCGTGGTCTGGTCTTGTCAATTACTTTCTTTGCAACATTGTATCTCTCTCTTCCGCACCTCTGGCTAGAGTTGATACTTTGTTGCCAGCACCTGTTGCTCTCTTTTGTTAGCTAGTTGCCTTTTCCCTTAATCCTCCCGGTACCCATTTCCCTGCATTGTCATGCGAGCCGTTGCGATGTCACAAGCATCGCAACAGTGATCGTGACATACTGCCCCCCTTTGAGAAGATTAAGCCACGGGTTTGGAGGGGTAGGTGGTATGGAAGGTGAGGATCAGGTCGGGGGCCTGGACGTCATGGGCAGCGACCCACTCAGGGTGTGGAAAGTGTTTCCACTTTACGAGGTATTGGAGGGAGCCCCGCCGCTTGCGGGAGTCAAGTACCTCCTTCACTTCGAAGTGTTGCTGCCCGTCTATCATCACTGGTGGACTGGGGCGTGCGTGGGTGCCACCGGGAGGGATCACTTGCCGGCTTGAGTAAGCTGCAGTGAAATACCGGGTGCAGTCTCTCTAAATTATGGGGCAGGTCCAAGCGCACCGTGACTGGGTTCATGATTTGTGTCACCTGGAATGGTCCAAAAAACTTGGGGTCCAGCTTCTTCGACGGTTGCGGCGATTTTATGAATCTGGTGGATAGATAGACCATGTCCCCCACCTGAAATGTTGGTTGCTGGCGCCGGTGTTTGTCCGCTTGTAATTTGTACATCATTTGTGCCTCTTTAAGCGCATCCTTGATGACTGGCCAGGAATCTGCGAGTTTCTCACCCCAATCACAGGTGGCCACTGTTGGGGATGGAGGCTGAGGTAGTTCAGGGATGGGGACGAACTCCCGACCCGACACTACCCCAAAGGGGTTTTTTCCCGTGCTTTGGTGTATCGCGTTGTTGTATGCGACCTCTGCAAACGGGAAGAGGTCCACCCAGTCATCTTGGTGATAGTTTATGTAGGAGCGGAGGAATTGCTCCAGTGTGGCATTAAGAATCTCTGTTGATCCGTCCATCTGGGGATGCCAGGAGGTTGACAGGGCTTGCTGGGTACCTATCAGTTTCAAAAAAGCCCGCCAAAACCTCGAGGTAAATTGTGTGCCCCTATCAGTCACCAAGTGGGAGGGGCAGCCGTGTAGGCGGTACACATGGACGAGGAACAGTTTTGCCAGCTGTTGGGCTGACAGGATCGAGGCGCAGGGGATAAAATGTGCTTGTTTTGAAAAGTAGTCTTTTACCACCCAAATGACTGTTTTCTTTTGGCTGGGCGGTAAGTCGACTATGAAGTCCATTGAAATTTCATCCCAAGGGCAGGAGGGTTCAGCCATGGGTTGCAGCAGCCCCTGGGGTTTGCCAGCTGGTCACTTGGCCATAGCGCACACTGGGCAGGACGCCACATACGTCTTGACGTCCTTCCTCAGTGAGGGCCACCAAAACTGTCTCTGAGTCAGGTGTAGGGTTTTCAAGAACCCGAAGTGACCAGCCTGTTTGCTGTCATGCGATCTGTTGAGGATCACCTGCCATTGTGAGTCGGGTACATATAACCTTCCCTCTGCCCATGCGAGGTCCTGGTCCATAGTGACCTTGTTGGGGTTGGCGAGGAGCCAGGGGTCAGATTTTAATGCCGTTATAAAATCTGCCCGTAGCCCACCTGGCATTTGAGGTTGCCTGCGTCTAGGGGTGGGCTGCATCGTAGTTGTTTGCGAGGGGGGGCAGGCTGTCCCCGAGCGCGACCCCGAGTGACCGCTGCCATACCCAGCTGGGAATCGAAAAGCACCGTCCCTATGATGTCGGAGATAGGCTCCGCATCCTGAGGCAGTCAGGAGAGTGCGTCTGCCAGGAAGTTCGTTTTGCCTGGTATGAACTTCAGCTGGAAGTTGAACCGGCTGAAGAACTGAGCCCAGCGTATTTGCTTGGGACTGAGGCGCCGGGGCGTACGGAGTGCCTCAAGGTTGCGGTGGTCTGTCCAGACCTCAAATGGGCAAGTCATCCCTTCCAAAAGGTGATGCCAAGACTCCAGTGCTGCTTTAACCGCAAATGCTTCCTTTTCCCACACATGCCAGCGCCTCTCTGTCTCTGAGAATTTCCTCGAGAGATAGGCGCATGGCTTCAGGATTCCAGCAGAATCCTTTTGCAGCAGGATGGCACCTATTGTGAAGTCAGAGGTGTCCACCTGCACCACAAAAGGCCGTTCGGGGTCCGGGTGAGCTAGAATTGGCTCCACTGTGAACAGCACTTTTAGCCTGTCAAACGCGGTTTGACAGGCAGGAGTCCAATTAAGTACGGCCCCCGGGTTTTTTACCTTGCGCATCTCCCCGACGCCTTTGATCTTGAGCAAATTGGTTAAGGGTAGGGCGATTTCCGCGAAACCCCTCGCGAAGGACCTATAGAAACGCGAACCCGAGGAAGCTTTGAAGCTGTCACCTGGTGCGTGGGCGTTCCCAGCTCAAAACTGCCTGGACCTCCATGGGGTCCATCTCTACGCCTTTGTCAGAGATTCTGTACCCTAGGTAGTCCAAGCGCGACTTGTGGAATTCGCACTTGGACAGCTTAGTGTAGAGTTTGGCTTTCCGGAGCTTAGTGAGGACTTGCCTCACTAACCTCTCGTATTCCCTCTGCATCCTCGTGTAGATGAGGACATCATCCAGGTAAACCAGTACGCCCTTGAATAGGTGTTGATGCATTACCTCGTTGATGAGTTTCATGAAGACCCCCGGGGCCCCCGCAAGACCGAATGGCAGTACCTTGGAAGGAGCCCAAGGGGCAGTTGAATGCCATTTTCCACTTGTCCCCCTCCCTGCTGCGGATTCTGTAATACGCCTCGCAGAGGGCGAGTTTGGAAAACACCCTTCCCTTTGACAGGTGTGCTAGCATGTCCTTTACGAGGGGTAGGGGGTATTTGTTCGATAGGGAAGTGGAATTTAATCCGCGGTAATCGGTGCATAGTCTCAGGGTGCCATCCTTCTTTTCCCGAAATAGGACGGGTGCTCCAACCGGTGAGTTCACTGGTTCTATGAAGCCCCTGGAGAGGTTTTTGTCCAAGAATTCCTGCAGCGCCACTAATTCTCTCTGGGTCATGGGGTAGATCTTGGGCTTGGGTAATGGGATGTCTGGGAGCAGTTCAATTGTGCAGTCCATCTTGCGGTGCGGGGGTAATTGGTCTGCCTCCTCTTCTCCGAAGACATCTGCAAAGTCTGCATATTGCTCCGGCAGTCCTTCTGGTGGGGGGGGTCATGGGTATGATCGACGACTTCTGCCCTCCCCACCGTTGGAGCAGATGGTTTGTCCAGTGTCGGTGCCTGGTAGACCCCGTCTTTGAACTTGATGGACCGTGTCCTCCAGTCTATGTGTGGGTTGTTGCGTGCTAGCCTGGGGATCCCCAGCACTACTATGGGTTTCCCTATCTGGGTTACCACAAAGTTTATGGATTCCTTGTGGGTGCCCATTGCCAGGGTGACCTTTCCGGTCCTCTGGGTGGCCGGTCCCCCCCCCCCCCCCCGCTGTAGAGCCGTCTAGTTGTTGGAATGCCAGCGGTTTAGGGAGGGGGGAACAGGGCAGTTTTAGTGCGGTGACAATGTCCGGGTGGATCAGATTTCTGGAGCACCCAGAATCCACCAGAGCTTCGACCACAATGGCTCTAGGGCCATAAGAGAGTTTAATTGTCCCTGCCAGGATGGAGCAATCATCACTCACCCTGGGGTTGTTGTGCCCCTTCTTCACCACCTTCCCAGCGGCGCTGCTTAGAGCAGGTGGGGAGCATTTTCCACCGGCTGTTCTTGGGCATCGATCATGTCCCCTGCGAGGAAGGCGTCCGCGTCCTCATCCCGGGTTGCTAACGCTCCTGTCAGGCATCTGGGGGGGTTGGATGGCTTGTGCGGCGTCTTTGGTGTGGGTCTGGGTGGGCAATCCGTTGTCCTGTTTTTGGAACAGTCTGCCGCTCGGTGGCCCATCTTCCCACACCTGGTACACTACCCGCGGGCAAGCCTCCATTGTTGGTCTGCATGCCAGGTCGGGTCTGACTGTGGGACTGGTCCTCTGGTGCTGGGAGGGATTTTGTCATCTGCGGTTGCGAGCAGGAACGTGCGCTGAGCGTGCTCCGCTTTTCCGGCTAGGCAAATCCACCCATGAAGGGAGGCTGGGTCGTCCCTGTAGAGTGCCCATTGTAGCACCTCCCGGTTGAGGCCATGCTTGAACATGTCGATCAGGGTGGCCTCAGACCATTCCGTGATTTTGCCTGCGAGGACCTTGAACTCAAGGGCATAGTCGGCCACCATTTTTCTTCCCTGGCACAGCGCTTGAAGTGTGCACTTGGCCCTTTCCTTCATCAGGGGGTCCTCAAAGTAATGCTTCAGCTCGGCTAGGAAGTCGTGGAAATTGGCCAAGGCTGGGGCTCTGGACTCGTACATCTGCACGTACCAGTCCACAGCCCTGTCTTGGAGCTTGGTGGCCACTGCCGAGATTTTAGCGGCTTCTGTGTTGAAGCAATGGTCATATTGGGCCATGTAGTCCCTCACATTTGTTAGAAAGAAGGACAGTTTCGTAGGGTTCCCGTCAAATTGTATGGGGAAGTCTTTGGCGAACCTCCCAATTTGCGGGACCCCTACCTGTGGGTGGTGAGGGATGGCTCCCACTGGCCTGGGGCCATGAAGCCCTGCAACAGAGTCTCATGCTTGGCCCCTTCCGCTCGGGGTTGTTGGTGGGGTGGGTATGGTGCCCCGATCCCCTCTTGCCCCCTGTGCTGCCTCAGTCTTGGAGCGCTCGCCTACGATCGTTGCCAGGGACTGGAGCATATGTTCCAGGTCTCATACCTTGGCTTCCAGGGCCGTGTCCTTGTCTGGCGTGCCCCAGTCTGCCAATGTTGGGGACAGGAGCAGGTGTTCAAGGTATTGTACCCTGGCTTCCAGGGCCGTGACCCTGTCTGGCGTGCCCTGGTCATCTGACGTCGGTGCTGCCAGGTGCTGTCCGGTCTGTAGTCTTGCGCCTTCCTGCTCGGGTGTTTGGGGGTAGCGGAGCCTCCAGGTGGAGTAGGGTGTTCCCGTCCAGGGTCCTCCAAGTGAGGAGTTGCTGGTCCCTGACTTCGTCTTCCGTCAGGGTTCTCTCGTCTGGGTTGGAGCTCCAGATCTGGAACTGGGGTGCGGTGTGGACAGGGAGGGTGTCCGTGTCCCCTTTCAGGTGCACCGCCTCCAGCAGCTGTCGGGTCACCTCTGCCTCTTGCGGGCCATCCTTCACGCCTCTGGTGCGAAGTGCTGGCTCCATCGCTGTCCCCGGTTCCATTTTTCGCCAGTTGGTCTCTCCCGCGGAAAAATTTTCGTCCAGTGGAGCTTGGTGACTTTGGTTTGGTGACTCTCAGCTTTATGTCAGGCTCTGCCTGCTAACCAGTAAAGACACAGACACTAGCATGGGCTTAGGTTCTGGCTTTATTGATAGAACAGAGTGCATGCCTTTTAGAAAAGCTGAGAGTGAGTGGAGCGTGCCGGAACGGGATTTAAATAGCCCGTGCCAGTCAGCGCTCCACCCCTTCTTACTTCGGGTGTGCCCCGAGCCCCATCGGTTCCATTGCCGGTAGGTGAGGGGTCGTGGAGCCCCTCCTGTGCTCCGGGCGTTTCCTTAATTGCTTCCCTGGCTGGTGATGGTTCATTGCCGGGCGATCAGGTTCGTAATCTCTTTGACAGCTCGGGCACGCCTCCTGGTCTGGTCTTGTCAATTACCTTCTTTGCAACATTGTATCTCTCTCTTCCACACCTCCGGCTAGAGTTGATACTTTGTTGCCAGCACCTGTTGCTCTCTTTTGTTAGCTAGTTGCCTTTTCCCTTAATCCGCCCGGTACCCATTTCCCTGCATTGTCATGCAAGCTGTTGCAATGTCACAAGCATCGCAACAGTGATCATGACATAAGTTGAATAAGAGATCTAAGGCACATCTTTCCCTTTTGAGATAATATGCTCTTTATGAAAGCATGAATTCTGTTTCTCATGGCTCAGGCTTACCCCACAAAAGACAGGCTGTCAAGACTGTTGACAGTGCCCAATGGGAGAAAATATTCCTGCCATTTGGTTTTTCCAAAGATGATTCACAGTAATCAGAACAGATTTTAAATCTGAATTCATGCATGAATTTTACATTCAGAAGGTGTCACAACAACAAAAGACATCTTACTGTCAATAGAGTCTAATAAACCAGTTGATAATTTTGGATGATTCTTAAAAGGTTGAATAGATGAAATATGTGAAATCATTCAGGCATGATTATAATTGGACTTAGAATAATAGTACAGGGCCTCCCTATATATCCTGTATATTTCATGTTTTCCAGGCTGCCATTGCTGCCTACTGATTTATGTTTTGGACTCAGGCTTCAAAGAAGAAAGCAAAAGACAGATAGACAGATGAAGCATGTCTGTGAATGGGTGAGGAAGGAAGCTGAAAATAAACTTAACATGAGAAGACAGGTTGCAAAAAACCAATTTCACATATATCCAAAGATGACTGAGGGGATAATTTAGCTCACAGGTGGGGGAAAAGCATACCTTATACAAATGAAGCTTGATAGTTAACAGCAGGAAGCATTGTGTTAATGGACTTTAATGGCATGATATATTTGTAAGGCTTTATGACTGATATCTCTGTAGGATTTCCAGTAAGGAAAGAACAAATTAAGATACCAAGTTCAGGAGGATGTAATGGAGGACATGCCAACAGATATCAAAGGGTTCTTATATGAGGTATGATTGTGGATATCAGAAGTAGGCAACACTGAGTTCAGGGACTGCACTGAACATCTGAAATGGGACAAAGTCTATGGGATGTGGCATATACATAGCTAGGATTAGGGTTCTTCAGTTTTACCCTGTTTTGGAGATTGGTTGGGTTCTTTATAAATTTTTAGGTTATAAACTAATTTAGATTATAAACATATTTTTCTTGTATTTCCTGCCTCAAATGGTATAAAGATTACTTACAAACACAGGGGTTGATCCTGCATGCAGTTTTAGTAGATCTCAGCTGTATGGTGTTTCAGTTTCCTTTCCCACCTGAAAGTCATATTCCTATAATCTATTACTGGAAATTGATAGAACATGATATAGATGACTACCATGTGATAAAAATTATTCATCTTAATGAAGTGTTTTGCCCTGTTCATCACTTCAATGAATACTCTCCAAGGGTATCCCTGTACTTCAACAAAAGGTAGAGCAGAACAGATCTGCCTCAATGGACCTATCTGCCTCACAAATAGAGGCTTCTGTTATTGAACAAAGCAAAGCAGCACAACTGTCCCACAGACAGCCATTTTATTTTGTATAGGCACCTCAAAGGAAAACGTCACTCAAATCTCTGTCAAAGTGAAGCACCCCTTCAAAGATCAGCACAGCATCAGAACGGAACATCACTGATGACATTAATTTTTCAGCCTAGAATGAAACCTATGCTATTTTCACAGTTTGAATATTTAGAAGCATTGAAATGGAATCCAGCAACACCCAGTGCAGATTCTAGAGAATCTAAGGCAATTTTAACCTGGGCCTTTAGATATTATATTTAGTTTAAGGATTCAGGGCATAAGAATCATTGGTAAAACAGATGTGAATGATCTGTTTTATTTTATAAACAACATTTTATGATTGTTGTTTTTAATTGATTGTTGTAAACCACCCAGAGTCCCCCGATGGGAGGAGATGGGCGGGGACAAATTAGATAAATAAATAAAATGCATAAAAAAACAACTTGACTAATGTCTTCAGTAATGGATGTGTGTGCTGGAAATGAGGATGAAAAGCCTTGTAAGTGATGTTGAAGGAAAGAATGGAAGTCAGCATTCCTCCCATGTACATCAAATGTGGGCATGAGCTAAATATTCTTCAGATAAAGCAATAGTACTAGTGGTATGTAAAACATCTTGAATCTGAAACACAGCAAGCACAAAACACTTCCAGAATACTTCAAACAGCTAGAAATAATTCCAGTAAGCTCTTTTGGCATAAAACCAGGAATTTCAAGCTCAGAACACAGGAATTTAGAATATTGCACACATTACTAAATGCAACCTACTTCTGATACAATAATCTATAAGTTTATAGCATTTCCAAACTCAGAATGTAGATTTTGCTGCACATGAAACATTATTAGGATGATGCCATTGGCCATCAAAGATAATCTGAGACCAGCTGGTAATTCTTGAGCCAGGTATCGCTGTCACCCAATCTAGCACTCTATATAGTAGATCCTGTGGAGGTTACAGATCAATTTAGGTAGAAAATAATCTGATTGCCATCAGATTAAAAATGGTTTTGCTTGCTCAAACTGTTTCTGCTTAGCTCGACTGACAGATGTGGTATTTTCCTAGTTGCTATTTTAATGACATTTTCAATGTGTGATTTATATTTCATTGAACTGGGGGGAGTACAAGATGAAGTTCAATATTTAATCTATATACTGCATTTAATATCACAGTCAGGAGGCAGTCAAATAATATTAATATAAATGAATAAGATTCCACTACAAGGGCAGACAGTTCAAGTGATTGTTCTTTATATAAACCGGAAACATGATGCAGGCTCTTTTGGAGGAAAAAGAGCAGAGTGATCTTGAGAGCATGAAAATTTAGACTTAATCCTAATCCTAACCCTTTATATTTTGCTCTTCTGTGGTGGTGGTGGTGTTTTTAATACCAGACCAATTAACAGAACTCTGCAAAGCTTGAGGGTTGGTTGAGGGGGGAAAAGGTATTGTTTCAATAAAACATTAATATGTTGTTTAACAAATAATGAGAGAAAAATAATCGCCAACATATGAAACATTTGCATTTGTCTGGTGTCATAAAATGTTTATGACACTCGAGTTCAAATTGTGTTTGCAACTGATAATAAACCGTATAATGCTTCTGATAAATATCACATATATCACCCATGGGAAACCAAAGGTGGACAAACCATATCTTCCTTCCTTCCTGCCTTCCTTCTGAGAGCCCCAGTTGGTAATAAATTTTGCTTTATTAAATTTATATTGATAGACTTGGCACTGCTGTTTCTAGCAGAAAATAGTGCATTAAACCTCCTAGAGCCTTAATAAACCTGTGTCACAGATAGATAAATGGCAAAAACAAAAAAATTGTATCATTGAAACTTGCCATTCTGCAACTGAATCTTGCCAGCATTCTCCTGGGAAGAAGTCTTAAGGCTACAAAAATTGATTTGAAGGTCACATGCAATCCAATGACCCACAGATATCCCTGTGCTAAATCTTGGTTTGACCTTTTTATGGAATAAATGAAAATGTCTTGGTTCACACATCATGCTAAACTAGAAGACATCATTATCAAACCAGAACAACTAGGTTTACACATTGCACTAAACTAAAACCAAACTATACATTATGGCTTATTATGAGGAGTGAAGATAATAACTTTATATGATTTATAATAATAATCAAGGAGAAAATAATGGTTATGTTTTGTGCTATCATGAAAGATCCCGTTACAACACAGTATGATATTTTCAGTGACATACAATGTGCTAATCTCTAATAAAAATTGTTTTCTGCTTAAATGTGTTATATGACCCTAGCCACTACGGCTTGTAAATCATATTTATACTGTACTTTAAGGCATGTCCAACATAGCTACTGTGATTTATTCAACAAAATATAGTCTGATGTAATGGCTAAGGTATTGGAGACTATGAATTCCAGGCCTCCCTTAGGCATGAAAGCCAAATGGGTAACTTTGGGCCAGTCACGCTCTCTCAGCCCAGCCCACTCAGATTTGTTGTTGTGGGGAAAATAGGAGGCAGGAGTACTAGGTATGCATGGCACCTTGAGTTAACCAAAAATAAAGATGGGATAAGAAACTAACTAACACATGATTTGTTGTAGTGTCCTAAGGAAAAAGAAATCTTTTGAATTCAGATTCATCAAACTAAGTCTCACAGGTAACATCTCAACGTTGTGAGTTTTCTACTTAGGTGCCCCAAACCTTCTAACAGACTGCAACAAGAAGTGAATCTGTGTCTTTATAAATTGAAAGTGAAAGAAAGTTGAAAGTGACTCTAATAACAAATTATTGCATGTTAAGAATACTAGTCTGCAAAATGGTCCAAGAAAACTGGCATACTTTTTTTTGGCAATACTTATCAAACCTTTGGCAGAATTATTAGAAAGTGTTCTGCCATCCTGACTGGAACATGGAGGATGCCTTTGCCTGTAATAAAAGATGTATTTATTCATGGAGGATAAAAAGTCAGATTAAACATAGACATAACATGACATTACTGCCATGTATAGGAGACATCTTCATATATCCTGAAGGATGCTTTGTTTTGAAATATGTAAGGGAAATAAGTATTATTACTATAGTCTCCCAACATACTGTAAAGCCATTCTAAGAATCAGACCATTCATCCAATGTATAAGTACTTTATTCTGCCACCCACAACCTAGTGATATCACACTGAAAGACCACCAAATAGTTAAAGGCTGATCTAATTTCTTTACTTGGCTCTTTACAGGCTACAAGCCAGTTGCTGTATGAATGTCTAAGTGGTCCGCCATGATTCAATATACAACTTGAGATATCTATGCAGCTTCAACATGGGGAAGTGGAAATTCTAACAGACAGGAACTCTCCTTTACTGACCAAATAAGGTTGGGAATCCTGCAGTAAGTCTGGATCAAGCTACATTTTGCCTTAGTACAATGTGTGAATCTATCCGCTACCTGCAATATGACATCAGTTGCTTTCAATATGTTCTGCTTGAATCTTCTTGAATAAGATTTAGACAGAAAGCATCTCTAGACCCAGCTTTTTTGCCTTATCTGTGGAGTTCTTATTTCTCAGGGAATAACAAAGGGAGATGCAGTACATAAAAATAGAAAACAAACCTCATGTTCTATCAGTCCATAGGAATAGGCAAACATCTGCCCCATTTTTTTTTTCAAATTAAATAGCCCATTTCTAGGGATTATCGCTGAATGTGTTTAAATATATCACAGTTAGATGAATTCTTTTTGCAATTTTTAAAATGGTTTTCACAAGGCAGCAACTAGTCCTACTATATGAAAACAATCATTGAATAGCACACGAATAGCCAAATGCAGAAGTGTGGTGGCAAGGAGGAAATGTTTGGAGACATTTTCAAAATCATTGCTAGTTAAGATACTCTCTTCTCATAATTTTCAAGTCAAAATATATATCGCTTTCTTCTTTCTATGCATTGCAAATATTTTTACACTCTTTTATACTTGTGAAGAAAACTATGGAACTTCTAATTAAATACTGCCTCCTTAAGCATAACAAAGATGCTTTAGTCAATTGACTAGAAGCACAGCATTTTCATTTCTCTTTAATGCTTTCTCTCTGTAACATAACACGTTCCTCCAATTTCAACACTGCCAAGGACCTTTCAATCACACTGACATATATTCAAAACATCTCACTAAAATTAATACATTCTGAATTTCCACCACCCAAACCTGATTATGTATTAACTCAAGAAAACCCCTTGAAACCAAAAGCCTGGATATAATGGGAAGACAAAAGGGGAGATAATTTTTTGCTCTTTCCATAAATAACTTTTTTTCTTCATCGGAAGCAGGTTCAAAATTTTGGCTATGACATTATGCATACTTAGCAGTGAGGAAAACTGAATGAATCCAGTGGAACTTTCTTATAGCTAAACAGATTTCAGACTAAGTATGTTTTCTATTGTTCCAGAACTTAGGTTTAAAATAAGAAAAGACATTTTGACAGAACATTAGGTAAAACTTTCTGATGATACTCTTTCAAAATAGAGTGACTTCCAAAGAAAGTCCTCATTTTTTTTTCCCACTAGACATTTCTGGTTAGAGGCTGGATGAAGCTCTAGAAGCAGATTTCCTAAAATGGCGGGATTTGAACTGAATTACCTTTACTTCCAATTCTACTTTTCCCTGTAAAGGATTGCATAGAATCACCAACCCCCAAAATTTGTTGGTTCATTTTATAGGAGTTCAAGATGGCTTACCTCCTCCAATTTCTCCCAAACTAGACTGGGAAATGACTGACCTAAAAGTACCCTGTGACCCTCTATAGCAAAATCAGGATTTGAATCTGTGTTTCCTTGATCCTAATCCAATTATCACACTGAATCTAAGGACAATTCCATAGGCAGCCTAAGCTACTTGTTGCCTGTGGTGTTCTAATCCGTTTCTTAAACCAACTTCAGAAATTCTGTTCTGGATTGTAGTGAATTGACAGTGGGGCTGGGCTGGTGCTCAGTTCAGACCATGGTCACCTCAAGGCAATATGGTCATTCCTGCTGCTTGCCCCTTTTATCCATACAGGGAAGGCAAGTAGCACTGGCTGGCTCCTAAGCGTACTGGTCTACCAGTGCCTGCCTTCTCATTTTAGGGGCTATTCCTTCCTCTCTAGTCCTTGTGTCTTCCATTGCTTCCTCAGACGTTTGTACATATGGATGCCCTCACCCCTCCTTCTTCCCTTCCCACATTACAGTATCTCCTTTGATGCTTTTTTTTCTTATAATACCATAGCAGCTCTGAGGCTACAATAATCAGAGCAACAGGGAAAAAATTTTTCCTTCATTCCTATGTTCCTCTGTAGGTCCATGGAAGGTCCTTTGTAGCAAGGAAGAACTGATAGTTCAGCTTCATAGAAACAAAGCAGCAATGTTCCTGCATTGTTAAAAATACAATTGTTAAAAAAAAGAAGGGAAGGGAAGGGAAGGGAAGGGAAGGGAAGGGAAGGGAAGGGAAGGGAAGGGAAGGGAATCTTCGCAGTACTGTTGGCAGCAGGTTGGGAAAACCAGAGAATCTGCTTTGTCCAACCTGGGCAGAAACCAAAAGAGTGCCCACTGGAAGATATAAGGGTTGAATGGAGCATGAGGACTGAGGATAGTTCATTGACTTAATGGCCATCTCTTGAATCAACCACAGGGTTACAAGAGAACCAGCAATTGCTGACTAACAGAAAACATTGCCCAGCAATCAAGATAAAGTGGCTGCACAGGGCAGTGACCAGCTGCTGAAAGGGAGGGAGCATGCCAGGCATTGCAGCAAATTGCAGCTGGGGCAAAGGATGGGGCAAAGCAGTGGAGATCATCTGCTCAAAAGGGCTTAAGTTAGCTCAGGTCAGAAAGGAGAAGTTTTGAACTGAAGCTGGAAACATAGCATAAGTTGCAAGTACAATGGGCTGAGAATGGGAGGAGGAGGATGTCATCCATTCCTGTACTTAGGAAGTGGTGAGGAGCCCATTCTGTCAATGGCCCAAGCAGCCATGTGGATCTGCCCTAAGTCCGTTTCTGAACTCAGTTCATCTGATAGTGACTATAAAAAAGCCTATCAGTTGCAATGTTAGCATCCAGCATCTGTCAAATTTCTTTTTCAGGAAGTTCCATCTGGTGTTTCATCTAAATCTCATGCATGAAAAGAGTATTATTTGCCTAGACCTTCCAGAGCTATTTATTTTACATGCATTTATATGCTGGCATTTCTTGTACCTATTTTCTGTTTATCTCCTGTTAAATTTGTAAGCTACACTGAAAGCTTTGGTTGAACAGCTTAATATCTCTATTAATGACTACTATCCAGCACACATCTGAATGTTTTTTAATTCACTGGGATTAGCTCATTGTATAGGTTTTAGCCTTCAATGCATCATTTCATATGGCAAATATAAGTGCTTCATTTCTTTTCAGGATGAAACTTGGAACCTATTCTCATTACACATTTTCCAACTGTGTACAAGGGCTATTCATGCCCCATTACAAATAATTTGTAATCCGCTTAGAAAATGTCCATTATTATTTACTTAGAAAAGATCTATATTATGTTTCTGATTGAAAACATGCTAGTCAACAAACAAAATACAACAGCAGAAGACAATGCAACAGAATCTAAGCACCCAAGCAGATAACAGCCAGATTAACTGAGAGACACTTTTAATGGAAAAAGAATGAGTTCTACCTCATTACTTAACTCCCTCCTTCCTGTCTACTTACAGAAGACAGGTGACTTCCTTCTTCCATTTGCTCTTCTGTCTGTTTAAAAAGAGAAAAGCCTGTAGGGTTCCTTTATATCAGTAGAGGGAGTTATCACACTAAAAAAACAGTCTGAATATCCATAGCGATAAAAAGAAAAAAGCTGCAGTTTTGCAATTACAAATAACCCATAAATATAAAATTGAAAATAATAAATAGTGAAGTAATAAAAGGAAAAGGAAAAGGAAACAAAGGAATGTAGTACTTCATATATCGTATATCAAGCAGGTCTTGAAGTAACTGAAATGCCTTAGCATGACCAAATCAGCTTTTGCATCAAATCAACTTTTGGTCCATTTCCTTGGAATAAAGTCTGGAATAAATGTACACTTTCTATCATTCAGAAGCTTTAACACTATACCTATGTATGAGTTAGATGTAATTGTCACAGTCACCTGACTGATTTAATGCCAATCCAGAAAGGAGTAACACAAATATTAGCTTTCCTGCTGTATAGCTGTATAGCTGTTCTATAGTCACTTCTCTCACTTCTCATTAACTTTAACTCTCCTAAGTTAGCCAATAAAATGCTTTCTGTTTCATATATACAAATGATGTGGTGCTACTGTCACTGATAACAAGTGATATGTGGAAAGGTTTAAGGACTCATGCTGTACAGAGTAAACATTAATTATCAGTTATCAAAAGACAAAAAGTACAGTCTTTGCTAAAAAAAAAAAAAACCAAAAAACCAAAAAACATGTTCTATAGGTATCCAGGAATCCTTTTCCATGCAACAGGTTCATAAAAGGCTGTCAAGAATATCCATACCCGTAATACCATCTTTTTTAGAGTTTAGTGGACCTAAGAAGATCCATGACCATTACAGTTTAAAGCAACAATGGTGGTCCAAGCGTTTGTGTGATGCCCATATCAATGTTCATAATGATTCTAGCTCAGTGGAAGTCGTTCAGTCCAATTCTTAAGACCTTTATTTCCATTTCTACAATCTGTATCAAATGTATTTTGAAATTTACATTGATCAAGATTTAAGTTTCAATCTATTCACTTTATTTTTATTTTATCCCTGTTTTAAATTACTTTTTCCACCAGCTGTAAGGTTCTGCTGATTCTGTTGAACAGCTTTCACTATACTTAAAGAAATTGAAGAAAAACTTCAGTGAGTCCTATGGCTTCTTGTTCAAGTTGTTAGTTTCAATGAGATTTACTACAATTAAAATCTCTCTTAGTCAGTGTGTTTACGATACTAATCTCCTAAAGGGCCTGAGTATTATACTTACGTTAGCATTGGGGCAATAGGTAAAACTTTGCACCTGTACCTGTCTGAATATGATTGCCTCAAAACAGTGAAAGATCCTTATATCAGCAGATTCAATTTTTCCATTCAGCATTCCTTGAGGGAAGATAATTTAACACTGCATATGCTGAGGATATCTGTTTCACATGGACCAGGTGGTAGATAGAGATATTATATAATAGAAATACTCAATGCATTCTTATTCTTATTATCCCCTTTTAAATGAAAATGTCAAGCAGGTTGATTGATTTTATAGATCCCTCTTTTTATCTGATCAGAATCCAGCAACGTTTGATATACTGGTTGCATTTTGTGCCATCACTTGTATATGTCAACAGCTGATCAAAGCAATTTAACTAGTTCTGATTACTTCTTTATTATGTTTGACTACATTAGCATATAGTTGCTCTGTAAATTGAATCATAAAGATATTGTATGTATTATGCCCTCTCTGGGAATTGTTTTTCTGCTGATCTGAGACAGTAATAAAATTTGTACTGAACTGTATTACACAGAAGAAAAAAATAAATAAATAACAAAAATTGGAATGAATTCATACCATTAAATATATAAAACAATATTTTAAAAGGGAAGAGAGGAGAAATTGCTCACAAATGATGTTTATAGTGTAGATTTTCAATAGGCACTTACAATAAATAACAATAGGCTCTTCCTACTGGAGGGAGAGAAAAAAATGGAGAAAGTAGAAGCCAAACTAGAGATGGCTGGTTAGCAAGTAACTGCATGATGGCATGCAGCAGGATTTCCTCTGATGCAGTAGTGATTGCCAGTAATGGAGAAGGAAATAGTCTAGATCAACCTTTCTCAACCTTTTGACCCTGGAGGAACCCTTGAAATATTTTTCAGGTCTTGGGGGACTCCTGCACATTCAGGCTCAAACATAGGCCAGAAGTTACAAAATTATTATATTGGTTGCATGTGCAGGCCTGTATGTACGCATTAACAGTGTTCTTAAACTAAAAATAAAGAATGAAATGTACCTCTTTGATGTGAAATTGCTCAAATTTGAAATAATGTTTTAAATAAATTGTGATCTCCCAGGGAACATCTAGTGATCTCTCACAGAACCCTAGGGTTCCATGGAACCCTGGTTGAGAAATCCTGGTCTAGATATCCAAGCCCAAGTCCTTTAGATCCTTATAAGCTAAAAGCAACTGAATTTGACTGAATTTGAATTTGCAATTTCAACACTGGAGTGTCATGTTCACTGTTTCAATGTGCACTGTACATCGCAACGTTTCACATGCCATGGTGCTGACGCGTGTTTATGGTGGGAAGGAGCTGCTGTGAAACATTGTGCCAAGCTCTGTATCTGTGGAATGTGTTTGGGTTATGTGGTCTACTCAAGGACTTTTCCTGCAGACCATCAGGAGCCGTTAGGAGCACCTGGGATTGTGAGCCTGGGAAGATTCTACGGGGGGAGGGATCTCGTTTGTACCGAGGGTTTTTTAGTTTGCATTTGGTGCACTTTTCCCATTCTCAGCTTTCTTTGTGATCCTGCATACTATTCTTTAATAAATCAGATATCTTTATGAACCTGTTCATGAGCCTGATGGTGTTTTAGGATAGGCAATCATTACATGGAGTCACTTGTGCATGGCCAAAAACTTCATCTGTTTGGCCAACAAACTCTACCATACTGCAGCTTCAAGAGCAAGCACACACAGCAACAATCGTTAAGCTCTGGTGTCTATAGCTAGCTGAATAACTTGTTTTTAAAAAGTATCAATTGTTTGAGAGCAGAATTACTGCAAATGCTTGCACTCAGCACATTTCTCTCTGTTGTTTCAGCAAGACATGCAGAAGACACTCAGTATGGATTGAACCTTAAAGGCAAGAGCTCATCTTTAGTTGCTAGGATCCATCACCTAAACCCAAGTGGCATGATAAAAACATAAGAAATATTTGTGAAAGTGAAATCTGGAAAATGAAACAAAAACAAGCAAAGAGATGCAACCAATCTATTTGCCATCGCAAGTTTCAAAGATAAAGAAAAATTGTAGGAGGACGGATAGTTTCAGGAACAGCTTGCAGAAAACATAACAGAACTTACCTTAAGATAATACAGATAGGAAATGAACAAGTGTAATAAAATGAGTAAGGGAAAAGAAATATTTGATCCGTAGGGTTTTTTATAATAATTTTATTAGAGATTACAATTAGAAAAAGTAAAAACCAGTACCAACTACAAAAAATATAAGAATTTAAAAAAATAGAAAGTATGGAAAAGAAAAAAAAAAAGGATAAGAAAAAAGTAACTTCCCCCTTCATCACAAATATAAACAGTTTTAGTAACTTATCACCATCTCTTAAAGTACAACAAATGATCTGTTCTTCCCATATCTCATCTCTTAACTATAAAGGATTGTTACCTTGTCGTGGTGCTGGAGCTTGAGCACCTCAATGATGCCATGAGCTAAACCGTGAAGGGCCACCCAAGATGGGAAGATCATGACAGAGAGGTCAGACTAAATGCGATCCCTGGGGAAGGTAATGGCAACCCACCCCAGTATTCTTACCGTGAAAACTAAAGGGATCAGTACAACCAGATATATGTCGGTATACCATCGGAAGATGAGACCCCCAGGTCGGAAGATGGTCAAAATGCTATTGGGGAGGAACAGAGGATGAGTTCAACTAGCCCCAGATGTGATGACGCAGCTAGCTCAAAGCCGAAAGGATGGCTAGGGGCCGACAGTGCTGATGGTGAATGGCGAATCCGATGTTCTAAGGATCAACACACCACTGGAACCTGGAATGTAAGATCTATGAGCCAGGGCAAACTGGATGTGGTTATTGGTGAGATGTCAAGATTAAAGATAGACATTTTGGGCATCAGTGAACTGAAATGTACTGGAATGGGTCACTTCACATCAAATGACCACCAGATCTACTACTGTGGACAAGAGGACCACAGAAGAAATGGAGTAGCCTTCATAATTAATAGTAAAGTGGCTAAAGCAGTGCTTGGATACAATCAAAAAAACGACAGAATTATCTCAATTCAAATTCAGGGCAAGCCATCTAACATCACAGTGATCCAAATATACACCCCAACCACAGATGCTGAAGAAGCTGAAGTAGAGCAGTTCTATGAGGATCTGCAGAACCTACTGGACAACACACCTAAAAGAGATGTTATTTTCATCACAGGAGACTGGAATGCTAAGGTGGGCAGTCAAATGACACCTGGAATTACAGGTAAGCATGGCCTGGGAGAACAAAACAAAGCAGGACATAGGCTGATAGAATTTTGCCAAGACAACTCACTCTGCATAACAAACACTCTCTTCCAACAACCTAAGAGATGGCTTTATACATGGACTTCACCAGATGGACAACACCGAAATCAGATTGACTACATCCTTTGCAGCCAAAGGTGGCAGACATCTATACAGTCGGTAAAGACAAGACCTGGAGCTGACTGTAGTTCCGATCACAAACTTCTTCTTGCACAATTTAGGATCAGACTAAAGAGATTAGGGAAGACCCACAGATCAGCTAGATATGAGCTCACTAATATTCCTAAGGAAAATGCAGTGAAGGTGAAGAATAGATTTAAGGGACTGGACTTAGTAGATAGGGTCCCAGAAGAACTATGGACAGAAGTTCACAACATTGTTCAGGAGGCGGCAACAAAATATATCCCAAAGAAAGAGAAAACCAAGAAGGCAAAATGGCTGTCTGCTGATTCACTAGAAGTAGCCCAAGAAAGAAGGAAAGCAAAAGGCAACAGTGATAGGGGGAGATATGCCCAATTAAATGCAAAATTCCAGAGATTAGCCAGAAGAGATAAGGAATTATTTTTAAACAAACAATGCATGGAAGTGGAAGAAGACAATAGAATAGGAAGGACAAGAGACCTCGTCCAGAAAATTAGAAACATCGGAGGTAAATTCCAGGGCAAAATGGGTATGATCAAAAACAAAGATGGCAAGGACCTAACAGAAGAAGAAGAGATCAAGAAAAGGTGGCAAGAATATACAGAAGACCTGTATAGGAAGGATAACAATATCGGGGATAGCTTTGACGGTGTGGTCAGTGAGCTAGAGCTAGTCATCCTGAAGAGTGAGGCTGAATGGGCCTTAAGAAGCATTGCTAATAACAAGGCAGCAGGAGATGACGGCATCCCAGCTGAACTGTTCAAAATCTTGCAAGATGATGCTGTCAAGGTAATGCATGCTATATGCCAGCAAATTTGGAAAACACAAGAATGGCCATCAGACTGGAAAAAATCAACTTATATCCCCATACCAAAAAAGGGAAACACTAAAGAACGTTCAAACTATCAAACAGTGGCACTCATTTCACATGCCAGTAAGGTAATGCTCAAGATCCTGCAAGGTAGACTTCAGCAATTCATGGAGCGAGAATTCCCAGAGGTACAAGCTGGGTTTAGAAAAGGCAGAGGAACTAGGGATCAAATTGCCAATATTCAATGGATAATGGAAAAGGCCAGGGAGTTTCAGAAAAACATCTATTTCTGTTTTATTGACTATTCTAAAGCCTTTGACTGTGTGAACCATAACAAATTGTGGCAAGTTCTTAGTGGTATGGGGATGCCAAGTCATCTTGTATGCCTCCTGAAGAATCTGTATAACGACCAAGTAGCAACAGTAAGAACAGACCACAGAACAATGGACTGGTTTAAGATTGGGAAAGGAGTACGGCAGGGCTGTATACTCTCACCCTACCTATTCAACTTGTATGCAGAACACATCATGCGACATGCTGGGCTTGAGGAATCCAAGGCTGGAGTTAAAATTGCTGGAAGAAACATTAACAATCTCAGATATGCAGATGATACCACTTTGATGGCTGAAAGCGAAGAGGAACTGAGGAGCCTTATGATGAAGGTGAAAGAAGAAAGTGCAAAAGATGGCTTGCAGCTAAACCTGAAAAAAACCAAGATTATGGCAACCAGCTTGATTGATAACTGGCAAATAGAGGGAGAAAATGTAGAAGCAGTGAAAGACTTTGTATTTCTAGGTGCGAAGATTACTGCAGATGCTGACTGCAGTCAGGAAATCAGAAGACACTTAATCCTTGGGAAAAGACCAATGACAAATCTCGATAAAATAGTTAAGAGCAGAGACATTGCACTGACAACAAAGGTCCACATAGTTAAAGCAATGTTGTTCCTCATAGTAACATATGGCTGCGAGAGCTGGACCATAAGGAAGGCTGAGAGAAGGAAGGTAGATGCTTTTGAACTGTGGTGTTGGAGGAAAATTCTGAGAGTGCCTTGGACTGCAAGAAGATCAAACCAGTCCATCCTCCAGGAAATAAAGCCAGACTGCTCACTTGAGGGAATGATATTAAAGGCAAAACTGAAATACTTTGGCCACATAATGAGAAGACAGGACACCCTGGAGAAGGTGCTGATGCTGGGGAGAGTGGAGGGCAAAAGGAAGAGGGGCCAACCAAGGGCAAGGTGGATGGATGATATTCTAGAGGTGACGGACTCGTCCCTGGGGTAGCTGGGGGTGTTGACGACCGACAGGAAGCTCTGGCATGGGCTGGTCCATGAAGTCACGAAGAGTCAGAAGTGACTAAATGAATAAACAACAACAGGGGAAAATAATAAATGGGTGAAAATAAGTAATGAAGATCAGAAACTGCGAGAATGCTATTTTTAATAATATTCAAAGAATGGGCAGCATTCAGAGAAACCTCATTTTTCCACTTAAGTCTTGACATCATGAATCTTTTAATTAGATGTAACACAGCCTGGGGATGCTTTGTGCCTGTTAAAGAGGTGTACATACACAACCACCCCTTAAGGAAGGAAAAAATGAATCGTACACATTTTTAGCCTTGCCATAATTCTAACGCTGGGTTTAATAAAGCAACCCAGCCCTGGAATGAATGCCTGAAAAGATTTCCCTCAGCACTACTGTTAAAACTTTTTTCAGACTCTGTCCCCTCTCAACGACTCTTACTTTATCTGCGGGACCTTCTGATTCGTTCGCTGTTTTCATTCCCTTGCGCTAATATTTCAAGGCGACGTCTGTGTCCTCCAGAATCTACAGTGACATCGGGAAACTGCTCGTTCGCTCAGTTAACGTGTCCGATTACAGTTCGGAAGAGCGCGCATTTAACCGGGAGTAAGAGCCGGTGATTCAGAGTATTACTTACGTATTTTATCGGGGGAGAGAGGCATACATGCAACAGAATTATAGGCTTCTAGGACCAAGCTAGCCTTGCTCAGCAGCCCCAAAGGGTTCGTTTCCACGGTATTTCGGCTACCGCATTAGAAACTGTGATGGGAGAAGGTTACTCTCCCCCGCTCACCTCCCTTTTTTGCAAAACATCCCAGGGCGAGACCGCCCGAATTCCTACCAGCGGCAGCCAGAGGACCCGAGTCGGCGTTATCCAAAGCCGTAGCTGGAAGTTCCAAGCCGTCTTTGCGGCCTCCCCCCACCCCCCCGCAAAGCTTATTGGTCAAGTAAGGAAAGCCCTTAACCAATGGAAAAGGGAGCCTGGCGCTCGCTGTTCTGCTCCCCTCTCAAGTGGAAGATGTTGAGCGGCTTCCCATCAACTCTCCGTGGGGGCGGCGGGAGGGCTCTTGTGTCAGCGGCTTTTTCCTGCAGGGACTGTGTCGCCCTCCCTTTCTTCTTCTTCGCTCCTCCCGCCCGCCCCCTTCTCCCCGGGGAAGGAAGAGTGAGAGAGCAGCTGCCGCGTCTTCCTCAAGTCCTTTCTAGCTCGCCTTCCCTTCCTTCCTGGAGGAAGGTGGTGGGGACTGAGCGGAGCGCACGGGGGTGGCGGCGGCTGCCTCTTCTGGCCCGTTCCTGGGAACGGGGAGCCGAGGGCGGGGAAGAGCAGGCGAGAGACTCCCAAGTTTGAATGTGGGAAGAGCAGCTGCAGAAGGTCACCTCCAAGAGGCGGAGCCCCCATGGCTTCGGAGCGCATCTGCAGGTAAAAGAGGTCTCGGGGCGCTGGAGTGGGTGCGGGCGGCTGTTGACGCTCTCTCCTCTGGAGGGGTGCGGTCGGCTCATCGTATAACTTCGGTTTCTCTTTTCTCCTCAAAATAAAAGTTCTGGGGGACGGCTTGGTCTCATGTACAGCCGGAAATATTAACAATATATACTGCGCTGGAACGGTTTTTGGACACTCCACCAGGGTTAGCCCGCCTATGGTATCGTGATCTTGGATGCAAAATAGCTTGTGGGGGGGGAGATGTATTTGAGTTGTTATTAAGGATTAGAATAATCTTCATTAAGCTTTTTCTGACTAAGAAATGACTTTATATGGCTTTAAAGACGAAAATCTGGGTTCTCTCCCCCCCCCCCCCCACACACATACTGTTGTTTAGGAGCTTGTAATTTCATTTTTAAAATGTTGTTAGCTCTGTTAACATCTGTCTTCCTAGTGTGGTACCTGGGCGCGTCTTACTCGTAGAAGGTTTTCTGTGAGACATTGATGCCCTCTAGTGTTTTTTGAGACTCAGAGCGGTTTCTTTGGAACGGGTATCAAAGAGAAGGTTTAATTATCCCAGACGTTATGAACATCTTTTCAAAAAGCCATCCACATTTCTAAACATGGTTATGTGTGTGCCTTATTCTTTACACAGACTTTTCTTCTGGGAACAATAATTTTTTTGTTTGCAAATTACTTGGGAATTTTTCTGAAGGAAGAGGTAAAGAACATAAAATTAAATATTTTGGAAAACAATTTGATATCCAAGCATTTTAGAATAAACATTGAAAAAACGTAATACAATGAACCTAGTATGCAGAAATGAGGTGAGACTCTACTTATATCTAACAGTATTAGACAAAAGCTGGCATACACACACACACACACACAAACACACACATACAAATTTTAACTAGAAATATAGACAAAATAATAGCACAGGATAAATTTTTAGGTGGCACCCCATACCCATTTCTCCACACTAAGCTTCATTAGACTCAAAGGAATGTACTTCTGAGCAAATGTAAAGAATTGTATTATTAGATGTTTTAGTAACTTCATTAAAAATAATGGGATGAGTAGTGTTCATTTCATGATATGGTTAATATCTGGATACTATTTTGAATTCACTGGAAAGAACAAACATTAATTTTAAAACAGACAGAAAATATAATATTTGCAGCCTACCTAAATATGGGAGTTGGGGGCTTCCAATCTGGTTTTATATGACTTTTTAAAATAAATACTCTGTTACTACTTTGGGGAAAAAATACACATGGACCTCTCACTTTGTTCTGCATATTAAGGCAGTTGAGTGAAGCGTTTCTAGCAATTCCATCCACAGATGAATAAAATATTTCAATCTAGTTGAAACAGTTTTCAGCGTAACAGTTGCAATCTTATTAAGCAAGTTCCAATAAATTCTGTGGGATGTATGGGATTGTATTCTTGGTTCCTTGGATCTAAGGGAGACTCAGGCCCAATTTTGCTGGGTCAGCATGCAAATATGTAGGATTGAAGTATTTAGCATAATACTGTGAAATATCTCATTATTTAACATCACCACTGTTTCTGGATATTTTATGTAGGAAGGTACAGAATGTGGGTCTAAGTACCACTTGTCTTAAGATTAATTATGGCAAACAAATGGTATGTAAATAAATCAAAACAGCAACAAAACTACAAGTATCCACAAAATTTGGTTTGTTTGGGCTTGGTTAAAACAATCTCATAAGGTGGTATTTATTTGGAGAAAAGTGTTGTTGTCCTCTATGGAAGATTCTTAGGATCTGCTGCAAACATCTCCCTAGTGAAGCAGGTATTTCTTAAAAAGGAGTGCTGCATAAACATTTCTGGGGCATGGAATATAAAGCATTTGTGAATAGTATCTGGTTTAAAAGACTAGGTATGTGTCATGTGATTCATATATGCTAGATTCATACATGCTGGAAAATTATCAAGTAACAGTATGGCTCTCTCAGATTCCTATCTATTGATTTTTTAAAAAAAAAATGTAAATAAACACACACACACAATAATAATGACCACTCATTGTGATTGTAAGTGTCCCAGAAAAGTAAAATCTAAATACAGTTAAGTAAAAACAGTATTTGTTAGAATGTGCCCTTCTTTAATCTTCCACTGTACTACACAGTTTTATACATTAAAAGTTTACTTTATAATTGTATCATATCAAAAAGGAGGACACAATCCATCTGAAGTAAAGTCCAATCAAGTCTGATTATTTTCTGCACAAGGATTAAGTAGATGCTTTATTATTTCTCCCATTAAAATTATCAAGACTTGAAAATGTTTAACTTGTGCTGTATAATGTCTTAATATTGTTTATTTTATATAGTGCCTTAGCAACAAATGTTCTTGCTTATATTAAATTTATTATTTTACATAGTTTATATATTAAGCCATAGAATATCAATTATCATCCGTATAACTACTACATTTAATTTGTAATGTATAATTACTATTTATAATTTTAAGATCTTAATTTCAAAATGTCTTTTTAAGCTGATGCATTTTACTGCCATACACTCTGCTGGTTTCCTTAAGAAGTGGTATTCATACTCAGTGTTGGTTAAATGGGTTTTAATATCTATGTATTGTGACAGAAAATACTGTGCAATTTTTCATGTTTATTTGAAACACATTTAATTTTAATGCAGGCAAAAGACAGCATTTTCTTTATTTATTCAAATTATATGGTTGCCCGCTCACCAAGCTAACTGGGGAGCTAACAATATTAAAAACAACTGAAAAATACTTCAGTAATTAAAAAAATCCAACAAATCAGCAGTGATAGATCTAATACCTATATGCCAAGCACAATAACTCACAAACCAGATGCTGACACATACTGTTGGCTCACACAACATTTTGCCCCAGCGTCCAATGGAAAATCCAGATCTTCAGAGCCTTTTTAAAGGCCAGCATGGTGGGGCTATCTGGATCTTGGGGGAATGCTGTTCCACAGAGCCGGCAGAGCAAAAGAGAAGTTATGGGTCCTGCAAGGTGGTACTGTTTAATAGGTGGAGCACCACCCCTGTCTGATCTTGTTGGTGAGACAAAGATAATTGGAGACCAGTAGTCTCTCAAAAATCCTGGCCCTGTACATTCTCCCAGAGTGCTCAGATTTTGTGGATTTTAAAATACACCATCTATCTATCTATCAAGGGTATATTTGAAGGAAAAATGAGAGGAACCTTCTTTCTGGATTGTCCCAAGCTTTGGAATTCTGGTTTGTTCCATCTTCATTGTCATTTTGCCAGAAATCAAAGGTGAATGTTTTAGGAAGCCTAAAGTTCAGGATTAGGAAAGCATCTGAACTTTTGTCTAAGTGCTCCAACATTTCCAAGAATGCTCCTTCTGACTTTGGAGAAAGAAATGTCACCAATTTTGGGTGATCTTGTTTCCTGGGTCACTTTCTCAGAGGCCATAGGATTGCACTCTAGGTATACCTGATGTTGAAGAAGATTCTAATTTATTATGTTTTTTATTTATTTTAATATTTTGTTTTAATACTTTAATAATTACTTTAAATATATATATATATATGAATTGTTTTATCTATATTTTATTTTTTGGGACAAGAATTAATTGCAGGATTTAAATGATGTTTGATTAAATAAAACATTTTATTGTGCCAAAAGATAACTTACATACCAAATGGTAAGAAATGGTTTGGAATAAAAAGATCTGTTAATTACTTGCATCTAATTAAGATAAAGTTGTTTGATAAATGCCATATTGACTGCAGATCATGGGAATTGGTCCAGTACATCTGGGAAGAATCAGGTTGGGGAAGACTGTTCTATGGAACAGTTTTGGGAAGAAGACCATTTTAATTCATTTCTCACAAATTCAATTCCATTGTTGTATTGAATAGTTTTTCAGTTTTAAGGGTCATTGTGATCTGTTCGTTAAGAGAGTGAACAAATCTCCTAACTCTCTTTTTCCCTTTCCAGAATATATTGATTCTGAATTGTACTGAAGACTGAGATATATGCTGCAATGGTGACATAAACTGCTAAAACTGCACTGGAATATATTCTGAAACTCTTTATAATCTCAATGGAAAGCAGTTAGGCATGACTTACAACATGACTTTTATTGTGAAACTTCACAGACATTTTCAACGAACAGTAATATTGCTAGCTACATTTTGTATGGTGAGCATTGTTATTTCAGCATATTATTTATACAATGGCTACAAGCAAGAAAATGAACTCTCTGAAATTTCTTCAGATGTTGAATGTGGAGATCTTCCAGTGCTGCTATCTCCATGGAAGATGATTAAGCCCAGCGAACCATTAAGGACTGACCCTGTGGTGCTTGTATTTGTGGAAAGTCAGTACTCTGTACTTGGTCAGGATATTGTCATGATTTTGGAATCCAGCAGGTTCCAGTATCACATAGAGATTGCTTCTGGGAAAGGTGACCTTCCTGTACTTATAGATAAAAATAAAGGCAAGTATGTTCTAATAATATATGAAAATATTTCTAAATATGTGAATATGGATTCCTGGAATCGGGGCCTTCTAGATAAATACTGTGGGGAATTCAGTGTAGGAATGATTGGGTTTCAAAAAAGCAATGATAATACGTTGCAGACTTTTCAGTTAAGAGGTGTTCCTTTCCAGATCCTTGGCAATGTAGGTGTAAAAGACTGTTGCATCAATCCTCATTCTCCTCTACTCCATCTAACAAAATCATCCAAGCTTGATAAAGGGCCTTTGCCTGGAAATGACTGGACGGTTTTCTATATAAATCATTCAGCTTACCAACCTGTTATATTTGCAAAAGTAAGGGTACCTGAAAACCTCCCTCCACCTATAATTAAAAGTGTTCTTCATGCAACGGTTATTCACGACTTGGGTCTTCATGACGGGATTCAGCGTGTTCTTTTTGGTAACAATTTGAACTTCTGGCTGCACAAGCTCATCTTTATAGATGCTGTCTCATTTTTGACTGGAAAGAGGCTTACATTGTCCCTGGATAGATACATACTTGTAGACATTGATGACATCTTTGTTGGAAAAGAGGAAACAAGAATGAAAGCCAGTGATGTTCAGGTAAGGTATGCCAGAAAGTCTCCTATGTTATGGTGATGTTGCCCAAATAACTATTTTGGAATGCAGAACTGCTATATTGTAAAGTTTAGTTAGATGGAAAGACAATTCCTTTGTGGTCAATATGCATTTGAAATAAAATAACTATCCTAATTTTGGCTGGCCTTTGTAGAAACCTGGCTATTGTAGGCATACATTGCCCAATAATAAATTACAGTAGCTTTTTTTCAGAATGATTAATCTTGCTGTTATTTTTATTTATTTTTTTGTAGTGGCAGAGATTTTTTGGTTTTAATTAATACTCTATATATTAAACTTTATATCATTACGCTGTTCTGGATTTTTAAACTCTGAATCCTGTACAGAAGATAAAATTATAGGGCAGTAGATTCCATTGTAGAATGGGTTGTTATCCATTTTGTGCAGATAGGGTTCTGTATGCAATGAAAACATGTATGACTGCCAACAAAATGGGTTGGTGGATCATATTTGCATAACTTTTGCCCTTTCTAAGGTTGATAATATAAGAATTTATGGCATGCATTGAGGGGAGGGGTGAGGTATGTCCAGGCTTTTTCAAGAACATAGTTTTAATAATAATCATTCCTAATGATTCTGAGATATGTAAGTACAGCATCCAGGCCAAAGGCCCTAACTTTTATTTTCTTAACTGGTAGATTAATTGCATATGGAATCATGTGGTGGAGCTTTTCTCATGCTGCAGTACTTTAGAGTGCAAGTGGGAGATTTCTTCTTTAAGTTTAATTTATGAGAGAAGCAGAGGTTTGTACATGACAAATTAGAGAGTAGTGTATGCAAAGTATTATTTCATGGAAAGTTACAAATTAAACAAGATAAAGCATGGGAATAACAAAGAAGGATGTATTTGTTTCTTAATTACAGCAAGCACCAGATATTTTAAGTTATTGACTACAAGCATCCTGCATGATCTGTTCTCAGTTCTGCTTCTTGGCTGCACTAAATTAGGATGTGCTCCTCAGAAAAGTGACATTAGTTGCTTTCTATTTTTTTTAAAATTCTGTGTTCTACTTGCTTTTCCTATGGAGAGCTTCCATATTCTGAAACTGATTAATATTCTGCAAAGGGCAGATTGACCTCAAAGAGATCCATTACTAAAGCATGCTGTAGTCCAGAAGAACAAATACACAGAGCCCTTGGATAATGGATAGCTTATTTAATAAGTGACCAGCTACAGCAGCATGTATGTACTCAGATTAATGCCAATAATTAAAAAAACTGGAACCATCAAGAATCAATCTTCAGCATACATTAAATCCGTTCTAATATCTAATTGAATGTTAAGCTGGATCTAGTCAGATTTAGATATATCTATGGGTGTTATTCAAATAGCCAACCTTTGAAGCAACTTAATTAGGAAGTTAATTATTTGATGGTCCAAGTCTGTGGTTGGTATAAGGCTTGTCTGGATCATACTTGAAAAGGAGAATGAAGATACCCTCAAAGAAGGTATGCAGCAGCTGTTAGGAAAACATCAGCTTAGCCCAAAGACAGGTGAGGGTGATGAAGAAACTCAAGACTGCCCCACCTTGACTCTCCTTGGTATAAGAGGGAAGAAGAGAGAAGCTCTGTCAAGTATTTATGATTCTGTTATTATACAAAACAAAATGTAACAAACAAGTACAGTTCCAGTAGTTCTTATGGTGTGTGTTTCCTAGTGTGGCCTAACTTGAATGGCTGACAGTACTTTGATAACTTGGTATATTCCAAATGTTTTTGAGCCATAACTCTACCAGCCCACACTAACTTGTTTAAAACAAGTTTGTATCAAAGTACCTGGATGAGATTAAGTTTGCATCATCCTTTGAAGACTCTTTGGGAATCAACAAATCTCTCTAGATATTATTCAACTTTCCAGGAACTATTCTGGATGGCTCAGCAACTAAATGAGTTTTCTTTGTAATCATCCTCAATAAGCTAATGATTGGTTTAGCACAGCATTTCTGCTTCCTCCCCTCCATCCCATGCAGGCAGACAGATGAAATATTGGTATGCCTTATGTTGTGTTTCAGTTAAAATCTGGATTTATATGAGTAGGTGTAACCTTTAAAGAAAGTTATTTTTCTGCACTTTAGTTCTCTTGTTTCATTAAGAAAAATCCAGTGATAAAACAGATGGCTAGAGAATAACCTATAAAACTTAAATTTAATCTAAGAATCAATCTGGAATTTATCACTTTAATTATTGGGTTTAATTACTGGGTTTGGTACATCAGAAATTGAGAATATAAGATTAGGGATAGGAAAGCCTTAAGCATGGGTATTTCTTTGCTTAATCACTGCAATTTTTAAAATCACAATTAGCAGTTAAAGAAGACCTGATTATGAAACGGTATATCAGTCAATTCAATTACAAAGAATACCATTTGTGATAAATTTGAATTAGCAATTTAATGCTTAATATTTATCTAATGGATTTATATGGCCAACCAATTCACAAAAAATGTGATTTATTAGTATTCTTTTAAAATTAGTAGCAGGGTTTGAAACTGTCACAGGTATAAGTGCTTCCTACACATGCATATTTTCATACAGATTTTTTTTTCCTTTTTTCGTTCTTCAGTTTACAGATCCATAGGAAGAACAGATAACTAAACCTGAAAATCCTATAGCCCCTTCAAGCTATATTTTCTTATGTAGAAATCAATACAAGGAGCAGTGGTGAAGAGTCCTTCCCCTTTTTAACTCATGCTATATTGTCAGAAAACATTTGGTTGTCCTTGCCTGCAGTGTACCTGCAATATAATGTTCCACCTCCAGCATTATCAGAGCTCTAGTTCACATAGAAATGTTAGCATATACATAAAAGTACCCTATGCAAATAGCACATTTCTCATAGTTTGTCAATTATATCACCAGCAGGGCTTAAAGAAAAGAGTGGCTGGTAGTCACTTATACATTAAATTCTACACAGAGACATGGTGACTAAACAGGACTCAAATAGCTGTAATTTTCACTTTTCAATACTCAGTTTAAACTAGAAGTCCTTAATAAACTTCATTTAAAACCAGTAGAAAAATTTCCATTTTGCTACAAGTCTTGACTTTGATATGAAAAAATGAGAACATTTAAGGATCAGTGACTTTCACTGGCAGAATTTGAGCTTGCATTTAAACAAGTCATAAATGGAAAAATGGCTTCCAGTTTAGAACATGACGTATAAAACAACAATCTCTTTGCTTTTATTAACTGAATACAAAGAACCATCAAAAATAACACAGAAAGTTATAAAGGTATAACAACAACATTAAAATAATATTACAGGTTCTGTGCATTGTATAAGCTTTCGTGATGTCACTCATTTACTGAAAAGAATGAAAAAAAAAGTTAAAGCAAACTTTGATTACAATTAAACTGGAATGGGATCATGGTTTTATGATTTGAACAGACAACATTTTCCCAAGTTCATACAAAACAGGAAATTATAGTTGTTATAAAATAACAGATTTTGTTTTCTCCTTCATGATGTAACTTCTTCCAACCAAGTGCCATGTGTGGAGTTAAAGTGCCCATGGGATAGCATTGAGCTATGGGGGGAATCCGTTAGTATACTATCAACTGATCCAGGCCAATATCTATAGATTTGATTCTCAAGTCATGCAAAACCACAGTTTGCTCCATGACTTATTAAATAAACCATATTTGCTTGGGTTCACACAATATACTGAGACCACTATGATGTGGTTCATAAAATTCACTAAGCCAAAACCAAACAAACCACATTATGATTTGGCATGATTTATAAATCAAATCATAGTGTTTGCAGCCTCATTTGCAGTTATAAAGAACGATTCATTTAAAAATAGTATTGGAAACTACAAAGGTTAGACAGAAAAGTTATGATGAACTGTGTTCGCTTTCAAGGACGTTTGTTATTTAAAAAAAAATATGAAATTCCAGCTTTAAGGTTATTTTTTGAACACCACAGTAGAAACAACTTCAGCAACTCCTCTTGTTTTACACCATAGAATGTTGAAAAAATAGACTGGGGAAAATATTTTCAAATAGAATGTATTCTATTAGAGATGTTAGCAATGTCAGATGCAATGAATCTTCATTACTATGAATATGAAAGAAGTTGTCCTCAGCAGCACAATAACACTGAGTAAGTGGGGTAATGTTATGCAAATCATCTGAAATTGAAAGCAATATTTGTATGGTATATGAATACCATCATATTAGATACTATAATTTGTTCTACCTGTAAAGCACAAGTCTGAAATGAAAATAATCTGTAACAGGAAGGGCTGTGCATATTGAATCTCTTTTAACTTCTCACTGTAGATCAGTTCATGAAAGATCAGGCCATCAGGGGCTGTTAATTATGATCTCTTAGTGGTAGAGATAGCATGCTTCTAAATGTGAAGTTGCTGAGGAATACCAGTGCGAAGTTACTTCATTCATGTCCTACTTATAAGCCTCACATAGGCATCTGGTTGGCCATTGTGGGAACAGAATGATTATTTGATCCAGCATGACTCTTCTTACATTCTTAGCATATCAATATGCTGATTCAGAACTTAAGAAATGTGGGGTCATATGCTTAGAACAGTCAGTAGTCTGTTACCACAGTTACAGGTGTGTGTCAGGGGAAATATTAGAAAAAATATTGTTTGCAGGAACCTCATTAATGAAATGCTAAACAAAATAGTCAACAATGAACCACTACCACCTTTAAAGTTAGCACTGTGGAGATAAGGGATTTTGGTACCCTACTAGCCTAGAGAGCTATGAATTCTGAATGTATTAATGGAACTAAGGACATCTTAATCAGAATCAGCTACATTCATCCTAGAATGTCTGATATTAAGAGCTTTAAATTCTAGAGTAACAGAAGAACCAGAAACCAGACAGTCTTAGTGTTGCTGGGATTATGAATTTAGATTTCTTGGCAATTATTATATTCTAATAATAATCTGTAAATGAAGAGTAATGAATTCAGCTATATATTTGACAGGAGCAGTTTGACTGATCATGGATTTATGTTTCCTTAGAAATTAGGGTTACTCCTAGATTTGTGGAATGTGAGCAGAAGGTGCAATCAACAAGATATCATGTATTCAGAATTTGCCATTGTTTGTGATTCTATTAAGATCATCAGGTACATTAGGAGAAGGCTACAGTGGAGCTTTTACTCTTATTTAGGAGATATAGTAAAGGTAAAGGTTTCCCTTGACGTAAAGTCCAGTCGTGTCCGACTCTAGGGGGCGGTGCTCATCTCAGTTTCTAAGCCTTTAGAGCCGGCGTTGTCCGCAGACACTTCCGGGTCATGTGGCCAGCATGACTCACGGAACGCCGTTACCTTCCCGCCGAAGCAGTACCAATTAATCTACTCACATTTGCATGTTTTCAAACTGCTTGGTGTGCAGGAGCTGGGACTAGCAACGGGTGCTCACCCCGCCGCGCAGTTTCGAACCGCCGACCTTCCAATCGACAGCTCAGCGGTTTAACCCACAGCGCCACCGCATCCCTTAGTTAGGAGATATAGTACAGGAATATCTTGAATAATGGCAAGGAATATATCTGGGTTAATAAAAGGCAAAATGATCCAGTGTTTTCTTAGGACAGTGCAAACCTTTGAAGGGTGCTTTGCTTCAACAATGCTCCAAGTGAATCCCACCTCAAAGTTGCTTTGTGAAGTTGCATAATCCCTGCTTCAGAAGACCAAGCGAAGCTGCTTCACTTAGTTTGCCGCTGCTTCTGGTTCTTTCTGTGGAAGGACTAGAGAAGAGAGAGAGATGTGAAGCATGTCACCTCCATGGCACGGAGTATCTCAACCAAAAAGAATTGTAGTAATCTTGCATAGTCTTTATAATGTGTTAATATTATAATAGGATGCAAATAAACTAGGTCCTCCAGGAGACACTGCTTTCTTGTCTCATTGTCAGAATATATGGTGGTTAGGAAAAGATAGGAAGACTTCTGTCTCCATCCAAGTTGAACCCTACTTACCAATGGGTTTAGCTGAATGCCTGAAGTGGGCAAAGTTGTTGGCTGGTTCCTTTCTATTTACATATGTAATTAGAGTATATTGGTGACACGTTCTTAGACTGGTTACATGACATAGGTGTCTGGGACAAGATATTTAGAAGTATTCAAGTTTTGGTTAACCAGCACCACCAAATTCTGAAGAGAGCTAGGGCCAAATAGGTGAAGCAAAACCCTGTTGGTCCTGATGGATCTTTCAACAGCTTCAATATTATCCATGATGTCTAGGACACTCCAATATGGGATGCCACAGGCTCAACCCTCTCACTATCTTATTTAACATCTGCATGAAGCTGCTGGAAAAGGTCATTTCATGGCTTGGGATACTTTACTATCAAAATGCTGATATTATCTACTTACATATCTTTATACAAGCCATTCAGGAGAGGGCAGCGGAAGTCTTATCCTGGTATGTGGAAGCTGGAAGATTCCAGACAGGAGAAGCAAATCAAGACTTAACCCTAGCATGACTGAACTGCGGTTGGTTCAGTAGCCAAATCAATCTGGGACAATATCAACTTTAACGCTCAATAGGGTTGTGGGAAAGAGCTGATGCACAATTTAGCTGGTGCAAATCTTCCTAGACTTTTGGAACCTGGTGAAGCAGCAAGTCTAAACTATAGCCAGGAAGGCCTTTGCCCAGCCGTGGCTGGCCAGTTGCAATTGTTTATGGTGTGGGATGTGATGGCAACACTCATTTATGTCCTCATCACTTCACACTTGACTACTATAATGCATTTTGCATGGGACTCTTCTTGAAAACAATCTAGAAATTACAGCTGGTGCAAATATATGCTTAGTGGGACTATCTAATATGGGCATATAATTCCAGTATTGTAAGAGCTGCTTTGGCTCCCAGTTTGTTTCTGAGTTCAATTCAAGGTGCTTGTTTTCACCTTTAAAGTCCTTCATGGCTTGGAGTTTGCTTATCTTGGAAGCTGCTAACTTCAGATAGAATCTGCCTGTACATGGCATGCCTGCAGAAAATGCCAAGAGTTCATATCCTATGTCAGGTAGGGTGGAAGGGGTCTCAGAGGTGGGAATATTCTGCAAGTGCTCACCTCTTGCAGAGCCCCTGCATATAAGATCTGCATCTTTACTTCTAGTATTCAGGAAGTGGTTAAAATCCTGGTTCTTCTAAAGAGCATTTGGGACTGTGGAGTAAAGGGTGGGATATGCCTGAGGTGCATTGTGGCATTACTAATATGGTAATTACTGACACATTACAATGAGATGGAATTTTTATTATTAAGATGTGTGTTGCTTACTGATACATCTTTATATGCTGAGTTGTATATTGTTAGGATTCTTCTATAAGCTACTTAGATTTGCACCAACCAAAGTGACATGAAAGCACCTGAAATAAATGAATTAAAACTATTTTCATCTAATGAACCCAAAGAAGTTTGCAACGACATAAAGTAGCAACAAAACCAAATTAACAGTTAACTCCCTACCACACAGGAGAAACACACTGGGGATTGGAAAGATAAATCCATTACAAAAGTTAAAGCTACTACAGTCTGGTAGCTAAACTGAATCCCTATCTCTTTAAGTTAAGTTGACACTTTCCTATTCTTGTTAACGCAATATGCAACCCACCTAGTGGGAAACTGCACATCCTTGATGTACTGTAAGAATTACTCATAATTCTTTTTTGAGCCCTGACAAGCATAATCAGATTTGTTAATGAGTTCACATTTTACAGCCTCGCACTTTAATTGGACTCTGAAATTTGTCTACCTACAGCAACTCTAAGGTCAGGGATGTGGTATCTAAGAAAATTGAAATGATACCCCATTGGGATTTTTAATTATCCTCTGTTTTTAATGTTTAAGGTGTCCATTTTCTTACTTAGCAAGTTTCAGTTTGGCAAGATAAACTGTTGAAGGTCATTTGCTGGCATATAACTTGTGTATACGGACATGTAAATCCAGAAACAGGATTGTAAGAATAAATAAATAGCATCTCTGTTGGTTGAGAGGGGAGGTATCTTCATCTTCTACAGCTGTTCTGTTCAGAAGCTCCTAAACACCTCAAGGGGAGGCAACATTCTTGAGAGCCAGAAGTATATGTGGAATATTAAGTCTACATGGAGGGTATGTTCACAAAGTGACCCTGATGGAAGACTTATTTACTCAAAATGTTGGTCACTGTATGTGAGGACAAAGAACTATTTACTAGAATGTGAATTAGCTCACTGGAATGCCTTTTATTTCCCCCCATTAACAGTGGGACATTTTAGGGACCCCAGAGTATTTATATGTCCAGTTTTGTTTTGTTTTTCAAATTAAAAAATATTTTTAAAGATCAGGTGAGGCCAAAACCACAAGTGCACCAAGAGAGCTAGGTATGGGTCCAGTGATACTCAGGTTTACTTTCCTTGATTTAACTGTAAGCAATGTACTCCTTATTGCTAGAATTTAACTATATAGGATTATGTGTACTGTGATGACAGAATATATAGATGGGTGGTGATATAAATTTAATAAATAAAAACTTTTTTTTAATCCCTTGAAATTAAAAATGAAAGCTATCCATGTAAAATAAATGTATTTATAAAACAAATGTTTAAAATTTAGGGTAAGGTACTACAGTTACAGATAGGCATCATTGGATCTACCTCACCAGAAAATCATTGTTTGAAGTACCTTGGTTAAGGGCATAGTAAAGTAAAATAGTCACTGTGTAATAGTTACCAATTCTAATGTTGGAACTGTGGAGCCTCAGGGCTCTAGCACTACACAGCTAAAGCAAGTTGTGATCTTTGAATGCATTAATGGAACCAAGTGCATCTGAGTCACAGTCAGTATGATTCAGACTCCATCCTGAAGTTTCTTATTCAGCAGTGCTTTAAGTTCTGGAGCACCAAAGAACCAGGGATAAAAGAGTATGTCTTCCTCTTACCTGCTGGTATCCTATATTTAGATTTCCTGGCAATAACTGTACTCTAGTAATTAATCCATAAAAATGCAGTGCTAAACATCTAGCATACTCTTTTACCTTAGTTGCAATATGGAAATGCACCTGCTCCACATAACTTTTTATTTTAATTTTTTGGGGTACCTTCAAGTCAGTTAACTCCTGGTGATTACCTGGACTAGGTCCTGCAGGTTGTGTGTGTGTGTGTGTGTGTTTGCACAATTTTCAGAAGTGGTTTGTCATTGCCCTCTTCCTAGGGCTGAGAGAGAGTGACTGGCCCAAGGTCACCCTGCTGGTTTCATGCCTGGCAGGACTAGAACTCACAGACTCCCAGTTTCTAGTCTGGTGCCTTAATCACTACACCAAACTGGGTCTCATTTATCTTATTTTGATATGGATGAAAACATACATGCACATTGATATTCAAGTATATGCTGGAATTTCTAGGGCTGCTTTCCCAATCTGAATGCTCCCTGAGTTATGGGAACTTCGCTTCCAGAATTCTTAATGGCAATGCTGGCTGCAAATTCTGGGAGCTATATAGCATTCATCTGGCCAGGAAAAGCTGTTTTAGGTATACGGTTACTAGAACTGAAAAGGCTATTTTAAAAAATCATTAATTCATTCACGGTATCAAGAAGGAAATGCCTAGGAAAACCTAGGAAAAATTTCCAGTTCTGCAACTCAGCAAACACTACAGGTGATCATTGGAAGCTTATTGCTATGTGTATTTAATAAATTTCCGTAAAATTACACAAGCTTAATTTTTTAAAAGAAAAATAGGTTTGATTTTCAAAACAACGCTTGTAGCAAAACTTGTTCCATATTAGACACTTCTTTTTAAGGTTAAATTCACTAGGAACTTCTAGAAAGCACAGGTGGTGCCACACAGTGGCAGAGCTTGACAATTTCAACTGTTGTTTTTTTTTTAATGAGTATTTTGGCTGCTGACTAGAAATCACCTGGGTCAGTTACATGTTTACGGATACATTCTTCACTAGTTTCATTTAACTTCTTTCAGCACTACAGTGACTAATTCTTAAAGATCACTTTTATAAGACAAACCTGAATTTTAAAAAAATGTAGTAATGCCAAAGCATATTTATTTCCTTTGAAGGGTTCAAAAATATGTATGTTCCTCTTTTAACCTTTTTTGTGTGCTATACAGTAAGTTTGGGTTTGCTGTCTCTTTCTGGAGATAGAAGAATTTTCATTTGTTTGTTTGAGCTCCCTTTCTGAAACATCATTTTCTCTTTAAAAAAATATTCTGGAATTTCTACATCAAAGATGGATAAAAGTAAGGTGCAAATGCCAAATGCAGGCCTCTGGAAAGCAGTTATCCCAATGCTTCAATATGCTTTGTACATATGTAAAAACCCTGATCACTAGGGCTGTATAAAATATTTAAAAGAAATGTTTTATAGAGCTTGTTAGCATGCACAGACATCATTTATGCTTGGGTCTGACACCATTTTGGTGTCAGGCCCAAGCGTAAATGATGTCTGTGCATGCTAACAAGCACATGGTTGTACGTGCAGATCTACACAGACAGCTAAGGACAATGTGTGAAGCATTGAGTCTTCCAAAGATTATAGCTATTTTAATGGTTTGCTTTGCTCTTGCTGACATAATGAAAAAGGGTGCTTGAAAATATAGGCTGTAACATACTGTACATACTACCATTCAGTGTCTGATTTGCTAGTCTGAAGAGCAACTATATAACTTTTGGCTGGGTTCACATATCACAGTAAACTGTTGCTTGTTTCATCATAATGTACTGAACATATCATAATCGGTTATATCTACAGTACACAATGCCATAAACAATGTAATTCAATGCCAGCTTTATACAACATGCTAAGCTAAAACCTAACAAACCACTGTATTGTGAATAATGATGCATGCAACTGATCACTATTTTTAAACAAGATCACAAAATAGCAATTCATGTCAAAATACTGTATTGGTCCTGACAAGCTTGGTTTGTGACAAGCCAGGAACCTTTGTTTCTTTACTTTCTGGAAATACAGAACTTGGAGAGTGAAATGTTGTCCTTCAGGTACATGTAGTATGTTTAAGTAAAAAAAAAAAAAAGGATATAAGAATTTCAGCTGTCTTTGTTTCTTGGAGGGGTTGGAGAGAGAAAGCCAAAATGAAAAATGGCAATACATGACTATATACTTTTTAAACTGTCTTTAATAAAACTTGTTTCACGATAGAAAATAAACCTGTATTTCTCAAGTAATAGGATTTTACTTGAGGTGGTGGTAGTTGCTTTCCTAATGATACCCTGAACTATAAAAAGAAATGGAAACTTCAAATGTTTTATGTCTTGGGCAGCAGACAAAAATAAAATAAATTCTGAGACTTTGTTCTCAGTTTTATCCTCTGGCTTTATTTCCAACCAAACCTGTAAGCCATCGTATGCCTTCTGAAATTCAGTCGTGCATCTAAGCAAAGAAATCCCCAACTCAACTTCCTGAAGCTATTGCTTGCTAGGTTGGAATTCCGTAAATTGAAGTTCTAACATAGTTATAGGACAGAAGGCTGGTTCCTAGTCTTTTTTAAGCTGGTAGACACATTTGAAATATTGAGAACATATTAATGGACATTCTCATAAAATGTTTCCATATAACCATGGCCAAACATTCATTTACCAGATAACAACACTAATAAGGCTTAACTAACCACTCATTCTAACCTTCTGCAATGTCTATTAGGGGGTATGTAAATTAAACAAGATCCTATTTGAATTTTTGTTTTGAATTTTCTATTAACAAGTCAAATTTATTTGAATTTGTGATTAGAATTCTGATTTGATGTGTTGAATTGAGTCAGTGACATGTTGATACAACTTGCCATTGAATCTTTGAATGGAAGCTTCACACGGCCCTATTATCTTCCATCCTGTTAGTTATCTCTTTTTTTCTGGGCCCACTTCCCAACAAAGACCTGGGTAGCAGCCATCTAGCATTTTTATTTTCTGAGAATGTCTTTGGAATTAATGTGGGATCCAGAAACATTACTGGAAAGAGATTGTACTTGAAACTAATGCATTGCTTTATAACATGTTAACTTCCCATTTATTGTTATTTAATTTAAAAAACTAAATCTAATTAGATCCAATCAAATCTTATTAGAATTAGTTAGGAAAACTGGAGAAGATTGAGTAGGAAAAGCTATCACCTGGCGATTGTGACCAGCTAGTGCAATGTTTTGCTGATAAAATCACTATCATTATAATCTTGACCTTTTTCTGATGTGGTACCTGGTGCAACATCTTGTAGTGTTATCTGGGATTCTCTTTGTCCTGTGGATTCTGTTGAAGTGGAGAGTGCTCACCACTAGAACTTCCACTATGGACTTGATCCATACCCTGTGGATTCCTTTGAGAAGCTGGGAGGAAGTGAGACAAATTGAGTCTAACAAATAGTCAATGCTTTGTTGGGGAAAGGAGTGTTCTTGCCAGCCTTGAAGGAGGCAATTGTACACCTCATCCTCCAGAAGCCACCCCTGGACCTAACAATTGTAGACAACCATCACCCAATCTACAATCTTCCCTTTCTTCAGAAGGTTGCTGAAAATGGTGGGGCATCAGCCACAGACAGGACTTGAGGAAGCAGATTATCTAGATCTGTTTCAGTCTGGATTCAGACCTGGTCATGGGATGGAAATAGCATTGGTTGCTCTGATTGATGACTTTTGTTGAGATCTGGATAGGTGGAGTGTACCATTTCTGGTTGTCTTAAACCCCTCAGTGACTTCTGATATCATCAATCCTGGTATCCTCCTAGACTGCCTGCAAGGGCTGGAGGCATTGTGCTTCAGTGGTTCCTTTCTTACCTGAGCAGGTGGTACCAAACAGTGGCAGTGGGGAAGATGAGTTTTCCCAATGGACCTTCATTTGTGGGGTACCACAGGATTTGATCCTTCCATCCCTTCTGTCTAACACTACATATCCCCCACTGAGATAGGTTATCGACAGTTTGGCGGAAATATAGCTGCTGTGGTTGTTATTATTTAACCTTGTATGCTACCCAACTCTCAACTGTGGGCAACTCACAGAAATTACAATAATATCCATAAAACATTAAAAATAAATATGATGAAGCAAGCAGTCTCACTCTCCCTCGCAAAAGGCCTGGGTGAAGAGTGCACTGACACGATATGGAATGGAATGGAATGGAATGGAATAGACTTTTATTGTCATTCCACATATACCGAAGTGCACGTTAAAATAAATTTTTGTTGCAATTGGCTCACAAAAAAAATAATTACTATAATATATAATATATATTCTTAACCATTCTACTCCCCTAATCATTATTGTTGGCAGAGTGCTAGAAAGCATTTGGCCCAGGAGAGATCAGAAAAGTCACACACCAGGCATTTCTATAAAAATAATTTTATTTACAGAAAACAAACATATTTAAAGGCTGTTTGCTGAGAGGAGAGATTTCTCTCAGCTGCATATACTCTGCAAGCCTACACAGAAGGGAAACTGAAACTAAAACAAGTTCAGGCAAGTTCTTCCCTTAGGCAATGCAACCATTAACATGTGAAAAAGGGACAATTAAATTCAACCTCTTCACCCAGCCAAAATGATTAGTTACCATAGTAACCTTAATCTGTAGTAGAAAACATATTAACAATTATCCCTAATAAATATCACGGTCCTACATACAACATGTACCACACTGAAGTAAGAGGAGTTTTATTATTAAGAGTTCAGGAGCCTAATTGCCCAGGGGATAAAACTATTACCTAATCTAGCTGTTCTGCATCAAATGCAGTGGAACTGTTTCCCAGAGGGTAACAAGGAGAACAAGCCATAATGACGGTGGGAGGGGTCACTGACAATATTTCGGGCTCTGGACAGACATTGTGTATACACTATATCCTGAATGGGAGGAAGTGAAATCCCAATTATCCTCTGCTGCCCTCACCACCCACTGCACAGATTTATTATCCAAGGCACTACAGCCTCCAAACCAGATAGAAATACAGTTGGTCAATACACTCTTTATAGTGCCTCTATAGAAAGTAAGGAGGATGGGAGCAGAAGATGTGCTTTCCTCATCTGGCACAGAAAATGCAAATGCTGCTGTGCCCATTTTACCAAGGATGCAGTATTAAGAGACCAAGTCAAACTATTCGTTATCTGCATCCCCAGGATCCTAATGCTACTAACTGACTCCACAGCTATGTCATTAATAAAGAGTGGTGTATGTCTGGGCCAGTTCTTTCTAAAATCATTGATAATCTTAGTTTTTTCAACATTTAGAACCAATCTATTTATATTACACCAATCCACCAAACCGTTCACCACCTCCCTATAAGCCCAATCATTTTAATCTCTGATAAGACCCACCACCATTGTGTCATCTGCATGCTTCACAACAGAGCTGGTGGTACACCTGGCACAACAGTCATGGGTCATTAGGGTAACCAGCAATGGGCTCAAGACACAGCCCTGAGGAGAACCGATGCTCAAAGGAATAGGATTGGAGATATTATTTCCAACTGCGACTGGGACCTATCAATGAGGAAGTCAAGTAGCCAGTTACACAAAGAAGTACTAAAACTCAGAGAGCCCAATTTGTCCACCAAATGCTGAGGAACAATCGTATTAAATGCTGAACTAAAATCAACAAACAGCAATTGCACATAGCGGTTCTTCTCCTGTGCCAAACTCAAATGAAGAACGGAGGAGATTGCATTCTCAATAGAGCAATTCCGCTGGTAAGCAAACTTAAGTGGATCGAACAATGAGGCTTTTATCAGCCTCTCAAAACATTTCATCATAATGGGAGCGAGTGCTATCAGACGATAGACATTAAGACATGTGCTTGTAGATTTTTTAGGCACAGGTATAACAGTTGCAGTCTTAAAACATACCAGGACCACGGTGGTGCTGCGGGTTAAACCGCTGAGCTGTCGATCGGAAGGTCGGCGGTTCGAAACCGCGCGGCGGGGTGAGCTCCCGTTGCTAGTCCCAGCTCCTGCTCACCTAGCAGTTCGAAAACATGCAAATGTGAGTAGATCAATAGGTACCGCTTCGGCGGGAAGGTAACGGCGTTCCGTGAGTCATGCTGGCCACATGACCCGGAAGTGTCCTATGGACAACGCCGGCTCCAAGGCTTAGAAACGGAGATGAGCACCGCCCCCTAGAGTCGGATTCGACTGGACTTTACGTCAAGGGAAACCTTTACCTTTACCTTTTATAACAGTTGCAGTCTTAAAACATACCAGGACCACAGCCTGATGCAATGAAATATTAAAGATGTCCATGAGAACACTGGCCAACTGATCAGCACAGTCCCTGAGTACCCACTCTGGAATATTATCTGGGCCCACTGCTTTCCACATATAGATTCTTCTCAGGGTCCTCCGGACATCAACTATATAAAGACTAAGTGCCTGTTCATCAGGATGAGGAACAGCCTTCTTCGCAGGGATATTGTTAAGTGCCCCAAACCTGCCAAAAAACATGTTAAGTTAGTTAAGAAAATCTATATTCTCCTCACACAGTGTCGGAGTAACCTTGTAATCTGTGATGGTCTGAATACCCTGCCACAAGCACCTGGTATTTGTAGGATCATAAAAGAAAAGTTCTGGATTTTCTGACTATAAACCCATTTTGCTGCTCTTATAGTCCAATTCGTATCAGCTCTTGCTGTTCTGAGTCCCCCCATATCACCAGATTTAAAAGCAGCATTCCTCGCTTTCAACATCACATATACTTCATGAGTCATCCAAGATTTCTGATTCACCCATATAGTGATGTTCTTAATAACACTGACATCCTCCATACACTTCTGAATATATGCAGATACAGATATTCCTCCACGTTAATATGTTGATTATTCGTTGTAGCTTCTTTAAACATGTCCCAGTCTGTTCACTCAAAACAGCCTTATAATGCTTCCATCTGGTGATAACTCTTAAACGGATGACAGTCTCCCTGAAACAGATGATTTGTGATTTGGGAATTCTTCTGTAATTATGGCAACTACTAAATAGGCATATGGAGGCCATCACCAGAAGGGCCTTTGCTGGGCTTCAGGTGATGCACCACTTACAGCCCTGTGATAGAAGGTCCTTTCTATAGTGACTCCTGCACTCATTTGGATTTCTGCAATATGTTCTACGTGGTGCTGCCTTTGAAGACCAGTTGGAAACTGCAACTGGCACAAAATGTGGTGACACATATATTAGCAAATCAAAGTCACTATAACTGCATAACACCTGTTTTGCAGTCACTGCACTGGTTACCAGTAGGTCTTTGGATTCAATTCAAAGTGCTGGCTCTGACCTATAAAGCCCTATATACCTTGACACCAAAAATACTGTACTTCCAAGACCATCTTCTTCATAGTCAAGTCACACTCAGCCAACATATTTTAATCAATCCCCAAGTAAATGAGATGAAGGAGCAAACAATGCTTGCAGGCATTATTTTTCAGTTCTAGCCACATATTGAGGAATTTCTCCTTCTAGAATAGGTTAGCATCCTCGTTGGTCTTCTGGACATTATCAAAGACAACACTATTCTGGAAGGCCTTCAGGGAATAAATGGTCACCATTGCACATATTGTATTATTGTAGATTTTACTTTTTATATGTTTTATGTATTAATGACATATACCACTAGTTTTTGAAATGCAATGAATGAATGAATGAATGAATGAATAAGATAAATAAGATAAATAGGATAGCATATGGGGATTCATCTGATGGATAGAAAATCAGAAGGTTAGCTTTCTGTACATCCAGTGGCCTGCCCCTGACCATAGATGTATAAATGGAATGTGTAGTTTTATGTAAGGAGAAACTATATTTTCTGAAACTATAGTGGTTTTAAAGAATGGGCAAGACTTCCTCAGTTTTGCATCCACTTTTTCAAAAAAACAACAACATATGCTTGTATGAAATAAGGAATAAAGTGTTCTATATATCCTGCACATTTTTTTCAATTCTTGGTTTAATAAACTGAAATAGTATCAGAAAAGTTTAATATACATGACATGTTGCAAAAAAAGCAACATTGGTTGAATTTTCCTGCTGAGTGGAATTATTTTGCAACTGAACTTTTTTCTTCTTGAACAAAAAATCCCGAAAGCCTTCAAAATACCTGAAATTAATGATGAACTCAAGCAGTGTACCTTCTGTTCAGGGTTTTTTGTTTCTGTATTCGGAGGTGGTCTTCTTCTGTGCATGGTACACCTGTTATGGTGTGTGTTTCTAATTCTGCATATTAAGCAAAACTCCCACAGTTCTAACATTCTGTTCTTGGTTAGCTGTCAAGACCCTATTTATTTATTTATTTATTTATAAATGTCATTTTATGGAGCTTATAGGCCACACTAATTGCAAATGACTCTGAGCAGTGTATACCCCAAACTCCATTAATTGGGTACAAATCAATAAAAGAAAAAGAAAAGAGAACAACAATATTGTTCTACTGTATGTTTTAAAACATTTTATGTCCCACACTGTAAATATATTAGTAAAATTGTCCATTTTTAACCAAGTTACCATGAAATTATAGTGTGTTTGGACTGTATGTCAATTTAATTTCAGTGTTCAATGCATGTACATTCTATAATACATTTGACTATTCAGTATTTTAATTAAACTATAGTTGACTTTGTGTTTATCATGAAATTACAATTAAGCTGTCAACTTCTGTCACAATTTTTGCAAGGATTGACAGATGTCCTGTATATGTATTACTTTAAGCTGTAACTTGGGAAACTGTATAGGAGACATTGTTGGCTGGAAAGCCAGTGATTCTTAAAACCCGGCACAGATCTGCCAATCATCAAAACCAAGTCAGAAGAATTCCAGTAACTCTTTATTTATGTGCACAAGCAAAAAGGGAACCTCTTGCCTCTTGGCTGAGAGAAACGCCAAGCAGTTAGAATTTATTACATTTATACCATTCATTAAGAGAGAATATACTGTATAAAATTGTGATTGCCTAACTAAAATCAGCTGCTCACACCTGCATGTAAGCTTCCCATGTTACATATTAACATCTCATAATATCTCTAGCATGTCTTCACTAATGCTCATTTGAATATGCAAGGGGTGTGTTTCTCCCATTATAATTGAGTAGGGGTCTTTCAAAGTTCAACAAAACTGCCCAAAGCTGGTTCCCTGTACTGCTCATCCTTGCATTCCTCTGCTTATCATCTGGAGCCTCCCATTCCCACTTCCCCAATCAAGGGAGGCTCATCCATCAACATTGTGTGCATTTTTAAAAATAAAGAAATCAAAAGTATCATTGATGTAACAGGTCAGCATGAATGAAGAATAAAATATTAGTATGACTGGGGTCTGAAATGTTGATGGTTTCATTGGGGGCTCAATTATTATAAGTATGGAGGAACAAATCCTTGTTTTCTTTTGATTATTTTGTAGAAAGCAACATGTTTCAGCTAAAAACAATCCTGAATTGTATGATTTTGACAAACCACAAACCATGGCTAGAAACCAAGTTGGATCCTATACATGAAGAATAAGAAAAGATTCTAAAATCAGACATTGGGCAAACCACATATACTTTTTGAGATGAAATTGATGTGATTTGATGAGCAAATAATTTTAATAGATACATGGGTAGATAAACCCTTTTAATTTCCTTAACATACTATGAACTAAAGGGAAGGAAATAAAATAAGTAAGAGTCTTTACATGTGGATGTTCTTATGAAAAAGTCTTGAAAATGGTGTGCATTATATTATTTAGCCCAGCCTTGCTGCATCATTTAATATCAATTTCTTTAATATTATCTGATGCACAGTAAACTAACAAAGAGATGGGAAGTGGAAATCAGTCTGTATATTACTATGGCCAACTGAATCATGCTGTATAAAAAATTGCACAAGCAAATGAAAATGCTGTTGGGATTAAAAGGTTATGCAGGAGCTGAATTTTAAACTGGTAATAAAAAGATCTGTGCAAGTCCCATGTTTTTCTGCACAGAAATCATGAAGGAGAAATATAAGTTAGCTCTTGGTTTGAAGCTTATTTATCTCAGTGTGACATCTGAAGCTGCTGGCAGATCCAGTGCTGCTTATAGACATTTTCAGACCTGAGCAAAATGTCAAAATGTTGCCCTTCTTGACATACAGAGAGGAGTTGGAAGCAGAAAAAAATGTCTGATCACATTGTTCCTTGACAAAAGAAACTGTGCCCAGTCAGGCATAGGTAACGCAGAAAAGATTCATGGTTAACCTATCACAGGGAGACAGTTAAATTAATAACTAGAAGGGATATAACTTCAGGATGATTAACTCTTAGAACTAAAGTAGTTTTTCACAAACTGAAGCCTTTGGGACAGGCTGGATTATAGTTTCCATCATCTTCCAGGCAGCAACCCAATTGCAGGGTGAACTACAGTGTAGGGCAAAAAAAAAAAAAAGTAGGGTGTTTTATGCATTTCACATACATGCATATATATAAGTCTCATCAAATGTGGTATGTTCAAGGGATGCATTGGGATTGTGTTATGAATATTTCCATTGCTTTGTAGAGCTTTAGAGAAATAAAGCAGGACTAGTTAAACATGCATGTTGATAGCCCTAATTCTTAATGTGACTTGCAGGATGATTTCAGACTCATCATGTAGGCCAGTCATGAGCATGGTATCCAAATATTGCAGTTGAGATGAATGTGCTAACAATAAAGTTCTGTCTGTGTTTTTAAAAAAACATGAAGGGAAAATAGTGATACCTTATTCTAAAAGGGATTACATACAGTTACAGTATAGCAAGTAATTGTAAGAGTATTAAAACACTAATGGATATCACTCCCTGTTTCCCTGTTCACTATTTTAAACATATGATTATAAACCTAAGGGATCTTCAGACAAATTGCTTTTCAGTGATGCATAACTGAGCTGAGTATGTAACTGAAACAGCCATGTCACAGTCTGTTTTGTAGATACACTGATTCCATCAGATAGACCCACAGGAATACTTCTGTCCATGTCTTTGCATCATATCCTTTGCAGCCATAGAGAATCATAGAAAAACTGATTCTATTGCATGTCATTGATTTCAGTAAATTTGTTTTCATTACCTGTGCTGTATTAGTGAAAAAAACATAATTTAAAAATACATTTAAGAATGCTTAGTACAAAGAGAATAATTGCCCCCTTAACCCCATTTATGAAAGTTAAGAATAGGTTGTTTAATTTCACATCAGTCTATGATTCACAAATTTATGGCATGTTGATATGTGGAATACTATGTACAGTACTGGTTACCGTGTGTGTGTGTGTGTAGAATATAATGCAAGTGGAGAAAGTGCATAGGGTGGTTAGCGACATGATCAAAGGGCTTGGACACCTTTCCCACAAGACAAGGCTAGAATGATTTGAAATTTTTAGCTTGGAATAAAAATAATAGAGGAAACATGTTCACAATGCATTAAATCATGTCTGGCATGGAGAAGGTGGATGGGCAGAAGTTTTTTTCTCTCTCTCTCTCTCAAAATAGTAAAGGTGCTTGAAAGATTTAGAAAAGACAAAAGAAAGCATAGTTAACCTATGAAATCCATGACTCCAAGACCTGAGGGTCACTAACTTGGATGTTTTTAAGAGGGATTGGATAAATTCACAGATACCAAGTCTATCAAATGCTATTAGTTTGAAGATTAAGTATTTTCCTACAGGTTGGAGCTAGCATGCCTTCAATTACCAGCTGCAGGGTAATAACATCCAGAAAATATGTCTCCATCTCCTCCTTGTGAGCAATTCAGACGTATCTGGTTGTCTGCTGTGAGAAACAAAATGCTGCACTAAAATGGGTCTTGGACTCATTCAGAAGGACTAGTCTTATGTTTAAAAACCAAATTCAGCTGACCATGCATATTGTGACCTGTCAGGTGTTTGCTCTTTTCCCCACTTTTGGAGTCCAAAATAGGCAACTCAGATTACAAATATTATCAAACACTTAATGGGCCCTCTGGAAACACTGTGAGCTGTGTTCATTTTCAAACAGGAGGGCTGTGTTCAGCTTTTATTTATGAAATAGTTTGAATGTTGTCATCTTGTCAGCTTAAATCTAGCATCATCAAACTATATGTAAGTTGGAAAATGATGCGGTGCAACAGGGTGCTCATTAGTTCTTGTTTTAATTGGCCTGAGATTTTTTTTAACCTTTAATTAAGGAATTTAATGGGTTTTAGCAACAGGATAATGAAATCATCTTAGGTAGTGAGCAGTACCCAAAAACTGACAACAGCAAAGGAGATAAAATTCCAAAGACAGCATTGTTAATTGTGTTGCTTTATTCAATAAAATTGGTTAGCAATGACTGGCCTATATTGCCATAATTGGTTTCCTTTCCTCTGACTTCTTCTATAAATAATCTAGGTTTTTTGGTTGTACAAATGAATCATGCACATTAAAATCTGCTATCAAGATATAGGGAGAAATAATCCAGTAATCAAACCGAACTGCAGCATACGCAGTGAGAATACCAAAAGGAAAGCCTATAGCATTATTTCCGAACAGCTTGGGTGTATCTATAATTTTTATGGATAATTTTTAAATTCTTTATTCCTTTTAGTCGGCCTGGATAGGGAGGAACCAACTCTGACTCAGTCTCACCAAGACTGAATGGCTGTGGATATTAGGGCCCCCTGGATCCAAGGACTTTCCATTCATACTTTTCTACTGGCTAGTGCTTCCCCACTTGAGTTGTGCACAATCTGGGGGTCCTCTTGGACTCAAAGCTCAGCTCCATCTGGTATGCCAGTTGCACCTTTCCCTGGACTGGGAGGCCCTTCAGATAGACACTTCTGCTCTGCTCATATCAAAAGTCGACTACTGCAATGTGCTGTATGTGGGGCTGACCTTAAAAACACTTCAACTTGTCCAGAATGCATGGTGCAGGCTCTGTGAGCTGCACTGGTTGCCAGAGTGCTTCCAGGTGCAATTCAAGGTGCTGGTTATTACCTATAAAACCCTACATGTAGGGCCAGGTTACTTGAGAACTGCCTGTCTCCCATGATTTCTGCCTGGCAGATACATGCCAGCCAAGTGAGCACACTCCTGGAACTCTCAATTAAACAATGTCATCTAATCATCTATTGAAACCAAGAGGCAGGCCTTCTCTGTCATGGCATCTGCTTTTTAGAATGAGATCCACATAAAATCTGTGTGGCCTTTGGTGTTCCATAAAGCCTTGAAGACCTGGTTGTTCTCCCAGGTTTGGGGTAAGATGGATGGATCCCCTTGGCTGTGTTTGTTATGTTTGTTTTCTGTTTGTATACTTCACCCAAATGCTATCTTGTTCTTAATTTGTACTGGTTTTTAATGTTACTATTAGTGAACCACCCAGAATCAGTTGAAGTCAGGCTGTGTCCAAATGGAATTTAAATAAATAAATAAATAAATAAAGTGTGTGCCTTTGAGTCAGTGTTTACTCCTGGTCACTGCCTGGACAAGTCCCTATAGTTTTCTTGGCAAACTTTTTTGGAAGTGGTTTGCCATTGTCTCCTTCCTAGAGCTGAGAGAGAATGACTGGCCCAATGTTTGTCATGAGTAAGGATGGCGAGCAGGGGGCTCCCATCCAGACTGTCAAGCGCATGCGTAGCACTGATGAATTGTTCAGCCATTCAAAGAGACACAGATCAGGACCGCCTTAACCCTTGGGGGTTATATGTCTGGGTTTTCCCACGCTTCTTCAGTTTGTTAGGATTGATGTCCTAACAACCAGGAAACACACTGAGACAAGGAACTGGTCTCTAATATTTATTGCTAGTACTTAACAGGAATCCTAACAAACTGAAGAAGCATGGGAAAAACCCAGACATACAACCCCCAAGGGTTAAGGCGGTCCCGATCTGTGTCTCTTTGAATGGCTGAACAATTCATCAGTGCTACGCATGCGCTTGACAGTCTGGATGGGAGCCCCCTGCTCGCCATCCTTACTCATGACAATGTTACCCAACTGGCTTTGTGCCTAAAGCAGAACTAGAACTCAAGGTCTCTTGGTTTCTAGCCTGATACCTTAACCTTTACACCAGACTGGCTCTCACAAATAAATAGTAGTTATTAGAAAATGTAATACAGGTAGTACTCGTTTAGGAACTGCCTCAGACAGCGACTGTTCACAGTTATGACAGTGATGAAAAAGTAACTTTGTGACCCATGCCTACATTTATGACCTTCACAGTGTCTCCTTCTCAGTCATGTGTTTGCCATTACAGATACATAGTTAGTACGTTTTATCCTGTGTAAAATTGTAAGCACAGTTACAGTCACATGATTTCCCACTTAGCAACTGCTTCACTTAATGACCAAGTTATTGGTCCCAATTGCAGTTGCTAAATGAGGACTACCTGTAGTGACACATGCTGAACGTTTTAAAAATTATATTCTAACTCTTTACTGCTCACTTTTGTTATTAGTACATTCCACAACCTTGGATGAGTACAGGTAGTCCTTGCTTAATGACCACAACTAGAACTGGAATTTTGGTTTCTAAATGAAATGGTCATTAAGAGAATCCAACCCAATTTTACAACCTTTTTTGCAGTGGTTGTTAAGTGAATCACCACAGTTATTAAGCAAACCATGTGGTTGTTAAGCGAATCATGTGGTTCCCCATTGATTTTGCTTGCTGGAAGCTGGAGAGATAAAAACTTCAAAGTGCTATTCATAAAGGTAAGTGAAGAGAAAAGGACAGATAAAGTATCTGAAGAGCTTACCTTGAGTATTACAAAGCAGATTTAGCAATGAAAATCTAGTCTCTCCCTCTCTCTTTCTCTGTCTCTGCCCCCACATGAAAGTATTCCCATTCTGTCTGAGACAGTCACACAGACACAGTGAAATAATTCCTGCCATCTGCTGCTCTATATTTTTCATAAGTTTTAACATTCTGGTTTTAGAACTTAAATGACAAGTAAAATGTCAAGTCACCCAGAAAATAATCAGAGGCATAACAACTGAAATGTTAGCTTAGCTTGTCTATTGAGAAAATAGTTCCTAAGGGACAATTATTCCCTATTTTAAAGATACTACTGTATGTTATGTTTTCTGCTTAATTTTCCAAATTAAGAATTGCTAAAGTTCCACACAGCTTTAAAATCATGTATGATAATCTGAAAGTTTGCTGTATGCTAAAAAAGAAAAAAGAAATCCTGAATATTTGGGAGAGTTACTAATTGTTTATAGGAGAAAGTAAGTTTGGCATCTGCAATAGATACTGTTCGTTGTGAAAACTCATAGCTTTCTGATTTAGTTTCTTGTACTTCAAAATAGGAGTCTGAGTTCAAATTATATGTCAGTCAAATACTAATTGATGACTAGTGGCGTAGCATCAAGTATCCATCTAGACTTCGGGGAAATAATACTTTACATTTTTGTTTCAGCCGTAGGCATTAGCTAGAGCATTGGACATGTTATAGGCAAGAGATGGTCAGTAAGGTGTATGCAGCCATGTGATTTCCCAGTCCAGAGAATGGGAAGATGCCATGCAATCAGCATAAGTCTATGCATTTTAATAACTGATTGATTGTTGTGGGATTTGCCTCTGCTGCATTATTCAAAGCAGAAATGTCTCCAAGGTTATTAGACTTTTCCTAAAGTTATTAGACAAATCCTAAAGAAAACATTGCAAGCAGAGATAATTTTATAGCTTCTCATTGATCAGGAGAGACATTCAGAGAGTACTGAAATGCCATTCCAAGCTTAAAAGCATGCTGCAGTTTTTTCCTCTTTTAATTCTTTTCTGTCTTATAGTCTATATTTTTTTAACATACAAACCTTTATCTATAGTTTGATAGGAAAGATAAAATTCAACTAATGTCAGCATTTTAATTTTATGATCACCTGAAAGTATTGGACCACTTTAAAAAAGGGTAGGGTTTGGCGGTACTATTTAGGAATGGTCTGTACCTTTTCTGTCCAAGAAGAAAGTAATATTTGAAGATTCTTTCTTTTCAATCAATACTCTTTGGTATTTGTCTACAAGTCTCTGATCTTTCTCCATTGCTGCTTAATTTTGACTAAAACTCTTCAGAGTGTTCCTCAGAAAGAAATGACATCAGAGATCCAGCTTCATTTTTTAATACTTGACTAGTGTCTGTCAATAATGGGAGTCTGTAGTTTGAGAAGTCAGACTGAATAAAAACAAAGTGTGTGAATTGTTGGTGTTCAGTCAAATGTGGAGGTTAGGAACCTTTTGGAACTTGGTCAGAAAGCTCAGATAGTGCTTGAAGACTTATTTTCATTGTTCTGTTTTCTGATACATGCTAGCCATATTAACTTGCTGATCCCTTGTATTTTGTACAATCAAGCCATCTGGTTTGAAATTATGATGATAATGATTGTAAGTATTCCTGTTCATACAGTATAAGATTCAGTATGTGTTGTCAAGCCAATTGAAGAGAAAGAAACGGATATTAGGGCTCTGCAAAAACACATTGCCACGAACGAGATGAGAGCTAAAGCATTTGAATTGCAGAGGCAGCTGCACTCTCTAAAAGGCTTGATGTAGAAGATGTAATAGTATGTGGGAATGACCTTGGGAATCAAGGAGAAGAACTGCAGCCAAGGCAATGGTTGGATAAGAGGCAGCTTAGCACGCAGAAGGAATGTGGGAGTGGCACACATCTCAGAAGGGACCCTACGTAGTTTCTTGGGCTGTAAAGACTATGGGGGGAAATGTACTTTCAGATTTGCAAGATTCTGTTCATTCAACCTTCCAATAAAGTAGAATTAGTTCATCTGGGTGTGCTTCCGGTCTGGACCTTGCAAGGCTGACAGCAGCTTTGAAGATTTTTATGCTCACACATGCATGCACAAATTTCCACTGGAACTGCTAGTGAAGCCAAATGGCTGTGCCTGCATATGTATATTGAAAGGATCTGAAAAAACACTTGAAGCTCCTATATCAGGCCTTCTGGAAAATGCTTTGAAAAGGGCAGTTTGCTTCTACCAGTATCTCCTTAAAGCTTTGCACAAACCCTAAAAGGTGTGACCTGCATTAAGTATGTATCTAATGCATTTTAATTTCTGTTTTATTTCAGGCTCTGCTTGATACTCAGAACCTTCTGAGAGCTCAAATTACAAATTTTACTTTCAATCTGGGATTTTCAGGGAAATTTTACCACACAGGTAAAAGACCATTGTAAAATTATTCTCCATCCTTGCACTGCATTCTACTGGAATTTGTTTTAGGTAGCTTCAACTTTATGCTATAAAACAAAATGAAATGAAATGAAAGAAAAGAAAAGAAAAGAAATTTTGGGAGCCTGAAGAAAAAAATGAAAGTTCCCTTCAGCTGAATAAAAGTAGAAAAAACAATAAACTCTTCCTTACGTACAATGTTATGTTTAACTGTGGGACTGTTGTATTATCCACAGGAATGTCATAATTTTGACATTCTGGCAGTATAGCCATGGTGCTATCTCATGGACCATGTTTAAGCAGTTTGTGTTGATGACAACAGTGTAGTCATCTACACCAGCAAATAGTAGGGAATTACATTGGAAATTTGATCTAAGAAATAAAATAAGAAATACTTGAGGTCTGAGATTCCTAAATCAGTACTGGCTAACCTGATGCCATGCAGATATGTTAGACTTACATACACACATCAGCCACGCTGAAAGATGTTTTGCGGAATTAACCTAATGTATCTGCAGGGCATGAAGCTAGGGAAAGCTTACCTATATTGAAAAATTTGACTCAATATGTACATTTAGGAGGTCTCATAGAAATTCTGTTCCTTGACTTTTTTCTTAAACTTTGTTCAGTAAAAGCACAGGACTTACAAAGAATTGATAAAACAGTACAAAGATGAGTTGTGTTTTATTCTTGAATCCAAATAAAATATATACATAACATTAATTTGTCAATCACTATTATCAATAATAATTTTAAAGGTGGTATTACTAATACAGGGTAGCTTCATAATTCTTCCAGTGCAGTCCTGCTGGCAACTAAAAGCAGTTTTTCAGCCTTTGGTATTCTACCCAGTTTATCTTACTCATCTAGGATTGTCTGTATTAGTTCCACATTCATCTATCAAGATTAGATTATGTAAAAAAGTCAGTCTGGATATGCTGTCATCACAGTAACAATTTGCAGTGCTTATGATGAGGAGCACATGAAGTAGTTAATTAATTTACATCTTATATAGAATACAGACAAGATTTTAGCCTCTTAGGGAGTTGAGAAATCGTACATAATTATCTCAGAATGTATCTCTTTATGTTGTCTCATCCCTGAAGTGACCATATTGTTCAGTGATAAAGTCATTGGTTTTAATGAACTACTAAAATCTAATGATCCCGGGCAGGCTGCTGTATCAGTTCAGCTGCCTGAACTGCCATTTCCTTTCTGAGCTGTCTATGAGGAATGAGGAGACTGGGAACAGATAGTGTTTAAGATACAGAGTACTCTATATGTAAAATGATGTGTGTTGAAGGCTGTAGGAAATCAGTGCATGTGATTTTAATGTTCTGCACAAGCCTTCAGTCCCAGAGTAAATTGAACAATAAGCATTTAATAAATAGGACAATTTCACCCATTAAAGCTTAAGAATATAGCCATTATTTACAGCAGAGGCACATAGTGATTTACTCTGAGGTGGCATTTCAACTTGTAAATTAACCACTATACTTCAAGATAAACCCAGCCCATTCCCCTCTTTGCTCTGCTGCAAAGTGGCTTTTTCAGAAGCTGCTTTTGCTATCCAGGTTTAAGTGGTATTACCATTCCAATCTCTCTTTTTGACTGGAAGCATCACTTCATTCTGGAAGAAGGGATGCTACTTTGATAAAAAAAAAAAGTTTTTTTGAAGGAAAGTATGCATATGAAAAACTTTATGGTCCTAATATACACATATATGTATATATTACAGATCTTTTTGTATTAGTACTTAGCAAGCCTAAAGTCAGGCTTTTGTATTAAAAGTATAAAAGTATAAAACTTTGCACATTTGTACTCTGACCAATAGTAAGCATCTAGCAAGCTGTTGACCTCAAGAGATGTAAAATAGATTTGTAGCAAGAATGTGATATTGTGAGTGTAATCATAAATTATATAAAGTTTACCCAGGAGCTGGACATGTGGACTATTGAAACAATTTGCAAAGGCTCGAAGTAGAATAAAAGCAATTCAGCAAAGGTACAAGTAGAATAAAAGACACGATTGCTTTATAAGATCCATTTTATGGCTATTCAACAATAGGATGTGTCCATTATCTTATTTATCTATGAATCAACAAGTATACTTCCAGTTCTGACATACAGCAGAGATGCTTGCAAATTTATTACACCTTTAAGTAATTAAATAAGTACATATACTGCTTTAATATGTATATTTAAATCAACTGTGGTCTTTATTAGTTGCAACTTTCTTTTCAACTTTTATATTTATTATTCAGTGGTTCCTTCTTCTGCCCTAATCCTTACTACTATTCAGTAGTCATTCTGGGAAGTATACTTATCAACGTAATAGGAATCCAATCAAAGGAATCTCTATTACAGTCATAGATCAGAATACATCAGAATACTGGTTATTAACATAAAAAAATACAGTTATAATAATATAATGTAATCAGCATAAATGTAAAAATATTAAATTTCACTAGGTTTTATTTGATATATTATTTAATGTATTATTCATTGCACACACAGTTTGAGTCTATTGTATGTCAATGAAACCACTGAGGGTCTATCCAAAATATACTGCCATTTTGTTATGACTGTATTACTTTAGCTTACTTTCAAATCATGCTTGTCCTAAACAATATCAGGCAGCAAAATGCAGTCCAATCACTTAAGCCTTTGCCAAATTCTGGGACCTTAGTCCCAGAAGAGGAGAGAAATAGTGTGGAGAGATTCATACTATTCTGTTTCACTGAGGCTACAAATCTGATATATATGCAGGTGACTCACTGTTATTCTACACACACACCTTGAGTGACATGATCAAGTGTGTTGCCTTCAGTCTTGGACTGTTGGTTGGTTGCAAATTGTTGTTATGAATTTGAGATTGCTTTGATCTTCCTGCTGTAATTTGTTGCAATTTAAAAGTTCACCATGCTTTTAATAATTGTGACAAAGTTCTTTTAAATAAAGTAAAATGGGAAGATTCTTTAATAAATTATTTATTTCTACAGGTACTATAGAAGAAGATGAAGGAGATGACCTGTTACTGGGGTCTGTTGATGAATTCTGGTGGTTTCCTCATATGTGGAGCCACATGCAACCTCATCTGTTCCATAATGAATCTTCACTAGTGGAGCAAATGATTCTCAACAAAAAATTTGCCTTAGTGAGTTAAATTCATATATCATAGGTTTAGTAGAAATGATATATAACTAATTTTATTGCACAGAAAAGCACAAAGTATTAAAATTAAGCATTTCCTCTTAAAAATTGAGACTGTCTGGAAATATATCTTTAAGTGGTTTATTGGGATTTTCAATTCCAGGTTAGTTATGCTGCCACTGGATGAAATTAATAAAATTACACAGCAGAAACATTTATGTTACAGGGTACCTGTACTTAACGTGCAGGTGACTGTCACTACACTTTATCAAAAGAATCCTCTATAATATACATGCCCATCACACTGTTCCCTTTTGAAGTAAGCAGCATTATGCATAGTACTAAAACAGAATGAAAAGTAGTGGGCAAAAGAAATTAAATGCATTAAATAAGAGAAAAGGACATCTAATTCAATCTAGTGTACAGCAATATCATTCATTACACCATTTCATATTTTTCTTGCTTCTCCCGTATCCTTATACCACTTCATACATTGCCTTTAAACTTCTCACCTCTCCCTTTTTGAGGAACTTCTTACTTCTACAGCTTCTCACCAGTTACAACTTTCGCAGTCTTCCCTTTCCTCTTTCACTTTTCTTTCATGTATTTGTTTTTTGATTCAATATTCATTGTCTCATTCTGTATGATCCAAACAACCACAGCACGCTTCTTTCATGTTGGTCAGTTTATATTTAATCCACATTCAGTTCATCATCCATTCATAGTTTCCCTGTCTCTTCTTGCTTTACTATGTATCTTTTTTAAGTATTCCATTCTCATTATAAGCAACATAATTTTATGTTTCTCCTGAAGCTGGTTTTCACTTCCATATACGACAGAAGCATGCTCCTACACACAACCATTTAAACTTATTTTGACAAATTTTCTTCACAACAGTTCACATTATCCCCACCAATTTCTCCATCCATTTTCCTTACGTTTAGTAAACGTTCTACCCAAATAGATAGATTCGTCTAGTTGGCATAATTTTGCACTGTGTATAGCCACCTTGTAATTATTCACTACATTTTCCCTGTCAAACACAACTTCCTGAGTTCTTAACACATTAATTTTCAGGTCCATATGCCTTATTGCATCATGCAATCTCTCTGACATTCACAGAAAATCATTCAGGTCATCAGCCAAGAACATGGCATTGCTTGCATGCAAAAGTACATACACATCCATGTTCCAAATCAACACACCTCTGAGATTGCAAAAAGGATTCATTATATATTATCCATTCACACAATTATATGAAACTCTTGGTTTAATTATGTCATACCCAACTTGGAGTCTGAGGATTCTGATGCTAAAGAGTCTGCTTCAGACGCACTGCATGGATGGCAGTCTCAGGAATCACCAAGTAATCAAGCACCTGAGTCTGACTCTGCTGTCAGTCATTTGGAACAACTGAATAGGAATCAGATGACGAGGAGCTCAGTTCTGAGGAACAGCCCAGTCCAGGACACATCACACCCTTTGAGAACAGCAAGCAGCACTCAGCATTGTTCCTAATTGGTTCCCACCCAGCAGTTGCCTTATATCAAGCAAGCTCCCTGTAGTACGTCTCTCTTGGGGACAACCATTCCAACTTAGAACCTATGTGGTCATGCCTCAGAACCCTTGCGTCCTGAACCTCTGCTACTGTGACCTCAGATAGCTGATGAGCTCCCTATGAATCCCTTGGATTTTGGATCGCAACCTGGCAAACTAGTGCTCACTGTTTTGGATTTACTCATTTCCAAGCAAACTCATGTTTGCTGAAACATGCAGGTGACTGCACACACCCCTACACTGGCTGCCATTGCCTGAAATCTCTGTTTTTACAAAGTAATTACTGAATACTGTGTGCATGCTTGGCCTGGACCAGGACAAAGTGTATCTCTAAATGAATCCCTAATTGAATACAAACTGACACAACCTCTGCATGGTACAAAGTTAAAAATGGCATCCAAGTAAATTTGAATGCATTCTTACTGCTTATGTGTAACTGTTTACAGATTCAAAATAAGAAAACAGCAAGTCTGGCAGTTGCAAAAGTTAGCACACCCTGTCAATCACTATTTTGTTGTACCTCTTTCAACAGAAGTTAACAGCTTTCAAAGGTTTCCTGTGACCACTAAGAATCTTTCTGTTCTTGCATTTGGCATTTTTTCCCCATTCTTCCTTGCAAAACTCTTCTAGCTCACTTTCTATGGGCTGCTTGTTGGAGATCTCCCCACAGATTTGCAACAATATTCAAGTCTGTGGACTATGAAACCCATTCCTGAAGCTTTATCTTTGTTTCCTGAAAGTATTTCAAGGATGATTTGGAGATATATTTCAAATTATCTGGCTGGCATATTCAACTTCTTTTCAGCTTCAGTTCCTTCATCTCATTTCAGTTTCTTCAACATACAATTTGACCTGGGGTGCCCTAACTTTTGCATATAACTGCATAATAAACCACCAGTTGAATCTCATATATTCTAGTCTTATTCCTTGCTCAGTGTTGAATAATTCACTAAGCATTTGATTTATCCTCATTTATCTTTACTTCAATCATATATCATCCTTATACTCAGAAACCAATGTTCAATTCCATATTTATAGAACTCATTTCATAGTTCAAGTCTCTACCCTTTATCATATTCTATGAATCCACAAATATGAAGTAAACTTTATTGCTCATAGTTACACATTGCTTGGTGACCGGCTGAAGAGCAAAAGTATGTCTGTATGTCCTCTGTCCAACATAAAGACACAGAACTTCCAAAAATGTCTTCATTTTCATCTTTCTACTCTTTCAGTTAGTATTCTGCCAAATACTTTCCCAGACATAATAGGGGAACAATAATGGCATTGCTTGAATCATCAGGCACAGATGCAGGCTTCACATACATGTTAAACAAGTCACACAGTCTAAGTTTCCTTTTTTTTTTCTTCCCAATCTAACCTATACCTGTGGTATTTCCTGGTGGCCTGTCATCCAAATACTGAACATGTCTGATCCTGAATAGTTTTTCCAGATTTGTCCAAGGCAGTTAGGTGCTGCCACATAGCCCAAGCTACAAAACACTGAAAATATTTGTTTTAATTGTTTTAAGTATAAATGATAGTCATTTTCTCTGTGTAAAGAGTATAGATACATTCATACATTTTATTGAATATAGTCCTCTGTAATAACTAAGAACATTCAGACAAAAATCCTGGTCCTTAGAAAGTAATTTTGATGCTATTAAATTATACCTGAAAATTGCAATCTCCATTTTGTAAACATATGTATCCTAATTTTTTTTAAAAATGTAAAAAGTTGCAGCCAGGTGCTGCTTCAGTGCTCCCATATATTCCAAATTATTTCCATAGCAATACATACCCCTATTAAATTATTTTAAATAACTATACAAAGAGGTCAGATGGAGATCCAGTGCAGGGGAGTGCCATTAGCAGTAACAAAAAGGGAGTTATGTAGAAATACAGTTGTGTCGTATTTATAAATACCTTCTTTACAGCTAGGAAAAAGTTCCAAACAAGATTTTCTTGAGCTAGACCAAAAGCTCTTCAATTTTCTGAAAAGCCCTAAGAATGCTTTGCCCCCTAATGCCAGTCCAAAGCTGGTGTTCCCATCCAAAACATTCTGCACACACAAACCACTGGAACCACGGAGAGGTATTTAAAAAATAATTGTAAAAACAAGCATAGTATTACACTATATCACTCTTACTGTAATTCACATAAAATGAGTTATATAGAAATACAGCTGTATTGATTATTGCACTGCAAACAATGTTCCTTCGCCGCAAACAATGTGGCGTGTTTGTATTTCTGTTCATCAACAGAAGCATCAAGAAGCAGCGCTCAGTGCCGATTACTATATTCTCCAAGCACATATTAGGAATTTAACTTTAAAGCAGAAATTTTAAAACTGCATTACATTTGCAGATGCAACACCAAAGGAAATCTAAACTGAATTTAGTGAAACAAAAAGAGAATTTAAAATTGCACTGGAGCCTCCATTTTAAGCTTTAAAGCATACGCCTTACAGTGGGAAAGGATTTACTGTTATTAGAGCAACTGAGTGTTCAACCAGGATTTAAAAATAAACTACATAAGTCTATATAAATTTAAATTAACAAGATGGTCCCAGGAGGGGGGTTTTGCATATTAGCAGATAGATATTTTGAAATACAGCATCTATAAAAAATTAATTATTTCATATTATCCCATCAAAAGAGAAATTTGGCTTCCATGCTTGTTGAATTGGAACCAAATTAAGCTCCTGGGCTAGAGAAAAGGAAACAGAAAGGTCTATAAAATATTGCACCACATCCTAGATAAAACAGGAAGTGTACTGAACTACGTATGCAAGGACACTACCTAAAATAAAGTATCTAACTGAAATAAATTTGTTGCAGGTATTGGAATCTCATGTCTCCTATCCTGAACATATTTAAAAATCAAAAGAAGATCAATATCTGCTAATATTATCACATATAATAACACATGTGTTCTGCATTTTTTGATCAATAAATAAATTGTTTTTAAACAAGTTTACATAATATTGATATTTTTCCTGATAATTTCAGGCCTGGCTGCCTGGCTGTCTGCCTGATCATGAGTCTCTCTGCATGTATCATGTTTCTTTGCATTAAGATAACATACCTATCACAGTTCATGCGACGAAAACTATTTAGTTGGAAAAAGTGAGCTTACTATTCGGTCACTTTTGACTGATACTAAGAAATGTTAACAACTGCTTTTTTTTTTTTCTTATGGATTTGAATAGCTATCTGTACATATAGGTATCTGTTTATATAATTTTACCACTGGTACTAGAAGTGAAAGTAGGATATAAGAAACAGCATTTTGGATGTTTACATTCTGCATTTACTCAAATTCCAGGTTTGCTGGAATAAACTAATCAAATAACTGCCCTCTAAGAAGCCAAGATTAAAGCAAAACAAGCTTAGCGTATTAAAGCACTAGGTCTTTTAACTGAGCTAGATAACCACATTGTGTGAATAAGCTCATCTGTGTGTATGAGGACACTGGTTTCTGTGCTTCATAGGATTTTATTTTGCTCTGTTTCAGGAACATGGCATTCCAACTGATATGGGATATGCTGTGGCTCCACATCATTCTGGTGTCTATCCTGTTCATGTTCAACTTTATGATGCCTGGAAGAAAGTCTGGAATATCAAAATCACCAGTACAGAAGAATATCCACATCTAAAACCTGCACGTTACAGAAGGGGTTTCATTCACAAAAACATCATGGTGAGCTGCATTTTTTTTCTGATTGTGAGTTCTCTGATTACTGTCATCCACAAAAGAAAAACTGTGTAAGAAAAGGTCCCATATCAAATGTTCACATTATCTGAACAGCTATTCGTAGTTTATTGTGCCCTACAACTAGGTTATAATTTACTGCAATGTCCTTTATGTTAAAAGGGGTTCAAAGATGGTTTGAAATTTTTAAACTTGTCAACATGCAGCTATTATTGCTGAGAATCAGCTAGAGCTGGATTCTCAGCCATCTCTTTTAAATAACCATTTATTCTGTACTCAAATGAAGGTGTTGGAGTTAACTTTAAGGATTAGAGATGGGAACAACTGTCTTAAAACTGCATGTTCATTGATGGGCTGGTACCATGAGATCAAATTCAGAGACCCTTCTAAGTATTTCATTGCTGCTAGGAATGTGTTTGATGACCTTGTTGTTTAGATGTGGGTCTATATATGTATATGTTTTAGTTTATTACATATCAGTGTTTAGGATATTGAGTTGGAACATTAAAGCACAGAAAGTTATTTAAAGTAATAGGTATATATAATGTGGATGCTGTATTTCTACATGACATTCATATTTTACATGAAAAATCTTTTCTGTCTGAAATTGGTTGGATGGGCTTATTCCATTTTCATGGTAATAGTACTAAAGGTGCTCAAATTATTATTTTATTTAATAAATGTATCAATATGGTTACGGCCTAAGAATATTTGAATAATAAGGGACAGTTTATTATTCTTTTTAAAAGATGATTTTCATGTGGTACTGGTTAATTTCTATGGTCTTGCAAAAAACAATCCTGATTTATTTCACAGATGTCTTTCAAAACTATCTCAGGTAAATTATCCTTATCTTTCTTTGAGGCCTTGTCCACTTTCTCTATGCTGTACATGATTTTATACAACTTAACCATGTTCCCACCCACTTCCAACCATCATTTCCCAGGCTGAAGAATCCTAGTTGTTTCCATATTTTTTCATAACAAAATTGTTCAAGCCCCTCATCATTTTGGTTGCAGGGTTCTGTACCATTTCCAGTTCTGTTATATCCTTTTTCCAATGTGATAACCAGAACAGTATTTCAGATGGGGATGTAGCATAGAATTACACAAGGACGTTACAGTGTTGGCAGTTTTATTTTCAGCCCCATTCCTAATTATTCCTACCATGGAATCATGGAATTTCTGTTTTTTCCACACACAGTGTCAGCATCTTTGTTGAGCTATCTACTATGACCTCAAGGTCTTTTTCCTGGTTATTTACAGATCCCATCAATATGTATTTGGAGTTAAGGAGTTTTGTCCCAATATGTATAATTTACACTTAAATGAACTTCACTTGGTTCACCATTCACCTTAATTTAAAAAGCATCAGTCCCAGTCCAGAACCTTGGGGAATCAATATTTCTTCCATTGAGAAAATTGCTGATTTATTCCTACTCTTTGTTGTTGTTTCTTCCTACCCAGTTAGTTACCCAAAAATCTTTGGTAATCTTTCCTTTTATACGCTGTCATTTCCCCCGTTGCAATGCATACATGCATCACAACGGGGAACATGCCTTTCCGGAGAAGGGAAGGAAAGAGGAAGGAATTAGTGATAATCCTTTAAGCACTAAAAGACAAATACCAATAAAGGACAAAGGAGCCATACCTTTGCCCTGACCCGAGAAGCCATCATCCTATCTCCCTGACATCTCTGCATTACCCCGGGGGACACACCTACGCCGGACACAGGAAGAGTACAGAGGTAATCAGCGCTAATCCTTCTGATTGCCCATTGAGACCCCGGAATCGCACCCTGATTGCCCATCAAGACTCCGGATCAGGACTTTGTGACAATGGGAGGTGGAGAAGGACCAGGTCCGCACCGCGGGTATTTACCGGCTACCTCGCACGCCATGTGCTCATTCCCGTCTTTCTCTGTGTATGCATTCTATTCCCAATAAACCAGAAATCCTTAGCCTGGCTAGTGAGTCTGTGTCTTATTGGAATAAGGGCAACCATCACATAAAGACGGGAATCCAAAAAAAAATTTTCCGCTAGCACCATTCCAGATTTCGTCTGTGAGGGGTCCAAGCTGGCGATGGAAAGACTCAACCCACGAAGAGGTGGCTACCAGAGGACCAGCGACAGGTCACCCGACTCCACAGCACGAGCGATCGGTAAGAACCCTACTCCCAGATGGCACGAAGTCCAGGAAGGTTCGGGATCAAGCTCGGAGGAGGAGAGGACCGGGAGGAGCCAGACACTCAAAGCTACCAGAGAGTCGCAGGGCGAGTGGGTCACCATGGACGAGACGGCGGAATCCCTGACCGGAACGCTCAGGGCGTCTAAGAAGCTGCGGGACCGGCTGTCCCCAACAATCGCAGGAGCTGAGGGAAGGCGCCAGAGCGGACGGACTGAGGAAGGCTCCCAGACAGCTGAGCGGCTAAGCATAGTGGAATCGAGGCTGGAGTCAATCGAACAGCTGCTCCTGAGATTGTCGGTCGAGTGGGAATCCCGAGGAAGGGGTGAGCTGGAACCAGGTACCAGAGGCTTATCACCCCCCCTCCCATCCCTGAGATGCGACAGCCAGGGCAAGGACGGAGCTGGCAGGAGGTTGAAGCAGCGCCGGGCAGAGTTCACCTCGCAGAACCCGCCAGGAGGTCATCTTCCCCCCTCCCACCCTGGAGACGCGACCGCTGGGAAGAGGCTGGAGCCAGCATGAGACGGAGGCAACGCCGCCCAGAATCCGGCTGAGGGAATCCCCACACCGAGACCGGAGAACCCCAGCAGCCCGAGGCACGCCCAGACGACCAGATGTGGTTTGGAGCCCACCGGGAGTGGGAGTGAAAGACCTCGGGGTCAAATTCGACGGGGACCCAGCAACATTATCCTTCTTCCTGACGAACGCAAAAAATTACATGGAAGAATTTGGGCCATATTTCCGCTCGGAAAAGGGCAAAATTAATGCCATTGCGAACAAACTCAAAGGAAGGGCGGCTGACTGGTATGTGCAGCTATGCCAGGCAGATGCCCCAGAGCTCGATTACTGTGACAAGTTCCTCTGGGCACTAGATCTGCACTTCAGAGATCCCTTAGAGAAGGAGAGAGTGAAAAGATCCCTAAGGGGAATCAGCCAAGGGCAACAATCTGTGGCAGATTATGCCATGGAATTTCAAGCACTGGCTGGAAAGGTGGAGGACTGGTCGCAGTCTACCCTAATTGAACATTTCAAAGAGGGCCTGAACTTGAATGTTCTGAGGTGGGCATTATGCAGAGACGACCCAAACACTCTAATCGAGTGGATACTGCTGGCTGGTAAGGCGGAAATAGCTTGTATGTGCCGGAGCAATTGCGAGCAGAGGTTCTGAGCCGTTCTCACGATGACAAAACGGCAGGGCACTTTGGTTTTGTTAAAACGCTGCATCTGGTAAGGTGACTATTCTAGTGGCCTACACTTAGGAGGGATGTAAAAGAATATGTCGCTGCTTGCCCTACATGTGCTATGGCCAAGCGAAAAGTGGGGAAGCCCCAGGGACTTTTGTAGCTGGTGGCAAGCCCCTCCCGCCCTTGGGAGGAAATCTCAATGGACTTTATCGTAGACTTGCCACCCAGCCAGAGAAAAACGGTCATCTGGGTGGTTAAAGACTACTTCTCGAAACAGGCACATTTTAGCCCATGCACCTCCATTCCCTCCACTCAACAGCTGGCACGCCTCTTTTTAAATCACATTTACAAATTACATGGTACCCCCTCCCACTTGGTCACACATAGGGATACACAATTTACTTCTCAATTCTGGAAGGCATTTTTGAAGTTAATTGGCACCAAGCAGGCATTGTCCACTGCTTGGCACCCCCACACGGATGGCTCTACGGAGATCCTTAACTCTACCCTGGAGCAATTTTTGCGCTCCTTCATAAGCTACCAGCAAGATGATTGGGTAGACTTACTCCCCTTTGCTGAGGTGGCATATAACAATGCAGTGCACCAGAGCACGGGTCACACCCCCTTCCGAGTAGTCTATGGTCGAGACTTCGTTCCGATCCCAGAGTTGCCACAGCCAGAGGCCCCGCCTTGTTCCCCAGATGACTGGGCGGCACAGCTAGCCAACGTCTGGCCAATCATTCAGCTGGCTCTCTCTGAAGCCCAAGCAACCTACAAGCAGTATGCGGACAACCACAGGGCTGCGCAGCCAGACTTCAAAGTGGGAGATAAGGTCTACCTCTCCACTAAGTTCATTAAGTCTCCGCAGCCCTTGAAGAAGTTAGCCCCCAAGTTCATTGGCCCATTTCCAATAGTGGAAATAATCAACCCGGTAACTTTCAAGTTAGAATTGCCACACAACTTGAAACGCATATACCCGGTGTTCCATTGTGCCTTACTGAAACCGGTTACCTCCTCAAAGTGGCACAATGACCCCCCCCCCCGCCTCCTCCCATCATGATCGATGGACAACAGCATTTTGAAATCAAGGAGGTTCTAGATTCCCGAAGGCTACGGGGCAACCTCCAGTACCTGGTCTGCTGGAGACATTTCCCCCACCCTGAGTGGGTGAATGCTCGGGATGTCTCAGCACAGCGGCTTGTCAAACGCTTCCATGAAGCGTATCCTGCCAAACCAGCGACTTGAAGTTTTTTTGGGGAAGGCAGTATGTCATGTCCCCTGTTGCAATGCGAGTCTGTGTCTTATTGGAATAAGGGCAACCATCACACCACCTTTCTGTTTATACAAATACTAGGGTAGCTAACAACAAATTAAAAATAACATGAAATGTAATAATAAAATCAATGTAATTAAAGTTTTAAAAAAACTTCATTAAAAGATACATTTTTACCATTTTCCTAAATAATTTGAGAGTGGAGGCCAACTGCATCTCCTTAGGGAGTTCCATAGCTTGGGAAACTACCTTCCCACTTACCAGATAGCAACCTTCTGGCAGTAGGAATATTTTCAGAAAGGTCTCTAAGTATATTTAAGCACCATTGATGAGGAACTTTGTCAAAGGCTTTTGAAAATCCAGGCACATAATGTTGAAAGGATCCATATGCCAGTTGACACTGTCAAAGATCTCTAGAAAGCTGATGAGTCAGTATTTCCTTTGGTGGGATTCATGCTGATTTTCCATCAACAAGGCTTGTTTCTCTACATGTTTACTTTTTATGTGCAACTAAAACGTTTATGAATAATTCTGAAGAATTATTTTAAAAAATAAATTATTGGGTATACAGAAAATCTATCACATATCTTCACGTAGGTACTCTGTAAAAATGCTGTATTTCCACTGAACCTATTGTCATGCTGTTATGGAATGGTGTGGTGGTCTCATGTACTTTATAGTGAACAGTTCTTTAATAAAACTGACAGACAATAGTATGTTGTTCAGAAGGATCCTATATTTGAAGAGTTGTTATACTGGCAAGCAGATATACATATTTTTGAAGTGATCATTTATTTGAAAGGTTATTTCTTCCAAGTCCAATATCAAGATAAAGGGGCAGAAAAAAGAGAAAGTAACAAGAGCTCTGAAGTTGCGCATCAAGGGTTAGTAATTGGACAGCACAGGCAAACGTGTCACCTAAACAGAATATTCTGGAATTTATTTTATTTATTTAAAAGTCTAACAATTATTTTTAAATTGGCAGCTGCATGTATATATTGACATATATGCATATCTATTCCATATTTTTGGATGGTGTTTTCTTTCCTTCTCTTTTAATGGTATGTAAGTGGTCATTCTTCCTGACAAATGTGAGGTTTATTTTGTGTGGTTTCATATTCATGAAAGAAACTTAAAATACTAGTTAAACTTGTAAAGTATAGATAAGTCTTATAAAGGGGAATTAACTGTTTCTAAACTAAAATAAGAGTTGCTTATCCTAGGCTAGACAATGCACTATTTTTCCCTTCCTTTACTATTGTATATAATCTTCTACAGGTTCTTCCTCGACAAACCTGTGGTCTTTTTACTCATACAATTTTCTACAAGGAGTATCCTGGTGGTCCAAAAGAACTAAACAAAAGTATACAGGGCGGGGAATTATTTTTCACAGTAGTTCTCAATCCAGTAAGTAGCTTAAATTATTTGAACAAAGACAATTACCGACCATATCTTTAAGAATTATTGACTAATAGGAATAAGAAAATATTGACTAATTGGAAGGGAAGTTTTTCTTTAGTCATATCAATGTATTCACTAATACTTGTAAATGTTATACAAAATGTAATAATCTTGAACTAATCTCCATAGTTCCTTGAGTTTATTTAATAATTACTCTTACTGTTCTTCTTGTTATTACTTTAAGCCAATGATGTCAGCACTTACTTTGAAACAATAGACATGATTGGACTGACATTAAGTGGTCTCAGGAAAACCTGCCGTCACTCTTCTACAAACTCCAGGTTATAAATGAATTATTTTAATGGTATAGAATAATGAGTATCAAATAAATAAACTACAAAATAAAGAGTTGCTGTTTTGTCACTCATACTCTGAATTTCTTTACTTCTTCAATTGGAATTATAAGGCTTAGAGTAGAATGAGTGCATCTGACAGACACTCAAACTGATTTAAAGCAACATATAAGCAAGTTTTTTACAAATTGGTCCCGTTTGCACAACACATTTAGCAGGATGAAGGGAAAACCATTCTACCTGGCAAAACTTCATGCCATTTCTCACACTGTTCTGGAGGGTTTTCAAATTGTATGGAGCAGATCTTAGGCTCCATTTGGAAGGGAAGGTAAACTGGCTTGAAATAGTGTATGTTTGCTTGCTTGCTTGCTTGTTTGTTTTATACCCTGCTTTCATTCAGTTGCTCAAGGGAGTGCACATAGCATTGATACTCCCATTTGCTTCCCAGCAACAACCTATGAGGTAAACTGGGCTGAAAGAGAACAGCAAAGTTCTATACAAATCTATGGACTGGACAGATTTTCTCCCAAATGTGGCTTAATAGAATTTTTTTTACTCTAGAGATATTTTTTTTTCTGTATTTTAACACTATTCTAACAGTAGCATTTGTTTCTGAAAATGAGTTAAACAATGTGTTTTGTAAACACATTGAAATGTTAATACTAATGAATTCATAACATTTATTAGAAATATTCTAATAATTGGAAACTGGCGAACTACTAAACATTGTTCCATTGGTTTCTTTTTATTAAAACAACAGGCTACAAGTTAATATAACATGGGAATTATTTTAGTGCTATTTGTGTTAAGTAAATAACCTGGGATAATGGTTCATGCATTCAAGTCAACATTAGCATGTCTCTCTGGCTGTGCCTTCAATGTTAATATATTATTACTAGGTTGTAATAAAATATCCCTTTCATGTCTACAACTATATATTTATATGGGTTTCACTATAATTAAAAGTCTACATAATTAGGATTTCACATTAAACTAAATCCTTTAGGTGTGTCCATTTTTCAGCCATTCTAACAACTACATGGATCCTGAGGCCATGGCCAGGAAGCATTCTGGTTTCAAGGATATGGCTAATTGTGCAATCCTACTCCATGGTCATTGAATATACTCTACTTCTAAAAAAGGCTTAATGCAAGTGAGAATCCAGTTCAGGCAAGCAGACAGGGAGCAGCGTGGTTCCCTTTTCCCCCTATCACCACCAATTTCCCACATTTTACAAATGGCCAATACGTAGGTTTGTAGGAACAAGTCAAACATTTGGAAGTATTAGTAACTTGTGTAGATAGGATTTCCAGTCTGAATGTATCCCCCATTATGAGCTGAAAAAAACTGAACAGAATCACTTTTTAATGTTTGTACTACATAAAACAATTATTGTTGTTATTCACCTTTTATATTTTAAGAGTAAATGCGTTAGTGGTATTTCTAGGGGGGGAAATGAAGCCTAATTTTAGGCACATGGTATTGTATGGAAATTAATAATGAACTTAATGTCTGTACCATTATGACAAAAGTGACATTCAAGGTACAATAATATCATCAAAAGAGATATGGCAAGTTTCTTGCTTTTTTCAGTAGTATATATCAAAAAAGTATAACATACACATTACCATTTGCAAACATTTGAACATTTCAGTTTTTCTCAAGCATTATAACCTTCCACATTATTCAGGTAAGGACTCTAAGACCTATTGAGAAAGCTGTTCTTTGCCAAGTCTATTTACAGGAAATAGAAGAGCTTTTGTGCTAAAAAAAGTTCATCTAGTAAATTTCTAAAATGTGCACATTTATGTGGAATTGGTTTATGTTCCACATATTGATGGCTGATAGCAGCTATAAAATTATTCTGGCAGCAAAGTCCATTGTGTTCATAAAGCATGCAGGCTGTTTAAATTCCACTAGACTGTATAAAGGGCATTGGAAGTTCATAACGCATTTACTTTTAAAACTAGCTACCTCTATGAAAGTTGGTGCTGCGGACCAGATCACAGCCTCTTAACAGCTTTTGAAGCTTGTTGGGTAGATCATCCCTGAAAAGTAATCAATACCAGGGGCCACTTCAATTTGCAAAGTTTATGAAAGAATAGGTTTCCCATAACTGATGTTTCTTAATGGAGGGTCCATGTTTTAAAAAAATATAGGTCCCATCCATCCTTGGTGGACATTTTCGAAATCACTTTCTTTAGAGTCAGGGAGCAGCCCTTCTTTAAAGTCTTCAGCCTTAATCTATTGATTTGTTAACTGCAGGCTTTGCTGCTGCTGCTGTTTTTTTTTTAGATTTTTTTAATCACACCTTTATTATTTTTATGAATAACTCAATGTGGGGAACATACCTAATACTCCTTCCTCCACCTCGTTTCCCCACAACAACAACCTGTGAGGTGAGTTGGGCTGACAGAGCGAGTGACTGGCCCAAAGTCTCCCAGCCGGCTTTCGTGCCTAAGGTGGGACTAGAACTCACAGTCTCCTGGTTTCTAGCCTGTTGCCTTAACCACTAGACCAAACTGGTCTAGTCTGTTTGTTGAGTCTTTTATTTCTCTAGATATTGTCTGTAGTAATGCTTTATTCTTCATTGTTATTTTTCTAGTTTCATTTGTCCTTAATCCCTTGTATCGCTGGGTATTCTTGTTTGGAAAGGAAGTGGGATGGTTCATAACATCTTTTCTTCAGAGTACATTCTATTTTTTTCTATCTAATTTATCCCAACATACACATCATTAGATTCTTAAACTTGGGATGTCTCAGTAATTAACAATACCTATTTTGCTTTACTTTGGACATGACAGTAAAGTTTGTCACCTCATTTGACAGTTTATTTCATATCTTATTACTTCAAGATGTGCTGACTACCATTGTGGTATTTTTTTCTTTTCAAGTAATTTTGACAGCACTCTGGCAGTTTTCTCTGACAAGCCTTCTTTGAGGACCCGTAGCTAGAATTCTGTGCCTTTAAGCATTTGTCCTGTTTTTATTGCTTTCTTCCTTGGGCCATTCCATTTCTAGAATGTAAGGAATGTAAGAGTGTGAATCTTCAGCACAGCAGAATGGTTGCTATAATAATTTCATTACATTTATTAGAAATGACATAAATTACATGGATCATTGTGCATTTTGTTGCTCCAACAATGCTGGAAGGTTTCTATGTATAGTTTTCTAATGACATGAGGGAACAAGTCGCCAAGGAGGTGATCAGGCTGAAAGCATTGTGGACAATGCCTAGTTTAGGGAATGTACATCCAGTGGATATCTGGAATCTTCAACTTGCTGATTCCAAATGTTTGCTGCACAAATAATCCATATTAAGCATCCCCCTCAGAACCCATAAGCAAAAAAATATATTTTTAAAAGAATGATGCAAAACAGTTATGTTTTCACAGTGTGAAGATCATTTCAGTAAAGCAAGTGTTTCAGCTTAATTACAAATATTATATTACCTGAAAAATAAAATGTGAGATCCAGATAGTTAGTGTTTCATAATGTTAATCCTGATTTTTATAGGCTATTGTTGAATTCTGGATATTCATTAAGAATTTGGATTTTGTGGTAAATAATATATATAATGTTTATGACATACTTATTTCTGTCTTTGCCTTAATTTTAATCCTCAAGAAATTTGAAATAAAGTTAATAATAACATATCCACAATTGCTGCTGATATTGATATCATTTTTTTTTCCTGTTAGATCCCAATGAATGTATGGGTGGGTATTTATGCATGCATGTAGCCATGTTGTTTTTACTTATGTTCCAATGCTTTCTGGATATGGCTGGTTCCACTGGCCTCTACTCAAAATTCCCCCAGCTGTGGAAGTTTCTGAACAATAATTTGGTCCTGCAAAATAGTTTGTTGTTGTTCATTTAGTCGCTTCCGACTCTTTGCGACTTCATGGACCAGCCCATGCCAGAGCTTCCTGTCGGTCGTCAACACCCCCAGCTCCCCCAGGGACAAGTCCGTCACCTCTAGAATATCATCCATCCACCTTGCCCTTGGTCGGCCCCTCTTCCTTTTGCCTTCCACTCTCCCTAGCATCAACATCTTCTCCAGGCTGTCCTGTCTTCTCATTATGTGGCCAAAGTATTTCAGTTTTGCCTTTAATATCATTCCCTCAAGTGAGCAGTCTGGCTTTATTTCCTGGAGGATGGACTGGTTTGATCTTCTTGCAGTCCAAGGCACTCTCAGAATTTTCCTCCAACACCACAGTTCCAAAGCATCTATCTTCCTTCTCTCAGCCTTCCTTATGGTCCAGCTCTCGCAGCCATATGTTACTACAGGGAACACCATTGCTTTAACTATGTGGACCTTTGTTGTCAGTGTGAAGTCTCTGCTCTGCGAAATAGTTTATGTGCCTTAATGTCAATAGTAATTCATTAGGATATCCTAACTCAACACATATAGATATTACTATTTATACTACTATGATAGATTGCCCTTGGAATGTTTTGCTATGTTTTTTTGTGTAGAGACTGAAAAAAAAATGTCATCATTTATCCTGCCTGGGTTTTATCTGTGGTCTTATAACAGTTGGAAAAACTACTGCAATGAAAGGATTTGGGATGCCTTTCTGTACTGCATACAAATGCTAGTAGAATGCATAGGAATGTCTGAATACCAATGGTTGAAGCAACAACCAGATAAGCAATTTCAGACCAAACTATGCCTATGAAAAACCTTTATCAATCTGGTGTCCTGCAGATAAGCTGGACTTCAGCATCTCAACTTACAAACCAGCAGGATTAGAAACATCTGGAGAGTACCAGATAGGAAAAATCATTTTAATGCATCCCTATTTACTTCAGGAAGCTAGTTCACAGCTCAGCCATAAGGGCTGAGTCTGGCAAGGCTATAACCGATGAGTCCCAGGCTAGAGATGGCTATTATGTAAACAAATCACAACCACCCAGGCCCCTAAGGGACATGTTAAGTATTAGTTACTTTGAAAAAGCAGGAAGAAGCCTTGGAAAAAATATAAACTTCCCTGACATATTTACACTGCAGTGGGCAGTCAGCTCTTTTGGATGATGTTCCATTTTTGTCTCATAAAGATTTTTTGTCTCTGTGAGTTTTCTGTAAAGTTAAACAGAAAAGGTGAATTAAGGCTTACGTGTCTAGAGATTAATGATTTACTGCCAAGCATGGGTGTGAAGTCAAGATATTTTGGGATAACATGCAGGAATTTTTTTCAAACTCTTACTAGGCATCTGTCCATTAAATATCAATTTATAAATTACTACAATTGGAATCTCTTAAGAGTGTTATGCTTTTAGATCCAAGTGTGGATTTTTAAGATGGGTTTGTTTGGAACTCAGTAACAGTAAGTATACCCATTTGGTGTACACTTTGGTTAGATTTACATTGTCATCCAAACAGTAAGATTATCAAGCACATAAAAGCAAATAATAACTCCCACCCCAATTTATACTGGAGTGCTTTTGACTAACATCCATAATTCTAACAGAAATTTGGACATGGGCATACAACCAGGCTTGAATGACCAGTGATGTTCCTGCAAGTCTTGCCAAGGATAGATCAGGAGACTGGGTGTGTGTACTAACCTGAATTGATCTGATAAATTAGGCTTCTCCTGTCCCTGTTGTCTTCCTTAGGTGGTCTTTACATTGCTCCTGCATACATGTGGCTCTCTTTCCCTTGTTTTTGACTTTAATGGATTTCTCAGAATCGGTTACAAGCTTGGTAAATTGGAGACGTTCCATATATATTTTAATACATCTGCACACTTCCAAAAGCTCTTGGAAGCTCAACTAAGCTTCTGGATATTTTCCATAATGCCAATTTGATTTTCTAGGCCTCAGTCTCCCAACCCTAGCTAGTTCTGTTTTTCAGTAGGCTTTATTTTGAACTCCTAGCCAGTGTTTGCCTTTTTTTCCCCAAGCATCCACTGCCAATTCATCTGCTTTTTCCAAAAGAAGCTTGAATTCCTCTGTACCATTTCTTGTTCTTAAGCCTATCCTCTATGCTGAGTGTACAGCATATATCCAGGCAGCTTCTCGAAGTCTCTAGACCCGTTTTTTCCTTTCTATACAGTGGTGTGCTGGGACCAGCTTGTACCAGCTCACAAGAATCGATTGTTAAATTTTCTGGAATTTTGCAAGCTGGTTGAGAGCAAACTGGAGCCACAATGGCTAGGGTCTGATCAGCTCTTTGGCAGCCAGCGGCCCAACATAACAGCAGCAATGGAGCCAGCAGTGTTGGAGAGGCCTGGAGGCATTGGAAAAAAAAAATTTCCCAAAAAGCTGCTGTTAAAAATTTACCAGCACATCACTGACTACAGCTCATACCCTAGCTACAACAGTCAGTGTGGTTTCTTACTCTGTTCCTGTATTTCATATGTTCAGGCCTAGACAATAATGGCAAGGCATGTGCAATTACTTTTTTTTTTTTACTGCATTGGCAGATGTCAGCCAGCAGCCTTGTTTAGGTTTTTGAATTCTTTCAAGGGGAGAGATTAACAAGTAAATCTTCTACCTGGTCATTATGTGACCAGATTGCACATCATTTTGCTGATCAATTAGATTCGTCTTACCCTTGAATCTGCATGGACAGATTTGGTAGATAGGGTGATATATTGAAGTATTAATAGAGATTCTATGACTGTAGGTGGGATCCATGTCCCACTTAGCTTCTTGGGTGGAGGGTAGGTTGGAAAATAACAGACTGGATCCAAGTGGTCATTGCCTCTTTCCAGGAGGGGTGCTTTCTGACTCCTTGAACCGGCCATGATAACCCTCTTCTTCAGAGGTCTTCTCAGTCATACCAATTTTGATAGCTACAGTCTGGTATCCCATCTCTCCTTTGGAGGAAAGTTTGTTGAGATAGTCAGGAGCAGAAAACCAAAAAGCACCCTAGAGAAATAGATGTCAAGGATCCTTTTTAGTCAGGATGCCAACCTGGGCTGCCTCTGAAAGCCACCTGGAAGCCACAATTGGCATATAATGGATAGCTGACAGGTGTCAACTGCCAGGAGAATATTACACCAGTGCTCAAGTCCATATACAGATTGCTGATAAGTTTGTGACTACAATTCAAAGTTCTAGTTTTGACCTAAAAAGCCCTACATAAGTTGGCATCAAGGAACCTTGAGGAGCATCTTCTTCGATCAGAATGAATGCATCTGGTGGATACATCACAGGGAATTTCTGTGAGATAAGGGGCTGAGGCAAAAAGATGGTGCTTTTCTGTTGTAGCATCAACACTGTGGAACAGCCTCCTTGCACTTATTGGGTTTGCCCCGCCCCCCATTTTTATGTCCTTTTAGAATGCAGTAAAGATGGAACTGTTTCAAAGGACCTTTGGGATTTGAACATCATTCTGCTGATATGTTATTAATGTCAGGTTGTATACTGTTTTACTCTGATGTATTAATTTAGAATGATAGTTAAGGTGTTGTCACTGTGGTTTGAGCTTTAACTATGGATATTTTAACATGTATAGTTACTGTGGATGCTTTATTGTACATATTGTCACATTGTATATGCACCATCGATGTTTTACCTGTTGTAAGGTGCGATGTTGTAAGGTGTTATGAGTCCTAATGAAATTTGCTAACTGAATAATAAACAAATTGCATGTGATAGAGCATTATTATAATCATCATTGCCTCAGATGATGATGATTACCACTGTCATTGTACCAAATTACTGGATCCTATGGGAAGGCATTACCACTGCATAAATGTGTATATGATTATAAGGCATTCTAATTTTTTCTGACTCAGCCATGACAAGGGCACCATCAATTTATTGTAGGAGAAAATTGACAATCCAGTCCTGTTCCTTGGCTCTTAGATAAAGACTTCAGTCTGCATCTACCTGTGTCTGCATCTACCTACAACCCTTGTACCATATAGGATGCTGCTACTAAAGATTTTTTAAAATATAATATTTATTTTTTAAAAAATACATAAGATTAAAGAACTACAGAAACATAAAAGAAAAAATAGAAAAAAGAAATATGAAAGAATAAAAGAAAAAGTGAAAGATGACAAAAGAAAAAGAAGGAGAAAAAGAAAGATATCTAAAGAAACTACTTCCAATCTTCTTTGCAGCAGTTACAAACAGTAATTACCATTTCCACCCTCCCAAATTACATAACATGGTTCCCTTTTCCCCATAAACAAACCTTTTAATCCATAAATCCCAAAATCACGAATTCATTTTTATCCATTTTCAACAAAAAGTCCATAAAGGGTTTTGAGTGTTTTATAAAAGTAGTTGTTGTTCCCTCATTAAAAATACTTGTATATCTTCTTGTAAGAATTATGTATCACTTCTGTATTCAAATAAATTTTGTGGAAGGTATTATCTATGTTTATTTATCAGGAGGTATATTCAATAGCTGTGAGGTTATCCTGACACCTTAGGGTTGGGAGTGGGGCCATGCAGTTGCAGACAGCTCTCTTTTAACATCAGGCACAGATCACAGTGTTTTTCTGTTACCCATCATAAAAAAATGAATTCCTGTCACCAATTTAGGCAAATATATTCAAGCACAGGTAGAAGACTAATTCATTATTCTGTCACTTTGTAAGTCTAATGGAGCAAGAGCAGCTGCTGCTAAGTCTCTGAATACCTCAGATGGAACTCTTTTGAGTAATAGGATGGCAATATCAGGGACTCTACACAGTGTACACAATGCAAAATTAATTGGAAAATAGATGGTCTGAAAGTTAAACATACTCTTGTGGCCTGTAAACATTTGTTCTGCATCTAGAATAACTTTGTTATATTTAATTGGACGGATTTTAGCTTCCAGCACCTGAATGAATCATTAAACATCAATTATGCCCTTTTTAAAAAAAAAATTACCTCACAGAGCTATATGACGTTACTTCTGCTCTTAGTGCACATTAAAAAAACATGTGAAGTGACTCTAATGCCACAGTTAGGCTCAGGACCAAAAATATGTTAGGAAGAGGTTGAACAGCTTGAGAATATGCTGGTGGAATAGCTTGAAGCCAATTTAACTTTGTTCCTCCACAGTCTCCTACAGCTGACTTACTTCATTTAATTAGTGCTAGCTCTTCTTTTTGAAAAGGGAATTATCACTACCAATGCTTCACAACCCTGAGTGCAGTATAAAAGAAATTAGAATAAATCTTCCTTTATTCATTTTCAAAGTTCAGTTGCAAAAATTCAGGCAAGAATGTTATATATTTTTTTCATATTTCTTTTAATATTGCTCTAGAAACCAAAGACCAAAATAGCCATGTATGAATAATATAATAGCCGTGTAGAGCCAGTTTGGTCTAGTGGTTAAGGTGCCGGGCTAGAAACCAGAAGGCTGTAAATTCTAGTCCAGCCTTAGGCGTGAAAGCCAGCTGGGTAACCTTGGGCCAGTCGCTCTCTCTCAGCCCAACTCACCTCACAAGGTGGATGTTGTGGGGAAACTAGGAGGAGGAAGGAGTATTACGTATGTTCGCCGCCTTGAGATATTTATAAAAATAATAAAGGCAGGATAAAATTAAATAAATAAAATACAAAATACAAAAATAAAATAACCTCTTTTGAAGAAACAGTATATTATTTGACTACAGATTAGTTTACCAATGTAGTCAACATGGGACTGCCCTTGAAAAGTGTTTAGAAACTGTTCTTAGTGCAATAGGCCTGTCCAATTGTTCTCCAGTGTATGCATTTCAGACTATATTTTATCCATCTTTTGTCACTTGATTAACTTCCACATTAGTTTTAGACCCATATTAAGATGCTCTGGGCCTAGACTATCAGAAAAACTCATTTCCTCCATATGAATTTCTTGATAGGTGTGAGACAGGATCTTCTTTGCAGTAGCACCTCCAGTTAGAATCCCTCACTGTGGAGGTGAAATTAGCTCCATTCTTGATGATTATTGTAATTTATTGGATTTACAGTATATGGCTGTCCATCTCACATAACAATTCTGGGCAGTTAACACAACAAAAACATCATTACAAAAAACAAAATGCAAAATAAAAAAGCATCAAAAGAAATGGCCACCAAACATAAGCCAATCAAATTACACATTCATATAACTCATGAGCTCAATCACCTCCTGACCCATGCCTGAGAGTTAAGCCTGGTCTTAATGGCTTTGCAGAAGACAAGCAAGATTGGACCTAGTCTAACCAGGAATGGTGTTGCAAAAGGCAGTGCTGCTACAGAGAAGGCATGCTTCCTGGGTCCCACCAAGTGATACTCTTTAATTAACAGGACCTAGAGCATTCCCCTTCTGCAAGATCTCATGGGGTAGGTAGATACAATTAGAAAAAGGCAGTCCTTGCTCCATGCCATGAAGAGCTTTACAGGTAGCAACTAGCACCTTGAATTGCCCTCAAAAGTCTATTGGGAGCCAGTACAACTCATGAACCAAAGATGTACCATGGGAGTACCGAAGAACACGCATTATTGTTCACACTGTTGCATTCTGGACCAATTGAAGCTTTCCAATGTTCTTCAAGAGCAGACCCATGTAGAGTACATTGCAGTAATCCACACAGAAGGTGATGAAAGCATGAGTGACTGTCTACCTCCTGATCCAGAAATGGGTGCATGCTCTTTAGATGGTATTTAGAAAATAGTGAAAATATTCTTGTTCTGTTAATCTTTTAATGAGAAATTTAGCCTTATGCACATTAGCTGATTTCACACATTGTACTAAGAATGCTTTGTTTTAACATGTTTGTCAAAGAAGCCTTAGTGGCCTGGTTCAGACAAAGAATAATGCACTGTGGATCTACTGAATTTGAGATGGTCACCAGATTGATTGACTAAGTAATTGATTGATTGATCACCAAAGATACATCAATGCTGTTTCAATCAAGTTAACCTAAATAAATAACAATGCAATCTAATAAGGTCAAGGACAATCTAGTAAGTCAAAGACATTAATCCCATTCTAGTTTTATAAAATCATGATAAATTACAGCTCCATTCACCTCTTAGGTATCAAATTATCACATCCTTTATCACCAAATGTCTGCTTGAATAACCAACTTTTTAAACACTGAATATTAATAGTAAGGATGCAATTCTTATCTGTAAGGGTAACTGGTTCCACAGGAAGCCAGCTCTAGCAGAAAATGCTTGTCTTCAAGTTGTCTCCTGCCACATCTCACAGGGAAGGGGATTCTTAACAAGTGCTCTCTATTGGCAAACTTTGGGTGGGCAGAGCATATTTTAAGCATGCAGGTGTCTCATAGAGATCCACATCTTAAGCCATATAGGATTTTATATATTATCAGCACCTTCAATTGTACCCAAAGACAAACTGGTAGCTAATACAGTTTAATGACACATGACATACCACCACATTCTCCACCATCTGGGGTTTCCAGGTGGTATTCAGGAGCAATCCCAGGTAGAGCAAAATATAGTAGTTCAATCATGAGGTAACAAGGGCATGAGAAACTGTCATCAGGTCTTCCTGCTTCAGGAATCATAAGGAGCACACCAGCCAAACCTGGGCAAAGTCACAATTCCAGCCACAGTCTCCAGCTGCTGATCTAACCCAAAAAGACCCCCCAAATTATGAACTTGAGGAGGGAGCAGAACCGTACCAGAACTAAAGTTAGAACTATTCCCAAACAGTTGGCTTTTGAATCAGCAGCCAGTTTGTTTGGGTTGAGTTTCAGTCTGTTCCTCCATATTCAAACCCTTACCAGATATTGAGTTAAGACTTCCACTGTGTGTTCAATTCAATCTGAGGTAGAGATGTGTAACTGGGTATCATCAGTGTACTGTTGATGTCATACATCAAACCACTGGATGACCTCTCCCATTGACTTCATGTAGATATTAAATAAAATGGGGAGAAAGATTTACTTCTTCCTTCCCCCACACACACACCAACTGGAACAGCCTACTCAGAAAGGAATGGAACCACTGCAAAATCTCCAGACTTTGCAGACAGTTCATAAAGATTCCATGGTTGGCGGGTGGTACTGAAGGCCTCAGAAAAATGCAGAAGGACCAGTAGGGTTAAACCTTCCTATCTAAGTCCTGGCAGAAGTTATTGATGAGAGTAAACAATACAACTTCTGTCCCATGTCCAGGTCTGAATCCTGACTGCAAGGGAGTCACAGTAATCTACTTCTTTCAGAGCCCTTGATAATTGTTGCCCTATCACCTTCTTAATTCTTCATAATCTTCCCTAAAACTGGGAGATTAGAGACTGAGCAAGAGTTATCCAACACTACTGGATCTAAGGTAAGAAGGCAATCTACTGCATCCACTTCAGGATCTCTGGCATCTTTGCCTCCTACAGCAAGGCATTCTTCATTGTCGACCCAGTTCCAGCTCCCTTTCCCATTCTTGGCCAGTCATGCAAGCCAGCTAAGACAGAGATCTAGCTATCAGTGACAGCTAATGTCACCAAAGATTCAATCCACTTCCTCAGGAGTAATAGATATATCCATACATGCCCAATTCAGCTGAATGGAGGCTATGCAGCAACAGGGCTTCATGGTTTGTTTTAGTTTCTGCATACTTGGCATGAACCCAGATAGAGTGCTAAAACAAATCTAATCTGCCATTGTCTGCCTACATGTTTTTTTAGCTTTACATTTTCATCACAGAGTAAGAGCTGGATGAAACTTTTGTTACTTCCAAGGTTCAGAATGCATGAAGACCCAAAAGGAGACCTTCTGCCATTTCAATTATGTGGTGTAAGAAAGCAGGCATGCTGGCAAAAAGGTCAAGACAAAATGATTATATGGCTTACAAAGGAGATGATGTGAAATTGAAAAACAGGATTGGAAAACTCTGCTATTGACGCTCTGAAAAAGGCAAAAGTTGAGAACCAGTTACCACTTACTTGCCAGGGACCAGATGGGATTGAGATCTTATTTAAAACAATTTCTTCTTTAACTTTCCTTATTTATTTCCAGACAAAATAAAGGACTACTGGCATTCAAATTTATTTTGGAGAAAGGAAAAAGGAGGATAAATGCATATTAATGTAAACATAAATAAATAAGCAGGCTGAAATGCTGTCACTTGAAGGCTTTTTAAGAGATGACAGGTTTAAAGAGTGGCAAGGTTAGCAGAATTTATTCAGTCCTGACTTGTTTTATACAATAGAAAAGAAGTGATAAAGGCCATCAATGCACAGCTGAAAGAGACATTTGATTAAGAAGAATTGTACAGAACACAGTATCTACTGGCAGCATAGAAGTTTTGTTTTGTTTGAGGGTGTGCTTGGTAAATAAACAAATTCTCCATATCTAGGACTGACATACCTTTCCCCTTTCATGAAATTCTGAGTACAAGTAAAGGGAACAAAAGGGCTTAGAATCCATCCAATTCAAGATTACTTTTCATCTGCCCTGACAGATTCCCTTCTGCCCCAAAAGGTACAGTCTCCCCATAACTAGAGCATAAACAGCAAAAGAACAATATCAATGGGTTGTGAATGTAGAATTCAAGAAACTATACTCTCTCTTCAAAGCCCAGATCTGTGTAGAATGGATAACTTCTTTATTTATTTATTTATCATATTTTTATCACCACTCATCTCACCCACACGGGGGACCCTGGGCAGTTCACAATAAAAATAATTTAAAATTCAATAAGATCATAAATAATATCAATAATCAATAAATACAAATATAAAATATAATGAAATCCAAGTAACGGCAGATATAATTCAACCCATAAAGGGATAAGACTGGTCCCGGCAGGACTAGGGAACCAACACAAGGTGGTTTTAACTTGGAGGTGGTTTTAATGCCCTTGGGGCATAAAAGAAGGCTGTAACTCATCTTGCCCCAGCTCCACCCTCAATATGTAATTAGGGATCTCAGCATATGGAGGAAGTGACGTGGGACTCTTGATTAATGATATCCCCTGAACACATGGGTGTTGGGCTACTTATGGTGTGGATGGTAGGGCCTCAAACTAGCCTTGATGTGTTTCATTGTATAAAAAAGATTCAGAAAGGTGAAAAAAAATAAAACTCTCCTGGTTAGGATCAATTGTGACTATTAAAATGAATATATTACCTAAGGTTGGTTTTTTTTTAAATTTCAAATGGCATCAATCTCATAAAAAAATCTGCAAGATTGGCAAAGAATAGTCAATAAGTTTATTTGCAAAGAAAAAAAACAGTAAAATTTAAAAACTTACAAGATTCAAAAGTCAAGAGACAGACACGGTCTCTGTCTTGTTTGTCATGAAGAGATGTTTGTCATGAAGAGTCAAATGGATAAAATTCCCAAACAGCAAAATCTCAGTAGTAGAAAATGCTGGTTTAGCCAACAAACTTCATACAGTAGAGGTTTATGGTATGAGAACACAAAAGAAGATAAAAACTTAAAAGGACGTAGACAGAGCTTGATAAGAACATGGAATTCCACAAAAAACATTTCAGCAATCTCACCTTTAGCTTCACCCACAAATGTGTTTTACTCTGGAGACAATTGTTGTAAGAAAGTGTAATTATGTATGCAGATGTCATGTTTCCAGACTCTAGAAACCAGCTAAAGACACAGCAAGAATTATTGGGTGAAGGCCAATATCTACCATGGCTGATGTATTTACAGATTACTGGAAGAATAAAAAGTGACCTTAGAAAGAAGAAAGGTTTTTAAGGCAAATGACAGAATCTGAATGTATGCAGAACCATGATCACCTATTAGAACATATATATAAATTGTTATTAAAATATAACACAGAGTCAGAACAAGTAAAAGACTATATGATAAAGCAGACGCAAATTTTTAAAGAAATGACTACATTATAATAAAGTGAGGGCTTATGGAAAAATTCAATAAAGTTTACCTCAAGCTATAATTTAAGAGAAAATTGGTACACAACGTTTTACAGATGGTATATAACTCTATCCATAATTGCAAAAATAGATAAATCATATAATAATAAATTTTGGAAATGTTGTGATACAGAAGGAACATTTTATCGTATGAGGTTGACCTGTAAAAAATTTCAAACGTACTGGAAATAAATTATTTAAAAAGCAATCATAAAAGCAAAGATTGAATTGAAACCTCAGTTTTTTCTACTAACAATCTTTCCAGAACAAATAAATGAACAAACAAATGTGTTTTATTGTAGAACATCCGTACAGCAGCTCAGATTCAGTCTCCAAAAGGTGCTTTGGAACATGCAGAAGCATGAAGCATTAAAGATACAGCTATGTCAAGGTGCTGTAGATAGGTGCTACATTTGTGCTTCTGTGGATTCTACACACCTTACAGACTGAATCTGAAATATGCATCCAGTCCTGTTAAGCACATTTTAAGTCTAGTTCTTTAAGTACTTCATGCATATTTGAAGGAAGAGGTGATATGTTCCTCCTCCAGAACATCATGGGGCTACACTTAAAGCTACACTCAGATGCTACAGCTACCGCTGAAGCTAGACTCAGCAGCTACAGTTAGTCAGAATGCAATAGGGCAAGCAGTAACGGACATATCTTGGTATGGCTATGCAACACCTCTGCTTGGTGAGCTGCACTGGTTGCCAGTAAGCTTGTGGGTACAATTCAAAGTGTTGGTTATTACCTGTAATTTCCTAATGGTGTAGAGCCTAGTTATATGAGAAAACATCTTCCCTCAAATAACATTTTTCCCTGTACTGTCTGTTCAGAAAGAGAACAGACAGTGCTTCAGGTTCCATCCTTTAAGTAATGTAATCTGATAGGATCCCAGAAACATGACTTGTCTGTTACAATGTCTGTCCTCTGAAACAGCATCCACCAAGATTTGAATGTTTCATATCCTGCTAATCTTCAAGTGAGCATCGAAGACATGGCTGTTCCCTGGTTCTTCTTGGGCTAGGATAAGTCAAGATATCTTTTGGGAAGATGGGTGTGGATTGTTTCCTCCTAGTTAAAGATTGTGCTTTCCCTGATTGTTTTGATACTTTTATTGTTGTTTGCCACCTAGAGTTGTTTAGAGACAGGGGACCTGAGAAATATGACAAATAAATGTTGTCCTAATTATTTCATGTTCTGTCCTGCACAGTCCTGGTTGGAAGGTTTGAACTCTGTGCAAAAGCTATGCAAATGGATAAGTTTTCTAAATATAACTTCTGCCATGTGAAAGTACAGATACGTTTAGATTAAAATCCTGGTGTCTTCTTAGGAGTTATAGTTATCAGGACCTGAAGGCTTCTTGTTAATAATGAAAATAATAATTTATTAAATTTATATGCTGCCTGACTCCCAGTGACTCTGGGCAGTATTAGTATGCTTCATTAGTATGCTTCACTTATGTGTAATAACTATACTGTATTTTGAAAAAGTAAAGACTTTAGTAATACATTTCCCCTTTATTATGATCTATTCAGTTCACTTTAAAAGAAGAAGAAAATGCTTCTATTCTATAACATTCCTAGGACTATAGCGAAATTCCTTTCAGGGAAAGAATAATATATATTTTCCCTGAACTACTAACCTTTTTAGGTTCCCTTTTCTTCTTTCAGTACAATGCTAAAGTTGTTGGTAGGAAGAGAATTGTTGGGAGGTGAACTGACATTATAAATGTCAGAGGTCACACAGGAGTAAGAAGAAAAAGTAGCTGTTAAAAATCAAGTTTATATTTTGTAGGGAAACTTTCCTGTAAAGTATATTATGAAAATAACAATTCAGTTTTTGGTCTACTTATGGTTTAAGGACTAAAAATTATAAAATAAATTTGAAAATGTTATATAGTATATGTGGAAGAACATTTCTTGCCTAAAAGGAAAATTCTTTCTTTTCAACATACATTTAAGTGTGGCATTCAGCTGAGGGATTGTGCCCTTCATCATTTGAGAATAAGAAAGAGTTTACTCACAAGCCAGGCTGGGGACTTCTGGGAGTTGAGGTCCACACATCTTAAGGTTGCGAAGTTTGAAAATCACTGTATCTGAGAACGAGAGCTGCAGAGACAAAACATAAGCCTTAAGGTCATATTGCTTCCCTAAACCTATTTTTATTGTTGCCCAGTTCTTTGGAAAGCACTCCCTGCAAAATTGAGGGACCCAATTCTTTTTGAATGGGCTTAATCATTAGTTAATTTTGATTAATAATTTGTTTTACTTGCTTTTATTGGTTTTGTTATTTTAACTACTCTAAATGTCTTGATTTTACACTTGTTTTATTGTTATCCACTTAGAGACTTCAGTGGTTGATGGTATACTAAGTCAATAATATTATTATTCCTATAGTGGCAATAATAATAATAGACGATAAATGACTCAGGTCTCAAATACTTTGAAGCCTGCTTCCTCCAGTGCTGCCAATGCATGTGCTATGATCAGTTGGATCAGCTCATGGCCAAAGGGGTGAAATGGCTTACAAAATTCAGGGTAAAGGCCTCCTTTTTTTTAATGGATGAAATAGTGGTTGGCTTCCCTCACTGCCCCATTTTAAGTATCAGCTGAAGACATTCTTGTTCAGGTGAACCTTGCAAGAATTAGACTGCCTTTAGAATGAATTATTCTTAAATACTCCCATTGTTTTATTGTTCATTGTTTAGTTTACTGTTGAATTATATTTATTGACTATTATTTTTAATATTTCTTGTGCATCCTTCTGAGCTCCTTCAGATAATAAGAATAATGATGTCATTCATGATATTTGAGCTGATTGATTACCAATACCTGTAAGTATAAGTAATAGGAAAAAGCTTAGTGCCTTATTCTTATGTATGTCATTTTAAAGGGAAATCTCATTTTCCATGTTACTTCACTGCCATCTAGTGATAGAATAAAATGTCTTTTGTCTTTAAGATCAGTATCTTTATGACTCACCTGTCTAATTATGGCAATGACCGATTGGGTTTATATACCTTTGTCAATCTGGCCAATTTTGTTCAGAGTTGGACTAACCTGAAGCTGCAGACTGTACCTCCACTTCAGCTGGCTCACAAATACTTTGAGCTATTTCCTGAGCAAAAGGACCCACTATGGCAGGTACGACATGCTCTGCAAGAGTATTGTAATTTTACATGTTGTAGAATTTAAATGTAATGTACATAGTTAACTACTACTACTGAAAAGAATATATTGTGTAAATGATAAAGAATGAGGTCTTTGCTTTGCTTGATTTATTACTATTAATGGCTGAGAGCCAGTTTGATGTAGTGGTTAAGGCATTAAGCTAGAAACCAGGAGACCATGAGTTCTAGTCCCACCTTAGGCATGAAGCCAGCTGGGTGACTTTATGCCAATCATTCTCTCTCAGTTTTAGGAAGGAGGCAATGGCAAATCACTTCTGAAAACCTTGCCAAGAAAACTGCAGGGACTTGTCCAGGCAGTCTCCAAGAATCAGACATGATTGAACAGATTAAAAGTAATAATAATAATGGCTAGTTGCTGTATGTAGATGTAGTTTTTGACTTATGTTGAATATAAAAACAATAGTATATTATTGTCACATTAATCATAATAAACAATTTGTCTTATACAAATTGAAGAATCTTTGAACTAGAGAAGTCTTCATGAATAAAGAGTAAAAATACTTTACTAGCAGTAAAGGAAACTACTGGAATGTGTTACTTCAGTCTTCTAAAACGTACAAACTCCAGGTGCTTTGGCATTGCTCGTCTTAGAATACCAAGCCGACTAGGCCAAAAATGGGAGTCCTAACATATATGGAAGGTACCAGTTTATAGAAGACAAAGATATCAAAATAAAATACTATATCTTTGTGTTGAAATAACTCTCAAATACTTTTTGAAAACCAAAGCTTTAAATATTAGATTTTAATATTTAATACCTTAAATATTAAGAAAGAAAGCATCATGTAACTCAGTGGGATATTCCTGAATAATCATATAAGAAAGATAAAATTATGCTATATTATTCTAGTTATCACAATAGAAATAACGCATGGCATATAATTAGTTTAGAATAAGATATAACTATATTTTAATTGTAAAGGCAATAATATTCCCAATAAAAATATTCAATTTTTATTTTTCATAGATTAATATGTTGAGACTTATTTTTCACTAGATGTATTTGCCTTCTGTCCTTTCTGCAGTACAGCTAAACACTTGATTAGTGCAGCATAGCCTAGTGCTAAAAAAAAAAACCCTAAGATTGCTTTTTCCCACAATTTAGAATCCTTGTGATGACAAACGACACAGAGATATCTGGTCTAAAGAAAAAACTTGTGATCGTTTACCAAAATTCCTGGTTATTGGACCTCAAAAAACTGGTAAGAATTTCTATGTGGGGTGTACACTGCAGCCAATAAACCAGGAATACAAAAATGTGGCCTGGGGCCACATGCCAACATCCTTTTTGAGGTTTGCATAACTCCATCTCCCAAAACGAGTTGGGCCAAAATGGTTGGACTTTTTTTTGTTTTATTTTCATTTTTGAAATTGGGACAGGGCAGCAAAACCCCAATGGATCTCTAATGGATCCTGAAACTCCAATGAATCCTGGCCATGCCCTCTTTGGGGTGTGGTTTTTGACATGCTTGTTATGGTCCTTGAAACAACAGCCATGGCTGCCACCTGTTCCTTGAGCAGGAGCCGTGAGTCTTCGGAGGACCCCCAAAGAGGGCACCAGCTCAGGAAGGGGCGTGCCACCCCTGGCCATGCCCTCTTTGGGGTTTGGTTTTTGACATGCTTGTTATGGTCCTTGAAATAATAGCCATGGCTGCCACCTGTTCCTCAAGCAGAGTCAAAGGTGACATATCACCAGGGCCTGGGGGGGCCAAAATCCCAAAGCCACTCTATCTTGCCAGGGTTAAGTGTTGTCTTTTTTGTTCTTATGCTTATCCAAATATCTATCTTTAGTGATTTTACAGTGTTTTAGAAAGAACATTGTAAAGCAATGCATCTTGAATTTTTTTTCCATACAGATGCTGTTTGAATAAATTTCAGCTCAGCATCAGTCAAAGAAAACTTGCTTTTGTTCATTAAAGAAAGCATTTATACACAGAGAGAGAGAGGGGGGGGGGGTTTGTTGTTAAAAATATTTTGTTTTGCTTTTTGTTTTATTTTGTGTGCTAGTGTAAGTAGGATGATGTTTGCTAAAGGAGTTATTTAATTGTACATGAAATGAGGATCTGATTGACAGAATGCAGAAGTTTCATCTCAATTCTTGGACTGTTACTCTTTTTACAGGCACAACGGCTTTATATTTGTTCCTGATTATGCATCCTTCCATCATTAGTAACTCCCCCAGCCCCAAAACCTTTGAGGAGGTACAGTTCTTTAATAGAAATAACTACCACAGGGGGATTGATTGGTAAGATGGGCTACTAGTATAAATCTAAATCATTCTATATTTTGCTGGCTTTACAAAAATACATGCCATATCTAATGTGAGTGTTTATATGCAACTTAGTACAGACTTTTACAATTCTTCTAAAAATTGTGTGCATATATATTCCACAGCAGCAAATACAATTCTTCCTGTTTCTGTTTGGAAATTGGAAAATAGCTGTGTTTATACAATGAGTTGCATTAATTGTGCAAGGAATCAAAAATTAATTAACAAGTCAGCCACATATTATTGTGTTAAATGCAAATATCTAAGCAGTCGAAAGTCTGAGTTTCTATAAAAAAATAATTAAAAAAGTTTTTTACTGAAGCAATATATTGAAATAATTAAAAATTCTGCTATATTTTTTACATTTTTATGTAGAGATTTCTAAAGACTGTTAAGCTGCAACTGCAAGCTTTCCAGCAATTCAGTGGACAAAATTTTGAGTAGGGGAAGGTGTGGAAGTTTCCGAATGGAGAAAAAAGAAGTGGGTTAGTTAAGCTAGACTGAAGTATGTCCACAATTTCAAAAAAATATTTTCTATTTGTACTTCAGTGTACAGTATTCAGACTTTAAGGATCAACATCCTACTTCTTTTCAGATGGACATACTTGAATGTAGCTTAACCAACCCACTTCTTTTTCCTCCACTCGGAAACTTCCACACTTCCCCTATTCAAAATTATGTCCACTGAATTCAGTGAGCTTATTTGCTGGAAAGTAGATACTGAGTTGCAGCTTAACAGTGTTCTAGACAACTTATTAGTTTACTTATAACAAGTCCAGTAACATAATGGGCCAAGTCGTATTTCTCCAAGTCCCATAAAATGAATGAATTCCTTATAAAGATTCCTTGATGTATGAACTTCACACTAAGTTCTGTCCAATGTTTTCTATTTAATTAATTGTACATGCTGACAAATGTTCTAGGGCCCTGAAGAAAGGAAACCATTCTAAATTTTTAGAGTGAATGAAGTCAAGTAGTTTTACTTTTGTGCAAAAAAATCTTATTATAAATTTCATCTGTTAGGCAATTTATTGTCATTAAATATAAAATGTCCAATTACTTAGTGAGATACGTGAGCTGCAGCCATGGATGAACATGTACATATATAGTTGATAGTACTTTATACTGCTAAGGTGGGAAATAGAAAGTGTTCCTGAAAAAGAAAACAAATATTTTCAAATGTTCATTCTGAGAATAAATTCTATACCATGGACTCTTTAACTTTTAACAAGGATAGTTGTAAAGACAGTATATAGTACTGTTTGTGAATCAATTTGCCCAGAGCACTGAAAGCAAATGGAAATTTTGGTTGTATCAGTTCACAGCTATTTTATATGTTGTTCATTCTAACTAGGTTTGTGAGATGTCAAAGTTCCAAGCAGATTTTTATTTTGTGATGTAGTCCCTTGACAGTTCTTTGTCATAAATACATCAGAGTTACTGCTGATTTTGACAAGTTTAAATGTAACCCAAACCAAAACACATCAAAATCTCTTCTAAAGTTAACTTAAGATGTAATGCTTTCTATTTAGAAAATACAATTAGACAAAGAACTACAAAGTTGAAAATCACTTGACAATGTTTATATACAGTGTGTATGTATGTGTGTGTGTATAGTTTCACATATACACAATGTAGCAAATATATAGTTTTGCTAGAAAAATAGCTTTAATGTGCCCAGTGTAACTTCCTTTCTATATAAGTACTGTACTAAATTATTATTATTTATTTATCATATTTCTTCCCTGCCCATCTCGTATTATGACAACTCTGGGTGATTTACAAACAGTTAAAAATCAAAGATTAAAATATCAAAATAAATACAATATAATTACATAAATATAAAAATGCAAGTTATTATTTTAATATCTAAATTATTTTATATTTTGTAGGTATATGGAATTCTTTCCTACACCTTCCAATGTAACCACTGACTTTCTCTTTGAGAAGAGTGCCAACTATTTTCATTCTGAAGAAGCACCTAAACGAGCAGCTTCTTTAATTCCAAAGGCAAAAATCATCACTATTCTCATTGATCCATCAGATCGAGCATACTCCTGGTATCAGGTAGACATTTCAAGAATGAATGCAAATTCCAGATGTACATATGATAAATTATGATGGTTTGCTTCTGTTATCCATTACATATCTTAATTATAGTCTGCAGTATAAAGCATTATTGACAACTCATATATGGTAGACTTAGAAGAGATTAGCTATCAATGAAAGCTTTTTGATCCCTTCTTTGATTGTAATTCAGATGTTTATTGGGCAGTAAGACTACTGGTCATCTCACTGAGTACTGACTGCTACAACTTAAGAATGAGCATATGCCCAGCAAACAGAAGTTAACAGTTTTTTCAGGAACATGAGGCAAGACAAACTTCATTACTAAGATAGAAAATGTAACTATGTCATTTTGCTAAGATTCTGTCAAACAATGAAATATCAGATGAGATAATCACATTGTTACTCTTAAAAGCATTCTAACAAATATATTAGTGTTGCATTTTATATATTTTGCTTCTGTCTTCCTTTATACTGGTTAGTCTGTATATAACCTTGTTAATATTAAAGCCAGCAATACGCTTACTTTGTATTTGGCATTGAATCAAAGAGGTATAGTTAGCTGTGTGGAAGGAGAATACAGACAAATGAAGGAACAGTTGTATATTCTGAACTTCTGGCTAAACCTAACTTTGCTTTACAGTTGCTATCCTTGAATTTTGTTTTTCAGCATCAGAGATTTCACAAGGACCCGGCTGCTCTAAAATTTACTTTTTATCAAGTAATCAGTGCAGGACATCATGCTTCATCAGAGCTTAAGGTTCTGCAGAAGAAATGTCTGATACCAGGATGGTATGCCACTCACATAGGACGATGGTTAGCTTACTTTCCACCTTATCAGGTAAACAATAGTGCATTTTAAAACTATTCAGAATCTGATGGGTGGGCAGCATTTTTAGCGCTCACAAATTTTTTGTTTGTTTTTCTGGGTTAAAAGCAGGTGATGTTACTGTAAAAATATTTATGTTCCTTGAAAGCCTGCCAACATAAATTCACCTGCAAATTGCTCTATCAGAGATTGGGGAGCATTAAGGGTGCCAACAAGCATTTCAGGGGCTGCAGGTGGCCTAAAGATTGCCCACCCATGTTGTATCCAGTTGAATATTCCCTTTGTTTTAGTTATTCATTCAATACTATTATGTGGGATAATGGTCTTCATGAATTTGCATACAAATGTAGATTGTTCAAAACCTGAATAGAATGCCCTTGTGCAACCTGTATATTCCTTGGCATGACAGACTGAAATAATTTTTCTTCTCTTTTTAAAAACATGTTCTGCTTATCTAATCCTTTTGAGATCCTTGGTGCTTTAGGCAGGGCCAACTTAATGAGGTTTCAGCTATAGGCCACTACTAGAGATTCTGCATTGCTGTCATCTATAGCTTCCATCTAACATAATATCTGGTTCACACAGTACATATCACACTGTCAACTAGTGTAGACCTGAAAATGATGCTTGATCTCTCAGCTGTCCCATATCTTCAGTATAGTTCTTTTAGATGCTAGACATAGCTGCTCAGTCACAGTGAAATGGCAAATAAAGTATGCTACATGCCCAGAGAACTGAGTTTCCTATTATGCTCCTGACAATAAGTGTGCCCTCAATGACTGATATTCTGAAAATGATATATAAGCATATATCATTTTGAAAGCTGCATATAATTGCATTTTTCAAGGCAAATCACATTCAATTTCCTACTAATCGATTGGGTTTCTCTGGATACCTAACCTTTATTTCTCAGTCACCACTGGTGTATCAAGCAGCTTCCAGTTTAGATTGGTTTTATATTTAATTAATGAAACTTCAAATTATTAAAACTGATGATAAATACAAATGGATTTAAAACTTATCCAAGTAGCACATCTCTTCCTTTTAAAAACTGTATTTCACATATGTGAAAAAATGACTTTCAAGTTGATGCATATAAAATCTTGGATGCAGCATTGATTGTTGATTTTCTTTCTCTTCATTTACAGTTACTAATTATCGACGGACAGCAGTTGAGAAATGACCCAGCTATAGTAATGGATGAAGTGCAGAAGTTTCTGGCAGTTACTCCTCATTATAATTATTCAGAAGCTCTAACGTGAGTTAATTTTTTGATTTAACGTACTATGAAAAAAAAGGTGAAAGGTCCCCTGTGCAAGTACCAAGTCATGTCTGACCCTTTGGGGGGACGCTGCTTTCATGACGTTTTCTTGGCAGACTATAGCGGGGTGTTTTGCCATTGCCTTCCCCAGTCATCACCTTCCCCAGCAAGCTGGGTACTCATTTTGCCGACCTCAGAAGGATGGAAGGCTGAGTCGACCTGAGCCGGCTACCCGAGAATCCAGCTTCCGCTGGGATCAAACCCGGGTCACGGGGAGAGTTTTTGGCTGCAATACTGCCACTACCACTCTGTACCACACAAGGCTCTTTAACATACTATACATGATTAAATAGTACCAAATTATTTTGAGAACAAAGTGACTCATACAATAAGCATAAATCTTTTATCTTTACTTAAATTCATATAAGCTGTGTTTGAACTAGGCATTCTGTAATTAATACTTATTTGTCCAAGCTAAGAAATTGGGGTTACAAGATTTGGAAGAAAGAGGAAACTACAGTTAAAAATGTTCTGTTTTGCTTGTGGTTTCTAAAAAAAAGAATAATAAAAGAGCAATGTACATGGACACATGCCTTGGTCAAATATATTTAAAAGCCAGAGTATAATTGTTTCTTGGGGAATGTGTTTCTAGGAGAAAGGTTAAATGTATGACTTTTTGAAAAAAGTGGTTTTTTTAACATACTTGAAAAGTACGTTATTAATTTGATAATATCAGAACTTTCTTTTGGGATTTTCTTAAGTACAATTCCACTAATTCACAATAACGCTAGCAATTATCCACCACCACTAGAGAGGAATTTCCATAAATCTTTCTTTAAAAAAGTGTATAATGGACTATTTCAGAGTGGGCAGAAGCAGAGACAAGGAAGAACTGCATCCAGCAAAATGGTTCTGCCTTTTAAACTGGCAAATAGAATGACATGCCTTTTTTCCACCCTTTCACTCAGCAGCAAAAAAATCACCATCCAAAAGCAAGAAGAACCAAAGATGCTTTTCTTTTTCTTGGACAGAAAGACACAATACTAATGTCAGTCATATGCCATCCACCGGGCCTGTAATAAATAATTGCACGCATAGACCATTTGAACTTAAAACATTTCTTCACTTGCCCTTAATGAGATTGATAACCTTAGTCTGTGCCTTTGCATGAGATCTCAATATCCGTTTTCGTAAGAAACTCACAAAATAATGTGTCCATTCCCAGACAGTTCTGTCATGCATCTGAGTCAATTGTTTTGTTTGTTGTTTTGTTTTTTGTATCATATATGGCAAAATTGACTTTATTTTCCATGAGATAAAGCTGATTGTGGGCAAAAGAGAGAATGGATCAAATTTACTTCTAGAGTAGTTCTATTCAGCTTTCAACTTCTTTTACACCAGAGCTCTTGTCCTGAAATGCTGAGAATTATTCCCAGCTGCATTTAATTCCAGCACATGTATTTCTTTCCGGTGCGAAATGATTTGTTAAAATGTTTCCATTTAAAACAACTCATTTTTTCAAATGCTCTTGTATTATTCCAGTAAATTTACTTTCTGAATTACTTTAGCCTTGGATATCCTTCTTTCAGCTTATAAGCTAGCAAATAACAATCTTTGCTGAAACCAATCTTGGTACAAGTATATCACAAATATAATCCATATTACACATGGTGGTGTGCTAAGCATCCCACTACTGTGTTTGTTAGGAGGCATTTGCCCCTCATTTATTCAGTCTGGACACATATAAGAAGCACAGCTCAAACCAAGTAGTAGGGAGTCCTGTCTATATGAAAGCCAATGGTCTTATTTCTTTCCAGAAATGTGCTGATTGTTTGCTTAGTACAATATGTAAATCAAGCCAATATATGATACCAACTCACATGTTGACATCAAGCAAACTTATTGTGATGATCATTTATCTAAATTATACATAGATGTGAACGTTAGGATCATTTTTATGTATCATAACCTGTATGATGTATCATAACTATGTATGAAAGATAGGAATATATAAGACTAATCCATATGTGTGTCTTCTAATTCTTTACAGTCTAATTTTATTGACTTGGAAAATCCTGGAAATTGATAACATGGTCTGTCTTCTGTGTGTCAAACTTTATGATGCAGAATTTTTTAAAATGGTTGCATGTCTTCTCTATAATTCTGTTACACTGTGCCAAACTGGAACAATAAGTGAGTCAGATTATCAGTCTGCCTAGCCCAGTATTGTAGCCATTAACTGGCAACAACTTTCAGGCAAAAGTTTTTCCATTCTTTCCTGGATATTCCAGAGACTAAACTTGAAATGTGAAAAGCATGTGCTCTGTCATTAAGATGTAGATTTGTCTTGTATTTTGTCTCATTTGGTTTCTCTTGTGACTGGTAGTCTTTTTCCTGCTCTTCTACTTCCCAGGTGTGGGAAAAACAGCTGATGCCAGGAGAATAAAGAAGGCAGGCAACAATTTTCATGTTCCTTCTGTCAAATATAAGCTGGACTTCCATTAAAACGGGTGAATGAGAAGCAGTAGCAATGTCCTTTTTGTGGGACAGAGCAAGATAGTGGCTGGTGGCATGACTGGTGTCCAGTCATGTTAATTCCATTTGGAGGTCAACATAGAGTAGTTTCAAGTTTATGCAGACAAGGCATAAAAGGGAATGACTAATGACTTAGAAAATGAAAGCATTTATTAGCCTTAAATGCAGTATATGTTTCAGGTTTGACTCACACAAAGGTTTTTGGTGTCAACTTCTGGAAGAAGGAAAAACAAAATGTCTTGGAAAGAGCAAAGGCAGAAAATACCCTCCAATGGACTCTGAGGTAAACCCTTATTTCAGATGTACATACATTCTCTTTTGTGATCTTGTTTCTATGTATGTTTAATTGTTTTAATAGCTTTTGAATAATGTTTTGTTGGTTTTATTGCATGCCACACAGAGTCAAATCTGTGAGATGGGCAAGCATATAAATGTGATAAATAAAATAAATGAATAAAGTCCAGCAATTTGAGATACAACTAAATGTCTTACTGGCACAGGATTGTGGCCAATGTGTCATTTTTATGACTGTCCATCTATATGGGTTGTGGTAAAAATTGTTATTTAGCAGAAATAATTAATTTTATCTGATCTTACTTGCTCATCATAAATAATCTGATCCCATTCTGTTGAAGCTGATTGCATCTATATTTATTTTGTGAAAGAATGAAGAAAATTGTATCTCAAGGAAATAAAATCTCATATGCCAGTCTGTAAATAAGCCCTCCAGTAACCCAGAGAGTCAAATCATTCAGTGTTAAAATATATTAGCTGGACTAGTGAAAAGTCCTGAGGTTATTTATTGTCATGTATTTCATTTATACCCTGCAGCAATCCCACAGGCAGATTTAATATACATTTAATATACTCCTCATTCTAAAGGAGTATTGACAGAGCCCTTTCGAAAATGGGTTAAAAACCCTTATCAGTTCTTTGGGGAGAGGAAGTACTGAGCCTACATCTCATGCTGCTGCTTGAACATTTGACTTTGATCAGTCAAATATAATTTTAAAAGGGCTACAAATATGCATTCCTAGGTACTGGAATGGAAAGAGGAACCATGAAAGTATACTTTTTTATCTTGCTTCTTGGTGTGCAGTCTCCCCCAGATGGATAAGAATGTCTGTGTTAGTCATCTATTAATATTTAGTCCTGAAAGTGATTTATAAAAGAAGAAAATATATTGTTCAGATGCAAGTAAGTTAAAAGATAGAAGTACTATACAAGGCAACTGCATTATTTCACCAAATAAAATGTCAGCTTTTGTATCCACCAGTGCAGGGTTTTTCTGTCAAACTACTACAGAGATCACAATGTGGAACTGTCAAAGATTCTACACAAATTGGGACAACCACTGCCATCATGGCTGAGACAGGAGTTACAAAAAGTGAGATAGCACAAGGATGTTATGCAGTCTCATCACTTGAAATATGAGCAGTCTTAAAGTTTCCAGAAACAGTTGGGAAATACAGCTCTTCAACAGGAAACAGAAGATTGAGATTTCTGTAATATATTGGCAACTGGATTCTTATAAAATGTATGCATTTATCTCTGGCAGTACATACCAATTTCATAACAATTTAAGGTTTGATGGAGATAGCATAAAACTTAATCTATCAGAACCTTCAGCTCTGTCAGAAATACGAAAATATATCATGGAACTCCTACTCAGTGCAATAGGGTTGGTAAATGGATTGTGCCTAGAGACCACTATGTATATGTGGCATCAAATAGCAAGTTTCAAGTATTTGGCTTAAGTTTCAAGAGAAAAGCTATATAACTTTCCAAAATCAGAGCAAATATTTACAATTTTACATACTTTATTCCTATCGCTTTAAGAATATTATGTCTCATGTTGATTTTGTAAATTATTACAAAATTATCGCCTCTCTGCTGTTTTCAAATAGTTGGATTACAATGATGTGTCTTATTTTTTTTAAGGTAACAAAAATATAGCACAAAATGCCAAGCTTACTCCCACTTCACAGTTCTGGTTTCTAAACATGGAACTAGATTTTAAATCATTAAATCTGGAGTAAAAATAAATATTATTTTAAAAAGTAAAGATTCCTCCCGGTTTGCCTAAGTCCTGGGGACAACATTGACACAATATAGAAGCAGTCTGCCCTTGCCTTCTTCCAGAAATTGTTTGTGAACCCTCAGTCCAGCTCACGGCTCTGGCATATTCTGGTGGCTTCCATCTAAGTTTGACTCTGCTTAATTATTGAGATCAGCCAACAAGCAATATTAGTAGGTGAGAATTACCAGTACTGGAATATGCATATATAAGAATTCATATTATCTGTTTACCTTATTAACAGAATTGGAAGTGTTTGTAGAACTGTCACTTCCTTAACAGATGTGAGGATTTCTAGAAGAGATGGAAGGGTGCCTTAATTCTCTGTCCAGTCTGCAATGAGCTTTATGGTCACTCAGCTGCTATGCTTGTATACATATCCAGCCAGGTCCAGGAAAAGTGCTAGATACAGGAGATACCTAGGCCTGCTGTATCATGTTCATTCCATTTATCCTTTGGAAGATTTGGCCCTTCAACAATTACAGGGACAATACTGTTTTGTAATGTAAATGACTTGTGATCAAAACGAAGAACCTATAAGATCCTAATGTGCCCACAGATCCCTCCTTTGTCATCAGTCAGGTTCTTTAAATATTGTTATTATAAATTGGAGGCTGGAATGTTAGAAAACAAAGTCTCAGCCTCCAGCATTATCTTTATTTCCAATAATGCCTCTAGGCATCAAATGGGACACACACAGTATGTTGTCTTAGAAAATTGAAGTGGTAGGCAGCTATAGTCCAGTGCCTTGTTTCAAGTTAGCTCATCTCCTCTGTAAGAGATACAGCAAAGCTGGGGAAGTGTATAGGAAGCATGTTTCAGAAGAAGGGCTAGAAGAGGTGACAGATACATTGTATCTGTTCCCATTTTACAAAAATGCTCACATTTTTAAAAATTGCTGTTATGCTTATTACCTGAAAAGGGTTGGAGACTCCTGGTTTGTTTTTTGCTGATATTTTCCAATGAAACAACTTTATCTGTGTTTATAAGAACATCAGATTCCAGGATAGAAATACACAGGTATCTGGAAGAATTATATTTTTGGAACTATGGAAATATTGTATACCAGTGTGTGGGGCTCACTAATGTTTCAGATTCAGTTCCAAACACAACATGCACCTAGGTACAAATGTCTGCAACTGAAGTTGCACAGAGCAACCGTCCAACAGCCCTATGAGTATAATACACACACACACACATACACACACTTTATTTTAGTAAGTAACTGAATTGAATTTTTTAAACACATTTAATTCCAGGTAACTTTAAAAAAATTAATCACCAGTCCCAAATCAGGTGGTGGGAGGTAATACCAGCAGCAGGTATTAGTTCTTTCTTGATTTTGCTTTGCTTACACTATTAATTGCCCTCCATCCCCCATATTGTCTATCAGAGGGAGGCAGCTCCAATGGAATGTTTTCTACAAGCTTTCAGCTAAGAGCAAAAACTGTATAAATTATACTGACCAATATCATTCCAATCAATACAGTACTGTAACAAAATTCCCAGGCTTGGCTTATAATCCCTTGTTCCAATTACACAACTTGTTGATGCACAGGGATCCCACAGTCCTAGTTGAAGCAGGAAAAGAACTGAATATGCTGACAAACCACTTTCAACACAGTGTTGAGGTAATCAAGGTCCCATTACAATCATGGAGACATTTAAAGTCACAATAAAGCTTTATTGATTTAAGTATGCAAAAGCTTCTACACACTTTCTCACTTGCACCCCCACTTGTCTAAATCCTACTCAACTAGGCTGGCCAAGCACTAGCTAGAAGAATGGAAGCTGAAATGTTTGGATGCAGAACCACTCAAAAGCTGGTGCACTCCAGGACTCCTTTGTCTCCCTAAAAGTCATTCTTTCTGATTTATAAATTTGGCAGCTGTTGATGGTATTAAGGTTTCCTTGCACTTCATACCCAGCTTTCTTTTGTTCTGTATTCTGATGGCACTTATTTTGCATCTCTTTAGGCTCTTAAGGGTTCCTTCTTATCTATTTCCAAAGAAGCTTTTGAAGAATTTCTGGCTTTTGTCCTTTTTGCATATATTTTGGTTCATTTTTAAGTTAAGGATGTAATCACTTACAATTGTACCAATATCCACAAATCAAATTTGACAAATGGCTTACTTTAATATTAATAGACCAAAAATCCATTACTGAGTGCATTTAGAAGTCTATATTACTATGTCTCTGTGACAGTGACCTGGAAATCTTTTTCTATGTCAGAGAGCTCCAGATCGGCTTTCTCCTTTCTGTATTTCCCTTGGCTTCTAAGGCTTACTAGTTTTTCCCAACATTGGATACTCTAACATAAAAGCTAAAAATGGGTGTGATAAGCATTAATAAAGCAATCAAGTAGGTCTTTGATTCTGTAATATCTTAAGCCCTCCCAAAACTCCATCCTCTGCCATATTACACACTAAGAAAATATTTAGATCACAATTTAAAACAAAAATATCAACACAAAGGAGATAGAAACCAAACATTTTTCTGCCTTCTGCTCTGCTTGGGGAAATCATTGGACATATCCATCCTATTGCTAAGCCCTCAGTTGACACTAACCTAATAAAACAAATAAAAAATAAATTTAAACAACCAATATGCTGTTGTTGCCTTCAAAAGCAATATGCAGAGTTTTAATATTAAAGCTGTGATGAAACTTTGGCTAGTATTTAGCACTGATGATTAAGGTTTTAGAAGACTACAAATAGTAAATCTAAATACTATTATGAGCCAATTTTACCTTACTGACATTTGTCCCATGGTGCTTCAGATCAAAACAAATGGCCAGCATTGGCTGAATGTAAGCTAAAATACATACTTGTAATAAGAAAATTGTTCTGCGCTATTTAATTCAGTATAGTTAATTAAATATATAAAATATTGCCCTGTCAAAGTTAACATTTTCTTAAGTTTAAAATATTCTTGAAAAAGACTTCGAATTGGCGTGGGTTGGAAGGTGTCCACAGTTTATAAAACTCTATGGGCTAGGAAGTTTCTTTAGCTTTAGTCCAGTTTCCATCAACTAGTTGGAAATTAGCTCTTTAATATGACACCCAAGATTTCCTACTGTACCTCTGTCATTATCTTTTGTGAACAAATGTAAAATTGTTCTTGGACATGTATGCAGTCTCCCATTCATTTGTGAAAAGAGATTTTTGCTGAAGAGTGACTCACTTTGTTCTTTATAGAAGTGCAGTAGTTCCTGCACATAGACCTGCAGAGAACTTTTATGTGTTTTTTGTGGTACCTTAGTAATGGGATCTCATTAGCTGAATATCTGCATAAAACAGAGGGTACGTCTAACAGTGTTTCCATCAACTGGCACCTTCTGGATGCGTGGAAGAGAACTACAGAGTTCTCAACATTGGCCAGGCTGGCTGAGAAAATCTGAGGGTTAAATTCAATACATCTAGAAGTGTCGGATATGTTAAAAGGGAGTCGGATAAAAGGGATAGAAACATGGAAGTTAATCACAAAATACATATGCTTCTATTGCAATATTTGCCCAATTCTGCACATGAAAAACTAATATTAATATATTGTACAGATTATACTTCATTATTGCTAAAATGTGAAGCTTCCTCAGGAAGAATAAAATAGATATTTCAGTGTTGATAGATGTATTATTCTTCTCATTCACATTGAATGAAAATTTCTGGAAATGTTTTTCTCAAGTTTTTAAAATAAAAACTGAACATTATTCTGCTAGTAGCATGATTTCTGCATCAATAAACTGTTAAGAAAACTGATTTAGTATTTAGTAGTGACTTCATTCTAATGCAAATTCTTGCATTTGTGGGATTTTAACATCAAGTTACAACATATTTAACAAAGCTTTTCAATATTTCTATGTGGATGACATTACTCTGGGTAGCCCCTTGTTTTAACACCTTCATGCTTTATCTTCAGGGTCAGAATCGTTTTAGGTGTGCTAAAATTACACATCCATTCCATTGCAATAAAGGTTGCACTCCACACAATTAAAAGTGACAGGCATATAGCTCAATAAAGGAAATGGCTGCTGCACAACAGTACCAGACATGCTTATACTGAGCAGCATTCATCAGACCAACAGTGATAAACTTGTAGCCTTTCAAACGGTGATGTACAATTTGCAGCATCTCTAGGAATCATGAACAGAATGTTCAGAGTACAACATGTACAGTACTGTTAATGGAAGGTAAAGGAAAGAAAGGCATGGGAAGATTGGGGAAGGGATAGATAGCCTGTTGGGTATGCTGTGCTTGTGTTCAAGTGTGATAGGGCAATGACAGCACACAGCTACGATTAGGTAAGGGAACGAAAGAAGCAGAAAGATTGGCGAAGGAAGGGATGGGCACATAGGCCATCAGAGGAATATAGGAAAGAGGGTCAAAGTGCACCAGTTTTTCCATACCCACTGTCATGAGTAAGGATGGCGAGCAGGGGGCTCCCACCCAGACTGTCAAGCGCATGCGTAGCACTGAGGAACTGTTCAGCCATTCAAAGAGACACAGATCGGGACTGCCTTAACCTTTGGGGTTTATATGGCTGGGTTTTCCCACGCTTCCTCAGTTTGTTAGGATTCTTGTTAAGTACTACTAATAAATATTAGAGACCAAGTCATTGTCTCAGTGTGTTTCCTGGTAATCAGGACACCCACCCTGGAAGACATTTCCAGGTTTGTCTTGGTTGAAGTTCATAAAAACCAAGATGTTCCAGATTTCCGTTCAGCTGGACTTCAACCCTGCTCAGAACAGTCCAGCTGAACCTTTGGGACAACGAAGGTCCCCCAAAGCACAAAGATACAAATATCCTATTCCAGGCTATTAGGGCTGAGGCACCCTTTCTGACCTAAGTGGGTCTGTAACGTAGAGAGCCTCAGGAGTCTGCTCTGCCAGAAAATGCAGGGCACTCTGAACTAACATTAACTCTCTCACATGCGGCACAAGGAAACGTTGAGGCTGGAGCAGCAGAGCAGAGTAGGGCTCAAGTTGTCGAAAGGTCCGTCCCCACCTTTCGACAACTTTGCCGGGCCCTTCTCCAGTCTATGCGGCGGTGGGGTGGGGGGGGGGGTGGGGTGGGGGGGGGAAGAGGACACTGAGGCCCCTGCTCCCCTGGTTCGTTCGGTTAGAAAGGCGGTAATCGGATGCGACATCGGATGCAGTCATCTGCACCAAGAGCAAATGCAGAGAGTTATGTCAGCAAGGGAGGGAGGGAGGGAAGGAGGACCTAAGAGAAAAAAGGAAGATTTGCAAAAAGTACAATAGAGGAAAAGAGGGAGAGGACTAAACAGGACATTATAAAGTTTGGAAAGACAGAAGAGCAGACAATACCGGAAAAGGGACGGATAAAGCGATACCGAGAGCTTTCACGTGGTCACAGAGTTAGAAAGCAGGAAATCACCTACAGCCCTGCCCTCTTTCCTCCAAGCCCCCGATGGGCGTGGCTTCTCCTCAAGGATAAATGCGCTCGCGCGAGGGCGCCTCGTTCTTTCCGGTTTTGGGAGAGGTTTGATTCGTGTCCTTGGCCTTGGCCTTGGTCGAGGGAGCGCACTCTATCCGAGGGAGAAATCTAACACTGGTAAGGCTGTTCGTTTCAGTTTTTGAATAAGTGGCACACGCCGTTGGCTGTAGCCGGAGAATCGTCTCTTACCGGGGAAAGCTGAGTTGCAGCGCATGCCCCCTGATGCCTCTTTAAATGCGTGACCTTGGGCTTCAGGGTGGAAAGGGGGTGGACTGGGAGAAGGCGGTGAAGCCGTTGGTAAAATGGCGGGCGGCTCTTTGAATCTTTTACCAAAGACGCTCGAGAGAGGAATAAAGCGGGGAATGGAGAGGCGCCCCAGAAGAATATCAGGCGAGCCGGGGCGGGGGCGCTGTAAAGGAGTTAGGAGGAACTGCTTTGATTTTTGTACTGACGAAGCAAATAACGGTTCCTCACGAAGAGGCAAAGGCCACATGTGCTCCCCCACGTACCTCGTGAAGAGCGGAGGGTCCTCCCCCCGCCCCTTCGCGCGTGTCTCAGAGCGCCATGCTTCCATGGGACCTGCCAGGGTGGCAGCATCCCTTCCTACTCATGGCAGAGCAACCGTCGCCTTGCTTCTTGGCATAGCTCCCTCCATTTCCTTGGGGGGAGACTCTGACTTAGGCAAGTCACATTTTCCTTTGTCACCCTATGAAGCTTCCTGGAGGGGGGTTGTTTTGGGAATGGGATGGTGGCCTGGATGAGAACTGCTCCTTGGGATGGGGATGGTCGTCTTTGAAAATAACTTGTAAAACACCCTTTTCTCTTTAAATGTTGAGAAGTGGCTCTAAAAATATCCTCAACCATATGAGGTTAAATGTAGGTAAATTGCATGTCTGAGGGAAAGTATAAATGTTTTGAGAGAGATGTGATATGAAACATCTTTTTAAGAGTTTTGGACTTAATTGGTAGTGGTTTTTAAAGAGTCTGAGACAAGTTTTAAAAGCAGCCTTTTTTATCAATTGGGAAAGGTACTGTGTGTGTAGGAGTGCTACAACTTTTTCCAGTTGGTATCTTGGATTTAAAGAAAGGATTTACTTTAATTTATGTAAATGAAAACATGCCTACTAGTAACTTTTGGACTGTAAAAATGAACCTTTTTTTTCTGTTTTGTAGGGTAGGTATGCATGCTGCTCTGAACTTGAAGATAAGTGCAAGAAATCAACTTGTACAATGATGAGATCTGCAATGTTTCCAGGAAATAAGATCTTGCCAAAAATCTTATTACAATAATGAACTCAATATAATTTAAGCAGTATCTTCAGAGCACCAGTTATATGTGATTACTCACCTTGCCCCTGATTATCCTCTTCCAGTTTTTATTTTTCCCAGCATTATGGACTTCTCAAGGGAGCTGGATTGATATCTTCAGTGATTTGTTTGTTCTCTAGCTATCTATGGTACTCCCAAAAGTCTTTTCCAACACTGATGCTCAAAAACATCAATACTCTTTTGCGCCTGCTTCTTTAAAAATCTGTTACATCTGTAGACTATTGGAGGGAAAAATATTGCATGTTTTTTTATCGTTGTAGGTATAAACATGTCCTGGCATCTAAATGTTTCTTCTCGATTACAATGCCACCAAATGCTAGTTGGTGGCTTATTTCATAGCTGCTGGCTTATTTGAGTTTTTAAACTGCACAATAGCTGAAGTTCTGTGTCATTTACAGTAAAATACACAAAAAATGCAGTTTGAATAAAAACAGTGCAATCAATAAAATGGAAAAAAAAACTTTGCAACAGCAAGGCAGCCATTAAATATGCAAATTGAAATAATTAAAAAGCCTGGGAAAACAAAAGTCTTCATCTGGCACCAAAATAATAATGTGAGTGAGAGTTGGGGATTTTTAGGGAGGGAAGGAATTTCATGAAAGTATCACCACAGAAAAAACTTCGTAGGGGCCCACCTCCCATCCTTTGGTGGGGGAACATAAACTACGATCATTGGTCCTAAGATGTAAAAAGTGCACCACTTCAGTGTCTCTATTGTCAGCTATTAAGGAGGTTCCTGTTGACAGAGTGCTAGTAAAGCATTTGGCCCAGGAGAGATCAGAAAAGGCACACGAGGCATTCCTATAAAAATAATTTTATCTACAGAAAACACATTTAAAGGCTGTTTGCTGAGAGATTTCTCTCAGCTGCATATTCTCTGCAAGCCTACACAGAAGGGAAACAAACTAAAACAAGTTCAGGCAAGTTCTTAGATAATGCAACCATTAACACGTGAAAAGGGGACAATTAAATTCAATCTCTTCACCCGGCCAAAATGATTAGTTACCATAGTAACCTTAATCTGTAGTAGAAAACATTAACATTATCCCTAATAAATATCATGGTCCTACACACAACATGTCACACCGAAGTAAGGGGATTAAGAGTTCAGGGGCCTAATTGCCCAGGGGATAAAACTATTATCTAATCTAGCTGTTCTGCATCATTAACCTTAATCTGTAGTAGAAAACATTAACAGTTCCTGTGTCTGTTGTCAGTTCTTTGTATTGAACTGTCCCATTTTTTCACTGTTCTCTGACTTTCATTACTAGAGTTTATAAATATTTGTATTTCCAAATATTGAAGTAGTGTCATAAACATAGTACAGATTGTTTCTTCCTATTTTGAAAACGCTCACGTAGCCTCCCTAAATGTATATTCTGTGTGTATGTAGAATAAAAGTTGAGTACATAGTCTTGTCTCATTTCTTTGCCAACCTGGAGCCAATCTGTTTCGCCATGTTCTTGAACAGATTTTTTGCATGAGTACAAAGCCATGTTCTGAGATTTTTTTAAGGACATCCCACAGTTTGAAAGGGTAGGCATAGTTGAAGTCCTTTCTGTAGTCAACCTGTTTTTCTTTTTGGTGTTTGGTTTTCTCGATCATCTGACGTGCATCAGCAATGATGTCTCTTGTCCTTGGGTCTTTTCTAAAGCTAGGTTGAACATTTGGCATTTCAATTTTCATGTGGGGCTCTAATTAGCATTATTTTGTTAGGATGCAAAATTAAAGGTGCCGTGTAGTAGTTTGCATACACTATTAAGCCTTTCTTTGGTATTGGCACATAGACTGACTTCTTCCAACTGCGGCTCTACAGTTTGCTGGCATAATTTGTTTAGAACCTATCAGTCATATGGGAAGGTGCTAGAGGGGGATGATCACTTCAGCATTTTATACTGCACGAAAGAAAACGCTAAGCCGCTTTATATTTTACCAAAGAAGTCATATGAATAGCATGCTTATACACTGTGTGCACAATTATTAGGCAAGTTGTATTTTTGAGGATGAATTCCATTATTGAACAACTACAGTGCTCTCGGTCAATCCAAAATGTCAATAAACCTCAAACCTGAATATTTAAGAAAGTAAAAGTGAGGTTTTGGCTTTCTTAGGAGCATATCTATGTGTGCACAATTATTGGGCAACTATTAGTGTGCAGAATTATGCAACTAAATGAAAAACGAAAATTCCCCCATCTCGTTTATTTTTGTCTGTTCAAGTGAGAATAACTCAAAATTTACAAATAAACATTACTGACATTTCAAACGAAAAATCAGTGACCAATATAGCCACCCTTCTTTGCACTAACAGTCATAAGCCTTCCATTCATGGAGTCTGTCAGTTTCTTGATCTGTTGACAATCAACTTTTTGTGCAGCAGCAACCAAAGCCTCCCAGACACTGTTCAGAGAGGTGTACTGTTTTCTTTCACCATAAATCTTCTGTTTGAGAAGGGCCCACAAGTTCTCAATAGGGTTTAGGTCAGGTGAGGAGGGGGGCCATGTCGTCATTCTTTCATCTTTGAGGCCTTTACTGGCTAGCCACGCAGTGGAGTACTTCGATGCATGCGATGGAGCATTGTCCTGCATAAACATCATGGTCTTCTTGAAAGATGCAGACTTTTTCCTGTACCACTGCTTGAAGAAAGTGTCTTCTAAAAACTGGCAGTAGGTTTGGGAGTTGATTTTGAGTCCATCTTCAACCCAAAAAGGTCCAACTAGCCCATACCAGTAACCCACCTCCACCTTGCTGGCGTCTGAGTCGAAGAGGAGATCTGTGCCCGTTACTGATCCAGCCACAGGCCCATCCATCTGGTCCGTCAAGAGTCACTCTCATCTCATCAGTCCATAAAACCTTTGAAAAATCTGTCTTCAGGTATTTCTTGGCCAAGTCTTGCCGTTTCAACTTAGGTGTCATGTTCAGTGGTGATCGAGTTTCAGCCTGCCTTACCTTGGCCATGTCTCTGAGTACTGAATACCTTGTACTTCTGGGCACTCCAGGTAGGTTGCAGTTCTGGAATATGACAGCACTGGAGGATAATGGGTTCCTGGTAGCTTCACGTTTGATTCTTCTCAAAACTTTGGCAGTTAATTTGCATCTTTTTCTCAACACTTTGCTTGTGACCCTGTTGACTATTTGCAACAAAACGTTTGATGGTTCTCTGGTCACGCCCCAATATCTTAGCAATTTCAAGAGTGCTGCATCCCTCTGAAAGACTTTTTACAATTTTTGACTTTTCAGAGTCAGTTAAATCTCATTTTTGGCCCATTTTGCCTGAGGAAAATAAGCTGCCTAATAATTATGCACACCTTGATATAGGGTGTTGATCTCCTTAGGCCACACCCTCCCTCATTACACAAATACACATCACCTGATATGCTTATATCTAATAAGCATTCAGGTTTATACAGCTTGGAGGTGGAAAATATGCATAAAAAATGATATGGTCAAAATACTCACTTGCCTAATAATTGTGCACACAGTGTATAGTCCTGGATGATGGGGCCTTAGGTCAGAAGACACTCAGCAGGATACTGAGGAAGATACTGGTCTACAACTGTAATAAATAGAAACTGATACTGGGGAAGAGCTGAATATCTTGTAGAGTAGTAATGAAGTTTCTGATTTGGTTCAGTTAAAGCCTTTGGGGCATCTAGTTGCTGATGCCACCATGCAGGCAAAGAAGATTCAGAACTGCAAAGAAATAATTACAATGGGAACATAGAGTGTAAAAAGTATGAACATGGTGAAACTGAACCCAATGAAAGATGAAATGAATTGACTACAGATTGACTTCTTGGACATCAGTGAATTGAAATGGACTGGAACTGGACATTTTCAGTCAGATTATTATTGGTGAATGGTCCCCTGTGCAAGCAGTCATGTCTGACCCTTTGGGGGATGCTGCTTTCACAATGTTTTCTTGGCAGACTATAGTGGGTGGTTTGCCATTGCCTTCCCAGTCATCACCTTCCCCAGCAAGCTGGGTGCTCATTTTACCGACCTCGGAAGGATGGAAGGCTGAGTCGACCTGAGCCGGCTACCCAAGAATCCAGCTTCTGTTGGGATCGAACTCTGGTTGTGGGGAAAGTCTTGGTTGCAATACTGCTGCCTACCACTCTGCACCACACGAGGCTATTAAAGGTGAAAGTGTCATGAGTAAGGATGGCGAGCAGGGGGCTCCTATCCAGACTGTTAAGCACATGCGTAGCACTGAGGAATTAACCTTTGGGTTTTATATGTCTGGGTTTTTCCCATGCTGCTTCAGTTTGTTAGGATTCCTGTTATGTACTAGCAATAAAGCATTAGAGACCCGTTCCTTGTCTCAGCGTGTTTCCTGGTTGTTAGGACAGAAAGGCCCCCTGTGCAAGCACTGAGTCATGTCTGACCCCTTGGAGGGAGGCCACTTTCGCAACATTTTCTTGGCAGACTAGCGGGGTATTATTACTAAGATCAAAAAAAAAAGAATTGGTGCTTTCATAGTCAAAAAGAAGATAGCAAAGTCAGTACTTGGAACTTGTTTGTTTCCTGCTCCTTTTTTCTATCAGATGTGTAAAAGGTTAACGTTGAGGCAAAACCTGGCAAGCCTTAATGGATTAGGAAAGCCCATGATGTCTTCAGATAACTGAAAGCAAAGGTAGCAGACTGATGGCATCTTTATAAGTAAACTTATTCAATTCCAGTAGATTGTTACATCCTTTACCACAACAATGTATTAATATGGAAGCCCCACTTGGTGGCAGCATCTAGCCAACACTGGCTAATTGTGAAAAACTAGAGTTAATTAGAAAAGGACAGACTGGAAATCCAAAATAAATGGCAGAAGGAGATAATGAAGCACTTAGTTTCTTATCAAAAAACCGTATATAGGTTTGTGAAATTAATCAGAAATTGAGTTTGTCTCAGAGATTCCAGTTTTTTATTAATGTTAAAATGTTACTATTACCTACAAAGCACTGTTGTTTAGGAGAGGAGGGATTGACAGACATTCCTTTTAATTTCCTAAATACTTAAAGGGTATTAAGGTTCAGTTTATCTTCCAATATTCTACTTATCTGATAGAGAACTCCATGTCTTTTTCTTTATGCTTGTATCTAAGTTTTAACTAGAAATTAAAATGGAAGAAGAGCAAAGGGTCAGGTGTGTTCAGTGATGTAAAAGCTACACGGATCATTAGGGCGTTATAAGCAGTAACAAATGTATTTGCTTTTTTACTTGAATCATAATACCTTAGGAACTCTATGAGTCACCTTTTCCTAATAATGCAAAGTATGAATATGCATACATAATTAACAAAAGAAGGTTTCTCTTGAAATAAATTTGGGCATAGCGTTGGTCGTTACAAAAAAAGGGCCAAATAAATTAGAGATTTTTTAAAAAGATGCTAATGTATTAGATAACCACGATTAATAAAGCTTAAAGCCATATATTAATAGCCTACTGAGAAATAACTTCAGAATGAGAATGGCTGAGGAGTCTAGGATTTTTATTCCAAGGTAGCAAAGAAGTTGGGGGAAATTGGATTACAACCTAAAAGTAACCCATACCATTAAAAACCATAATTTTATACATATGTGATCTTTGACATTTTACAATATATTTTATTCAACTGTTTCTTTAATGTACAATGAAATCAGGGCAGGATGACTTCTCTATAAAGATAAAACGCAGTATAAAGTCAGTTAAAAATTCAGTCTTTGAAACTACTAGGGGATAGAGTTCAGTGTAGAAAATTTGTTGTCACAGTACAAAAAAATAATGCTGTGTATGTTTCATACAGATGTACAGTATAGTAGTTTTTATGTATACAATGAATTGATTTGTGCAGCTGTAATCAGTGCTGTTTTGTCTTGGCAGAATTACGTGTTCAAGTCAAAATTACTTCTAGGATGTATTATTTTAATATCCAAAAATACATACATGAAAAAAAGTATTTCCCCCAATGCAACGAGGGACATTCATAGTTTGATTGTGCTTCTTATCCAAGGTATAAAAGAGGAAACTTTAGTATAGACACCTGGAGAATCTTTGACTCCACACCCATACCCCCAGGAAGTCACACCATACACGACCCAGATGTTTTCTGGCCGTTCACACATTAATGGTCCACCACTGTCTCCCTGGCAGCTGTCTACCAGTTTTTGTGCATGGAGGCTACCAGCACAAAGCATTCTCCCTGTGAATTTTGCCTGATACCGTTCTTCACAAATTCTTCTAGGAATAAGGGGAATAGCGGCTTGCTGTAACGTTCGTGAGTAGGCTCTACCTGATGGGAAAATACGGGAATTAAAATCTTGAATGTCAAGCAAATGCTTATTCTTAAATATTTTTGTTTTACCAAACTAGTGACATATTAATAAACCAGATCATGCATCAGGTCATTCAGTAAGGTCTTTGTTTATAGGAAATTGTAACACATAGTATTACACAATAAATCCTGCAAAAGTAAATCAGTATTTACTGAACTTTTAAGAATGGCTTGAACAGCATTTTAAAAGATGGAATTTTTGTGGTATTATTTCCTTCCTACAGCGACAGAAATTAACTTCATAGGAAATCTGTACTTTCATAATCTTCTCATACTCAAACTTAGCTTGCCCTTTTAGCCAGTATAAAGTATCTTCACAACTTGGGAAATATGTCCAACAGCATTTTTTTTATCTAGGTTTATGTAAGTCAATTCTGATTCAGTTTGAATTGGAATTCTGAGATTCAGGGAGGGGCTGACTTGATTCAAGTCTGTGATTCAGGATTCAATGGAAATAGTTTCAAATGGTAATTTGAAAAATACATGCACAGGCTACAAAGAATAAGTCTTAAAATGCCTGTTAGTGTTTCACTTTGGGGCAGAATAGGATGAAGACAGCAGGGGTGGTAGAGTAAATTAGGTAATTTTAACCTAGCTGAGTTTCATTTGGATGACTTTGACCATACAGTTAATCCTTGATTAACAACAGTAACTGGGACTGTAATTTCCATCACTAAGCAATGCGGTCGTAAAGCACAATGTCACATGAATGCATTGCTTAGTGACAGAAATCCCAGCAGTCCCAGTTGCCGTCGTTAACCGAATCCCACCTGGTCGTTAGGCGAGGACATACCCCAATCCGAGGCATTCCCAGCTTGGTCCCTTCCAGCCCTGAACCTCAGTAAGATAAGGGGCTGCCACCTCTTCAAGTCACTCCACCCACTTATCTCCCCCCATCTCTGCCCTTTTGGCCGCCCTGCACTCTGCCTCCCCTAGCTGGCTGCTGTCTTCTTTCTATTGCTGATGAGGCATGCCTGACCTGGCCCTTCATTAGGCAGCTGCTGGCCAGGCCAGGCCTTCTTCCCAAGGCTGTGTGTGGCCTTTTCACGAGACTTTCAAATTGGACAAGGGCCTTGTGCAGCCTCAGGAAGAAGGACCAGCCGGCAGCTGCCTCATGAAGGGCCAGGCGAGGCACACCTTGTCAGCAGTGGGAGGAAGCAGACGGCGAAGTTCAGCTGGGGGTGGCAGGGCCAGTGGAGGCAGCAGAGTGCAGGACAGCCAAAAGGGCAAAATTGAGGGTGGAGATAAGCAGATGGGAGTTGAAGTGCTCCTGTGGTTGTAAATGTGGGCAGGCTGCCAGGTGCCCAAATTTTGATCACGTGACCATGGGGCCATTGCAGTGTCCGTAACTTGGGGGACCTGGCATAAATACCATTCATTCAGCACTGCTGTAACTTCAAACGGTCACTGAATGAATTGTTGTTAAGCAAGGACTACCTGTAATAAATTTTTAGCTTACCCCCTAGAATTCTTTGAGATAGCAACATTGAAGAAATGGCAGCAGAACAATTTCAAAATAGTTTAGCAAAAACCCCATGAAGACATTGGGTGAAGCAGTTCAGAAGTGTTGCCCTCCATTTTAACTTTTCAAAAACTATATAATTTTTTTCTTATGCCTTGCTGCCTAAAGTTTTTTCAGGTTCCAGGAGGGCTGGTACAAAGTTTGATCCCCTCCTAGGAAGGATTTCATAGCTGGCTTTAGTAAGGGGCTAGCAGGGCCTCAACTAGGGTCTGTGTCACCCGGGGCAAACATGGATTCCGTGCCCATTTTGACGCCCCCCCAGCACTCATTTTGGTGCCCCACCAGCACAGTGCCTGGGCACATGCCCCGGTTACCCCCCCCTAGTTGTGGCCCTGGGGGCTAGGATAGGTAGGGCACATTGATAAAACTTTAATTTAGCAGAACAACCGCTGACTTGCCCTTGCTGCCTCAAATCACCTTTTTCCAGGGTGCCAGAAAGGTAATAAATATAATGTACTTAGCATACCAGTACATCACCTAGTGCACTGAGCAACTAAAAGAGAAAAACAACAACACATAAATACATACAATCTTACCTGTATCACCCCAGCCAGAGATGTAACAATTAGCAGCTTTCTGTGGCCTCTCCCGCCTGAATGGCAAACAGGCAGGTAAAACATGAGTGCTAAAGTGAGTACACTGTTCTTGAGGTCCTTGCAACCTCACTAGTGCAATGTCATAGTCACTGCTATCAGGCCTATATTCTCTGTGTTGCACAATTTCTTGTACTCCAATTTCTTCTTCATACTCCTCAGGTACCAATGTGTGGTAGTCTCCAATGCGTACCACATAGTTTCGAGTATTGTTGCCATACCTAAAAGAAGACAAGGAAGAAAGAATAATTGAAGTAGGATTGTGCTTTTATTGTAACGCTGATGATGAAAGAACACTGGAAAAGGCTTTATAAATCTAGTTTTAGATTTCCAGTTCAGTAACAATTCAGGAACTCAATAAAATACAGCGGTGCTTAGAAGTGTATGAATCCTGTAATGTAAAAAACAGTTTGTGAATCCTGTAGACATGTGATGTCTAAGGAACTAAAAGCCTCTCTTGCACTGGCGAATGTCAGTGTTTATGAGACCACTATCAGGAGAAGACTGAACAACAGTGGTGTGCATGGCAGGGTTGCAAGGAGAAACTCACTACTCTCCAAAAAGAACATGGCTGCCCCTCTACAGTTTGCAAAGGACCATGTGGATAGACTAGAAGGCTATTGGAAGAATGTTCTGTGGTTGGATAAGTCCAAAACAACTTTTTGGATTGAATGAAAAAGGTTATGTTTGGTGAAGGCAAGCACTGCATTCCAGCATAAGAACCTTATCCCATCCCATGGTGGTGGCAGTATCATGGTTTCGGCCTGCTTTACCACCTTGGACCAGGACAGTTGCCATCACTGATGGAACTATGAATTCTGAATTGTACCAACAAATTCTATTGCCTCGTGTGGTGCAGAGTGGTAGGTGGTAGCATTGCAACCGAAAACTCTCCCCACGACCCGAGTTCAATCCCAGCGGAAGCAAATTCTACAGGAAAATGTCTAGATATCTGTTCAGAACTGAAGCTCAAGAGAAAGTGGGTCATGCAGCAAGGCAATGACCCAAAAACACACAAGTTGTATGACCAAAGAATGGTTGAATCAGAAGTAAGTTAATGTTTTGGAATGGCCAAGTCAAAGTCCTGATCTTATTCTATAGAAATCTTGTAGAAGACCCTGAAGCAGGAAGTTCATGTGAGGAAGCCCACCAACATCCCTGAGTTGAAGCAATATGTTCACTGGCTTTAGTTTCATTGTCATTTAACTTATCCTGTGTATAAACTTTTCTGTGGGATCAACATTTTATTATTAAGACATGGTGTTTTCTTCCATCCCCAGATTGTTCTGTGCCTCTTTGTGCACAGAGACAGAGACTCTTCCATTCTCCACATCCACGTAAGATATTAACACTGGAAGATAAGCTACTGGGAGAAACTCTAGACAAATCTTAAAGGCTTTACCTTATGCTCCATAAACTATCTAACCCTTTATAGATCAGTTTGAAGGACATTAGTTCAAAATTGCCTTTTCACAGCCCTGTAGGTTTCAGCAAGTATTTTCTGCTGTCATGGTTAAGCTTTTACAAAAGCAGTCAAGAAATGATTTCATGCCAATACCACAGGCAATAAGCTGTTAAGTACTAATGAAATACATTTTCCGGCAACATATCACTGGGAGTACTGCATTTCAGAGTGACTGTTAAAAAGAAATCAATAGAATATTTCAATTTCATTTGGTAATGTTACAAACCAATAATAACTTGACATTACTGGAAAGACCTAGTCGGTTTCTGGCATTATTTACTACTTTGTTTTTATGTTTTTAAAAGGACCAATGTCTGATTTTTCATAATAAGAAATAAGTAAAGGGCTATATTAACTACCAGGCCAATTGAGCTTCATTAGCAGATGATGCAAGGAATAACATCTATTGTTCACCCTTTGAATAGCAAATTAATCCAACCTACTCTGGATTCTGGTTAATATTCCCCATCTTCATCTACAATGGCTAATGGCTGCCTTAGAATATAATCCTCCCTTGGAATAGGACTGGTTATCTCATTTTTAATTGGGAGAAAAAATAACACAGCAAGTTTCATTCAGAAAGGAGAACATATTGCAACAACAGACACTTGTTCTGTGTGTTGATGTATGTGTGAAAGAATGAATTAAATGTTGGCAGAATGAACTTCATCCTCAATCATCCTTAATTTATCAGAGAATTTTGTTCCACATCTTTTGGACTCCTCCAAGAATGTTTTTAAAAGGTTGGATATCAGAATTCTGATGCTGACAGTAAGAAATTTGAGTCTAGCTAGGACTCCTTTTTGGTTTCAAGTCATTGATATGTTATAACCTTGAGGAAAATAAGCAGTAAAAGATGTAAATGTGATCCTGAATTATATTCCCAAAGTATGGAATTTGACATTTTATGAAAAACTCTGGCTCTGCTGAGCCTTGTATTTCTCAAAGAGAATTATTTTATATATGTGTAAAGAAATTTACACTCCTATTAAAAGAGTGGATTCAAGATATGTATTAGTTAGAAATTTCTGGAATGTCATCTCATTATAAAAATGAGAATATGGAACAATATTTTATATGATCAAAATGTAATAATACGTTAGAGGATTTAACTAAATTTCTATTAATATTATATGGATATGTTTTATTTTCCCCCTTAATTTATTAAAATAAATTAATAATCACAATTGCATTTAATACTTTATTGTCTTATCACTGCTACATTCCTTTTCCTTTTTTTTTTTCTGCCTTCAAGTCAGTGTTGACTCCTAGCAATTGCCTGGACAAGCCCCTGCAGTTTTCTTGGCAAGATTTTGGAAGTGGTTTGCCATTGCCTCCTTCCTAGGGCTGAGATAGAGTGACTGGCCCAAGGTCACCCAGCTGGCTTTGTGTCTAAGGTGGGGCTGGAACTTGGTCTCCCAGTCTCTAGCCCAGTGCCTTAACCACTACACCAAACTGGGTCTCCTATCTGAAACCATTAATGGACAGCTAGGACCACTGAATGGAGCAGAGCTTAACACAGTGGAGAAGCTGCACACAGAAAAAGAATATGATCTTAAATAGCTTTAATAAGCAGGTCAGAGAAATACAGATTATTGATCTTACGCACTCAGCCCTCCCAAGCATAAAGAATCACACGCTTAGACAAAGTAGGTTTAAAAGTAAAAAGAGACTTATTGATTTTATTCTTGGTTCAATTACATCCATCTTCCGTGAAAAATGAAGATTCTTTGTTTCTTCTGTTCCCTAAACTTAATGAACTCTCAGTCCTCATTGCTGCCAAGAGCTGCATGTAAATAGGGGCAGAATCCTTCCCTAGGCCTATGCATGTGGCCAAGATGGAGGGAGAACAGCAAAAGCATGCTGCCTCCTCGGATGGTGGAAGGAGGAGGAAGAGAGAGAGAGAAAATGGGAGTGGCAACAAACAGCTTCCTCGTACATAGAGAATTGCATCATGGGATCAACTCATCTATATGCTAATGAGGCATGCTGATTTGTTAACATCTCCAACACTAACTTCATATTAGTAGGCAGGAAATAGGCAACGAAGTAATAGCACAATTCTTAGTTTGCTGTGAATTCAAACTGCTAGGTCAAGAAACTGGAAAGATAAAGGCTGCAGGGCTTGATATATATTCTTGTTTTACTCTGACACAAATTATTTATAGAACAGATATTTTTCCTGGAATGTAAAATATATACAGTGTGTGTGTCTATCTCCTGACATGGGAATAGACATGGGAATAGATAAGATGGTCTGGCCTTTTTTTTTTTCTTAAACATCTCCTCTTCAGGGGCCAAGATTTTATAATTAGAGTATATGGAACAGATATTTTCATAACACTTGGTCCACATTTCTTCATAAAGAATGCATCTTCCTATAAAATGATTATTTTACATATAGAGCTAGAGTATCACATGGGAAAAATCTCAAAAACTGACCATTTGTGCTAGACAACTACTCAATATGTATCATGATACAGTTATTTCTTTAGTATTTGTATACTATATGTAGAAAAGTGCCAGTCTATTTTTCTTTTGCAAACAATTCTTATATCCAACCAACTGATTAAATGGAAATATCATTTTGCAAGGTATCATCAATGGCTTGACTATATATATTCAGTTTTTGGACTACTTAAACCTATATATAGTAATAAAAGTGACTGTATATTGTATGCAGCATAGTATTCCTTCAGGTTCGGGAACTAGCAATGTAGCTTGGGCAAGCTTACTCTGGTGTTTTTCTCTTCCTGTTTGTTTATTGATTGATACTATACACTGACTGAGAGAGTTACAGATTTGTACATCATATGTTCATTCATTCCAGGCTAGGTGAGTGCACGTCCTCCTCCAAAAGTCACCCATCTGTTAATTCTGGGAGTTGTATACCCAGGACATCTGGCAAGTGCCTAGTTGGAGGAAAGCTGATTTATGTCTAAGCACAAACCTATTGATTTGCCTTTCTATTTCCATTCATTTTCATTTATTTAAGTAAGTCCAAGCTTTTCAGAATAATGACATTAATGAAGGCATTCAGACTGCAGAAGCAAAAGCAATTGAAAATATATATGAAATACTAATAAGTGGTATGTGTTTTAAAAATGCAACTGCTGTTTCTTTGAGCATGGTTTCAGGATAATGCCAGAATCGTCCATACATTTTACTATCTTTGTCTTTCTGCATGGATTTTCTGCACTGAGTATTATGCTAACATACTCTCCTGTGAATTTTGCAACAATACCTCTTAAAACAATGTGCTGCAGTAAGCACCCAGCAACTGCTGATAAGAGTGGCACCACACAGAAGTCTTCCATCACCATGGGATGATTTCATGCGCAAAGCTACTTGCCAGGGCCAGCCACCTCTAGACACAGAATATATATAATTAATATGAATGTTCCAATGTTCAAAAAGAAGCATATGTTTATGTATTTGTGTGTGCTTGTGCATGGAATAGTGTTGTGGTGCATCCCTCACCAAACAAGAGATAGAAACTTGTTCAGCCACTTTATTCTGAATTTATCTGAGTGTAGTTAGTTCTACACAATCATACTTATAAAAAAAAGCAAATGAGCATTTTAGTAAGTTAGGTTTGCAATTCTATGACCATTTTGAAAATAAGATCTATGGAAATAATGAGTGACAGGCATTCAGGCATATATGGGAACTCTTGCTAATTGTTATTCTTAATGTCTGACACATTCATTTAATTTGAAAAAGGTCCACATAGAAGTATACTGCTGCTTTTTTTCATCATCATTAATATAATAAATAAGAATAGATACTGATAACCATAGCTCTCATCATATTCAAAGTAAACCTTGCTAATTTTGGCTTCTTCTCCCTCCCCCCCTCCCTTTTTTTTAAGGTGTACTTCTGAAGGACTTGTATTTAAAAAAAAACCCAAAACACTAATGGAATTTTGCTCACACAACAGACAGCTTTCATATATGTTTGCCTCTGCAATTCTTCCATATCATCTAATGTTTCTCCAAAAAATGGGGGAACCTCTCCAGTCATGTATTAGAGAAACTGCAACCCAACAAACCACTGCAGAAACTAAAATAAGTCACTAACATACATAAGTGTTTCTTACAAATGTAAAAAGCTGGGTTTTTGGCAGCAATTATCTAATATGTCTAGTAATTTGGATTATTTATCTGGAAATGGTATGTACAAGCCAGGTGCATCTTCCATTAATGAATTAAATCTTTCTTTTGTATTTGATTGATTGATTATGCACCATCAAGTTGGTGTCAACCCACCACAGAGATTTTATCTAGGATCATCTGTCCCCAACCTAAACCTTCAGGTCTTCCAACAGGGCATCCATCACTGCTGTAATTTAGTCCATCTACCTTGCTGTTGGTTATCCTCTTTTTCTCTTTCCTTCCACATTTCACAGCATTGTAGACTTCTTAAGAGACCTACGTCTTCTCATATTATGTATTACTTATACGGGTAGTACTCGGGTTACGATGGCAACAGGGACAGGGATTGCCATTGCTAAAGCGATGAGGTCGTAAAGCATCATGTGACTGCATCGCTTAGCAACAACAGTCCTGGCAATCCCAGTTGCCATCGTAACCGCAAGACCTTTAACCGGCAAGCAGTGGGAGTCCCGGGTAAGTATAGGGGTGCCATGGGGGCATGCCATGGGCAGGCGCAGTGCAGGCTGTGTGCAAGTGAAGGGACTCTGGGGGAAGCAGGGTGTGGTGCTGCACAAGCAAAGGGAGGCCAAGGGAAAGGTTTTGTGATTTAAAATTGGTGTCTGTAATTTACCTTAAGGAGTTTTTTCCACCAATAATCCGCTTTTGGCGACGATGCAATATTCTTAAACCACAGACAGAAGCAAGAGAATCTGAATAGGACCCGAAGCAGAGAAGTTCAATTTTCTCACCAGTAAATAAAGAGAAGCACTTCAAATGACAAGGGAAGTCATCAATCCTCTCCTTAAAACACACACACATACACACACACACACACACTACAGTCTCCAATATTTCTTTACAATTTCCAGCAAAGAGAATTATTGAACTTTATATGCATATCACCTTTATTACTGGATGCTTTCTTGCTAAGATAGTCACAGATGACACCAGCATCTTCACTGTGACGACAGTTATGTTTGCCAATATCCTGTTTAATGCAATCAGTGAGGGATCTTTCACTTCCAGTACATTTCACATTATCCACATGAATAGGACCTTTTCCTTCCCCAAAATATGCCATAGTCCTTGCTCGTGATGAACCTCTTAAAAAAAAAGAGAATCAGTTGGGCAACTTTTAAAATAAAGCATATTAACAGCAACAAGAACAAGATATGGAACCCTTATATCACCTGAAACTATAAACATCAGTAATTTCCTTTAGCCATCTCTGCTAGGACTGGCCATCAGATGGGGAAAGGTTGGTTACAGCATTATTTTTCAAATTATTTTATTTAGCATATTAATACTTTTTATTTAGCATATCAATACATTTCAAAGGCTACAATTTGTGGTTTAGATTTATTTAGTAACCATATAATGCTTCTATGATGAATTTTTATCCCCAAATTGATTTAATACCAGAGAATAATGAGGTACTTTCTTTTGTTATTTGGATGATAAAACAAAGTTTTACTTAATAATTATTTTTAATAATTTTATGCTTCTTTAAAAAATCCAAGACTATCAAGATTCCTTCTTTAATACCAGCTTGAAAGCAGTGCCTGTATTTAAATATATTATTCCACAAACAGAAGTTTTTTGAACCGGCAAATGTTTCCATGAACAGAAACCAGTGTGTGGCAATTTTCACTGAAAACAATCATAGCCATTTTCATCTATCAGAAAGAAAGCAAAATATACCATTATATACCAACCCAAATAATACTCCAGAATTTATAGTACCTAACAAATACATCTCATCTATGCTCCTATGTCATGCGCTGCCTACCTCTGAATAACGTTCAGACACTGGGTTGCAAAGCAGGCTCTGGTTTATTTCAGGATAGGTACAACGTTGTTAGAAAAAGCTGAGAGTGACAGGAGCGCGCCGGTGCGGGGTTTAAATACCCCGCGCCGGTCAGCGCCCCCTCGCTCTCGGTCACGTCACCCCCCTTTGTCCCATGCGTTGCCCTGCCATTGGTTGAGGGTTTCTAGGATCGCCCATCCTCAGGTTTTCATTCTTCTGCTGATTGCTTTCAGCTGGGCGATCCCCGTGGTATTGCTGCTGATGGCTTGGGTGGCTCCGTGATCCGTTTATCTATTGTTTGTTAGCCGTTAGTCGTTGTGGGTTGATGGCTACTTAACTTGTACCCCTTCACCTATTTCCTTGTCATTGTCATGAGTGCCATTGCGCTGATTACTTTAGCTCAACGGCACTCATGACATACTGCCCCCTTTCCGAATAGTGTTCTCCCCCGGGTTTCCGGGTTTCCCCCATGGAGCTGTCAAAACGCCAGTTTTTTTTTTTTTTTTTTTTTTTTTTTTTTTTTTTTTCAAAGTTCCCGCCGGAGTAGTTGTCGCCCCTCCCTTTGCTCCTCCCTCTACCACGTGCCTTCCCAGGGTGTGTCCATGGTGCGCATGCTCGGGTTCTGACCTGGCGTGCGCATGCTCCAACCACACCCTGTTTGTTTGGCTCAGTTCGGCGAGGCGAGAGGCGTGGCTGGTCGGGTGCTGCTCAGCTCCAGGTAGGGCCCTTTTTTGCTTATTTGGAGTGCGTCGCCTTTGTTGTGTCTCCTGGGCGTTGCCCCCAGGTTGCCCTGTTGACTTGCTTGCCACTCCCCCGCGGCCAGGGGGCGGGGGGAGGGTGCTGGCGATCGTTTGTCACCACCCCGTGGGCCCGGGGCGGGGGGAGTGAGTCCCGGGGGGGGGAAGGTCCACCCAAGTCGCGGGCTTGGGGGGGGCCCCTTCCCTTGGGGCACGGGAGGCGGGGGGAGGCCTGCGGGGGGGGGGGTTGGTTTTGCTGACCTTGATTGCGGTTTGTCGGGGTATGCCCGGTGGAATGCTCTGGTCAGGTCAGGCGCTTTAACGTTGTGCGCCGCCACCCATTCCGGGTGGGGGAAGTGTTTCCACCTGACCAGATAGTGTAGGGTTCCTCGTTGCTTGCGTGAGTCGAGGATGTCCCTTATCTCGAAGTGGTGTTGCCCGTCGATCATAAGCGGTGCGGGCTGAGGCGTGCTTGGGTGCCATCGGGAGGTGGTTGCCGGTTTTAGGAGGCTGGTGTGGAACACCGGGTGGAGCCTCCGGAGGTTGTGTGGCAGGTCCAGGCGTATTGCTACCGGGTTCACTATTTGCGTGACTCGGAACGGCCCGATGTACTTAGGCCCCAGTTTTTTCGAGGGTTGGGTTGACTTTAGGAACTTGGTGGAGAGATAGGCCATGTCCCCCGCCTGGAACGTCGGTTGTTGGCGCCGGTGCTTGTCGGCCTGCTCTTTGTAAGCAGCCTGTGCCTCCTTCAGCGCCGCCGTGATTACTGGCCATGCTTCCGCGATCTTCCGTCCCCAGTCGCTGGCGTCCACCTGGGGTTCCGGGGGTTGAGGTAGCTCCGGTATGGGGACGAAGTCGCGCCCCGAGACTACTTCGAACGGGGTTTTTCCCGTGCTCGTGTGGACGGCGTTGTTGTATGCGACTTCGGCGAACGGGAGCAGTTCAGCCCAGTCGTCCTGGTGGTAGTTCGTATAGGATCGTATAAATTGCTCTAAGGTGGCATTAAGAACCTCAGTGGCTCCGTCCGTCTGCGGATGCCAAGCCGTAGACAGGGCCTGTTGGGTCCCCGTCAGCTTCAAGAAGGCCCGCCAGAATTTGGAGGTGAACTGTGTGCCCCTGTCGGTCACCACACGTGCGGGACATCCGTGTAGCCTGTACACGTGGATGAGGAAGAGTTTGGCTAGTTGTTGTGAGGATGGGACTGACGTGCAGGGGATGAAGTGGGCCTGCTTTGAGAAGTAGTCCTTCACCACCCAAATGGCCGTTTTCTTCTGGCTGGGTGGGAGGTCCACTATAAAATCCATAGAGATTTCCTCCCATGGGCGGGAGGGTTCTGCCACCCGTTGCAATAGCCCCGCGGGTTTGCCTGGTGCCCGTTTGGCCCGAGCGCACGTTGGGCAGGACGCCACGTAGGTTTTTACGTCTCGCCTGAGCGCGGGCCACCAGAATTGCCGCCGTGTTAGGTGTAGGGTCTTGAGGAACCCAAAGTGTCCCGCTTGCTTGGCGTCGTGTGACCTATGCAAGATCGCCTGGCGTTGCGAGTCCGGGACGTAGATTCTGCCTTCCCCCCATGCTAGGTCTTGCGCCATCGTTACCTTGTCGGGGTTTGCCAGGAACCAGGGGTCGGTTTTGAGGGCGGCGGCGAGGTCCGTGCGCATTCCCCCTGGTAGTTGCGGTTGCCTTCTTTCCGTCGCCGGTTGTCCCGCCGTCGGCTGCGCCGTAGCGTCGAGCTGCCTCCGTGCGCCGCTTCGGGTGGTCACGGCCATCCCCAGTTGCGAGGCGGATAGGACCGTCCCAATGGTGTCTGGGGCGGGCTCTTCGTCTTGGGGCAGCCGGGAGAGGGCGTCGGCCAGGAAGTTCTTCTTGCCCGGCATGAACTTCAACTGGAAATCAAAGCGGCTGAAGAATTGTGCCCATCGGACCTGTTTTGGGCTAAGGCGTCTAGGCGTTCGTAGGGCCTCGAGGTTCCGGTGGTCCGTCCAGACCTCGAATGGTTGGGTGGCTCCCTCGAGTAGGTGACGCCATGTTTCTAGTGCCGATTTCACCGCAAAGGCTTCTTTCTCCCAGACGTGCCATCGCCTCTCTGTCTCGGAGAACTTCCTTGACAGGTAGGCGCATGGTTTCAGGAGCCCCGTGGAGTCTTTTTGTAGGAGGATGGCTCCCAGGGAGAAGTCTGAGGCGTCGGCTTGGACCACGAACGGCCGTTCTGGGTCCGGGTGCGCGAGGATTGGCTCCGTCGTGAACAGCGCTTTCAGCTTGTCGAATGCGGTCTGGCACGCGGGAGTCCAATTCAGCACTGTGCCTGGGTTCTTGGCGCGTCTGGTGTCCCCCACCCCTTTGGTTTTGAGGAGGTCCGTTAAGGGTAGGGCTATCTCAGCGAACCCCCGGGCGAAGGACCTGTAGAAATTCGCGAATCCCAGGAAGCTCTGTAGTTGCCGTCTGTTGCGGGGCCGCTCCCAGTTTAGTACCGCTTCGACTTTTGCGGGGTCCATCTCGATGCCGTCCCCGGAGATTCGATACCCCAAATAGTCTAGGCGGTCTTTGTGAAACTCGCACTTTGTGGGCTTTGCATAGAGCTGCGCCCTTCTGAGCTTGTCGAGGACTTGCCTGACTAAGGTTACGTGTTCCTCGTATGTTTTTGTGTAAATAAGGACGTCGTCGATGTAGACCAGGACCCCTTTAAACAGATGTTCATGCAGTACCTCATTGATGAGCTGCATGAACACCCCAGGGGCCCCCGCGAGTCCGAAGGGCAGTACCTTGTACTGGAAAGCGCCTAGGGGGCAGTTGAACGCCGTCTTCCATTCGTCCCCCTCCCTGATTCGGATGCGATAGTACGCCTCGCGCAGGTCCAATTTGGAAAAGACTTTGCCCGTGGACAGGTGGGCGAGCATGTCCTTCACCAGGGGTAAGGGGTATTTGTTGGACAGGGAAGCCGCGTTTAGGCCCCGGTAGTCGGTACAGAGCCGTAGGGTCCCGTCTTTCTTCTCCCGGAATAGGACGGGGGCTCCGACCGGTGAGCATGCTGGCTCTATAAATCCCCTGTCTAGGTTTTTATCGATGAACTCCCGGAGGGTTGCCATCTCCTTCGGGGTCATCGAATAGATCTTTGGTCTAGGTAGGGGGACGTCGGGCAGTAGGTCGATTCGGCAATCCGTCTTGCGGTGGGGGGGTAGTTGGTCTGCCTCAGCTTCTCCGAAGACCTCGGAGAAGTCGGCGTATTGTTCCGGTAGGTCTGCAGTGGTAGCGGCGTTGTCTTGTGTGGTCGCCTCCGCTCGTCCTACCGTGGGGTTGCTTTTGCCAGCTGGTACTGGTGCTCGATACTCGCCGTCGCCGAATGTGAAGGTGCGGGTCGCCCAGTTGATCCGCGGGTTGTTTTTCGCGAGCCATGGCATCCCCAGGACTGCAATGGGCCGTCCGATGGGCGTGACTACGAACGATGTGCGCTCGGTGTGAGTGCCCATTTGCAGGGTGACCGGCTCGGTTTGTAGCGTGGCTGGTTTCCCCCCCGCTGTGGAGCCGTCCAGCTGGTGGAATGCCAGCGGCGTGGGGAGGGGGAAGCAGCGGAGTTCGAGTTTGGCGACTAGGTCGGGGTGGATAAGGTTTTTTGAGCACCCCGAGTCCACTAGTGCCGCGGCCGTGGTGGCTCCGTTGCCGGCAGAGAGTTGAATTGCTGCCAATATTACGGAGCTTTTGTCGTTTCGTTGAGGTGGTTCGCGTTGCTGTCCCGCCGCCTGCCTCGCCACGCGTTTCAGGGCAAGCGGGGAGCATTTCCCGCCGGCTGGTCGGGGTCGGTATTGTCCTCTTCTCCCCAGTAAGCGTCCCAGCCCTCTTCCGGTGTCGCTGTGGCCACGGTCATTCGGCGGTGAGGGGGCGGCCCCGGGTTGGGTGGTTTGGGGCTAATTTTCGGGGCGGGCTTGGGCGCGCTGGTCGGCGGTCGGTTGGCGAAGCAGTCCGCCGTCTTGTGCCCTAATTTGCCACACCTCCCGCAGGGCTCCCGGTTGAACTTCTTTTTAGGGTATATGGGGCCGGCCATCCCCCCGTGTGGTGCGGGTACCTTTTTCCCGACGTAGTTTGTGTCTTCCGTGGTTGTCATAAGGAAGGTGCGGTGCGCGTGTTCGGCTTTCCCCGCGAGGTGGATCCACCCGTGTAACGTTTCTGGGTCGTCGCGGTAGAGGGCCCATTGGAGAACGTCGCGGTTGAGCCCCTTTTTGAAGATTTCCAGCAGGGTGGTCTCAGACCAGTCGCAGACCTTTCCCGCGAGGGCTTTGAACTCCAGGGCGTAGTCAGGGACCGTGCGTGCGCCCTGTTTAAGTCTCTGGAGTGCGCTTTTCGCCCGTACTTTGGCTAGGGGGTCTTCGAAATAGTTTTTCATCTCGTTGATGAAAGCAGGGAAGGTGGCGAGGGCGGGGGAGCTGGACTCGTACAGTTGGACGTACCAGTCCGCCGCCCTGTCTTGGAGTTTGATTGCCACGGCGCCGATCTTGTCGGCCTCGGAGTCATAGGAGTGTCCGTGCCTCCCCATGAACTCCCTAGCGTTGGTGACGAAAAACGAGAGTTTTGAGGGGGTCCCATCGAAGAAGATGGGGAAGTCCTTTGGGGCCCGGGCGTTTTGCGCGGCCCCGCCTCTCGCTTCCCGGGATGTGGTGTCGGCCGCCTGTGCCGTCTGCTGGCTTTCCGCTGGCTCGTGTGGGTTCGGTGCTTCGCTCGGGGTGTGGGCTTGTGCGGGGACGTCATTGGGTGGCGCGGGGGGCATAAGCGCCTGGAGCATGGTCCGGAGTTCCGTCAGCTGAGCCCGCATGGCCGCGAGTTCAGCTCGTGCCTCCTCGTCCACAGCCCGCACCGCCGCTGGGGCCGGTTCCGTTGGCGCGTCCTCGGGGGGGGGGGGTTCATCGTCCCTCCGCCGCGGGTCCGCTTCCTCCTCCGTCTGATGGGTGTCTCCGTCGTCCTCCTCCGTGTCGAGCACCGTGGGGCTGTCGCTCCACGCCCGTTGCTGGGGTGCGATGTGGGGCGCGGGGTCCTCCGCTGGTTTCGGAAGTCGTGCTGCTCCCTCCCGCGGTCGGGTTGCCTCCGTCGCCATCTCCCCTTGGGGTTGGAGCTGAGGCTCGGGTCGGGTGGGGCGGGCGTCCATGGCTCCGGGAGTCCGCGGTGCCTCTGGCCTCGGTCGGTCCTCCTCTGTCTCTTGCCGCGCGGCTCGCCCTCCTTGCCCGCGCCGTTCCGGCCTCATCTTGCTGGTCTTCTCGCCGTCTACTCCTCCCGCGGCTCGTTGTCGTCCGGTGGGGCTCGGCGAGGCTGAGTTTATGACTCTCAGCTTTATGTCATGCGCTGCCTACCTCTGAATAACGTTCAGACACTGGGTTGCAAAGCAGGCTCTGGTTTATTTCAGGATAGGTACAACGTTGTTAGAAAAAGCTGAGAGTGACAGGAGCGCGCCGGTGCGGGGTTTAAATACCCCGCGCCGGTCAGCGCCCCCTCGCTCTCGGTCACGTCACCCCCCTTTGTCCCATGCGTTGCCCTGCCATTGGTTGAGGGTTTCTAGGATCGCCCATCCTCAGGTTTTCATTCTTCTGCTGATTGCTTTCAGCTGGGCGATCCCCGTGGTATTGCTGCTGATGGCTTGGGTGGCTCCGTGATCCGTTTATCTATTGTTTGTTAGCCGTTAGTCGTTGTGGGTTGATGGCTACTTAACTTGTACCCCTTCACCTATTTCCTTGTCATTGTCATGAGTGCCATTGCGCTGATTACTTTAGCTCAACGGCACTCATGACATCCTATCAATAGACTGAGTTTGAACTGCACACCTCATGGCTGTAACATCTACCAATTTGGGGATTTTCTTATTTCCATCTCATGCTCTCTTATGGTAGCATCTTACCTGCTGAAGAGTTCAGGAAAAGTCAAAGTTCATCCATTGTTTTTAGTGGTCCTCATAAAAGTATTATCTTACTCTGAATTTTCATCAGTTTTAAATCCCTGCTGCTAAGTATGTTACCCCCTCTAACATCTCCATGTGCAAGAGTAGAACAGGTTCTTCCAGAGTAGTATCAGAAATAATATGACAAGCAACAGCAAGAAGAGGGCATTTGCAAAAATTGCCTCTTTCTCCTATTCATACTACCCTCATTGGATCAAAGAGCTTTTGATCAAGAAAAGGATACATGCCTAATTAATATATGTACTGTAGCTACTTTATCTTGCAAGGAATAGTAGTTTAAGTTGTCTGTAGTATTGAAAAAAAATAGTTATCAATTTACCTGCTATAAATAAGAACTAGGCTATAATAATCTGATAATGCGGTATGCTTTATCAACACTATGTTGGTCGTTTGGCCATATCTGGTAATATCAAGTCAATAATAGTAGTTGTAAATGAAAAGTATGTGGCATAACTGGAAAGATAACATAGCTTACTTTTATCACTAGTTTCTCAGCTATCATTATGAAATAATATTACTGTATATTCATCTATCTTTTAAAAACTTAGCAAATCTCATGGGACAGGTTGGTTTGTTTGCCAATTTTATTATTTTTTAACACTATTAAACACTGTTTATCAACCACTATTTGAAATAATAAATACCACACACTGAAATTTGTTTAACTATTATAATGTACTGCCTGATTTTCAGCCAGGCATCACATAGTACAACTTTGAGTTATAGAAACAGGGTTTTTAAAAAATGTTTTTACTGTCTTTGGCTATTTTTGATTGGTTATAAAAGTTAAACACATAGAGAAAACTGTAGCATAACTTTAGTATTCTTTTAAGTTATCCAAATTCTGTAAGTGGAAAAAATGCACAATATTATGGAGACTGTGGCAGAATGCTGGAAAGCGTTTGGCCCGAGAGATCAGAAAAATCACACACACCAGACATTTCTATAAAAATAAATGTATTTACAGAAAGCACAAAAACATATTTTACAAGCTGTGCATTCACACGTGTTCTCAGAGAGCACTGGGAAGAGAGGCTGTGTAGAAAGAAGGAAACTGAAACTAAAACAAGTCCAGGCAAGGTTCCTCCCCCAGGCAATGTAGCTTTTAACATCCAAATTGAGGACAATTAAGTTCGACCACTTCACCCTGCCGATACTTAAGGAAGTACTCAATTACCATAGTAACCTAGTGGCTTGGTCCGAGCAAAAACAAAGAAATGCCAACAGAGACTTCCTAAAGTTAGTACATAAATAAAAAGTCCCAATGTCCTATCTAGTATTAGAGAGGTTTACCAGTTCAGTGCTAGATAGTACAGAAGAAATCTCTTTTAATCTCAAATTATTCAGTAAATAATATTCTGTTTTTGAAAAGTCACAAAAGAATGCCTTGTCCCTTTGTAAGGTAAATATCACTTTCCTTAGTATGATGGCCAAATTATTAACTAAGTGTTATACAAGATAAAACCTCATCTTCATTCTGCTCCCTGAAGCCAAAAACACATGCATAAGAACTTTTGTTCAGGTAAGAAGTTTGCATCATATTTTCATTAAAGTATCACTGACCTGGTTGTGTTTGAGTCACATATGGCATGTTTCCATCCATGGCACTAAATACACTTTAAAAGTTGCAGTGAGTCTAACATATGGGGCATTCAGGAAACAGAAATATTATTTAAGAATAACAGGGATATTTAACAAACTCTAACACGGAAAATGAGACCTAGGAAAAATCAGAAAACAAAACCTAGCCAATGCCAACTTCTTATATCCTTATTGCTATTATTCATTGCAAGTGTTACTGAACTGTTCTACTGGTTTACTAAGAATCCATTGGTTACTGGGAGACATCTTTGATATGAAACACTTGACTTCAGATCTGCTTTTTTCTGTCTTGCCATACACAGTATATTTATGATACTGTGCTTTCATAAATCTGAATTATTGAAAAGTACCTATTTTAGAATGAGTAGCAGAAATTAGTTGATTCCAAGACTCTCTCAAAGCTTGCCTTTTCTTTGCTTGTACTGTAATAACAGTTTATATTCCTCTTGAAGAACAGCAGATCCTGAGTAGAAGGAGAGGATTATTTTTATATTCCTTGAAGCAGGAAAACAGTTGTTTCTTGGCTGCATGACATTCACTATCATACAAAGATTGGTGAAAAGGGCGCTGATTCTGGTTAACACCAGATGGACTGGTGGAAGAAATTTACTAGTTGAGTATAAGATGGCAAAATTTGATCAGGAGATCTGTCATCCAGAATAGCTGTACATAGTTGAAGTGCTATTTCAACATGCTAGTTGTCATGTTCACCGTTCCAATGTTACCGTTACATCGTAACGTTTCGCATGTCATTTGGCTGATGTGTGTTTTGTCTGGGAGGGGATGAGGATTCCATCTCGTGGGATTGTTATATGTTAACAGCTGGATTGGAATGTGTTTGGGTTATCTCCTGTGTTCAAGGTTCCTTTCCCAGGACATCAGCAGAAACAGTTACCAGCACCTGGGGGGGGGGGGGGGTTGCAATGGCAGGGCGAGGAGAGGGATTATGTTTGAGCCGGGGATTTTAGTTTGTATTTGGTGCGCTTTTGCTCATTCTCAGCTTTTTCTGTATTTGCATACTATTCTTTAATAAATCAGATATCATTAAGTTCCTGCTTGTGAGTCTGAATCTATTAAGTTAGGCAATCCTTACATAAAGCTGAGAATCTTAAAAAATTTTATGTTAGCCCCTTTCCAGATTTATTTTGTGAGGGAGAAGTGCTAGCGATGAGCAAACCAAATCCCCAAACCACGGAAAGCGAGGAATCGAGCGAGGGGGAACCCGACTCCACGGTGAGAAGAACAGAGAGGGTCCCTACTCAGGAGCTCTCAGAAATTCAGGAGGTGTCAAACTCCAGCCTGGGAGAAGAGGAGGCTGGAGGTAAAAGAGCCCCTGAATCGACCGGCGAGTCGCCAGGCAAACTGGTCACCTGGGATGAATCACAGGGACCCCTACCAGGGATGTCCAAAATGTCTTGGAAACAGTGGTACCCGAGTTCCCCAACTGTGGTGAGGCAGGAGGGAAAGGAGGATTCCCAAACCCCTGACCGTATAAGACTGGTGGAGGCCAAATTGGAGTCACTAGAATTTCTGTTTCAGAAAATGTCAAGGGACTGGGGTCCCTGGGAGAGGAGGAGAGAGGAGTCTAGTAATAGGCATTCATCTCCTTCTTTGCCCCCACTTTCTTTGGAGGAAAGGAGTAGGACCCGGCGCAGAGAGGAGGCAAGGGCGCCGAGAGTGAGAATTTCAAGGTCCCCCCCTTGAGAGTGGAGATCCCTGGGAGCAAAAAGAAAGTCAGATCGCCCAGCTGTGGCGAAGGGACTGCCTGGAGTGGGGGTTAAGGACTTTACAGTCAAATTTGATGGAGATTCAACTAAGCTATCGTTCTTCCTTACTAATGCAAGGAGTTATATGGATGAATGGGAACCGTTTTTTCATTCAGAAAGAGCCAAGATTAATGCCATTGCCACTAAGCTCAAGGGGCGGGCTGCTGATTGGTATGTGCAGTTATGTCAAACGGATGCCCCTGAGTTGGAGGAGTTTGAAGAATTCCTGTGGGCGTTGAAGCTACACTTTGAAGACCGGTTAGCTAAAGAAAGGGCAAAACAGGTGCTGAGGGAGCTTAGCCAGGGGCCATGATCGGTGGCAGACTATGCTCTGGAATTTAAGGCTCTGGCTGGGAAGGTTGAGGATTGGTCCCAATCTACCTTAATAGAACTTTTTAAGGATGGTCTGAACACGGAGGTCCTGAGGTGGTCGCTTGGTAGGGATGACCCAGATACCCTGTATGAATGGATACAGTTGGCAGGGAAGGCTGAGCATGCCCATGAAACCTTCGCTCACAGGAAGGGGATGAGATATTCCAGGCTCAGCAAGGGTTCCCGCCCTGCGGCGCCTACTGGAAAGTCCAGTCAACGTGCCTGGGAGGAGGAGAAGGAACGCCGCTATGTGAAAGGGCAGTGGAAAGGAAGGGCATCAAGCGGCGGTGTGCCCGAAGGGCAAGACCGATGATCGTTTGGGAAAGCCGACAGGGAAATCTCACTCCCTATTCAGGAAAATGAAGACAGCCAGGGCTGAAACTGAAGTGGAGGAGGTTCCTTACTTCGGGGGCGAGGGGGAGCCTGAGCTACACCAGCCGGCAGGAAACACCAGCCACCTGCTCTAAGGAGCGCCTGTGGGCAGGTGGTGGAGGATGGGCGTGAACATGTTTCGGTGAGTGCCAACTATCCCACACTGAACATGAAAGTGAAGTTAGGCTCCCGCACAAGAACCGTTGAAGTTTGGGCATTGATTGATTCGGGGTGTTCGCGGTGCTTGATGCACCCTGACGTGGTGGCTGCTTTGGAGTTGCCCAGCTTTCCACTGCAACGTCCCATGATTTTCACCCAGCTGGATGGTTCTACGGCGGGGGGGAAACCAGTAACCCACTACACGGGCATGGTGGCGTTGCAAATGGGCAGCCACCGTGAGGGGCTGCCGTTTGTGGTGGTACCTGTGGGGCATCCTTTAGTCATTCTGGGGATTCCTTGGTTGGTCCAGCAAAACCCCTACATAAATTGGGTACACAGGACTTTGACTTTTGGGGATGGTTTCTATCAAGCCCCTGGGGAGGATGACGCTCCGGAGGCTGCAGTGGGGAGGGCGGCGACAGCAACCCCGCATTTCGCTGTCACCCCACTGGAGGGCTTGCCGGAGCAATACCAGAGCTTTGCGGATGTGTTTGGTGAGAAAGAAGCGGACCAACTCCCACCCCATCAAAAAACTGACTGTGCGATAGAGTTGGTCCCTGACGCTCAACTGCCCAAACCAAAGATTTATGCCATGACTCAAAAGGAACTGGCGGCGTTGAGGGAGTTTGTGGACAAAAACTTGGCCAGGGGCTTTATTGAACCAGCAAACTCGCCAGTGGGAGCCCCCATCTTGTTTCGAGTGAAGAAGGATGGGACATTGAGACTTTGTACAGATTACCGTGGATTAAATGCGGTCTCGATATTGAACAAATATCCTCTGCCATTAATAAAAGACATGTTAGCACATCTGGCTAAGGGGAAAATCTTCTCTAAGCTGGATTTGCGGGAAGCCTATTTCCGCATCTGCATACGGGAGGGGGATGAATGGAAGACTGCTTTCAATTGTCCACTGGGTTGTTTTCAGTATAAAGTTTTGCCTTTTGGGTTGGCGGGGGCACTAGGGGTGTTCATGCAATTGATCAATGAAGTGTTACATGAACATTTGTTCAAGGGGGTACTGGTCTATTTGGATGATATTTTGATTTATACTGAAACGGAAGAGGAACATGAGCGCTTGGTGAAACAGGTGCTTAGCAAATTGCAAAAGGCTGAGCTCTATGCTAAGCTTTCTAAGTGTGAATTTCATCAGACTCACCTTGACTACCTGGGGTACAGGATCTCTGACAAGGGCATTGAGATGGATCCTGTGAAGATTCAAGCCATTTTGGGGTGGGAGCGCCCGCGCACCTGCAGGCAGCTCCAAAGTTTTCTGGGATTATCCAACTATTACCGCCAATTCATCCAGGGGTTCGCAGAAATTGCGTTGCCTCTCACTGACTTGTTACGTACAAAGGGGTTGGGGGACATACGCAAGGTAAAGAACCCGGGGGCATTGCTCAATTGGACACCTGACTGCCAGTTGGCTTTCAACAAACTCAAAAGCCTATTCACTGCTGAACCCATTCTTCAGCACCCTGATCCCAATAAACCCTTTGTGGTTCAAGTGGATGCTTCCAATTTCTCAATTGGAGCGCTCTTACTGCAAGCGGATGCTGACAACCACCTGAAGCCGTGTGCGTATCTGTCCCGGAAATTTTCCGAGACAGAAAGGCGGTGGCATGTTTGGGAGAAAGAAGCTTTTGCAGTCAAGGCTGCTTTGGAGGCATGGTGCCACCTCTTAGAGGGGGCTAAATGTCCTTTTGAAGTTTGGACTTACCATAAAAATTTGGAAGCACTCAGCACGCCCTGTAAGCTCAGTCCTAAGCAGATCCGCTGGGCTCAATTTTTCAGTCGCTTTGACTTTAAGTTGAAATTCATTCCGGGCAAGAAAACTTCCTAGCTGATGCACTTTCCTGCCTGCCCCAGGATTTGGTCCAGGCACCTGACGTTGTGGGTACAGTGTGGACAGAACCCCAATTGGGTTTGCAAGCTGTCACACGCAGTCTAACTCGTGCGCAGCTGCCCCCAGCTTCAGTTTCACCAGCTGGGGGAAGGACACCAATTCCCTCGCAATTGCAACAACAGTTTCTGCTAGAGGTGAAATCTGATACTTGGTTGCAAGCGAATAGAGACAATGTTACATTTGACAGAGGCTTAGCTTGGAAGCAAAACCGCCTCTATGTCCCTGACAGTTTGCGAAGGGAAATTTTGATTAGGTCTCATGATGATAAAGTGGCTGGTCATTTTGGGTTTGTCAAAACCTTGCATCTGGTACGCCGCCAATTTTGGTGGCCCACATTGAGACGTGATGTAAAAAGTTATGTTGCTTCTTGTCCTGTCTGTGCCATGTCAAAACGGAAGGGGGGTAAACCGCAGGGGCTGCTGCAGCTGGTGGCCAGCCCCTCCTGTCCCTGGGAGGAGGTCTCTATGGACTTCATTGTGGATTTGCCTCCTAGTCAGAAAAAGACTGTGATTTGGGTGGTAAAGGACTACTTTTCCAAGTAAGCCCATTTCATTCCATGTGCTTCTATTCCGTCTGCTCAGCAATTGGCCCACCTTTTTCTAATCCACATCTACCGGATTCACGGTAGCCCCTCCCGCTTGATCACGGACCATGGGACACAGTTCACTTCCCAATTTTGGAAGGCATTTTTGAAGCTGGTGGGCACCAAGCAGGCGTTGTCCACTGCCGCATCCGGAGACTGACGGATCTATGGAGGTTCTTAATTCAACCCTGGAGCAATTTTTGAGGGCATTTGTCAACTATCAGCAGGATGATTGGGTTGATCTGCTACCTTTTGCTGAGGTGGCTTATAACAACGCTGTCCATCAGAGCACGGGGCACACCCCTTTCCATATTGTTTTTGGGTGGGATTTTGTTCCCATTCCTGAGTTGCCTCAACCCCCCGCGCAGCCCTGCTCTGCTTCTGATTGGGCTGCTTAACTGGCTGATTCATGGCCAGTGATTCAGCAGGCGTTGGCTGATGCCCAATCTGTCTATAAACTGCACGCTGATAAGCGACAAGCCCTTCAACCTGATTTTAAAGTTGGTGATAAGGTCTACCTCTCCACCAAGTTCATTAAGTCACCTCAGCCCTCCAAGAAGTTGGCTCCTAAGTTTGTTGGTCCTTTTCCCATTGTGGGAGTTGTGAACCCTGTCACGTTTAAACTGGATTTGCCGCACAATCTGAAATGTTTACATCCTGTTTTTCATTGCAGCTTGCTCAAACCTGTCAACCACTCCGATCATTGGCATCCACAACCCCCACCTCCTGCTCCGATCATGATTGACGGACAGCAACATTTTGAGGTGAAGGAGGTCCTGGATTCTCGCAGACTTCGTGGCACCCTGCAGTACCTCATTCGGTGGAAACACTTTCCCCACCCTGAGTGGGTGGCTGCCCGCGATGTTCAATGGAACTCTGTTCTAGTTCGACACTTTCATCTCGCTTATCCTCTGAAACCTGCTCCTTAGTGTTCTTGGGGGGGCGGTATGTCATGTTCACCATTCCAATGTTACCGTTACATCGTAACGTTTCGCATGTCATTTGGCTGATGCGTGTTTTGTCTGGGAGGGGATGAGGATTCCATCTCGTGGGATTGTTATATGTTAGCAGCTGGATTGGAATGTGTTTGGGTTATCTCCTGTGTTCAAGGTTCCTTTCCCAGGACATCAGCAGAAACGGTTACCAGCACCTGGGGGGGGGGGGAGTTTGCAATGGCAGGGCAAGGGGAGGGATTATGTTTGAGCCGGGGGTTTTAGTTTGTATTTGGTGCGCTTTTGCTCATTCTCAGCTTTCTTTGCATTTGCATACTATTCTTTAATAAATCATATATCATTAAGTTCCTGCTTGTGAGTCTGAGTCTATTAAGGTAGGCAATCCTTACACTCATCAGTAGATAGCATTTGAGTTAATTTGTCATTCACATGAATTGTCCATTTCATCTGTATTTCACCCATGAGAGATATCTTCATATGTAATAGGATATATTTCCAGAAAGGGAACACCAAAAGGCTTCAAAAACAGCATGTTGGGACACTGATCACTCCCATGGTGGTTTTTAATATGGAATCGAAGAATTGAGGAGCATAGGTTTCTTAATATGGCAGTGTAATCAATCAAAGAGGCCCTCATGCCAACCCAATGTGAAAACTCTGCCGGGTGATTGGCAATGGAGGTGCCATTCATAATTTGTAAATCTAACTTGTAAAATGTCAGCAGCATATGTAGACCTTTGAAATCTCCAATGTGATCCTTATATTCTCTGATTGGGAGGGGGGACAGTCTGCAAGTTAGGTGGAATTTGGAAGAATTTGGCAAACAATTGATTATCATTTGAATTTAGTCTAGCATTAAGGTCCCCTGTTATGATAATACGGGCAGTCAAAAAGTGTAGTTGAATATTATTGATGTAAATTTCTGCTTTGGCCCAAATTTCGAAAATGCATGATCGAGAAATGTTGGATGGTTTACAGAAATTAATGAGGAGCAATTTCCCAATTGCTTAACAGAAAAGTTAAGAATGACTGTTTGTGCTCAAGTTCTCCAATGAGTCTATAGGCATGATTTCAGTATTTAGAGAGGTTGAAATATGGATGCTCAAGACAGCATGATGCCTCCCTCATCCGAAGCCAGGAACTGAGGGATAAGGATTTATATCTCTCAATAAACAGATCATTAATTGACCATGTCTCTTGGAACATAAGAATATTGAATTGGGAAATGTAACTTATAAAGGCAGGATCTCAATTTCTGGCTTCCCATCCAGCAATGTTCCAAGAGAGCAAGGACAGTGATTCTGATGAAATTTTACATCAACTGGATCTTCTAGGGGAAGACCAAGGGGACCCAGGGGAGTCCTTTGCATCAGAATTTGGCCTTGGGAAAGAAGGATTTTTAGGAGCAACAGTTGTTTCAATAGTTGAGCTTCCATAGAGTGGCTTACTGGAATCTAAAGGGCCCTCTTCAACATCATTCGAGGGACTAATGACTCGACCTTCTGGTCATCTGGGAATGCCTGATGTGTTCCAGCCATCTCCTCCTCAACCATAAAAGACTGATGATACAATGTTATAGGTGTTACAAACTCAAGTGGCTCAGCAGTAGCAATAGTAGCCAGCCGAGTTTTCTTAAGATTATCCAACCTTTGCAGAATATATTCTTGCTCGACCTTGAGCAAGTCTCCAAAGGCACTGATAAGAGTAGCCTCTTTTATATCAAACTTAGCCTCATTCTGCATATTCATCTTACTCCCATGTCCTGGCTTAGCCAAGGATGAACAGGGAGTGGAGATGCTGTTGTTAATGATAGGCTTAATGTTAGGCAGTCTATGTGAATTAAAAGCAGCAGAGCTGAGCAAAGGAGTTACCTCTCCATCACAGAAAACTCTGTGACGATTCTAAAGGCAGCAAGAAAGGATTTTATATTAATCAACGTGTGGTATAGCATATTGCTTAAAAGTCAGTAAAATTCATTTACTGCCAGGCAAGCTTGGAAGCCACTCAACCATACAAAAATCTATTTGCTGATGCTGGCAATGAAGAAGCTGTCCCAGAGAAGTTACAATTGCTCTTCTGGAAACCCAGTGACTAGAGTTAGGGCTATTCAAAGATATATTTAGAGCAACCTGATTGAATTGCAAGGAGTGAATCAGCTTTGAGGTAACCTCTTTGAGTACTTGCGCACCTCCATCGGTAATCCAATTGATACCTTTATTGGCTTGTAATTTTTTATTCTTTTGCCCTAAGTGGTGTCGCTTCACTAGATTGTCTGAGCTTGAGTTTCAATGAAGGCAGAGAATCTTTCTGTGTGCTTTGGTGCAAAGACCAAAAAATCACTTTTTAACAGGTTCAAATTATTTTTAATGGAGGCTAATTGCTCAGACACTGAAATAACAGTTTGCACTGTGAGCAAATATTGTTTTGCCCTGAATTCATTCAAGCTATCTCATGTCAACAGCTTTTCCCAGTCCTTGCTTTGTGCAATCTTGGTGTTATTTTCTAAGGAAACTGGAGAGCTAATGAAATGGACTGAAGAATGATGGGCGAGGACTGACATAGAAACAGACCAGACTATTACATCATCTCTAAGAGATGCAGAAAGCTCCAATAATTTTTTTTTCTTTTTTGTAAATCCCATTCAAGAGCCTCGAATTTATTAGAGATGGGGATTGGGGAATGTTTACTTATTGTTTCTTTTTGCAGAAAAAGTTTATCAACTTTTGGCTGTTTAGCTGTCTTGGAAGAATGCTGTGAGCCAGGACTGGCTCCATGACACCTCTTCCTTTTTCCCATTCCCCTAAAGCAGAAGCCTTTTCTCTTCTTTCTCTTTTTCCTTCTCACTGCCTAACTTCTGTCTTTTCTTCCCAAGGAGTTACTTGTGTATAAGGGATGACATTTGATTACTTTAATAAGTCTTGACCAGCTCTAAACCAAAAGGCAGGAACATAAACCAGGAGCTCGCAAAAGACATCTTCTCCCTTCAGGCAGCCATCATATTCCATACTTTACAGAAATCTGTTAACTGGCCATATGCCTCAATCCACTATTTCCCATACAATTTCAAAATCATGAACTGTGTAATATATCTTTTAACTCTAAAAATTATGGTTAGTAAACTACAGTATGTGAATGGCGCGCACATAGACACATACACACACAATATATAAATTTAAATCACTCTATTTATGCATTATGTTTACATACTTCTTCTGACTCTGCTGTTATCTAGATCACAGATGGCTAATTTTTTCTTACTTGTAACCAAATATTTTTCTCATGACACACTGTCCCTTCTTCCACTTGCCTGAACATAGTTACCGCAAGGGTCTAATGCACTAAGAAACCAAGCTTTCAGCAAGTTACGTGACCAAGCTTAGCTTCCACATGAAATATTTATTATATGCTGATTGTAACTGGGACCATCTGGCCCAATTCTTCTAAAACTCAAACCTCTGAGATTGCAAAACCAAGTCCAATTTTTCTTGTCTGATAGGGACAAATGTTTCTACTTCAGCCAGACATACAACAAAAAGTGTGCAAACAAAATATTTTTTTTTCTCTTTCAACACAGATTATATTATGTTGTATTGTCCTGAAATTAAATGAAACTTTTAGAAACAGGAGAAACTATCATTTAAAGAAAAAAATGATTAAAAACATTTTGGGAAGAGAACTGGATTCAGTTCTGAGTCAGCCCAATTACACTTAAGAAATCATCACAGTGTGGAGTTAGTACAATAAGGAATTATTTTTACAGATCAAGCACAGAAACTAAACAACATAGTTTGGGATAAGTCTTTTTTTAAAAAATATATATGTTCTTTGCCATAATTATCTCTTTTTTAGATATCTTTTCTACCTTCTTAATAGAAAGAACCTTTATTACAAAGAAATATTATAGGTGCTAATAAGAAAAAGTTCAGAGGGTTAAATCACACTGACATGGTATATAGTGTTTGCTGTAGCAACCACTCAATATTGCATTCCCTTGTATAACATTCTCATGAAATTAATGCATAATATGTCAGGTGAAGACATTACATGTTGGTGGTAGATTAGGTGCCACTTGGACCATACTGTTTGGGAATATCAATGATTGAACTGTAATTAAAATTCATTGTCTCTCTGTGTGTGCATGTATGTGTTTGCTAACTTTATTTAATTGTGGGCACATGTACATACTATATGTATATATTTATAAGGGCATAAATGGGTGAGAGATACAAAGATATGAACTGGAGATTGCTGATGAGTTTGTGTGTTGGACGGGAGTATAAACATACATAGAGTACATGTGCATATACACATGCAAGCAATCTCCATTTCCTATTTTTACTATTAAGACAATAATAAAATAACAAGAGTAAAGGGAAAATACAGCATTTATCTTAATATATGAAATTATCAGTATGTTAAGATATAAATTTGCACAAAGGTTAGATTATACTCTAATATCTGGAAACCAGGCTGAAGGCTTCTCTTACTTGTAGCCCAGTTGTCGACATACCACAGCTGCATCCTTATCAGACCATCCATCATCACAAATTGTTCCCCACTGGCCATTAATATAGATCTCCACTCGGCCCTCTTTCTTATTCTCACCATCCATCAATCTGATAGGAGGTCCTGGGAATAAATTAATAACTATTGACATAGCAGCAGCAGCAGCAAAATTCTCATAACATTCAAGGAAAGTTTTTAACTAGGAACTAGGTTTTATAGTTTATTAAAGCTCTGTTTAAAAAGTAATTTGAATTTTTAATGTTGTAAATATAATAAAATTTTAGTAGTGGAAGATCTTTACTGCTTTACTGCTAGATTTTGAGGAAGCATATGAGTACAGTATAATGCATTAATTATGTTTAACAGGTCCTTGTGTAATAATGACAGCTTTGACTATGAAGATTCTTGGGTACTGATAATCTATGCTGTATAATGTAAACAAAGGTTCTATTCATATTACTTGGGAAGCAACACAGGACATTAGGTATAGAAAAGTTCAGGTTATAATCAAGTGAGTTTTATTACTTGGAATACTGTCTAAGAACTATAAAATTTCAGTACTGAGACTGAACTTGGCAATCTCAGTACTGAAAAAGGAATTTTACCATATGGATCTATTTAACCAAATGATAACATACCATTTTGATTTCCAGACAGATTCAGTTTTATGTATTATGAGCGTTGTAACACAGATCCATTGTGCTTATGTAAACTAGCACCAAGATATAAATTCCTGTTATTCTGAATTTAAATTTTCCATTCCTGGAAATATACTTTGTCTCCCCTACACTGAAATACTATTGGATAATAACACATTTGGTATATTAGGAAGTATAAAAAGAAAGCAGTGAAGCGGTGCAAGAGCAGACAAAGAAACATGGCTATGGAAATAAATTTGAAACTGGAGTTCAGGTTTTCCATCTTATAGTACATTTAATTCTTTAACAATATGCTTGAAGATACAGATGTGGTATTAAGAGATATTCAACAGATGTCTTTGTTAAAGTAAGAGATGATCACACACTAAGCTGCCCTAATAGTTTCTGCTCATTTTCAACCCTAATCTTTTGATACATTTCAGAGCTTCAGAGTAGTTAGAACAAACTAGAGACCCTTCTCTGTATTTTATTTGATTTATATCATGTGTTTCATTCAGGGGGTTGACATGGCATACAAAGTGCTCCCTCCTATTTTCCCCCACAACAACAACCCTCTGAGGTAGGCTGGGCTGAGTGGAAGAGACTGGCTTAAAGTCATCGAGCTTCTGTGTCTAAGGATAGACTAAAACATGGATCTTCCTGTTCCCAGTCCAGCACCTTAACCACTACACCATACTGACTCTCAGTGTTGCCCTATACTTACAATGCCCGGCCACTGGAGTTTGTCAGGTGCCATTACCGCCAGCTTTTCAAAAGCCTAAAATAACCATTTACTTATCCATTTTTTTTCCCCAACTGAGCAATTGTTCTGTCCAGCATTCATGTTGGGATTAGATCTTAGGAGGGAAACTTTGATATTTTTGCTTGGATGTATTAATTTTTTAATACTTCCTTATTCAAGGACAACATCTGTATCTTTTGTGGTTGGGAGAAGAAATTATATATACAGCCAAATATTTCCAGTACAATTCTCTAGTGGGCTGCAGTTGGCTGCAAAACTTTCTAGTTATGCATACAAAGTTACCTTATATCAAACCCCATCTGTTGATCCATCTTGCCCAGAATTATTTTATCAAAACATATCTCCAATGGGCTAGGGAAGGGCTCTTTTATTTAGTTGGAAAATCCAGTGATTGAAATGGAGACCTCTGCTTGCCAGTCATTTGCTTCCCCAACCTGGTGCTCTCCAGATGCAGTGGGACAAGAAACTCCAGGAGGGATGAGAATTACAAGAGCAATAGTTTCAACACAACTAATGTTGAACTAATTTTCCAACCTCCCCCTGAAAACGCTACAGAGCACCCTTGATTTTTTGGAGCCAGACTTCCACGTACAAAAAGCAGCTTACCTAACAAGACTTTGTGGCTGTCATTATCTCGATTGCAACTTATACTAATATCCTCCTGGTGACTACAATCATGCTGTCCCCATTCCCCCTTAGAACACTGCACGATGGTAGACTCTTTTCCAGAGCAGGTAATGTCATCCAGCCAGATAGGTCTTGTATTTTCGTCTAGGTAGCCTTCTGAAACAATTTTCCCATTCCTGTTTACATAGAGATTAGCACTTATATAGTTACAAAAAGGCAATAGTTCAACATTAAAAGTAATGCACAATATTTGTGTAATTAACAATTCCAATATATCCTATAAATATATTCTATGATCAATCTTGATTTCACTGAAATCCATTGTGTTTTGAGTAAATATTCAATTTTTATCACTTTAAAATTGGTAGAATCCATGGTTATATTTATTAAGGCTCAAAATCAACATATTATTCTAACACCAAATTAAGAATTACTTATTTCACCCTTGATATCTGCTATCCATGTAATGCTACTGGTTGCTTAACTACTCCTTTGATCTTTGTTCATTAATACATTAAATTAAATTAACCACACGTATACCATCTCCTCATTCCTTTCTTCTGCACTGTGAATTTTCTCTGCTCAGTCTAACAACACTTAAGCATTAAATCAGTGACCTAGCTAGCCAGAGGTCAAGACTGCTAACAACGATCTATTGAATAAACTGCAATTGGCTGGGTTCATACATCATGCTAATCCATAAACCATGACTTGCAAATGGAAATAGCTGGGATCGCACACTATGCTTCTAAGCCAAAATGAAATATATAATATTATGCCTTAGAGCGATGTATGAACACTATGAGGGTCAATCAGAGTTCACCATTTCGGAATCTATGTAATATGAGGATAGATTGCAGGAAGCAATGTATGATCTTATAACTGTCCAGATTGCTTGCCCAAGACAAAGCCATCCTCAACTCTGTATTTCTCCAATTATGATTTCAATTCCTGTGTTTATATTAGAATCTCAATATTCTTATGACAAATTATTCATTTATTGGAACTTCCAATACAGAGAGGACAAGCTGAATTAGAGTTCACGCTGCAAAAATAAATGAATAAAGATGATAACTCTGGCCATTTCTTTCCAACCAAGGTTAGCATTCTTTTCATTAACTTGCACTGTTCTTTGTCATACCTCTCCAAGGACTCAGTATTAAACAATTAGATTTTAATCAGAAAGCAAAGTAACGAAGCAGGTGCCATTCACTGAAGTATCATAATCATTAGCAGCTTCACATAAACGGAGCTTACTTAAAGCCCAGTTGTCGACAAACCACATGTGTGTTCCGTTCAGTCCATTCATCATCACAGACTGTGCCCCACTGTCCATTATAAAGCACCTCCAGCCGTCCCTCATGACTGCCTTTCCCAGCAACTAGTCGGACTGCACCATCTGTGGCATTGAAAATAAGAATTTATTTTAATAGATAACTGCATTACAAAATACAACAGTTATAAGGCTACATAATAACCATTTGCAACATTTAAATGGACAACAGAAGGTGGAAGGAACAACCTGATATTTACCCTGATATTTAGTTTCCTGCTACACATATAAATATGTTAATAAAATTACAGTGCATTTGCTTTATTTGTAATCCATCCTACCCAGGCACCTCTGCATGATTATTATAGAAAGATAAAAGGTGTAATTCCTCATCCCAGAGGCTCACGATCTACCAGACAAAACTGTATAGACAAAAGAAAAAGAGAGAGACAAAACTAGATCCTTAATTTATGTCTTTCTATGCTCTCATAAATCCCACACAAAAAAAATCTCCTTTCACTCCCCACTCTACACTGTCTAAGAACCGTAATTGGGTTAAGTAACAGACAAAACAGTCATGGAAAACCAGAGTATTTTTAGAATAAACTGCAGGTGCTTCTTTGTGTGGAATCTTGGCTCTCTGAATCCTTGACTTTCTTCATACTTCACAGAACAGGAGCTACTCCATTACTAGGTAATTTCAATTTCCAGGTGATGGAAAACTTTTAGGGAAGCAAATCTACCTTTAAAAAATCAACAGGTGCTTGAAAATGTTTAGGATATGTACAAGATATGCTAAAGGGTAGATAAACAGAAGTTGCAGAATTGTTCATAGATGCTGATACTTAAGTTCTATATGCACTCTCTGCAATTATGTTACATTTGGATACATGGCAAGTCTTTCCCCTCATCAGACACAAGTACTTCCCTTCATACTTGTTTTTAAATGTGACCCAAACATTCTGGAAGCCAGAATGAGGCCTTTAATCTGCGCTAAGGAGTGTCACCTTCTATATTGTTGAAATATGTCAAAAGGTATTCAACCAGTTTGTGTCAATTAACCTTAACCCATGCACTGACTGTAGTTCAGAAAAATGATTCTTTGGCTGTCTACCTGCCAGAGGTGTGCATGAAACTCCTGCATCTTCTTTATGGCCACAGTTGTGTTCTTGCCAGGAACTCTTTAGACACTGTTCTATAGACAACTCATTTCCTGTACAGCGTACTTCATCCAGTTGCACAGGACCCGAGCCTTCTCCAAAATAAGCCTGGCTCCATGCCTTGGCCACTCCACTGTCCAAACATAATAAACAGGATAACTGATGGCACGACAGGCACTCTCTGCAATTTAGCTATGTAAATGATCTGTACTACTTGTGCAAATCCCATCATCCAAAATGATATTGACTAAGACCATACATACATCAATGAACAGACATCGTACTGATTTTCTACAGCTCCTCAAGTAAATATATTTCTTTTGAGAAATTACAATGTACAGTCATTAAACTAGAAAAACTAGTTTGGAACAGAGAAATACAAATGTATTTATTTTTCAAATTTTTGCTACCACCCATCTCCCCTCCAAGAGGGACTCTGTGTGGTTTACAACACATTAATCAATTAAACATTAAAAACAGTAATCATAAATAATACAGAAAATATAGTACAATACAATAGAAAATAAAAATCCAGATGGCTATAAAAGATCGTAACTATGAGGGGAGCACTGCACAAGAGATCTGCAAAAAATAACCCGAAAACGAACGCCAAGAGATAATATAAACATATGAAGAGGAAGGAGGGAAGTGAAATTTGAAGCAAGAGCCCATTTTGTATACAGAAAGCCAGAGAGTTATAACATATACAGTTGAAAAATCCAATCTTAAAGTGATTTATGCATCATGGTTTATTTTCAACATGTTTTCCCAAGATAAATCTGTGTCCTTCATGACTAATAAAACTATACTTTAAAAACAAAAGTCTGTATCTTTGTCTGCAGCAGGATGAAATTATAACTAAATCTTATAATCAGGATGGCTGCCAGCTATGAGGGACTTTGCTAGATGGAAGAATCTGAACCAGCAAAACAGAGATAAATTACAGAGTTCAGTGAGAAAGGAATGTTTTTCCTATGATAGTTACCTATAAATAATAATATTTAAAAGCCTCTTGACGATTGACCAAGAAGAAATGATAGAAGCACGGACTACTGTTTTGGGGGAGAATTTCTTTAAAAAAATCAATCTATCAAACACCCACAAGAGTCTCTTTCCTTAACAGAATATTTGTCTTTTTTTGTCCCCTGAGATATCATCAGGAATGAGTAGCCTTTTTCAGCAAAGAGATGAATTGGCATCCAGGCACGCATATCAGGGACATATCCCAGCAGTGAACCCTGCGGGCATTCAACCCCTTGAGTGTCGTCCAGGTATATACTTATCGGTTCTGCAGGCAGTCGACTGCATTTTCATGCTACAGGTGACATTCCAGCCCAGAACCTGAAAGGCAGAATCATCTTCCCATGAACCTTTCCCCTCTGCCCCTGTGCTCAGCAATTCATTCAACTTATTAAAATTTCAGCTTAGCAGAGGAAAAGTGAGCCTAAAGATGAAGGAGGTGGGCTGGATTTGGTTTGCAGAAGGTGATTCCTCGTGCTTGTTCTGTTTCCCATTTGTGTTAGCTGCAAATCCCCACCCACAATACAACACCAGCCAACTCCTATTGCCATCTACCTGGTTTTAAATATGACCATGGAAAATGGAGCTATCAGCTAAACTTGCTGGAACTGTAACTGGTTCTATGCATATAGTTAATGCATGCTTTTAAAAGCTGCAAATAGCTGTTGAGGCTGGGGGTTAATAATCATCAGAAGAGTGGCAGGTAGAGAGTAAAGCATACTGTAACTCCTCCCTCTCTTGTGCCCTGATTATAATTGTTCTCCTAAAGCTGCTATTTATAATAGCCAGGAAGCTCCCATTGACACCATTGTTATCTTTTCAATGCAAAGAGCAATCCAGTGAGTCTCGCTTTCCTCAAGACTAAGGCTACCATAACAGGACTGCAAAAATCCAGAGAGAGACACTAAATGGCAGCAAAGAGACACAAAATACCCTAATTCTTTGCTGCTGTCTACTAGTGGCTTGGATTTCTATGACCCAGCCCTATTCATCACTGAAGCTATTAAGGGAGGGATTAAATTCTTTTCCATACATACTGAGATTCCCAAAAGCATGCTTATGCATTAAATGATTATATATTAAATGCAAATACATGTTTAATGCTGTATAAATTTTTGCTCTATCTGTGTTCTTTGTTTTTTTAAAAAGAACTTTATTGATTTTCAAAGTATAGCTAAAATACAAAATATAGAGTATAGATAAGACAGCGTAACAAACTAAACAAAAAAGAGAAACTATAAAAGTGCAGAATGAGATAGAAAGCAGAAAAAGAAAGTGACTTCCGACCTTCTCCAATACAGATATAAATGCATTTTATACAGATATAATTTCTTACCATTAGTTAAACCTTAGTAACCTTAGTAATTCTTAGCCCCTATAATCACACATTCTTTAACTTGCTCATTTTCTAAATTCATTTGTAACAGCATCATCTTTGTAATAACATGTTCATCATTTATACAGAGTTCTGTTTCAAATTGAGTTGTTTCGTTAACAAATTTAATGAAATAATTTAATGAATTATTTTTGCCCACTTTAAAACATTCTGACAATTGTACATATCTAAACCAATGACATGTAAAACCTTCCAACTCTAACTGTTCCCTTGTTTTAAGTTTAGGTTCACCCTCTTCAAAGTTTAATGAAACTTTGTAATTTAACCAGCTTGTTTTCCCCTATGTTCTTTGAACTAGTTACCAAGAATGATTCTTGGGTGCTTGGAAGAGGTTATTATATATCAGGGATTGGTATTTAAGACTAGAAGCGCCTCTCCATTTATTTTTTTTAATTTCTAATTTATAGACTTTTCTAAAATACTTCATAATGTTAACATAATCACATCACTGAACTTTTAAGAAAGCACAATTAATAATAAATATAACATTTAAAAAAATGTTTATTTTTTAAGAACTATGTTCTTAATCCCTTGATAATCCTTTTATTCATTACTCAGTAAGTAAAAGAGGAACACACCAAAAATGGCAAGAAAATAGATTGGTTTGTGAAAGAGTATATTATACTGCAAGGAATTATGCTAAAAGATCTCTGATTTCTATATTTAGGCTTATTGAGAATGCATCTTAAATGCCTAAAGGTTAGGATTTCAAATAAGAGAAGTCTTTAAGGAAATAATATTCAATTACATAAGCAGTATTCTGTCTTTGAGAATCCTGGGAAGCATATTGCATAGAAAATTAATTAATTAATTTCATTCTTTATTTTTAGTTTAAGAACAGTGTTAGAGTGTGTGTGTGTGTATGCATGTGTGTGTGTGTGTGTGTATGCATGCCTACACATAAAACAAATATAATAGTTTTGTAACTTCTGGCCTATATTCTACTAGTCACTAGGGGTTCCCCAAGGCCTGACAAATATTTCAAGGGTTCCTCCAGGGTCAAATGTTTGAGAAAGGCTGTTCTAGAGAGATCCTTTCACAGCATAGAAACCACTCCTGGCCCTATCCAATATTTGGAATAATATGCTGAGCAGAAAATTAAAAAGGAGGATTTAGAAAAGAGATTCAGAAACTCCACTGAGTAAAGAGAAGCTCGTAGCTTAGTCTTTGACGCTCTGTTTGGACATAAGAAGCTTCGGCTGAAGTCTACTGTATTAAGAAGTCTGAAATACAGTAGACTCTCAGTCAACCGGCACCTATGGGGATTGGCAGATGCTGGATAAACGTAGTTTCTGGTTGCTTGAGAGTTACTATTAAACCCTAATACCCACTAGATGACAGCAGAGAGATACAGATTTTTTGCCCCTTGCTTGGGAGTGCCATTTTTTTTCTGGTTTGATTTTTGTGCCAGTTGCATGAGAGTGCCAGTTGCTTGAGTTCTGGTTAACCGAGAGTCTACTGAACTTAGCTTTTGTTCCCATGAAATATGAATTTATAAATGCAAGGAGTAGCAGCATATATATTTTGAATGCACACATATTAAGATTACTGCAAAGGAAGAACCTAGATAAATTTAGTTAAAAACTAACCTCTGGGCATCCATTCTTCAATCAGTGTTTTCTTTTTAATATTATATGCACGTCTATTTCCAATAGATCCAAAGCAGTAACTGTATATCCTCTCCTTTGTAATGGTACTTTATTTTTTGTTTGTTCTTAACTTGTTCATGGCCAGCTAGCTGAATACTTTAGAGAGCCAGTTTGGTGCAGTGTTAAGGCACCAGCCTAGAAAGTGGGAGACCGTGAGTTCTATTCCTGCCTGAGGCACAAAGCCAGCTGGGTGACCTTAGGCCAGCCACTCTATCTCAGTCCTAGGAAAGAGGCACTGGCAAACCACTTTTAAAAGGTGGTTTCTTGCCAAGAGAACTGCAGGACTTCTCCAGGCAATCACCAACAGTCAAGATTGATTCAAAGCACCTCTCCCAAAAATCTGAGTATTTATACCTTTCATCTGGCAGGCCTAGAAAGCAGCTTTCACTAAAAACAATGGAAGAGTCAAAGCAAACTGACTTAAGCCTGTTTATCTTATCTTGTTCATTACCAATACTTGATGTTAGTACAGAGAATCCACAACCATCACCAGACAGAAGAGAAAGAAAAAATTACATTACATTCTCCAACCGTTTTGAGAAATAATGAAAGTAACAAGAACTACCTTTCTAGTGAGGCCTGCTGGTATCTGTTTTCCTATTGGGGGGGAGGGGAGGGGAGGGGAGGGAATTTTATTTTTTGAAGCTTGCCACAAATCTTTTAAAACTGTTCAAATTTACTATATGTATTTTTATGTTAATGCCACTAGTATTTCCTATATGAAGACAATACTATTTACTATTTATCATGAATTGATTTGTTTTAGTTAAATCTTAAGTTGGTTACCTTTGACACTGGTATTTTCACCCTTCAACTGCTGGCTTGCAAAGTCCACGTACAAACACAGATTAAACCATCTAAGTAACACTGTCAAGTCTTCATAGTCTACATTTAACTAGACAGGTTGGGCAAGAGTCATGAGGTAAGGCAGACATCTACAAAAATTTATTCAGATTGCTAGCTAAAAAGTTTGAATTAACTCATCCAAGAAAAAATAAAACAAGCAAGAAATAATAGATGTTTAACAGTTTAGGATCTATAAAATCTGTGATGAAATAAATCTCAGTAACTTTATCCATTAGGGGCATCCCAAGTACCTGATTGGTAAAAAGATGATTTCCCTTGACCGCAATAATTAGTGTTAACTGAATTGGGCATATATTAGCTGATAAGAATAGAAGAAACTGTTGAAAATAAAGGAATGGACAAGAGGAGCAATGTACGTATGTGCATAATTGAATTTAGCTGCTGCCTGACTCCAAACTGATACATCTGCTGAAAGGATTACCTTGAAGTTCAACCTTGCTTGAAATCTTGCTGAGTAAGATTAATCCTTTCCGAAGGGCATAAACAGAGCTGTGCTTTTTTCCTTTCCTTACCAACTACCTCTTGCTCTTCACCCATTTTGTTGTTGTTTCTGCTGCAAGAAGGAAGGTGTGAATGTGTACCTTTGTATATACATGTATTTGTGTGTGTGTGTGTGTGTGTGTAGAGTTGGAATAAGAACTCAGGATGACTCTATAATGTAACCCTGATAAATAACTTGCACTTATTTATATAAGTATAGTATTACACATACGTTTATTTCTATTTCCTTTATTGTGTATCTCTAATAGCATACTTACTGTAGGAATGGAATTTCTGTACCAGCCTGTGCCTGATAATGACTAATTGGTTGAAGAGTTCATGGCTTGAGAGGAGGAATGATTCAAGGATATATTCTACCACGCCTCTCTATCTCCCCCTTCATCCACAGTAAATGCAGGGCCAGCTCGTGGAATAACAGATCCAAGCTACTGTGTTTTATTATTTTAAACGTATTGAAACTAACAAATATAGTAACAAAATGCTGAAAACATTTATGTACCCTTCTCAAGAAAAAAAAGGATGCTTTTTGTTTCTGTTTTGGTGAAGCCAGTTTATCTGATAGAGTGATTGGTAAGAGTTAAAATTTGAAATATTGAGAAACAATGCTCCAAAATTTTCATGGAGTTTTATCTTTTAAAGTAGTGTTATTGGTTTTCAGAACTGATTACCTCTATTCTATGAAGGACAACAAGCATTCTAATTTTCTTAAACATCTTAGGTGCTTTTAGTTTTACAAGTGAAAATAACGTATCTAGAACAAACTAACCCAAAGCCAAGCTGCCTGCAGACTACCTCAGCATCAGCATCATCCCACTGATCATCACAGATGGTTCCCCATTGGCCAGCATGATACACTTCAACTCTTCCTTCATAAGTACTGCTTCCATCCACCAGCCGGACTGGAATAAAATCAGAGGCTGAATATAAAAATATGAAGAGAAAAATAAAGTTTCCACTACCAAAGAATGGAACAAAATAGAAATAAAAGAATGTTATTAATTTCCTAGTAACATTTGAGCCTAGCTTTTCTTAATCTAACAACTGTTTTTGCAATGACCGTAATTCCTGGCCAGTATTGATCACTTCTTAAATAAGATTGTCTTGTCCAGACAAGTTTATCTAGCTGTGTTCAATACCGGCCAGGAAGTAGGGTGATTCCCCCTCCAGATGGGTTGAGACTGTGATGTATAAGATTCCCAGTTGCCATGGCCAATGACAATCCCAACAAATTGAGAGGAAACGGTTGTGAGTAGGTAAGAACAACATAATCTGAGCAGTTACAGGTGTCCAACATGCTACAACATGTTGCTTTCTTTGCTATAATGGTGCTAACAAAGATGGCGTATGAGCAGTATAATTCATATTACTAAATAAAATTGTACTTGAGTGCCTTCCAAATATGCATCTATCAGACTTAAATGTTGCCCATGAGAGTTAAGTCCTATAGCTTCAGGACAGAAATTTAGCTGGAAAAAGAAAAACTAGATTCTCCATATGAACTTGATTAATGAGATGGAAGAAACATCACCTGTACTGTTATAATTTTGTTAATTAAGAATGCAAGAATGTTGTTTTTCACAGTGGCTTCATAACTGCAATTATTCACATTGTATTTTCTTGATAAAAAAAGGAAATTTCCTCCACAACAACACAGGATAAGAAAGGATTTGTTGAATAAGCATGGGAGAAATGAATCTTAAAAATAAAATGGATGCAGCACTAAAATTACAACTCAGCTTTGAGGATCTCTAGATTTGGGATGCAGGCTTTCAAAAAGGAAAAAGTACAGAAATTGGCAACCAGAGCAATGTAAGAGTTAGAGTACTTTCCTTGTAGTGAAAACTCCAAATGTCTGACGATTTTACTCTCATAAGAAAGGCAAGGCAAAATTAAGTTATAATGTTTTATAAAACTATACATGGCATATCACTTAATGAAAGTAATGAAAACAAAATTGTTTCCAGGATAAAGTATTTCTTTAACAATGCTTATCTGAGGGATAATTATTCCAAATAGCTCAGTAAATAATTTACAGTAACTTCCCATCCTATATAAAATGCAGGTTTTTATATTTATTTGGCAAAGACATGCACAAGCCATATTTTTGGTTGAACAAAGAGAGAGAAGAATATTTTTGAGATGGAAATATCAAGGGACAGGTACTACAAGGTCTCTGTGCTTCCTGTTTCAACTGGGAACAAAGCAGCCATGACTCTTCATACAGACCTTCTGTAGTTTTGGTTACTCTGATTATTCCAAGCTTGAGTATTACAGACACTGGATTTCAGTTGTTTCATTTTCATTTTAACTTCCATTTATATTTCCACTTTAATTCTTTGCAAGAGGGAAAAGTTTAGGAATTCATTAGTAACACTGCCATGTCCCAAACTATCTTCATGCAATTTCCTTCCCGCACATGTAGGCAGCCATAATCTTTAAATGGGATACAGTTATAATATGGTGAAATTCATTGCTAGCTCCATGTGAGAACAAGCAAGATATTAAGATGGCTAACAGGTAGGGAAAAATGACTGCATAATCCAGGCTATTGGGCTTTTTGCATATCTCACTCTAGCCCTCCTCAAATGACCTTTTAAATCCACTCTCATCAAGGAGCCCTCTCAAAAAGAACAATGAAGCCCTTTTGAGAGAGAGAGAGAGAGAGAGAGAGAGAGAGATCGCCTCAGTTGGAAATAACATTTCTTGCATTAGGTTTTTCCTGTTCCAAATATATTGGAAGATGGAGCAATGTTAAAAAGAGGCTTTGTATCACCATTTGATAAAAAAGAAAAAGAACAACCACAGCCATAACATTTCTAATCTCTGTGCAGTTCCTATACAAAAATACGTTTAAGCATGAGAGTATTAAAAACTCCAACTGGATGTTTTAAACATTAACAATCAACTGGAAGACAAAACAAGCTTCGTTTGGGAGTTAGGAAGAAACATGGCATGCACTTTTGCAAAAGGTAACAAATTGTTACACCAGCATGTATTTTTGGCCCAAGCAAGTGTATATACATACATACCATATGGCATGCCTTTACTATCAAGGCATCATTCTCAAAGGATAGGCGTGCCTTTCTAAGCAGCTGCTCAGGGAAACACGATCTCATACTTCAATCAGCTTCACAAGAATTCCACCTTCCACTGAGTAACAGCGCTGAATTCAGAATTCAGTTGGAAATCCTACTTCTTTGTAAGCTCTACGCTTTGTTTCCAAGAGATCATACAGAATTCTGATTTGAACTGCTTTTCTTTAGACATCAAAAAAGAAAGATCTGCGCTAATCACAATTTTTGTTTTTATTAGAAAAATTCACAGATATTTAAGGAGGCTCATTGTGATCAACAATGATTCACTGCACCCAAGCAATGGTCAACTAGTGAGACATTTTTTCCCTAATATGCCATGATAAACTTGTAGGAAAAGAATGCAGACAATCAAATATGAAGATGGACAATCAGATTCTTGACAGATTAGTGGGAAACACCAATGTCTGCCCAACAGAAAGAGGAGTTCCTCAATAATAATAATACAGTCTACATAATTCTCCAGATGGGGAAAAACATTAGAAGTAAATAGCACACAAAACATAAAACCAATTATTGTTTAATAGAGTGGGCACTTAAAATCAAACTGAATACTGAAGTGTAAAAATGACTGAAAGAGGAAGACTATCTTGCATTCCATAAATAAGACCACTCCCAAAGAAGGTTTACTTCTAATTCCTTGAAATAAAACCTTCTGCACAAATCCAATGGGAAGTCCTCAAAAGCAACGTGAAGGAGGAATGTCAGGTAGCAGGTAATTTTTTTTTGAGGAGCAAAGGAAGATATGAGGCAAGTTACTGTAATTGTCATCTTCAGGCTCTGGGAAGGCAATTCATAGACAGGGTAAGGATTCTGTATTATTCTCTTTTTGATCCCCAAATCACTGTTTATATCACTGTAACAGAATTGCATTTCAGCATGGAGTGCCTACTATGGTATTATTCAGAATGCACTTGCATTAGACTTTCCCAGCCTTTGCATTCCCCAAAATTACATAAATATTAATCCCAACATGTCTGGAGGGCACCATGCTCAAGAAGGCTGACTTAATCATTTTACTACCAATAGTTTTCTGCTATGTAATCATCTTGGATGAAACTGCTGTTTATATGGTGCAAAACCAAATGATACATAATTATTTGTTTGTTTGTTTTTACCATGGGAAAAGCTACACGTGACAGCAGCTGCCATATTCTGGGGACACGTTCCACCCTGCCAAATAGTTCTTTCACATAGCAGGATGTTTTCTTCATCACCATGGCAATGCACATTGCTCCAGTGTACAGGAATAAGGCCCAGTCCAGAAAATAGGGTGTGCTTTGCTGTGCCCCTCTCTCTACGGAAAGAACAACAAATACAGACAGTTAAGAAGAAAACCAAGATAATTACAAACTCTTTGTTAGTATTTTATTCCATGCCAAATATCATATGTGTCATCACTGCTGTTTTGTTCTGAGCCACAAAATTACAGAGAAACATGAAGTAGCTATGGGCCTAAAGCAAACCAAAGTCCATGATCAAAGTACAAGTAAATTGTTTTCAGTATTTCACCAAACAGCAATTTCTCCAAATGAGCTCCAAATCTGCTTTTTAAATGGTGGTGGTGAAGATTTCTGTGAATACCATGGACAGCTAAGGAAACAAACAGATGGATCATTGAAGAAATCAACCCAGGGTCCTCACTCAAGGCACAAATGACCAGGCTCAAATTATCCTACTTTGGGCACATTATGTGAAGACCTAGCTCTCTGGAGAAGGCTCTAATGCTGGAAGGAAAGAGAAGAGGGCAACCAGCAGCAAGGTGGATAGACTCAGTTACAGTGGTGATGGGGCACCATTGTAAGAGCTGAAGGACCAGGTTAGGGAGAAAATTTATGTATGTGGTTGCTAAGAATCAACAATAACTTGATGGCACATAATCAATTAATCAGTCAAGCATAAAATCCAATTATATAAATTGAATTGATGTCTGGAAATTCATAATAGACATTATAAAACAATACAGAGTCAGGTCAAGCAAGATCATAACAAGAACAATCTTCGGTTAACAGTATGGTAGTTATATTATGCATTAAATTACTAAGTCAGTGGGCAACACTGAATATTTCTAAAGTAGCCCCAGGTTTTCTGCTGTACTCAGAACTCAGAGCCAAGTTCAAAGAGTTAAAAAAAAATACTCAAGATCCACTGATTGAATGATATCTTGATCCTGCCTCAACCATCTTGGGATCTTAAAATTCTCTTGCCTATATCTCTCAGATAAGCACACAAAGTATACAGGAAAGCTGGCACCATTTTCTTTACTTCCCTATTCTAACGTGTGTAGTATAAGAAAAGAGGCATTTTAGTTATTTAAGAAATATTTCTATACCTCTCCCCACATCACATCTTCAGTTTTCATACTTCACTGAACATGTCAAAAGTATCAGTGTGTATTTACAGATGCTGAAAGCCTCAAAAGTACATAGAACTACAGAACCTGCAAGTAATTGCTTCAGAGACCTATCCTCATAATGTATATACAAGCATCTACCAACTATACCCAGCAGTTGTATAGTTTCCAAAACTTGCTTGCATCTGTATTATACTAGGATAACAGTGTTTATCTTTTCTTGTGCTACATGTTCATATCAGTTTTTAATGTTAAATGATCTACTAAGAATTTAAATTATGTGATCATTCAAAAAGTATGCTAACTAAATATATAAATACAAAAAAAAAATTTTATGTAATAAAATTAATAAATTTGCCACATGGTTTAGGAAGACTTTAGAACATTTGTAAATTAAACTAGCAAGATGGTGTAACAAAACTATTACAGTTTAGGACCACAGTAGCTGAATTTCAGCAACAGGAAGTGCCTTCAGAGAGATTGGATCTGGGCTGAGCCTGGCAAGTATTGACCCATCCCTTTTAAACAACAGCCCTTGAAAAGTCTGAACATATTTTGTTTAATATTTCCTGTGAGATTTCTCGTTCTGTTACACTTCAAAGGTTTCATCGTGTACTTTGGTCTCAGATTTTATTCTTGATCTTAAAGCACTGTACCACCTGATTGAAACAGCCATTCTCTATACAGATAAAGCAGTTACAACATTATTCTACAGATAACTAGTTTAGCTATACCAGACACAACAAGCTCCCACTCAATATTATAACGGAAAAGTTATTCAACAGTGATTGTACTATTCTGCCTTATGTTATCTCTGATTAGGAACAGTAATTAAAATGGGATCTGCATATGAACAAACAGCCATTTCTGTTTACTAAATTACAAGTTTGGGAATCATATCCATGCAGAAAATGGCAAGTGTATATTGCTATGCATCGTACAGAACTGCATATTTAACTTCATGTGTGAGGGCTGAAAAAAAGGTTATACTCTGTTGAAGATTAATTTGTACAGGATTCATGCTACTTCTTATACAGAAATCTGCACATATAGGAAATTTGCCATGCATGCAGGACTGCAGCTTTTCCCTAACCCCCAAGATCTAGATAAGCATTTCAATATAATTGCTTAAAGCATCATCTCATACGTTTTAAAGGGAACTAAAATCAGTGCAGTGTGGACAGAATGAGAGAAAAAAAATATGTGCCAGCATGAAGGATCCAGAAAAAAGCAAGGACATATACAGGGGTCTGAAGATAACTCAAGCATTTGTTTCACCAACAGTTGAACTCCATATATTACCAGTTTCCCAGTGAAATCATTATGGCAGGAGAGTTACAATTTTGTATTTTTTATAGAATAGCCACAGAAATAGTCTGTCTCCTGGATGTCATTGCATCAAGTCAATATATCTTTTTAAGTCAATCAGATCTGGGCTCCAAAAATCTGAACTACCATTTGATGAGAGCAAATAGATGCAGAAAATGTTGACTTCCTACTTTCATCTAGTTAGATATCCCTTTGCCAAGAAGCAAAGTTTGTGACATATATATAAATCTTCAGGATTAAAATTTAAGCAGTTTATTCCCTCCATTACCAAAGAAAAAGAAAAGAAGATACAGACTATAAAGCAAGCTTGGAGTAAAACTCATTATCTTTAGTAGAACTGCACAGGCTGACCCTAACTAAATAATAAATAAATAACACCTGTTCAAATTAACAGTTCTGCTTCTTAAGAAGTACTGTATCACATTTTAACTTTCCTTTGCAACTATGGTATGTAGCATATCATTTGTTAAAGCTACAGTTACAGTTATCTTTAAAGAATTTAAAGCAATCGATGTAATGTTTGTCATTAACTAATCAACTGAGAAGTAAACCATTTATCTAAAATAATAATGCAAGCTATTGTTTCAGGCACTGTAACATAACTTAAGAGAAATTCAGAAGCAACTGCCATTATATTTATGAATGATGTGACAAACTTTCAAAAATAACATTATTTACTCAACGTTAATTTACTTACCCAAGTTCAAGTTGTTTACATATCACTGAAGCATCAGCATTATCCCAACGGTCACTGCAGATTGTTCCCCATATTCCATTTAGATATATTTCAACTGTGCCTTCAAACTCATTTCTACCACCTTTAAGTCTTACTGATCCTGTTTATTTTTTTTAAAAAAGGATAAATTTATTTTTCTTAGACATTATATAATGGTAATATAGTCATTACAAACCATGTACAAAAGATTAATGCTAAGTTTCTTCCATTAGAAAGAAATATCTTCTCTGTGGCATTTGTTGTTTTTAGAGTGATCAGAATGAGGCATGTTGAACCGAAGAATATAAACAATATAAGCCATACCCTTGTTCTAGAGCAGTGTTTCTCAACCTTAGCAACTTTAAGATGTGTGGACTTCAACTCTCAGAATTCCCAGCCAGTCAGCTGGGAAATTCTAGAGTTGAAGTCCACACATCTTAAAGTTGCTAAGGCTGAGAAACACTGCTCTAGAATGGGTTTTTTTATTGTCACTTTTCGATACATTAAGCCACATACCTTTTCTAGTCCTGTAAAATTTGTCATCAGAACTGCTTGATCATAGTGAAGTGAACCAGTTAAGTCCTCAGCTTAACTACACTCTTCCAGTCCATTTCAGAGAAGTACTTTTATAATTTCATTTATAATTTGCATGCCATTGGAATGGTATGTATGACTTTCAGGTATATTTTATAATGCAATCAATCCACTAGAAGTATTTTAATATAACCGCAGTTAACACAGGGCCCAGCCAGGTGTTGGTAATACACGTCAGGTCTGCCCCCTCCTCAGTGATCAGATCACATATAAGGGGGACCTTGTTGTTAACTGACCTGGTGTTCAAGAGCAACAGCCAAAATCCAGGGCCTCCATGGGTCTTCTGTCCAGGGCCTGGGTCTGAGTGCAGAAGGCTGGACACACAAACACTGGGAGTGTCTTCCCCAAAGATGGCCCACCCTCTGACTCCCATGACACCCCCGCCCCATCACCACCTGAATGGAATAGCCTGCCCTAAATCCCCCAGAGCTCCCATTTCTATTCCCCCCCCCATCCTGGCCCTCCGGGTTCCCTGGTTAGAGGTCCCTCCATCCAACCATCCAACAACAGACATACATCAAGCAGTCACAGGGTGGTGGCAAGTTTCCCAGCACTTCATCTCCCACTCTCAGCAGTGTGGGAACCCAACTATCACCTTCACATCTACCACGCCCACTTCAACAGCCTCTCTCACTAGCCAGCAGGTGGCACCCCACCCACTTCTCCTCCTCCTGGACTCTCACTCAAGGAGGGAGGTTCCCCACATACACACCTCATTCACTCTTGGGCTCCCTCCCCATCTCTCATACTAGGGAGGGAGTGTCCCACTCATCACACTGGAGGGACCCAGCAGGGCACTCAGCCCCTCACTCCAAGGGGCTCACTGGCCCACTCAGGTCTTCACTTTGAGGGCTCGTTCTCCCACTCGCCTTGCTTTGGCTCTCCTGCTGCTCTGGGAGACTCCACCCCAGCCTCTGCTGCCCTGAGGGGCTCGTAGGCCACCCGCCCCCAGCTAGTTTATTGCTTCCATTAGCTAGACTAAAGTTCAGGACAGTTTAGCCTAGGGATGGATGGATGGATGGATGGATGGATATATATATACACACATACACACACACACTATATACGCAAGGTTTTTTTAATTTTTTTTGTTAATTAGCAGAACCTTTAAGAAAGGTAAAGCCAGCTGCAGGAAATAGCTCAGAGAACACCAAGGATAATGTCTAAGGGTCCAAACATGCTGACAGGCACAACATTCCCACACCCAGTGAATGCAATTACTTCCTTAAAAGCTCAAAACCTTCATTATAGTCACTTGCATATAAAAATAGCATAACAAAATCCCACACCCAGTGAATGCAATTACTTCCTTAAAAGCTCAAAACCTTCATTATAGTCACTTGCATATAAAAATAGTATAACAAAATCACAATAGACAGTAAAATTAGTAAATGCCTTGTGGAGTAAAAATATTATAGAGCTTTTCCCTATTAGGTTAACCACTATTGAAATATGGTTTCTAGTTTATTGCTCCCATTAGCTAGACTGAAGTTCAGAACAGTTAACCTAGGGATTTCAAATAGTAACAGAGTTTAAGTATCCGTTAGTGGTATTTCTCTCTAGTCTCTGTCTAGTAATTGTTGTGATTAAGATATAATGTACAGGCAGAGAAATACCAACTTCATAAAACCGTTCTTCTTTTCATCTAAACATTTTTTACAAGCCTGTGTATGATTACTTTACCTCTCATCTATTGCCATTAGGTTTAAAGGAATTAGAAAACAATTATACAGTTTACATAACTTTTTCAGTGACTTGTTAAGTATTATACATAACTAGATGCTAGGAGTTTATTTCAAGCAAAACAATGTATTTATTCATGTCTGACCACAAGCAACCACCACTTTACTCAGCTCATGTGAATTTATGGAATTTATGAATTTGTTTAATTCATTCCAACTCTTGGAATGAAGCAAATAAGTGCTTAACAATGGAAGGCCAACATTACTCAAATTATCAGAGTGAACTAGGAAGATGGCTGAAGAGGTTTAGCATTCTCCCTTTTATGATAGTTACAGAATGAACAGATAAAATTGGCTAAAGTTTATGTGAGTTATGGTTTTCATTAAGACCTTCCTATCCTTGGGCCATGATATCATAAATGGTACCAATGGAATTAATTTTTTTCTGCCTGAAACATCAAATATCTCATAGAGAGTATGTTTCATTAGCCTTGTTTTCCTTTGATTCTTAACTAACACCACCTTTTTTTTTCTTTTAAGACCTACACCCATCAATCTAAGGTCACTTGTAACTTTCAGCTCTAGTTTGCTCACAATACACTAATCAGGGGCAGAATGTGTTTCTAGAAGCAGCATGTTCCTATAATCTGAAGATTTTGTTGTTTATTCGTTCATTTGCTTCCGACTCTTCGTGACTTCATGGACCAGCCCATGCCAGAGCTTCCTGTTGGTCGTCAACACCCCCAGCTCCCCCAGGGACGAGTCCGTCACCTCTAGAGTATCATCCATCCATCTTGCCCTTGGTCAGCCCCTCTTCCTTTTGCCTTCCACTCTCCCTAGCATCAGCAATTTCTCCAGGGTGTCCTGTCTTCTCGTTATGTGGCCAAAGTATTTCAGTTTTGCCTTTAATATCATTCCCTCAAGTGAGCAGTCTGGCTTTATTTCCTGGAGGATGGACTGGTTTGATCTTCTTGCAGTCCAAGGCACTCTCAGAATTTTCCTCCAACACCACAGTTCAAAAGCATCGATCTTCCTTCGCTCAGCCTTCCTTATGGTCCAGCTCTCGCAGCCATATGTTACTACAGGGAACACCATTGCTTTAACTATGCAGGCCTTTGTTGTCAGTGTGATGTCTCTGCTCTTAACTATTTTATCGAGATTTGTCATTGCTCTTCTCCCAAGGATCAAGTGTCTTCTGATTTCCTGACTGCAGTCAGCATCTGCAGTAATCTTTGCACCTAGGAATACAAAGCCTTTCACTGCTTCTACATTTTCTCCCTCTATTTGCCAGTTATCAATCAAGCTGGTTGCCATAATCTTGGTTTTTTTGAGGATTAGCTGCAAGCCAGCTTTTGCACTTTCTTCTTTCACCTTCATCATAAGGCTCCTCAGTTCCTCTTCGCTTTCAGCCATCAAAGTGGTATCATCTGCATATCTGAGATTGTTAATGTTTTCTCCAGCGATTTTAACTCCAGCCTTGGATTCCTCAAGCCCAGCATGTTGCATGATGTGTTCTGCTTACAAGTTGAATAGGTAGGGTGACAGTATACAGCCCTGCCGTACTCCTTTCCCAATCTTAAACCAGTCCGTTGTTCCATGGTCTGTTCTTACTGTTCCTACTTGGTCGTTATACAGATTCTTCAGGAGGCATATAAAATGACTTGGTATCCCCATACTGCTAAGAACTTGCCACAATTTGTTATGGTCCACACAGTCAAAGGCTTTAGAATAGTCAATAAAACAGAAATAGATGTTTTTCTGAAACTCCCTGGCTTTTTCCATTATCCAGCGGATATTGGCAATTTGGTCCCTAGTTCCTCTGCCTTTTCTAAACCCAGCTTGTACATCTGGCAATTCTCGCTCCATGAATTGCTGAAGTCTACCTTGCAGGATCTTGAGCATTACCTTACTAGCATGTGAAATGAGTGCCACTGTTCGATATTTTGAACATTTAGTGTTTCCCTTTTTTGGTATGGGGATATAAGTTGATTTTTTCCAATCTGATGGCCATTCTTGTGTTTTCCAAATTTGCTGGCATATAGCATGCATTACCTTGACAGCAATCTTGCAAGATTTTGAACAGTTCAGCTGGGATGCCGTCGTCTCCTGCTGCCTTGTTATTAGCAATGCTTCTTAAGGCCCATTCAACCTCACTCTTCAGGATGTCTGGCTCTAGCGCACTGATCACACCATCAAAGCTATCCCCGATATTGTTATCCTTCCTATACAGGTCTTCTGTATATTCTTGCCACCTTTTCTTGATCTCTTCTTCTTCTGTTAGGTCCTTGCCATCTTTGTTTTTGATCATATCCATTTTTGCCTGGAATTTACCTCCAATGTTTCTAATTTTCTGGAAGAGGTCTCTTGTCCTTCCTATTCTATTGTCTTCTTCCACTTCCGTGCATTGATTGTTTAAAAATAATTCCTTATCTCTTCTGGCTAACCTCTGGAATTTTGCATTTAATTGGGCATATCTCCCCCTCTCGCTGTTGCCTTTTGCTTTCCTCCTTTCTTGGGCTACTTCTAGTGTCTCAGCAGACAGCCATTTTGCCTTCTTGGTTTTCTCTTCCTTTGGGATGTATTTTGTTGCCGCCTCCTGAACAATGTTGCGAACTTCTGTCCATAGTTCTTCCGGGACCCTATCTACTAAGTCCAGTCCCTTAAATCTATTCTTCACCTCCACTGCATATTCTTTAGGAATATTAGTGAGCTCATATCTAGCTGATCTGTGGGTCTTCCCTAATCTCTTTAGTCTGATCCTAAATTGTGCAAGAAGAAGTTCGTGATCAGAAGTACAGTCAGCTCCAGGTCTTGTTTTTACCGACTGTATAGATGTCCGCCACCTTTGGCTGCAAAGGATGTAGTCAATCTGATTTCGGTGTTGTCCATCTGGTGAAGTCCATGTATAAAGCCGTCTCTTAGGTTGTTGGAAGAGAGTGTAAGTTATGCAGAGTGATGTCCTAACAACCAGGAAACACACTGAGACAATGAACTGGTCTCTAATATTTATTGCTAGTACTTAACAGGAATCCTAACAAACTGAAGAAGCATGGGAAAAACCCAGACATACAACCCCCAAGGGTTAAGGCGGTCCCGATCTGTGTCTCTTTGAATGGCTGAACAATTCATCAGTGCTACGCATGCGCTTGACAGTCTGGATGGGAGCCCCCTGCTCGCCATCCTTACTCATGACATGTGAGTTGTCTTGGCAAAATTCTGTCAGCCTATGTCCTGCTTCATTTTGTTCTCCCAGGCCATGCTTACCTGTAATTCCAGGTGTCATTTGACTGCCCACCTTAGCATTCCAGTCTCCTGTGATGAAAATAACATCTCTTTTAGGAGTGTTGTCCAGTAGGTGCTGCAGATCCTCATAGAACTGCTCTACTTCAGCTTCATCAGCATCTGTGGTTGGGGTGTATATTTGGATCACTGTGATGTTAGATGGCTTGCCCTGAATTCGAATTGAGATCATGCTATCATTTTTTGGATTGTATCGAAGCACTGCTTTAGACACTTTACTATTAATTATGAAGGCTACTCCGTTTCTTCTGTGGTCCTCTTGTCCACAGTAGTAGATCTGGTGGTCATTTGATGTGAAGTGGCCCATTCCAGTCCATTTCAGTTCACTGATGCCCAAATTGTCTATCTTTAATCTTGACATCTCACCAATAACCACATCCAATTTGCCCTGGCTCATAGATCTTACATTCCAGGTTCCAATGGTGTGTTGATCCTTCGATCATCGGATTCGCCGTTCACCACCAGCACTGTCGCCTGCTAGCCGTCCTTTCGGCTTTGAGCTAGCTGCGTCATCACATCTGGGGCTAGTTGAACTCATCCTCTGTTCCTCCCCAGTAGCATTTTGACCATCTTCCGACCTGGGGGTCTCATCTTCCGATGGTATACCGACATATCTCTGGTTGTACTGATCCATTTAGTTTTCACGGCAAGAATACTGGGGTGGATTGCCATTACCTTCCCCAGGGATCGCATTTAGTCTGACCTCTCTGTCATGACCTTCCCGTCTTGGGTGGCCCTTCATGGTTTAGCTCATGGCATCATTGAGATGCTCAAGCTCCAGCACCACAACAAGGTAACGATCCTTTGCTGAAGAATCTGAAGATAGACCAATGTTATATTTCCTTTATATAAAACATAGGTAGGCAACATGTAGTCTTTCAGTAGTTACTAGACAACCATTTTCATCATCCATCAATGCTGGCTGTATTGGCTAGTACTAGTGGGATCTGAACAGCCATGCAGACTATTGGAATTTGAAGAAAGATACAAATATTATAATGCTGCAATACAAAGAAATCCAGACTATTTTATTCTAGCCCTTGGGCTTTGTTTACACAATCAAGATTTAGAGGTTATTTCAGGTTATACTTAGATTTAACTGAGTTAGCCAGCTAGTAACTATTCAAACAAGAAATTTCAGAATGCTTTTAACTACACACCCTTCCTAGCTATGTAGATAAAGAATGTAAGCATACTGTATGCAATTGTAGATTCTATGCACAACAGATAATAAGTTGTTCTATTATATCATCCCTTGGTACCATACTGAAAGTTAGATGAATAAAACAGAATCCTTGCCAAAATATGTTAATCCCATTTCATCTGAATTTCACCTCCATTTTATCCTTTTCAAATGTATAAGCAGTTGTGGCAAAATGAGTTTAAAAATATGTAACAATTTTACAACAGTGCTCTTTGGACTTCAAGGGAAAGGGGTACTTTGGACCATGTAGGGGCATGAATTTCACTCTTGTCTGCAACTTCATATACCCAAAATGACTTTCAGCTGTGTAGGACAGCTGCATGTTCCTGAGACAAGGTGCAGCTCCATTAAAGAGTTGCAGGCAGGTGGTACATTCACAGCCACACCTGCTGTGAAGCACCATTCTGCCTTCAAAATCCAAGGCATTGTATGATCCCATTATATTGTAAAACATCACACTCCTATGTGCACAACCGTTCCAAAGCAAAGAAACCATAAGTAATCATACATGATTTACAAACATCAGGATTTCTGTGGGATCAATGGAATTGCTCGATGAAATGCTTATCAAACTAATCACAATTCTTTATTTACCATTCTTTATTTATATTTACAGTATCACTTGTACTTTTTTTTTAATCTGTTCAATCATGTCCAGTTCTTGGAGACAGCCTGGACATGTCCTTGCAGTTTTCTTGGCAGGTTTTTCAGAAGTGGTTTGCTTCCTTCCTAGGGTTGAGAGTGAGTGACTGGCCCAAGGTCACCCAGCTGACTTCATGCCCAAGGCAGAACTAGAACTCACAGTCTCCCAGTTTCTAGCCTGATGCCTTAACCACTACACCAAACTGCCTCTTATCTATACATAAGGGACCATTTAACACTAGCACTTTGTTTTTCTGGTCCACTCATCTCTTCCCAATCTATTTTCATGATGATATTTCTCCTTCAATATTCAATTTTTACCAGACTATTTCTACGACTAATTTACCAGAAGTTACAATTTCTTTGTGCTCAGTGGTGATCATGTCTAACAGTGACATTTCTCATACCAATGGGACTGGTTCAAATCTTTAGCCTCTGTTTTCCAACATTTTGCTGTAGATTCTCTTTTTCTCTTGGACAGAGAAGAAGACATTTGCAAGCAAAAAATGTCTGTGGAAAAGTGAGGGTGACAAGGAGATCTAGATTCTTAGTCATGGAAGCTCACTGAGCAATGTTGGGCCAGTTGTTCAGCCCAGCCTACCTCACTGGATTGTTGTGATTGAAAAGAAAATAACTGAAGAAAAAATTATGTTCCTAGGCAAATACATAGCCATAGAAATCAAATAAATAATGTCACTGTGTCCTGGATGAAAAGATTCATAATAGTAACAACTATAACGATTTTCACTACTTACATATATGAATAGGTAGTTGTGAATGACCACACTATAGTTTTAAACTGGTAATTGCAGTTACCAGGTTTTAAAATAACTACCTGAAACTGCAAAGCTATCTCCCACTTCTCCTACACTTCCACTCTATGTTGCCACTTGCAGCATTATGTTCATATTGTAACCACTAATTATAGAACACATGTGAACTCTGCATACTTATTCCTTAATTACATTATGCATTATAAGCCCATAAAATATTGTGCTATATTTATTAATGTATGCTCACCAAGCAGCAGTCACATTTGAAAAAATACTGATAAAGTGATGGTGCAAAATCAAAAAGAACCCCAGTGAAGATCCTACATAGGTTTAGACAGAGTTTTATTTAAATGGTTAATTTAAAGGCAATTTTTTTTAAAAAAAGTGAAAAACAAAATGAAGAGGAACAAAATGGAGGGAGGGAAAAAACTGAACTAGTAACACACGCTTCTTAGGACAGAAATGTCTGCTACTTCACTTTTGTTTCAACAGATTATTGAAATAAAGAGTTGCTCTGATGTCTTTGTGGAAAGAAAGAAATTGCTACAGAAGTTACTTCAAGTAACCATGCTTCTATATATTGGATTTGCATGTGTCTTTCTGTGGACTGCACCCAAACTTAAACTTGAAATCATCAAGAGCCAATTCATGCAGTATATATTCAGCCTTGCAATAAGAGATCCTTTGGATCAATCCCAATAGAAGCATCCGATGCCTTCTGTTACCTTTTGGAGAAGATCTTGTTACACTTTCCAATGCAAGCTGGAAGAGGAATTCAGACCAGCATAAATGAGATTTATTCTGTTAACACTTAAGTGCCAAGTGTTCTGGATGAGGCAAGATGAGATACCATGTATAGGCAAGAGAAGATGAACAAGAAGAAACTTGCAGCTAATTCTGACCTGTTCTAAGCACTGCTGAAATCACTGATGTTTATTTATGCTGTAGCTATTAATTCCCTCCAGGGTGACAATATCAGAGTTACTGCACATTCATTTCTTCTAAAATGTGGAAGTCCCAAAGCATTACACATATCAACTGTACACTTGTTTTAAATGGCTTCTTCTCAGTGTTAACAGATCATAATTTTGCTGATCAGTGAGACTTCTTTGAAATAATAGTCCATGTAATTTCATTGCTGTATATCATTTTACTGAGCTGGGAATAATATACAGCTTGGGGTAAAGTGCTCTCCACTAATCAATGAACTAGGAGAAAAGTATGACAGCACGAGAGCCAGTTTGGTAATGGTTTGTAATGGTTAAGGCATCAGGCTAGAAACCATTATATGGCCATTAGCCAGATTTACATCAAAATGCATATGCACGCACACTTTTTTTCAAACCTGGTAAAGAATGAAATGGCCATGTTTATTAAAATAAATGAGATGGCACTGAACACAGCTCAACTGACAAAATATAGAGCTGGTCTATTTGAGATGAACTCTAAATACTTGAAGAACTAGCTTTGTATGGCAACAGACCTCCAGTTGACCAAAGTAGCTAAAACCAAACCACTTTCAATCCCTCCTGCTTACTCATCCTCCCTCTGGCATCTTATTGTATTAGAAGCAATAAATAAACAAGCCTCAACAAGCAACAATTTCAGGGTTTGTTGGTACTGTTGCAAGACCAGATGCTGCCAAGAGAGGGATGAGGAAGTAAACTAATAGTCAACTGCTTCTATTGTTCAGAGGATTCTTGATGCATGGAACCTCATACAAAAGCCTCAGTGTGGAATGGGGTCTTAACCAACGAAGTATCGATTAGGACCAAGAAGGCCAGTCTATAGTGTGGATGCCATAAATGACACATATGGGCACAACTGGAGAGATATAACCTTAATCTTGAGCAGAAGGGATCTAACAAATCTGCTTGCCAAAGAAAGAAAGACCTTTGGAGTTCTCCGAAACTATTTCCCCCCCTATCCCAGGCTTTGTAGTTTAAAAAATCTGGTTATGTCTGTGTAGAATCAGCTAACATTCAACTCATCTTCAAGCTGTGAAATTTTAAACAGATGTTCCATCATATACACAATCTTTGGAAGCACTGAGTTCAAGCATGATGCATGCCTCATGGCCTTAGGTAGTTAAATGCTTCCTTTAAGTCTGTCTCCCAAATCTAGTGACTGAATGTAACTGAAGCAACTGGAGGGTGGGGCGAGGGGTGTTGGGTCATACCACAGGGTGTATTACCTTCTTCCACTATGCAGGAACCAACCCAGCTCTGTTCTCTAGTTTGCATCTTGTGGCATGTTCTAAAAGTTCATGATCCAGCAGCCTTTCTGAAGGAAAGCAAGACTGATTCTTACTACTGCCCGGATAGGGAGTTACTTGATACCAAGAGGAAATTTGTATGTGTATCCAAATAATTAAATTGTATAACCTTATTCTGTGAACATTTAGTTTGGAATGTTCCACTGGAACATTATGACTTACTTACAAACCCACAAACATGCACACATACAAGTGGCACTGAAGTATAAAATAGTAAACACAGCAACTAACATACAAAATAGACAAAAATGTTCTGTGTTACTTTATCAAAGCACATGGTATTAGAATACATCACAAGCAAACGCTACCTGTAATGGCCAAGTCAGCATTCAGTACTGCAAACCAGGGACCAATTGGTCAATTCTACAGATATTGCTCAAGTGCCATCTGACATCCCTCACTAATGCCAGTCTGGCTGGGGTACCTGGGATTCGTAGTTAAGCAGTATCTGAGAGGCCATAGCTTTTCCATCCCTGATACACATAATTCATCAGCTAAAAGGACACTTCAGAGTCTATGAACAGAGTTTTGTATTTTTATATATGCTCACCAGCCAACATACACAAGACAGCCAGAGAGATTAAACAGAAACACATTCAAACACATACAGGAAATAGAAGCAAAAATGTTCTACAGTAAAGGAATTACTGGTGGTTTATTATTCCTAAACAGTAAAATGGAAGCACACAAATCAAACAGCCAGTGTCCATCATTCAGTGCAAGCAACTCACCCAAAACAATGCTCTAAACATATCAACAACAATTCATGACTTATACCAGCAGCCAGGGCACAAGCACCAGGAATATATGTTTACTTAAAAAAAAATAGTCTATTAACATTGATCTTATCACTTAGTCCCACCCAAAAGAATTGCCTTCACTGGACATAATTTAAATGGAATAGAGTATTATCAAATGGCTATCCCAATACATTTACTTTAATTTCAACTGTCATTTCATACTGAATGCATTCCTAAAACCATTTAGAAAGAACCAAAACATTTCAATAGTTGTATTCTGTCATTCTTTTTTTATCTTTCTTTACACTCACATCTCAACAGCCAATCCACCAATGCTAAACATGCCTAAAGCATATACACACTCCCCAGATCAACCCACACACCCCCAGCTAAAGGCAATAGGATGTACTCACTCAAGCCACAATGTTTTGTTTAACTAACTTTTGGAAATATTCCTTGCAGATTAAATTATTCCAACCCAAGTGGTCAGCAATGCCTACCTAAGCAACTGTTCTTGCACTATAAAGAGTGCAGGCAAGCATAATTCTGCTCATGATAAGCTCATAATCCTGCAACATTTTACAGATGAAAAGGAGGACATTCCTATGGACTAGCAAACATCTCTGTTCTCACCCCAATGATCACACTGGAGCTTTGAAACATACACACTAGACGGTGCTGAAGGATGCCTTCATTTAATGAATATGTTTGTGTCTGTGTGTTTTCTCTTGCTTCTGTAAAGCAGACTTCTAACTTTATTTCTTGTAAAGACCGCAGAATTAATTGCAAGCGTTAACTTTAGGCGTGCTGACCCGATAGCATAGACCATGCTGCATGCTTTCGAACAAAATGTATTCGGGAAAATGTATTAGGGACAAAGTAGAGAGGGTGTTAAATATCGCTTTACCTTCGGCCGTAGTGTGCCCCTTCAGGGTCCGGACACGCGTGGCAAAAGGCAGTTCCTACACGCGCGTTAATACCCTTCAGTTCCCGGTGAAAATGACAGCTGGCCCGGAGATCCCGTCTCCCTCTCACCTTGTCTGCAGTCACAGTAGCCCCAGTCAACCCTGCCGCGGTTGTTCCTGTAGAAGCACCAGGGCCTGCTCCTGCCGTCTGGGTTCCTGCAGAAGTTGCGCTGCCCGCGCAGCCCTTTGCCCTGCGGCATCCTCTCCAGGAAGGTGGGGACCTCCGCCCAAGGCAAACACCCCGCGCCGAACTCCGTCACGTTGACGAAGCGCCCGCCGCTCCGGGGGCAGCCGCCCCCGCCGGCGGGCTGCTGGGGTTGGAGCGGCGGGGAGCGTGGCTGCGCCGGGGCCGGGCCCCGAAGGGTGGCCGACAAATAAGGCGGGGAAGCGAAGCGGTTGGCCACGGAGCCGCCGGCTTCAGGAAGCGCCCCGACAAGCAGGAGCCCCAGAAAGACGGGGGCGAAAGTCATGCTGCCAGCTGCGAGCGGTTTGCTCCATCGCCCCTCGGCTCCGGAGCCCGGCTGGGAAGGCAGAGGGCGGAGCCGCGCGCGGCGCCCACGAAACCTTTCCCACCTCCCGCCGGGTGAACGCGCAAGCTCCTCGCCTCCTCCTTCGCCCCTGCCGCCGCTCTTTTGACTCGGTTGCTCCGCTGCTACTGGAAAGGAGCTCGCGCTTCACCTTCAGCGCACAGTGCCATCCTAAGGCAGCTGCGCTTGAGCTATGTAGGCAGCGCTCCCTGCTCCCAGGTTTGTTCGCGGGGCAAGCTGAGCCACCAACTCGCGGGCGGGGCATTTTGGATTCAGAGTTTCGGGAGAGTCCAGGATGGTTAAAGCTAACTGTGGGCAAGCCTATCCGGCGAGCATGCCTGAGCATTTGCTTCCTTTCACCCCTGCTCTTTGCAGCCCAGTTGAGGCGGACCCCTTCGTAGCCATTCCGGACCGGTAGAAATTCAGCTGGTGCAGCTCTTTTTCCCGATAACCGCTCCATTGCGCTGAGAAAACCTCGCACATTTGCCCGTATCGAGGAAACTGGCAACCCACCCTCTGCTAGCCCAGCCAATCTTCTCGTAAAGACACGTTCGGATTGGAACTGCGACTTTGGGGGGGGGGAAGGGCTGGTTACAGAGCTTACTAAGGAGGAATCGGATGCTTTGCACATGCTCAGAAACTAGGCGTCATGAGCCCGACGGCGAGGAAATGCCAAGGTCCTTTTGAGGACTCCTCGTGTCCCCGCTTAAGCCAATGGCGAATGACAGCAAATACAGAACCTCAGTGGAGCGTTAGCATGGACTCCAGAGGTCTCAGTTGGCTCCGCACGAGCTTGGAACTGGCGTGCTAACGCGCCGCGAGCCGGCGGAAGCAACGCGGGTTTCAATTCTCAAGAAGCTGCATCTTTGACACACAGCTGGATTCTGTGGGCCCTTATCTTCTGCAGGAAAAAGGGTTTATTAGCGAGGGCGGAGGGAAGGCGCGCCAGTCTCCTTTCCGCGGCAACCGGTTTGGCGTAAGAGCACCGCGCGGTTCTGCGGGCGGGCGCCCGAGCGGTGCTCGTCTCTTGCGCTCCAACAAGGGAAGGCTGGACTTGCCGGCCGTTCATAGGAAATCGGCGCGGAAGCGGGATTTTGAAAGGAAAGCATCTGTGCTTTGCTTTGCTCTTTCTCTGGCTGCATTCGCAGACACTGACCCCAAACCAGCCAGCCAGTTAAAGATGTTGGGGCCACCTAGCCTGCCTGGTGAATAGGGCTTTGTGTGCCCTGGGAACTGAGAACATCGAGTTCATTCAGTAAAACATGGGTGCTGATGGAGTTGGGGAAGTTTGCCCGTCCAGTCTCTGAGAACTGTGAACAGATACCTCCCCCTCAGAGGAGTTAGGTGGCAAATCTGCTGCAGGTAATGGAATAGTTGCCACCTTTCTCAATGATTGAATCAGCAGAAAACAGCTGCCCTGACAGGTGCTGTCCCCACAGCACATTGATCCTGCTTGTATTCCCTCTGTTCCCAGCCATGTGACTTTCCTCCCAGGTAATGGGTGACCTGCCTAACAGATTCATAGGCTGGATATGTGTGAAGAAAGCTACACTGTGAGGACACAGCAGGAAGATGTTGCCAGGGCATGTCTGTACTGTGTGTAAGTGCAAGTGGAGAAATCCCAAAGAGGTTTAATGGTTCATGGCTCTTCTTCCATGCTTCCTGGGAATTATAGTAAAGTCTTGGGTATGACTACTTTCCACTGGACCAATAATTATAGATTTTAAAATGTTCATATATAAATTGTTTTGTTCTTTTTCTCTAAACAGGTAGTCCTCATTTAGTGGCTGCTTTGTATAGCAATCGTTCAGTTACGACAGTGATGATAAAGTAACTTTATGATCAGTCTTCATATTTATGACCTTTGTAGGACTGTAAAGCAAAGGAAGCTGAAGCAAGCACAATCGTGGTTTCACTTAGTGACTGCTTTGCTTAACAACAGAGTTGTCGGTCCCAACTGTGGTCACTAAACAAGGATTACCTGTACTTTCTAGCATGTTTTCTAATTGTGGTGAAGTGGTTATCGCTACTGTCTTCTCAGTAGTCTTGACAGACCTTGCACCAGAGAATGCTGGGCCTGTAGACTAATACTTCTGGTTGCTGCTTCTGTGTCCTTCCTTACATGCTACTGCAAACTTACTCTCCTTCCTTGATCATATGCTCCTTAATGGCAGTACCAAGTGCTGGTGCCTTAGAAATATCAGACCTTCCTGTTTTAACCCTGCAGGCACAATGAATCACCATGATGTCAGCCCATTTATGTTGTCAAGTCATTTATGTTTTGCCAATTTACTTCCTGAGGATTGTTATCTTTTATTCAGATTTTTTCACATACAGTTGCAATCGAAATTATTCAACCCCCATTGCAAATCAGGTTGATTGCCAAAAAGTACAGATTTTCAGCTGTTTGCAATGAACAAATCAAGCAAAAGCAATTGAGATAGCTCAACACAACAAATGCTTCAAGTGGTGTTCCCAAATTCAACTGAAAATGCAACTTATCATGACTTCTCCTGTCTCAAAATTATTCAACCCCTTCATGGCAAGCATCTTCAGTACTTAGCAGAGCACCCTTTTGTTATTATGACCTGCTGCAAATGAGATGCATAGTCAGGCGCCAGCTTCTGACAGCGTTCCTGAGGAATCATAGCCCATTCCTCATGAGCAATGGCCTCCAGTTTAGTAATATTCTTGGGTTTGCATGCTGCAACCGCCTTCTTCAAATCCCACCAGAGATTTTCTATGGGGTTGAAGTCAGGTGACTGTGATGGCCACTATAGAATCTTCCAGGACTTCTGCATCCAAGCCTTAGTGAAATTTGAGGTATGCTTGGGATCATTGTCCTGTTGGAAGGTCCAATGATGCCCAAGCTTCAGCTTCCTTACAGATGACATGACGTTTTCTCCTAGGATTTCCTGATACTTCAATGAATCCATCTTGCCGTCCACATGCTGCAGGTTTCCAGTGCCAGAGGATGCAAAGCAGCCCCAGAGCATCACCGAGCCACCACCATGCTTAACTGTAGGCAGAGTGTTCTTTTCAGCATACTAAACATAGAAGGTTTCCATGCTAGAACTCCAAGACATACACTACTACTGACCCAAAAGCACAAGAAAAGTCAGCTCCAATATGCTCAACATCATATAAATAAGCCACAGAAGTTTTGGGATTCTGTTCTGTGGAGTGATGAAACAAAACTGAAACTTTTTGGCCCGATGGATCAGCGGTATGTCTGGAGGAAGAAGAATGAAGCATATGCTGAAAACTCAGCTCACCAAGACCTCCATTTGTTACAGCATTCACCTTTCCCAAGCATGTGTAAAAATGCTACATAAACATATATGCTAATATTGATTTATGCAGATTTATAACAAACTAATCCATAAAGCTGATGTGAGCCAAAAATACTGCAAACATGATGAAAAGCTGCAATGTATAACAAAGCTGTGCTTTTGAATCTATAATGGAAATACTTTCTCTGAATTTGTTTTTGCAGATACATAAACATATAGGTAAAACATTTTCCTCTTGTGCTTGGTGACTTTCAAACACTTAAATGAAACAACCATGTTGAAATAATTATGCTTATGTTATTGTCTCAGCTGGTTGGGAAGAAAGTTCACTATTAAACTGGCCTTTGGGATCAGGAACAATACTGGCATTGTTCCAAATGCATTACCACAGAACATTTTCAATGTTCAGAGGGTTTTAAAAAGTGGGGAAAAAAAGATTTACTATCACTGCTGTAAGTGTAAAATATAATGATTCTTCAATCTTCCTTATTCTTGAATGATCTCCCTTTTTTGTGTGGAATTGCTGACTCCTAACATAGCCATACAGCTCTGAATAAAGCCAGTGACAATGAGCACAATGTACTTCTTATAGTTCCTCTATTTCCTTTTAAGACTGTAATCTTTATTTATTCCACACAATTCAGTTTTTCATTTAGCCATGATTCCATGTTCCTTTTGAAGATACTACAAAGATCGGCTGACATGAATGGAACCTCTTCATCATTTGCAAGGTACCAATATTCACGAAAAGGGAATTTTCACAACTTGTATGCAACTTTTACGTATATCTTTTAAGTTGTTCATGTAGATATTGTCTTTTTTTCAAAGCTCTCCATTCCATCTTTTATTTATTTTTTTAGTAGGAAAGAACCAACTAAACCAACTTAAGTGTAATATGCATCACCATCTTGTGGTCTGAATGGAGCATTGCAGTTGCTTTATTTATTTATTTTTTCCAATTTTGAATGCTTGTATTCTTAAAGTGTTTTTTAAATTTTATGTTTTCTAAAATAAAATTTGATTTTGTTAATCACTAATGAGATTGCTCTATCTCCCAAGGAAGGATTGAAGCTGCAATCGTTTTCATTTTCTTTTCTTTTTATCCTTTTATCCACCAGAAGGGAAGTACAAATTGTGGGAGCCCTCTGTCTCTCACAGACAGGAATTAGAAAAAAGATGACAGGTGAAGCACCCCTGTAACAGATGGTAGTAAGCAGGCAGGGCCAGATCCACAGACCTAGAGGCTTCTGGGAGAAGAGGTTTGAGATCTACAGCTTTTCTCATTACACTTGTCATGAAACAAATTTCGATCCTGGTGAATTCCAGATTCTTCAAGTGTTAACACCTTCTTTGGAAATAGAATTAACTCCACTTGGTTTTGCTCCTTCACTGATACATTAAATTCTTGTTCACAAGTAAGTAGTAGTCCTGTATGCTAACAGGAAGAATTTAGCAGTAATCATGGGAGAGATATTAGTTGACATAATTAATCTAACACCACTCCAACCCTCTGATATTATCATTAGATGCTTGGGGGAAAGAAAGGTAGACAAGAGAATCAATCCCATCTAATAGGAAACAATAGTTTACTGTTCATGGGGACTCTTTGAAGCTTTGGGTATAGAATGTTCTAACAGTTATGCTGTGTCTGAAGCTTTCTTTAATGCATGTTTATCAGAAGTAAATCCAACTCACTAATGATTTTAAGTTTAGACCTTTAAGGAGAAGAGGCATGGATATTTTTAAAATATTTTTGACAGCCAACAACAAATTCACAGACTTGGTTTCAGTACTTTCACTGAATTCAGCTAATTGTCCAATATATTTAGGGGGGGGAAAGGAAAACTTGTTTCTCTTCTTAAAGTGATATTTTGACTCTCTTCTTTAACACTCAATTATTTACTGTGAAGGAATACAAGAAATGTTAACGTTGGAAGCCTTCTTGATCCCTTTCTATCATTTTCCACCATGAGTTGCTTTTTCTTTCTTCCCATCTACACTATATATACATATGTCAGGCTACTGTGAAAGGCACTGAAAGAGACCAGATCTCATTTGTTTGTTGATCTGCTATTCTGTTAAATCCAAAAGCCCTCAACCAGAGGGTATGTAGTAACATCAAAGTTACAATTATAATTGTGCAATCTTAAACATGTGTATACTGGTTTAAATCCTACTAAGTTAATATAGGAATGGAATCCTATTACATTGCAACCCTAGATATTTATCTGAGAATATGCTCCAGTAAACATAATGGAGCTTTCTCCTAAGTAGATATACATAGAATTGTCATTAGTTTTTTGTATGTTTGTTTTCAAGGCATTTTGAGCCTTATATGCTCTATTCTTGGAAGTAAAATGATATCCAATTAGTTTTAAGACAAGAAAATTAAAATATTCTCAGGTCTTCCGTTTATGGCTAGACATAGGTGGGGGTTAGTGTTTATTTGTACCAAAAATAATTCAGTGCAGATTTGCTAGGAGAAATGTCTTGAGTTCACATTTTCTATTGGCATGAACTAGGGGGGCAGGGGGGAATGCCTTTCACTGAAACATGAGCACAAATAGGAAGCAAGATTCCAGAGACCTGCTGTATAACATTATGCCGCCTAACTAGACAGCATAACTAGAACAGACAGCCCTAACATAGAACACTCCCACATAGAAATCTCCCCTCCATCCGTTCAGAAAATATATATATTAGGAAATCTGAATACCGAAGAGGAAGTGATTCAGTTACTGCAATGGTGCTTCCATCATATAAATTACTGCAAACACCACAACAGATGTGGTTTGAGATGAAAATTCTCCATATGGTGTTTCAAACTGTTAGTGATAAAAGTAATACATCTGTAATGGAGGAAGAATTAAATCACAGAATGGCATCTTTAAAAAACCTGAAAGTAGACAAGTTTCATTACATTGTTTGGGATTCTGAATTCACATAGGGGATGCTCTCACAAACAGGAGCGTGAATCTGAGTTGCTGAGAGCAGAAGTAAAGGATTAAGTCTTTCCTGGGGAATTTCTTGTACCCCCTAACACTGGTTCTTGAAGACATTTTGGAAGAGTAAGGGAGGGAAAAAGGAGAACAACAGGATATTTTTTGTTAGCTTAGAACAGTATTTCTCAGTGTTGGCAACTCTAAGATGCTGGCTGGGGAATTCTGGGAGTTGAAGCCCATGCATCTTAAAGTTGCCAACATTGAGAAACACTGTCTTAGAGGCTCCACTGAACCTTTTTGTGAAGAAAGAGTAACACAGTAGGAGGGAAAATGATATAGAATGGCCAGTACAAAGTCAGTCATATGGGTTTGGCCAGGATTATAAGGATTTTTCTTCTAGTTAAGAAGAGGTTTTTGATTTTTTAATCCGTGTTAAGCCTGCTACAGGGCAGGGCAGAAAACTGTCAATTTTCAGCAGGTCCACAAAAAAGGTGATTGGGGCTTGAATACTTCCCTGGAGCCACAGGTTCTCCATCTTGTAGCAAGTCCACACTTAGTCACAGTAAGAGGAGTCCAGTGAAGTCACCAAAACCTGAGTTAGTAGGCAAGTGTTCTTTCATGGCAATGTGGCATTCAACTTTTGGAAGATAGTCTTGAGATAATTTTTGTCCTGTATCAGGCAGCCAATGTATTTAGATCAAAAAAGAAAGGATAACTTGCACTTAAAACCAGGGGGAAGTTTAGTCTTCATACAGCAGGTGTATCAAGCATTTTCTACTAGACAGGTAACCAAACACTTTCTTCTAATGTGTCTAGCTGTTGCTGATATCACTGTTCATATCCATTTCTGAAAAAGCTTTGTTTTTTCATACTTTTTATTGTACTTTACAGTATATTTGATTGTTTTGCTACATTATCAGCCTTTATATAAACAAGAAATGCATTTTCTCCTTAGAAAAGCTGTTACTAAGTTATACTTGAAAAAATGTTAATAATTATTTAATATTTGCTTCAAAACAGACGTTCTGCTAATCTTCATTAGAATTCCTGGTTAAAAGGCATTCTTGCATAACTTATCTTTGTGGTGTGCATAATGTTGTCATACAGTAACTCTGTCTGGAAGAATACAGTATTCATAAAAACATTATGGTGAAATAGTAATTGAACTGAATTTTCTATCCCTAAAGATATGTATTTATACAGTTCAGGAAAGCAAAATATGATCAGTTATCCACAAATGCCCTTGTTTTTGTAAACAGTTTGAAGTTTAAGTGTAAGAGGTTAAGAATATTGATCATAATAATGAAAACAACCATCCATCTCACTTAAATAAAAACAAAATAAAAATAAATTGCTAGCTGTTGCTGGATATTGCCCTATTGCATATATGAAGTTCCACACTGTGAAAGCTTACAAAATAAATTAAAATACAGTTGTTCTCCAGACACTCATATAAAACATTACTATAAAACTATGTCAAATATTTAAAGTATATAGGAAAAGTTGAGCATAGACTTCTAGCATAGTGCTGGCATATAAAAATAATGGAGCTAATATTATTAGAAGGGCATAATTCAGAATGAAGTCCTAATATCTTCTTTGAATTATGTTTCCAACAGGATTCAGACCATACTAGTGTTTTAAAATATGAAGTGGTGTGCAGCCACTCAGGGAACAGCATTTTGATGATCTGATTATATATGTTTGAGGTAGGATAAAATATATATGTAGATGAACAGTTGTTCAAATACTGTTTTCCAATTCATATTTTATTTCAACTCTGAGGGATAAAAATACCAACTAAAGAGTACATAGCATGTTACAGACTTATGGGATTTTTCCCAATGGTCTCATCATATAATTTAGAATGGCCAATGGAACTCCAAGTACTAATTGTATTATACATTTGTATTTTGTTTCTAATGTGAGTGACAGAGACTTTCTGCTTAAAAAGATGCTACACAAAAAATGAGAGTCAGCCATAATAATTTTTTCCCAGTGATACACTCACATGATATGATGTATTTTGTAACCAATATGATAGAAATAGAGAGCCAGTTTGGTGTAGTGGATAAGGCAGCGGGCTAGAAACCAGGAGATGGTGCATTCTAGTCCCTCCTTAGGCACAAAGCCAGCTGGGTGATCTTGGCCAGTTTTTCTCTCTCAGCCCTAGGAAGAAGGCAATGGCAAACCACTTCCAAAAAGAACTTGTCCAGGCAGTCTCCAAAAATCGGACACGATTGAGTGGATTAAAAAAAAAAGATAGAAATGGGTATGGAGAAAGAAGAGGGCAGGCTATTCAAATTACAGGAGACCCTTTCTAATGCTGTGACATTTTAGATCGTCTAGAATGGACCCCAAGAGTAAAGGAATTATGGATGATTAAATGTTAATTCCAATTTGAGATTTTAAAAAATCTACGTATTCCTGAAAGCAATTCTGCCACCTTCAACAACCATAAGCAAAACACAGAAAATATCAGCATTATATGATACAAGAGAGCCAGTTTGGTATAGTGGTTAAGGCACTAGCCTAGAAATCGGGAGTTCTAATGTTGCCTTAAGCACGAAGACAGCTGGGTGACCTTGGACCAGTCACACTCTCTCAGCCCTAGGAAGAAGGCAATGGCAAACAACTTCCAAAAACCTTGCCAAGAAAACTGCAAGGACTTGTCCAGGCAGTCTCCTAGAATTGGACATGATTGAACAGATAAAAAAAAAAGTGATACATACTGAGGGGCACTGGATTCAATGCCTAAATTATTTTTAAAAAATATTTTATTGTATTATTATAAAACACAAGTAGTATTATTTTAAAACACAAAGAATACATTGCATTATTTGGGTACAGTGGCATTTATAAAATGTTGAGATTACTAACACTCTGATGATTTAAATAACTTAACCCTTTAAAAATAAAGAAAAAATGTATCAATATCAACTATGATTTCTAAAATATTAATATTGATAAGCATAAGGATGTTTAGATTTTACATCTAAAGCTGAGAGTGACATAAATGAACTACTACAAAATACATTAAATTATTAGATGCTGAAGGTTTTTATATTAAGCTTAATACTAAGGTCTCTACTGTATTATTTGTTGTTTTTGCACATTAAAAAAGCAAAACCAGAAACAAACAAACAAAAACCCATTTGGTGTCTAACTTTCTCCTTCTTGTACCACTACCAATTTGTGGTATTTATAAGCATTTAGGCCTCTTTAGAAACCATTCTGTAAATGCCTAAATTCTATTAAGGAGCAGGGACATGCTTTGGATTCAGTAGAATATTAGATTGCTTCATGTTAATTCATTTCCAATTCATTACATAAAATATGGCTGCGAGAGCTGGACCATAAGGAAGGCTGAAAGAAGGAAGATAGATGCTTTTGAACTGTGGTGTTGGAGGAAAATTCTGAGAGTGCCTTGGACTGCAAGAAGATCAAACCAGTCCATACTCCAGGAAATAAAGCCAGACTGCTCACTTGAGGGAACGATATTAAAGGCAAAACTGAAATACTTTGGCCACATAATGAGAAGACAGGACACCCTGCAGAAGATGCTGATGCTAGGGAGAGTGGAAGGCAAAAGGAAGAGGGGCTGACCAAGGGCAAGGTGGATGGATGATATTCTAGAGGTGACGGACTCGTCCCTGGGGATGCTGGGGGTGTTGACAACCGACAGGAAGCTCTGGCGTGGGCTGGTCCATGAAGTCACAAAGAGTCGGAAGCGACTAAATGAATAAACAAACAATTCATTACATTGAGAAATATCCATACAAAAAGCCTAGTTCATATACAATGGATTAAATCAAGCCTTCCTAGTACTAATTTTTCAGATTTTCAGGAACATTGATTGTGTGGCTGTAAAACCTAATACAGTTTTCTTCATATTACAAAATAATATGACCAGGATAGACAAAGAATGAGGGACAGAATAGGTATAATCTATTTTACTTGTGCATGATTTTATCAGGGTTCTCCTATCTCATCACTCTTAGAGATCAAAGTAACATCTTGCAATTTTGTTCATTAAAAATAGTTCAGTGGAATCTGGAGATTTAAGCAGTAGATATTTGGAAAATGTTGGATGTTGAAGTTCAACTACTGCTGCCATTCCTTGACTTATGTAATCCATCCTCAACATGTTACTCTCTTTAGTAACTTTAATGTCAAATGAGCAAACAAAATCCTTAAAATATTTTAAATTCACCATAACTCTCTAGGTCCTTTCCCCACTTGCCGTTTTAACTGGCACCTGTATCCCCTGATAAATCTTGGCTCTTTGATTATGCAGTGATGAACTCCATGGGGGGTTATCTCCACCACATGGACTTTCACTCCCCTAAATCTTCTGGAAGACACATTTCTGTTGTACTTTATGCAGACAATGCAGCAATACTTTCAAGAATACCTACTTAAAAGAGCACTGAGGGCACTAACAGAATACTGCAAGTAAGACCAGCTAGGACTCAAGTATCAGAAAGCCAAAATCATGGCATTTGCCAAAAGCCCCAACAGCCATTCCAGAAGCATAGATGGCACATCCCCAATAATTTTTTTTTATTTAAACTGCAAGTGTATGAGGTGTATTAAATCTAATCACTTCATAGCTTCTTTTTGAAGGTATTGGGTTGGGTGACTTGCATCTGTGTTGCCCTAAGTGTAATCACATACTCTTTCTCTTTGTCAGTGGCCAGCATTCACCACTGTCATTTCTCTACCAGTGTCTGCCCCTTTAAGTTAGAATTTTCTCCCTCCCTTAAAACACAGCAACCCTGCTTTTCTGTGTTAAAGTACTCAGATGTTTCCAACAGCATGTGATGCTGACAAAGAGAAAGACTAACTACACCAGAGGGGAAAGGAGGTATACTGATATACTCACCAATGAGGAGCGAGCACAGTTCAACACCTAGCTGCTGCAGATGCTGAGCTAGGATGGAACTAATAATCCAGAGGCCTAAATGTATGATACCAATACTTTCTGTTGACAAAAAATGGAGATGGTTGGCACTTTAAACTATTACTGAAAATAGGGTAGATTATATATCAGTTCTGAAATTTTGCAGGATATATCTTTGGTGCAGACAATTTTTATATAAATGACAATTTTTATATAAATTGCCAACTGCCACATCAAATTCATAGGAATTAATCTTTGGAGACTTCACTTCTAAACAGGATTATCAGACATCCAGCAAAAGAAGGACACGTCCTTTTTGTCCTCATGTCCTCCCTCTGACAGATATAGCTTTAAAAGCAAATCTTGTCCCACTTTTTGAGTGTCTGGCAACCTAACTCTTCCTGAACAGCTTTTCTCCACAATGCAGTGCTTCCCTAATACAGTTAATCATTGCTTAACAACCATTCGTTTAGTGATGGTTCAGACTTATGACGGTGCTAAAAAAAAATGACTTATAACCAGTTCTCACACTTACAACTGTTGCAGCATCCCTGCAGTCACGTGATCACAATTTGGGTGCTTGGCAACCGGTTCGCATTTATGACTGTTGCAGTGTCCTGTGACTGCCAGTTTCAACCTTCCCAGCCAGCTTCTGGCAAGCAAAATAAATGGGGAGCCATGTGATTCACTTAATGACCACATGGCTTGCTTAATGTCTGCTGTGATTTGCTTAACAACTGCCACAAAAAGGTCATAAAGTCAGGTCAGATTTGCTTAATGATTGCTTAGCTTAGCAACCAAAATTCTGGGCCCAATTGTGTTCATTAAGCAAAGACTACCTCTAAGTGCTAACCAAAAGTTAACAAGCTCTGCTCTGTGACCTTCATTAGTTGATTAGTATCCTCCCACCTTGTGCTGCTGCCTGAAATTGACAAGACCTTAATTAATTACATGCTGAAGGCTTGTGCTTCCTAACCAGCTGGCAGCCAGTACCTTAGGCAAACAGTCAGCATTAGCACGTTCCTCTCAATATGTATTCCCAACTGTGTGCCTGTTTACTCACTTGTAATCTCTTCCTCTCCAATGAATGTAAATGCAAATATTGAACAGTTAGTGTGTCCTCCTTTCCAATTTTCAGTGTCTTTCTTTGCCTGTTCAGATATCTGGTAACCCTCCTCCTAAAGTACCTTCTGGTACTATCCTTCTAAACTTATGAATTTTTCTAAGAAATCTGTCTTTTATTCTAACAATTACAGAAAAGCTTATGGCAATACTCATACTTTTAGGACCTCCAAAAACGTAAATTCTTCTCTTGCACAAGCTTGCTGAAATCTATTAAACTTCAGTAAATCATGTTATTCATACAGAGATCTATCTGTCCTCTTAACACTATAGAAAAAGTAATTTATTTTTCAAAATGTTTATTCTGATTTTAATTATATTTTTTCTTCCTAATTATTTCAGCAAAGGATCGTTACCTTGTCGTGGTGCTGGAGCTTGAGCACCTCAATGATGCCATGAGCTAAACCGTGAAGGGCCACCCAAGACGGGAAGGTCATGACAGAGAGGTCAGACTAAATGCGATCCCTGGGGAAGGTAATGGCAACCCACCTCAGTATTCTTGCCGTGAAAACTAAATGGATCAGTACAACCAGAGATATGTCGGTATACCATCGGAAGATGAGACCCCCAGGTCGGAAGATGGTCAAAATGCTACTGGGGAGGAACAGAGGATGAGCTCAACTAGCCCCAGACGTGATGACGCAGCTAGCTCAAAGCCAAAAGGACGGCTAGCGGCCGACGGTGCTGGTGGTGAACGGCGAATCCGATGTTCTAAGGATCAACACACCATTGGAACCTGGAATGTAAGATCTATGAGCCAGGGCAAATTGGATGTGGTTATTGGTGAGATGTCAAGATTAAAGATAGACATTCTGGGCGTCAGTGAACTGAAATGGACTGGAATGGGCCACTTCACATCAAATGACCACCAGATCTACTACTGCGGACAAGAGGACCACAGAAGAAATGGAGTAGCCTTCATAATTAATAGTAAAGTGGCTAAAGCAGTGCTTGGATACAACCCAAAAAACGACAGAATGATCTCAATTCGAATTCAGGGCAAGCCATCTAACATCACAGTGATCCAAATATACGCCCCAACCACAAATGCTGAAGAAGCTGAAGTAGAGCAGTTCTATGAGGATCTGCAGCAACTACTGGACAACACGCCTAAAAGAGATGTTATTTTCATCACAGGAGACTGGAATGCTAAGGTGGGCAGTCAAATGACACCTCGAATTACAGGTAAGTATGGCCTGGGAGAACAAAACGAAGCAGGACACAGGCTGATAGAATTTTGCCAAGACAATTCACTCTGCATAACAAACACTCTCTTCCAACAACCTAAGAGACGGCTTTATACATGGACTTCACCAGATGGACAACACCGAAATCAGATTGATTACATCCTTTGCAGCCAAAGGTGGCGGACATCTGTACAGTCGGTAAAAACAAGGCCTGGAGCTGACTGTAGTTCAGATCACGAACTTCTTCTTGCACAATTTAGGATCAGACTAAAGAGATTAGGGAAGACCCACAGATCAGCTAGATATGAGCTCACTAATATTCCTCAGGAATATGCAGTGGAGGTGAAGAATAGATTTAAGGGACTGGACTTAGTAGATAGGGTCCCGGAAGAACTCTGGACAGAAGTTGGCAGCATTGTTCAGGAGGCGGCAACAAAATACATCCCAAAGAAAGAGAAAACCAAGAAGGCAAAATGGCTGTCTGCTGAGACACTAGAAGTAGCCCAAGAAAGAAGGAAAGCAAAAGGCAACAGTGATAGGGGGAGATATGCCCAATTAAATGCAAAATTCCAGAGGTTAGCCAGAAGAGATAAGGAATTATTTTTAAACAAGCAATGCGCGGAAGTGGAAGAAGACAATAGAATAGGAAGGACAAGAGACCTCTTCCAGAAAATTAGAAACATTGGAGGTAAATTCCAGGCCAAAATGGGTATGATCAAAAACAAAGATGGCAAGGACCTAACAGAAGAAGAAGAGATCAAGAAAAGGTGGCAAGAATATACAGAAGACCTGTATAGGAAGGATAACAATATCGGGGATAGCTTTGACGGTGTGGTCGGTGAGCTAGAGCCAGACATCCTGAAGAGTGAGGTTGAGTGGGCCTTAAGAAGCATTGCTAATAACAAGGCAACAGGAGACGACGGCATCCCAGCTGAACTGTTCAAAATCTTGCAAGATGATGCTGTCAAGGTAATGCATGCTATATGCCAGCAAATTTGGAAAACACAAGAATGGCCATCAGACTGGAAAAAATCAACTTATATCCCCATACCAAAAAAGGGAAACACTAAAGAATGTTCAAACTATCGAACAGTGGCACTCATTTCACATGCCAGTAAGGTAATGCTCAAGATCCTGCAAGGTAGACTTCAGCAATTCATGGAGCGAGAATTGCCAGATGTACAAGCTGGGTTTACAAAAGGCAGAGGAACTAGGGACCAAATTGCCAATATCCACTGGATAATGGAAAAAGCCAGGGAGTTTCAGAAAAATATCTATTTCTGTTTTATTGACTATTCTAAAGCCTTTGACTGTGTGGACCATAACAAATTGTGGCAAGTTCTTAGTGGTATGGGGATACCAAGTCATCTTGTATGCCTCCTGAAGAATCTGTATAACGACCAAGTAGCAACAGTAAGAACAGACCACGGAACAACGGACTGGTTTAAGATTGGGAAAGGAGTACGGCAGGGCTGTATACTCTCACCCTACCTATTCAACTTGTATGCAGAACACATCATGCGACAAGCTGGCCTTGAGGAATCCAAGGCTGGAGTTAAAATCTCTGGAAGAAACATTAACAATCTCAGATATGCAGATGATACCACTTTGATGGCTGAAAGTGAAGAGGAACTGAGGAGCCTTATGATGAAGGTGAAAGAAGAAAGTGCAAAAGCTGGTTTGCAGCTAAACCTCAAAAAAACCAAGATTATGGCAACCAGCTTGATTGATAACTGGCAAATAGAGGGAGAAAATGTAGAAGCAGTGAAAGACTTTGTATTCCTAGGTGCAAAGATTACTGCAGATGCTGACTGCAGTCAGGAAATCAGAAGACGCTTAATCCTTGGAAGAAGAGCAATGACAAATCTCGATAAAATAGTGAAGAGCAGAGACATCACACTGACAACAAAGGCCCGCATAGTTAAAGCAATGGTGTTCCCTGTAGTAACATATGGCTGCGAGAGCTGGACCATAAGGAAGGCTGAGCGAAGGAAGATCGATGCTTTTGAACTGTGGTGTTGGAGGAAAATTCTGAGAGTGCCTTGGACTGCAAGAAGATCAAACCAGTCCATCCTCCAGGAAATAAAGCCAGACTGCTCACTTGAGGGAATGATATTAAAGGCAAAACTGAAATACTTTGGCCACATAATGAGAAGACAGGACACCCTGGAGAAGATGCTGATGCTAGGGAGAGTGGAGGGCAAAAGGAAGAGGGGCCGACCAAGGGCAAGATGGATGGATGATATTCTAGAGGTGACGGACTCGTCCCTGGGGGAGCTGGGGGTGTTGACGACCGACAGGAAGCTCTGGCGTGGGCTGGTCCATGAAGTCACGAAGAGTCGGAAGCGACTAAACGAATAAACAACAACAATTATTTCAACGTGTAAATAAAAAATTTATTGACTACAAACCGTATGACAGTAGCAATGCAAATGCCTCAACCGTCGGGAATAAACCCAAATAAGCATAGAACTTTTGTGCACAAAACATCGGTACATTTCTGTGCTAAGAATGTACGATCTGTTCCGCTCCCTTCCATGATTAAATAAATATTTAACACTAGCAGATATTTAGTACTAATGTACTTTTTAAAAAAGAATGATTAGGACGCCGATTTTATCACCCTCATAGCATATTATCCAATGCTTCCACTGTAGTCCATCCTCGCCTTGGAAAAATGAAAAACGCATGCCCTTTTAAAAAACAAAATATCGTTCTTGATAATTTTATTTATTTTTATTATTTCCACAATTTACATACTTTCCTGAAAAACATTACTTTCCTCAAACGCGCGGAAGCGGAACTTCTTGCCTTCTGAAGTGCAGAGGCGACGTCACTTTCTTATGACGTTTCTTAATTCCGCCTCTGTTTCCGGTCACAGACACCAGAAGTGTCGGGGAAGTAGGCGCTGGTGAGGCAGTGACTTCGCAGCGCACGAGTCTGTTGGACGAGGATGAACAGCCGTTTGCAGGAGATCAGGGAGCGGCAGAAATTGCGCCGGCAGCTTCTGGCTCAGCAGGTACCTACCGCCCGGTGACCGGGAGATGATCCTTACGAGGGTACGCCCCGTCTTCAGGAAGCTGTGAGGCTACTCGTGCGCGTCCCGTGGCTCGGAATTTAAAGGAGGGCGGGGGGAATGCCTCTCTGAGGGTCATTGGCGCAGTGTTGTGACGTAAAGACCTAGTGGGACTATGTCCCTTGGAGTTAGTTTAGATCTGCTTTGTCATGGATAAGAATGGGAAACAAAGCATTGTTGTACCCTGGTGGGGTGCGAAGACTTACAGCTTCCTTCGCAGGAAATGCCAGTTTCAGCTTTGTACACCGCCGCGCATGTTATGAGATGCTTATAATAAATCTAAGAAATAATTTTTAAAATATGGTAGTAGTGATTGTGTTTGTATGACGCTGTTACTTTATTATTATTTGATTTTTATCCCGCCTTTTAAATATGTAACTCAAGGTGGCAAACAGATCTAATACTTCTGCCACCTATTTGGTTAATTGTGGTTTACCCAATTAGCAAAATTGTCTGGATTCACTCAATACAGTGAATCATTAATTAATAACTTGGGTTGGATTCACAGAACTCATGAGGCTAAAATGTTGCTAACAAATCTGTAGTCCAGTGTCCTGAAAATAGAGGCTTTATTTTCCCTTACAGTGGGCACAAAGCCAGTTGGGTGACCTTGGGCCAGTCACTTTCTCTCAGCCCTAGGAAGAATGCAATGGCAAACCACTTGTGGAAAACCTTGCCAAGAAAACTGCAGGGACTTGTCCAGGCAGTCTTCAAGAATCGGACATGATTGAATGGGTTAAAAAAAAAAAGTGGGCAATATGTGTAGTCTAATATCTACCAGATGTTAGACTATGACTCACTGTTTACCATTGATTGCACAGGCTGTGATGATAAAAGTTGGAATTCAATATCTGTACGGCTATGCGTTGCCTGTCTTTTCCTTAAATGAGTAACCAATTCACCCAAAAGTGGTGTGAAGGCCTTTTTTGGACTTAATGAAAGCTCTAGTTCAAATCCCCTATCACGTATCAACATTACTGGGTAACCTTTGACTTGTCTTTTATAATTTACTTTATATGGTTGTAATGATTGAAAAGTAGACCATGTAGCAACTCTGAATGTTTTAGATGAACAATAACAATATATAGTAACAATAAAAAGTTTTTACGCTAGAGCTGAACATAGTAGTGGCATTAAGAAATATCAGTTAATTAAAAATGCAGCTTTATCTCTGCTTACAAAGAGTTAGTACAGTAAGTAAGTAAGTACATCCAGTGTGATGTACTTACATCTAAGTATAGTATGAAGCTTTGACTTTGTGTAAACTTTTAATTGGAGAATTATGTTCTGTTATAACTCAGTTATAACAGTTCTATTGTAACTTGTCAATCATTTGTGTAGGCATAGTCTCATTAGGCAGTATCTTCTTGAAGAGGAGAAGATGATTCAGCATCTCCTGCAATAGCTTGTAGTTACCTTTGAAATGAAATAGACCATTGGCAGCACTGTTTGTTTTCTGGAAATCCTGTGCATCCCCTTATCAGCATGCAGTTTAGGAGGCTCAGTTACAAGCATCCAGCATAGAAACTAGTAGGATAGGAGATAGAAACAGTTCTTCTTTCTGTCTTGAGCATTTTTTATTTCAGAGCTAGACATGCAACAGAAGCAGATTCTGTGGCAGCTAATAAAAAAAATGCAGCAGGCTCATTTTGCTGTGATAAACGTTTGTGAACAAATACATGTCACTGCCACACAGCCAGCTTGTTTTACTGTTAACACGTGTAAACCCCACAACCTGAACAGCCAGCATATAAATCAAGTAGGCCACCAGCAGAATCAGGAAATACTTCATTGTCTCCTTTGTTTGTCCCTTGTATTTATAGTCTGCAAATGTTTCACTGGTCCTTTTTGGTCCTAGAACAGGCAAAGGATTAAGCTTCCATTAGTAACTCACACAAATATAAAGTAGCCTAGTATAAAGGTATCCAGGCTAGTAATGTTTGTGGAATAACTTACATTTGTGCATTAGCAGTTTCGGGAAAGGGGGCAGGAAGTTTTACTGATTTATGATACAATTTATAATACAACACTAATTGTTAGTATAGTGCTGTCCCTCTAATCATCTTCTGTATAGATGTTGTCCTGGACTAATTTTAAATCTATAGAAAGATATGTTTGGAATAAAGAATGTGAAACATGTGACTACTATAAATGCTCTTACATGGGTTTCTTGTCTAAGAGCAGTAATGCAGCTTCTGTGTCTGTTTAACTTCAATTTACCTTTGGGCACATTTCTTCAGTTGAATTTCACTTAAGCAATAGATTTTGAATGTGATCAGGAAAAAAAAGATATCTTGAAGCTTCTTAAAATTAGAAGTAAGTATCTTTAACCTACTAGAAATTTTAAAAATAAACAAACACCTTACTTTTATATTAAAACTTTTACTGCTTGCTATTAATAATAATTGTTTCTTTTTCTTTTTTCCCCCGTATCTTAGTTAGGAGCTGAAAATGCTGATAGTATTGGTGCAGTACTGAATAGCAAGGATGAGCAAAGGGAAATTGCTGAAACAAGAGAAACATGCAGGTTTGCATTAAGTGACCTATTACTTTGCATTTTATAATGAAAACATCACAGAGAGACAAGGTTGAAGTTTCTGCTAAGAAATTTGAGTCAATTTTGCTCGTTATTATTTTAACCCAAATTGAGTTTTCAATTTTCAGCCAAACACTTAAAAACAGATTCTGTCCTAGAATTTGTGTATTTATTTATTTTATTTGGTAAATTTATATATCTAGTAATATATAGTAGTCTGAATTTTATATAGATCTATTTTATAAATATCTAATTAAATATTTAATATATTTGTGATAAGGCTTTATGCAGAGTAGGAATACCATCAGACATGCAATGAAAACTTTTAGTCAGAAGGGATTGACAGTGGTTAGTATCATTAATATATAACAGTGTAAAAGAAAAGATTATGTACATGTGTAAAATTCATACATAAAAGGAAATGAATTTAAATTCTTTCCAGCCCAAAGATACAGAAATAAAATAAACAGTTAAAAGAATGCCCTCATTTCTTTTCATAGTTACGATTTCAACCCCTGAATACCATTGAATTATCTTGAATTCTCAGTGAAAGGAGGAAGAACCTTTTTCAGCACTGATAGTTCTTTGAAGGGAACTCTCAGTCCTTTTTTAATTTGCTAAGTGGCTACTGAATCCAAAAGAATGCTTTAAAAAAAAAAGATGGTGCTAGAGCCAGTGCAACAAGGATCAGCACATCTTAAATTAACATTTCACAGCCTCTTGCTTAGGAAATCTGTTTTAAACTAATATACATTCAACATTCATATTTCCAGGGCTGCTTATGATACATCTGCTCCAAATTCTAAACGTAGATATCCTGATGAGGGAGAAGCTGATGAAGAAGAAATAGAAGAATATAAAGTAAGGGAATTATTTTTTTTAAAAAAACAACAACCTCTGTCTAAAATAGAAACAGGATTCTGAATCTTTCTAATAAGAATTATATTAAATGCTAAAATCTGGAATGTTTCCTTAAAAGATTTTACTATAAACATTTACAAGTATTTTAGCAGTGTTTGTTTACAGACATTTCTTGTTCGTTTTCTCTTTAGAAAGGACAGTATTCTTGAATCATATGAATAGGTGTAATAATCCAAGCATGATGTACTCCTTATAAGGAGCAAATAAAATTTATTTATACACACATACATACATACGTACAAAAAAATTAGTACCCCACTCACAACAGAGACACTAGTTAAGTAGCAGAACTATGAAGAGAAAACAAGCTACAAAACCGAATAAAATCACAAAAAGATGTGCTCTACTAAAATAGATGATCAAAAGTATCAAAAGGGGGAATAGTGCACATGCTGGTTAGAAAGATTTGCTTGCCTTCTGATGTACCATCTATGAGAGCCAGGGTAGGAAAGTGGTTGAGACATTGGATTGTCACTAGGGAAACCCACCCTCTGCTACAAAAGTTACCTGGATTACTTTGGTCCAGTTATTCTCTCTCAGCACTGAGGTGCTCTAGGGAAAAATAGAATGGGTTGCTACACATGCTGCCTTGAGCTCATGAAGAAAAGGCAGGATATAAATCTAATAAATCCTTCTGAAGTGGCAATAGTTACATGCATTCTTAACCAGTTTCAAAAGACATATCCCTGGTAGACTGGTTTACTCAACAGAAAACCGTAGCAGGACATGAAGAGTCCAAGGCATGGCATGTGGTATGTGACGTATAAACATTTTGTTTTTTATCTTTTTAAAATTTATTTTTCTTATCTAAAGAGTGTTGTTGGCAAAATGTACAGTAATTGGTTCACTGACTGCTTTCCCAGACTTACACTGGGACTACTCTTGATCTGCTGCTGCAGGAAGCCAATTTTCATAGACAGCCGACTTCTTTCTCCATTAAGAAATGGGATGCTAATGAGAAGAGAAACACCCTGTTTCTACATGCATATAAAATGTGCTTTATTCCAAAGGATGAAGTGGAGCTTCAACAAGATGAAGAGAACCTACCATATGAAGAAGAAATTTACAAAGACTCCAGCACTTTTCTTAAGGTAAATAACTGTTATTTTTAAAATTGTATTGTTTTTATATTTGGTTTATATTTTTTTCTTTCTATTTAATCTCTTATTTTACACCCAGAGAATTTTGGTTATTATGTGACATAAAGGGCTGAAAATAAATTGACAGAGTACTTCAGCTTTAATGTTCTACCTTCCATTTGGATGTTGTTATTGAGGTTTCTGGTTATACAAATTTAGGATTTGAATACTGCTTTTAAGATCAACAAAAGTGTCTTCACAGACACTTTATTTATCCATTTTAGTATGGCGAGTTTCAACAACATTTCAGAGTTGCCAGTAGTACAGGAGCATCATTCTGCATGGTGGTTCGAAGGAAAGCAGACAAAATGTCTTACCTAAAAATAGCTGCTCCTTATTTGGTGCACTATTTGCTAAAGAATACATTATCTTGAATATATATAAGTTATGTTTTCTTTGTTGCAAAAGAGACAAATGGAATAGATTTTCCAGAGGTCTTAATTGTAATAAATTAATATATCAGCAGCCTGGAAGAATAGCTATGGGTCTAGGAAACATGGATAGCTGTTTCCATGTACGGGTGATAATATCAATCAGTGTATCAGTGATGTGCCTTATTTTGCTAATGTTTATTCTTAGGTGATTTTCTTCCCTTAGGGGACACAGAGCTTAAATCCTCACAACGATTACTGTCAGCATTTTGTGGATACTGGACACAGACCTCAAAATTTCATCAGAGATGTGGGTATGTCAGAGGAATATATAATAGAAGATTTCTGTGTACAGGCTGTAAGAAGCTTCATTTACTCTTCCTAGGAAAGGACAGGCTTTCAGTTTTCTGTTCACAGATAGATTTGAACTATCAGTCAAATGAATGGTACCAGTGGAGTTGGGCATTATGTTTAGACAAATGTGAGTAATAATTGGATTTTCATATATGTGGGGATCATCACTTGCATGGTCTTAGGATTCCTAGCTATAGAAGAAACTAAGGTCTGTCCCTGTAATATAGTGGCTGATTGAATGCATGATTTCTTTTAAAGAAATTAACATTTTTCTTAAGTTTGTTTTGTATTTAATATAGAGGCATCAATGTAAAATTTAAAACTTCTGTTGTGAACAGAAAGAATTATATTTCAGATAATCTTTTCCATTCAACTAGCTACCTCTGAAAAGACAGTAAACATTTTGTATAAGTATTATAATCAAAAATCTTAATAAAAATTATACGGTATATATATAGAAAAGACAATAAATATTCACATCTAAACATTTTGAATGTGCAAGCTGGAGGTACTAACAGTTGTTTCAGTTGTACGCAGCCAAAATAATGCCTGTCATGCCAGAAATAGTTTCAAATAAGTAACAGCTCCAATTACTCCTTAAAAATCCAGACACAAGACAGTAACTTGCATTCAGGTCTGGAAAATTCTGAAAGCTAATATAAGGCATTTTATTTTATGTAACATTGTCTGTGCATGGTGTTTCATAGTAATTAAGCACATTGTTCAAATTAAAAAATACATATACTGTAGCTTTCGAAAGTGTACACTGAAATGGCTACCACTCTGGAAAACAATACACTTTTATTATGTGTTTGGCTAAATTGTGCTGAGCTCAAATCATAATGAAAAGAAGCAATCAGACCTGTGGTCTAAATCAAACAGGTTAGATGTCTATTTTGTGACACGTGTATTTGAAAGTTATCTTCTATGTGTTTTCTTCTTAGGCTTAGCAGATAGATTTGAAGAATATCCAAAACTCCGGGAACTCATCAGGCTGAAAGATGAGCTAATATCTAAATCTAACACTCCTCCAATGTAAGTACTTTTAATAAGCTGGATTCTTTTGTCTAGACAGGCTTATCTTTAGCTGACTGCTAACTAAGATTCTTTCTGTCAGCACCTGTTGACAATAGGAAGATTTTATTCTTGGGTTGTGTATATAAACTTGAAAATAATTCATCCATATTCTTGGTGTGCTTTCTCAGTGAATTTTTGTTGTTGAATATTTTCACAGATTTCCCTTTTTCCTTTTTGCACATATCTACAGTCAATGAGCCTTGTTTTGAAATGTATAAATAAGACACATTTACTATACCAGTGTGCTGTAATAAGAATAACTTTCCTGGTGGAAGGGTTGCTTGTTAATAAATCAGGAATGGATAACCTGTGGCACCTGGGGTAATTCCCCTCATTCTTAGGGAGCATGGCTAACGGAGAGGGATAATGCAGTTCAGCAATATCAGTTACAGCACAGATAGCCTACTGTAGTCTAAGCAGCTCTCTGGATGAAAGGGGCTTTACAAACCATTGAACTGCCTCCAACATTATATAGCAAGTCTTGCATTTCCATAGCTGGAATTCTTCTCACTCATTCATCCCCCATACTTGGCTATCATTTTGTTTTGAAAGTTCTCAACCCTTTCAGAAAATATTTTGAAGGTGACAGAACAGAAGTGAAGAAGGAAGAATCTGTTCAATTAATGGATGCTGTTTCAGCAGTGAATAGACATTGTTGGATATAGCTCATTTAAATTAATTTTGGAAAAAAAGGTGGAAAGTACGTTTTTACGTTTAAATTAAGTTGTGCTTATTCAAAAGTTGCTTCTCCTAAATTAATTTTTGATCAAATTAGAAAGGTAATTCCATAGCAGTATTTGTAAATTTTAATAAGGTAATGGCAGCCAGATCAGTTTTCAGAATTCAGTTTGTGTTTCCTAAGCTAAGCAGTAATCAACATTTTGTTTACAAATTATTCTACAAATGTGAAATGCTTTCTCAAAGCAAGAATACTGTGTTTTGGGGCACAAAGTACTATGTTTTCAAGTGTGTTGCATATGTAAATAACTTATTCTAATCTAAGAAAGTTGGACAACTTTTTTAAAAAAATCACAGTTGGAGAACAGACACTATGGAATTGTCAGTCTAGAAAACTATGATAATCAAATCATACCAGTTTGTTTTTCATTTGTATGGATAGGTATTTACAAGCTGAACTGGAAGCTTTTGATCTTCGTGAACTCAAGTCTAAGTTTGATGTGATACTTTTAGAACCACCATTAGAAGAATACTATAGGGAGACTGGCATTACTGCTAATGAGAAATGCTGGACATGGGATGATGTGAGTATGCTGTAGAAAACATTAAGACTTACCTATATTGTTTCTGTTTTGCATGAGTTGGCTTCTGAAATATCTTTTGTCCAGCTGTTTTTCAGAATTCCTGTGAATGTTCTTTCAACAGCTGTTTAAAATATGAAAGAAGAGCTTCATTTTTTAAAACCATGCATTAGCAGTAATTCTGTCGTGTTAACATTTGCCTAACCTTAAAGTTGCAGCTGCAGTAGGCTATTGGTCTACCGTCATCTGTTTCTAATTGGTAGATTTAGAAACAATTTATACAATATACAATGATGAGGCAATAAAGTTAGTTAGTAAAAACTGTTGTATCAAAATAATGTGAGCCATAAAAATCTTTCACTTTCTTTTCTTAGAACAATATAAGTAAATAAATAAATAATCAAATTTTGAATCTTTGGTGGTAGTCATGAGGACACTTTTTTTCATCTTTTATCAGAGTTTGTTGAATAGTATGTGCCAGATAAATGATATCTCTTTGTACTGTATGAAGAACAATTAAGATAATAGGAAAGAAGCAATTAAAATTCTGCATTTGAGTATTGGTTGAATAATAAAAGCAACTTTGTAGGCATGGTTCATGAGTTTATAATAAATCTCTGAATTTCATTTGTTGAAACGATTGATCTTTAATAATTATGAAAGTGATACAGGAATAAGTTATAGAGAAATTATTTCTATCTCTATGCCTCTATAGTTAATGGTATTTATGCATTTATGATATCAAAAGTGAATGTGTGTATAGTTGTATTTTCTCTGCCTCTGTTCTGATGCTTCAGTTCTAAAGATGTAGAAAAAACTGGTGTATTACTTAAGAAAGGCCATTTGTTAAATCATATTTTTAACAACTAATAATAATGAATGAAAAAATGTAAAGTGAACTCTTAGCTGAAATATTTTCTCAGAAATATATGTTTTGATAGTTATTTTTAAAATAAAATTAAATCTTATTTGAAGCTAATAAAAATCATAGCAGAATATATTTGGTTATCTAGACTATAACCGTTTTGACTCTGCTTATTCAATTATATTCAGTGCCATTTCTAGTTTTCCTGTGAAAAATAGGAAGGATATTTTTCCTTACCTTTACCTTGTTTTATGGATTTAGAAACTAAGTTGTCTTTAGTAAACTATTTTATCAAAATGAATATCTGTGATATTTGTAAGTCAGCTGTGCAGATGAAATGTCTTTGCTTAAAACAGTACATGTTTTCTGCTTTTTGCAGATTATGAAGCTGGACATTGAAGAAATTGCTGCCCCACGATCATTTGTCTTTCTTTGGTGTGGTTCTGGTGAGGGCCTGGATCTCGGCAGGGTGGTAAGATAATGTAGTTCTATGCCATTCAGACAAATAATTACAACTTGTTCAGTGAAGCTTTCAAATAAAGCCAGCATATACTGCAATGTCTGTGAAGAGTCTCTGTCTAAGACAGCAACTACAGGAAGTCTTGAAAGCCGAATCCTACATGGATTTTCAGGGACCATTTTCAATTAAATATAGCAGGACTTCAAAGCAAATATGTATATGATTGTGCCATTAGTATGTTTAATGCCATAGGTGGTAATGTATAAATCACTCATATGAGGTGATGTGTAACATACTTAAAGAAATTTTGAAGGGGATTCATATAGTCACATATCTTAATAGAGGCAGTGCTTGAAAACTTATTAATTGCTTAAGTTTTAGCAATCTGTCTCTAGGAGAACTACAAAAGAAATCAAGTTTTTTAAAAAAAATAATTTTAGAATTAATGAAAAAGGTGAAAAGTGAAAGGTCCCCTGTGCAAGCACCAAGTCATGTCTGACCCTTTGGGGGGACACCTCTTTCATGACATTTTCTTGGCAGACTATAGAGGGGTGGTTTGCCATTGCTTTCTCCAGCAAGCTGGGTACTCATTTTACCAAACTTGGAAGGATGGAAGGCTGAGTCAACCTGAGCCAGCTATCCGAGAATCCAGCTTCCGCTGGGATCAAACTCAGGTTGTGGGGAGAGTTTCGGTTGCAATACTGCCGCCTACCACTCTGTGCCACACAAGTTATATATCTATTATATAGAATTAATATATTGGGTTATATCCAGAGTTAAGCCTACTCGGTTGGTTAGCAGTAGTGGTTCCCCATCCTCCCTGTAATTATATTTCAATCCTCCTGTAAAAGAGGATTACAGTTCCTACTGAATGGGATAGGCTGTAGTTCAGGAAAAGAGAGATCTCAAATTGAGCTGAGAGGTAAATTAGTGATGCACTACCCCATTCACTACCCCAACTCTTTCTTCAGGAAAGATTACTGAAGGGAAAAGGGAGAGAAGGAATCTATTTTCAGCAGCCTTGTTGTCTGTGTGTAAATTTGGCTTCAACTCATTGTTCTTGTACTTTGCTGTATTGTACAAAAATTTTGTTTTGTTTAAATGTGATAGTGTTTGCGTAAATGGGGATACAGAAGATGTGAAGATATCTGTTGGATTAAAACAAATAAAAACAATCCTGGGAAGACTAAGACTCTGGACCCTAAAGCTGTTTTTCAGAGAACAAAGGTATATCTTTGTCTGAATATCTCTTTGTCTTCTCCCTTCATTATATCAGTGGATACTTTTTTTAAGTGCTCTGTTGCTGTTGATGGTAATTTTAGTTTTATAAAAATAGTTGCAGACTTCTTTTGCTAGATCAAAAAATGTGTTTACATAAGAAGAGCATGATTGTATCTGAGTAAATATTGAAGCTCCTCTGTCTGCAAAATTCTGGGAAGCTCTTATTCACATTTTATTGAAATGCAAATCAAATTAAAGTTTCATGGAAATACTTTACCCTTTTTTCACCTTTCAGAGAGATGATGGAAGAGGTGTAGAATGCCTTGTATAGTTTTCTTTGTGCTGAACAGTTGGTATAGTTGGGAATTCGATATGATTGGCTTTCATTTTGTCCTACATTGAGATGTAAATCAAATGAATGCAAGGGAGAAACCTTTTGATTTTCTCTAGAATAGTGGGGCTGTGATCATGTCTTTCCAATATTCAGTCTTTCAGCAATATTTGGATCCCCACCTGTTGCTTTGTGCTTATTGCCAGAGCAATTGTTTTTTAAAAAGAGTAGATTTTGAGATATTTCTTTATGTTTGACAGAAATTCATGAAATCCTTCTCAAGCTTTATCTAATCATGGACCATAAAATAAACACTTGGAAAATGGGAGGCCACTCAGCTAAACAAATACCCTTCCTCCCAATGTTTTAGTTTTCAACAACATGGGAGTTCATGTTTTTTAGTGAACAGGATAATCATTATGGTACAAGATTATGGAACAAGATAATGATTATGGTACTATAGATAGTCCTTGGGTCACAATGGTAATTGGGACCTGAATTTCTATCGCTAACTGATGTGGTCGTAAAGCGTGACATCACAAGACCACATCGCTTAGCGACAGAAATCCTGGCAGTCCCTGTTGCCATCATTAACCGAATCCCACTGGTCATTAGGTGAGGATTCACCCTGATCCAAGCCATTCCTGGCTTGGTCCTGCCCAGCCCTGAGCCTCGGTAAGGTAAGGGACTACCTCCTCTTGAACTCTCCCACCCACCTATCTCCCTTACATCTTTGCCCTTTTGGCCACCCTGCACAATGGCATGCGGTGGTGGTGCTAGGGCTGAACTGGAGGCCTTCAGTAACTCAGCAGTCCACCACTGCCCCAAGCCTCTGCTTCAGCCCCGGCACCACCAGCACTGCCATGGAGTGCCACCTCAAGCCCCACAGCACAGCCAGACACCCCGGTGCCTGGTGCTGGGCCGGTCTGGCCTTGCTGGTGCTGGTGGTACAAGGGCTGAAATAAAGGCCCAGGGATGCGGCAGCTGGCTGAGACTGCTGAAGGCCCTGGGCCTCTATTTCAGGCCCAGCACTGCTGGCGCCATCATTGTCGCCAAAGAGTACCACTGTGCATGGCAGCCAAAAGGGCAGAGATGGGGGGGCGATAGGTAGGTGATCTTAACTTTGAACGGTCGCTGAACAAATGGTCATTAAGCGAGGACTACCTGTATGTATGTCTTTTTATTCTGTCAATTTTTAAAGCCTTTTAAACTATGTTTTTCATCAACACATTTCATACAAAATTAAATATTTATTTACCACTTAAATTTGTATGTGCCTAGTGCTATAATAACTCATAGCACAAACTTGCTGGTCAAGAATGTTTAGCAAAAAGCTCTTGAGCAATAAGTTAGGGGGGGAAGGGAGTGAATTGATCTCTATCCTAATGAAATCCCATTTTTAGATGTTATCTTATTTCTTGTTTGCACTTTTCTTTTTGGACTGCTCGTGTGAAATCACAATTCCACCGAGCAGAACACATATGGACTAGCAGCTGGTAATTGCATTTGAGACTTGTTTACTATTGTCAGTTTTCTGAATGTTAGTGCTGACATTGCTGTTTATAGTATCACTTGGACAGATTAAAGATTCATTCTGTGGATTTGTCATGCACTGCCTACCGCCGAGTAACATACAGACACTGGTTCAGTTGAAGCAGGCTCTGGTTTATTCATAGCGTAGTTACAGTTGTAGAAAAAAGCTGAGAGTGACAGGAGCGCGCCGGTGCGGGGTTTAAATACCCCGCGCCTGTCAGCGCCCCCTCACTCGAGGTTACGTCACCCCCCCTTTGTCCCACATGCTGTCTTGCCGGTAGGTGAGGGGTTGCAAGGCCCCGCTGGCGCTCCGGGATCGCCCATCGGTTTCCCTATTCATCCGGTGATTGCTGCCAGCTGGGCGATCTCCGTTGCGCCAGCGCTAACAGCTTGGGTGTGCCTCGCGATCCGCTTAGCCATTGTATCTTCTTCTTTCATCTTTGTGAGTTGATGGCTGCTTATCTTGAGCCCCTTCCCCTGTTTCCTCGTTATTGTCATGTGTGCCATTGCGCTGATGTCTTCAGCTCAACGGCACTCATGACAGGATTCATGGCTGAGAAAGTATGCAGGCTCTCAGTGGCTGAATATTAGCATTTGTGGGGAGGCAGGATTGAGGTGGCAAGAGGGATCTGGACCGTGATTGTGGGAAGACTGCAGTAGGTGACAGTCCACAGAACATACTTAAAAAATCACTGCCCTAGAAAATTGTTTCAGGGGTACTTGAGCATCTTCCTCAAGACAGTACTCCAAATTGTCTCCTCCTAAAATACCCCTTCCCTAGAAGAAAAAAAAATTAATATATGCAACAAAATTAGATTCTTGAAATATTCAGTGGGTAGTCTCCATCAGTTTGGTGTGAAAGGTCCCCTGTGCATGCACCGAGTCATGTCTGACCCTTTGGGGGATGCTGCTTTCGTGACGTTTTCTTGGCAGACTATAGCAGGGCGGTTTGCCATTGCTTTCCCCAGTCGTAACCTTCCCCAGCAAGCTGGGTACTCATTTACTGACTTTGGAAGGATGGAAGGCTGAGTCGATCTGAGCCGGCTATCCAAGAATCCAGCTTTCGCTGGAATCAAACTCAGATTGTGGGAGTGTTTTGGTTGCAATACTGCCACCTACCACTCTGTGCCACACGAGGCTCTTCCATCAGTTTTAGCAATACTAAATTCTTTGTCACTAAACAAAATTTAACATCTTTTAAATACATCATGATTCTCATAGAAATAAGGGAAGTATTCCAAGTACTGACTAATTATTACGTCTTAAAATTATTTGTTGCTTTTATGCATTTTGTGGAGACTGCAAGTCTCAAAATAGAAAGGAAAAATAAACATTAGATATTTGTATGCTGTATGTGCACAAGTAAGCCAGTTTTTCCCCCCTAATCAGTTACTTCCATAGTGGCTTAGAGTCTTTTTTTTCTCTTTTTGACTCAAGGTCTAGAAGTATTAGCACTGAAATATCAACTTTCTACAAACTGGTGACCTCCAGATGTGTTACCATGATGTCTAGGGATTATAGGAATTGAAGTTCAATTCATCTGGAAGATGCCAGGTTAAGGAAAGATGGCTTAGGGCAGTATTTTGCCTATTCCAACTAGTGCTATTTGCCAGAGACAGTAAAAGTGAACTGCCATCTGTGTCTGAAGAGACATTTTCCCTTCCCTGTTTTTTTTCAGAATTTGGAACTTTATGTGGCTTTCGGGAGAGATCTGGAAGTGATTATTCATTTTTATTCATAATTTTGTAAAAACCATCTGGTGACTTCAGTAAAGCAGCATTTAATGTTTTGTGGAAAATTGCCTTTTAGGATATCATTCTTCCAAAACCAGATAAATCTACCCACCCTGAAGGTAATTGTGTAGACTCCCCGCATGGAGGCCTCTTATACAATTGCATTCCAGTATGACCTTAACAAAAGAAGATACAAAATGTCATTGTCTATTTATTGGGGGGGGTTGTCTAAACCAGTTTGCTCAAACTCCATGTTGCAGTAAAATTCTATAAAAAAACAATCATATTTCTAGAGATGTTTTAGATTCTGTGAATATTTATTTCCCTCAAATTGTGGTTTATGAGTATATCCTAGGAATATGCAGGGCTTTGAAAAGTGTATTTAAGAAAGCTTTGATCAAATCATTTCAAAGCATACTTGCAAATCAGTGTGGGACAGTTTTGAATCAGACAGGTGTGAAGCAGTTCATAAAGCACTTTGTAGATTTAGTGGGTTTTTCTGCTGCTTCTTGGAGTTGTTAGAGGCAATACATACAGTGCTGAAGTACACACAAACACAGAATGCTGAGTGAGGGTTGTGTGGTATGTTGGGTTCTTTGACACAGATGTGAGTAATTGTTCAATAAAATTTATCATAGCATTTAACTCTACCTATTAGGGCAATAATTAGGGTGGCGAGGCTAGCATTACTCTGGGTCATTCATTCTTTCCTAACCTGCCACATAGGATTGTGGTAGTGGAGAAAAATTGTAGGAGTGCTGTGTATACTTTCTTTTTTATATATATAGTAAATTTTATTAGGTTTCAAGAGAAGAATAAAAACTACAAAAAAAAACCTACAAAGAAAGAAAAAAAGTGCAGAAACACAAGATATTTTTTTTTTTCAAATTTACAAAAAGATGTGGCTTCTGACTTTTAACAGCAAGGATATACAAAAATTTCCATAATCAATCTTTTACTCTATATTAAACCAAAACACCACATTATTTCTATAAGTCATTCTACTTTAACACATAATAAAAATCACTAAGTACAGTTACTCCTTCCCCTTATATTAAAATAAGGGGGGAAAAGTTCATATAAACCTCCTAAACATCTTTCTTCCCTCCAAAAGACAAAAATATTTAATTATTCCCTTCCTACCACTATTCTATATATTTTTGTCTACTATAATAAGAGTCAAATTAAAAAGCACATAAGTTGTCTGCTATTATACTTAAGAGTACAACAATTTTAATAATCCTAATCTTAATAAACCCAAAAAACAAAGACAAGTCAGAAGAAATCTGTTTAAAATCCTGGTGAAAATCAGAAAGAATCTGTTTGAAATCCTCCATGTCTCACGCAGTAGATTATGGCGCCCCCTAGGAGCTTAACCAGCAAAAGTCGAAGATATGGAAGAGTTCCAGAATGTGTTTACATAACTTGAGAGTGAAATAGCAGACAGTTCTCAAAGGAGAGTGACAACAGAAAACTGAAGGTTCAAATCAGCCAATTCAATGTGTAGGAAAATGCTAATATCGTCAAATTTAATACAAAAATAATAACAGGAAGTCAATTGTTTACTCTCAATCTTTGGAATTTCCTGTGGAAGGAAAACAAAATCCAAAACTTAATAATTTTTTTTTTAGAAAAAATTAATCCCAAAAATAATGTTAAGCACCAAGAGAACCAGCTTCTCCTCACTGTAGAAAGCCTCCCTTGGGGTACATATGCTTAAAAAAAAAATACAAATTGGTGATTTAGAAATGGGGTGGTTGGTCTTAGTGTCCCTTTGAGGCTACAGTGCAGCTTGGGAAGTGATGAAATCCCCGCCTCCCAGCTGGCTCTTACCATTTGAAAGCAAAACGCTGGTAGTGATCTTCTGGCTGTAAGCAGCTGTCCGGAGGACAGATGGGATGATTCCAGGTATTCTCCTTGACCCAGAGAACGTTTCTGGGCTTCAGGAAAACCTGCTTGAGCCTGAAAAAAATTACCGCGTTGTCAGTTCTGCCTGCTGAACCAGCAGGCAGAGCTGTTCAGTCCACCGGAAGCCTCTATGCTTTCTTGAGCTTTGGAGAAAATGCAAAATAGAAATCTAACAAAATTAATTAATTAAATGTAGTCCTTGTTGCAGACTTCTTTTACTTATCTTGCAGTGTGGCATTATTGGTTTTATTTCAGAATGTTTTTCTGGGGTGATACTTTTCATATAGGGATGTCCAAGCTCTTACTGCTGCTTAATAATTTGTTTTCATTTTAATTTTTTTATGGAGATGTAAGAAAGCCATAGAACTCTCTGTCCATAATGATTTTTGATGAATTATGTGACTGAACTTACAAAGAAGTCACATTCTCTCTCTTAATTCCCTCTGTCCCTCCCATCCTTTTTGATGTACTTTAAGAACAATTTTTATTTTTGTTCTCTCTTTAGGAACATTGCCTTATGGGCATTAAAGGAACCGTGCGCCGTAGTACAGATGGGGATTTTATCCATGCTAATGTTGACATTGATTTAATTATCACAGAAGAGCCAGAAATTGGCAACATAGAGAAACCTGTGGAAATATTTCATATTATTGAACATTTTTGTCTTGGAAGAAGGCGGCTTCATCTTTTTGGACGAGATAGTACCATCCGGCCAGGTTTGTCTTAGTCTTGTTTTCTACTAAATCATTTCAAAGACTTTATAGAAAAGCGGAAAATTTCATACAGTTAATTTGTGTGCTTTGGAAGGATATAGATTTTAGAGGAGTAGTTACGGCCTCCAGTGCAATATTTTTATTGATCCAGCTGAGCATAGAGGAAAGCTTGAGCTTTCCAAGGCCATTTTCTTATTAAATGGACTGAAGACACAATGAGCATATATGCATTCAGCAAGCATGGACAAATGTTTTGAGCTCAGAATGGTTGCTGAGTATCCCAAATGTTCATGCACTTCCAGAGTTTTGTTCTATCCTCAACTTTGTCATTTCACGCAATAGCAGTTCAGGTATTCTAGTCATAGAAAACAGCCTTGAAACTAGCCATTCCAGAACTGTTTCATTCAGAGCTCAAAACAAAACTATTTCCCATTTGCACTTAGATATTAAGGCAGAGACAAGGGTATTAAATTGACAACTAAGATGAAGTAAAGATGAGATGCAGAAATAGATGTATCACGTCTGGATGTGATACATGATTTAATTAATAGCTGAGAGAGGATTATTGTTCTCATATATGCTTTTAAAATTTCTTAGTATACCAAGCTTAAAGTCAGGGAAATGTCTCAGAAGATAGAAATACTCTCCAAGTGGATTGATTTTGATCATCTGTGGTTTTGAAAAATATTGCCATGGAAGAAGTGAACTAGATTTGTTTGTATTCTGGTTCATTTCAGATACTCAAGCTCAATGAGTTGAAAGAAACATTTTTGCTCACAAGAGAATTAGTTAACTCTTGTTCTTTTATGCCGATCATACATACTGTAATCAAAATGAACACCTTCTTGATACCAGAAAAATGTCTTGGTTTATAATACTGCACTAGCATAAAATAGTGCTCCCATCTGATTTTTCTTTTTTCTTTTTCCTTTCCTTTTTTTTTTTTTTTTGACATTATTAGGTTCATGATTTCTTCTCAATTCTTTTAACCAGAACTAAAAATGAATTCAGTTTAAAAGAGAGATCAAGTCACTTCTCAGTGGAACATATCTCTTTAAGAGATGAGACAAGTAAAAGATATTTCAGCTCTGACAGGATGGCTCCAAATTTGAAGAAAATTTTCTGTAAAGAAGTATGTGCAAATAATTATTTGAGCATACTCTTAAATTCTTGTGCTGTGTTGCAGAGAGACTTGGCCTGGCAATAGAATGTAAGATATACTCTTTCCCACCCTCCAATTTTCTATGTGAGGGTTAACAGGATTAAATGCATGCATCCAAACACTTGTGTTTTAAGAAAAAATAAACAAGGTATAGAAAATGTAACAATGAGCAGTGGATTCATAGCAATGTCTGTGTTCGTAGCCAGTGGTGGTAATGGTGTTTTTATCTCAAAATATAATTAGGAATATTTACACTTCAATAGTAGACATTCAGCTACGTGTAGAGTTTTATTACCAAAAACACTTGTTCTTATTTTATGGGAGTAGTTTGCTTCTACTCCTACTCTGGCAATACAAATTATGCTAAATTTAGGTAGCATTACAATGACCAGTCAGGAAAGGATTAAGAGGTACAGTTTTCTGTGCATCTCACTCTTCTTCCCTTTTGTTCCCTTCCTCCCCTCAGGCTGGTTAACTGTTGGACCCACACTCACAAACAGTAACTTCAATGCTGAAACATATACGTCGTATTTCACAGCTCCCAACTCCCACCTAACTGGTTGTACAGAAGAGATTGAGAGACTCAGACCAAAATCACCACCACCAAAAGACCGAGGAGGTGGTGTGCCAAGGGGTGGAGGAAGAAGCGGGACTTCAGCTGGCCGAGGAGAAAGGGGCAGAGAGAGAAACCGAACTAACTTCAGGGGGGAAAGGGGTGGATTCCGAGGGGGACGGGGAGGTACTCACCGGGGTGGCTTTCCTCCTCGCTGAGCAGTGAAAATCTTCCATTTTTTCCTGCCTTTATACTACTGGCTTTTTGTTTTAAAAAAATACAATTTTAGTTCTGTAGTTACCTTTATTAGCAGCTCATCCTAGAGAGGTGCTACCAAAATGTTTTTGTGCCTATTATGAGCCAGACCAGATGTGGTACAATAATCCAGATTTTACAATAAAACACATTTACTATGAAAGTTGAGTTGCCACATGATGGTTTTAGTTGTAGCTTCAAACAGTCATGTGTTTTATATTTTCCAGTATTGTAGATTTTGTTTAAAAAAAAGAACTCTTAATTTGGTATTAATCATTCTTTATAAATACTGAAATATTTCTAAAACAAATACTGCTCTTTCTGTTACTTTTCAGGTGAATGAAATGCAACTCAGGTTCCAATAATAGAAAATAGGTGCTCCTATTAAGGGAAACCTCAAATATATATTAGTCTCATAGCCAGCCACCTTCTGAAACCTCTGTAAAAATGCAAAGAAACAATTACTAGTATTTTGTTCATATCTTATCTGTACAGGTAGTCCTTGCTTAAGAACCATTTGTTTAGTAACTATCTGAAATTACGACAGCACTGGAAAAAGTGACTTATAACCAGTCCTCACATTTATGACCATTGCAACGGGCCCCGCAGTCACATGATTGCAGTCTGGGTGCTTGGCAACTGGCTCGCACTTACAACAGTTGCAGCATCCTGCAGTCACGTGATCGCCATTTGCGACCTTCCCAGCCAGCTTCCCACAAGCAAGGTCAATGGGGAAGCTGGGCAGGAGGTCGTGGTCACGTGAAGTCTTGCTTAATGACTACTAGTGATTGGCCTAACGACTGGCATAAAAAGTCGTAAAATCGGGTGTGGTCATGTGATGCTTCACAATGACCACACTGCTCAACAATGAATTCTCTGGTCCCTATTGTGGTCATAAGTCAAGGACTACCTGTATAACAACATAGAATTTTTTTATCAGTTTCAGTAGCATTCTTGTCAACAGAAAATACTTTTAAAAAAGAGTGCTTTAAGTCGACTACTTTTCTCTTGAAATGGATATTGCATTGTAATGCTGTGTTGCTTGGTGTCCAAGAATCTTAGGACACAAAACCACAATCCTAGATGTGAGATGGACAAAAACTTTAAAATCCTTTAAAATAAGTCAGGATTTTAGTTACGATTTATTGAAAGCCCATCATATCCTGGCCCATACCTAACACTAAGCTTAAAACCAACCAACCACATAATGGCTTAATAATGGGTAAACCCAGCCATTAATTAATTCCCAGTTCATGTGATTCCCAGTATGAAACTGTAAAACCTGGAAAAAATATAGTTAGCCAATGATTCTAAAGCATTTAACAGAGAGCCTTAGTCAAACTTGCTGCCTTAGTCAAATAACTTTATTTTAGGAATAAAGTAACAATAGTATCTTTCAAGTGGTAGTACATTTTCCAGGTCTTGGAAGTTAGTATGTTGTACAAGTTTAAATTTTTAAAGGTTCATTTATCCCAACAGTCATTCTTTAGGTCATGTAATATTCTAATAATTCTAGTTATAGCAATTGCTACTTAGTTTTTTGCAAGGCATTAAATTTTGCTATGTCCTAAACAAAAAGAATCCCAAGTCCCTTAATATTGTCTCACAGAAAAAGTGTTACAACTCAATTGTTTTGGCTCATGTACAGTAATGGGAGTGTGGAGTATGTTAAACAAAGATTTGGATGAAAGGCCTTGTGGAATATGTTGAGGCTGCATCTGGGCACGGTCAACACAAAAAGATTCTCTGTCAAAAATAAAAATTGCATGTAAAAAGAACTAAATCAACCCCCCCGCAAAATGGCTTCCTTCTTTCCCATATCACTCCAAAAAATAATTAGTTTTAAAATTATTTACAAAATCAAGTGAGTGGGAGGCACATATAGGCCAGTTATACCTGGAGAGCCACAATTTCCAGGGGCCCCAATCTTTGGCTGTTTTGCTGGGGCTGACAGTCCACTATTTTGAAAGCCATGTCACAAAGCACCATAGCATGCAAAATAATAAAAAGCACAAGGAACACCATAAATTAAATGTGAGCTGGCAGAAAAAAAGTAATAGGTCAAAGGGTACAGTAACAAGAACCAAAAAATTACAAGAGTAATGCAAATCATACATAACAGGACTTAATGCTTTGCAATTTATTGAAATTTATGAAATAACCACGTTTTGTACAGATTCCAGGATTCCAAACCTTGCCATTAGAAACTTGCTTCCTTTTAAAGAAGGATAAAGGCTCTCCCATAGGAGTTATACCTGAGCACGTACTTGCCTAGTCTACATAAATGTAGGTGGCTACATTATGAAACAGGACACTAATCTACAAAATTAGAAACTGTACAATAGGGTAGCAGTATAAAGCACCTTGCGGTGGTTGGCCATTCTTGAATAGGTTCTGAACAAATGCAGAAAGAACCAACATCAAAATATCCATTAGTTGAGAAGCTGACATATTTCTTTATGAAGACAACATAAGAAGTCCACATAAGAAGCTCCTCCGTAGATGTTCTTGTCTTCAACCAAGAACTGTTTGAAAACCATCTCTGTCTGCTCTCTTTGTTTCACAATCAGGATCTGAAAAAATAGTTTAAGAATGAACAAAATGTAGAAATGCTGCCTTGAATCTGTTGACCTTTCTCAGCTTAATTAAAGAACAAGAAGCAGCAGTTATTAAAATGCTCTCAAGGAAGGGAATTCAGCAATCATAGACTAGCTTTTTAATTAAAGTGTAATCTTTTACCTTCATGGAATAAGGTGTTCTGCTTTGGAGTTTATCTATTATGGACCTCAGTTTTGAAGAGTAGGGATTATCCAGTTCTGGAAGACGTGTCTATATGTAATAAATAAACACACAGAATTAGCAGAGATGAAAATTGCTGTACTGGCAAAACAGACAATATGCCCTGTGGATACTTGCAGTGGATTTGAAGGTTGCTGACAGTATGTGGAATGGAAACGACCAAATTATTTGGTATAGGAAAAATTTCCCTAAAATTCTCTGTGAATGTAATTCACTGACAAACTTGTCAAGATGATTAATAAATATGTTTTATTTATGGTCAAAGACCAAATAAATTACAAGGAAGATTAGGAAGCTAAAATAGAATTTCATCAAAAAACTACTATTGAACCACCAACAGCAATGATAATTGAACAACCTGGAGGTAATCTAGGACTTACTGGTTAATAGGACAATATTTTCATTCAACTTACCACAGCTATTAAGAAAGAAAGGCATTATTAGATCAATGTGCCAGGCCCAACGTGCCAGGCCAGATAAAAAGACAAATATAAGACAGATGTTAACAAACGAGCAAGTTCAGTGGAGGGCTAACAAGATAGTGAGGGAACTGGAAACCGAGTCCTATGAGCAATGGTTAAGGGTACGCATTGTGCAAAAGAGAAGACTGAGAGGAGATAGGATAGCAGTCTTCAGATATCTAAAGGGTCACACAGAGAACTGAATGGCCTTGTTCTCTTTGCCCACAAGGGTAGGATCAGAAGCAATTGTTTGAAATCTACAGGGAACTAGTTTCAGGTTAACTATAAGGAACTTCCTCACATTGATAGCTGTCAACCAGTAAACTGCCCAGAGTCCCCCACTGGGGGAGATGGGTGGTGATATAAATTTAATAAATAATAATAATAATAATAATAGATAGCCTAATAAAGTGGTATGTTTCCTTTTGCTGGAGTCTTCAAACAGAGGCTGGATAGCCATCTATCCAAAATATTTCAGCAGCTCTTAACACTAAGCAGGTGATAGGACTAGGCAATCTTTAAGGTCCCTTCCAACCCTTACGACTATATAAAACTTTTTTTTTAAACAGGAATGATACACATCCAATTCACACTACTTTCAATTGTAAAATGTGTGCTTCATTCTGAAAACTTGCCTATACATTGGTCACTCCTGGGATAACTCCATGGCAATATCTCATCTCTGCAATTCTGGCTGGTTTCAGGGACAAGATGGCAGATGCATTGTTTGGGAAATCAGCATGTTCCTGTAGACTTGAGAAATCTCACATCTGCAGAAACCTACCCACTTTTTCTGTACCTGTTTCTACACATCTGCATTCTCAACTTTATAAAGGAAGCAGTGATTCCAAGTTTGCATTGTTCATGTCATGTCACCTGACACTTGCATCATAGCCAACTTGGAAATGAAGTATCAAAAAACAAGCATTCAGCAACTCTTTCTCAAACACAACACTATACTCACAGCCTCAGTGCTGACATGCGCAAAGGAAGGCACATTAAATACCCCTTGGACAAGATCTGGTGGGGCACTGACTCCGAGCCACAGAAACATGTGCAGAGAATTTGCCAGTAGGAATACTCCTCCTTCAGACAGACGTTCTTCCGAGCAGCGAACAGCAGGAGGAATTACATCTTTATTTACATCCATAGAGTGCTGTAGGATAACATTTAAGTTCTTAGATTCACTGTCTTCTTAAGAACTGCTAAACAACCATGAGAGCCAGTTTGGTTAGTGGTTTAAGGCATGAGGGTGGAAAGTGGGAGACTGTGATTAGTCTTGGGATAGGCAATCTTGTAATGGTAGGTGGGAATGACCTTGGGAGACAGGGCAACGAGATGCAACCAAGGGAACAGATAAAAGGCAGCTTAGCCCACAGCAGGAATGTGGGTGGGGTGGGAGGCTTAGAAGAGACCCCCCCCCCCAGTTTTTGGGCAGTAAAGGGGATGGGGGGAGAGAAGTACTTTCAGACTTGCAAGATTCTGTTAATGTAGCTTTACAATAAAGTAGAATTCGCTCATTTGATCATGTTTCCTGTATGGTCTACTTTGTAAGGCTGACAATCTTTTTATGCACCTTGGAGCTGTGGTCTGGCTTTTTAAAATGGCTCTGAGGGCAAGTTCAAAAATTGCACTTCAGTTTACGAGGAGCTGGAGCAGAATCATCTAGGGGTGGGGGTGAGGGGTTGAAAAAGTAAGATGGCAGCCATGATCATGCTATTGAAGGTCCGCCCTATTTTCACCTATGCTGCATGCAACACCTACTAGTGATGATCAGGGCGCTGATCACATAGCTGCCATCTTGACTTTTTTGACCCTCCACTGCAGCTACCCCTAAGTTGGAGGCTTTACTTTCATTTTTTACTTTCACACAAAATAATGTACAAAACCATGCAGCTGCATATCAGTTTTGCTGCCAAATTTTGGCACAAGCTTGGAACTCTAAGAAATGCAAAAATGGGTTGAGGAGATCACAAGCAGCCCTCAGACTACGCTCAGATAAACAGATAAGACAAACATAAGATACGGAACATTTAACAGTCTTATTAGTTCTATATATGTACCTTTCCAAATTTATATTTCACCTTTTTTATATATTTAACCTTTTGCTTCATTTTTTGCCTGTCGGGTCAAATATAATTTATTAACTGAACTTTCCTTTCCCCAACAACCTTGGATATTCCTTCTTTATGAAAGATTCTGATTTTATGAATCAGTGAGCTGATGACCCTACACCTATGAATTTAGAAGATGATGCTTCTAAAGTTTCTGCAACTTTAAAAGTGGCTTGATAATTCACATTATGACCACAATGGCCACATGTATGTTCCTACATTGGCGACTCTAGATATTGTGCTGCATATGCAAAGGGTAGTGCTTTAGGCACAAAAATGAGTACAGTATTCTTAAGATGAACAAAGTTGTAAAATAATTTATTCATGGATGAAAATCTACTTGCAATGATCACTTTCAGGTTTATGCAGGGAAAGACGTGGAAAAGATGCTCTGATTTTCCTCTATTCACCAGTACCTGCCAATGTTCCACAACTGTCTAGCTGTTTCTGTCACTGCCAGGGGGTCAGCAACTACTTGCCTGCTGACAATAGCCACAAGTTGATCCAGAGGAAAGTGTGGTTGAGCAGCATGAACTGTGCTTCCGCTACCATACTTATACTGGCTCTTCCCAATCTCTGGGGGCTGAAGGAATTATAATGGTAGAACCAGCAATGAGGACCAGATGGACTGAGTAGCATCAGCAAGAATACCCTGGAGGTAGCACTGAACCCTAGCAGATTCTCAGTGTTGTAGCATTGCCTAATATCTGCTGCTAGCAAAACACTTACAATTGGCAGAAGCTGAGGGTAGAATAACAGTTGGGTGCCAGCAACATCCATTGACATGACCAGCTGTCTGTGAAAAGTTCTTTCATCTGTGGGAATCTCTGACCTGCCCAACAGCACACAGCTTTTCAGAAGGCAATTCATGTAGACAGGAAGCACTTTCATCGCATCAGGAAGGATAAGCTGAAAGAGAGGGAAATGCTTGAGACAAAATGTCCTGTCATTCATGTACTCCAAGTTCTCTCCAGCAGGACTTGCATCTGATTAGATCCATAAAGCATCAGCTGTTTTTGACTGGCTTCTATAAACAAGCATAAGTTTAGTTTAAACAGTTTTTCTTTCTTCAAATTTCACAACTCTGTTTCTACTTCAGTCAATCTATAAATGAGTATTGTGGCAAAAAAGTATATTCAATAAGTAAAAGGAAACAAATATGAAAACCTCTGAGAATATATTTAATTTCTGATTTTTTCTGTCTGCCTAAACACTCTCACTTTGTACCTATAATACAAAGATGAAAGCTGCTTTTTGGTATATAACGATAGTACAAGTCAAGAAGTCACATGACTTAGGACTTAATCTAGCCTTCCCAATCATACTACAATGAAAACTGCTCTTTATGATCAGAACTTGGTAATTAGGAAAAAATAAATCTATCAAGTGATTTGAGACTGAACAAGAACCTTTCTAATTTTCAAAAGTTGTATTTTTTACTAATAATACAGAAGTACAAATTTACAATTGTAGCTCAGTTTCCAGTGTATAACAGGACAATAAAGTATTTTTCTTAATGAAGATGCATTTTGTCAGCCATATACCAAGGGAAGCAAAAATTGTTCTGAGATTTATATACTAAATTGCATGTAGTTAAAAACGGTATTGGACTATCTACAACCCAAATGGCATTTAAAGACTATCTTGTTCTGGACATATAGAGATGCCAAGATTATGGAAGGTCAAAATTTTAAGCAGGCAGTTGCTACAAAAGCCAATGGAACTGCAACACAACTACGTAGCACACATGGGAGCTATAAATACATTCAGATCTTTCACCATAATCAGCCTGGGCTAATACTGTCCATAAAAGGTGCTGGCTAAACCTGGAAAATGTTTTTGGTTGAAGAAATATGCATAAAATGAGAGGCAATGAATTCTATGCCAATGTGTTTAGCAGGTGGTATTTACTCCCATCCCACCCATGGCTTTAACTTTGAACTCCGCGCAGTGCTTCTTCACTGAATAATTAGGCTTTATGCAAGTACTATTTTTGTATTCTGGTTTATATTGTATAATTTACAGCCCTGCCTACAAAAATAATTGAGTGAAAATGTGGGTGAGGAAAAATGTTTATTTCAGATTGCAGTTTATGTCTTCGTAAGGTTACTTAAAAATCAGCATACTGAAACAGTTCAAATCACTTAACATTTGGAAGAAGCAAAGTGCAAAATCTTACAATCATAGGCTTAGATCCTAACATTTTGTTCTTTGAATTGAAAAAAAAAATACACAGAGCACAAAGCATCCACATCTATTATTTTAAAATAAAGTAACTGGAATATTAAATAGTGCCATGAGAAATTTTTGTATTTCAATTTTATCTGGCTGTGTCTACACTGAGAAAGTTCATACTGTCTTCAACTTGGTGCTTTCTTTATCAAACCCTGTGGCACCCCACAAAGTTGGGGCTTCAGACTCAACCTCCCCTCAACACAGCCTGGAACCAGCTGTGGAGAAAGAAGGAGAACCACTGCAACCCTGTGCCTCCTGCTCTTATTCCCTACAGCTTGTCCATAAGGATACCATGGTCAATTTTAAAAACACTATGGAGGGCTGTAACTGGTTAGTACTGGGATGGAAGTCCTCAAAGAAATCCCAGGACTGTAAGGTAGACTGGAAAGTTAAAAATCAAGACAAAACTGACAGAAGGCAATGGTAAACCACTTCTGAAATGTTGCCAATGAACTATATTCGACATGCCCATGCAGTCTCTAGAAATCAAGCTCAAGGTGCTGATTATTACTTATAAAGTCCTACGTGGCACAGGGCCTAGCTATCTGAGAGGTCCTCTGTCTCCTGTATTATGTGCCTATCCTTTGTAATCAGACAGAATTGGCTTGCTTCAGATCCCATCAATTAAGCAATATCATCTATCAGGACTTAGGAAACAGGCAACCCTCCTAGAGATTCACTCACCCGCCTTCACGCAAGATGGTTTTCCTTTTCCCAGGATTAAAATTTACAAGGGACAGAAGCCAAGAGAAATACCTGGTGGCTACATACAGGCACCCAATAATTAGGGCAACTGGCACAGTTGGACGTCTGAAATCATTTGGGGCAACTGGCCACAGTTGGACTTTTGAAAACATGTCACCGGGTAGCATCACAAATGATTGCTAGTGGAGTTGACCAATCACAAAATGACTGCAGTAAAGGGCATAGCCACTCACAAATTTTTCATTTTGCAGAAGTCTAAACGGTGAAGATATTCTCCATCACTCTCTACATACTTCACAGGGATATTTATAGCATGCCCATGTCTTTTTTGCTTTGTTATGGAGGCAGTGGACACACACTCCAGCAAAGCAGTAGACTCCCTTTACTTACCATTTTTTATTTTTAAAATTTAGCCCTAGATTCTTGAAATAAGGTTTATGTTCTGTAATGGAGTTCTGCAGCATACCAGCTTTCAGTCTCTAAAATCATTTAGCAATAGGGAGTGTGGCAGAAGGCTCACTAGTGTTCACAAGCACCTAGGCTACTTAAGGGAAAAATAAAATTTGCGTATTAAACACTACAGAGATGTAGTATTTCTGACCTTGATATCACATGTTCTCTGCTTGCATTTCAAAACAACAGTCAAATAATGCCCAATTAAAACATCTGGAGCTGGAAGTATAAATACCTGGCTCACTACAGATGGGGTAGCACAGTTCTTTCTGTAACACGCCAACATGCGAGCTGTTTGATTCACCAGGATCTCACGGACAGTCTTCAAAGGCTGGCTGAGAATGGCTTTATAAGCTATAATGATATGAAGGAGTGATAAAAAGGTAGTTCTTATGTTATCCATTACGTCTTTTCACAGAAGAAAACCAATTCAGACTTCGGGTATTAAAAGAAGTTTCATTGAATATACCCTTTCTAAACATAGTATAGAACTTTGTGACCTATTAGGTTTAAATTATGAACTGTGTGACAATGATTCACCTTGCCTCCACGGACAACAATAACAAAAAAAGGCCACGCTCCTGCTCCAATGCCGTCATAGCGACTTAACAATAGTGATCCTCTATTATTATTATTATTATTATTATTATTATTATTATTATTATGGTAAATAGAAATTCTGAACTAAAAGTGTGAACTTGTGATTTATCCAGGAACTTAAACTGGATATATTAAAAGCATTCAGCAAATGTTCCCGGTTTACAGTCAATATCTTGTGTCAGTTTCTTATACGTCTATGACAGGAATTGATCATTCCTGATTTATAATACCATGAGTTTTAGCACAAGTTAAGTGTCCGCCATCACTTTCCAGCCTCCCTGCCCACTCCCAAGTCACGTACTGTAAGATTACCTGATTTTGCAAAGAAATTTACTAGTGCGTCAGTCTCACAGCTCTTATAGACATCAGCTAACTGGGAACTACAGTTGAGTCCAATGTTATGTATGCGCAGTCGTCTTTGACCAGTCGTGGATGTGTAAAGGACTGCACACTGCAGTGACAAAATCAAGGTGATAGGTAACTTGAAATTGTTTTACTTTCATTTTCTATGAAAGTGTTTAAAACAGTATTTTGGGATGTTGACTTAACATGGGTAATTTATTTATTAATTATATTTATTATATCAATGTATGTAGCCCCCCGTCTCACCATTTCGACTCTGGGTGGCGCACAAAGGGTTAAAACCTAGGACGGCACCTTAAGAGAGTAAGATGTGAGTTGTTACAAGTAGATAGAATTTTACTCTCTTCTTTTGGATACAAATCCAGATAAACTAAAATGTAGTAAAACATTATAATGAGTTGGACCAAAGTCTATTTTGAGCCAGTATGGTTCATTCTGATTACTAGCTGACTTCCAAGGTTCTACACAGAGGTCCTTCCCAGCCATACAATGCCAGGGATTTAACTATTTTCTTATTCACGTGTACTCTACCACTCAAAATTATATAACTAAAGCTCATACATTGCAATGTCACTCATGGTAATGTAGCTAGAATGATGGCATTTTCCCTGAGACAAACCACTGATCATATGTTAGGGAAGTCATATGGCCCCAAGGATGCACAACACTGTCTGTATGTACCGACTGTGCATTCCGATGTACCGATCATCCAGAAAGACATCAAAGATGCGTGTGGCCCAGGAACTTCTTACCTGGATTAAAGCCCCACCATCTTCATTCAATTTATCGTCATGCTTGAACTCCACAGTCACAGCTTTGTCACAGTCTATTGCTGCCAGCTCAACATCTGTGGTATTGTTCATGTAAATAGCTCCCAGGAAGTCTGTTGCTCTAAAACCTAGGGGCGATTAGAAAGGAGTAAGTTGTACAGTTAATAACAGCCACCAGCACCATTTTTGCAATAGGTAAGATAGTAGATAGACTCAGAGGAATAGCATTCCCCTCTCTTCACAACCACCTACTCACCCACCCAGTGCCATTCTCAGTATCAATCTGCATTCTATTTAATGTGGGAAGGTGATCCGTTATAGAGTAAATACCACGAGCACCATTCTCATAAGAAATATTAACCCGAAACCAGTAAAAAAGTCCCCCTATTCCTAGCTGAAGCAGCAATGTGGAAACTTACTTTCAAAAAGGAAACTGTGCTTGAAATTAAGACTGATGATCATGACATTTTTTTTTTTCAAATGATCCACTATAATTATGCCAACAGTGATGGATTTATTTCAGGCTATGTAATTGAAAGTTTCAGTAAAAAACCTGGGTGGTTTCTCATCTAAAAACCAAGACAAATCCAGAATGCATTTGGAAAGATTTGACAGATTTTACATAGAGGTTTTCTAATTCCCAATGCCTCACAATTTATTCCAGTAAATATGGTGCATAGTAAAACTATCTCTTAAGTATGTAAAATAAACAAACAGACCTCTGTAATAATAATTGTTACCTGTGCTAGTTCGAACTCTCATAATAGCATCAAAGCCCACTTTTTTTTCTATATCCTTCCCCAAATCATTCAGAAACTGATGACTGTCAGAATGTATCTAAACGAAAACAAGAGATTGAGAAAAACTTGACTAGTGTCTACCACCAGATGGCAGCGGTGCAACATAAATTGTTTCAGGATGTCACTGTAAGGAATTAATAGCACTAAATCACTCCTTTTATAAAGTATGTGGTTAATACTTGCACGACTTTCACACTCTCACATGGTCATGCAGATTAAAAGAAAAATTAAACTGCTTGTTAAACTACAGAGAAAAAAATACAATATTAGTAAAGAAAACCCACTCTTTAAAAAAATGGATTGATAAAAATAGATATTTAGAAAATAGGCTACCTTCTCATTAAAAAAACCAAAACTAGAGTAAGCATGTATTTTATGTTAGCACATGTTTATATGTTTATATGTATATGTTCCCAGTTTAATAAAATAATTGTTTATCGTGATCTTCTAAGTTAATGTTGTGCACTGTCACCTTAAGCCTAGGCAACAGATGGGAATGAGAAACAAAGTGTGACTTATAATTATTTAATGTCAGGAAAAGAACAAGAATACCACTAAACACAAATGGTTCCTTTGGAGTCTAGCACTAACAAGCAGAAAGAGATATAATCCATATAGTTCTTTAATCTATTTGGAATGGAGAAGAAAATTGGATTAAAATTTTAGTTCCAATCAAGATGGCTGCTAGACAAAGTTTTTTCCTCATTTCACTACTAGAGAAATATGAATTGCATTCTTCATTATTTGTTTCTATGGGTGCTCAAGACTTCTTATAGTTTTTCCACATAACAACCCTGTGAGATAGTTTGGGATAAGTGACTGTTGATTTTTCAGCCCTAATCCACTGACTGAAGGTGGGTTGGACCTCTATTTCCCTGGTCCTTGTCCAACACCTCAATCACTGCACCGCATTTTCAGGGGACTTATCATAAGGTTTCCTGATGGCCAAACAACATATTATCATACTGTAGGTGAGTGGCTCTCCTAGTGTTGTTGTTCTGTATTTCCCATCAGACTCAGCTAAAATGGTCGGTATTGAGGACTGATGGGAGTTATAGTTCTGCAGCATCTGAAGGGTCATGATTCCTATTCCTTCCTAAAATATGGGTTAATACTATGCTAAAATCTGTCTTTCAATTTCTCCAAATATTTTTCCCCACTGCAGAAGAGGGTTTTCTTTTCTGCCACATCCTCAAGATGCTTTAGAACCTCTGATGTTTTTTGCGTTTACCACTACAAAATTACCAAGGAGCCTATGCTGCAGCTGTTTGTTTGTTTGTTTATTTATTTATCCCCACACTCTGTTACACATTTCTCCATCTCTCTTCAATTGTTTTCGTAGATACCTCTGCTTAAACTAAGAAGCTTGCAGGGAGGGTTGCTTCATGACTTCCTTTCCAGAGAATTAATTCAAGGATGGGAAGCCAGAGATGCTGAAGACTACCAGAGATGATTAATGTGCATGCATATTCGGTAATTTTGGCATGCATGAACTGGCCACTTCATAGTAATGGTAAGTGCCAGAATACTACACCCAACCTACAACAACTTTATAAAATTTACTCTTGAAATATTAACAGCAATTTCTTTCCATCAGAGTGAATAAAAATGATAGAAACAGTGTTCTTCTGAAACACTAGTAGTATTATCAAGTGGGAAGTCCTCCAGAAAAATATTCTAAGAAAGATTTTGGGCCTTCCTCAGGGCATTCCTCTGCCTATCAAAGATGGAGGTGGAATCTCTAACAGAGAATTCACTCTGCATTTGTAAAAATCAGAAACTGATTTCCTATGTGTGGACCACTACTTTTGGGACCACTATGTAAGCTTGATGTCAGCAAATTGTCATCAGGTGATATAAGAGTGCTTGTGACTCCCTTATCCACCATGTATGCATCCCAGTTTCAAAATAAATGAACAAACAAACAAACAAAGTTAAAAATACACTGAAATCTTGCAAACCTGACAAAATCTAAAGAGATTTCAAGAGAGAATGAATTTTTGACTATTTAATTTTTTAATTTTATTTTGGCATCTGTTCCATAAACCACCTACAATATCGTCAGAGTGATCTACTGATCCCAGGTTGCAAGCTACTGAGATAGAAAAAGGAACTTTTGTCAGTTACCTGAAAATTGTTGTACTTGTACAGTGTGCCTCCAGTATGCAAAGTCACAAGGCCCATGGAAGCTACATCTGCATACTGGCTTGGGAAAAGGAACAGATCTACACAGCAGCCGTTAGCAACACAGTCTTTGGCTAAGGCCTCATAAATATTTGTCTGGGGCTGAAACAGCATCTGGAGAATGTAAAAGTAAGCATTCTAAGTAACTGGCAAACAGAAGAACAAGATATTGCAATGAATAAGGAGGCAAACCAAAAAGTAAATGCAATTCAGATATAGTTTTAAGAGCTAAACAATTTTAAGCATCAAACACCAAGGCAGTTGCATGTTTTTTTGAAAAGAATAGATAAACTATTTCAGGTCCTAATCAAATACCTTAATGTATTAAGAATTGTGCAGTTTGCACAGATATGTTCATGAACTGGTACAGGTAGTCTTCGCTTACTGATGGTAATTGGGACTGGAAACTCTGTCACTAAGCGATGTGGTCATAAGGCACAATGTTATGTGACCGCACTGACTTATGACAGCAGTTTTGGCAGTCCCAGTTCCCCTCAATAGGTGAATCCCATGTAATCGCAGCATCCTGCAGTCACATGATTGCCATTTGCAACCTCCTGCCAGCTTCCCCATCAACTTCGCTTGTCAGAAGCCAGCAGTGAAGGTCCCATATGGCAATCACGTGACCATGGGATACTGCATGTCATAATTGTGAGCCAGTTGTCAGGCACCTGAATCACTATCATGTGACTACAGGGATGCTGTGATGGCTGCAACTACAAGGACCTGTCGTAAGTCCCCCTCATTCAGTGCTATTGTAACTTTGAACATTCGCTGAACAAGGGGACATGAAGCGAGGACTACCTGTATATATGACCGAGACAGATTAACTATTAGAAATAGAACTTCCATGTCAGTCAACCACAGCTGTAATTCTTCTTTGAGCAGAAGATGCTGCTAGCTAAGCCCAGAGGAGGCTGAAAGCTCTGTGAAGTTTCCCCTCTCCTAGTAAAATTCTTATTGCCTTCTCAATGAAGAACTTCTCTCCCAGAGAATTCTTAGTATCGGTAAACCATTAGCCCTTGCCCAAATCCAACCACTACAAAAGAGTATTTTAATACAGCCCCGTAATTTTTAATTGAGATAGCTCACGTAGGCAAATGATCCAGATCCATATATCACTCATTTGTATGCATAGACATCAAATCCCAGGTAACATGCAAAGTGAAATATAATATCTAATACCCATTTTCATTTTCTTGATCAGACAACAATATCCATTTAATAGGGTAGAAATGGTGGACTAGGATGGCACAGCCTTCATTTGGGCTTCATAAAACAAATTTATGGATGGAGAAACTGGGTGGACTATTTTCCAGGGGAAGGAGAAATTCTTCCCCCTTAGTAGGGACAGTAGCATTGCTACTTAGAAAAGCCACAAGAAGCATTCACTCGTAAGTCTCCCTTTAGAGTTAATGGGAACCCAGGGTAACTGCCAGAACGACTATTGCATGCCGAAAGACATAAGATATGCACCTACTTCTTGGCCACATTGTGGCTTCTCTGGGAAGCCAGAAGATGCATTCACACACCTTAATTAACAAGATACCTTCAGCTTGGGACACTTTTTATGCAAACTTATTTGCTAATCCTAACCAGGGCCTCCCACATAAGCAAATCATTGACCCCTTAGCCTTTGAAAACCTTCCTCCTGGCCTCCAGGGTCAGTATCAGAAATCGAATCTATTATTCAATCTCTGAAACTCAATACGGTGCCTGGAGAAGATTTTCTACCCCTGGAACTCTTTAGGACACATACTGATTGGTAGGCCCCATTGTTAGCAGGGCTCCTCTCCCATAAAAATGAACAAGTTGCATCCTGGTTGGATGGGAAGTTGCCCTTGTAGTCCCCATATATAAAAAAGGAGACAAGGGTGACCCAAAAAAATTATAGACCTGTAAGCCCCATTGGAATCATGGCTAAGATGTATAGAAGACTGGGTGATGGGAAAACACCTCTTAGTGGAGGAACAAGCTAATTTAGATCAGAGCACTCCATAATAGACAATTTCTAAAGCTAATTTTACTCCAACAAACTGAATGAAAACTAGTTGAAAAACAGTGCAAGGTAACTTCTATGCCTGACAGCAATACATCCCAAAGCAGAATTAAAAAATACTAACTAATACTGGAGGTTCACATCACAGTTGTTAAGCTTTCTATTCACTACTACTACCTAACACTGGTGCTACTTTTATTCAGAGCCATTTTCATAGTTTGTCGTCATTGCTAACTGGATGAGTTGCAAAAAATGGCAGCTTCCCATGGAGTTTGTGTCAGGGTTATTGAGTCAGAATGCCTCAAATATGAAAGCATCTTTTGACTGCAGTTGTCTCTGATATACTGAGAATTACACTGGCTACATTAAGCTAAATTCAATTTGTAAGACTTTTGTTGGCAAAAAACCAATGACAGATGAACTTGGTAACAATGACATGCAGCAAACATAACCATGTTTACTCTTTTATGCAGCAAGTTGTAGAATAATTCCTTTTTTTAATGAATATACCTTCTCTTTTTCTGTATTGACCAATTTTCTGTCATCTCTACTCTTCAGCTTCCCTGGTGCCTCTCCAGTAGGCAATGAAGAGTGAAAGATAAACAATTTTCCAGCACACTCTGCTGCCTGTAACAAAAATAGATTAAAAAAAAGGAAAAAACAAAAATGACCTTTATTCTCCTGCAGATATAAACTTCTGAGATAAAGCCTTATACAGTTCTGTTATTCCAGTATAAACTCTCAGAGACTTTATAAACTAAATACTCCATTTGTTTAGAGCTTGAACTTTGATATCCTAATACCTCCCCACCACCACCACCACCACCAACAAAATTGAAAATTGAAACCTAGTATCCACAAAAAAATCTAACATAGTAGTATCTGGGTCATGGATATAGTTAAAACTCTCTCCCTCCTTTTCTCCCTCTCTCCCTCTGTGTACACGTGTCTTTGTATTAACAGGCACACCAGGAAAGCCGAGAGGGTCCATCTGCAAAGTTTAATCCAGTTAATTACAGTGAAGTACTTTAGAACTTGAGGGCCCGGAGTGCCCATAAGGGACAATCCTTCAGCTCAAGACCCAGCATCTTGAATAGGAGGATATCTATATGACAAATTCTATGTACAGCAATACAGGGTTGGTGCCATTAATTTCTCTCATGTTGATAATGCTATTAGCAACAGAACAAATAATTCACTATAGAACAGTGTTGACCCGAGTACGGAAAAACAGCATGGGTTTATCCAACGGTTGTTAGAGTGGACATACAAGTTTAAACAACGTTATAATGAAATTAGCTGAAGCACATCACCATAATAATGAAGTTTATTCAACTGCACTTTACAGCTGTATTTTAGGGCTACCTGGAAGGGCCAGGTCAGGAAACAGAAGAGCTTCGAGGTGGACCAGGTCAGGAAACAGAGCTCAAAAGAGTTAATGGGACTCAACGTTATTGTTATTTATTGTAATAACAGAACCTTGAAAGCCGTCCCAAATTTTCCTTGGTCGTCTCATACACTATTCAGAATCACAGACTTATTTTAAACCATTTTCTTACGCTTACTACTTTCCCAGGGCTGAGAATTCTTGTACAGTCTCTTTTATCAGTTAACAGCTTTTGAATTCCTTCACCAATGTCTGACTCCCACTACAGATTGCCACTTTTGAATTAAATAGAGAAGCAAAAAAAGTTTCAACAACGTTTATTTTATTTCAGAGATATCTTTCTAAAATATCTGGAATACATAGGCATCTACTATCCGTCACTGATATCAGTGTTTACTTGGTTCTTTCATGTTATTCACAGAGCCAAAAACAAGCCTATACCTGAAGCAAACTAATTTTTTCATATAAATGCCCACTGAATCTTATCAAGGACTGAGATGCTGGTTGTTTTAATATTAAAATACATAAAATTTATGATGTAGTAATTTTGCCTACAGTAAGTCATCCCTACACTCTAGTGCATGTGAATGCAGTATTTCAGAAGTACATTATTCATTGGCTGTCTTTCATAAGTAAATTACACACTAGATAATTATTGGGAATCAAGTGAAGTTAGCATTAAAATATTAAGTTTTCAAAATTGTTTTACAGAATCTAAAATGAATTAGCACCCAAAACATTCACCTTGAAACAGTTAACCTCACATGTTTCCCAGTCTGAAGCATGAAAAAGAGGTAATAAAAATGTTTCACATCAGAAAACCAAAAGAAATGGAGCTATCATGAAATATACTGTATGTAATCACTTGGGAAAGAGGGCAGTTAAATTTGCATCAACCCTTCTCACATATTTAGACTGTCAACACTGCATTTGTCATAGAAGCAACATGATTATTGTATGTATCCCTACACACACACCATTACTTTACCCACCCACCCCCTAGTTCCAATCATTGGTTATGTCACGTGTATGAGAGGAAGCCTATCTTATACTTAGTATCTTTATGAGCAGTATAAGTTACAATTTTTCACTCCACTACCACACCTTTTCAAACAGACCAATTATTATTCAAACATCAATTTCCTCTTCCCAGGAAGAGGGTGAAATACAAAAATGCTGTGATCATTTGATTTATGTAGCAAGGCATGTGATACTGAATTTGTTCACAGTTGGCATTGTGAGGAAAAAAAACAAAGGAAAATAAATGCAGAGACTAAAAGGCTGTTGAGCTATTGGTATCACTTTCATAGTAAACACACACATACACACACACACAAATGCACGCACACACACACACACACACACCATTCCATATGGATCCCCCTTTGAAGTTATGATGTATTCAGTGTATGGAGTTTGGTTTTAATTTTCTTGGTATGCGCTTGCAGCACCCTTGTTCATTTCTTTTAGACACAACTGTTGCCATTTGCCATTTATCTAATTCATATAACTGAATATATTTTCCTTAAAACGAATTTTCTTCTCTCTGTCCACAGATATGTGACTTTTTAAAATACAAAACAACCAACATGTCCATACATACATACATATGCACATTCTAATTAAGAGTGACCTAGAATTGTTATTTCCAAAATTTCAGGACAACAAATAAACTACATACTTATTTTTAGACACAGAGGAAGCTGCCTTGTTAATCAGATCATTGCTCCATCTAACTGAACACTGTCTTGATCAGTAGCGTCTGTTCAGTCCTCCAGAAATCCTTTCTAGCCTTGAGACACCAAAGTCTAATCTTGACCCTTTATAGGCAAAGCATGCTTTCCAAAACAATGTGCTGAACATGATATTTCTATTCTGAAAATAAGCTACATTCTATAAAACATTTCACATTTTTCCACCACTACCACCATCCACTTTTAATATAATTGCTCTGGAATCTATATTTGCATATCAGAAAACACAATATAATCAGCTGTGACTGTTGACTTAAGGTTAAAGCTATTTCAGTGTTTTCTCTATAGAAGTGTCAAGCAGATGTGCAACTGAAGGAGTGAATGGAACTGGAGGACTTAACCAGCCTTTAAGTAGCAACTTGAAGGCCATATTCCAAAGTGAGTGCACAGAGGACACAAAGTGGGCAGGACCAACTAACATTTTATTTTATTATGAAAGATACAAGAGCGATAAGGTGTTCTGAATGTGGAACAGATCATTATTTGGTAGTCTTTAGAATGGATCTTCAGAAAAATGGACATTAAAAAAAAAAGAAGATAAATTATTTTTAGAATGGAGATTGATCTCCCAATGGAATAAATGGAAACTGAATGCAAAAAAATGATGTAGAAACTGCTTGGACAGATTAAAACAGACAGAGTCCCCCTGTGTGGGGAGATGGGCAGTGATAAAGTTTGATAAAATAAATAAAATAAATAAAAACAAAAAATTATAGTGCACCACAGAATTGCATGGAATTACTCTAATGGGAAGTAGGAAACATGATGCTTGGTAGAACAATTAGGTGAAAGAGGCTGCAGATGAGAGCATGTAAGAGCACTACTGCTGCAAATGAGCATGAGAAAAACATATTGTATAATGTGTACAATGACAGTTGCAGAACAATGCAGTGAAAGAGAGCAATGAACAGTTCAGATTAAAAGAGGCAGAGGAAGTACAGAGCTATTGTCATGGGAATAAAAAATTGTTTTGAAAGTGGATGAAGAGAGCTAAACAAGAGACCTCCTGCCTAGTGAATGGTATTAAAAATAAAAGTGATGAAATAATGTGGAATGAAACTGAAATGAGAGAATGCTGGATGGAATATTTTATAGATTTTGTGTGGGAACACAAGCAGTGCCCTGCTGGATTGGACCCCTGGCCCATTTAGTCCAGCAGTCTGTTCTCACAGTGGCCAACCAGCTGCACAAGGAAGCCGTTAGTCTCCGAGCAGATGGCTTTCAGAAGTAGGCACACTACCATCAAGGCTAATAGCCATTGATCCCCATGACACCTATGAACTGGTCCAACCCTCTTCTGAAGCCAGTCGAGCGGGTAGCCAGCATCGTATCTTGTAGTAGCAAATTCCAAAGTTTAATTATACATTGTATAAACAATATTTCCTTTTGTCTGTCCTGATTCTTCCAAGATTCAATTTCATTGGTTGACCTCTGGTTCTAGTATTTTGAGAAGGGGAAAATAGCTTCTCCTTGTCCACTTTATCCCCATCATGCATAATTTTGTACATCTAAATCACATCCCTTCTTATTCGCCTCCTTTCTAGACTGAAAAGTTCCAAATGTTGCTATCTTTCCTCTTAGAGAAGTTACTCCAGCTCTTTCATCATCTAATGTCATGAGTACTGATGGTGAACAGGAGGATGCCCCTATCCAGGAGGAAAAATGCATGCATAGTTTAGAAGGTTTGAATCTTCCTTTGAAGAAACTCAGAGCAGGCCCACCTTAGATTTCTGGGTTTTAACTGTGAGGGTTTTCCATCAGCCTTTCAGTTTAGCAGGATTTTCTGTCGAGTCAAGTAGAACAATAAACACTAGACACTTAACCAACCATCTCAGCGTGGTTGTTCGATCCACAATAGGATATCTAAGTTGCAGTCTTCTGAACCTTCTCTAATTCCATTATATACTTTTTGAGGTGCAGAAACTAGAACTGTGCACAATATTCCAGATGCAGTCACATAATTGATTTATATAAAGGCATTATGATTATGATATTGGCATCTCTATTTTCAATACTATTTCTTATTATCCCTAACATGCTGTTGGCCTTTTTTTTACAGCAGATACACTGTGTGGACACCTTCACTGAACTTTTTACCACTACTCCAAGATCTCTTTCCTCATCAGTCACTGCTAGCTCTGATCCCATTAGTTTGTATGAATAGTTAGGTTTTTTGGCACCAATGTGCATCACTACACTTGCTCATGTTGAATGACATCTGCCATTTTGACACCCATTCCCCTAATGTGCAGAGATCTCTTTGGAGCTCTTCATAGTCCCTTATTGTTTGTACCACTTTGAACAATTTAGTGTCATCAGTAAACTTGGCTATTCCAGATGATTTATAAGTATGTTAAAAAGCAACGGTCTTTGATGAGGGACTTTGTCAAAGGCTTTTTGAATATCTAAGTAGATTATGTTTACTGGCTTGCCCTTATCCACATATTAATACACTCTAGATTAGTTAAACAGGACCCTTTAGATCAGTTAGACAGGACCTTCACTTAGTGAAGCCATGTTGGGTATTCTTGAGCAAAACCAGTGTCTCCAGATGTTTGGTAATTTTATTTTTAATAACAGTTTCCATTATCTTCCCCGGAAGACATGCTAAGCTGACAGGCCTATAATTTCCTGGATCACCCTGTGAACTCTTTTTAAAAATTGGAGCTATGCTGGCTACCTTCCAGGCCTCAATGACAGAGGCCAAGTGTAGAGACAGATTGCATAATTTAGTCAGAAGGTCCACAATCTCAGCTTTAAGCTCCTTAATAACTGTTGGGTTGATGCCATCAGGGCCTGGTGATTTGTTTATGTTCAGTTTAACAATAAGGCCTAGCACTTCTTCTCCTGTCACCACTATATGGCTTAGTTTGTCTGATTCTTTTCCTCAGAATAAGAGCTTAGGCCATTTTTATTCCTTTAAAGATGGAAGCAAATAATTTGTTTAGCTTCTCTGCAATTTCCTTTTCTCCTCTTTGCACACCTTTGACTCCTTCTTCTTCCAAGGGACCAACGGCCTCCCTGGCTGGCTTCCTGCTTCTAATGTAAATCAAAATAATGTAAATCAAAAAACTGGAACTGAAGATAATGCTATAAATGTTAAGTATCCAAGAAAAATGATGAAAAGGAAATCATAAATACCATGAAATGCTGAAAAACTGTGAATCTTTAGATAGAGGTGGTGTAACTGGAGAAAGGTTAAAATACAGATGAGATCTGCTTATGGAATAGCTGTGAGGCATGTTTCACATGACTATAAAGAATGCATCTGTGCCCAATGATTGGAAGGATGCTGTTACTCTTGTGGAGTTCTTGGTGCTCTCTGAGCTTGGTTGTTTGCTTGCAGACATTACCCAACCAGGTAACATCATCAGTGCAATGTTACCTAGTTGCGTAATGAAATGTCTGCAGGCAAATAACCAAGCTCAGAGAGCACCAAGAACTCCACAGTTCAACCCTGAGGTACTGTACATATATTCTCTTCCATTGGCTGTTACTCTTCCCCTATCCAAAGGGAAAGGTAGCAAGAATTAATGCAAAAATACAGGAGTTTCTGTTTGTTAAGAGTGCCTGGGAAGGTGTTTGGCAAAATTCTAACTGAAGGGGAATGAAAGGTGACAATTAGCAAAACTTGGGAAATGCAGAGAGGTTTCGTGCTGGGCTGGAGTCTCTGGCCCTAACTTTTGTTCTTCAGCAGGTGACTGAGAATGGACCCTTGCTGATTTAAAGAAAACATACAGTAAAATGAAGGCTGACTGGGTTAATAGGGAGCTGAAGTTTCTGAATGAAATTATGTAACTAAAATATGTGAGAATAAGCAGAATGATTAGCAAATGGTTCAACACTGAGCAGGGAATAACGTAAGAATATCTGATGTCTCTGTGATCATTAAGGAATTTATGAATGCAGGTATAAAAATGCTTGTGAAGAGGTTAGAGGTGCATTGATTGAGATCACAAACTTTAAGCACTTTTGTATGCAGACTATTATTTACAGTATGGTTGGCTGAGAATCTGAATGACTGGCAGCAAACATTAGATAAATTGCATGATATAACAAAGAATATGGATCTGAAAATTTACGTTACAAAATCGTCAGTGTGTTTGACAGAGAAAATGGGATGAATGACTGCATGTTACAGTATATACAAATATCCCCCAAAATAGAGTATATAGATAAATTTCTGTAGAATATTTACTAACTATGAGAAAATGGGTGAAGAAATGTTAAAATGCACAGATGCTAGCTGAATGTTGGTAGGTAACATGTGCTCTGTTGTGAAGAAAGAATGCTTTTCAGGAAAAGCAAAAATGGCTGTGTATAACAGTGTACTTCATCCCACTTTGTTACATGGAAATGAGAGTTGACTTTATCAGAAGAAATATAAAAGTAACCTGAATGCACTGTATGTGTTAAAACAAGAAAATACAGAGCCAAGAATAAATTAATGGATGGAAATGGAATACAGAAATGACTGAAATTTGTATATTTTTAGTTATATTGTATGGTTGTTGTTTTAACTGATTATTGTAAATGGCTAAGAGTCCCCCGATGGGAGGAGATGGGCAGGGACTAAATTAAAAAAAAAAAGACTTCTGGTGGGGACATGGCAGACTGAACAGCTGTGCCTGTGGGCTCAGTGGGCAGAACTGACAATGCAGCAGTTTTTTCCAGCTCAGGCAGGTTTTTCCTGAAGCCTAGGAGTGTTTTTCTGGAAAAAGGAAAATACTTGGAATCACCCCATCTATCCTCCGGGTGGCTGCTTGCAGCCAGGAGATTGCAAACAGCGTGTCATATTGGACTGGGAAGAGCTAGCCAGGAGGCTAGGATGTCACCATTTCCCAAGCTGTGCTGTAGCCTTAAAGGGACGCTAGGCCCAGCCACCCCATTTCTAAATCACTCAATTTATATTTCTTTTAAGTACGCATATCCTAAGAGAGGCTTCCTACAGCAAGGAGAAGCCGGCTGTCTTGGTGCTTAACATTATTTTTGGGATTTATTTTTTTTTAAAAATTATTTTTTAAGTTTTGGACTTTGTTTTCCCTCCAAATATTAAGGAGGATTGAGAGTAAATAATTGTCTCCCTATTATTTTTGTACTAAATTTGAAGATATTAGCATTTTCCTACACGTTGAATTGGCTGTTTTGAACTTTCAGTTTTCTGCTTCTACTTTCCCTGGGGAACTGCCTGCATATCTCACTTTCACTTGTGTAAACACATTCCAGGATTTTTTCATATTCGCTGGTTAAGCTCCTAGGGGCGCCATAATTTATTGCATGAGACATGGAGGATTCTAAACAGATTTTCTTTGACTTCCATCAAGATTTTAAACATATTTTGTCTGATTCTTACCAAATTTTTATGCAAGACATTCAAGACATTGTGGAAAATATGAAGTCTAAAATGTGCCATGTCGTGGATGAAACTGAGGAATTTAACAGTGACAGAAATGTCTCTTCTAAGAATGAGATTGGGATTTCTACTGAAATGCTGGATGGAGATCAGATAGTTGAGTTGGAGAAATTTAAGGGAGAGAGTGAGTTGCAAGCCATAAGTGAAATTGATCTTCTGATGGAATGCCATGGAAAAGAAGGGGTTATTATGTATGGGAGGTTTCCTGAAGAGAAGTCAGAGTTTCTGAGGGGGGCAGTTGGGCTCTTCGATTTTTTTCAAAAAAACCTCTGTGCACATTGTGGGGATATGTAAATGCTCTGGTTTATTTTGAACTGGGATACGGGTTTAAGAATATTTATCTGGATTGCTTTTATGGTTTGGCTGATTTCATTTATCTTTAACGATTTGGATTAAGATTATCAAGGTATAATAAAAAATAATAAATGTCTGGATGGTTTTGGGTTTAATATGATCCAGGTTATTAAAACTGTTGTATTATCAAGAACAATGGCATATAATTTATATATATATTTAGTTTGATCTTTATTATAGTAGACAGAAATGTATAGAATAGTAGTAGGAAGGAAATAATTAAATAAATGTTATCTTGGGGAGGAAGTTGATTAGGAGGTTTATATAAATTTTTCTTTTTTTTTTCTTTTAATATAAGGGGAGGGATTAACTGTATTTAGTGATTTTTACGATGTGCCAATGGAATGATTTATAGAAATAATGTGATTTTGGTTTAATATAGAGTAAAGGACTGATTATGGAAATTTTTGTAGATTCTTGCTGTTAAAAGTCGAAAGTCACCTCTTTTTGTAACTTTGAAAAAAAATTTCTTGTGTTTCCACATTTTTTTAATTTTTTTTATTTGTAGTTTTTTGTTTTTCTGTAGCTTTTATCTTTGCTTGAAACTTAATAAAATTCTTATTAAAAAGTCAATGTATATGGAATTAGTGGAAATAAGGATAGTTTTCAAGGATATAAATGTATGGATAGATACAGTGAATGGGACTGCTATAAACAGAACTTTAATTCTGTTAAAGGGATGAGAATTATTTCTTACTATTTCTTACTGCTTTTCCACACTTTACATAATGTTGCTTACCCAAAAGGGAATTGTGTGATGGAAATAGCCTGTTATGTATTATGCAAATAAAATTAAATTGGAGGGGGGGGAGATTGCAAGGGTGCATCATAAGCCCTACCAGAAATCCCACCAGACCATATTTTTTGATCTTGTACTTGCCCCACCTCACATACATAGATAAATGTATTTCTTTAATAGTATCTTATTTTTAAAAAGAATCTTGTCATATCATGTGCACTGGAACATTATTTTTTTTAAAAATTGCTATACAACAGCAGTAGTGTTCCTATGTTTTATGGTGCAACCTGGGGAAAAATAAATCAATATTTTTCAAGGAGAGTTTTTCATAGCTTAGCAAGGCTCTGAGGTGAAAAGGAGTCTAACCTTGAGTGCTTCCATGCCTGCCTGGATCACTGGAGCAAAGACTGTCTCGCTCTCATTTGTATCTTCAAACATCTCAGGAATCTGGTCCAGCAAGCTAGACAAGGGAAGGAAAATTGGTGGTTCAAAAGATTGGACTAGATGGAAGAAATCACCCTTCTCCAATCTGGTGCTCTCAAACTTGGTGAAACTACAGCTCCCATAATAAAAATCCAGCTTGTACATTATGGGATTTATCTGCAATTAAAGTGTTTAGGAAGGCTGCAAAATTATAAAGATCCATTTTTTTCCCTGAAGGCCTTTTCATTAAAGAAAAGATAAAACAATTATATTTATTTAGATTATCAGCCTTTACAAAACTATATAGAGGCCTTATTTGACAAGAAAAAAACCTGAAACTCATGCAAAGAACACTTGTGCTTGGATTATTTATTTATTTATATTTATTTATTTATTTGTTAAATTTTTATCACCACCCATCTCCCCTCAAAGGAGGGACTCTAGGTGGTATAATTATAATCTATTATATGAAAAGAAATTACATTTTAAGAAGGGCTAGAAACAAAAATACAAAATTTGACAAGTATCTTTCATAAGAGTTTTAGGAAAATTAAATGTATATAATCATACATTTTATAATTTAAACAGTGAGTTCAATTGTACTGAACATGCAAACATAGATATACAAATCTACACAAGCGCAATATTAGCTACACAAATCCTCAATAGAATAGGTTGCAAATTGCTTAGGCTGCTAAGAATCAGACTGACAACCTTTTTCAAGTTTTCCCATTCATTGGGGAGTTTGTCCATTAAAAAAAAATAATCTGGGTGGTTCTGTGATGACTGAAATTCTCTCTCAGCGGAACAGTGGGCCATGCCTTTGTAGTATTGAAATAGTCTAGCCATACGAATACAATGAGTACCCAGCTTGCTGGGGTTGGCAATGACCAGGGAAGGCAATGGCAAACCACCCTGCTATAGTCTGTCAAGAAAACACTGCGAAAGTGGCATCCCCCAAAGGGCCAGACAGGACTCGGTGCTTGCACAGGGGACCTTTCACCTTTACCATATGTGAGCAAAAATATACTATATTAGTTCATGTGACTGCTCTTTATATTGTTAAATATGAAGTACATATTATTGGGAGTGCATGGCTTTTTACAAATATAATCCCTGCTGAGATATTAATATGAGAAACAAATATATAAAATATTTGCTTACTTATTTATAACAGATTGTGACTCTTGGAAGTTGACAAGGAAGCCATCCAACAAAGGTACAAATACTTCACTGACATCAGTAACTACCATCATCTGAGGTTGCGCGAGAGTGCTTTTTACATTGAAGAAAAAGAGGACTTTATTGTAAGTGACAAATCCAACTCGAATTGTTGAAACGCCTTGCTCCTCCCTTGAAGAGAAAGAGTTTTAGAAAGCACAGTTGCAGGAAATTGCTTTGCACTGTTATTATTTCACCTTACCCAAACATTCAGATTTTATATAAACATGGTAGGTAAAAGACTACATCCACACATACAGTATGCAGCTCTTGTTGAAACCTTTCAGTGAATCAATTCCTGGCCAGATATATGAGGTCAGAATCTGGATGTGAGTTAGAAAGAATAAATAACTGATGGAGAACTCTGACTGACTTTCAGAGCAAGCATTGGGTTGCAGACACCCAATGCTTTGGTTTCCTAAGAGTAACTATATAAACCATGTATACCTCAGAAGTATTTTTAATATTTTTGTTTTAATTAAAACTACCTTTTAAAAAAAAACAAATTCGATTGGATAAATAGCCTGGTGGACACCAAAGAGATGAACACTGGTACCTTTAGGAATTATCCTGGATTGCCCTTATAATGGCAGTGAGATAGGTGGCACATATTTATTTATTTATCACATTTATATGGCCACCCATTTCACACCAAGCGACCCTGGGTGGTGTATAAATTTGATTAATAGAAAAATAAATAAATAAATAAATAATAGTCCCAAGGCACTCCTTTCTTAACCCACTTATCCTACTACCTTCGAAACAATGCTCCTACTGAAAAAACAGCAGTACAGTCTCCTTAATCCAGGCTTGACCCCTGGTAGCTTTATGGACAGGGCCATGCAGTTTTCTTGCTCATAATATGGGAGATATTTGCCTTTAGACCTGGGATTTCCTGGTGGCTTCCCACCCACATTCTATCCAAGTCCAAGCCTGCTTAGCTTTTTGAGTTTGACCAAGATGAGATGGATCCTGTTAAGCTGGCTCAAGAGAGAGAGAGAGAGAGGGAGAGAGAGAGAATCCAAACAAATTATAAACATGGGACAAGACTGATTTTGTTTTTGTTTTGTTGCATTAAATATCTGCTTGAAGCTGAGTGCAACGGGTTGAAGATGACAACATGAGGTGCATCATTACAGAAGTGAAAGGAGAAGGAAAGAATCAAATAATCCATCCATCAGTCATGACTTTCACCCATCAGTTGTTTTTAAATTAAAAATGTTATTACTTTTGCTGAATATTTATTATACTTTTTTCTTACTTTGGAAGTCTGTTCAGCATGGTTTTTAGTTCTTCACAAATGAGCTTAACAAGACCACTTTTTATGTTATTGTATGACACATCAATCATAAAAATATAGGCTGGTGGCTGGGGCGGCTTGTTGTTCTATGAAGAAGAAAGAAAAAGGCATTTTATAATGTAGAGCTTTTATTATATATTATATTTATATTTTACAATGCATCTTTTTAATTGATATTTAATTTTTACTTTGTAAACCGCCGAGATAGGCGGTGAAAAAACAAACAAATAAATAATAAAATAAAAACAACAATTGTATGACAAATTTGATATTTTTTTCCAAGATTCTCAAAACAACCAGAGATTTCCAAATATTATATTACTATTAATGTCAGTGCTATCATAATTACTATTAAGAGAGTCAGTTTGGTGTAGTGGTTAAGGCATCAGGCTAGAAACTAGGAGACCATGAGTTCTAGTCCCACCTTAGGCGCAAAGCCAGCTGGGTGACCTTGGGCCAGCCACTCTCTCTCAGCCCTAGGAAGGAGGCAATGGCAAACCACTTCTGAAAAACCTTACCAAGAAAGCTGTAAGGACTTGTCATGGCTGTCTCTGAGAATCAGACATGATTGAACAGTAAAAAAAAAATACTATTACAGTAATTACAGCTAATTTAAGTGTCACTCTCTTCTGATATTAAGACTTTGAAAATCTCAGTCATCCTGCCAAGCGACTTCCCACCCAGATGGAAAAGAGGTGGGGGATTTTCATTAGGATGATGGTGCAAGGTGAAAAAAATATAAACACCATGATCTATCCTGGCTCTTGTGATCTCAATATGGGGAGCAGCATACATGCTTACTTAAAAAGGAAGGTAATTTTCATTGCTTCCCCTTGCACTTTCCTAATACTACTTTGTTTAAGCTGCAAGGCACAAAGGACTAAGGGGTGAAAATAATTTTATGAAAGAATCTCCCATGCCTCCTCCTATATGTTGAGTGTTCTCATGCAGAACACTGCTCAAGATATACAGTCCCTTTTATAGGTACTCTATGTGCATAAATGTTCTGCACACTCTGGGTTAGTCAAATCTTCTGATGTCCCACCATTTTTACTTAACTCTCAGAGCTGGATGATGAGGTATCTTATGAACTTAAGGAACTAATAATATTAATCAAGAATTTAAGCAGACAAAAAAAGTGTTTCTCAGACCTTTTTTGAAGAAAACATTCAGCATCAAGACAATTTATGAGAATGCTGTTGAGGATATCGGCTACCCACTGCAAGCACTCATAGGTTGCCTTTGCTCCAGGAACATAAAAATGATAAACAACTTTCCCTCTGCTCCAATTCAATGCTGAAAATCCCCTGAAGTCAAATATAAACTTAGAACAGGCTCCCATATTTTCTCTTTCAAACAATCAGCCTGAACTCTAGCATGAGTTGAATGCTTATGAAAACCACTTCCTGCACCATAAGTAACTCATAGAAGCTAATCCACACATTCATAGATTAATTGTTGAAAAATAAAGGACAAGGTGATTAGGAATGCAACTCTGAGTAATTGCATCATAATGTACAATAATGGCTGTTTCTTCTTCTTCCAGTCATAAGCTTAAGATGTCAGAACATCCCTCAGAGAAATAAGGGAACTGCAGAAATTGATTAGGAGTTCTGAGTTTTTAAAAGCTGTTCTAACTAATCTCCAAATACCACCACAAAACACCTATCTATATATTAATTCTCCCTAAATATTTATCATCATGGTTAATATTCCTACATATTTATCATCAACAAACACAATAGAAAGTTGTCATTTTCCTCAGATATTGAGGTGGAAAGCTCAAATATCTTTCCCCCAAACATTAGTGATAAAGTTTACAATATGAAATGTCAGTTATAAAAGGAATGGACAGTTCATAATTCAACTTAACCAAGAATATATTATAAATTAGAAAGAAAAAAACTGAATCCTACAAAGACTTATCCAGAGATCCATGCAAGTTCAAGATAAAACATAGGTCATAAAATGATAGGTTGGAAGAGAATTTTAGAGGTCATCTGGCCCAACCCCTTGCTCAGTGCAGGATCTACTACAGCATCTCTTACAGACAACTCTCCATTCTCTATCTGAAAACTTCTAGTGAAGGATAACACTCCACTTCATATGGCAGCCTGTTGCACTGGCTGACCACTTGTATATTTGGGAATTTCCTGCTGACCTACTTCCTTGTACCTTTAACCCACTGGTCCTGATCCTGATCTTGGTCCAGTTCCAGCAACAGAGAACATGCTTACTCTCTCTCCCATGTGACAGGTATTTGAAGGGATCTGAAGTTTGCTATTGTATCTTTCCTCAGTTGTCTCTTTTACAGGAAACATACCTGGATCTTTTAATTATTCCTCACAGGCTGGGCTGGATTTAGGCTAAGGGTGAATAGACACTGGCCAATGCCACCCTTCTTCCAAACCATTCTAAAAATACAAATTTTCACATCAGCGTGAGGTGGTACCATCAGTCAATGTGGCTGTTGTCATGTACTCTTGAGTCGGTACTGCTCAGAGGGCTTTCTTTCTGGACTCCTCACCATTTTAGTAGTCCTACTCTATACTCTCTCCAACTTCTCACAGTCCTGTCTGCATTGAGGTGCCCAGAACTGCAGGGCAAGGTAGAGTAGAGTGGAACAATTGTTCACACTGATCTGGGCTCTATGGTTCTGTTTAAGGCACCCAACATAGCATTTGTCTTTTACCAGCTGCACCACACTATTGTCTCATGTTAACTTGTGGTCCAAAAGGAGAACCAGATCTTTTTCATATGTGCTTTGAAACATCAGATCAATGGGGGAACAGTGTTCTTTGGCTTACCAGGTTATCAGATTAAAAATATAGTGGCTATATTCATAAAAAATTGTAAGCTTGGTTAGTTTTAACCCTGATTAGATTTTATGAGATTAGTGTACTGTGTGACTCAGACAATTGATAGTGGTGTTCTGTGCAAAGACACAAAATGAACCAATTCAATAATCATATTAAGCATGTTACAGTATGTGAACACATTCATTATATGACTGTAAAAACTAAAAATATGGATTCTGCTCCTCAAGAGAAAATTTTAGGGGAAAAAAAGGAAAATTCTATTGTATTAATGTAACTTACCATATTCTTCTTTATTTGGACTGTATATTTCATATTACCCTGGGTATAGATTTTAATTTTAAATAAACAAATAAGGCTCAACTTTTTACATATGTAATGAATTCTCTCTGATTTAGCACATGTATTACAATATTTTTTCATGTTGAATCAGATTTACCTTGCAATAATCTAAAGTAGCAACATACTCATAAGATCCAAGTGAGAGCTCTGGTCTTTCGTAGTGGTCTATTCTTCTACCAATGTGATCCAGATGTTGAAAATAGAATGGAGGAACTAAAAAAAAAAGGGGAGGATTTATTTCTCTCCTTTCGTTCAACACAAATGGCCATATAAAACCTCACACTGCATTGTTCTGAAAGTGGTAATACCGGATACACAGTAGATTTTATATGAAAGGAGCAACGTTGCAAGGGATGTAAGTAGCTCTTTTCGTAGCTTTTTACATGGATTTTGCTTTACAACAATTATTGGTGAAGATGAAACCACTTGTAATATAAGTTTATGTTTCCAACCAAATCTCTCCATCTTGAACAGACTTCCTTTACTTGCCTCATCCCTATTTTTTCTGTCAATCTAATCACACACCTTTTCGGTTGTAGGATTTAGGAGAGTTTCATTCTGTCAGTATGCTGTCTGTCTGGTGAGGCACACACTGCACAAGCAAACCCATATCTCTGATGTTATTTCTCTTCATATTATGTTTTTCCTCTAACCATTTATATGAAGTTCCTTACTGGCTACTTCAGCATTTGCATGTTACACAATTGCAACAGCCATTGCAGCAGCTTTCAATAGGGAAGTTGCATTTCCTTAAGTATATGCTAAATGGCAAAGGGAGGGAAGGAGAAAAGAAGTGGGGTGGGCTTGGATTGCCTTTAAAGGTATTGGAAAAGGACCAATCCTGTACCTCAAAAGAACCCAAGAGTTTTTGTTTTTCTCTGTGAGGAGAAGCAAAGAGGCGCTGCCTCTATATTTTTGCTCATTTAGTGCAATTAAAGTTTAAGAATTTGAAAAGAAAAAAAACTTTCCTTAGACCTGTCCTTGAGGAAAAGCAGTTTGCTGGTAGTAGATAGCAATTAAAAAAAAAATCAGCACACCTTCCAAGGTGCAAAAATTGTGGTGGAACAATAAATCTTACATTGTATTATTTCACAGATGTAAGTAATACAGGTAAGTAATGGCAGTGAAAATGCAGCAGCTCTCAGATCTCAAGTAACTGTTCACTGTAGAAACACGAGACCTCCTCCAACATTCATACAATACACATTTGTGTATGTTCTATCCTCCCGTTATGAACCCAGCAAATACTTGGCTATGCAATGTTTCAGTTTTAATTCAGAACTATGCTTTAGAAATCGTGGAAGTACAAATGCATCACCCATATCTGACTCCTTCAAACAACCACAAGTTTTTGTAGAAACACCTAGCTGCTGAAGGGGAGGCTAGTGCAATCCTGGAAATAAATTTACAATTATTTTACCATGGCCATCATCTTCTCCACAAGACTGGACATTGTTCTTTTAACTTCTGCTTATGATGAAACTTACAGTGCAAAAAAAAAGCAGAAGGAAAAGAATATTGCAGGCATGCAAACAATTCTAGTTAAATGGCAATATCAGTCTAAATGTTTGATAGCTCACTTCTATATACATTTGTGAGAACTTTCTGCTGAATAAACAGTCCCAGCAGCCAACTGTCTTCTCTTTCTTTCCACAGATTAAGCTCTGAAGCAAATAAGAGTTGGCATAAGACTTTCAAGGTTCATGTTTCACAGTTGAAAAGATTACTGTATTAGGGAAAGCTCTGTGCCACTTTGATCCAGCTGAGGAAATCCAACTAGATGCAAACATCTTGAAAGACGCATTCTGACAAAGCCTTGGGACTCAGCCAGAAGCTCAGGAACTTGTATTTATGAGTCACATGCAGTTGCACTTGGACAAATATGGCATGGCATCTACTGTTCAAAGCAACTCCAGTCACAGTAAAATTAATGGATGATTTAACCATCATAGTCCTTTGTCATAAACGGAGGCAAGGAACTTAATACTTGTTCTTTTCTAAATGGTTCAAAAATGTATTTCAATCTATATAGAAAACAATTTCATTTAATAATAAATACTTTTCTTTGCCTGCCTCCCTACTTTAATGAAATCACACATGGGGTATAAAATTCACAGTACTATTATTTTACAGAAGTGATCTTATAGAAAAAACTCAAGTACTTGTCCAAAAAAAACAACAACCAACAGATTGACTGTTCTTGCTGTTCTTTCTCGTTAAGCATACATAGTACATGTATCTGTATATCTTAAGGAAAGCCTTTGATTCTTTTCTCTGCCTGTCAAAATGTAACGTTCTGCTTGTATATGGAAACAGCAGCACTTCCTTAATACAAAGATTTCTAGCTTATCTTTGGTAATTGTTCTAACCGTGTAGAAAACAACAGGTATGCTGTTTTGTGTTTTTTCTGTTCAATATGAAATAGAATTCCTAGAGCAAAGATCAAATGACTCTATTGCACATTTACTACTGCCAAGATAATACAAGGCTTTGTGAAGTCTTCCTCTAATAAGACACAACATGAAGGACCATGCTGAAATATTTCCAATGGACAAATTCAGAATTTCGGTTCACATGAAGTGAAATGTTTAAGCAAAATACCAATTCATCCTGGCATGATCCTGATTCTTACTTTGGGATTGCAATTTTATATCTATATGCCTTGTGGTAATCCACAAATATACACATTTGGAAAATCAGGCAAAAGATTCAGCTGTAATGCTTATTTTCATATTGGAATAGAAACACAGAGATGCTAAGAAGAGAATAGGGTAGTGGGTGAAGGAAGTTCAGCAAAGATTTCCAGTGGCCTTTTCTTAGGTAGAAGATTAGTGTGAACATCTAATCTTCATTCCCTTTGATCTTAATTGATCATTCCTTCATTCACTGGAATCACAGAGTTGGAAAGGGCCAATTATGTCATGATGTTCAACCCCGTGCTCAATTCATGAATCCAAATTAAAGAATCCCTGAAATATATTGTCCAGCCTACATTTGAACAAATAATAAATGCAGAAGCAGTTCTTTGGTCAGGGATGCTCTATTTTCAAAGGCTATTACAAAACTCAGAAATAGTCATAATTTGTAAGCAACAGCTACATTCAGAAGACAAAGAACTGCATTAAAATATATTTAATCCTCTTTGTCACTCAGCATAGTCTGTGCAAATGGAACTGAGATATATGATTTCTTGTAATTCATCTACACTAGATGAGATTTCCACAAAAGTGACATATTTTTATAAACATTATTTCCAGTTGGAATAAAGTGAAAAAAAATTCTTCTATTTTCTTCTTTTTAATTAACCCAAATATGTCAATATTTGTTTGGAGAATCAGTTCTCTTTAATCTCAAAAACAACAATAAGAAAACCAATACTACTTACCATCATTCACACAGTTACAAAACCCACACTGATATTTTCTTCCTCCCTCAATGAACTGCATGAAGGGGCACATGTAAGCTTTGCACCGATTGCATCGAATTGGTCCATTTTCCCCATGGTTTACCAGATAAAGTGGTGTCTGCAGAGAATTTTAAAAAATGATGATGCAAATTGAATAGGTCACTGTCTCAGCTATATACAGTTACATTTGAAGAATCGCTGCTTTTATATTCATACTGAGGGAGTTTTTAAACTACAGTTTTCTTAATGAATCCTGAATCCTGTGTGCTTTCCTCCACATAGCACTTTTAATGTTTTGTAATTTACAATACTGTTCTTGTTGCTTAATTGAATCAATATGAAATATAATTGAAGAACAGCACGCATCAATGCTTCACAATGGAAAAGTAACTTTAAAAAAGCAAACTTTATTCCTTAACTAATACAAACTAGCTCACTGATCATACATCACTCAAGCTTTTCTTATGGGAGAGTTGAGGACAAATCTTTCCCACTAAAATGACTGGGATTTGAAAGTACCTAACCTTGGGCTGGATCATATCTACTGTAAACAAAAATTAAAGCAACTAATTGTATATAATTGCATAGTATAATGCAGTGATAACATTTATTCGGAAATAATTATCATTGTAATGACAAGGTTTCTTATATGAATGTGCAATGTACTTATATCTTTTCTTAATATGACCCTTAGCGCATGTGCACACACATACACCCACCCCCCAGCAAACTTCATTTCAATAGACTTATTTTGGGGAGAGAAAGGTCTGATAAACTGACTAATTTGGGGAAAGAAATGTCTGATAAACTGACGAGTCGGGTATCACAGGGATTTATGTCATTTGTATAATGAAGTCATTTTGCAAAGGACCTCAGCAAGTGAAACCCAATTCTCTGATATTTGATAAATCGAAATTTCACTGAACATATTGAATGTAGTTAGTATGCTAAACTGCAGATTGCAGTTTCAGACTCACAGTCCCCTTCCCCATGAATAAGAAATGGCTATTGGTCACATACAGAGTCAAGCCTCTCCTCTTATTAGAGATAGAGGTGTTTTTTTTCAGGCAGAGGTCTACAGGGAAAGCAAGGTAAAGAACAAGGTTTTCCCATCTCCCTTGAGCCCTGATTAACTTTTTGGAACTTCCAAGAACCTGGTGAAGTAACTGAAGAACATTTGCTTCAAAAAGTATTTTGTTTCTGAAGAAATAGATAAAACATGTATAGCTAGGAATTTGCACTAGGTTGTTGTATTTCTGCTTTCTGTGTTGTGCTATGTCTTACGTTCTTCATCTCTCTGTACAAGTTAGGGAATTGAATGTTTGATGTCAGCCTTCAATCAAATCTCAGGCAAAGTTCATGAAGATTTTTTTTTCCTTTAGAAACTTGTGTTCTGTAATAATATTTGGAACTTTCTCCCCATTCTCTTTGAATAATTTGGGCAAAGGGGGTCTCTATTTATAGTTGTCAGCCCTTCAATGTAGTCCAGATCTGGAAACAGATACCACAAGAAATGCTAGAACTTTATTTTATTGATATAGGCTATAATAATATAATCTAGAAAGTTGATAATTTTTCTCCTTCCCTCCATCTTATACCAAAGAGAGTGAAGGTGAGGCAATCTTGTATTTCTTCCTCATGTTCCCCCAATGGCTGCTGCATATTTTCTTCAAGGTACCACTGTATGCCTTTACATCAGCAGACCAGTACCATTTTGTGATCTGCTCAAGTATTTTTCTTTTCTAACTAACTTGCAAGCTACTGTGTTAATCATAATCTAGGCAGCCCTATAATTATCTTCTTCCACACTGAAAGTTTGCATTTTAATATTTAACATTACGACTTGTTTTTACATTTTCTCTTCTTTTAAATATAATTATATTTTGTTTATCATCCATGGGATTGGTTTATCTCCTGCAGAACAGGAGGGAAGGCTGAATATTCTATTAACCATCTTTATGCTTCTCAGCCAGGAGGTGCACTACTGAAATTCTCTCTCTCCCCCCCCCCTATTTAACCTGTTCATCACTAGAAATGCAACACATTTCTGTATGAGTTAATGTGTGTCTCTCACACACCAGTGTTAGGGTATGGGCACCAAGTGAGGTGCCCCCCATGGATAACTGATGGAGCAGCAACTACCAGGCTGTTATCCTAAAGCAGGAGGTATAAGCATAATCATTTTTATAGCAGCTTGAATAGTCAATTTTGAACATTTTCTACTTCAAGTCCTATCAGATTTAACAAAAGATCTAACAAAAGAGAGAAACATGCATAATTCTTTCCATTGAATCTCACAGGGTAAGGAATAAAGTCTTCTAAACTCAGCAAGAATTATTTTCAATAAAAATACATGGAACTGGATTGTTTGGGCTGGATTGTGTCCAATAAGCCAGTAGTTTGGTCTACCTTTTCTTTCAGTCAAATTGCTTTGCACTGAAACAAGGCTATGTTAAAAAAAAATAATTTGTGAGTAATTTATCTTCTATGAATTATTTCCTCAAATCAGCAAGCTCAAATAAAAAAGAATGCTCATAAAAGTCACTGGTTGAGGTTAACAGGCTGCAGATATATTAATCTGCTTGCTTGTATCTAATATATTACTAGAGACAGATTTAGTAAAATCAAAACAAAACAAATTTTTCTAATGTTTTCTTATTAGAGGTGGAAAGTTTATCTTTGTACTCATTCTGATTCCCATAAAAAACTCAAGTTAGCAACATATCATTTTAGCCTTACATTAAATGTTTTTAAGAATGGTCTTGCCTTTTTAATTGTCAGCAGTACAGAATTAAAACACAGTTATTGCAAAGAAATAGTACAACTGAAATATAATTAAAACTAATATTTTGGGGGGAAAAAACTGTTATATTACTATGATCAGAAATACCACTTCATCAACTATTTTATTTAGTTTATATATGCAAATGTATGCAATTTGCCTACAATGCCATCAACAGCAGAAATCATCTATTTATTCCAAGAACAATAAACTTAAAAGGAAATGCATGTTTTTAAAAAACTGCTTTCTCTGGTATTTTCCTATTCATATGAAATCCACATTCTTCAAAGAGTTACTATACTTGTCAGGGAAATTCTTGTAGCCTGAAAGCTTCTTTGATGTCTTTCTTAATTTTAAACTAGGGCTGTTTACGATCATCTTCGTAACAGTATCACTTATTTAAATCTGTGGCCATTCACTTCTTAAACATGATTATGAATTCATTTCAAAGTCAGAATGGCACAGATCTTGTTTTTTTTATGCCTGATCTAACATAAACCTTTTATGCACAAATTTTATTATTATTATTAAATGTAGTCTTTTATTCATTTATCTAAAATAAAACTAAGAAGTTCATTTGAGTATGATGATTTCAGCTATAATTGTCTACAGTCAGAAAAGACGGTATGTCAGCTTTGCAAAACTCTTCTTTATGCTCCATACTATCTGTAGGGGTCACTGTACCCAAAGAGATACAGTACTTATAATAAGCATCAGACCTGTGCTAATTGCAGTATCAGTAGAGTTGCAGCATATGCTAAAATACAAATCCAGTGAGACTGAGAAAGACCAAACAAATGTTATTAATTTGTCTTACAATGAAATAATGTGCTGATGTTGGTCCCTGAAAAAAGGGCATTCAGAATCAATAGTAATAAATCTAATTTGTTCCTAATGATGACTAAAAACATTAACAAGGCAACTGGCAATAAAATGCTATGATGTACAAAGTTACTACCTCAGATTCTCTGTTGGGCATGTTGTGATTTCTCTAAGCTATTTTTAAAGAGAAAGTGTCGGTGATGTTGTTTTTCATAAAGTTATTTAGTCACCCCATATGTATCATTTAAAATTTTGACCCATTAATTAGGATGATCTAGTAGAAACACATATTTTGTTTTCTCTGGGGTGAAAAAGTAGTGATTGACTCTTGACTGAGCAAGAACTGAGCTGATTTTAGATGTATTATTTATCAGATATCACTCTTTTTGTTAGAGTCATATTAGCTATCTTAGACCCACCAGATTACTGTAATTTGAGACCTCTGCTCTACTGTGGCTTTGCAGTATCTGAATAGAACAAATATCCTATTAGTGTAATATTTATAAAGCAAACCAAGTGATATTTGTGAAAATTAAATCAGGAATCGGGTACTGTATGTAACACAGTATAACCTATATTTGTGTTATATACAATATGTATATGTTTTATATATACATACATACATAAGACCAGTGACACTACTATACACTATTTAATCAATTTTCTCCTATGAACAGTATGAATATGTTCCCTCTTGGCATTTGTATCAGTCAGCACATAACAAGGTACATATCTGGGCAGTCAACACATTTGCAGTTGTCAAGGAGTGCAATGTTTACCAACATGCCATAAAATCAGAAAGGCAGAAAAAACAAGTTCCCTTGAAAGCCACACAACAAAGCCAAAAGAATCAAGACATTGGCTGTTAACTAAAGTTAAAGCTTTATAAGGACATTCCATTACTAGTAGCACCATTTTAACTGTGGTTCCCTGCTATTAACTGCTACAAATTGATGCTGAAGGAGCCAAATTCACAGCAGTGATTTATCTGTAGCATTCTGCCTAAATTTGTAAGCCACCCAGAGTCGTCAAGGGGCCGGGCAGCATTAAAATTTGATAGATGAATTAATTAATATGCTATTATTTTTTAAGATCTTTATGGTAAAACCTCCAAATCTAAATTCTGAATTCAGCAAGTTCTGGATAATAGAGCATAATAATAGGCTGAAGTAATTAATGGATGATTTATCTTCTTGTGACAAAGCAAAGAATCCTCTTGGTTCTAGTCAACAGCTATACTCTTATATCATAAGGCTGGTCTTTATTGGTAGACTGCTAATGCACAGTATATTGCATGACCAAGAATTATACTGGCATTGGATGTGACTTTCTAATTTAGTTCCCACAATCTGTGGCATGAAACACATGGAAATTAACGTGAAAGCACAAATAAGCTCATCTCATTTCATGTCAGAAGTGCAGGAAATAGAAAGGGTGAAAGTATTAATTAAAATTTAGAAAGTTAAACACATTTAATAAACATTTAATAGAAAAACACTTAACATTTATATAACTTTAACCCAATGCCGGGCCACATGGATGGCAGAGGTGTTTCCGATCAATAAGTCACTCTGTGTGCAAGTCAGTCCCAAAGGGCACTGTAAAAGATGGGTGGTAGTTTGAATATTGCCTCATTCACAGCAAATATCCTTGCCCTCAGGGAGAAAACCCCATTTTTCAATATAATCAATCGAAGTGAATATTTGTAGCTCAGGGTTGAACTGTGGAGTCCTTGGTGCTCTCTGAGCCTTGTTGTTTTCTTGAAGACATTTCATTGCACTGAAGATGTTGCCTAGTCTGGCAATGAAACGTCTGCAAGAAAACAACAAGGGTCAGAGAGCATCAAGGATTCCATATAATCTTTAGATTATATGGGGACGAGGAAGGAACCTCCAAGTTTTGCACCCTGTTAACAGTGAAGTATCTTTTCGCTGGCTAATCCTTCCAACTCAGAATGCAGGAAACAAATAAGCTTAGCCTAAACTTAAAAATAAAATCCCAGTCCTGCCTGCACGCATCATATGGCCTTAGCAATTCTATCCAACTACATTGCCCACTTTAGTCTTTTCATCATCTCCTGTCTGCAAATCATTAAGCATGGCCAAAGAATTCTACAAATTGCCCTACCACATTTACACAAAGTCCATTTTCAACAAATATCCTTCGCTTCCTACGATATCTTATAGGGGTACATTAATTTCAAGGGTACTAGTTCTAGCTCAAGTCTCCTGCAACCTAAGCATGACATGTTTGGCATTCACAACAGAGTCCTACACATTCTAATGACTGTAGTAACCAAGCAGGGGGTGCATAAATTAGAATGCCAGTGACTCTCCTTAGCTTTGAAGTGCTGGTTGTTATTTGGAAGTTGGGTGGTGCTGTTTATCAAGGGAAGGTCAGCAGTCAGGATTAACCAGTGATAGAAGCACAAATACGAAATCAGAACACAACATGGTAATCAAGAGCCTCTGCTAGACAATAGGTCTCCAAAATGTCAGGGAGAAGAAGCAATCAAAACAGAGGAACTGGAAAGAGAGGTTTAACAAGCTAATATGCAAAACAGATGGGTGAATTGCCATAATATCGGAGCAGCAGTTTTAACTTTGTTGCTAGAAGGTCATGAAAATAATTGACCGCAAAGTGCTTCTTTTTTCATGCTAATCTACTGCCTTTCATAGCTTTCACTTAGCACTGAACTGACATTTGGATTACTGACATTTAGAAGACCATACATAGAGCTAATATCTGATGTATCTGGGTTTTGCTTTTTTTACAGACTGTTACTCAAAGTTCTTGTGAGCACTGGAAAATAAGTTTTTAGTTTCTGCTGAAAGCACCATATTGGCTAGTTTTCAAAAATGAAAGAAGAGGAAGGGGAAAGTTTTCCTTGCTTCATTCATCCATGCTGGAAGTCATTCTAGTGCCACTTTCAGACTAAAAGTGGTATTCATAGCTTTAAAACTCGACTCAGTCACATAATCACATTCTCCTTTGCCCCTTGCTAATAAAAAGAGGCCAGCAATATGATTTGTGGAAGACGATTAAAATTTATCCAAGTCAAGCTGACAAATCAAGTGTGAAGTGACAGAAAATCTGTGATTTACTGCCAAGCTCCAGTTGGGAACCTGACAGTGACAAGTTATGACACCTGTGTTTTCTGCCTAGCAAAAGAGAGCAAACACAATGTATTTTTGCCCTCACTGGAAATGTAAATAGAGTGGTTTTGACCATTACCAATGCCAATTTAGTGATACTTAATACATATTATAAATTTCAATGGCAAGATGACAGTTGATCATCAAGACATTCTAGGGGCTTCACGAGACTTGTGAAATGCCCAATCCTGCCATAACAGGGAGAGGGAGTAATTTTTTTTTATGGGTGGTTTTAAAAAAGATATTATTTTCCAGAGAATCTATTTAAGCTTTATAGAAATTCATTAAAATGGCCTTAAGCCAAATTGTTGAAGTAGTGAGATTTAGGATAAAAATTTTAACATGTATACAAAAAAATAACTCAAGGAGAGTTTTCCTTTATTAAAACAACAACATTGTCATGAATTCCTGAAAACCAATGCATTCAACTTTATTTAGAATCAATGAACTTTGCTTAAGAAATTGCACTACATCCCTTAAGGCTGTAAGTCAAAGTTTGCACTGTGCCATTTCTTGAATTTATAATGATTACGATTACTCAGTTTTGGCAACTAGAGAATGGAACGCTGCTCCATTTCCACAGAGAGAAGCCAAGTTCCCTCCCGTTGACAGTGGCTAACCAGGCGATCAATAGAACTTCCTGCCAAGTCACTCGGAAATTCCCCACAGGAGGCTATCTGGATTCATAAGGTTCCTGGAATAGACCGTCCAAATGAATCCATTCACCCTGCAGATGTCTCAAGATGAAAAAAAAAATGCAAAGGACTGGATGTTATACCCTCCATATCCAAATCATCACAAAAATGCTCTGAGGCAAACTCAAGGTCCAGCATGCGGCCTTTGCATGTGCCAAGATTATTTAGGACCCATGGTCACCATGGATGCCATGAAATACCAAACTTTCCCAGACACAGCCACCTAGGAAAATGGAGGCTAAAATCACCAATACCAACAGGTGCAGGGACTCCAGACTTAGCCCTGAGAATTGGTCCAACAGGCAAGCAGGGACCACATTGGGTAACAGAGCAGCTGGTATACCAGTAGGATCCATAATCCATCCTTGCAATTCAACTTAACATACAGGCATTCACACGGTACTACTTGAAAACAGAGCCCCTGGTCACAGGCAAGGTACCTTTTTACTGTAGATTAATGCCATCCCTCCTCCCCAGCCTTGGTGCTGAGGCTGATGAAGGATCCAAAACCCAAGAGGACAGATTTAGGATAGGATGACATAGTTGATCTTGCATAGCCAGACTTGGTAATACATTTCAGGTCCACTTGCTCATCAAACACTAAGTCATGGATAAACAAGGCCTTATTACAAATTGAGCTGGCATTTTTCATCAAAAGTCATCAAATCCTACAACGATATTTGAATGAACTAAAGAAGGAACTAAAGAAAGGTGTATGTGTATGTATGTGTATATATACACATATATAGTAAAATCTAATACAAACTAAACTTAAAGAAAGAAAAGAGAATAGAGAAGAGGAAAAGTGCAAGGAAAAAGAAAGAAAACAAGAGAAGAAAAAGAAAAGTAAAGAATACAATAAAGAAAGAGAAAAGACATATAAAAAGTGACTTCCAACCTTCCAACCTTCATCACAAGTATAAACAAATTTAGTAATACTTTACCTCTATAAAGTTACAAAAATTTATCTTTTTATCCCATATCCCATATCTTATCTATAAACAAATCCATAAATCATCATCTTTTCAGTCCTGGTGTCAGCATAAAGTCCATAAAAGGTAGCCAGAAGTAACAGCATGTCTTATTTCAAATAAACCAACTTTATATTCCTTCCTTTCTTCAGTTCCTTCTTTAGTCATTTAAACATTGTTGTAGGATTTGATTTCTCTTCACTTCTTCTTTGTCCCATTGCACAGAGTTCTTCAAGGCTTTAACAAGCCTCTTTTGTAAATCTAGTAGGAAAAAAATCATCCAGGTCACTCTCTTGGTTTGTCATTTGTATTTCCCTTTTGAATTTTAAAACCTCAGCCAATTTTTTTTGTAGATCCAGTGAAACATCCTTTTCTAAATCATTCTCTTGGCGTGTCAGTTGTAAATCTACTTTTGATACCATCTCTATCTTGTCAGATAAAATTTGTTCTACATTTGGCATTTCTTCAACATCTTTTGGACATAGTCTATCCACAGAAGCAGACATCACCACTGACATTGTTGACATTATGGCTACTATTTTCTGATTCCATTCTTCAAAAGTCTCCTCCAGTATTTTTATTATCATAACATTTTGCACCATCTTGCAGGCCTGTATATCTTTCCTCTACCTAAAATTTTTAGGTCCCTCTAGTGTCCAGTTTTTAAAATCATGAAATTCTTTATCTATGTTATATCTTGTAAAAACCAAAACAGGATCTATTTCCCATGAGAATTTGTTTGTACTTTATAATTAATTCCAAAATCTTATTGTAAAAGTTTCAATATTCCAATTTTATCTGGCCCCTTAGTCCATTTATAACTTTCTAGGATCAAAATCTTATTTAGATTTTTGTTGTTTATTTCAGATTCTTTAACTTGTTAAGCTTATAATTAAAGTTTTCTTTCATTTAGGATTGAAGGCAGACTGACCTGGCATTTTCAAACTGTCTTTCTGAAGGTCTCTAATAGCTTAGCAGTAGTTAATGAGCAATTTCCAAAAGTGATTAGAAAGTGAGGTTGGCAAACTAAGTATCCTTTAAAAGTCTCCACCGCAGTTGAAAGCAAGATGGCTAATCCCGTCATCTCCTGGCACTCAAACCTGTGGAAAACTGCTGTCCTGCAGTGTTCTTGAGGGAAGCAGCCATCCAGAGCACATGTGGGTGATCTTCCAACCTCTCCTAATCTGGAGAGGTTCCAAGGAATCAGTCTACTCATTGGTTCCCTGGTTTTTGCCACAGAGCCGTCTTCAGTTCACCACATTCCCCCAGAAGTCTGCATTTTTCATCAAAAGTCTAAGTCCAAGGTCACCAGCAACTTGACGATGAGGATCCAGGATTGGGGTGACCAGGTGGAAGTAGGAATTGATAGCAGATTGTTGAGCCTCCTTTCCCTAAAACACCCTGCCTGGTGCCCCCCACATCATCTTCTTTGGCCCACAGTAACAGTGATACAGTATATCTACCTCCCCCTGTTACATGGAAACTATCACCAACATAATGCTACCAAATAGCAACAACACTTAAACAAAAATAGCAAAAATAACAAAAAAAATCAATAACATCAATCCCAATCACAACTCCATATATCAAACAGCCATCTATATACAGGTCAACATTCTGGCAATTCACTCATATTAGCCTCTCTCATTCTTTCCACATTTCACATAAATGTAGACTTCCTTCTAATCCCTCAAGAAATCTGAGCCTAGATACCTCCTCACAGGGCCCACTAGCAACACTTCTCCCAAACTATGCTCTAATTCTAAATCAGGCTTTCCTCAGACACCCCCACAATAAGAAGGATTTGCCCCAATCTGACATTCAGGCAACAGCGCCAGAATACCACTCTTTCTGATGCTGTAATCTCACCAAGCTTGGGAGCTAAGAGAGTAATGGGTCCCAGTCAGTTACACTGTTGATCCACATGCTTATATACTGGGCCTTCACTGCTGTCATACTCACCCTCAGGGCCACCTGCCTGATTCTTACCATACCCAAATCACATGGCTCAGCAGGCCAGGAAGAGGCAGCTCTCCTGGCAAAGTTTCCACAGTCAATCTGAGTGAAGCAAAGACAAGAAGCCTCCACTTCTGACCTCCAACCCTACATTTATTTCCAGGAGTTCCTGGCCCTTATCACTGCTACCTCCGCTCCCATATATCTTCTTAACCTGTTCAAACACTATGAATGACCATACTATGTCAAGGAATTAAAAAATCCTAATTTCCAAATAGCTTCACAATTCATCAGATTCCACAGTCCAGTCCAGCAACTATCTTCCTCCTAAATTTCAGCAAATGCTATTTTAATCTCTCTCTCACCATCAGTCCAATTTCAACTTCAATCAGGTCAACATCCAATAATGGTGGCTATCAGATTACATCCCCCTTTCATGGTGCTGTCTCAAACCGGAGTAGAAGTCACATGTTGATTGCTAGAACTACATCTCCCTCTCCATCACAACTCTTCCTCAACCACATCGCAAGATTTACCATTGTAACTCCTATTGTGCTGAATCCTTCTCTTAACTCCTACCCTTGCTACCTTGGCAATCAAAAAACCCTCCCATCTTCTAACATATTTAGAACATAACATGACCCATTTAAAACTATATCTATTGGAAATGGTAACCCTGCCAGTTTCCATCTCAAAAAGTTAAAAATGTTTGCACACCTCCAATTGCAACAGTGTTATTACTATAGCCATATTTCTAAAGAAGTTTTTAAAAATCGAGCATCAGCTTAACTTTTCTACAACTGATACAAGCAAATTTAAGGAACTATTAGAAAATTACAAAATATATTAATTTACTATTTATCACTTATTGAAGTAACCTAATTTCTTCTAGGTAATGCAAACACAAAAAAAGAGAGGGAGAAACTGGATTAGAATTCTAAAACTATAAAAAGATAGCCTCTAGCCAAGATAATATTAACAAGCAGCATTAAATGTTAAACAAAGATCATCTGGTTTATCCAATCCTTGCCAATATTAATACATCTCCAAAACCAACGCGCAAAGTGCCTGGACAAGCACGATAGCTGTTAGGTTTTGTTTTCATGATCCGTTGCTAAAGCAATAGTTTGCTAAAAATACATTCTGTCAAACAATTATATTGCATCTGGAAGGAAGGAAGGAAGGAAGGAAGGAAGGAAGGAAGGAAGGAAGGAAGGAAGGAAGGAAGGAAGGAAGGAAGGAAGGAAGGAAGGAAGGAAGGAAGGTTCCTCACAAATCACAGAAAATAAAAACAATTTGTATTGTCAGAATGGAGAAGAAATCAGCAGGGGTAAAACATTGAAATATAAAATTACAAACTTTAGTTTCTCCATAGAATTCTATACAATTATGTCTACCCAATTCAAGGAAGACTCTCTGTATGCCTGCGTGCATGAATTTATCATGGTACTTGAAGACTGATACAAAGGCAGAACACTCCCTTCACATTCACATCCAAAGATGTTAGATCACATGTATCTTTTAATGTGTATTTTATTGTCTTACATTTGCTTTGTATTGCCAATAAAGCTTATGATTTGCATTTTGTTCTTAACATGTTGCAGCTGACAGTCTGTGCAGCCCAAGTATTAAAGGCTTTAATTGCTATTCAATGGCCAGTTTGTATAATATGCTTAATCTAATCAACCATTATCCTGGTGATAGCTCCTTTTTAGTGGTTCTGGTGGTTCTGGTAACAAACAATTACATTAACTGCTTTGAAACTTGCTGTTTTAGGAATTTCTCCCAGGTAATGCATGGTATCCTAAAGCCATTGCTCCAGGTGAGGCTTCATGGCATCAGTAGTCAAACAGGCAACAGAGGGTAAGGCTTGGACACTGACGTTTACCAACATGAGAAAGGTGTGTTCATTGACTACCAGGACTCTATAGTAATGGACAGTTTCATTTCTTCCAGCCACTCCCTGCTCTTTATAAACTGCCCTAAGATTCTAGTTAAGCAACATAATTTAGTTTATTTACAATAACATACAGTATATAAATGGCATCCAATCCTTAGTCTGCTTTTCCTAGTAGAAGGTTTTACTTCTCAACGCTTACTTTCCTTAAGACACAAATTATATGTACTCCATAAAAATAAATATTAATGCTTTCTATAACTCTGCAGTAGATCATCACTCACCTCTAACAGCATTTGAGCAGCATTTTCACCTAATAAATAAATTACCCAAACTAGTTTCTATAATGTGTAGGGTTTCAGATCATTCTGTTCTAGAAGTCACTTGAAAACAATAACTATTCTTGGGAGTGGAGGTATAACTTGGTCTTGGAATTTTGATCTGTTGGTAAGCTTATCTCACTTGTCCCATCTCTAGAAGTTCTTGTGAACTAGGCACAAATGTCTTCTATTCCTTAGACCAGCCTCATCTACCCATCATTTAAATGTTTTTTTTTTAATCAATGCATTGTTTTTAATCTTGTTCATTGCCCAGAGTTCCTGTTTTTAAAAACTGGCCATACTTGCAATCTATAGATACCTGAGAAAAACAGCCCATGACAACTAAATAATTACAACCTCCTATATTGAAAACATCAGCCCTAATTATCTTCCAGGCTCTATCTGGCATTGGTGTAATTATCACATTTTTTTTTCTGATGAGAAAGTTATTTTTTGTTGGTAAAATCATGATCTTCTATAATTTATTTAAAATTTTGACTCATCTATGGCCAAAAACAGATATTCTTGCCCATTCTGGCATTTGGAGCTGCCTAAATGGCCTTTTTTCCAGTACTTCTTGTTGCATCTCAGCTGGAATAACAACTCTGTTACCATAGAGAATTAGTCCCTGTGATACCATAAATCTTCTCTCTGCAAAGAAACAGTAACAGATTGAGTGTGGTAGGCAAGATGTATGCATGTGACAGCCAACTATTTTGTATAAAGTTGAATATTGTTTGTAGTCCTGGATAAGAAGCAATAATGTGTGTATACACAGAAGAAATCTATCAGAAACAAGCTGAAGCCTACAATATTCCTTATGTACCTTCCACTTCTTCTAAAGCAGTGTTTTTCAAACTTTCAGCAATCATGGAGTACTAAATAAAACTTTAGGGAAATGCGGGACTATGTTATGCTCCCTGATCAAATGTTCCCAGAACACCTTACTGCACTCACATCCATTTTGGTCCAACCCATGTCAGCCTGCGAGTTAACCAGCAGGGAGGGGGAGCATGGTTGGAGTGGGAATCATCTTGTTTGGGTTAGCTCCTTGCACCAAGGTCATCCACGAAGAACCATTACAGCCATCTGCTGGCACGAGAAGGAGGGGGCACATACCTAAGAGGGCAGTGCGGGGGAATTTGAAGTTACCGTGATTTTAAATTGTAGAAATGTGTCGGAAATTTCATTTGCAACTTCTTCTCTGTACTGGATGCTTCACTTCATTAAAATAGATTTCTAAGCAGGAGCTTATGAGTCGTAATTAAATGAATGCACGAGCATTCCAGTCATCACACACTATCCAGTTAAACCAACACTTCCTCCCTGCATTTTCATCTTTAAGAGCATTAAAGTTGTTTGTTTTTTCTTTTAGCAAACAATATAACTATAATAAACTATTACAGTTGCATTTGTGCATGCCTTCTCATATCCTTTCATTTTAAAAGGCCTTTTTAAATGAAATTTTGTAGCAAAACACATTTATTTAACAATTGTGGCAGGCACTGGATAAATAAATAGGCTCTGATCTAGCCAACTGATTGGTGGTGAATGTGAAGAGAAGCAGCTAAGATGGTGAGCAGACTCCGAGCAATGAACGTAGGGAGGCTACAGTTCTAACATCTGGTGGACTCTGAGGACCACCAGATGCCAGTCTAAAAATTACTGTTCTAAGGTTGAATGTTTTGCTGATGATATTCATTGTGAGAGTGATTTTTCATCCGCTATATACTGTAAGTCTCCGGCATTTTATTGCTACATAGTCCAAACATGTGCAATGTTACCTGGAAAGTGTGGTCTGTATATTGTAGTTAGAGTTCTTGTAGAGAGTTTCTGAAATCATTAAAGCACACTGAACGACCATTAATTTTCTAAGACATCTGCTATTATTAGAGTATGCAAATGGTCCACATACAAATATTCATTACTTCACAATATGTTTCAATTTATTTCATTTCTCAGACAAGACAAACATTTGCAAAGTGACCCACTGTCTTACTTTTATGGCATTCAGCACTCCTTTAGGAGGACATTTTACCCTATATGCTGTCCTTTTCACAGCAAATAGACCTTAAGGCCTTACTATATGGGTACCAAACATTTTTTTTTAACTTTGGTTTTCTATCTGTATCTCCTCAATAGGTTTATTTGGACGACCTTACTGTGGGTGGAGCTGCCCCATTAAGGTTCTCTTGTCTTGAATCTGGCTGTTGATGAAATTTGTTATTATCTGTGTGGCCCCTCCAAAGACTGAAGCCATCTGCATCAGTAACTTCTGAAACAAAATCATGTCCAAAATGCCCAGAACCAATCAGTTCCTGATTATTTTTCTTCATATACTTCCTTATAAGAGCCTCAGCAGTTCCCTAGGCTTTTATATCCTTTGATGAAAACAAGCCCTGTCATGGATCAGGTTTCCTGGGAACAAAATATTTACCAACATTTTCCCAAACTAAATAGACATCTATCTTTATCTGCAGTAGCTCCTGAAGTTTGCCATAACATCTTGTCCTCCATTTTGGTAAAATGATTTTTTTTCTGTTTAGCTTCACTATCCCATCCTATGCTCAAATATTTACCATTAGTTTGTAAGCCCACGTGAGAGAGAAAGGGCATGGGATTCACTGATTTCTGTATAAATCGAAAATATTAATATTTCAGTAACCTATTCCTTCCCCATCACCTCTGAACGTGAGGATTTATTAAGTGTTCCTCAATGCTTGTGAGTTTTTGATGAGTTTATGTCCTCCCAAACTGCGATAACTACTTCCAAAAATAATTACACAATGCATAAACCTTTACAATTCCTTTCACACATCAGCAAAATGATTCTTTAGACCACATAGTGCACTATGCATGCATATCCCTAAACTCACAAGCATGTAAATATGAAGGATCTCTGGCAAAAAGTCACAACTATCTTCACTAAAATGAATGGAACAGCATATGCCATCTGGGGGTTCTCCTGGACTCAAAACTCTTGCTCAAAGAGCAGGTAGCAGCTATGGCCAGGTTGCACCCATTCCTGGATTGCGAGGTCCTGCTCGCAGTCATTCATTCTATCTTTATCTGCAGTAGCTCCTGAAGTTTCCCATAACATCTTGTCCTCCTGTTCACCTCTTGAATGGATTACTGTAATGCACTCTACATTGAGCTGCCCTTAAAGAGCATCCAGAAGCTGCAGCTACTAGTAGTAGTAAAGTATATTGTTGTAACCACAAGTCATAACATAAGAATGCAATCAGATACAATAAAGCATAACATTAAAACAATAAAACGTATTTATTTATTTGTATCCTGCCTTTATTATTTTTATAAATGATGAAATTATAAAATAAAATAATAAAAGCATTAAATATTTTTTTTAAAAAGTTACAACAAAATAGAGCCAGAGCTACAACTAAGAACTTAAATATTTCTTCCTAAGTTTATGTGAGAGCAGAGCAAAAGTTGCAATTTGGTTGCTAAGAGCTGGAAACACATCTGCAAGAAGATAAATCAGTTTTTCAACATCAGAGCCCTTGAGTTCATCTGCTATTAATAATCTGGTCCTGATCTCGTTGTAAATGGGGCAGTGGAGGACATAACGAATAACATCCTGCACTTGAACAACACCACAGGGACAGAGGCGTTGTTCGACAGGGAGCATACAAAACCTCCCTTCGAGATATGCAGAGGGCATGGTTTGGGGGCAAAGGGATGTTAAAGCCCTTCTCAGTGACACACTAGTTATGTTAACCAGGTACTGGGAGAGGCTTCTATGTTTTTTATAATGATGGTACCAGGATGAAAATTTGGATGATTGTACTGCAATTGCGTTTTTATTAGCATCCCTTTCAAAAAGCCAATCTCTAATATTTTCTCTACTCCAAGTTCTGAGTTCTCCCAAAGATGGTAGGGAATACATTTGTAAAATGGGGGACAAAAGTTCAGTCCACTGATTTCCAGCTGTCTAATGGAGAAAACAGAGTTTGGCAAGATGGGATTCTTGAAGGCTTTCTAATTTCTTATAGTGGCCCAACTGTAGCTGCAGCTAGTACAAGCAGTTATGTGTGCTTCTTGATCAGTGCACGTTACACCTCTGCTCCAAAAGCTGCATTGGTTGCCATGATGCTTCCAGGTTCAATTCAAGGTATTGGTAATGAACCAAACTATATATGGCATGGGACCAGGTTATCTGAGGTATCGCTCTCCCTAGTTACATCTACCCATCCCAACAGGTCCAGCAGGAGAAGCATCTTATGGGTCCTGTCTATGAAAGAGTGTCATCTGGTGGGACCCAAGAAGAGAGCCTTTTCTGCCAGATGCCCACCCTGTGGAACATCATCCCCCTGGACCTTAGATTGGCCCCAACCCTCTCAGCCTTTAGGAAGGCCCTAAAGACATGGCTCTGTTGCTGTGTCTTGGGGTCTGGCAATTTACAGTTTACAGTTTTTACAATGTTGAGGAGTGTGATACAATGATGGATTTTGCTGTTGATCATAGTTATTTTTGTACAATGTGGTTACTGATTATTTTTATATATTGTATATCTGTTTCAACTTGTTTTTATTTGGTTGTTGTTTTTAACTGCTGTGAGCCACCAAGAGTCACTTAGGTAAGATGGGTGGCCATACAAATTTAATTAATCAATTGATTAAATACGCTCACCAGAAATCTGTATGAACATCTGTAGCTACTTATGCATTATCCAGTATCTTAAAAATTAATTATTTGGAGTAAAAATATAGAATTTCCATACCATCCTAAAAATATAGGATTTCATACAAATGATACGTATAATAGTATTTCACGTATGCAGGATTCATGCTGAACATTAATGAGCTAAATAGAAACTTAATGGCTTGTAAAACAGTTCTTCTAAACTGTATGTGCTAAATTGATCAGATTATACAAGAGAATCAAGAGCTATGCGTAGAAAAGTAATTTTTATGGATGCTCAAGCCTTTGCCTTAGCCAGAAAGATAGTTCTCAGTTTTGTTCAGTTTATGAAACATATATGAAGTTTATAAAATAAAGGTTATGAATGTAAGGCCTTACATCAAAGGGCTCTACTCTCACTGAGTAGGCTGAAATCCTGAACAGTGAGCTAGATTCACAGTAATAATAGGAGAATTCGTGAGAATTTCACAGCCTCCTGTAGATGTTCCTTGACAATTCAACAATGACTGGTCTTAAGAACTGATTTTATTGATTCATTCATAATACACATTATATTCTTCTTTGCTATCATGTCCATTCCCTCCATGAAGAATCCCTAAAAATCTTAATTTATGAACAAATATATTTTCTTTGTCAGTTTTCTCTCTTACCTCATTTGCTGGAATATTGGCAAAAGGCTTGATGATAGCAGCTAATGGAATCTGAGCCTGTTTTGCTAGGTCTGAAGATGAAGGAAAGCAGTAAGAGGTACATCGAATGTAACGAGGACTGGTGTTACCTGAATAATTAAAAATAGTGACAGTGTTACATGACAAATAAAAGCAAACATGCTTTGACCTTAAAATCATGGTTATGAGAATATTCTTTCACATAATCCTTTTGCTTGAAGCAGTGTTTCTCAACCTTGGCAATTTTAAGAGAGGTGGGCTTCAACTTCCAGAATTCCCCAGCCAGCACAGGAAGTCCACATCTCTTAAAGTTGCCAAGGCTGAGAAACACTGGCTTGGAGGCTTTGGAAAAGGAAGATGTCTCACAGGACTACCTTTTTCATCAGCATATGCTTTGTGACCTAGGAGCATTTTTTTAAAATAGCCAGTTAAAAGAGTTTCTCCAGTGAGAACAGGAAGCATTGCCCTCATTCTGCTTTGCTTCCTGTCAAAGCAAGGACATCATCTGCCTCTGTCTTGAAACTATATCTGAGTAAAAGCAATGCTCAGTACTCTCAGCCTAGAAACCTGTGAAATTTTAAAACATGCATTTGTGACTATAATCCTGGCTTCCAAATTGCTATCTTGGCTTTTCCATCTTGCACACAGAATGCAAAATAAGTATCTTTTCACTGGGTTCAACTTAATGGTAGGTACACTTAGGTTCTGCTCCTCTCACTCAAACCTCTAGTCCTTTCCTACAAAAGAATTCAAACAGGGTAAAACTCAGTACTGTGCAAGTGAAAATTCCTTTCTTCAGTGTGGCTTCTCCTCCTTTCCAAGCCTGCTACAACTTCTCCCAATCATCTACAGAAGTTTCTCAATTATACAGAGAAGATTTGAGAGTTCATCGGGATGAAGAATTGCCCATGACTTCCTTTCCACAGATAGAAGCAACCAACAAAAAAATTAAGTTAGGTACAGAGAAGTTTAGAATTAGTTGTAAAAACATCAAATACCTAAAAGAATGTAAAAAAAATAAATTTCTCTCCCACAAAGCTTAGCTTTAACCGAGGTACTATGCAGCTACACAAGTTATTTCCAGAAGAAGCTACATTAACTTCAGGATGACAGAATTCCATGAGTTCACCAATAACACACTTGAACACAGTGTTCTCCTGTCACTTTGACAAAAAGAAGTTGACCAATAAATGATCTACATTATTTCTCTACCAATATTAGAGAAATTAAATATGAATATCCCAATCAATAAAACTCACAACTGAAGTTCACCGATTGTTGTCTGTTTACCTTGATCTTGGATCACACAATCTGTTGTAACAAGAGGAGGGACTTGACCTCTGATATTGGTAGCATAGGTCTGACCTTCTCTGGAAACTTTATCATTTTCAATTACTTGAATCTTAGGGATAAAAATAAACAAACATTGTAAGCACTGGAGGCAGGCTTTATTTTAAAAAAAGTGTTTAGAGACATTTCACCATAGTTCAAAAATCGAGACAGGATTTATAGATCAAGAAAACAAAATATTTGCTGCTGCTTAGAAGAAACCTTAGAATGTCATCTCAAAAAAATGAAGAACCTTATACTTCAAACATGTCGTTAAGCATTATAATGATAATTGCTTCAGACTCCCTACTGTCCTCCACCCATGATACTAATGTTTCAACCATATATTCAAGAGAATTTTTGTTGACTCTCCTCAGCCCTACAAAGTATAGACAATGTTAGGGATTTATTTAATTATTCCCCCCCCCTTTCTATCCCACCTTTCTGCAGCTAATCACAAAATTACAATAACAAAATAAAAGGAGCTCTTAAATGTCACAAAAAGTTTAACACAAGCTAAAAGAGGAAAGTCTGGATCCTTTTTTAAAAAGGATAATAAGAATCACATTTTCAGGTTTAGGATGAAATAAACAACAAAAAAAAAGTTCCTCTGAGCCTGCAGCAAAACTGTCCAATTCAAAACATTCCATCTGATCATTTTAAGTGAGTGGGAGTGTGCCAACAGAACAAAACTTGGTTATTTTAAATGTCTTATCTTAGAAGCAAAGGAAGCTTATAACATGGCCTGTTGCCTTGTTTTTCATTCCAAGGTCCTGAAAGTAAATGGGAAGTATGTTACTGGCCAATTTCCAGAGAAACTGAGCAACTTTTTTGCAGTCTGCCTCCATACTAACTAAAGTTGTTTGAATTATTATGTATTTACTAAATAATTATTATAAACTATTTAATAAATAATAATAATTTATTATTTACCCCATTCCCTTCTTATCTATAGTTGGTGGGTTGTGTGAAGCACTCAAAATAATATGGAATGAAAATCCTATTGTTTTTAACTCCAAGTGCTTGAAATGAGAATTCCAGGCTCGGAATATTTTGGGTGCGGAACACCTTGTATGTCCCATCCCAGGCAGCAGAAAGGATGAAATTCTTACTCACTGGGCTTGGAATGGAATCTGGATCAAGTTTCCTCTGCTGTGGTCCAGCTAATTGTGCTGGACCTGAGGGAAGGCCACTTGGATAAGACAGTTGTGTCCCTGCCATTGGAGGACCATAATTTCCTGCAAAAAAAGAAAAGAGAAAATGTAATAATCTCCCCAATTAAGTTTTTTTCTTTGCTTAATATTTGACCTATAAGATGTCTGGAACTCTATTTTATAACCTATGTTTCCTACCTGTTTAGATTTTTATTAAAGGAGATTTTTTTAAAAAATTGAAAAAGCTAGTGCCTATTCCCTGTTTAAAATCTATACTCAAATCGAGATGTATCTATTTTCTCTTATATGATGGGGAAGGAGAAAACGAGATGTCTCTAAATAAACATCCCCTGGGAACATTTCATGGGAAATGGTAAAAAAGAAAGAGAGGCTTGCTTAAGACATGTAAAATACAATCTTTCCAACATTTCTTTTCTATCCTTTTCTTTAAAAAATGGTTAGGAGCAGCTGTTATCCAAACAGGGGAAGAGCAGGTGGGATAGCTCTGTTGCCTATTCAGTTTTCTGTTTCCAAGTTGTTTTCTCTCCTGCCCCTCCTCCATGTGCTGGTGAGTGTGTAGACATGTTTGCTGAACGTACTAGCTGGTCTCATGCTACCTATTGGTAAACTATTCATGCTATGGGCATCTGATTCAGATGATCTGGCAAACAAAGGCCATCTTCTTAGTGTCTGACCAGCACTCTTCTGGTAGCTGGCCAGCTGACACATCCTTAACAATTATTTTCACTATAAGATGATATCATTATTATTATCATTATTATTTTAACCAATTTATATGGTAGCCCATCTCACAAGAACAACTCTAGGTGGCTTACGTAGACTTAAAAACCCAAATATAGTAAGTGATAATGCATGTACATGGTGGCAACCAAAGACAGCATAAATTATTAACAGATGACACATCCATCTCACAGAGCCAATTTAAACAGGTCTGCACATTCTGTGGTGGTCCAATCAGGTTTGGACTATATATTCACCCCTTTTTTGTTCCTCCTCTGCCATGCCTATGGAAAGGTGGAAAAAAAACATGTCCCATTTTGCAGCCACTCAAACCTTTTGCCTCTGTTATCTGAACTCATAACAGGTCCCAATGATACAAGGAGGACAAGTCAAGAGGAGCAACATCAGAACACATCTCAGGTAAAAACAGTGATTAGGATGTTTTGTATCAATGAAAAGTTTAGTCTATAATGCAGTCTAGTCAACATGTTAGGTCTAGAGTTAACAGGTCATACAAAGACAATCTCTGATTGTTATGCTGGTGCATGTACAGTAGAGAATCCATGGACAGAAAAAGAAATCATTTATACCTTGTCTACTCTAAATTACAGCATGAGGTGCTTCCCTCACTTTTTACCAGATGCTACCCCCTCACCCATCCTCAAAACAGAAATTGCAGCCTGCTAATCCTACATACTGTAGACTGTCACACTTACCATACTGAGAAGAAAACCCAGGACCTGGGGGTTCACTTGCAAGTTGCTGTGGCAAGTTGGTGTTCAATGGATTTGAACCAGGGATTCCCTCCTGCCTGGCCATTGAAGGAGGCAAAGGTGGAGTGCAATGACTATTCAAGTTATTTGGTGGAGAAATAGGAGGACGTGCTGGCAAAGCCATTTGATGTGGCTGAGGTGGTGGTCCTTGCAAAGATGATGGAAGGCCTAAAGGCCCAGAAGAAGGTGGGTTCTGAGCATTACTAGGACCTATGCAAGAATACATCAAAAACTCAAATTGTCATGCAGTTACTCCTACATAATCTACTATTGTAGATATTTACATAATATTTTTGTCAATGTTTATATTTCTTTGAAATTACAGTGAATTAGATCCAGACTTAATTATGCTTAGAGTGTGCTCAGAAGGACTGTGCCCCTCAAGTCAAGCTAGACTCCTGGGGATTTCATGGACACATTTATGTAGTATTGTTGACAACAATACAGAAGTGGTTTGCCACTGCTTTCTTCTAGTTTTTTTCCCTCAACTTAGTCTAGATTAATCAAAACAGATCAATGGAAGCTATTCAATTATGACTATTTTATTTCCAATTGTTTCTGCTCTAGGCATGACTGAGTCTGAATCCAATCCTTTAATTATTGGTAGATTTTAATTATATTCATATTAAACAAAATGACTGTACAAGCATATCTATAAAAAACATTTACTCAAATTACAAACTACTACAGTACATGACGTCACATTCCTAGAAGTAATTATTTCATTCCATTTCAGTATACTTCCTGGTAAAGAGAAGCATTCTTCTGGGTACTTAAATACTACGATACAGATGAGATACTTTTACTACCTAAACAAAACAATGTATAAACTATGAGGATCCTTTGCTGATGTGTTAAGCCTAACCCATATTTATTTATTTATTTATTTATTTATCTATCAAATTTTATTACCGCCTATCTCCCCCCCAAAGGAGGGACTCTGGGCGGTTTACAAAAACAGAATTTAAAATCCACCATCAATATATATACCACAATAAATATACAATAAGAGTAAAGTATAACAAAATATAGTAAAATCCAGATGGCTAAAAGTTGTGTTTCAGTCCGTGAGTATAAAAACTGACCTAGGGCGCTAGCCATCCCCACAAATGGCTGTTCCCCACCCTGTTCCAGGCATGATGGCAAAACCAAGTTTTTAGCTTTTTGTGGAAGTCCAGGAGCGAAGTCCATATTTGCTCCATGACATGTATAATATTCCAGAGATTATGTCTGAATATACACAGTCTCCAAGTTACACAAAAACTCTCATAAGCTGATTTTTGTACATGTCAGATTGTGCACTGTACAGTATGTGTGAGCAAATATGGCAGTCATTATCTTGCAGGCACATAATCATAAAGGCCACTATTTCTGCATGCATTAAAATAGTGGTTGCCATTCTTGCACCCTCTTCCATAAAGTCAGATTTATTAAGGCAGGGCTTGTTAAACCAAGAATTGCTTGTATCTTTACACATGAAACAAAATGGTGCAGGATATATTTTTCCAGGATTACTGAATTTATGAAGTTTGTAAAAATGAACACAATCTGTCCAATTAATAAATAGCCATGATTTCATGATTCCTTTAAAAATACATTTACAATGGGTAAAATTTGCATTAGGAATCTTGCACTTGTGTCAAAGTAAGATTATGAAGGTAACTTCAAAAGCCATGATCCACTGATTTATTCATTTATTTACATTATATATCCCATTAATACTGGGAATTGCTAGTATTTGGAGGCATCCAGTAAGTTTTCAATCTATCCAATACAATCTAAAATTTCCTATCAGATTTTGTCCTTCACCAAAAATATGTTTAAATAAACAGTACAATAGTTCAGCCTAAGTCTTTTCAGTGTTTTTAAGACACAAAAAGTTGATAATCTCAGAAAAATTATATTGACTTTACCATAAAATACGGTTTGTCTGTTTAAAGTATTTTTTATACCAACTTTAGATGACAGGTATATGGTAGTCAGTCAATGTAAAATCAGTGCAATGTAAAATGTTCATTTCTAGGGGTCCAGATCCCAAAGATCTCAATATTTTCTACTTCCCCGTATTATTGTACACCCAACCCATCCCCTTGCTCTACTGTTTTTTGTGATGGTGCAGGATTCTGCAATTGAAAGCCCTTTAATACAAGCAGAAATCCATTGGATCCAGTGGGTTAGATCCAGATTAAATTAGCCATGTTTGAGTCCCACTCAAATCTATGGGATTTAAGTTAGTGTTTCTATCCTAAGAATTGTTTAAATCCAATACAAATTAAAACAAACCAACACATGGTTAAAATTCTGATCTCTCAGTAACTACCCAGTGGTGTGCAAAGTTGATGCTATTAGCAACTTATAAAGGAATCACTTATGGGCACAGATAAGTTACGAAGTTTATAATGAAATCTGGCTGTCTTTCATTAAAGTGCTAATGTATATAGGTATAGATATCCATGAATATATGCACTGTACATTTTTGTTCCTTTTTTAAAGATTTCTTTTCTTTTCTTTTTCTTTTCTTCTTTATAATGCTGTCTTTTCTTTATTTTTCTCTCTGTTTTTTCTACTCAATAAAAAAAGCAAAAAACATAACAAAAAACACCTTTCACAGATTATGCAATTCTTACCATAACTACTTATTTGCATGTTGCCAAGCTGATTTGTCAGCTGTACTGTAGACAGAGGGGGGCTATTTGGATAGGATTGTAAAGACTGATGGTAGGAAGGATAAGAAGGTGGAGAAGCTGGAAATCTGAAAAGAAGAAAAATAACATTACAGAATCTGAGGAAATCACTACACAGTATAATATACTGCTCATAAACAACTCATATAAGCCAAGATGCACATGAATCATTCCTGCAGGCTGTGCTGAGGAAATATTGCCCATAAAATGTCTAGGAAGCTCAAAAGAAGCTTTGTCTGTAGCAAGTTTACTCATCATATGCTGTATAGCAACATCATGATTAATTATTATTTATAGGGAACAATCCTGGATGAGCCAGCCTCAGACATATTCTTTGTCTCTTCTATTTTTCTGATGCACCTTCAAAGTAAGAGGTTTTCTTTCACTTCTACTAATAACAGTTTATCATTATGTCTAAACCCATATAAACCATGGTTAGCTTTCACTGTGGCTTACTGAAAAAAAAAACAACTTTGATATAGCAGGGTTGTTTCAATAAGGCATAATTGACATTAACCACTGTTTTAAAATTACTCAGTACTAAGCTGCAGCTAATCAAATGTCAGAGTCAAAGTTTCCAATCTCTTCTTCGTGGCTGCTCAACAGTAGTAGAGTGCAAGTCCTAAGTTCACCAAAGCTCATTCTCAGGATAATAAAACACAGTTTATCATTACACAGGGGCTGTCTTCTGTTAGAAACATTTTGTACACTTGAAATTTCTCTTCTAAAAAAGGGCCTCCATTGTGACTTTATGTTTTATATACACAGCAGAATCTGAGCTGAGACTATTAGCAGTATTTTTATTAGGAGGCTGAATAGTACTAAGCAGTCTTACCAGAACTCTTCTCCAACCTAAACAGCAGGGAAGATAATGCTTGGAAAGTGCCCTCTTTCCATATTGCAAAAAACCTGAGATGGAATGGAAGAGGTGCTTTGCAAACAGATTAAACCCTATCTAATGCAAATGATCTCCATTTGCAATAAGTTAACATTTCCTATGAAACACAACCAGATACTATAAACAACATTACTGAACAATTCTGTATTTAAGGTTCTTTTCCTTTCTTATCCTTTTTGCTCCATTGTTGATCATAATTCTTCCTTTGCAAATTTTTTCTTGTTTGTAAAGGCAGCACATGCATCCCAGGTCTACTCAGAAAGCAGTAGACTGGACAAAGTGGGAACTACTTCATACAAGTCATGCTTTGATTAAACATGGTTTCTGGAATAAAGCACAGTTTGGATGGGTTGAGACAAAACTAAGCTCTAAGCCATGGTTTATAAATCACAAAAGAATTTACAGAATTTGCTAAACTAGACCAAAAAAATCACACTGTGACTTTGCATGTTGCAGAAGCCCAATGTCTGTGTAATCATGAAGAATACTGTGCTTGGAGTGGATTTTACTCCTAGTAAGTATGATTTGGACTGGTCTAAAATATATGTCCTTCTTTCCTTTTATCAATTTTAGCAAACATGTTTTATAAAGTTCTGTTGGTACTAAGCTCCCTCCCTTTCTCTTCAAATCCTGAAACAAAAATAGATGAAAGAATCAATAATCAACATATATGCGGTGGCGCTGCGGGTTAAACCGCTGAGCTGTCGATCGGAAGGTCGGCGGTTCGAAACCGCGCGGCGGGGTGAGCTCCCGTTGTTAATCCCAGCTCCTGCTTACCTAGCAGTTTGAAAACATGCAAATGTGAGTAGATCAATAGGTACCGCTTCGGCGGGAAGGTAACGGCGTTCCGTGTCGTCATGCTGGCCACATGACCCGGAAGTGTCCTATGGACAACGCCGGCTCCAAGGCTTAGAAACGGAGATGAGCACCGCCCCCTAGAGTCGGACTCGACTGGACTTTACGTCAAGGGAAACCTTTACCTTTTTATGCTAGGCTTATTTTTTCCTTAAAATTTAAAACTGGCTTAAACAAAGCAAAGCTTAATAGGATCAACAAGAAGAAAGGTCACAATTAATAGACAGCTCAATCTGAATCATTTGCCCTTCTTCAACAATAATTTCTCAAAGAAAGATACGACCCAAAGTCATGCCTAAATAACTTGGCAATTTCTACAAAATATGACACTATTAATTTCTTCGTACACTGCCCATATAATGACCAAGAAGAAACAAAAAGGAACTGAAATAAGATTAAATCTCATCTCATGGCTCACAGACTTTCAGCTTTGATCTTTTAAGTTGGACATAGAGGTCAAAGGTGATTCTCTGGCCACAGAATATGTTCCGCATTATGGCTGCTCAAAACATATGGATTAAATTAGGCCTTGGACTCTAATTAAAATAACTGCTTGGTACAATAGTAAAAGAATTAGGCTTTTCCTTTTGTTTAATCCAATTTATGCAGTCACTTCTTTATCAATTTTCCAGAACACTGTATGAAAGCGATTTATTTTTCAAAAAGGCTATGTTAAATTGTGTCCATAGAATACGCAATACAGTGCAATCTCATTGTAGCAAACTAATTTGGGAAGAGGGTCTCTGTTTTTCCCCAAGTCTAGTAAATCAAAGGGTATGTCATCACAATGATGCCAATTACATCATTTGCATTATGCTGTCATTAGGCAAATGATATCAACCGACACAAATGTCATATATATATTGACTTCACTACGCATTATGTCAGATGCATAATGCTATAACACATATGACATAAATTATAACAGTGTGACCTATTACATTCAAATTCCATCGCATCAAGGTTTGTAAAATCAAAGTTGTGGTGTACACACTTTTAGTGATGCCCGATATAAGTATCTTTCCAAATCACAGAAAGTATTGGTTCCACTGTATTCTCATTGGTCAGATAGTACTCTCTGTCCTGTTCCGGTCATCATAATTTTAGACTGAAATAAACTGGTGTAAGCTTTTAAAACAGTAACAAGGGTGATGAAAGAGTTGGAAAGTAAATCCAGTGAGGAAATATTGACAAAACTGTTTATATTTAGCCTTGAAAAGAGAAGTACTAGGACAAATATGATAGCATTCTTCTAATAATAGGAAGCACTATCATATAATACAAGGCAAAGACTTGAATTCTGTTGTTCCTGAATTTGGAATAATGGTCTTAAATTATAGAACAGCAGATTCCAGTTGAATATTAGGAAAAATTCATAACAATTACAGCAGTTTTATAGTGGAACCCACCACTAAGAGAGGTGATGGGTTCCTCTATCTCACTTGCTGTGATGGGCGGCTATAGAAATCAAATAAATAAATAAATAAATAAATAAAGAGGAGGAGGAGGAGGAGGAGGAGGAGGAGGAGGAGGAGGAGGAGGAGGAAGGAGTATTAGGTATGTTCGCCACCTTGGGTTATTTATAAAAACAATAAAGGCGGGATAATAAATAAATAAATGTAGAATCAGGGATGGATTACCTTATTTTGGGGCTGCTTTAAGTTGGATTTCTGCATTAGGTTGGTCCCTTCCAGTATTATGATTCCATGCTGCTTACACAGCATATGAGAAATGGAGCTTCAGCCAGACCAAAGGACATGCAAAATTGTGTGAGGTCCTACTGCCAAAGTAAGGCAGATGCTGCTTACATCATATTCATGGACTAAGCATGGCCTACTGAACTTACAAACAAGTTCCAACAGATACTAAAAATAAGCTTTCAAGAATAGATCTATCATATGTTTCCATTTTTAAAAAAGTATTTCTGGATCTGCAATGCAAAGGCACAAAACAGCCACAAGCCATTTGAAGGCTTGGTGCCTACTCTGCAGCCTCCCTACCCCCAAGCCTTCTGATCATTTATGCGTTTGCACAAAGACACTGCAGGGACAGCTGGCATATACCAAAAACCTAATGGATGCCTTTGAAGAGCCACCCTGGAGCTTCATGCCACATGAGCAAAGAACTTCATCAAAGGATCTGCAGAGTCCCTAAAAGCATTAAGAATATACCCAATGCTTTCTTCTGCTTTCTCTTAAATCACCTGTGTGGCTGCTGTGCTGCTGCAGTGCTGGGTCCATTCTGGAAATTAATCTGCTTAGCTGGGTGGAGGCTATGAGGTGGAGATCCAATGACAGGAGGAACTCCAAAAGGCGTATTTGCTTTCAATATACCTAAAGTAAAAGTAAACATATATAGAATGGTTAATAATAGAAAACCATTACATTAAAGGGGTACACTATAACAGTTAAGCATAAGTAATGTCAAAGAAATAAATTAATAAACTAAATTACACAAATAAATAAATTCCAAATTATCCAGTGGTCTTACATTTACATAAGTACCACGAAAGAAGAGAAAGCAATAAGCTTTTTCAAAGTTAACTTTGCAGCCACACTAGAAAGTGACCTCAATGAAAGAAGCCCATAAGAACTGGTATTTTTCCCAGGGCTTAAATGCTGAATCAAACACATACAAGCTAATTTCATAGATCATGGTAAACCCTTATTTGTTTTAATTATAGTTGGTTTGACAAGCTTTTTATGATGATAAATCCTTTTCTCCAACTCATTACATCCAGAATTCCCCACAAACATTGTCCTGGCTGAGAATTCTGGAAAATGTAGCCCATTACTTTTTGAAAGAACCAGGATAAAACAGACCATAGACAGAACATGCACTACCTGTACCTGACTGAGACGCAGAAGGTGCTGGATTTGCATCATTATAGTGTCCATGCAGAGGTGAAGAAACTGTTTGTCCATAGCCAGCAGAAAACCCTCCCATTCCTGGCTGGGACTGGGAATATGGAGGTGCTGCAACATATCCTTGGTGATTCATTTCAGCAGTATTATTTTTTTCCTATTATAAAAATGTGAATAAATGTGAAAATTGTAATTTTCCTGTTATAAAAATGTGAATTGAATTACTATTATTCTATTGATATATTAGAATAGTAAGAAACAGAATGAGCTTTTTGACACATTAGGGCCCAAGGAAATGTTCTATAGTCTGTTAATTAATTCTCTTAAGAATGATTGATGTCAGGACCAGACCAAGAACGATGCCGAGTCAGTGTGTTCTGCACTCTAGTTCTTTATTGTTCTCACCATATAGACAGAATCTTGCCAGACTAAAGCTATCCTAACTAACCAACAGGGAAATAACCTGGGAGGGTCTTGGGCTGGGTCTTTGACCCCTTGTCAAGACTCTCTAGACTGCAAGCCCTCTTATCAGCTTGGAAAGCATTCCCTCCTTTCCAAAGGAGCCAAATCCACCACATGGCTTTGGTCTGGAAAAAGTACATGATAGTTCTTCTATATCAGGGACACAGATGCAAATTTATGGTTTTACTGTGCAACTGGATAATATTAATTGACTTCATTTTAAAAGATATGGAATTTTTGCCAGAATGCCTCCATGGAATTTCTCCTCAAAATCTACCTTTTCTGGAAGAAGTCCAAGGACAGACACTTCTTTGGTATCTGGAGACACACTTTTTCTTATGACTGGGAAGGGGAGGGATGGTAAATAGTGACATCATCTGAAAGGGTGGGAATTAAATTTTCAGTCATTCTTTTTTTTCATTTATGGGATGGGTTAAAGAAAGTGGTAAGTTAAACCTATTGCAGATAATGCACCTTTGGACATGGTTCTTTTGCATGTGTAAAACTATGTGGCTGTAATTTAGAAGCACAATCTTAAAATGCTCCAAGAGCAGAAGAAAAAGATTGGAGGCCACCTGTTCTTGCAGGACACAAGTTGTTCATCTTGGCTTTAGTCTCTATACCTTATTTAAGTAGGACAATGTATGTGCAACTGAAATAATATCGACCCCTCTTCTGACCCATTCCTCAATTCCTTCTGTCTCATTTAAGTTTTATGTCCCTTTATACCTGCTTTTGTCAAATGACATGGACACAGTGAGTGATGTACTGTATATAGACAACACCAACAGTAACTGAAACTCACATGCTTTCCAAGAAGGCAAAAATTCCCCAAGGTCCCCCCACCTGCCACAATAAGCCAGTATGTGGCAACAAATGAATATTTAAATACCGAAGAAGCTTCCAAAAGTAACATTAAGACCCAGTGCCTACTTGCCCTTAGCACAGTACTTTCATGCCCTGACATCATCAGTTTTATACTCTGTTCACTTAATATTATCTCATTCCCACCCCATAAATGAGAAAGGCATTAGTCATTATCAGCTGTACCACTCTAAATGTAGCATTTCCCCCCTTATTCCAGCATCATCAGCTGGACAGCTGTAAGATGAATAAAATGTGTTATCTTGCTCACTATTACTTTGGAAGCAGTCAGCTGGCCTGGTGTGGGTGGGATTGGCAGTATTTTGGGGGGGACTGGGAGGTGTAGGCTTGCCCTCTTCACCCTCTGGTTACCAGCCAACCTCCACCTCATTTGCTTCTCTTCCAGCATCTTTCCTTTCATTCTGTTTCCCCAGTTCTTTCCACATCTGCTCTCTTCAACTACAGCTTCTCTCCAGGCTTCCAACCAAATACAGCAGTGTTTCTCAGCCTTGGCAACTTTAAGATATCTGGACTTCAGCTCCCAGAATGCTGGCTGGGGAGTTCTGGGAGTTGAAGTCCAGACATCTTAAAGTTGCCAGGGCTGAAAAACACTGAAATACAGCAGCAGGAAAGCAAAGCTTCCCAATTTTATCTAGGGTGAGTGCTTATTTGTTCCTTTCCCTGTATTTCTCAGTTTCATCCTTTTTTAAATGTTTCTTGCTTTTAAAGTGTGAGCTGCCGGAGTCATTCAGAGTTGGGCAGCCTCTAAATTGTATAAATAAATAAAAAATAAGCAAGACAAGCCCTCCCAACCCCATGGGGAAAAAAAACCCCATTACTCAGCAGCTAGTTAGTTAGTCATCCTGTTCCATAGGACCAACCATGACTAACCATGAAGGGGTCTGCCTCCCTTCTCTCTAGGATTATTGGTGCTCTGCATATTTCCACGTTTCTTTATTTCATATTATTTTAACTTGGGGGATGCCCAAATGGAGTTGGAAGAAGGGGCAGATAAACCAGCCGAGAGTAGACAAAGACCAAAAATGATAATCCCCCCAATCCTGCTGCAATGCCCTCACTGGTGGTTGTTTTCCCTGCTGGCTAGTGATGCACTGGAAAGAGATGGCATGGAAGACAGAAGAAGAAAGCGATCACTTTGCCTAAGCAATGAATGGTGCAAAATAATGCCCAACCAAGCCTTGGAATAGGATCAATAGAGAAGGATAAGGACTGGCAAGGGGAAAAGCAAATGTTATGAATTTTGTGCCAACTCAAAAATGGCATTACTTCAACTGATAGGTAAGAAAAGGCCCTAAGTCTCTGACATGAGCAAAATTCAATCAAGTGCACTTTTCCCAGTTGTGGAACCAAAATGTCAACTTCTACAGTTCTGTGGCTCACTTCTTGCAAGGAAACCCTATTTACTTGCATCGTATTACTTACTCATTAGTAAACACATATATGGTTTGTTTGGGTTAATAGTTATATAATTAACCTAATTGATGAGAATATTATTTAAAGTGGCAATTATAGTTTAAAAGGATAACTGGATTCATATTTAGGAACATGCACTTTGAAAGAGGGAAGCAGACTTCCCTAACTATTCTGGTCAATCTTCTGGGATTTTCTTTCCAATTCAGAAGAGTCCCCAACTTTCTGTGCAGTGTGTATGTTTGTTTGTTTACTAGATTTATAAGGCCACCCAAATCAAACAATGTGACTCTGGGTGGCATACAACAACAAAAAATAAACAATAAAACCAACCCACCCCCAATAACATTAAAAGATATAGAATATGATCTCTGGTGGGAGCGGAATGGTGGAAGTGCATCTGTCCTTGCTCTTCTTGACCTCTCAGTGGCTTTTGATACCATCAACCATGGTATCCTTTTGGGGCGGCTCAGAGAGTTGGGGGTGGGCAGCGTGGTTTTGCTCTGGTTCACCTCCTTCCTCCAGGGCTGGTCCCAATCGGTGCTGATAGGGAGCAAGAGGTCCGACTCTCGGCCCCTCCTTCGTAGAGTGCTGCAGGGTTCGGTGCTCTCTCCACTCCTTTTTAACATCTACATGAAACCACTGGATGAGATCATCCATCATCACGAGATGAAGTATCATCAGTATGCTGATGATACCCAATTGTATATCTCCATCCTGGGTGAGGTAAGTGATGCTGTGACCACCCTCTCTCAGTGCCTGGGGGCTGTGGGGGTCTGAATGGGGAACAACAGGCTTCAGCTGAACCCTGGTAAGACAGAGTGGCTGTGGGTTAAGGGCTCTTCCATATCCAGGACTTTGTCATCGTTGGTTCTGGATGGGGTTGCATTGGCCCAAACAGACCCAGTGCATACTCTGGGGGTCCTCCTGGACTCACAGTTCCTGCTCCAAGGAGGAGCAAACTTTGTGCTGTGCACCAGTTACACCCTTTCCTGGATCAGGAGGCCCTTCGAACAGTCACTCATGCCCTTGTTATCTCCCATATTGACTATCGCAATGTGCTCTACACAGGGCTACCCTTGAAGAGTATCTGGAAGCTACAGCTGGTCCAGAATGAGGCCATGCGGGCTGTTTTTGGGGCCCCTAGAAGGGCACATGTAACACCTCTGCTGTGCAAGCTGCACTGGGTACCAGTTTGCTTCTGAGTCCAATTCAAGGTGTTGGTTATCACCTTTAAAGCCCTACATGGCATGGGGTCAGGTTACCTGAGGGACTGCCTTTTCCCTGTTTCATCAACCTGTCCCACCCGATCATGCAGTGAGGGCATGTTGTGGACCCCATCGGTAAGAGAACTCCATCTGGTGGGGTCCAGGAGGCGGGCCTTCTCTGTAGTAGCTCCCGCCCTCTGGAACATCTTACTCCCGGAGGTGAAGTTAGCCCCATCACTCCTGGCCTTCTGGAGGAATCTGAAGACCTGGCTCTGCCACCTGGCTTGGGGTGGAGAGGGGAATAATCATGGCTGGGGATGGCTAGTGCCCTAGAGTGCTCCTCCAATGCAAGGCCTGAATTGGATCATAGCCATCCAGAATTTATTTTTATCTATATTTATTAGTTATTGTAATTGATTTTATATAGAGTATTTTTATATATTGTAATTATTTATTGTTTTATTGACCATTTTGTTGTAAACCACCCAGAGTTGGAGCCCCATCGCTCCTCCTCTGGTGGGAGGAGATGGACAGAGACAAATTAGATAAAAAATAATAAATATAAAAATATAAGATATAAACTATAATCTGCAACCAAGCACCAAAAAACAACCAAAAGGGGACTCCACTAATGCCTGGGGGGAAAGCAGGTCTTAATGGCTTTCCTAAAGGCAAGCAGAGTTGGGGCCTGTCATACAGTATACAGTGTGGGGGTAGATATTGTTCCAGAGAACAGAGGCAACCACAGAAAAGGCACAATTCCTAGGTCTCAGAATACATCAAACATGCCCTCCTGTGGAAGCGTGAGGGTCAGGCAGATGTTCTTGGGAGAAGGTGTCCTTCAAGTAACCTGGTACAATGCCATGTAGGGCTTTATGGAAGCCAGTGCAGCTCACAGAGTAGCAGTGTTACATGGGCATAATGAGATGCACCCATAACTACCCACACCGCTGCATTCTGGCCCATCTGAACCTTTCATATGGTCTCCAAGGGCAGCCCTGTGTAGCGTGTGCTGCAATCAGGAGGTGACTAAGGTGTGAGTGACCATGAGCAGGTCCCCCTAGTCCAGCCATGGGCACAACTGTTGCATAAGACACAGCTGTGCAAAAGCCCCTCTGGCCACAGCTGCCACATCCTCTTCAAGCAGGAGCTGTGAATCCAGGAGGGGCAACTAGAGTGAGGGGGAACAGAAAAATCCATATCCACTACCCTAGTTTCACAAATGGAAATCTGGATTCTATGAATGTTTGCTGAGAAGAAGCTAACTCCTAAGCAAATATGTAGAAAAATGCAGCCAAAGAGGCACCTGTCTAAAAATTTCTCCTAGTCACTTCTCAGCTTTTCCGTGCCAAACTAAAACTACAGGGGAAAAAATCCCCCTGAAAAGTAATTATGACAAAGTGTGAGAGAAAATTGTAGCAGAACTGCAATCATGTTCAGTTATAATTACAAAGCTTGCTTTCTTTACCCATTAATTGGTATGTGCAAAATTACTACGGAAAGACTCACACAGACTTTACTATCCCCTCTGACAGACTACTGTACGCCCTGCATCAGCATGTGTGGCAATTTGGGATATTTGTAGTTTGCAGTAATTGGATGTACTAAAAAAAAATATCCAATTTCTAGAAATGAATGTATGAAGAAATATGAAACGCACTAAAGGTATATAAAAAGCAAACAAATTATATATCTTGCACTTCATTCTGCTTTTAAAAATAAGAACAAACATGAATTATATTTATACATACAATTGGGTTTATATAAGCTTTGTTGATTATAATGACATTTTTAGGGAAGGAAAGGTATCCATCAGTACTTTACACATGCACAATATATTCTTATTAAAAATATAGACAGCAAGAAAATGCTAATCAATCAGCAGTATTCTAAATTATGAATGTTAACACATAAATCTGATCTGCAGAGTTTCCCTGAATCTATTATTTCTTTTCCTGTATTGAAGACATAAATGTTTTTGTAAGTTAAATTAGAGCTTTTAAAATAAGAGATGTGATTTTCTCAAGTGTCATGCAAATAAAATGAGAAAACTGTATTTTTGATGAGATGGCACTAGTTAATTAAATAGATACCATGTAAGGATCAGGTTGCTGCCACTGATTCCCGCCCCCCCCCCACACACACACACACTCACTCACTCCATTTTTCTTTCCTGGGTAGAATGAAACGTGGCAGTTCGACCACGTTTGGTCATCTGGTCATCTCAACAGGTGTATTTAACTGCTTGATATTAAAGCCATGCTGACTGTCATTATACAGAATGCCATTCCAGCCAGTTACAGTTAATAATATTCTTGGCCAATAAAACAACTTCCTGCACAGTTTGGAAAGAGAAAAAAAAAAACTATGCCACGTCAACTTCCTATACAAACAAAGGACCAAGAAAGAATCAGAAATACAAACATAACTGTGCTTATTTAATGACCTGAATTTACTTTCAGTTTCATGATAAACAATTAAGGTAACCTAATAAATGTTTCTCCCTCCCTCCCTACAATGTGTATCAACAAGATGCAGATTAAAACCTATTTTATAAAGCATCTCAGCTACCAAGAAGGTAATCTATGGTCATGAGATAAGTTATACCAAAAAAAAGCTTTCATAGTAGTTTAGTTTAAAAAAAAAAATCCCTGCAATCAGGCTTTCTAAAAAGGCATAAAAGAAAACCATTTCTTACATTTTTAGGTAAGAAGGAAAAAAAAAGTAATTCAGATTCTAAGGCTTAGTTATATAGTTATTAATGACTAGCTAGACTAGAAAATCATCCAAAGAGCCAAACACTTTCTTAACTAAGCAAACAGAATGTATCCCTACTTTCCTTTTTTTGCTCTATTATATAGCCCAGTGTTTCTCAACCTTAGCAACTTTAAGATATGTGGACTTCAACTCATGGCTGGCTGGGGAATTCTGGGAGTTGAAGTCCACATATCTTAAAGTTGCTAAGGTTGAAAAACACTGATATAGTCAAATGAGATGGTTGATGCTAAGTAACAACAGATGGAGGGAGGACCTTAATACAGCTGATGACTTCCTTGTCTTTCTGTCTTGCTATAACCTCTTTGTGTCTCATTGTGCAGTACTCTTGATTTCTTTCTTATCTTTCCTATTTGCTGCTTAATATGTGACAGAACTGGTTTTGAAAATCCAGTTGGAGCCATAGTTTCCAATTCTGGTTTGGAAGTGATCTATGGTTTGTGACAGTTTGCCCAATCCAAACACCCCAGCAAATAATACTCACTGCAAATCAGGAAACATTGGCATGAAACTGGAGCCTGGCACCTAGCATATGGGTCCAGTATCCAAACCAAGATTTGATTGTGAGTCAGACTGTATGTTTGAGGTTTCCACATTAGTGATGAAGAGAATCATGACTAACAGTACACATGCTCATTTTATGTACCAAGATACTACAAATCAAAGAAGATATAAAATCGGCAAAGATCACTAAATTAGATTAAACCAAGAGGGAAAGTAAAGGCCACAGTCATGATAGCAGATAAGACAAGCTATTGAATTGCCATGTTCTTATACTCCTACAGTTGAGATATTATGTTGTTATGATTGTCCCACATATTTTTAAATGTATGATGAACCTTCTCTGTGTTCTATTTTCAATGTCAGACATCAAAGCTTACCTAAAGTCTACCCAGCTCATCATAATTAAAGAGTGACAACTGGGTTGCAAGATAAAGGCAAAAAATGCATGCCACCTCTGCAGCACATATGTCAAAAAACCTATTTCCCCATTCTCAATGCATAACATGGCAGGTCATCCTTCCCACCCACTCTCCCAGCACAATGTGGATTCAGGTAGCTTGCTTGTGGTGAAGATTAATCCCAATCCAAAAAGCAACACAAATATCTTTATTATATAGCATTCAGGAGAACCTCTTTCCAAAATTACTATTTCAGCCTAGGTATAAAAAACTTGCATGACATGCAATTAGCCCATTTTTTTTTCAGTTTTTGAATATGTTACAAATCCTTCAATCTTGAAATATAATTAGGAGCTAGTTGCCTCCAAGCTGGGGGAATGGAGCTTAATGGACTTTTTAATCGTTTGGGTCTAACTTTCTAAAAGAGCTAAACATGTTTAGAATCAGAGTAGCTTCGAGATAATTAAGCAGGTTGCATACAAAACACAGGGTGCCTTTAGAACAAATCCAGCCAGTCATCCGAATGTGGGTCAGGTACTGCATCTGCAATGTTTCCTATGGGACACCCAAGTTGCTGTAGGAGAAGATTCTTTGTATCTCTTGTGCTGAGATAAATCTCCTCTTCCCCTCTTCTATGCAAGTTCAAAGGGTTTTTCCAGCCCTTGATGCCCCTTGGTTCAATGGGATGCTCTCATCTCTGCCTGCCTTACCTAACAGATGCAGGCTCCATCCAAACGCGCTCCTGTGTCCAGATTGCACGTCCCAATAGCTGCTAACTTCTCTTGCCCCCTAACACCTGCCGAAGGTCGTTCCCCTTACCTGGCCGTCCCCAGCCTCCGGTTCGCCACCTCGCGCTGCTCCAAGCCGGTCCTGCAGACGCTTGTCAGAGAGCGGCGCGACAAGCCGGCTGCCTTCTGGCTCTCCCCACCCGGGAGCGCTCAGTGAACTGCCACGTGTAACAGTGCTCGCGGGAGCGCGCGCCGAGGCCACAGCTGGCCTCCAAGCGCGCGCCGCCGCCGCCGCCACGCAAGCTCTGCTCGCGTCTAAGCTGCCAGTCGGGCTGCGAGCGTGTCCCAAAAACGAAAGAAAGAGACAGGAAAGAGGAGAGCATGCGTGTTGCCTGTGGTGAAGCTTTTTGCCCTTGGTTGCGTTCCAATAATCGTATCTTGGAAAAAATGCGTCTAGAAGCAAAGGACTAAAGCAGCTTGGTTTTAACAAGGAATAAAATACTGAAAGGATGAGCAGGGAAATTAAGTGCCCCTGTTTGAAGACAGTGACAATGGTCGTCTTCACAACGCATGTTTAGCCAACCATAGTTACCCAATTTTCATGGATTTACATGGTACGTGGAATGATGCCTTAATCACAGAGGGTGGACTTGACCAATGTGATCTGATAAAATGTGGTCAAGTGTTTTGTATTTCAGTGGGGTGTGTGAACAAATGTAGCTATCATCCTTTAGAGAGCATTCTTGGAAGAGTAGCAAGTTGCAGACAACGATCGTAAGACCAAATTTTTTTTTTTGCTTTTTACTAGGCTAATGTGTAACTTTAGAGGTTACTTTGGAGGGGGCAAACTTGTTTAATAAGAGTATAGCTAATGAATGGAAATGGAAGTGGGACAATTAGTAGCAGAAAAAAGATGCAAACACTTAGGATAAGTGGAAGTGTCTGACTTATTACATGAGCAAATTAAAAATAATACTTGCTCCAATTACGTAAAATGAAGCTGAAAGATTTTGAAAACAAAATTAAATGCAATTAAAGCCATAAACACAACTGTTCTAATTATTGGATATACTGCAGGTTTAATTGATTGCACCCAAGCTGAATTGAATGCACTAGATAGGAAAACTAGAAAATTAATGCCCGTCAATCATGCTTTCTACCCAAGAAGCAATTCATAGGCTCATCTTTGTTAGAAGCAAAGATGGGAGAGAATTACTTCAAGTCAAGCAAACAAGAGATACATAGACTGAATGATTATATCAGATACAATAAGGATGTAATTTGCATCAGCAGCGTCAAACATAATTCATGTCATTTGCATTAGGATGACACACATTAGGATGACACACATGACATTATAGTAGTTTATTTTGAACACCTACCTGGCTCACGAACTAAGCCAAGAGCAAACATACCACATTATGGCTGCTGATTATGATATGTGAATTTGGCCACAGTTCATTTTAGAATGAAATCAGGTGTGATTTCCCTGCAGTTGTTAAATACCTATTGTGTGGTTCCAGAAAACTCCTGTATCTCCAACTGCTCATTTGTATGGGCTTCATTTGATGTGGGACTTAATCACAATGTGATTTGATAGATTTTGGCTTAGTGTATTGCATAAACCTAGCCAATTCTGTCTGATTCAACAAAGCACATTAACCAAATGATAGTTTGCTGAAATATGTAACGTTTATTACTTTCTACCTGTCTTACTGTTTTACTTTATTTGTTCAATACCTTAAGCTGCTGTGCCAAGAAAGGATTTAAAAATGCTGAGACGTTCTGATGAACATGGGGGGGGGGGGAAATCCAGAACGTTTTAAGCAGTCCTGTCCACTTGATAGAAGAAAGATAGTTGAGATGTGAATTCCCTGTTCAGCCAAAATATCAGCTAAGGTAACAAGACACAACAATCTCAGTTCTTGCAAGAGTTGTGATGGTAAATTTCACAATGACCCAGAGAATGAACCACTGAGATTTCTGTTTTGGCCAACACAGGAAGTACCATAATCCAAAGTCTCTAAGTGGTGCTGTATCTATAACCCACAATGTCTCCATAGTAGCACTTTTCTTTGGACATTTTTTCTTTCCTGCAACTCTCAGAAACAAGAAAGATCCCAAATGGGCACTATTCACTATAGCTTAATGAGCAGCTTGATTTTTCATAACTTAGATGTTCCACGTTACCTATTTTAGACGTTTTCTTTTAGCTAAATAGAATTGTCAAGCAAATATAGCAGGTCAATAGAGTAAATGACAAGTAAAATTGTCTAGAGAGTACCACAATGGTTGAAATGTTATCCCCCAACTTATTCCCAGTGACAACATAGAGCAGGAATACAACTTATTTCAGTAATTATTGTAAGGACAAACGGTGTAAGCAAGTCAAGTAGAACTATCCTTTGCCCCAAGAGGCGTATATTAAGAGTATTTTATATTACTACTTCTTATATGCTATAATAATTAGATATTTAGATTTTTTTATATAAATAGTCAGTGCGTTCTGAAATGTAACTACCAGATCTTCCTCAGTGAAAACTCCAGGCTGAATTTCAGAACATTAGAATCTCAAAACTTTGCCATTTTCAATATACTTGGCATAAAACTCTGCTGTGTGACTCATAAAAAGTGTAGGAAATATACATAATTAAATTTAATATGAAATATTGCATTGCCAGATGTGACCTTGTCATTTTCTAATAGTCCGCATAAGGCAGGACGAGATCTTCAGACATGAAATGTCATCAAATACTTGTAACTATTTTATTGTAAGTGTGCAGGCTGCAACTCAGATATGTGTCATCTTCCTTTTCAGAAGGAACAGATGTTCTCTACAAAGTGCCATACTGCCCACTCTGACATGGGTGAATGGAGTGATAAATTGGAAAATTGTAAACCTTCTCCAGACTCTTTAAATTGTGTCAAAACACTAGTTTATAGCAGACAATGTTGTGGTCTGCTTGGAACCTTATATTTTCTCCTGTAATTGTTTTTTTTTCCTCAGTCAAGCTGTGTCTCCCTAAACCAAAAAAGTGTGTAATTGTCTTCTTCATGACTGAATGCTTGCATTTTGGATATTTAAAATGAAAAAGCTTATTTTTCTTTTTTTTTTAAAAAAAAACAAGTTTTTATTTATCTCTTGTGGGATTAGTCTGTCTTCAAGTGAGGGTGGAGAAAGGTTGAATCTTCTAACCTCATACCTCAACTCTATTCAGCCATGATGTAGTACTATAAATATTTTAACATTTTAACTTCTTATCATCTAAAAGGTAGCACATATCAGGGTTGTGGAAGGATGCAGTGGGCACTGCCAGGAAGATGGTGCAGCAGAAACCACCAAACTGCAATTCCAAAGCAGGAGTCAGGATCAGGATGAGAAGATCGAAAATACATTCAGGGGAAGTTGAGTCTTCCAGCCATCTAATGTACAGGCTTGGTCTGCTACATACTTTTACACCGAGTATAATCCCTCCAGCCAATATTTTCTTCTCAGTGTCTGTTTTCTAGCTACTTTCTATCGACTGGATTCTTTCTGGTTTCATAAATTTGTGAATAAAAAGCTGCATCATGGGAAAGAAAGAGGGATAATAAGTTCTAATCAACCTTCAGCTTTTTCACTTATAAAACTTAGAAGGCAAACTTTTGCTACCATGAAGTTTACTTCCATTGTCAGATTCAACCCTTAAATTCAAAATGTGCATCTGTCTGTGGGACATACGTGGCCTTTGAGTGACATTCTAAAGAGAAAGTGAGGCTAGGAAGGAAATCTGGTTGTGACTAGGTCCAAAACTACATTTAAGTTACATTAATTAAAATTTAATTTCATTAAGAAGAGATAATTAAAATGATGCAGGCTTTTCCTGCATCCTCATATCTGCATTTCTTGCCCGTGGTTTCTATAATTTATGGAAATTCAGGGAAGTATTCTATTCAAATGGCTAAATAATATCAGTTTAGAATTTCTATTAAATTCTTTTTATTTTGTAGCCCACTTCTGCTAGCCCTGCTTGTACCTAGATCAGTGGACTAGTGGTTCCCAACAATTTTTATGCAGATGTTATTTTTATCTGCATAATGACATATTTATTATTTTGAAATGTATATTCTGCCTCTTTGCTTATATAAGTAGTTGGGGTGACTTAAAATTAATTTTTCAAGCATGTTTTTAAAGAAAAATAAGTAAATGGATATAATCACTGAAAGCATGTGTTCTAAAGAATCCCTTTATTTGCTTTGTGAGTGAGCTCCTTTAACAAAGCAATAAGAGAAAGTTCTGTTATTTTAGTTGGTCGTACTCTAAAGTAAGTGTGGCCAGGATTCTAGCCAGGATTTCTAATTCTGTGCAGATGTGCTTGGATGCAAGTCCTATTAAAAAGTAGGACCTAATCCAAATAAATACACAGGGTCAGAAGGACAATGAGCAGAAAATGGAATGGCCAGAGATATAGTTGCTTAGGCATATATCCTATTTATTAAATGAAAGGTCCTTCAAGTGCCAACCTTGATGAATGCAGCTGACAAGGCTTTTATTTGGGGGGGGGGGTAGCTTTTCTGTTTAAAAATACTAGTTCTACAAGGGCCGCAGTTGGTGGCTTCAGTGGAAGGTTGAAATGTTCAGTCCTTTTGCAGGGCCTGGAGGAGGAGACTTTTTAAACCATCAGAAAGGAGTGATTTGTTACTGAAGTTTTGAAGTTGGTGACATAATCCTAGAAAACTGGGGCTGCAACATGTGGACTGTGGTTGCCCATCCCTTATATAGGTTGCCCGTGATTAGCTGTAGAATTATTATTAAAATAGTGCTAACCTGCCTATATTATAGAACTCACTACAGAAGCTAGTTTAATGTTAAAACTTTTTACCTTTCAGCTGCCTGGAAACATGGAGCCAAAGCCTATTGCCTACATTGTTACAATTCTGTCTAGTCTATATAGGTGCTGTTTCTTTAGTAATGACTGTTGCCATAAATATGTAATTTATGGAAAGAAAATGTAGATTATAGAAGCTGGCTGCGTAAATCGAATAAATATAAGAGATCCAGTATCCAGTGACAATTAACCTCTACCTTTAAATGATACTTTCTCATCCTATCCTTTTGAATTATGTAAAAGGACTGATCTAATTCAACATTCTCTTTAACAGTGGCCAACTGGTACATCCAGAAAGCTCACAGGAAACACATGGGATAGCTGTTTCTTGATATTTGCCTATACTTCAGGAGGTACCCATCAAACTAACTGCCATTGTTCCTGCAATGTTTTTTTTCAAGACTTATCAGGCCACCCAACTCAATGTGTCTCTGGATAGCATGCAGCATAAAAATTAAACAGTAAATATTACTATCCCTGGAATTGTCTAGTTTCCTATAAAAACCATCTAAATTGGTGCTATCACTATATGTAATGTCAGGGAACATTGTTTTAATTATTTGTTTTAATAATTATTTGTTTTAATAATTATTTGTTTTAATTATTTTAGCTGCATTTTCTGGCTTTTTCAGAAAGTACAGAATCCTTCTGAGGTGAAGTGATCATAACTGTATTGCAAATATGAACATACCATAGGTTTATACAAGGCCATACTATGTTGGCATTTTTATTTTCAGACATGTTCTTAAATATTTCAAGCACGGTATTCACTTTTGGTGTTTACAGCAGTGGCACTTTGATATTTTCATTGAGCTGTTCATTGTGACTTCAAGAACCCATTCCTCATCACTTTCTAGCAGCCTCCATGAGTATATAGTGAATTTCTCCATTAAATCTGCAAAACAAACAAACAAACAGGCAAGTTTCTGGATTCTTTTCCATTGAACTTTGCCATTTTAAAGATGGTTCATCCAAACTTGGAATGTCCTCCCACCTCTGCTCAAAGTCTTCATAAACTCCTTTATATTGAAGTCTTCAGCAAACCTGGCTTTTCCCTAACTACAAGTTATGTATGAATAAGTTAAATAGCAGTGCTCTCAGTACAGATCCTTTTTTTTTTTTTTTTGGTGCTTTCAGGTCAGTGTTGACCTGAAAGTCCCTGCAGTTTTCTTGGCAGACTTCAGAAGTGGGTCATCATTTCATTCTTCCTAAGGGTGAGAGAGAGTGATTGGCCCAAGATCACCCAGCTGGCTTCATGCCCAAGGAGGGGCTAGAACTCACAGTCATACAGTTTCTAGCCTGATGTCTTAACCACTTCCCCAACCTGGCTCTCTTTACAGATCTGATATACGTTGTATATCTCTTTACAGATCTTATATACAGATCCTTATAGGTTTCCATTTTATATTATCTTTCTTATGTAAAGAAAAAAATCACTTTATTTTCTTTTTCTATTTATTAATCAGCTACCAGTTCATAAGAGCACCCAGTCTTTTATTCCACAGCTGCTAAGCCTTAATAAAGAACTTTTATCAAAGGCAATGGAAAGTCCAAGTATGCTTTCCAACATTTTAAAATATTTTAAAAATAGTAAATCAAGACTGACCTTTGCAGAAACCATCTGAGTTCTTCAGCAAAACTTGCTCTTTTATATAGTTGATTCCATCCCCCAGGAGAATCTGTGCAGGATGCAGATGCATTTTTTTAACACAGAGATGATGCTAAAGGGTAGCGTTTTGCATTGTAACATTCCTTGTTCCTATTTTATTTTACTTTAAAATAATATAGGAAAAATAAAATTAAAGGAGGTAGGAGCATGATGGGCTCTAAAGAAAGGCTCTGTAGCCTACACCCATCTTATAGATTAATAGGACACTAAACTACATCTTGTTAATTTATTTAAAGTGCATTTTTGGCCTTTCTTAATTTCACATAAAGACAAATGCCAAGTTGCTACAAAGTAAATCCTAATTTATGAATACAGAAATCCCCAAACATGCAAAGGATATAAAAGAAAATTAAGCTAACCTTAAAAGCAAGAGGCATCACTAGTATGAATGGAGTGCCCTTATCAGGTGGCAGAACTCAAACATTCCCTATTCAGCATGTACTCTCTGAAGCAGGTTTCCACAATCTACATTTTCACGAGTGACAGCTGCATGCCCTGAGTCATGTAAAAATCAGATTGTCCTATCCTCTTCCTTTGTGCTAGAGGAGAAGAGTTCTTGTCTTTGAAAAAGCCTGCAGAAGAACACCTGGGGAAACTGTATGCCAAGGTTGTCATGAAGGGAATGATCTTTTCAGCCTCTGAGTAAATTAAAAACAAAAAAGGGGATCCTGGAGAAAAAGTCCACAAAAACAAACAAGGGGACATGAGCTTCAGGTCCTCTTAAGCAATAGATAGCAAGTTTAGCTAAAATATTGCATAATGTTACTTTTTATTTTAACTGTGTGTATTTTAATCTAGTTTATTGTCTCTGGTAATTATTGACTCTGCTCAACCTCAGTCCGTATGCGTTTTATGCAGATTGGCACCTCTTTACATCAGAATTGCTTCTATATTAGTAGCAGCTTGATCCTGTTGTGATCTCTTCAGGACTTTATATTTTCTTATATATTTTGCTATTTGAACTTTTTTTTTTCAGATGTTTTCTGTTTTGAACAGTTCTTTATTTTAATCTCAGAATATTTTATGTACTAACTAAAATTATGAAAGCTCAGTAAACAGTAGTTCTTAAAAACACTAAGGGCTACTTGAGGATTTTTTAAAAAAAAATTCTGTCAGAGTTAATTATTCACATTCTTGAAAGAAATCATTTTTTTTCAGAGCTAGGTACTCATGCAATACGTTTAACAGAACATATAGGCAATATTTATCCTTTTTCATTCACTGATTGCCATGTCTAATCTCCAAAGTTCTATTTCTCTTGGGATAGTTAGTGATATCTTTAGTACACAGGTAGTCCTCGCTTACCAGCCACTTGTTCCACGACCATTCGAAGTTATGATGGCACTGAAAAAGGAGACATATGACTGGTCCCCAAAGGTGTGGCATGTGATTCAGGAGCGTAGCAACCACGTCACATTTACAATGGTCGCAGCGTCCCATGGTCACATGATCACCATTTGTGACCTTCACAGTCAGCTTCCAACAAGCAAAGTCAATGGGGAAGCTGGCGGGAAGTTGTTGTGCTTAACAACCACAGCCAGAATTGATGTCTTAAGTCAGCTTGGTCACGTGATGTTTCAATTAACAACCATGATGCTTAGAGATGAAGTTGCCTGTTCCAGCTGTGGTCATTCAAGACTACCTGACTCAAAAGAAATTGGGACACAGTATTGTTTAACTTGCAGGTCCTCTTCTTCATTCATTCTTTTTTTTTTTTTTAACCCAGACAACAGACTGGATGCAAATAGAATTCATTTTGAAATCATTGGGATTGAAATGATACCTTGTTTCACTAGTTGTTGGGCCAACACAATTACTATATTGATACAACATGCTTAACCTAGTTGCTGAATTAACCAGGAATCACATAATATATTAAATCATAAATTCACTGAGCAAGATTCATATGATTTAGTATGCCAAGGAAAGAGATTGATTGATTGATTGATTATGTGCCATTAAGTCAATTCCCACTCCCAGTGACCACATACTGTAGATGGATTTTCTCCATGATGATCTGTTCCTAATCTGGTCTTTAAGGTCTTCCAATTGTACACTCGTCACCATTATAACTGAATCCATCCACCTTGCTGCTGGTTGTCCTCTTTTTCTATTTCCTTCCACCTTTCCCAGCACTAGAACCTTCACTAGGGAGCTAGGTCTTTGCATACAGTATGTCTAAAGCAGGATACTTTGGGCCTGGTCATTTGTGCCTCAAGTGAGAACTCTGGATTAATTGGTTCAATTATCCATTTGTTTGTTTTCTTGCCTGTCCATGGTATTCTCAGAAGTCTTCTCCAACACCAACATTCAAAAGTGTCAATATTTTTCCTATTCTGTTTCTTCAAAGTCCAACATTCACTTTCATAAAGTATCAGAAGGAATACTATGGCTTATATGATTCTGATCTTTGTAGATATAGACATATAATGGCATTTGAAGAACTTTTCCAAGGTCTTCATGGCTGCTCTACCAAGTGTTAGTCTGTGGCATATTTCTTGACTGCTTGTTCCTTTACTGTTGATGGTTGATCATAAAAAGCAGACGCTCTCCACCACTTTGATATCTTCATTGCCAATTCTAAGCCTGGTTGTTCTCCTTGTTGTCATTAGTTTGGTCTTCTTTATATTTAATGTTAGTCCCATTTTTTCATGGTGCTCCTTGACTTTTATTACTAGACTTTGGATAGTGCATTTTCCACTATCAGGGTAGTATCATTAGCAGGTTATTGATGTTTCTTCAATGATGGTCTCTTTTACCATGTTCTGTCCGTACTGTGGCTTCCTGACCTGTATATAAGTTTCTCATGAAGACTATGAAATATTCTGGGATTCCCATTTTTCTGAGATCATTACACAGCTTGATGTGATCAACACAATCAAAGGTTTTCTACAATCAGTGAAGCACATTCTTTTGAGCATTCTTTAGCTTTCTCAGTTAGAAAAGCTGGCCTTTTCTAAAGCCATCTTAAACATCTGGCATCTCTTTTTCCATGTAGGGTGCTAATTTTGCTAGCAAGTGAAATTAAGGATATTGTATCATAATTTGCACAATCTGTTAAACCTCCATTTTTGGTATTGGAATATTTTTGGTATTGGTATTGACCTCTTCTAATCTTTTGGCCACAGTGTCATTCTCCAGATATGCTGGCCTAGCTTGGTTAGAACCTTTACTGCTGCTTCTTCTCTTGCTTGCCATATTTCTGTAGATATTCCATCCGTTCCTGTAGCCTTCTGACTTGGTAATGACCAGAGTGCTAACTTTATCTTCTAGTACTAGGCGTTCTTGTAAAGTAGGGAATTTTTTCTCAGGTATCTTGGGTATTGACATCTCTACTGTTCAGTATTTCAGTTTTTCCCTCTTTTACACATATGAATAGCAGGAAACTGTAGCTATCTGGAATCTTAGAATTGGAAGAAGTCACTTAGGCAACTTTAAGTCCAAACGTCTGTTCGGTGCAGAAATCCAAATTAAAGTATCCCCAGCATACTTGTCTAGCCTCCCTCTTGGTACATCCAGTGAATTTGAACCCATCACTATTCTCCCTGCTAGGAATTTTTTTTTTTAAATATTTATCAGAATTTGCCACCCTATAACTTGAAACCATTATTTTGTGTCCTTCTCTATGAAATGATAGAAGCCAGGTCTTGATCTTCTCTATATGACATTCTTTCAGATATTTATATTTTCTCTCTTCTTTTCTCGAGGCTAAGTAGGGTCAACATTCCCAATTTTTCCACTCTGTTTTCACAGGCTTTAGTTTCTTGTCCTGTCATCATCCTCATTACTCTTCTCTGAAACTGTCCACTTTATCTGACACTTTTTAAAAATGGATGCTGAGAACTGGAGAAAATATTCAAGGTCAGGTTTGACTAGTACAGAAAAAAAGGTAAGGATGGCCATTGATAAACAGTCTTTTTATGATTTTTGAGCCAACTATATAGCCATTTCATTGTGATACCACCCAGGTCTTTTCTTCTGAACATAGTCCTTTTAGTTGTTCTTTTCAGCCTCTACCAACTGCAACTCCTTCTGTGCTTTAGCTTTCCTGACACCATATCTGTTGTTCTAAGCTATCTTTATGTGGTAATATGGCCCTCTTTCCATATCTTACATGTGTTCTTTTTAAAATAAACTTTTTAAAAGATCTTCATTTTCTTTTTACAGCCACATCCATTCTTCCTGATGTCTTCTACTTTTTCTCTTGTTCAGACTGTTTGCAGTTGTGCCTTTAGCATCTCCTGCTCCTCTTCCTCCTTGTACCCCACATTGTTTTAGTAACTTTCATTCATCTTGAGCTCCTTTTCCCTTTAGTGTCTCCTGCTGTGGAATCCTACCTATTATAAATTAAAATCTGCTTCATAAATGTCCAAAATACATATTTGACTTCACTTAGCTTTACTTCCCTTTAGATTCGTTTTAGCAGTACATGATAATTTTCCTCCAAAATTCCACCTACTTTCACTTCCTCAGCAAAGTCTTACCTATCAGTTATGATCAAGTCAAGTGATTCTCTTGTTACTTCCTTCTCCCTCTGAAGGAAAAACTTGTCAGCAACATAAGTCAAGAATTTCCTGGCATGAGCAGGCTTGGTTGAGTTTGTCTTCCAACAAATATTGAAGTAATTCAAGTCTCCAAACATAAATGTCCACTACTATGGTGTTTTAAAAAAAGACAAAATGTGCATGGTGACACCGCAACACCCTTTAGCATTTGCATCAGGTAGGAACATGGAGTTGCCAGAAGCATTGAGGTATGACTACAAATTCCTGTCTATTCATCTTCATTTCTATCTTGAGTTTCCACCAGTTTTTTCTTCTTCCTTATAAGATTCTGAAACACATTTTCCAGAATAATTCACCACTGATTCTCTTCTCTGGTGCTGCTGTGAATTATAGTTCTGAATGGCCACAGGTATGATCTTCAATCATTTCATTCAATATCTTCTTTGTTATACTTTCACATGAAACTGTTCTTCTATTTGCATTAAAATGTAAATGTTAAGTCTTGCTGCTTGCTGTTTAAGTTTTTCTCAAGGAAGCAAATTCATGTTGTAGCTTTTACATATCACAGTGGGAAAAAGTACGTGAACATATACGCCTGATTCATACAACATGCAGGTTTGGTTTTGATTTGCTGTTTTGTATTGAGTTTTGTAAAACATGATTTATTGCTTAGTGCATAGTTCAAAACCAGCCAATAGCTTAAACATACCATGGCTTAGCATGGGGTGTGAACCCAGTCACTGGAAAATTTATACTAGGAAGAACCAGGCACATGTTAAAAACCCAGGCCATCATTTGATAATTGTAAACATCCTATCACAGCGGGTCTGTGGGTAATTCTCAGTGGGATGCTTCAGGTTAGTGTCTGATGAAAAATGCGATGAAGACAACCCTTTCTCTTCCCCTCCTACACTTTGTTTGGGTTATTCGAATACAAAACGTGCTACAACTGTAACTGAACAAGTCTGGTACCACTTACAAAAGTAAACGCACTGTCTTAAATCATTGCTGGGAGATTAACAAGTCCTTTGACCTGGCTGTTTTGATTTAGCTGTCACAGGCAAATGCTCTTAGATTTAAATATAGCCTTTTTTGCCTTACAGCCGAGTGCTTTTCATTTGTGTTCCCCTGACATTACCACGAAGGTGGGCTGAGCACAGCAAATCTGACGAAAAAGTGGGCTGGTCCCTTGGACTGGGATCACTTTCTTGCTCTCAGTACATGACTGTGTTAACCAAGTGCAGAGCACAGGCAGTGCCAACAGCAGTGATTCTGCCTCCTCTCTGACACCATCTAGAAGGCAAAGTCCAGTTGAAAATCTACAGCTGCAGGATTTTTTCAAAATACTTTTTTTCAATGAACACTGCCTGATTTTCCCAGAAAGAAAATGGGTATACAGGATTATATTTGCATCACTATGGCTGGAGGGGCACCTTGGGGTTTTAGACTTCAAGGTGGCAAGGAAGAAAAGCAGCCTTTGCAGATTGCCAAGGTAAGAAAATAAGAGAAGTCTCATTCCTGTTTTTATCAGTGTATGTATGCTTATGTGTCTATTTATAGAGAGAAGGAAATAAAAGCTATGTATAGTATGATTTGATAGTTAGCACACTTCCCTTGGATTTTAAAGTCCTGGGGAATACTTAAGAGATGCTCCCAAATGTATTATCAAATACACATTTTAAGAAAACTAACGTTTTAAAACTTCCTTACCTTGATCCCTTTGAAAGTACAAAGAGATTCCCCACCCATAAATATGTCTTCTGAAATGTTGATTACTTTTAGCTCCTGTTGAACTTGCTGAATGGCGCTGAAAGAACCATCCACAGTAAGCACTAGGGTCTGAGTGAGCAGCTCCTCATTTGATGAGAGATTTGTGATACTTTTTCTTCCAGTCTTGGCAAAGAAATAAATGCATGGCTGCGAGGAAAAAATTGCACCTAACCTTTCACTTAGTCTGGACAACTCAGTCATGAGGCTATTGTCTTATATTATGCAAATTGACCATTTTAAAATACCCTTGATGAGATAATGTCTTTTACAAGGTATGTCTTTTACAGATGAACAAGGATCATATGAGAATTTTAACTAATTGCTCTGAAATCTTTAACAGATTTGAATGAAGATTTTAGCTTTTTAAAATTGAACATTTGCAAAACTATGGAGGTGTGACTAGCATTGAATGTATCAAGTCTAAGTCATAATTCATGATCATTCTACATAAAACATAAATCATAACCTGTTAACTTGGGAGTTAAAATACAAGCAGCCCAACGTTTTGCATAGTTACCAAGTAAAAATTCACCAGGACATAGTCCTCCCTATTCAAGCAAAAGATCATGCTGTAAGACAGTATCCTGTGCATATATAAGGATTCAGACACTTTGATTCAGGGAAATTTTCTTTTACTACACAGCTTGCTTTCATTAAGAAACAAATAGGGAATAAGGAGACTTTTCATTGTCTTTTCACTGATTCATGAATATGATGTATTATAGTGATTGGAGGACTGCCAGAGTTCACTGTAATATTTTGTTGAACCATTTCATGACAGTTCATTTTTCAAATGTATGAAAATATTGAAAATAAAAGTTTATAGCAGTTACCTTCTTTCAGTCAAGGACCAGTGTCTTTCACGTTCTTCCTCTGTCTTCAAAAACCAATAGCAAATTCTTTTGAAACATTGACAATAAGTGGTTAATGAAACCAGTGTACTAATATCAAGAGAATGTTATCATTAAGTATTTTGTGCTCTGCAAGTAAATTTTCTTTTGGAACAACAACAAAAAAGGAGCTTTCTATTTTGCATGCAGCTATAGTTTGAACACAACTGTGATAATGGAATTCTGCCACCTAGTGACACATGAAAGTACACTATAGAAATTAACAGAACAAAAACGGTTGTAGGGCAAATACAATGTAAAGCTAATGGCCTGCATTCAAAGTATTGAAAGACATCGCTCGCTCAGATAAAAATGGATGGATAAAAATACAAAGGCAGTGTATCCTTCAACAAGGATCCTTACAAGGAATCTCAATAACGCATTCTTATAAGAGTGGAAACTATATTCGTATTAATTCATACTATGTAAAGGGTAGGGATGGTTGCTTCTTCCTTAGTAGATATCACTGTAAACATAAAACTACCCTGCTGACTCAAACCAAATCTTTCTAGTCCAGCAGGAGATAAAAGAGTTGGCCATCATTTTTGCTCTTCGTTTGCATGTGGTTTTCAGTGATATTCTGCCTCTGCATATGGAAGTTCTTTTTAACTCTCACTTCAGCTTCTTTTGCTAGCCCTCTCTTGTTTTGATTGATTGTTCAGTGATATTCCACCTTTCCTCCAGGAGTTCCATACTATACATATAGCATTCCTTCTTCCAGTTTTGTCTGCACAAGAATAACCACATGTGGTATGCAAGCTAAGAAAGAGTGACTGGTCCAAAGTTACCCAGTGAACTTTTGTTACTGAGGGTAGACTTGAAGTTGGGGTCTCCTAGTCCTAATAGAACTTCATAACCATTCATCACACTGACTCCATGAAATCATGTAATGCCTTAAAAAAGCAATCACCCTAATAATCATTTCGGACAAACCATCAATAGGATTTGCAGGAGAGCTGCCCCCAGATCCACAACAGGCTGATGGGTAGGAAAGGATTAATTTAGTCCAGTGTTTCTCAACCTCAGCAACTTTAGGATATGTGGACTTCAACTCCTAGAATTCCCCAGCCAGCTGTAAGTCTACACATCTTAAAGTTGCTGAGGTTGAGAAACAATTATTTAATCAAATGTGTGGAACAGAGGATTAGTTAAAGGACTGCAGATCACAAATAGAAAATTGGAGTAAAAACCATGTACAGCAACTCCAGACATATTGCCAGTCACTGATCTGAGTTAGTTATAACTGATATACAATCATTTTCTGCCTGAAGTATTAATTATGATTCTTCCAAATGAATAACTGCTTATTCAGCAATCTGATGATATTCAAGGTCTTTTTGATAAGTCTTCTGAACAAGCTATACTGAAATGAATGCTTCAGTGCTTATCCATGGTGGTGGTTTGAAGGGAAAATGGAGGCATAAAGTTTGGGATAAAGTGAATCCTAATCCATGAAAATGTATGTAATTATTATTTTGTGTCAGTCTGTAAAATACCTCAAGACTGTAATTTTTGGAGGAATAGTTGCAAAAGCAAAGAGCAAAAAGCAAAATAAAGTAGCTGCTTTTGATAAGTGTAGAATGCAGTCTAATGCCTGTTCAAGTAATTTTCCTTCTGCTTAACATGTTACATTACTTACTATAGTCTATTTACTTGTACATGGTTGAAAAACACTGAAACGAGATGTTTCCCTTTTTTTTTTTTAAAGATAGCAAGTTTTGAAACAACCCCTCACAGAACTATTCATGACAGTCATGGGACTGCATCTGCTTAGAATCTTTCCCAGCACACTGTTGGCCTGTGTGAGAAGGAGAGCTGCCAAATCTCCAGCATGCTCTCTTATCTAAATTTCCCAAGAGAACTGGTGACTCAGCAGATCTTCTAAGCATCCTGCTTGGCCATCTATGCTGTCTGAAAAAGATCTGGGGTCTCAGGCATGGCTGGTATTGAAAACTTCTTGAACTACTTCTATGTGTTTTGCTCTGCACTTTTTAAACTTAGATTTATGGGAGTACTCTCCATTTGTTTTGGGAATGTGACCCCCAAAGCTTGTTTCTGTCTTTGATTTGTATAAGACATTGCCTATGAATGTATACTTAAGAACCTGCCAGTCCAGTGGGATTCTGACTAATCTGCTTAGATGCTTTCACATGGTTTTCCAGTTGTGCTGGATTCAATTTCTACTGGCTGGATTTACACAGTAGAAAGTTATGCTTCCTTTTATACATAATTTGTTTTATAGGTCCTAACTCACTGAATTCATGCACTGAACTAAGTGATATACCATCGTTTTATAGCTGTCTTCACATAATCATATTAAACTAAAATCAAACAAACTACATAATGGTAGTGATATTGTAATGTGTGAACCCAGTTATTTATTATGTCTGTAAGAGCCCCCATATATATAACTTCTACATATAAAGACTATATGTAGGATCAAGGATCAAAATTCTTGACCACGGAAATGAAAAAGGTACAGTTTTTCAGTGTTGAAGTACCAGTATTGAAAAACTCCTATTCCTTTGGCCAGAAAAAGGATCTTTCTTTTTCTGGCCAAAGTAGTCACACAAAAGATAGCTGGCTGATTATCATAAAGAATGGCAAATTTATATAGGAGTAAGCATAGTCTGTCCCATGACATTTATGCAGCTTTTTAAAAAAAGAACAAACCAGTTTCATGGTTTTCTAAGTGTACATCTTTAATCTGTCTGGACTTGTCTCCCTTCATCACAGATTTTCCATCACAGCTTTTTCTTTATAATCCAGTCACTTCAGTGGGGTTCCTTATGAGAAGTCTGACCTACAGTTTTGTATACAACATATACAAAATTAGGTCTTTTCATACAAAGGGACTTATTTTGAAGTAGATCCACATAGCATTGCACTGTTAATCCCTGTACCAGCCAATCATGCCATCTGGGAATTCTGCGAGGTGCGGTCCAAAAATATATAATGAGTACTAGTTTGGAAAAGGCTGCTCAGTATAACATGATGGATGCAACTGATCTGAGTGAAAAGAATTATATTTCCCTGTTGATTTTATGTACTTTGTGTGGCAAATGATTATCTCATTATCCTGCTTGATAACATCTGTAGATTACCCGTTGGACTTAAGGAAGGGCTCAGAAATGCAGTCCTGGTGAGCTCCCAGAAGTCTGCCAGATCTCCAGAATGTGTCCACCCATTTTTATCTATTTTTATTGATTTCTAAATAGAAATTTACACCACTGCCATATTGTTTTATAATGATGTACAATAAAAACATAAAGCCAAGTGAATACAAATATTAAAATAACCAACTGTTAAATGTTAGATTAAAATAATGAACATATAAACACCTGGTTTGGTTTTCTAAAAAGATCCATGCTTTAGAGCTGACTTTTTAAAATACTAACACAGAAGATCTTTCCTTCAGTTTCACAAGGAGTGCATTCCAGAGGCCAGGGATAGCTGGTTCGGTATCCAGTTGCTACAAAGCAAAATCTCAGAAACCTCTTGAAATGATCTGAATGAGTGGGAGATTCATACAGATAAACCCTTTTTCTTTCTCATGTAACATATATAGCCAAGCCACTTAGAGCTTTTGCCTTAAAAATAAGCATGTTGTATTTCATCAGATATGATAGCCAGTGCAATCCTTATAGCACACATGGTTTGCAGTCTCTTACTAATTGACTGACCAAAGTTTCCAGACTAAATAGAATTAACAGGAACACACAGAAAGCATCACAGTTATTAAAATATTTATATCACTGAAATTGCGTTGAGATCTTACATGAAAAGGTTAAAATATCTCAAAATGTAGGCAGTGTTACAGGGCACATAAATTGATTTTTGATGGGTGCCTAGGCCATCATGTGATCAATCACAATGGCACCTGCAGCCTAAAACGTTGCTGACCTATGATTTAAGGACTGAATACACACTAATTTCTGCTTTTCCCCCCACATAGACTTCTCAGTTGAACATAACCTAAGACTGAATATTCAAACTATTTCTGAAAGCAGTGTTAAAGTGTCTTATTATATTATATTATATTATATTATATTATATTATATTATATTAATTATATATCACATTTCTTCACTGCCCATCTCAACAAATGACTCTGAGTGGTGAAGAAATGTGATAAATAAAATAAAATAAAAAATAGACAGTCTATGCATGTGCTATGTATGGGTATACAGGTAATCATTGACTTACAACAATGGGGAATTACAATTGGGACCGGAATTTCCATCGCTGAGTGATGCAGTTGTAAAGCGCAACTGCGACACTGAGCAAAGGCAATCCCTGCAGTCCTGGTTGCCATTGTTAACTGAATCCCATGGTCGTTAGGCAAGGCAACTTCCTGCTGGCTTCCCACAACTAAAGTCAGTGAGGAAGCCGGCAGAAAGCTGCAAGTCCCAGGCCAGCAGGCAGGTAAGTGACTGCTGCCAGGTGGGGGAGGGTGCACAAGGGGATGCACAAGGGTGCAAGGGAGTGCATGAGAGGCATGATGCGGGTTGGGTAAAGTGCATGAGAGGCATGGAGCAGTATGGGGAGGGTGCACAATGGTGCACAAGAGGCGCCATGTGGGTCAGAGAGGGGATGTGGAGCTGCTTGAGAGGTACCGGTAGAGGGACTGATGTGGCGCAAGCGCAGAGGGGCTGTGAGAGAGTGCATGGGTGGAGGAGACTTACCACAGTGACTTGGAATCTTCCTGCCATTGACTTTCTGGGGAAGCTGGCAGGAAAGGTTGCAAATGGTAACCACCATTCTTTCAGTGCAGTCATATATGTATCTGCATAGAGGCTGTTCCCAACCGAGGGTTGATCTGAAATATGAATGTGAGTCTATGCTTGCCATTTATAAAGTCAATATAATATATAAGACCAAAAAGTATTTAATGCTTATGTGGTTTAGAATATAGAATTTAGATCTTACATTCCCATTTGCTGGGTTTTTAAAAAATCAGGGAAATTGAAATATATTCTTACCTTAAACTGAAGGGTTTTCTGTGTGTGTGTGTGTGTGTGTGTATGTGCGTGTGAGAGAGAGAGGGTCACATCTTTAAAAATAGGTAGGCATTCCATAATTTTATATATATATGCAACATTGTCCTGATAAGGTATCATGCAGTTGTTGGGACTGAATAATAATAATAATAATAATAATAATAATAATAATAATAATTCCAAATAGATATAAACCTTTTTTTTGCCCATTTTGCAGACCTTATTTAGACCAGATTAATCTGAGCTAGGTTTACAGATTTGAAGTCTAATTCTTGTTGAGTGTCTACTGGATTCTGCTAAAGGATACAAGAGGGAATAAAGGGAGTGTATGAGTTAAATTTCTTGTGTTTTAGTATAACATTTCCTGTCTGAATATTTTTGCCAAGTATTTTCAGTTTGTTACAATCTTGTGAACCAAAGATTATACAATAGGAATAAGGCAGATCTGAACACATGGTGTGAACTTCTGAACTTGTTGCTTTCATAATGATATCATGACATATAAGCCACACCAGGAAGAAACTATCAATAACAGCTTTTGCAGAAAGATCCTCCAAAGTTTGTTAGATATGAAAAAGAAGAAAAAACTACTGAGTTTGATCCAGACTTAGAATAAAACCACTGAAATCAATTGGACTTCAGTTAACTATGACTCTTCTAAGAGCCATTAATTTCAATATACCTACTCTAAGGATGCTAAATTGGATCCAATCCATTGCTTTGACATTTTTATTTTGGCACAGATGTTGATGATTCTCATCACTTTTTGCTTTCAGTTACTAAAAGAACTTTATTTTCATTGTTTTTGGCAATTCAATATTTAAAACTATTAAGACCATAAGAGGCTGTCTTAAGGATGATAGGTATTTATAACTAATGTGGGCTATTTAACATGCAGAGTACTTTATTGTAGACTTGAAAAAACTCATCCAACAAAAAACTGTGAAGGACTTTCCTTCATGGCTCTCCTGAGGTCTATGACTGATCACGTGTAACCTATGTTTTGATATCTTGAATTATGCAGGTCATATGGGAAATATCCATATGATCAACCCAGGAAAAATGTTAGAATCTTACATGCTCCCTCAGCATTATGGGATGATATATGAGTATGAAACAGAACTTTATTTGAGTTCTAAATCTGCAATTCCAGGACAAAGCAGCATTATATGAGATTATTTGATAGCCCAGCTAGATTTATATATCAATATATATGTGGATTGGGCACTGGACAGTAAGTTGGACAGATTAACGATATGGTACACCAAAGAAATAATATATTTGTATTCCACAGAGGTGAGGTGATGAGAATATGGATTTCCTAATCATTTAAAAAGGAAAACATAGCACCATTACAAACTTTTCATATTCACAAGACAATGCTAGAGTTCATTTTTCACAGTAAATATGTCTACAGATTTGAACGGCAGGATTCTTGTTCTGTCCCATCAGAAAATCAACTGTTCACATGCAGACATGTACAGAGGTCCCATTTTAATAAATGGGTTCACTGTATATTTTATCTTCCATTAAATACAACTTGGCTGATACAAACATTTTAACTGAACCATTATGTTTTTTTAGTTCCTATAAAATTGGATTCCAGATAGTATTTGTGACTTCAAAATCTTTATTTATTTGTTCGTTTATCAAACAAATGTATATGGCTGCCCCTGTACCAAAGGAGACTCTGGGCAGCAAACAAGAATAAAAAGGTAAATACAGCGATCAATCCATTAAAACAAAAAACAAAAAAAAATGGAAAGACCAAGTCAAAGCCCCATGAAAAGTTCCTGCCCATAGAACAAACACAACCATTAACTTCCTGGCTGCAGTGCCTGGGTGAAAAGCCAGATCTTCACTGTGTTCCTGAAGTCAATAAGGCTGAGATGATCCATATCTCTGCAGGGAGGCTGCTCCAGAAGGCAGGTGCCATGACAGAGAAGGCACACTACTAGGCCTCATCAGGTGACACTGTTTCACTAAGGGAATCTGGCTTGTGCCCATGCTGCCAGACGTAGTAAGGCAGGCAGAAACCACCAGGAATTGGTGGTCCTGCAAAAAACCTGGCTCCATGTCACATAGGGCTTTAAAGGTGATGACCAGCACCTTGAACTGCACCTGGAAGCCTACTGTAAGCCAGTGCAGTTCACATAGTGGTGGTGTTATGTGGGTGTATCCCAAAGCACCCATCACTGCCCATGGCCCTGCATTCTGGATCAGCTGAAGCTTCTGAATGCCCTTAAAGGGCAGCTCCAAGTAGAGCTCATTGAAGTAGCCCAATTGGGATGTGACTAATGCATGAGCCTTCTAATCTAGGAATGGGTGCAAGTGGTACCCAAGATATATTTGTGTAAAGGCTCTCCTGACCACAGACTTGTCACAGCTAAATAGTCTACACATCTGGCTGCTGGACCTCACAAGGATTTCCCAGCAAGAAAAAGCAACATGAACACTGAACTGCTATGCCATACAATTAAAAAAAAACAAAAAACCACAGCTGCAATATTGAGCTGTGTGTCCAGGAGGACCCCAGATTATGCACAAACTCTGTCTGGGGAAGTGTAATTGCAGCCAGAGTTAAAGCTGGCAAATAAAAAGACTGTTTCAGTCACTTTCATTGCCAAACAATACAGAATTTTAACTTCAATATATCCTGTGATTGGAACAGGAGCCTGTGATAGTTTTGCCTACCCTCTAAGAGAATGCTTTCCAACAATAGGACTAGATGGGTTTTATTTTCTCTATCTCTCTCCCCCGCTCTACATGTAAGTGTGGATAGACAGACAGACAGACAGACAGACATGATATAGATAGATAGATAGATAGATAGATAGATAGATAGATAGATAGATGATAGATAGATAGACAGACAGACAAAAGTGCCCACCAAGCTTAATATTGGATTGATATCAGTATTTAATTTGTTTAATTAGTTACGTCAAACATCTTTATATAAAAAGCTGGCATGGTTGAAAGCACCTGTATTCACAAGAATTTAAAATGAGGGTGACTTCTCAGATAATAGACAAAGGAAACTCCTGGGAAACATGGTAAGGAAAACATGAATATATGAAAGTATGATATGGGAAATGGGTTAGAGAAGTTTTTCTGCCTTCACGATGTTACAGGGATAAAGTTCTACTTCTGAGAAGAGTCAGGACCAATAAAAAACAGAACCACTTCTTCACAAAGTATAGCTGACTGTGGAATTGGCTGCCATCCAATGTTGGTGATGACTACCACTTTAACTACTGCTTATGAAAGGTTAGGCTATCTATGGCTACTAACCTTGATAACTGTTTAGTATTTCAAGTATCATGGGTAGAATAATGGAAGCAATATGGAAAAGGACTATCCTCCTCTTACCCATGTTTATGAGCTTTCTGAATATAACTTCCTGACCATTGTGTGAAAAGAATGCTGGACTATAAGGGCCATTTGCTTTAACCATCAGGGCTCTTCTTATATGCTAACACTGGAGGGAGGACACAGAAATTTTTGCATAGAGCTACCTTACCAGTTTGTCTTTTGGTAAATGATGCTTTGTAATGGAGCATCCCCAAAATAACAGCCATTTTGAACCGATAACCTTCTTTCCATGATAGCAAATTTTTGAGAGTGCTCATCCCATGTTCTCAACATTCTTATAATAAATGTTCCTTTTTATTCCATAAGATTGTTATAACCTTGAAAATATAATGTTATTGGAGGAAAGAGAACCATTTCCTTGGTGAACAGTCAAGACAAAAAAGTAAAGTAATCAGTCCATAAAAATTTATGCCATGAAATATATAATTAAAAATCATATGGAAATGTCTCCTAATTTGCGAAATATGATGAAATCTGGCATTATTTTAAGATGACTTCTGTCTGACATTTTCAACAGCTGTATAGTGTGTTTTACACGTTTCCTGATAAAATCTGTGTTATTTTGTGTTGACACATTTCTTTGAATCAGATTTTTGCAAATATTTTACATGCATTATAAGATCAGTATAACATATTACTGATATAAGACATAAACCTTATTGGATGTATCAACTGCATAGTAATTTATAGTCCTTAACCATCATTATGTGCTTACTTAGTAAGTAAAGTAACTTTTTTTTACTGTCAGTATGCTAAGACAGCTGTCAAAAAGGGGTATTGGTTTTCCAGGCTCCACACTTAAAATAATTGCATCTATGCTGTGGTATATTAGAAAACATCTAAAAGAATTAATTTGTGGGTTTCATTATTTTCATAATCATCCCAATATTATCTATGTTGGCATTGCCCTTTTTTCCTCCTATTGGGTTTTTCATGTTGTTCCAAGTTCTCTTTACCTGGTCTGTTCTATGTGCATTTTGGAATGAGAGATATCTCCACTTTCTTTGTGTGTGATTCATAGCACATTTATATATTCATTCAAGGCAGGTGCACAATGAATCACATGCAGCCTTTTGTGGCTCCAGAGTAAGACAAAAAAGAATGATCTTTTTTTGAATTTGGGGGGATGGGGGAAATTTTCAGGAGCAAAATGGATAATATAAACCTTAACATTGGGTCCACTTAAAGTCTTCATCCTGCCCCACTTATAGCATACAGCCCTTGAAATTCTGTGTAAAGAATGGTGCATTTCTAGAGCTACCAGAAATTGTACATCCTTAATGTAAACAGTAGTGTCAGAGTTAGTGTTTGCAGATAAGCATTTGTGTTTGGAAACACTGAAGTGAAATGAAACCATGGGTGTACAGTATGTTTTCATGATTTGTTTATTATTGGCTTCAAAGACTGGTGGCCAGTTTAACTGATTCAGTTAAAGCACATAGAAAATTATTTAGAAAGAAAAGACTAATACCTCGACAATGAAAGTAAAATACTAGCAACTAACTAAGCAACATTTAATGTAGTCTTCTCTGTAGCTGCTTGTAAAAAGATTACACCAGAAAAGTTTGGAAGATTGGTACAAATATTCATTTTAAATATGTATTATATGAAATAAATGCATTAATCAAGCTGCAATCATTCTATATTTTAATGAATAAACTAGGGTAACTTTAAAAAATCAGGATTGTGATTTATTTTCCATAATAGAACTACTCTGAGAAGTTGACAAAGTGCCCAATGGAATTCTATTCTAGCTTCAATTTGTTCAGACCACAGCTTCCATTTGCATATAATTGGTGGTTAAACTTTGAATGTGAATTCTTATTAAAATATTCCTTTAATGGTGATATTACATAACAGTTGCATTGTAAAATCCTGAGATGAATTATCTGTATTAGAGAAAATTTTCCAGTAGCAGTCTTGACTGTTCAAATACTCAGTGTTTAACTATTAATTTTCAACAATAGGCAAAAAACCTGACCAGATTGCCCACAGGCAAAAAACCTGAACAGATTGCCCACAGGCTGGCTTGTGTGGTTTTTTAGCATCTTGTGGGAACAGTTTTGACTAAAAGATTGATCTGAAATTCAGCCTTGAATTCCTCTTCAGTAGGAAATGTAACAATCCTTCCACTTTTGCAATAATGGTTAAAACCGCTCTGAGTGAAAGAATTACAACATTTTTTAATGTGAAGTGATGCACAAAATCTTTACTAGAATGAATGCACCTGATATTGAGTTCAAGATTCTGGGAAGCCTATCATATCCTTTTTAAAAAATTACATGAACAAATACAGTACAGAACTGAAATATTCACTGAGAACCAAGATATATTGCATGCATCTCTTGTTTGCCCCTCACTTGCTGTTTTCATCAGCTTTTGATTGGCTAGCTGGCCTAGAAAAAGTTCCACTGATCACAATGAACAAAAACATACTGGTGGTACCATTCAGGAAACTAAAATACATTTCAGTAAACTGTTTAAATTAGACCAAAATACTTGGATTTCAGGATTGTTACTGGGCCAGCCTGGAAGAAAGAAAGAAAGATTGAAATTATAGCAGGATTGTGCTAAGAAAATATAAGCAGCTTCGCTAAATCGTTGTCAAATTATAAAAACAATATGAAGTTATATGAAGCATCTGTATTTGTAGAATAGTTATTAGGCATCTAGCCTATAAACAAGAGTGCAGGATAGAAATACATTGTGTGCTACATAACAAGGTAATGATGAGATAAACCCACAATTGTCCTTATAACTTGTTTGAAGCAAGACCTAAATAAACATGGGACAAATGGAGTATGAAATAATATTTGACCATGCTTGACCATTTTTTAAGCGACCTTGAATTTCATAATAAAATAGCACATGTGTAACACAGGTTATTATAAGCAACCTTTTAGGTATATCCATCACAATGTTTTGTTTACTTACATACATATATACCATGTTGGTATAAGTAACATAATGCAGAGCACAAAAAAGGAGTAGGAATTAACAAGCCAAAGAAATTAACAACACGAGGCAATAAAAGAAAGTGAAATATATCTAAATTCTTAATTTCAATGCTAGATCAGAGAATGTCTAATGGAAAATCAGAAGGAATGGTTTCCCTGCATGATCTGTAAATATATTCCCCTACATCAGTTTTGCTTTGCTTTGTTTTCATTTTCTTAAACAGATGTGTAGAATCATAAATAATACTATTCATGGAGACAGGGGAGAGAAAGAAGAAGAATGAATTTGTCAGTATGGAAGAAAGGCTATTCTTTCTCCCAGTGAATATTCTCTTCTCAACATTTATGTTACTTTAGCAAATTTGAATTCAGGAATGTGCATATTCTACTTGTCCTAACAGTCAGAAATCACGCTGAGATGAGGAGTAGGTCTCTAGTGTTTATTACTGCTACATAAGACAGAATCCTAACAAACTGAAGAAGCGTGGGAAAACCCAGACAGATAAACCCCAAAAGTTTAGGCGGGTCTGATCTGTGTCTCTTTGAATGGCTGCTTAATTCCTCAGTACTACGCATGCGTTTTACCCCCTGGATAGAGGCCCCTTCCAGCTCGCCATCAGTACTCATGTGTACATCAGTGACTACATCACTACTAGTTTGAAATATATTAAATGCAGCATACAATCCAAATCAAGGGAATTCATTGTCTCACTCTAGTCTACCTTGGTCAGGCCCCAGTTGGAATAGTGTGTCCAATGTTGGCCACTGCAGTCTAAAAGAACAAGAACAAAGTGGAGTAAATTCAGAATAGGGCTAATAAAATAGGGGATTAGAAACTAAGTCCTGTGATGAACAGTTAAACGAGATGGATCTATTTAATTTGCAGATAAGAAGACTGAGGGAAGATATAATAGTTTTCAGACAGTGAAGGGAATTACTTGTTCAGCACCAAATGGATTGAAACTACAGGAAACTAGATATTAGAGGGCAATGAAATATTCCATGTTCACTTTCACTGGACGTCTTCAAACAGAGGCTGAATGGTCATCTAGCCTCAGTGCTGTAGCAGATGCTATACCAAGCTGAATTATAGGATCTCTGAAGTCACTTCCAACTCTGTGGTTCTAAACTCTGACAGTTATTTAGTTACAAAAATCAGAGCTAAACAAACATGTAATCAAGAAAAGTAAAAATAGAAACTGGAAGCTTGAGACAGCACTATTCATAAAAAATTGGAAAGATCAGAAGAATGGAATTACTGTATATAGAGCTGACATTGTAGACACACAACTTTGGGGTAGAGTTCTTTTTAACATAATTCCATACATATTCACTAGGGAAAGGTAAGTTTCAGGTCAGAATAATAAAGGAAACAGGAAACAGCATGCGTCTTAACTTTACTATCATTTACAGTGGTAATTACTTCTGACATTTGTTTAAAGACTTTCCAGCCCTTTAAAGTCTGTTTTATAGAGAAAGGTGAACTGTTTTTTGTAGCTTTTACAGTTGACTGTGTTAGAAAGGACTATTCCTAAGAATTTAATTAATTAAGATGATGTTATATTATATAGCTTGGTAATTTAAAAAAGATAAGTGATATAATGGGTTAAATTCTTACTTGGAAATATTATCCAGTGAACCATAGGCCATGGTTAACTCTGAACATGAACTTTTCAACCAATAGCTTTATTACAATAAACATACATTGGAAATTGATAGATTTTATTTGTATAGCTTAAAATTAGTTTATTGCCCAAGTATGAGCTTTAGTAAATAATGCTGTCACAGCCATAGCTTATTCAGAAATGTTCTGGAATATATATGTTTGCAGGTGCAGGGGCAGAAGAGATAATTCTTCTGAAGAATCATACTTGAAATGGCCTATGTGTTCCATTAAAATTCTGTTACAATCAATTTATTTCATAGTTCCAGAATGATAGGAGACTAATACATGGCAATGTAAGCAGTGGCAGCTGAGATAGCACAGAAGAATATGCATTTGAATTCCTAAATTCTCATTCATTCATTCATTCATTCATTCATTCATTCATTCTCAAAGCCTCTGACTTTTGAGTCTTGATACCTTGGGCATCTGCAAGTTGGTATCACACACGAACATACAAAGGGGCAAGGATATAATGATGATGCTGCAACTACCATGTTTTCTGTTTTGATCCCACTCCCCTCTGCTTCTGATCCAGAAGAACTTGGGTAGTTAAGTCAAACATATGCCTTAGTAAATGTGTTCAGGATTATAGTGATTTGGTATAATGTACTCCAGTGAGTATGATCATGTCAGATAGTGCCACTAATATTAACCTTGTGAGAATGAAGACAACTTCCATGACCAAGATGAAACTCTGACTTGGCTCTACCTTACCTTTTTATTTTTGCCCAGGAAGGAAAATACTCATGTAGTAGAAGAAATAATGGCAAAATTTCCTCATAAGCACTGCATTATGTAATGTATTTGAGTACATATACAAGTCTTTCTAAAATTATGTATTCCACCTACCAGACAAAGTCGATGTACAAATCTGCAGGAAAAAAAGATGGTGAGGTTATGGGTGAACTTTCAGTCACAGTTCTGGCTTTCATTGATAACACTTATGGCTTCCAAATATCTGAAAGGAGTTATAGCAGCTTGACAAAGTCCATTTAACTGTCAAAGGACAACAATCAAATCAAAGGCTTCCATGGACAAAACCAGTTATCAAAAATGTACCCCACAGCATTGGTGAAATTTGATCCACTATTACTTTGCTTCTTTTTCTCTATATTTCTTTACCTTATCCTTACTTCTGTCCTGAAAAACCAATAAGGGTATCCAATGTCAGACACTGTTTCATAATTTCCAATATAAATATATAATATGAACGTCAGACGTTTCCTCTGGATTAGTTTCCTTTTACTAAGAATTTCTAAAGAAAGAAAAAGTAACATTATGTATATAATAGGGGCAGATGGATCAAATGTCATTTCCTATTGAGTTTCATTCTTCTTGTATATTTGACCTCCTTTCTCAAATCTAAAGAGAAATACTGTATTAGATATGTTTTTATTTTGTTTCATAGTTACCATTTTCCCCATCTCCATTAGTAAAATCTTACTAGATTAGTAAATTAGTAAATCAGTTGTGGCTATAATGACATATTATACTATAATTTTATTTATTTTTTTGTTGCACTTCTTCCACTTTATTGTAAAGCACTTTTTATGTTTTTTTCCTCTCTATGACAATGAATGTATCTCCATCAGTATTATCACTGTTTTGTTTTTTTTCTTTTTTGTTATTAATTTAAAAGCTATAAAAATAAATTTAAACAAGGACTCCATTTTAAATTGAAAATTGAAACATTTTTTTTACCTTGGTATGGACATTTTTGTTAATTGCCTGCTGTGATGAACCAAAATGAACACAGAGATATTACTCTGAGAAATCTTCCTGGTTGCTTTGACAAGAATTAGCTTGTGGAAGCAACAATTCTGTTTGACAAAGAAGGTGAGAGGAGCTGCCCAGCCACTAGTTTTACAAAACAACACTCCTAAGAAATGGAGGCACCCCAAACCAGAGGAAACCTCCACGTCTAACATAACATAGTCCTGGCTCTGGGATATTAGGTTAGGACTGATCCAAGATCAGAATAAGCCAGTACAGTGCCATAACTGATTTCCAGATTAAATGAAGTAAACATTTTAAGAAAAGCTGCAGATGAAGTGAAGCTTTAAAAAAATCTAACTTGCCCATATTATTTGAACTGTATTTTCTGTTCATTAATTGATAGAAGCACATAATTGAAGTCACCTGCTCTAGTTAGTAACTTTGTACACATATTAACACACTATTACCCATCTCCTCATGTAAACTGCTAATAGATGAGGTAATAGAAGCCTATGGCAGTGACAGTGTCATGAGTAAGGATGGCGAGCAGTGGGCTCCCATCCAGACTGTTAAGCACATGCGTAGCACTGAGGAATTGGGCAGCCATTCAAAGAGACACAGATCGGGACCGCCTTAACCTTTGGGGTTTATATGGCGGGGGTTTTCCCACGCTTCTTCAGTTTGTTAGGATTGATGTCCTAACAGCCAGGAACCACGCTGAGACAAGGAACTGGTCTCTAATGCTTTATTGCTAGTACATAACAGGAATCCTAACAAACTGAAGAAGCGTGGGAAAAACCCAGCCATATAAACCCCAAAGGTTAAGGCGGTCCCGATCTGTGTCTCTTTGAATGGCTGCCCAATTCCTCAGTGCTACGCATGCACTTAACAGTCTGGATGGGAGCCCCCTGCTCGCCATCCTTACTCATGACAGACAGGCTCTTTTTAAAGTATTTCAGGCTTCAAAAGGAGGAGGAGGAGGAGGAGAGGCACTAATCATTCCACGTGTTATATTATTTCAAACTAAAGAAAACTTACACAGAAAAATGGCATGTTTTCATTGCAAATACTGAAATGAGTGATAAATATTAAAACCAGTATGGGACAAAAGAAGATATCTCTCAGCTTGAGGATTTTGAGGTTCTGCAGCATCGAGATTTCCAACAGCGCCATTCTGGTTTTCCTAGATGTGAATGCACCTTCTTTATTTTCATTGGAACTATTCCAAAACCAAATGAATGGTGACTATTAACTGGAAATACCCCCACCCACTGGGATCATGGCAGGCAAATTAGAAACAGTTATATAGTTCTTTTGTGAGCAATGAAGCTGTAAGAAGAGCCTTGGTAGCATCACCCTGGTGTTCCTCTTCAAGCACTATCTGGTGGACCTCTGCAACTTATCAAAGCAGCAGTGAAAAAGGTTGAAGAGAAGCACAAGAAGAATTAGCTACTGGCACCTAGGGTGTTTATAGTGCTTAAGGGGAAGTTCCAGTTCAATTCCACCCTCACCCATGAAAACTCATGGGGTCACCTTGAACCAGTCATTCTCTCTTCTCTGGCACTACTGTTTTAGTGAATTAAAATTGGAAGAAGGACAACCACCTCAAAGTCCTGGGACAAAGAGAGAATGTATATTCTCTAAATAAACATGTGTGGAGCACCAAATAAAGCCAGCAAATAATAGCTCAGAGGATGATTTTGAAGGAACAACAAATTAAAAGGAAAAGACAGTATGATTTATTAAGGAGTACAGTACGCTTTGTAACTGCTGTACAACAAACTTGGTAGGGACACTGTTCATATTAAGTTAGAAGTTGCTACTTACTCCTTTAAATAATCAAAAGAAAGTCGAGTGAAATAGTTATATTAATATCTCTAGTCTCATTGGGTGTTTTATATCAGAACCCAGAAACATTCTGAGAAGGCCATAGTGTGGGGACTACAGCTGCCTTACCTTGTAATTCTATTTAGAGTGTATGGGGCTTTTGAAAAAAGTGGGGTTTTATTATTTATTTATTTGGGAAGTCAGTGACAATAGTTTCAGCATTCCTTGGAAGCTATGTTTACTCTCCCTGAAGGCTTTGTGCATATCCTGGAAAAGTTCTTGTATTTTCATGGAGTTGTAATAAAACCCCATAACCTTGATCCAAGTGTTGATGGAGCTATACCTAATATCTAAAGTTGATGGTAGAAGCTGTATAAACATTGGGCTGGCTCAAGTGATGTACTGGCAACTGTAATGCTGTTCATAACAGCAAAGAAGGCAAAAACTAAATTTTTAGAAAATGTTATCTGTCTAAAGCTGTTTGCAGAGATTAACCATGAGAACTGTTATTATAATTGTATGTAAATATTGCAAAAAGCCTCTGCAGGCATCTATGGAATAGTGCTTGGCAATTATTTTCCCTCCAACTCACAGCTCTTTGGATCCAGCCTATGAATAATAAGCTCATACAGTCAGTGCAGAGAGTTTGTCATATAGTTTTATAGAACAACATTGCATGCTTATATAAACTCAAGATGGGTTTATATAAAACTTAAGACATCTCTAAATAACCTAATTTTACCAAAGGGGGAAAAAAACCTCTTATACAAAGCAATCATATATAAGTCATTGCATGTACAAATTGAAAAGTAAATTTGTTAAATAAAGAACTCTATTTTTCATATGTATATACCTTCCAAATAAATGTATTTTTTATAACAGTTAATTCTTAGGCTATGGAGAATGTCTTCAAATAGGACTGGAAAGAAGTTATCACAGCAAACAGATCTGATTCCCTTAAAAGGAAGCAGCTCCGTTTTTCTTCTGCCTCTCTGGAGAACTGGCTACAAACTGGGAATTGTTATTGTATGACTCATTGGAGGGACCATAGCTACACAGAGTTCAGATAGGATTTTAATAAAACAGACCCCAGATTACTGGAAGGCAGCCTTTTTCTTAAGGAGGAAACTTTCAAATTGTTTTAAGGCAACATATTAAAGTTAACTTTCTGGACAAGCAGCAATAGCTGGAGTTAAATTTCAAATATTGATGTTAGCTGTGCTGGAAAAATTCTGCTTCTTGTGAAACAACTGTTGCACCCATGTTTTAAAGCTTTGCAAACCACAAAGAATTAAGAGTAAAATACGCTGCATTTACCAATCACCCAATGGTGTAAAGACACTACAGTTACTGTTACTGTAATTTCTTTGTTTGCAGTGTGATTTCCTTAAAATATTAGGAGACGGAGGAGTCATCAAGATATTTCTTCTTCCCAAAGCAATGTATAAACTGAACTTATATTAATCAGACAGTAAAAAAGTCAGTCTCAGAGAATGGCTTCCTTCAATTCTCCTGCGTACAGCCCATCTTTAAATTGAATGCTTTCGGCCACCCAATCTACTCGGGGGTTGTGAGCTTTCAGCCAAGGCACTCCCAATATTATTGAATAATTAGCTATGGCTGTGATTATAAATTGGAGAATCTCTCAGTGGGCACCCACTCTCATTTCCACTTCCTCAGTACAGAACATTGCAGGGCCCCCAGTAGCCTCAGAGCCATCCAGTTGGTTAAACACTATAGGCTCCTTCAATTTCTGGACTTCCAATCCCAGCCCATTTACTATTGCAGGGTGAATCAAACATTTAGCACACCCTGAGTCCACCAGCGCGTTTAAATCTGTGCTCTTAGTTTTTTTTAGAGTCCTTAACTGCACCCCCCACCACCACCATGCCATTATCTTCACTCACCACCGCTCTGTCGCACCCCTTCTGTCCAGCCTGCCTGCTGGACTGTTAAGGGAAAAGTGGGGGGGGGGAGTGTGGAGGAGGTTTTGACGTGCCTATGTGTCTTGGTCTTAGAGCAGTTGTTATTTCACCAGTGCCTAAGTGCTACAAATTTTCAAGGATCTCAAAAAAGTTTCACAAAATTTAATCAACAATAGTAGATTGAATTGGATTATTGCATCATCTCAACCGTGCTCATACTGAATTCAGAGATAATAAGTTCATGAACAAAATCACACATTGTATGATTCCCAATAGTGTCCAGATATCTTCTCTAGGGACAAGTTTTGCATTAGGGAAAGAAACTGCTATACTGATAACTCTCCTTCATTTCTGAATATACAGTGTGACTTCAATAAGTTCTTCATGATTCTAGATTAGGGCAACCAGATCTAGACTGCAAAAATTCAGGGCACCTTTAGATGGCAGCATAGAAGTGCAGAAAACGTTTTGAACCTTGCAGCTCAGATCTGGTAGCCCTATTTTAAATGAATTCATTGTTAGCTGGAAACAACCTATACAACTGACGCAATTGCTCCTACAGCTTCTTTTTTATTGAAAAGCCCCATTTTTTAAAGAAATGTGAAAGCATGAAAACAGGAGTAGTAATGATTTAATTGGACAAAGGAGAATAACTAAATGATTGTGTGTTCTGTTTTGCAGAGGACAATTGTCTTATTGGTGGTGTAACTAAACCAAATCCAGTTAAAGGGAAAGAGTCAAAATGGAAGGCATTAAAATTGTTCACAAGAGTTAGTAACTGGGCAACAGTTCAGATGGCACCAAAATCATTTGGGCTGTTTTCCTTGCTATGCTAAGATATATGCTTATTTAAATTATGTCAATTATTTTTAAATGTGTAAATACATATGAATGAGAAAAATAAATTATGCACATTTTAATTCTGATTTCATCTCCTCTTTGGTACTGTGTAACAGACCACTGATGCACACGCTCAAACCCACTTTAGAACTCACTCTGTAGCAGTAAGAACAGTTTTATATATTCAACATCTTTGAATCTGTGGTATGTTAGATAGCTATTTAGAGAGGCTGGAGACTCATTACATCTTGGTCATTGGAAGAGATGGACATAATTAGTCTATTGTAATTCATCTGCAACGTATTGGCTGTGCTCACACCTCCTTAAACCTCCAACTAGGCAACATTTTAACTTAGTATGTATAAGCCTAGCCAGTCTGCTTAGTTCAGGACTCAGTGTGTTTTTGAACCAGAAAACTGAATTAATTGGTTAAAACCTAGTTAAATTAACCATGGGCGTGTCACAAAAACACAGAACACAATGTATGGAGAAAGTTGGTTGCATGTGTTGTGATTTGAATTTCAGTTTGTAGAATCTGTTTGGGACTTTAGAAGGACAACAGGCAACAGACACTGATGTTGGGAGTATAACTGCCAAACTGTGGAGCAGTCATCTGGAAAGAAATACAGTATACTGAAAAAATACTACTTTATATAAAGAGCTTACAAAGCTGAAGTAAAGAGATATATGGGATATAACTTACCAAACTTGCTATGTGTTCCAATCTATCTGGTGTTTGTATTAAAAAATGTGCTTTTGAAATGATTAGTCTGAGCAGAGGTGTAAGGTACTTACAGCTAGAAAAGCAAACTGCACAAAATCTGGGGGAGAAGATGCTTAATTCTTATTCCCTCTGCCATTTAACTAAACCAAGCTGGCCTTCCCACACTGTTGGGGATTAAGAATTAAGTAGAAAACGATGTAAGGGCAATCACCACCCCCCTACCACTCCCCAGCAGTAATTGGAGTTGTGAGCAAGGCATTTAAACCAAGAAGATATGATCAGCTGAGCTCTCTGTTTTGTTTGTGTAACACACTTCAACTTTAAAGCATGCAGAAGGAGTTGTGATATTGTTTGAAGAAGCAGAGGAAAGTTTCTCATGTTTCCTGTGTGTAGGGATGGAATGAATAAATTAACTGTACTTCCATAAATGTTCATTTTTTAAAATCTCAAGCTATTCTGGTTATGAATACATTTTCAAATTTTTAAATTTGAAGCAAGGGGAATAAAACTCACCCATCTGTGCTGTCCAATTTCATTAGATGCAATTCTTCTCAACATTAAGAGGACCATATTTTTTTAGATTTTTTTATCCCACCTTTATTATTTTCATAAATAACTCAAGGTTGGGAACATACTTAATATTCCTTCCTCCTCTTATTTTCTGCACAACAACAACCCTGTGAGGTGGGTTGGGCTGAGAGAGAGTGACTGGCCCACGGTCGCCCAGTCAGCTTTCATGCCTAAGGCAGGACTAGAACTCTCAGTCTCCTGGTTTCTAGCCTGGAGCCTTAACCAATAAATCAAAATGGCTCTTTTGTTGTTCCTATTTGTCATGAAGCAAATCTATTTATTTTTATTTATTTATTTATTTATTTATTTAAATAATTTATATATTGCAGCTACCTGTTTCACAATACAGTGACCTAGTAGCAAACTGTCATAAAACAACAAAAACCAACACAGACATCACTTAAATGTGAGATCTAAGAACATTCCACTTCTAATCCAAGGATTGGAAACCAAAAAGATCTGATTAAACAGACTGAAGAGGAAGTACATTTTGTTTTCTTTCTCCTTCTTCCCCTCATTTCTTCTAACATATTCCTTTTTAATAGTGCATTATGCCAAACACATACTGTACATATATAAAGTTTTACAGTTTATATATATATACAGTTTCATTTATGAAAAAGTCACATATTTTGGTTAGTTACCTCTTTCTTTCTGAATCAGATAAAATTCTCACCTAACGTTTCCTCTCAAAATGACGGAATTTGTTCTCTTCTTCTGTCCATTGCATCTATCACCAAAGTCCTATGGGAAAAACGCATGGGTATAAATCATGAAATTATACTAGCCATGCAAGAACAGTTCCAAAAATTGTTTTCACTCCTAGAATATTCCAAAACCTATATGAGTAATTCCTAATTATTTGAAATAATTGGAAGTATTTGATAAGTGATTAATTGTTCTCCAATTCTTTCCTGCTTTATGGGATAATGTCAGTTCATTTGTTTACTAAAAAGGAACGTTTTAAAAAAGGTTTACCAGAAGTCAGGGATGATGAATGTTCAGATGCCCAGGATAGCAAGTTCTATGAGGAAATCTCTCTGCCTGCAGATTGTGACTAGAGGATAGTTTTTAGATAAGCCGGCTGGGTGCCCTTGGGCCAGTCACTCTCTCTCAGCCCAACTCACCTCACAGGGTGGTTGTTGGGGGGAAAATAGGAGGAGGAAGGAGTACGAGGTATGTTCCCCGCCTTGAGTTATTTATAAAAATAATAAAGGCAGGATAGAAATTAAATAAATAAATAAAATAGTCAGGCATACTGATCATCATGAGGGCAAGTTCATTATTGTATGGGCTACAATGCTAAAGCTTTTTGATACAGCAATACAAAAGTTCGTTGTGAGTCAAAATGCAACGGATATATTTTTTAACTTTGCATTTTGTTTTAAGGTGTTTTACAATGTTAATATGTAAGCCACTTAGACTGACATACTGTACATACAGGTGGCATACAAATTATTTTAAAAAAATAGATAAAGGAAATGAAGAGTATCACAGCAGGCCATTAAACACAGTTTTATTTAAATAATATTGTGAAACCGAACTATTTTATCACTATTTCATTTTAGCTTCTTATGTGGCAGCATTTCTCATTGCCCAGAACATTAATATTTGGTTTTGTTACTGTTGAATTTTGTTACTGCCAACCTAGCAGTTCAAAAACATGCAAATGTGAGTAGATTAATAGGTACCGCTTCAGCGGGCAGGTAACGGCGTTCCGTGTAGTCATGCTGGCCACATGACCACGGAAGTGTCTACTGACAAACACGGCTCTTCGGCTTTGAAACGGAGATGAGCACCGCCCCCTAGAGTCGGACACGACTGGACTTAATGTCAAGGGAAACCTTTACCTTTTCTACTGTTGAATAACATTAAACTCTTGAACCTAATCATCTGAAATTGGACAGCTTTGTCCCCTCAGAAGAGATAACTTTGACAGAAAGTTATTTCAAATTCTGCCACAAATCAAAAAGATATTGGTAGTTCTCAAATAAAAAAAAAAGTTTGCCTTCAATTTGGCATGTCTTCTTCTCAGAAGAGGGAATAATTCCTGTAGATATAACTCAATTTCAGATTTCATTTGTGGTTCCTGTTACACTAAATGGGCAAGCATGGAGGTTTGGGGATTTGCATCAAGTTTAAGATTTTTGCCTAAGTCACACCCAACTAGTATTATTGTCACTGGATGAAAGCAGCCAGATTGGAGTAGAAACTGGAACAAGCCCTTTGGGATACATGGGTGGGGAGTAATTTAGTGCCAGGAAGGAAAGAGGCTAGTATTGTGCCAAGCCCCCACATCAGTGTTTCTCAACCTTGGCAGCTTGAATATGTGTGGACTTCAGCTCCCAGAATTCCCCAGCCAGCCCCATATCCATGCACAGCTTCTGGGTGATGGGCAAAGGGGATGGAGAGCTGCTTCTCCTTGGCTCTAAGTGGCAGAGTATAGCTGCCTGGGGCCATACCAGAAATCCTTCCATCTTCCCACTACTTGGGCAGGGGCAGCCTTTCTCCCTTCTTTGCACTGTAAGGTCTGCTCCACTCTCAGCCAGGTTTATCGGTTTGTGGAGACACATTGCACCTTTGCTGCTTCCTGCTTCTGCCTCCTTTCCTGCTATTTTCTTATGCCCCAAGTAATGTCTGCAGAGGCCAAGAAGCCCTGAGTACTGCCAGCTTCACTTTGCTTATCACAGGTTTGTGCGAAGGGATGCCTCTGAGCATGGGGAAACCTGTAATAGTGAAGAGCTACCGTGTGAGCTGGCATTCCCACTTGCCTGCTGCCTGCACTTTTAAATTCCCAGCAGCCAACTTGTATGCTTTATCTGGAAAGGTAAGAAAGAGAGGTATGCATCATAAATGTAAATGATAAAGTGATTCACATTTAATTGAAAACAGAGTATGTCATGAAAGTGCTTTCATGTTTTAGTTACTACCATGTCCCACATACATTTATTTATTGTGATTCTAAAATTTCAGTGCATTTTTCAATAAAGTAGTTCTTCAAATCCAAGTCACCATGTCCCCTCCATACATACTGAATTAATGCTCCCTTAAGCCCTGGAGAGCATATCCAATAGCTAGCATTATGAAAGCTCTAAGTCCAAAACATCTGGAAAGCCCAGGTTAACTAACCCTGTTCAAATCACTTTCAATTTATAGTGTGAATATTCAGAAGAAACATACAATACTTCTTTATGATGAACAGCCCAATAAACTATGTTGCACAATATGAGATTAAGATACTGGAGATTCTTAGATGATAAATCATACATTTTAATGTAGTTGGCAACAATCCCAAACCTGCAGGTGCAGAATAGGTTCATTTGAGAAGCAGTCTCTCCAGGAGGCCATGCTTTGAGTCTTCTAATGTAGTCAATTTTCAGCTGAAGATCATCTGTGAGTTCGTGATACAGCTGCTTTGTTCATGTTTAAGTATAGTTATTGCCTGGATGGAGACTCCCTTGGGAATACTATAAATTGGTTCAGTTTGCATTTTAAGATGAATTTACCTAATTCCAGTTTTTAATTACCAGTTTCAAACCAATACACAATTCAAAGCTCAAGTATCCCTTGAAGTTTTCACCATACCAAATGTTGTGGTTCAGTTTTCCAATCAAAACATGTATCCCCAAAATGTGTAATAGTTAAATAATAATGAAGGTGGGATAGAAAATAAAATAAATTAAAAAAAATAAAATATATTAATTTTAAAGATTTCATTTTAAGGGTAGTAGAGAATTACATATTGCTTTACTTTTTATGATTTGCCATGTAATCTAATCCATTGATTGGGCAATTAGAAAACAATAAATATATATTTGCAAGTGACCATAACATCTAGAAATTATGGGAGTTTAAATCCATTACAACCAAATATAAGATCTAGGTATAGTACTACTGAATGTTCAGTATTACAACATTTTCAACTTTTGATTATTTTCAAAAGGGCAGAATGGGCTCGGTTATAATCGGAGAACATTATTTTGTACTTGTTAAAACCAGCTGTGCAATTCTCCTTGAATTTTTACCAAGAAAAAAAAAAGTGTCTGAGGCATGACTTTGAATATTTAAATGGGTGGCCACTTTTTAAATCAGAAAGTAATTACACAGAGATAAATCTGTTGATTTATGAGAATGAATGACCTGGGATTCTATTCTGGACAGCTTCTGTACTAAAATGTGCCTGCCTTGATTCATAGTCACTGAACCCCTTAGGAACTTGAATGTTTTTAACTAGAAAAGCAGGAAAATATTTTTATATATAATTATGTCTGGTACTGCTAGCATACTTAATACCTTTACTGCCTAGATGAATCCTTATACTAGAACAACACCTCATGGCCTTTCATGGCCATGGCTATGATTTATTTGGATTCTGCTTTACCTGACCTGAGATCCTGATGCTACCCAGAATCATTATTGAATGTGCTGTGAGTTCTCTGGATGGGGTTTTCACTCTCCTAGGTGACTTAGGTTTTCACTCTGGTGTATTAATGCTTTCAACAATAACCATGCGTGCCTACATTTGGTGATGGCCAGGATTGCATTCTGGTGTTTTTGAAGATGCATTAGTATTGGGCTTTAGTATCTGACTCCCTTGTTACAACAGCTTTGTTGGCTACTGATCTGTGTCTAGGCCCAATTCAAAGCTCTGCTTGTGATCTGCAGAGAAAAAATTCCTTAAATTGAACTGATAATTATATACACATGTTCATGTTTTCCTGGCAACAAAACGGAGGTTTTTGCTATTGCCTTTTTTTGGATTTTTTTGTCCAGCTACAGCATTGAGATTTCCTTACCTGCTTACCGAGCTTGCTTACCAAGCTTCCTTCCTGCCTCCCTTCTGAACACCCAGGCTTTGTTTTGGATACTGCCATCTGCTGTGACTTTTTATGATTTATAGAGCACTATCTGTATTTTATAGTCAGCTGCCTTGTTTTAGTGAAATAAATCTAATAATAAATTATTAATAAACCAAAATCCAATTTTGAACCATAGGTGGTTAAACTGAACAGGACTGGAAGCAGGACAGGTAAATATTTAACAAGTTTTACCCATATGGGAGATGCTTGAATGTTTCTCCTTTCCATATTACTTTGGTGATGACAAAAGAAGCTCTGGACCATGTGACAGTTGCTTCCTTTCAAAACCAAATAAATGTTCCTCCTATCAAGTAGGAAAAACATTGTTCTAGGTTCATTGCCTCGTCCCTGGGGGAGCTGGGGATGTTGACGACCGACAGGAAGCTCTGGCGTGGGCTGGTCCATGAAGTCACGAAGAGTCGGAAGCGACTAAACGAATAAACAACAGGTTCATTGCATGTTGTCCAGCAACACTCATATCACTTGGGAAACATCTGAGCAGACCCATGGATGAGAGCTCACAGATGCAGCTTATAATTATCAGTTTTCCAACTGCCAAAAATATTAGTGCCAATATTGACCAATATTGGGAGATTCTATTCCCAAGAAATAATATGACTAATTGTGTAGCATGAAGACATTTACCTTATAAGTGATGCAGTTGCTGATCCTTCAATTCAGGTCATAGCATTTTAAAAACTGTTTGCCTCACAGAGATGTGCACATGTCTATGCACCCACATACACACTTACCACAAAAAGTAATGTCAAAAACAAAAAACAAATCCTGTATATTTCTAGCCTGAAAAAGCATGACTGGTCTGACCAAAGCACAGCTTTTGTCCTATTTAGGAAATTCTTATTTTGTGACCATTTTTCATTGAATTTAGCAAGCAAAGTGCCGAAAAACTAAACAGCAACACATCTTACTCATTCCACCAAGAAGCAGGCTTTCTCTGTTTGTCTAGATTCAAACTGTCCAAATTTTGGCAAGGAGGCTCTGTGGGCATCAAAGGTTTACTAGCTTTGAGCACAGATTTTTGCTTCTTTCTTATGAAATGTAATGATCAACATTTTAAAAGAGCTGAGGATTGCTACCAGGTGCCTTCATTTTGGACAAAACTGAAGGCCAAGATTCATGTTATTCAACAGATACTTAAAGAAAAGAACCCATGAGAGGCTTAAAGTATCATCAGGGAAGTATTTAAACTTTCCTATACTGATGATTTCGGATGACCACCACCTCTTCAGCAATTTTTCTACCTGCAGTCAGGCACAGGTTTCTTAGAAAGGCTGGAAGAACAGTTAGAATCCATACAATATTCTGCTTTGACTTTTTGAACATGAAGTGAGTAATATTTTTTTCTTTTATCACAGAATTGGAAGGCATCTTAAATCTAATCCAACTTCCAGCTACAATCAGGATCTACAGTGCAAAATAGTTCAATAGTTTTCAAATCCTTGTGACAATCATCACTGTTTGTGCCTCAGTACAGTATAAGCAAATTTATGGAGCTATACTTTCTATTTTCATGCAGTTGTTGCACTTATAATTGCTAGTTTACATTACTGCTCAGTTCTGTTAATTGCTCATTATATGTACCATGATTCCCTATTTTTCCACCACTCGGTGGTGGAAAATTGACTAAATGGTCCATTTGCATAGACAGTGTGGATTGTCCAGCCAGTTAAAATGCAAGACAACAACATGTCAAGTTTAAAGAATCTAAAATTAAACCAAGAAAACTAGAGTTTTAGAACTTCACACTTTAAACAGTGGTTTATAATATGATTTATAATTTTATATAAATGAGCCAAGCTTTCCCAACCTGGTATGCTGCATATTTATTGGATTTCACTTATTATCCCTACCAACATAGTCCAAATGTTGTAGACCAACACATCTGGAGGGTACTAAGTTGGAAAATGTTGGTCTAGAGAGGCACTTCCTTGCATTTTATTGCTAGGCAACTGGGCAGCTCTTTCTGTATTCTGCAAATTATGTTGCACAAAGAGAACAAAATACTACCAGTGATGATGGCTGCAAATCATCAGAAGAGAAGTTAAGCCAGGATACATTTGTGAGAGGTACTTCAATTTATAAAGGTTTTTGTTTTCAGTACCGTGTTTCAAGTTAAGGGGGAAAACTGCTTCATACATCTTTTTATTAACCTTGCTAATATCTACGTGACTGATTCATACAAATGTTGGGTGTTAGGAAGCCATTTGAAAACTCTTTAAGAAAAAGAAAGCTTTATGTCCATGGTCAGTTAATAGCAACCATGGTTATATAATAACAGAATGGGAGTGATAATAATACCACAAAAAACATTTTCAAAGAATAGCAAATTCAAGGTTAAAATATTTTCAGTAGGATAATCCTGTGTGTGATGGTTTCAGAAGATTAGTTAAAAGAAAAAGCACTCCTAGAAAGTTCAAATTGTCCCTGAATTTTCTATTAAATCAAACTGGATAATCAACTATGTTTCACTATTAAACAGAAAAGAACAATTGCATCCAACTAAACTAAAGTCTTTCAAATAGCCCTCCAAATTTAAAAACATAAGAAGAGTTCTGGTAGTTCAGGCCAGCAGGCCATTTGGACCAATATTTGTTCACATGCAGCTAACCATATGTTAGGAAGCTCACAAGCATGAACAGTAGGTTGACAGCTCTACTCTTGGCCCCTACTGAATGGTTTTTAAGTTTGCTGCATACAATACAAAGGTAATAAACCACCATGAATTAGTTCATCTCTTTTAAATTAGTGGCAATCAGCACATCCGATGGTCATGTATTCCATAGTTCAACCATGCATTGTATAAAAAAATGCTTTATTTTATTGCTTCCAAATCTTCCTGCATTCAGGTTTAATGGGATGATCTTGAGTTTTATGGCCTAAAGCCGGCAATAGAATACTTATGAGGAAGAGGCAAGGTGTATTAAAAAATCATGGCTTAAGAAACTACGGAGAATAGAACAAATAGACAAAAGATTACATAATCCATTATCCAAAGCAGTCTGAGTTAAAATATGAAAATTCAGATGGTCCTTCTCTATGAATTCACTGAAAATGTGAAAAGAACTTGTCCTTTCTAATGTTCTCTGATCTATTCTAAATCCAACCTAGTAAGCATGGCAACCACATTAAAATAAAAAATAAAGCTACTATATCAGTTCTTCCAAGAGTGTTTAATGAACGTAAGAAAGTGCATTTGAGATGTACTATTTATATAAACATGAAATAATGTATGTACATACAGGTATGGATATACATGCACATCTATCCTGAACTCCCACTTATAGGAAATTAATAAAACCTAAAACTTCATGAGCTGTAAATCTATCTCTCCAGGGAAAACAGTGTTCACCCTTAATTTTGAACAGATAAATACATAATTTTCAAGTAATAATCACCAGAAAATAGTACTGCAATACCCCATTTTCCATGTTTGAACATGCAGTCTTAATCTTGAAAACAAAGTATGTGTAAAATGCCTGAAGTTGTACACAATTGATCTGTCAGTGGACTAATGCACTACAGTTGTTGTTTCTGGCAGATTCCTTCATGTGAATAATGTTGATATTTTATTGCTTCAGATCCCCAGATAACTATTCAAAAGCATTACAGAAGAATAAAGAATTATTCATGCAAAAAAGCAGTTAGCAATTAAACATGTACACCCAAATAACTTTACTCATTATGTTACATGTTACAAATAGATCAGGCTGGAAAGACTGGTTGAAACGGTTTGAACATTCTACTAGTGTGCTAGAACTCATAGGTGGGTCATCCAAAATTAACCATCTAGTTACTGTAGCAGGTCCTAGCTGAACCTGTATGATGGAAGGCTGGAGATCTCAAACCTCCTACTGAAGAAGCCCTTTGGGCTTTATATCCTGGTCCTATCTCCTACTTTGAGGTACCAGCTTGCTAACTCCTACTGCCACCACCAATCTTTCTGGAACTGCCATACCTGGTGTATTCCCCCTAAACCCAATATATGAGAGAGAGAAGGTTTACACACTTTGTGCTATCTTTCTCATGGTAAAAATATTTTAAAAAGCTACAGTGAAATATTTTTATAGCATCCTGGCTATAGAGCATCAAGGTGTATGGATAGAGGATTCAACCTATTTTTTCTCACATGCCCACTACCTTGTGAGACTAACCAATCTTGTAAGGGATCAACTAAATAAAACTTTTTAAAAAGAGATAAATTATAACCACTTTTTAACCTTGAATATCCGAAATACAAGCATTCAGGCTGGGAGTAGGGTGCATAGTGTTTTGTTATAAGCTGGCATAGATGAAAGTGGCACATCCTTTTTTCACAAACAAATATAGATGGTTTGTTGTCATGTGATGGTACAAAAAGTCTAGATTGTAGTTGGAGGAGATATTGCACAACAGAATGTATCTCCGATGGCTTCCTTTCAAAAGAACCAACTCTGGAAAAACATGGAACTTCTCAAAACACAGAGAAATGTGACACACATAACATAATTACTCTCCCTCACAATATATACATACAGAGGAAGACTATCAATATGGTTTTGATGATTGGACAGGATAGATTATAGAAAGAAGATAGACATGTTGTAACTTTGGAGAAAGAGGTATATAATTGTACTTACAACTGCTGTAAAGACGATCAGGAGACACTTCGTATCTTTTTTATTTCTTTTCTGTTTTTCTTTTACTTTCCCCCCCTTCCTTGCACTTTTAGCTTTCTCTTTGATTTCTTTTTCTTTTCTCTTCTTTATTTATTTATTTTATTTATTTCCTATCCTGCCTGTATTATTTTTATAAATAACTCAAGGCGGGGAACATACCTAATACTCCTTCCTCCTCCTGTTTTCTGCACAACAATCCTGTGAGGTGAGTTGGGCTGACAGAGAGAGTGAGTGGCCCAAAGTCACCCAGCTGGCTTTCATGCCTGAGGCGGGACTAGAACTCACAGTCTCCTGGTTTCTAGCCCGTTGCCTTAACCACTAGACCAAACTTTCTATTAGTTTGTATTAGTTTTTATCTTCCTTTTAAAAACTTTTAATAAAGGTATTAAAAAAAAGAATTCTGCAATTTGTTGACAGTATCTTCCTCACAGATGGGCCTCTTATATTCAGTTTTCTCTGCCTGCAATGGGAATACATCATCTAACTTTTGCTCTTCATCACACAAAACCCTTTATTATAATCATTCATAATAATTAAAATACTATTTTCACTTTTTAAAAGGATCAGCCTCTAACCTCTTCTTAACTATGTTAAAGAGGGCAGATTTGAAGCTGGTTTGAAATTGGCTTGTTACAATGCATGCCTCATCAACTCTGTGCCAGAAGAGGGAGGGAGGGAGAAGACAATAAAGTGCACAAATGTAAGACTCAGATCTGGAAGAACGTTTTGGAAGAACTGTATCCAGCAGAAATGCAGTAACTAAAATTCTTAATTAGGAAAAAATAAAGAAATACATGAGACAAAAAAAATATTGTACCATTTATAAATATCCAATTATTACAAACAAGGCTAATGGGACCACAATATATACATCAGTATTCAATAGAAAAATTATGAACTGCAGTAATCTTTCCTCCTATAGTCATTCCCACTCAGTATACCATAACTCAAAGGGCCAAATACTGTAGTCTGTCTCTCTCCCTTTTTTAAAACCAAATGCAATGTTAAAGAGCAGCATCTGCAACTCATAAACTATACTAATGGTCTATATTTCCAGCCCATATAAAGTGGCATGAAGTCCTAGTCCTGGTAAGTGATTAATCCCAAATAATGACAGACTGTCAACTCTTCCATATCTCCCATTTAGTGCATATGAATGAGTTCCCTAGATATGTTTCAGGCAGGGTGAGGTTGGGATATCTGCAGAAGCCAAGATATAGTTGAAGGCATTCACTTCTATATATAAAGCAATTTCCCATAGCCCCGAAAAAACACATACTCTTGGTAGCAATTGTAGCGTCTGCTCCCTGCCCCCTTCCCACCCCCACCCCCCTAATTTCTTAGGTCACTGGTGGACTGAGCCTCTTTCATGCTCACATCTTGAACCCTAAACAAAATCCAAGGCTGTAATGTCTAAGGAATTTGCTAAATCATTTTCAGGTGCTTTTAGACCTGTGTGGCCTCTGCACTGAAACTGAGCACAGGAAAGACGTGTAGGGTTACTGTTGGGTTTTCTCATAAAGAGTCAGTCTTTCCCTACTCAGAGCTTCTTGCCTGAACTATAGGTGGCTACCCCCAGGAATCTGAATTTAAGGAAGACCAGCTGCACATGCACAGTTGCCTTAGGGGTCCTTTCCCTTCCCCCCACATCTGTGGGTCCACCATATGGGAGGGGAAGAGAAGCACAAAAATAATGTTATAACAGATGGCTAGTTTTGCCTTAAAAAGTATTTAGTTTGTAGAGTGGTTGACAGATGGGTTCTTCAGCATTTCTTTATTTCACGTCATATCAAGGCTTGTACTTGGTGCTGCACATGCTTCAGATTGAGGAGCATTTGAGCAAAAAGAAATAGCCATAACATTCACAATCCAATAAATATAGAAGTTGGGAGATACTTGTTTTCGGCTTGTAATTATTCCATGGGGAGGCATTATAAAAAAGGCGAGAACTTTATTGGAACCTGGAGTGGGAGTCGATCTATTGTTGCTTGGACAAAATTAACAAGGAAGGCAAGTGAAATGGGAGAAAAGGCTAGATTACATGGGCATCTTAATAGGCAAGGTGGGGAATTCCATTCTTTTCTTGATTGGAATGGCTCATTTCTATATTAGACAGAAATGTATTAGTATTAGTTGGAACTCCCCTACCAAATATAAACCAAATATCAGTTTAAAGATACTTTTTCTCAGGACAGCAACAGGAGAAGAAAGGGAATTGTTCCCTTTCTAAAGTTTCTGCAATCCCAGTAGTGAAAACACATACTTTATACTAAATAGAAACATACTTTTAACATTACATTTACCATTATCCTCAGAATTGACAATTTTTGCAAGGGGAGCATTATCCAAATCCATAAATGTAATGTGTCCTGCACACATACTTAGTTGCAGAGCGTGTTGTGAGAAGATAAGCAGAACTGAGGCTACCCCTCTGGCCACCATGTATATGTTGGTTCTTCTGCAAAGACCCTAGGTATATGCAATATGTACACACATCCAGAGACTCCTTCTGCAGAATCAGGAACTCAGAAAAAAAATAAGGATCTTAGTTGTGAATAGCGAACTTATAAGCATAGACATTGTTTGTTCTTTGTGAAACCTGCCACCAACTACACTTGCAGCTAAGAAATGTATGCAATCTACAGCCTCCATTTGGACTCATCCATACCCACTCCTTTGCCCTGGCATGGAGATAGCCTGCTTACTGTTTGTTGAGGATGTATCCTTACAACTGAATCTCCTCTTGGTGCCAGTCTGGCCACTGAGGCAAGCTGAAGCCAGGTCAAGATGATCTGGCAAGAAACTAATGTCAGAATGGCAGTTCTACAGAGGCATGGTGCTAAAAAAGAGCAGCATTTTCCTCTCACAGTAACACATGTGTTTATCAAGAGTATGCATTGCAACAAGATGCAACAAGATGCACCCCTTCAGATGGTTTGGATTTCAGCTCCCATAAGCTACAGGCAGCACACCATGAGAACAGGTTTTATTGTGAACTATAGGGCAGAACTTTGAAAAGCATCAGACTGCTTATCTTGTCAAAAAGTTGTAGGCACAGTTTATGGATAACCTTTTATGGCAAAGTAACTGAAGTATGGGAATTATCAAGACAGGAGGTTTAAAATACCAAAAAGGGCTTTGTAGCTCTCATTAAAGTAAAGGATAGACAGACCAGAAGGACAATATGTACTTTTGACCTGGCACAGGGATATACTCATAGTGCAAGTTAAAATAACCTCTTCTAATCTGGAATTTCTTGAGAACCAGTGGAAAGACAGACAGCAAGAAAAACATTGTGAACTAGTTTGATGTGATACTTTGTAATAACAACAAAATACCTATATATCCATATATCCATATATATATATATATATATATATATATATATATATATATATATGGATATATTTTATGCATTTATATTGAATTGTTTTAGCAATTTGCCATTTTTATTATTTGTAAGCTGCCCAGAATCATTGTACGCAAGATGGGCGGCAGAGAAATTTAATCAATAATAATAATAATAATAATAATAATAATAATAATAATATAACGCTTAGCCTACAATACTCTACCCATTTCCTAATCTGAGGATTAGCACCACTAAATAAAATAGTTATGGGTTAGTGCTGTTAGTTAATTGAATAGTTAGACCAATAAATTAAATATAATTTTGTATGCAAACAGAATGCCCTTCATTATCCAGGCAGCAGTTGCTTAACATTATTTTAAACTGAATTGTTTATCAAAACTGTAGTTGGAAAACATGATCTTGGAACAGGCTTTGCATTTATGTATGATGAGGAGGCTGTTCTTCCTTAAGCAGAAACTACCTGCCATCAAATAAAAAAGCATACTTCTGAAGTAGAGATGGGGAATCTGTGACACTGCAGATGTTCTTGAACACAGCATTCCCAGGCCCACTTCCTTAGGAATAACCCCACTAAAATGAATGGGATTCACTTTAGAAAACACAGGTGACATTTTAAATGTAATTATGAATATAAGTTTGTACATATTTACTTACAGTAATTCAGTTGTGTTCAGTGGGGTTTACTTTTGAGAAATCTCTCTTCTATCTGCAATGCAATTCCTCTACACTCTGAGCAAAGAAATTCAACTTTAAGTTCTTTCCTTTATAATCAAAAGCATGTGCAGACTTAGCCAACCCATTTATTACCATGGAGGAAACAGAAAACGATGCTAGGCTAAATAAAAGCACAGTTTAGCCAAAGTCTTTCTCCCCCTCATTATTATGCAGTTCACATAATTACTTTATGTGTAAAGCAGATTTTCTTGACAGGCTTAGATTTTGGGCTAGGGAACAGGGAGAAAGCTTTATCTGCTGTTTAAACCCAAATGTGAGAAAAATAATTTCTCCCTAGTAATAAATACACAATTAAGACAATCCATACAGTCTAAAAATGCACTGTATCTGGTCCAGAGAATATCATGGCATTGGTAATGAGATATGGACTTTATAGTCTAATCCACCAGGGTTTTGCGTTTTTTGTTTTTGCTGGTGGTGGAAAAGTGGGGTATCCCTGCATCTTCCCCAACCTGGTGAGTTCAGATGTAATTAAGATGCAACTCCTAGAATCCCCGGCCAGCACAGCCAACTGTATCCTAGGTGAGAATGCTGGGATCTGTAATCCAAATACATCTGAAGCATACAATGTTGGGAAAGGCTGCATTAAAGGATAATATAAATGTATGTGTTAAGAATAATCCTTCATTAGTTAGATGTCTTAAAACAGTGACTTGATTTAATTCACAGAATCTTTTAGTTTTTGTGTACCTGAATCATACTAGCACATTTCTTTCAAGAGAAAAAAGCACCTTGGGATGGTTTTCATTCCAATCTAGCTATCTCTCAAGCACAGAGCAAATCATCTGCTTCTTCTTCACAACACTAGCTTGGACGTCAGTTGGATGATTTCATTAAAGTGGAAGAAAGCCGATAGAGACACATGGGGAGAAATGCTCTGCCAAAAAATTTTAACTGAATAATGCAGGGTGGGGGCTTATCTATTTATTCATTTATGCATATCTGAGCTAGCTAAAATGATTCACTATGTGCCTAAGTAGACTTAAAGGAACTGAATCAGAAGGGAATTGCATTCTTTTCTGATTTCTGCAAGAACTCATAAAACTGAAAAGCACTACACATATTCAAAAGGGCAGTGAATATGAAATATTATACAAGACCAAGTGTACACATAGTGTAGAAATATTAGCTGCCTAGGCAGTAGCATTTCCAAGAAGGCTTGGGGTTATTGTGGCTAATGAACTGAACACGGATCAAGAGTGTAGCATTGACAAATGACACATTAGATACATTAGAACATAGATTTTATCCAGGTCCTAGGAAGTAATGGTTTGATTAAGATCAGGAAGACTATGGTAGTTAGTCTTCAAATATTTAAAACTATGAGGAAAAAGAAAGTAGCAGCTGTGCCACATACTTATATATATTCTATAAAACAATTGGCTTACATTTACAAGAAAATTTGAAGGTGATCTCTGCTATTTCTAACACCTAAGTATGTCATTGCCGTTCAAATGACTGGAACCTCCATATTTACCCTTACATAATATTTCTGGCAGATTTAATCTCAGACAGTGAATCCATGTGGGGCAGACATTTTGGGAGTTACAAAGCTCCCAAACAGAAGGCAACAGATTGAGAAAGGCTGGTCTACATGGAAAAATATTTTGTTCTAGTCAAAGTCAGATTCTATATTTTTCTTTTCTGAGTGAACATTACATGGAATATCTTATGAAGATTGTTAAATGTATGGAAGGTGTTTTAAACACAACAAAACATTATGTAAGTGATGACTTCATTACTTACTGCATTTGTTGTTTCCTATCCTATGAATGCAAACGATGAATCACATGAAGACCCTTCAAGCCTGTTCCGTTTTATTTTTAAGTCACCAGACTGATTCCATTGGAAGGCCTGTATACAGTATCACTCTCCCCTGTTGCTTGTCCCTAATCAAGACAATTAGAATATAATTAGAAGTTCCAGTGGGACTCATACTTTTGAGACTCTTTGACTAATCAGGTTCCTGATGCAGTAGATCAAAGTCTATGCGTTTTTTTCTAAACTAGCCTCCTCAAAGCTCAGCCTCAGTATTTGGCTGTCACACACATCTGGAGACCACCAGGTTAGAAAATGATGGTCTAATCCTTTTAAAAATTACCAGATTGAACTTTATAAATATCTGCTTAAAAATAAACCTGTGGAATTTAATGAGACTTACTTTGTAGCAAGTTTCTTCACTGTTGTAATCTTAGGTGAATTTGTGGCATTGTGCTGCTCGTAAGTTCCAGAAATCAGTTGTGCATTGTTTATGGATGTACTGCGGACTAACCTATGCAGTGGCTCACCCTGAACTGTCCTTTAAGCTGAACTATATGCTACAAATGACAAGGGGGAACCTGCATCAAAATGTTGCATTGTGGACCCAGTCCTGTTAGGAAGTTTAGCCACTGTATTCCATTTTCCCTCCCATGCATGTTGCCATTTTTGCCTCAGGAGTCCTCCTTAAGCTATTTAGGGTTCCAGCTTATGTCTATGTCTTAGAATCCAGGTCTCTTGAAAAGGCTCTGATGTTGGGAAAGGTGGAAAGAAAGAGAAGAAGAGGATGACCAGCATCAATATATAAACTGAATGAATGAATGAATGAATGAATGAATGAATGAATGAATAAATAAATAAATAAATAAAACGATGGATTTTAGTATCTCTTGGCTGCTATTTGTATTTAATTTTTTTTGTACTGTTTTAATTGTTTAACTGTTTTTATGATTGTTAGCTGCCCAGAATCACTGGTTTGAGATGGGTAGCTATATAAATTGAATGAATCAATCAATCAATCAATCAATCAATCAAGAGGGACAGACTCAGTTACAGTGGCGACGAATGCACCACTGGGAGACTTGAAATAGAAGATTAGGCATAGATCATTATGGAGAAAATCTATCTATGTAGTCACTAGGAGTCAAAAATGACTTGACACATAATCAATCAATCAATCGATCATCCTCATGTCACCTAATCTTACTGCTGCTTTTTCTGCCATGGTTTCTTAATGTTGTGTTCAACACCTCCAGCTCATAACTGAAGCAGCTTAAACTCATCCTTAGTTGTTTTTCAGTTTTAAAGTAACATTTTCCATCTTTTCCAACATAATTCCTGCTGTGGATGTGATATGACATAATTAACTGACCATATAGTTGCTGACACAAACAGGGATTGGGATCTGCCCATCTTCTATAGGCTGTTGCAGATATACCCCTCTTTCCCAGTCATTGGTATTGGCCCTTTTTATTTATTTATTTATTTATTTATTTATTTATTTATATACTTAGATGTCTTCCTATCTTCCCAGTCATTGGTACTGGCCCTTTTTATTTGTTTGTTTGTTTGTTTGTTTATACACTTAGATGTCTTCCTATCTTCCCAGTCATTGGTATTGGCCCTTTTGTTTGTTTGTTTGTTTGTTTATACACTTAGATGTCTTCCTATCTTATATGGGATAATCCTAGGCTCACAATAATACTCAATAAAATTGAAATAAATATGACCAGCTGAACCCAACAACATAATATGTCCCAACGACAGTCCTGCAACATTTCATAAACTCTACATTTACACTTGCATTTGTTGGGCTCACTTCTATCCTAGCTTAATGCCTGGGTGAAGATCAGGTCTTCACAGTCCTCTGAAAAGCTAATAGGGTGGGAGCCCTCTGAATCTCATGGGGGAAGCTATTCCAAAGGTTCAGGGCTGCCATGGAAAAGGTGCACCTCTAAGGTTCCACCAGATGGCAACATTTAAAGGAAGGGACCTGGAGCACCCCACCCAGTCTAAGCTGGTAGGATGGATATATACCTTCAGGGAGAAGAGGTCCTCCAAATAACCTAGCTCCATGACAGCAGCTTTAGGACTTCACAGGTGATTAAAGTGAGATGAGTGGTGAGATGGGCTGTAATGAAATTTTAAAAACAAATAAATATATAAATAACTAAAATTAACAGCACCAGGAAAACAATAGCTCAAACAGCAACAATGTAACATGAGCAAAATTTGAAGCACCCAGAGTTGCACACCCTGCCACATGCTTGACCAGTTGTAATTCCTGGGTGGTCTTCAAGGGCAGCCCCATGTAGAATGCATTGCAGTAGTCCAACTAAGAGATGACTAAGGCATAAGTGATGGTGAGCAAAGCCTCTCAGCTCAGGAAAGGGTGCAATTGGAGCATAGGCCAAGATTGTGCAATACACATTTTGGCTTGGGCTATTTTTATTACTTCAGGCGGCTGTGCAATTTTTTCCCCCCCATAATGCCAGGTGAATGTTGCTATTATGCACAAGTCAATGTCAGTTGTGTGTTCTCCATGCCTTTCCCCAGGGTGAGAACTGAGCACCTTGTTCACTTGCTGCCAGCATGGCCCTTCCCTAATAGCACTAGCAGTCATCAAACTGAAATTAAGTAGTGCAGCAGAGGTTGATGAGGTCCATTATTCTGGGTGTGTAGCCAATACCTCCATACATAATAAAAAAAAGAACAACTAGAGAAGACACATGAAACCATCAACAACATCTTCAAAGGAATAAAATTCACAAAGGAAGAAGAAAACAACAACCCACTACCCTTCCTGGATATCCTCATCCGCAGGGGAAATGATGACAAATTAGAAATGAAAGTCTACAGGAAAGCGACCCACACCAGCCAAGCGCTCCATTACCAAAGTAACAACCCAACCTCCCACAAGAAGAGCTGTGTAAGAATATTATTCATATGAGCACTCATGCACTGCAGCAGCCCAGAACACCAGAAAATGGGGGATTCACTCATAATGTTTTATAAAAATTGCATTCTATTTTAAAAAGACAATCATCACTTCATTCAATATATATGAAATGAAAAGACCTTTTTCTAAGTAAATATGGACAGTCTCTATTTTTATTCATAGTTGGATTTCCAAATGGCACAAATATTCTTCATTTTCTTGTTCCTCTCTCACCCAGCCATTCATGTTAACTAACACGGTAGTATTTTTCCATGGATCACATTTATTCAGAATATTGTGCAACCCTTTTTAAAATTCATGTGGTTCATCCATCATCGCCATTCCCTGAGTGTAACATGGAATGATCATCAGCCTATGGATTCCTACTTTCATATTCACCCCAAAACAACCTGGATGACACTGATTTATATATCTGATGTACATTTTAGTCATTTGATTCATAGTTAAACTATCACTTCCTTGCATGTATTCACCAATTCCACAAAGTAATCCAGAATAGAAGAGATGATCTTGGAAAGCTAAACCTCACAATGAGTTGAGGTTAATGATAATAACTAAAAGGTATTATCTAAATATGTTCAGAATAAAGAGGAAAAAAGTCAGTATATATTTAGCTCATCTAAGATGGAAAAACATCAACAATATTAAGGAATGGCTGAACTGCCACTTTGGCTCATTTTTTTTAAAGAAGGTATGTATGTGTGAAGAGGACAATGAAGGGGCAGATTGAAGCATTAGAATGATAGAAATATTGTCGGAGAATAGCTATTTATTTTAAAAAACTCTAAATCTCCAAGGCCAGATGAATTTTATCCAATGGTACTGAAGGAACTAGCTGACAGTCTGTCTGAATATTTATATATTATCTTTGAGAAATTCTAGAGAAAGCTGAGGTGCTAGATGACTGGAGAAGAGCAGATGTTCCTATCTTCCAAAAGTCTCTCTCTCTCTCTCTTTCTGTCTGTGTGTGAGTGTGTGTGTGTGTGTGTAAGAATAATGAACTAGTCTAGTCGATTTCATGTGTCAGACCTTTGAGGTAGGCCAGGTCTAGAAACAGACTCCAAAGAAATACTGGAACTCAACTTTATTGATACAGGCTATAGTAACAGAATCTTGAAAGCCTGACAATATTTTCCCTCCTTCTTACACCAAAGACAGTTAAATCAGCTTACGCTTCTTTCTAAGATTTTATTTCTTTTCTAAGCTTAATTTATGCATTGCTAACTGCTGCATTCCTTCTCCAAGGTCATCTCTATGGTTATTTCTAATCACCTTGACAATATGATAATCACCAGAAATCAGTATGGATTTATCAAGTATAGATTTATTATTCTTTATTTATTATTAGTTATCTTCCTTAATTAATTGTGGGAATGTTGTAGATATACCCCATCTTGATTTGATTTCAACAAAATAAAGTACTCCATAACATTGTGAATAACATAGAAGTTGGATAGCATAACAATTAGTGATACATAAGTGACGGAAAGAACATTCATAAATGGTTTTTCATCAGACTGGAGGAAGCTATTAAATGGAATGCCAAAATGTTCAGACTTGGACCCTCGAGCCATCAATATCTTTATTAACAACTTCCATGAACAAGCAGAGGAAAGGTTTATCAGATTTGCAGATGACACAAAATTCTGTGGGATAGTTAATATCCTAGACAAAAAGAATAAAATTCAGAATTATACTGATAGATTAGAGAAGTGATTAAAGTAATAGAATGAAATTTAACAGAGGTAAATAGAAAGTTATATACTCAGGAAACAAAAAGCCAGTCCACAGATATGGTACAGTATGTGGGTACCTTGGCAATAGTACTTGTAAGAAAGAAAATGGAATAGTAGTTAATTACAAACTGAACATGAGATAGGAATGTCATGTGCCTGAAAAAAAAGGAGTATTTGTTTATTTATTTATTTACATTTATATGCAATTTAAGTTGCATCAACAAAAAGATAAACCCAGGAAGGAATTATGATCCGCCCTTCACAAGATAGGTCCAAGTGGAAAGTTGACAGCTATCTGTTCTTGATGGTTTCATTTGATTCCTGCACAAAGCAGATAATTAGACTTAATGGTTTGAATGCCCTCTTTCACCTCTTGGATTCTATAAATTTATTCTACATTTTTAAAAAATTATAATGCCTACATTCATTTTTCATCTCGTCACTACCTTTAATAGCCTTTTTTTGTCAGAGCTACTCATATACTTTCTTGCTTATACTTAGATTCATCAGGTTACTGAGATAAAAATCTGAAAATATTTTTAAACAGATCTGGAACAATTATTCAAAGAGTGGTGACTGAATTCAGACAACTTTTGAAGTTTCTAATGAGTGATAAAATGAATATTTGCTGAACCAAAGGGCACTATTTGTGGTGGGCTAATCTTTCTCTTGAAATAACATATTTTGAGGTCATTTTGCAGATAAACCATACCTTCAGGATGATAAATAGATGCTACATGGTACTGATTAGAACAGTGTTTCTCAACCCCAGCAACTTTAAGGTGTGTGACTTCAACTCTCAGAATTCCTCAGCCAGCCATGCTGGCTGGGGAATTCTGGGAGTTGAAGTCCACATATCTTAAAGTTGCTGGGGTTGAGAAACACTGCATTAGAATATATACAGTAAGTAGAAGTAACCTAATACCCAGCACAACAATATATTTTCTAATATGCTCATTGGCCTGTATACTGTATGTTCAGAAACTATATACTATCCGAGGTGATTCACTGGGCAATTTCCTCAAAGGTGAAACTTGCCAGCCTCTTTGTCCCTCCATGCATGGGCTGAGTTGCCAACAGATGGTTTGGATACCTTTGCATGCTGACCAGGTTGCTCCTCTCCCTCTTGTTAGCTGCAAGAAGTAGAATCTCAACTAGAAAAAAATACTGCAAGGAGAAAGCCTTGGGCTCATTTCATCTCTTGCTTATTCACAAATAAGCAGTTTTTCTGCTAGTAGAGGAGGGCAGGGCTCCCTGCACTGCTGGTTCTGAATACCCTTCCTTTCTTCTTTCTCTCTATTCCTCTTCTTATCTGCTATTCTAACTTGGGTTTTTTAATAAGATATCTGACTTAATTCTGCTTATTCCCCAACTAACCTTTTCTCTCCCTTCCATTTCTACCCCTGCAACTACCTGACCTAACAACAAGGAAAATCCAATTTTAATCTTTATTTCCTACATTCTTAACATTTTAACCTTTTCTTGGATTGCACCAACTTTATTTATTCAACAGAGGGGCAAAAAGCATCCACGACTGCCAATCAAAAGCATCCATCTTTTCTGACAGTACAGTACAGCAAAAGCAAATTAAGGAAAAAATTATGGCACAAACTGTTAATGTAATTTCCTGGAGGAACAACCACAACAAAATAGAATTTATCTTTACCTTTGATTCCAACAACTAGTTGAATCCTATACCAAGACATGATTTCATAAATCTCCATGCAGTAGTAGGAAAGTAGGTAGTAGGAAACTATCTGAACAGTGATTGGACTACGGTATCTTTTACAATCCCAGGGTAGATTGTTGAAGTCTGTCCTCCCATTAACCCAAAATGATAATATCGGAATGGCAAAACTTTGAAATGGTAAATGCTTATGAAAGTTTCAAAAATATTATCTTTCCCTCTCTTGGGCTTCAGTGCCCATAATTCCTAGCTGGTCTATTAGCTATTCAGAATGATGCTTATGGGAGTTCAAGTTCAAAAATGGCTATTTTTTCCCAAGAAACAATTCTTATTCTCATTAGAAAACTAGCTGAAATTTTCCTCACACTGGGGTCCATCTTCTGATAGGTAAACTAAAAAAATAGCAAGGCACATTAATTCTATTTCAAGAAAAGCTAATCAACAGACTTGAATAGTTTCTTGAGGGAACATGATTTGAAGGCAAAAATCTTGGCTGCTCTCCAGTTACCTCTATTAGAGGCTTCAGTGTACTTCTGATAAAAGAAATGTTCACATTGCAATGAGAATGCCCATTAATTAGAAACACTGGTGGGCAAGAGTCCAAAAGCTTGATAGGTACATAGAATAAAGTTTCCTTAAAGATCCTCCATCCAGGCCAAGAACGGTCATATTGATTGATAATCTAAATATCTGTTTGGACTTTATTATTTTTTAATTTGGAATTGAATTAATGTATCCATATAAATGAGAGAAGATAAATACATAAGCTTGTCTTCACCCATTGAAACAAATAGGATGTTAGCTAATCATGACTAACGTCAGGGTAATTAATTTCAACGGGGCTATGACTAAACCTGGATCCAACTCTTTTTTCATCCCTGTTTATGAGATAAAATGGAATTGTAGGATACTAGAGAATCCATAATGGTACCAGAGAATCCATACACATAGCAACTCTACTTAGGCAGCATCATGATAAGAAGAAGTGTTTTCCTACTGCTGCTGAAGAAGTTTGTATTAAATAGCTGTAGTTATATAAGGATGATACTGTTGATCTGAAGATAATGAAAGCAATGCTGATTTTATTTCAGCTAAGTTTCTGCAAGACTTTTAAAGCTGCTTGACAAGAGATTATCTATTTAGGTCTTCTGCAAGCTAAAAGTGTATTGAGCTGGTATTGTGAAGAAAAATGAGGATCTAGTTCAGTAAAGCATAATAAAATTAATATATCATCCAGATCAGAACTGTTGATATTTCTACAAGAACTTTGGGTAGCTGAAGGAAAGAAACAATACTGTTCATTTAATGCCTTAGCAGAAACTACAAGAGAACCATAATTAAATATACAATAGAAACTTAGCAGTAATAAGATCAGTGTCGCTTTCATTGTCTTCAGATCAACAGTATCATCCTTATAAAGTATATCTACAGCTATTTCACACAAACGTCTTCAGCTTAGTGTTCTTTAGATGTGCTAGGATTTGCAACTGTTAGAATTCATAGCCATGGACAAGAATGGGAAGGCTTGATTTGGCATTGGTATATTCATCATATTTTGTATAGAGCCATATGGAAAATTATAGTGACAACAGTTGCACTAATAGCATCAATCCATGTGTAGGAATTAATTGCACATTATATTGATTCATCAACATCATGTTGCCACTGTTTTTTTATAAAATAACAGCTTAAGAGATTTCTATGCAGCACATTTAAAACAGGATTCTGTTATCTAAATTAGAGTTTTCATATCAGATTACCCAATTAGCTTGATTCAAGGATGATTCTTACCACAGCCAAAAATCTTTCTTTATAGTGGTGATTACTGAGTGGCTTTAACAAGAACCAGAGAACCATATGAATTACTTAAACTGAGAAAAGTATGTTTAAGCCAATGTTGGAGGGGCTCATACTAGCACAGAGAGATTGTCTATAGAATCAAGATAATAACATTATATAAAATTGCTCTTCCAAGACATTATCTGTGCAAAATAGGATGGTTGCCTGCAATTTAATAAAAGCCAATCCAGAAAAACAAATGGATTTCTTTATAAATAAAAACAGCATTAAATGGCAACCCATCAATTGAAAATAATAGTCTCTATATTTATACATTCAATTGTTCTCAATTCTTAAATTTTATTTATTTTCTCTAATGAACAACTATAGCTGTTTTGAATGAGTTAGAGTTCCATGTCCCCCCACCATTGTAATTTCTGTCAATTCTGTCACCAAGAAGTTAATGACAATATTCTTAAAACAGTCTGCTCAGTCTGAATAGCCACAGTTTGAATACATCCAAGACGGAGTGGCTTTGAGTCTGTGGGCCTAGCAATTCTAGAGAAATACCATCTTTGGAGTTTTACTCACCTGTTCATAGATGGTTTTCAATCTGTGTATCCTAGATTCCTAGTTCCTCCTGCTTGATGAGTAAGTAGCAGCCGTGGCTAGGAAGGCTTTAACACAGTTGCATTCTGAAGCTCCATTTGTGGCCATTACTGGATTGGGAAGACCTGCTCACAGTCATTCATGCTTTAATCACCTCCCTTTTGGATTACTGTAATGCACTTGGAGAACATTTGGAAGCTACAGTTGGTACAGCAGGCAACAGTGATGGAGGATCCTGCTGCTTTGGGAGCTGCACTGGTTGCTGTTTAGCTTCTGGGTAGGATCCAGGGTGCTGGTTGTCACCTTTGGGGCTTCACATAGGCCTGAACCTTATTATCTAAGGGATCACCTTCTCCTGTGTTCATCTGCCTGTTTGACCAGATCAAATAGGGTCATTCTTTTTCAGGTCCCGTCTTTACAAGACTGCCAGGTGATGGGGCATACCCCACCCTTGGAACTGCCTTTATACAGAAATTCAGTCACCTCTGTCCCTCCTGGGTTTTAGGGAAACTGTCAAGACTTATCTGTTATGTCTAGCATAGGAGGAAGGTATGCTATGATTGGCCATTACATTCACAATGGCATGATTTTTGTATTTGGAAGATCATCTCTGTTTCTCTCTCACACACATACAGTACCATCTTCCTTAATGTCAGAGTTGGTGTAGGACCCAAAAGCCAGGAGAACAGATCTCTGAAAGGGTTGTATTCCCTCACTCATACCTAGGTCTTGGTAATACATGTTAGGTCCACCCTCATCAGTTAGGTGGGAGTATATGTTGGATCTTATGGAGCTAAAAAGGGCTGGTGGAGAGCAATCTCACCTGGTAAAGAAGTGTTTTGTGACTTACTACACTTGCATATTGCACACAGTTTGTGAATATGCAGCATCCTGTATCAGTCTTCCTTTCTAGCCTGACATTATTTTAAAAGTCTCATTTTTCATGAATATCATATACAGTATATCATACTCCTTTCTCAGGAATATGTTTCATGCATCTGATGAAAGTATATGAAATCCTTGAAAGTATATGAAATAACACATTCTTTTGTCTTTAAGATGTTACTTGACTCTTCATTGATTTGAGTACAAGACATTAATAATATCCCACCCCCCCACCCCAGGAGAAAGTTTGAATGTACTGACTTTTCCACAGGGTGGCAGCATTGTCTTATTTTAAGATGGTCTGGCCTACATTATAGTTCTGTATTTTAACCTTCATTTTCTCACTGGCTTTCACATCATGATGGTCTCTTGTGTTATGATATTACAGGCCCCGCCCCACTCCAGAAAGCATGAATTGGAAAGTACAAAACTTTTGGGATGGGAATTGTAATCTTCAAATACTGAAAAAAATGGATTTCATTTTTTTCCCCATCCAAATGCTTTCTTCCAGGAAAAGAAACGAGCTGTTCAGTTTGGCAAGAAGCCGGATGAGAATGAGATGGCAGCAAAAAAAAAAAGAGTTTTATGTATCTCTTGGCTGCAATCTAGTGGCCATCTGGATTCTGCAGCTCAGGTTTGGAAGTCCTAACTTAGTGAAGACCTACTCAGAGTTCAAATTGATTGAAGACAAGCTTTGATTATTTCCTTCAAGGTGAATGAAATTACAACAGCCTACAGCTGATTAGAAATCTCTGGGATTTTCTTTTTACTGCCATAATCTCAGTTCCATAAAATTTCCTCTAGGAAAAATCCTGAGAATTCGTGCTTTCATTTGTTACTGTCATTTGTTCAGTTCCTCAATTTGTTAAGTCATTTTTGGTTTTTATTATTCATGTTCATATAGCAAGTCAGTCCCAATTTACACAGGGGTAGTTAAGGCAAACTTAAGTTGTAAACTCAAAGGAAAGACTATTCAGTTCAGTTCATGCTTATAAAATAGCAATGCAAGGAACTTTTTTATTGTTGTTGTTACTGATATTAATTGTTAAACCCAGATAAAGAATTTTGAGATATTAGCTGCAGACTAAAAAAGAATGGGTCAAACTAAGCAAAGTAATAGCACCAATGTAGATAAATTGTGTACTTGTGTGTGCACAATCTAGATCAAGTTATACATGATTGTTCTCATGCTATGAGGATAAGAAATAAAAATTCTACGTATGGGGTCTAATTCAACCCCAGTCTACAGTATTCAGTGTCATGACTTTGGAGCCAAATTTTGACTTCTAAGGGTTTGAAGTTCTGTACAACCCAGTACTGCCACTAGGCCTAAAATTATTCTTCTTTTACCCATAGCTTCTCTGAAGCACCTTCTGATATAAAATCCACAGAAAGCATAGAGTTGATTTCCTTAATTTAGCCTTGATATTCCATCTAATCCTGAGTATTGAAGACCAGTGGCCTTCTGAGATATGCAGTGTGAACGCTGGGTTTTTGCAACAGCTCCTACTGCTGCTGCTGTTCGGGTCTTGGGCTGTTCTCTGCCTATGTGCAGTGATTCAAAAACAATCCTACTGTTCAAAGATTATATCAGACAAAGCATCTGAATCAAGCTCCAGTCCAGATGACTTATCTTTCTCAATGTCAGTGTATTCTTTATATATTTATGGTGGGGAAGCTGGTATCTTTTGCTAGGGCTTATATCATCCAGTCTACTAGCATTTCATGTAAAAGAGAAGTATATACTTTATTTTGGTAAGTTCTTGAAGTGAAGCTTGATTCTTGGTGATTACTTTTCATGTCCATGTACTTTTCTTGGCAACAATTTGGAAGTAGTTTGCCAATGCCCTCTTGTTTGACTTTCCAGATATAACCTTGGGATTTTCTAATTGTCTTCTATTCAAATACTAGCCAGATCTGACCTTGCTTAGTTTTTGGGGAGTTTAGTCAATATTGCTATAATAGTTTAAACTCCATTGTCCTGATAGTGCTTTCAGTCAGATGGTTTGAAAAAGCTGTCCCCAGCACAGTGCCTTCCAAGTGCATTGATCTCCAATTCTTGCCACCCTTCAAATGGCATATTAGCCATGATAGTTAATCATGTTATTGTCCAATGAGCAGGTATTGTTACCACATTTCTGCTTCATATCAACATAGGATCACCTACTGAAAATAAGATGTACATTCATTCAGTTTCATAGATCTTGCTTCTGGATTAAAATAATCTAGAATGCCTCTAAATCATAATTTCAATAACTTTTTATAAAGCTGAATGAAATGCATGAGTAATAGCAAATAATACCTCTGGCCAAGGGTCTTTTTCTACTTGCATTTAATCATGGTACAAACCTCCCCTGTCAACATCTTTATTTTGCCATGTGTCCATAATGTGTTGCTTTCATTTCATTCTTAGCTCATGAATGAGGCAGGCCAAATTGTCCTTAGCTGTTCCAGTTTTAAAGTAGCGTTTTCCCCAATAAGCCATCAGCAACCTGAGATAGTTTCAGTATATATGAAATGTGATACATTTGCCAACTATTCTGTCATGGTATTCAGGTGAGCTGTGCCAATTGGTCATTTCAGGATGGTGCAGTTACATTGAAATAGGTAACCACAACCTTCTGGAGTTTTTTCCCCTTCCAGGTAGAAAAAGATGGTACCCACATAGCTGATCAGTGGCTAGGAGAGTTAGGAGAATGTGACACATTGCAACTGAGCAGTGGAGAAAGGCCCCAAGTGAATGTTACCTGTTTTCTAAGAATTCTTAGTTTCAGATACTGCAGAATAAAAATCACAGGCATGTTTATATTAGAAACAGTCCTTTGCCTGTTCCTTGATTATAAAACAATTAAATTAATGTATGAGAAAAATATACATGGCAGTAGACAGGTAGGAAGGTTATGTACAATCTAAAAGAAGAAAATGTGCAAGTACATTTGTAAGATTAAAAGTCTGGTATAAATACTAATTTATACTGATTGATTTCATATTAATATCAGTAACCTCTCGTCCAATCTATGTTGTTGTTCCTGGGAAGAAAACCAGATCTTTTCTCCTTAAAATAGCTGCCACTCACATCTATTATACAAAAGCACCAACCTCTCTAGCACAGCCTTATATAGGTGGGTGAATGGGATGTCCATCTAAAAATAGCATTCTCGTTGGCTTTGAGTTGACAGGCAAGATGAAAACTGTTATATTTCAAGCTGACATTTGGAACATGTTCCCAGGATTATTTTAATTGTCTGGCAACAGAATGAAATAAATGAGCTGACCAATGAAGCCCTATGGAAATAGGTAACCACAAGCAGAAACCTTTTTATTTGGCATGATTCAACAGAGAATGCCTTTGATTTGAGGCTGCTCAAGTTACAATTTTGTAGATTAAATCTTTTCTTGGGTACAATTTATAGTCCCTGTAAGTCAGTAGAAGCACTGAAATGGATTGTATTGGTTATGGATGCAACTTTTAACCAACACAGGGCACTGATCTGATTTTATTTGTGCAGGGTACTGTTATAATTCAATTCAAATTTAAGAAAAAAAGAAAAGAAAACTTATCCCTGATGTTTGCTAAGGTGGATTTAACAGCTACTGTATTGCCTCTATAATGCAGAAGGGAAGTGAAAGGTGTTATGTTACACTCCACAAGTGGAATCATAGTAGCTATGAGAACAGTGCCTCAAAATGTCTGAATTCTGGTTTCCAAGTCAAAGCAGACTTTGTTATGGATAAAATAGGCAGGAAATGGATAATGTAGGCAGGTCAAGTAAGTTACAAGGAGGGACAGGGCAGGGCAAGACAAAGGCAACCAAAGGAAACACAGGGAGATTAGAAGTACAATCAAGGAATTCTGAATTGAGCTGTTGAGCAATATTTCAGTACTTGTTCCTTTCCTTTTTATAAAGGTTGCCTGGAAATATATTAAATCAATAAACACAGGCAATTTCAAGTGAGTTTCCAATCCAAAGCAGGGCCAAGGCTTCCCTCCAAGTGTTTGGGAAAGCTGAATTCTACACGTGTACCCTAGCAGCTAAAGACTCCCAAACAACATGAGCCATGAAAACGGGATAAGCACTTAGTATTCTAAAGGATTTTCTAAACAAATCCTGTCCTGGGCTTTCTGCCAACTTTAATCTAGTCCTGGAAAGTGAAAAGTGATTCCTTAATGCACCAAACTAGCATTTGTCAGGTCAAAAGTCCAAAAGTAAAGAACACAAAGAGACGAAATTGTTCTGAACTAATGGGCATTTCTTATATTCCATGAAGCAAGTGGAACTTAGGAAAAATGTTCGTCAAGTTGGAACTGGACTTGGGACTCTGATGTCTTGACCTTAAACAAATGTGTTTGACATGCATATAAAATGAGAGCTATTATTTTGGGGGGGAAATGGTCCAAGGGTCTCTTTTTTTCTGGTAGCCCCAGGGAATTTAGTAGCAGGTTTTAGAGTAAAATTATTTCCAATCTGATACTAATAGTCTGTGGTGAGAAGACACCCCATCCCACCCCACCCTGCTCCTGGCCTGTATATCTTGCTGTCCTTCTCTAAAAACTTGCCTTTAAGAACAGCAGCTAAAGGAACTGTCACAAGAAGCAGCAGACAGAGACCAAGCCATTCTCCAGTAATTTGAGCACTGTGTTAATTCCCGCTATAACTGCCTTACTTACAAGCTGGGCACAAACTGATTTTCTGTCTGCTTTGAAGCTCCTAGTGCTAACTGGAAGGCTGCTCAAGCAATGAGACATGTAGCAAAAAATACCACTTAGCGTGCTCACTTCAGTATTACCTAGTGACATCACTGTGAGTGGTAATTGCAGACTAAGTGAAGAAGGTTCCTATAAAAGATATTTGCTTAACTTTGTGTTGCTTCCAGTATTCCCTCTGGGCAAAAGGAAATATGCCTTTCTGGTTTATTTGTGTCATCAAGTAGAGGAAAGCAATAAACTAGACCTGTTGGAAGAAACAGTCACAGGGAACAGAAGATACAATTAGCAGTAGTTGCTCTGAAGCTTATTGATGCTGTGGTTATGATCAAGCACAACTGATAGCCAGCACGATTCTCCATCAAGAATGTTGGATCTGATGCTGCATAGAAAGCAAAAACCTATTTAGGTGAAAACAGGCATCACACCCGTTTAGAATTTGCATAGATTCTTAGAATTTCATAGAATTTCCAGCACTTCCTTATTACAGGAACTTCCTTTGTGTGGAAGATGTGTACAAACGTACAGTATACTTCTTCCATACAAAGAAAGTTCTTGTGGTTCTAGTCCAGTGAGAGGAGATTCCAAGGACAGGTTTTCGTGATTCCCCCCACCCCACCCCACCCCACCCCACCCCATCAATTGCATCTTTAAAACCTGTGTGAAAAAGCAGGAAGAAAATAATTTCTTTCCATTGGTACCCCAAAATAACATTTTTCTAAGAACTTCATTAAAAAGCATATCTTAGTGCACAGAGCCAGCAAAAATAAAGGCTGAATTAGAAATACAGGAAAGCTGATAGTGGTATCTTAGCAGTCATATTGTCTCTTATTCTTTTCCCACTCATACACTCTGGAAGCTAAAAGATGCATTAGCAGGAGAGGTGATGTAAAAGTTCTTTCTATAAAACGAGGTATTTGAGAGTGGACAAAACAAGGGCAAATGCCATGTAAATAGAAATCGAGACTGGCACAATATCCTCTTAAGAAACAGCTCTAGTATGATGCATGGTGCTCACTGTTCGGAAATGTGCTGTATCGTCAGTTTGCCAGATAACATTTGGAAGATGATTACTTCATCCCTCTTCAATTGCTCACCTTGGACTCCTGCCAAAGGGCATGAAACAGGCATTCATTAGCATGATGACAATAAGTACCCATTTAGATATAACTTTTGAAACTCAAGCAAATCTTCTTTTCACTGAATCCAAACAGTTATCTCATTGTCAAAAAGGCCCCTTTTGGCCTACAAAAACCCTGATCCATATGTTCAGAATCAGAGAGATGTGGTCAGGAAAGGTAAGACTATATGCAGTATATAGAATGATGGAAAATAAGGTTGCTCAGAGGACCCAGGACTGCATTCATCCCACCTCACTTTTCTGCAGGCCCCAGAGCCATTCCTTACCCCAGTTCTCTGCCATATGTTTAGGTGTGATCCTCAGCCATCAAACAGAGGTCCTTCCTGCAGTAGTTAAATGACAGCAACACATTTAAAGCCTAGATAAAGAAAAAGATAGGTAAAGAAAAAACACGGTTGCACAAAAATACTAGTGGAGATCTCAGAACAAAATAAAACAATATTGGGCACATATTGGAGGTGGAAGAGGAACCAGTCCTGGCCTGGAAGGCCTTGCTCACAGTCACCCATGCCTTAGTCACCTCCTGTTTGGATTACTGCAATGCACTCTACATGGGGCTGCCCTTGAAGACCATCTGGAAGCTGCAATTGGAGAATGCAATGGCACATGCAGATTTGGGTGTCCCATGGTTCACCCAGGTAACACAACTGCTGTGTGAGCTGCACTGGCTTCCAATTGCTTTCTGGGTGCAATTCAAGATGCTGTTATCACCTTTAAAGCCCTACAGGGTGCAGGGCCAGGTTACTTGGGGGACTGCCTCTTCCTGAGGGTATCTGCCCATCCTATTAGGTTAGATAGGATAGGTGTGCTCCAGGTCCCTTCCCTTAAATGTTGCCATATGAGGGGACCTCAGAGGCATGCCTTCTTGGTGGTCCTTTGGAACAGCTTTCCACCAGAGATCAGAGGGATCCCTACCCTTCTGGCCTTCCAGAGGCCTGTGAAGACTGGGCTCTTCCCCCAAGCATTGTCCTAGGATCAGTGGTTCTGCTGTGAGGATGTTTGGTCTGGCACCTGCGGGGAAGGGTTCCTTTGTTTTATGGATTGTTGTGAGTCTCCTAGAGTCATTGTATGAGATAAGTGGCCATGTAAGTCCTGTAAATAAATAAAATAAATAAGTCACAATTTATTTGTTTGTATAATTAAATTCTAGCACAAACTACCAATGTTTATTTACCCTTAATTTTATATTTCAAATGAAATAGATGAACATTGAAAATATAGGCTCATAAATAAAACTCATGATTTCACTGAGGCTATAGTTCAGCGAAAGATAAAAATACACTAGTACTTTTTAATCATTAAATTTTAATCTACTGTATATATCAAATAAAATGGTTATAGAATCTTACAATTTTATTTTAAAAACCTGATAAATATTAGACTTCAGTAACACATGCACTTCTACAAATCCTCCACAGATAGGATGTTAAATATCTTGGTGATGGAAATGCTAATGACAGAAGTATTTCTGAGAGAAGTTGTATCCAGGTATCAGTGGTCAGTGTCAGTGGTTCATCAGGATCCAGCAATAGTTTGACACATGATCAATAAGTGTCAGTCATTCTTTTTTGCAGGAATTAGAGTTTTGTCCATTTCAATGGCTTTAAAAAACCCACCCCAAAAATATTACACTTAAAGCAAATAATAAAAAACTTTTCAACATTTTTGACACATTGATGGATTTTGACTGATAAATGTAAATCATGGTACAATTAATACATGGGCCACTATAAAAATGCTCATTTCAAAATAACATTCTATAACAAATTATAAATTGAGGAATCCAATATTGTTAGTTGTTCAGCTAAGAAAAAGAAGCAGGTGGAAAAGCCAACTATAATACTTAAAAGATCAACCTTGACTACCACGGCTGAGGCAATACGTGTGTGGGGGGGGAGGGGAAAGGGGATTCCTTTCTTTTCCTTGTTGTTCAGGGAAAGGGGTGCAGCCATTGCAATGGACAGTTGAAAACCACTGTTCTATTCCGATCCCTGACTTTTCAGGGGTTTATAAATAAGACACACCCATTTAAACTGGGCCTTTACCAGCACTGGTAAAGATAGCACAATAACATAGTCCAATACTAACATGATTTCTAAGATCTGCTGGTATTTACTTTGCTTTCTTGCATTTATTAGTCTGTATTTAGCCACATGCAATACAGTGTTGTCAGGCTCTGGATGTAAAAGGATGGACTACAGAGGTAAAATATTGTAAGCTCAAGAAAGGTAGACATAATACTTTAGATCGTGCACTGTAAAGTTCAGTCTTGGGATGATGGAATGTATTCCTGTGTACAGGTCCCACCAACAAATGCCCTGTGACTGAAGATTGCTTAAAAGAAAACCTTATCTTATGGTACTCAGCTTTCATTCAGAACAACATTCTCTGCAGCAGAGGAAAAGGAAGGGAAACCTTTGAATGTTGTAGTAGGCAGCTGTTGTCTAGATGAATCCAACATTAGGATATTTTAAGATACACAAAAAAGTGTCCTGCATGTCAGAATGCATCTACTGTAGCATAGAAAAGTAATGGTATCTTTAAATGAAGAGAATGGGTCTTCTCCAGCATTGTGTTTAAAAAAAAAGAGGCCAAAACAAAATGTTAATACACCCCACAAAGCTGTGTTCCTGGCATAGCTAATGTGGTAAATTAAAGATCCCCATCATTATTATGAAAAGTTTTATTTCATCTATATACTTTAATACAGATTTCCCTAACCTGCTGGCCTTCCAGGTGTATGTGACTTCAACTTCCAGAAATCTCAGTGATGGTTATGATGGCTGGGGAATTCTGGGAGCTGAAATTCATAAAATTGGAGGGCTGCCCATTTGAGGATGTCTGTTTTAAACATCCCTTCATAACTTGGTGTTTCCAGACAACTCTTTCAGTGACGCTATGGGGGGCAAACTACTGGATGCAGACTTAGGGCCTTGAAGTATAAATGGCTTGCAAATATACAGCCTTACGTAGTTGTCCAAATACTTCCTTCTGAGCCTTTGTTCTGCCAGTGGTCAACATAACTGAGACAGAAAACGTGCTTATTAAGAAAAAGCATGCATCAAGAAAAGAAAGAAAGAAAGAAAGAGAGAGAGAGAGAAAGAGAGAGAAAGAGAAAGAGAGAGAGAGAAAGCAAAAAAGGGATAAAGTAGGAAATTGAGAATTCAGGAATGTGGATAGAGGGAGTCCTCACTTAACAACCATTTGTTTAGTGATAGTTCAGACTTACAACAGTGCTGAAAAAACTGACTTACAACCAGTTCTCACACTTATGACCATTGCAGCATCCCAGCGGTCACATGATCATGATTTGGACACTTGGTAACTGGTTTGCATTTATGACTGTCACAGCATCGCATGGTCATGTGATCACCATTTTCAACCTTCCCGGCTGGCATCTGGCAAGCAAAATCAGTGGGGAACTGTGTGATTTGCTTAACAGCCATGTGGTTCACTTAATGCCTGTGGTGATCTGCTTAACAACCACTGCAAAAAAGGTTGTAAAACTGGGTCAGATTCGCTTAATGACCACTTTGCTTAGCAACTGAAATTCTGGTCTCAATTGTGGTTGTTAAGTGAGGACTACCTGTATACCTTTTCAATCATGGTAGAATTTTTGCTTCCAGGGTCCTGTTTTCTGAAGATAATTGGGAGCTATAATACATCAAATCCAGAGGGTACAAGGATAGGGAACATTGCTTAAAACCAACCTTCCATCAAATTAATGATCTGAATCACATGAGATATAGAAACTTGCATATTCTCCTTACATCATTTTAAAGAGAAATATTCCTTTAATACTCATTATTTCTTACAGAATGTGTATTTTTCTGTTGTAAGAGCACAGCTTCTAATATGTTACCATATATTAGTAAAAGGTTATCTAAAATCATATTGGAATAGTATCTGGTGCCTTCAGTTCAAAGGCCATGCTGGCTAGAAATTGTGGCATATACAATCCAATTCTACTGAAAAGTACAAAGTTGGAGCAAATTGTATTGATGTTCCAAGCAACAACAGTTCTATTTAACAGCAACTGATAGCAGACAATCCCAAAGTCTGCTTTTTCCAAGGCAGCATGAATGCTTATGTATTTCCTCAAGGAAACGCATTCACAGCATACCATACCATATTTGTAAATGTTTACTTTTTATGGAAGGAGTGAAAAGCTATACAGAGAGCACTTTGGTATTGTCCCAATGAAGGCCTGGTATTTTAAACAATTAAGATGAATGGCCTACAATTGTGTCAGGGGTTACTTACTTGTGATTGTCCTCAAGATACTTAGGTTATTTGCAGGTTTTTTTTGAAGGATAGGCTCATAGAAGCATTAAGCATGCTGTTCCTACCCTGGGCCTGGCTGCAAAGCACTGTGAAGGTGGCAAAACAGTGTGAAGGTGAATTGTAGCTTTCAACCAAGTTGAAATGGAATAAGTAGTGATGTGATCCAAATGCCACAATGGTTACTGTGGGAAAGTTGTGTTTGCTATGGTAGAAAAAGAAATCTAACACAATTCAGTGCTTCAGGAAAGTATATCTGATATCAAAAAGTGCGTTCACACACTGAACACTGTGATAACCTCATCTTTGAACTGGCTTATGACTTTTTAGTTTTTTATGTTCTTCAACATCAAGTTTATATTTAACCAGATATTAAAAGATGACAATTTTTGCTGTTGTGAATGAGATTCAGAGATTGCAAAGAAAAGAAGAAAATACATGAATAAGGCTTTTGCTGAAATACGTATTATACTAGCATTCCACTGGAGAGAGCAACAGTTCATTTATGAATTAAGATTGAATCTATTCCAAGCATTGACCTTTCTATTATCACTCTATTTAACTTCCGGTAAATATATATTTATATACAGGTAGTCCTTGGTTAATGATGACAATTGGGACCGGAATTGCTGTCACTAAGTGATGCAGTCATAGAGTGCAATGTCACATGACCACACCACTTAGCAACAGCAGTTCTGGCAGTCCTGGTTGCTGTTGTTAAGCGAGGACCGTGCAGGTCACCCCAACTCTGCCACACATATAGTTTCAGATATGCCATTTTATTAAGTGCAAATGTGCAATGCGAAGAATTGTAGAAACATTTAGGTCTTACTTGCTATTATAAAGGGTATTATCTCTAAACAGAAATACCTCTAAGTATTTCCATTCCCCAATGATGTTCTCTTTTGCCTATATATTTACCACAACTGTTCATGTTCCAGACTTGCATGGCTGCCTATATTCACAGAGCTGCATGCACAAAGGCTCCCTTTCCAGTAATGTTCATGCCTAAAGTATGACTTACTGGAGTAAAGCAACATCACACATAGGGTATTAAGAGAGCATAGCAATTCAAGGTTCTTTAGTAGTTGAAAATATTCTTTTTATTATGTCTGGATTAGTGCATCACTGGGTGCTCCTCAAACCATTTTCCAAGTCTTTGCAGCTATACATGCCCATATTTGATGATATATCTAGTGCTTATGTAACAGTCCAGCTAATGTTGCAACTCATATCAAAATGTTATATTATTTTATTGACTATGTGAACTATAAAGGAATGTACAGTTTTATGTTTTTTATGGAACCCATAAAACATGAACACTTCATACTGCTTTTGCTTGCAAGGATTAACTGACAGTTCCAACAATGTGAGATTCTATTTATGGGATCTAGTCCTTTAACTGACTTGAGTCATAGCTACAGTATCTCTGGCCCCTTTCTTCTAACTATGCAACCTGAGATAATCTAAGGACTGTATTTTTAACCAAAAAAAAATCATTCAGTCATTGCTTGGGCTGAAAACATGAGATTTTTTATTTTACATCTGAAAACATGGAAACATCTTTTCTGTGTTTCATTTATTCATTTTCTCAGGCTGATTTGCTTGAAACAGCTGCAGAAAAGAAATTTTGTAAAGATTTTTTTGACTAATTGGCTTACTCTTCCTTTCAAATATGTGCAAGGGAAATAGTATAATACAAATAAAGGGAATCACCAAAATTGATAAGCAGCCCCCTTGTTCCACACTTGGGAGTTTTGCCATTTAAATTCAGTATGCTTCCATTCAAAATTAATTTCATTCAATATCTTCAGAGGCAGTCTGGCTCATTTTAGATCTCATTAAGTTGGAAATGCTTTGATGGAGATGTGTATATTTTTAATTCAAACCCAGTTTGTGTCTGTTGCAGCATCTGAGTTTTCAGTGAGTCAAGAGTTTGGGTTTTAAAGTTGTTTTTAATGCAGCTCAGTATGACTCAGGCTTAGTGAGTCTTGAAGGAATGATGAATATTGGTACGGCAGAAGATGTCACATTTGGAGGAAGACTTTTTTTTCCTCCTCTAAGACTCTTCGGTTGAGTTTTACATTAATTCCACTGATACCAAATCTGGTCTATATATGCAGCAGAATGAAATAGAAGATTAAAGTAAATGAGTGCTGCATTTTACCATTTTAGACTGAAATTTCAGAACACACTGAGACACATTATATGACTACAGAAAAAAAGAAAGTAAACTATTCCATGCTTATAGTAACTCATAAAGAGAAACATTTTTGTATAGTCTGTGCTCTTATGCTAATACAGTGTTACAATACTCCAGTCCAATTACTATTGATTTCACGTGCTGCGTTTAGAGATGGAGAAAGCTGGTTGCAGACATTCCTAATGTTGCATTTTTGAAGTGATATCCAAATAAACATTCAGTTATTCCTCTAAATTAATATTTCTCTGTAACTTGCAACAGTGAGATTTACTGTATATGCTGTGTGAATGGCCAGTTGAATTCATAGTCCATCCTCCCAGCCTTCTTACACATAGCTGAATTTAAATATATATTGAAGTAATACTATACTAATGTGCAATTGAAGGGCAGAGAAGAACAGATGGAATCACCTGTCCATTCACATGACAAATCTCTCATTAGCATTTTGAATACAGGATGAAGTATAGCCCACTGCTGCTGAAATAGTTTCTGAGATTCCTGGTTTGTTAAAAAAAATCTGTACCGTTCTGTATTATTAAAATCTAAATTTGAAACTGACAATTGCTACAAATGATTTCGGTGGATTCAAAATGTATAAGAAAACTATTTCCTTGCTATGAAGAAAAACACTAACTCAGAGGTTTTGACAAGTCTGTTTCCATGTTTTTCCTAAATAAGCTATACAAACTGGTTCATGAATAATGATTTCATTTTTTATTTTAAATCTATTTTAGATTCGTAATAAGAGCAAAGCATACAAGGCTGGGTTATGTGAAGGAGATGAAGTGATATCTATCAATGGCAACCCTTGTGCTGAGTTGACTTATTCTGAAGTCCTTGTTCTGATGGAAGGCCTGGCTGACACTCTTCAAATGCTTATCAAGAGGTAAAAGGAATTCAGATTTATTACATATCCTGATAGACTACAGTGTCAACCATTAGCCCATGTACCAGTTTCTTTTAGATTGTGACGTTAACAGATCTTAATGCCTAGACAAGTTCAGATATTTGTGAGCAGACTCCTAAGTAGCTGGTCACAAACCTACCAGTGTTTTTAAGTCCAACCAGCATACTGAATTGAGTTTAGAAACACACTGGGAAAAGAATTCCAATACAAAATTGCTGATATGTGCTCTGTTTCCCTGGCTTGTAATATCATTCCAGGATACTAATAATTTTTCAGTTTATTTTCAGAGACAACATGATGTAGAACCTTATGGAACTATATACAATATAGTTTTTTGCTAATGATACCATAAATTCACTTGCCACAATATCTTGTGCTTTACATGTTCGTTGGAGCAAACTTGCTTACATGAATAATGAAATGGTAATTAATTAAGAAATTGAGCTTGTAGCCCTAAATCTACTTTAAAAGGGCAGATGCCTTTTGAGTAAACATGGACAGGACTGATTGTGCTACCAGTTGCAACATAAAATTATTTGAGATTAAGAGGCATTAAAATTTCAAACTAGTTTATGTAACTTGCATTCCACACATATGCTTGCATATATGACAACATGCACTAAAGAAGACAACTTTGGGAACCTAAACAACAAAACATTTTTTTTCAGATGCTGGGATGTAGAGAGTTAAGTTATTTTTTGTCATTCATGCCTCTGGACTCTGGTAGGCAATTAATTAATCAATTAATTAATTAATTAATTAAAATAAAAGGCAATGTATCATTGCAAGCTGAGCAATTGATTAATGAGATTAACATTTTTCCATATATTATTACTGTACAGTATGCATATGCAACTTTATTCCAAGTAATGACATTTCAGAGATTTCAGAGCTATATAGAATCTAAATTCCTTGAATCGCATTCCTGGAGATAGATGGTTTTTCTGTAATACAACATTTATTAATACAAATATATCAGCTAATTATAAGGTGATGTTTCTTGGCATGAAGGCTTCCTGGTTTTCTCTTATGAATCACAGTTCTTGCTCTCTCTCTCCCTCTCTCCCTCTCTCTCTCTCTCTCTCTCATTCATTCATTCATTCATTCATTCCAGCACTGACGAAGTCAGTTCCATCACTGACAGATCTCAAATGCACCCTCCTATTAGGTAGAGTGCAGGTGCTGTAATCTGAATGTTGGCGAAGGAGAAGAAAGAAGAATCACCAATGTCCATCACTTATGTCTTCTTGGCCAGTTTAATTCCTACTGAAATGCATAATCAAAGTAATATTAGCAAAATATTATTAGCTATATTGTCAGGACATAGAAAAGGTGGTTAGGATATATACACTGAAGTCCCTTCCACAGAACCACTGGCTTTACATGGCCTTTTCCCAACTCTAAGCAAGTTTTGTGCTACTGTACAGTTTCCGTTGTCTTAAACAGGCCAAACACATTAAAAATAGGCTGCTGTGTGGGGACATTGCAAAGCTTATTTTCAAGGCAGCCATAAAGTAAAGGGAATGGGGGCGAACTGCCCCACAGCTCCAAAGGAGACATTGCAAAGCTGTCTTTCAGCATTTCCTCTGGATAAGGAGCTGAACCAGTGGATTTCTGAATTTAACTGGCGCAATATACTGTATAAAGCCTGCTGGATGTCCTAAAGCCTCATGGAGACACTCATGGGTGATGCCAGCCTTGAACTGGTGCAGCCCTTATATATAGAAGGGTCCAGAGACTTCTACAGAGAGAGAGAGAAATGACTATGACAGAACTGCAAATGATCCTCCTGTGTCATCTTTACCAACTAGTAAACATAATACATTTCAGTTTGTGGAGAACAGTGTAGCTTGAGTTTTCTGATCAAATTCCTCACAGGAAAAGTAATATTTTGAGGAAAGGTATGTGATTCTTCCCAATAAGTGGCAAATAACTTCGTCTTTCCTCCTGCAGTGATGATAGTGAGATTGTATAGAAAAGAAGTCCATACATATACATAAGCATAAAGGCTTTCAAAGGCCAGTTTCTCTCTCTCTCTCTCTCTCTCGATATTTTCCTACACATACACAAGCCGAGACCTCAAGCTACCAATAAAGATTAACATTTATCTGGCTTATCCCCAAGCTTCCTTCTTACAAGGAAATGTTTATGAATTTATTGTTTATATGAATTAAGCACAAGAATTGATTGTCCAAATAACAATGTGATACAAACCAGCTACAGTCACAGGACTCCATAAATTAATATGTTTGTCTTTCATAGTAGTTCCATCATGCTTCAATAAATGTTGCAGGTTGGTCCGAAGCCAAATTGTATTTCCAGCAACTGGTAAAGGCCAGTTGTGAATGATCTCTCAGCAATACTCAGCAATTTGCTCTTCCCTTATCATATATAGCTTTTTGAATGACTGTGTCATGTAACATAACAGTTTTAGGCTCTCTAAAATGCTTAGCCCATTTTTAATTTTATTTTAAATTAAAATCTGGCAGAAAATTTGTATAGACATGTAGAAAATGTGTACATTATCATCTAGAACTGTAGCAATAAATGTATAGCAAGAATAGCATGGCCTGCAACAGTCAAGGATTTGCATTTTTTTTTTCTTTCAGAAACTGAAACTGCACCTACACCAAGGGGTGGTGTGGTACCAGTATTGGTGACCCCTTTATATGGGAGGCACCATTTGTGGCAATATTTGTTCCAAAAGTTCTGTGAGCACATGACAATGAATACAGCACAGCATCCATGGCATTTGTAACGTAAGCATGAACCACATGCTGATACAAAGCGTTGCACATAATGGAGAATTAGAAGGCATTTGGGAATACTTTGATCACCCACTGTATCCTGCATTCCACCCAACCATACTTTGAAACCACCCCCATTAATAAAAGTTATCATTTCAAAAGATGAAAGCACATTTTACACAACCCAGAGTCCCTCCTTTTGGGGGGAGATAGGCGGTGGTAAAGTTTGATAAATAAAATAAAATAGTTTATGGAAGTGACAATCACTTAAAAGAGCCATAACAAAAATCCCCTAAGGAAAAAACGCAACGAACTGAGTGGAAATTGTATGAGGAAGATGCAATTCTTGCCTTTATTAGCACTAGTGACCTCCTGCTTTTCTGCACTTAGCTAGAAGCAGAGTTCAGAAGATTTCACATAGTATAATGTGATGTGAAATTAACTCCCAAATCCGTTCCCTGCAGCCTAAACCCAGCCTGTATTCAGGCAAAGTTCTATTATGTCTTGTTATCACCACTGATGTGTGGGCAATAATTTAAGAAAGACTAAAACTTGTGCTAAGTTCAGAACATCACAATTAATATGTTATTTATGTGAATTTTCTCCACTAGCTTTCTCCAGCCTCATTGTGTGTTGGACCTTTGGCTTTTCTGTCTGGAAACTCTAATCTGAAAGGTCTGCAAAGTGCCAGATTGAAGATCCCCTCTTATATTTTCAAGATTTTTAATGAAAAGAATAGTGTGTCTGACAATCTCTATATAATTCTAATATGTAAAATGGTTTGTACTGTCATGAATATCAGATTATACACACTTTATAGAATTTGTTCTGTGTTTGTGTGTCTGCAGATCCACCAATGGGGCAAATGAAACCTTAAGTCCTGAAATAGAAAATGAAAACCACACCAACTTTAAAAATAAGGAATATAAAGAAAGCACTACCCTACAAATCAGAACAGCCGTGCCAAGGCCCCACCAGGAACTGCAGATCCTAGTGCCAACTGAGGAAACAGTCCCAACAAAAACAGAGCAAACTGTGGTGGATTTTTCTGGGACAAAACAAGAAATAACTCCCTGCCACAAAATCCCTCCCAAAGTGATTGAAGCCCCTAAAGAACACAGCACGGAGGCACCTGCTTTCACTGGGGGAAAGCCTGGCTCTACAGTTGAGTTGCAGTTGTCCTTTCCAGCTGATAGGAAGAAAGGCAGCAGCAACACTAGGTCTGGTCTGACTGTTGTGGGGGTCCAAGAGAGCAAGCCTCTGGAAACACGATCAGTCCTAACACAAGAAGCGACTAGCTGGGCAAAAGAGCCTTCTGCCCAGTGGTCAGGCAGAATTGTCCAGATCGTTGGGGGCAAAGAGGTCCAAGCAACCCATGAAGGCGAGAGAAAGGAACCCTCTCTCACTAAAGTGGAAGTGATCCTGGACTGCTCTGACCAGGCAAAAGAAGCATCCAGGTCTCTGGCCGAAAAGGGGTGTGTAGAGTCTCAAGTGGAAGGAGGGCAGTCAGAAGCACCTCCTTCTGTGGTCTCCTTTGGAATCTCATCAGAAGGCACTGAGCAGGGGGAAGACGAACAGCCCTCTGAAAAGGAACAGAGCAGACCTCACAAACACCGGGCAAGGCACGCCAGTAAGTAGAGCATAGATAGCCTGGGTGGCAAAGCATGAGGGCTATACTTTGTGACAGGCAATCTGACCGAGAACAGTTGCAACCATCTGCTTTGCAGCAATAAATACTTCGAAGAGGAATGGCCTAAACATATCTTCCTTTCCTCCTTTCTCTTTCTTCTTTAAACAACTGCCATTTCTTTGCTAATGGTTTGAAACTGTTTTTGCAAACTCCGTGGGATGAATTATGGCAAGGAGGTGATATACTCTGTAACACTAACTGGGGAGCACATTTTGTAATGCAACCCTGCTTGTGTCTGAGATATTGATTACTAACATTCTCCTTCTGGATATGTTTGTATAATAAGCGTACTTGATAACTTAAGAAGGGCTTAACAGTTAACTTTAAAAGATCCCAGAGGAAAATAAGAAAGAAAAGCTGCATTTCATGTATAATAGGTAAACACAGTTATTTGGTTAAAAGGGGAAAGGAAAGGAAAGGAAAGGAAAGGAAAGGAAAGGAAAGGAAAGGAAAGGAAAGGAAAGGAAAAGCTCCAAGTAGTGAGGTTTGATGATGCTTGCTGAAAGAGACTTTGACAGACACCAGCATGTGTATTTTTGGCTAGTTATATGATCCTTTCAGTTTTGTAAGGCTTCCCTAAATTGTAAAGTGAACTTACTATTCCTTCTGCTTCCCATACCTGGAAGTCAGTGCAAATTCTAGGCAAAGACTGCAATTGGAAGTAACCTGGGGACCAAACAATAATAGAGCCTGAAAAGACTTAATTTGGATGATATTTTTTTTCAAAGCATCTGCTTGTTTATTCAATTCTAGTGTTGGCATCTGGGCAATCATTTCTGACTATTTCAAGGATTCCATCAAGGGATTTCATTGCAAAATGACAAAGGCATGATGACGTACTGTAGCACTGAGCTGTGTTAACAGAACCTGTCAGGTTAAGCATGCTCACCCATTGCAAATTCCTCTATGTGCATATTTTTAGGACAATAGCCATTTGTACAAACCTATGGATTAAACTGTTGCTTAGATTTTAAGTGTCTATGTGTAATCCACATATTTATATCATATTAAATGATGTATAAAGGAAGAGCACACATCCTTTGCATTTTGGCTGCATACCCAGCAGCAACTGCCCACTTATGTCTGACAGATTATGTCATTGCTTTAAGGAGAAATGAGTAGAACAAAGCAATCATGCTAATCTTTTTCATCTGATATGTGGAGATACTTAAGTTTGAATGCATTTAGGACTTCAACTTTTAACATGAAAAGAAAAGAAATCCATTCCTTCTAAACATAGATTGATACTCAAAGGGCTCCTTCAGATTAAGAATTCCCAAGTTGCTGTGGCTGTTTCTTTTCATGTCACAAATTAATTTAGGAAGCCCTCACAGTTTCAAGGACACCTTGCAGGGGGATATGAAAGTATATTTATGCAACTTGCTTCAGGATCTTGTGGATATTGACAAGTGTATCTACAACATAGCAATGTTACAATAGAGAGGGTTTATGGAGCCTAAGAGGTGAAATAAAGTAGCAAACTGAGAGCCAACCCTACTGTTAGGATATCTAGGATACCTGATTTTGATTCTTATGAAGGCGCAACAAATTGTTATTTATGATGTATTATTATTGCATTTTTACTGTCATGGAGGAGATCTCAAATGCCAAAATAGCCTAACGGGTATTGGGCATTTTCACCTGGGGTTGAGCAAGAAGTGCCATTCAACACTCCTAATCTTATGTCTAACCCTCAAGCAACTTACACTTAAATAAACCAACAGAGCATCTACATGTTTTGTGGTATAAAATCAAGTAAATAACTATCCTACACTTTATCACTCTGGCAAAGCTACTTATGACATAAAATATGTGCAATTAGAGTAATATTTCTCAAGTAAAATATGAATATATCTCTGTATAGTTCTCTAATGCCTTTAATATGAGAATTGTATCACAGTTATCTGCTTCGTTTAGTTTTCGCCCAATATATGGGAATTCTATGAGCCAATCCTATCTATGTCTACTCAAAAGTATGTTCGTATCAGTAGGACTTACTCCCAGATAGTACACATAAAATTGCAGCTTAGTTTCTATTTCCTGATGTTTGGACAAATATCTTTGTATTGCTAAATGAGTAATACTTGCACTAAAATATGAAAATGTGATATAACAGGCATTGTGGCTGATAAACATAACATGAGGATCTCCTAGCAGTTGTTTCAAGATGAACACAAGTTTCTATCCTCTTAAGCTCTTAAAACCTTATTAGCAGCCTGATTACATATAAACATTATATTCATTTGTGAATATAAACTCAGTTCAGTATTTTTGTTCCATGTTAGTTTAGCTTTAAACTTTCTAAATCGGGTATTTTCCCTATCAACAATTGGATTGCGTTTGATAAAGCATTTGGTCAGGCTTGTGCTCTTATTTAAAAATAAATGTGTTAGAAAATATGCTGAAGGTTTCTACAAGTCTCACTTTTTAGGAGCAAAGGAAATACGAAATGGATTCTCATAATATTTTAGGATTTTATCTGAAACTTTTATCTCAGCAGGCCACTCTGCTTTATTATGAACTGCTTTTAAAACCAATTGCAAGCATGGTTTGTTACATGTTATGAAAAGTTACACAGGCATAAATCCTCTTCGGATGTTCATTTCTACTTGGGTTCCAATATACACTAATTTATTTTTCCCCCTTGGTTTGATTTAAACTACCATTCTTTACATGATTAATTTAAGACAGTTTGATAGTAAGTTAGCCAATGTCTTCTTGTAGTGTCTTCACATCATCAGTAATACATTATGTGGGCCAGATCTGCTTGCTCCCTTTGAATCTGACCTTTTCATTTCAATGAGGATCAAATCACAACTTGGCCATATCTGACCTGGTCTGTCCCAAATACTCAACATGGACAATGTATTTCAAACCAGATAGCAATTATTCAATAAAACAAGAGAAAAAATAAAATACATTGCCTATGAAAATAAATCCTCTATTAGTTTATATGTCTTCCAGTTCACCAGTGCCAGCCATCTGGTATTCCAGAAAATATTTCTGACAGGGACATACTGTTCATTCTAAGAATACATGTTGGCAAAATTATTCTCTCTAGAGTCTAAAGAAAATGCCAGAGCATCAGACTAAATGGCGAAGGATCTATTCCATGCTGTCATTTCCCTGCTCTAGGTCTGGAAACCTCAAGATGTCACTTAGAGACCCAGTATATAACCTTTGGTGTTAGCAACCTTCCTTGTCCCTCCTGACTTTATATATTTCAAACTATTTAAAAATTAAAAGAATGGGAATATGCAAATGCAAATTTTCAGGATCATTTGAAGAATGCCTCTACAATCTACATCAGGCTAGAAGAGCATTGAAATTGTGGGTGGCTACAACCCACTCCTTTATTTAAAAAAAAAAAAAGCAGCGAACTGTCCAGAAAAAGATGAAAAGTAAGCAGAGAGGAAGTGACAGGTAGCATTTTGATGAATTGGTGCTTTGAAGCTGATTATTCCCCCATGGCTGAATTTTATGAATGAATACACACACACACACACACACAAATACACACCCCACCTCTCTAAATCCAGCAAGATGGTGAGAGTACCCACGTTCTCAAAATTCCAAATGTGCCTTTGATATAATCATGATTTATTTTTATATTTATTGGTTTTAAGATCCCACTGCTATCACTTAGAATCTATATATATTGTGGTCTGAGCTTACAGTATATTGATGTTGTTGCCTCTGAAGTCTCTTCCCTGGATGTGCAGTAGCTCAGATATTGAGGTGGAAAGAGATTTCTTATATTCTGCCACCCTTTTAGTCACAAGTTGATAATAAACAATAATTAAACAGTCTAATTGCACAGACAGTGCTGTAGGATTTCTTCTCCTCAGAAAAGGGCTCCAATAAAACACTTCCTCTGTGCTTATTTACAAAAAGAATTGCCACAAGGGATCATCAAAATCTTTTCTTCCTTTAGTTTAAAATGTACTAGTTATCTCGATTCCCCTTCCAACTGGCTACTGTCTCTCCCACCTCACTCTCCACCCCCCATAAATTATATTAGCTTTGGACTGTTTTCCTAAAAGGAGGTGGCCAATTAACTATTTGAGCCAGTTTGTGTAGTGATTGAGGCATCAGGCTAGAAACCAGGAAACCATGAGTTCTAGTCCTGCCTTAGGTACAAAGCCAGCTGGGTGACCTTGGGCCAGTCACCCTCTCTCACCCCTAGAAAGATTGCAATGGCAAACCACTTCTGAAATCTTGCCATGAAAACTGCAGACAGTCACCAGGAGTCAAAAACTGGCTCCAAGGCACAAAATAAATAAATAAAAATAAAAAAAATTAACTGTTTACTTAAATTCTAACAGAGCACAGAACAAGACCCATTCATCCTAGGGTGTACCAGCCCAAAGTTGGGAGGAAGGAGAACTTGTTCTAGATTAAAATATAGTAGTAAAGTATTTAAATGCAATCATTATATTCCAAAAAATAGACCATGATGCAAATTACATTGCATATATTTCCCTCCAGACAATGTTTCAACAAGAAAATGTCCTGTATGAATTAAGGAACCTATTTATTATTAGAGAAACTGGTCTTGTTTGAATTAGTGTATCTAAATCCTAAAACCTCTCAAAGCGCATGCATGTCCAAGTTAATATCCATTTTCAAAAATAAGCACCATTGATTTATTTTCTATCTTACCCTGTCTACGTATCTGCTTCTTTCTGTGTAGATATATAGCATCAAAAGTTTGTGTAAGTTGAGATAGAAAATCTGTGGGAAGGAAAGGTTGATCAAAGAATGTTACTAAGGAAGGAATGCTTGCTATGGAATTATCATGGTTGCAACTGTGGGAAAAGATTAATTTTAATGCCTAGCCCATACTTCTTTGCAGAGGAGAGGATTCTAGCTCTAGAGAAAGAACGATTTGTATTACAGTCTTGCACCCCAAATAGCTATTGTTAAAATTGTTCTCATGTTATCCACTAAAATATGTTCTTTGTTCTTTATTATTTATCCTTTCCTGCAGGGCTGAGGAGGAGTGAGAGCCTGTCAGAGAAACAGGTGAAAGAAGCTAAGTCTAAATGTAAAAGTATTGCTCTCTTACTGACAGCAGCTCCGAATCCCAATTCCAAAGGAGTGTTGATGTTTAAGAAGCGTCGCCAAAGGGCCAGAAAGTATACTTTAGTTAGCTACGGCACTGGGGAACTAGATCATTACGAAGACAAAGGTGAAGAAGACGAGGGTGAAGAAGGTGAGAAGGAGAACACTTTCGAAGTAACCTTATTAGGCACAAGTGAGTCAGAAATTGATGAAGATTTCTTCTCTGATCTGGATAAAGAAGAACGGATTGTGACATTTGACTGGGATACTGGGCTACTTGAGGTTGAAAAAAAACCCAAACGTGGGGACGAGATGTCGCAGCTGCTTCCAGAGACCAAGGGCAAAGGGGCACTCATGTTTGCCAGAAGACGTCAAAGGGTAGACCAGGTCACTGCTGAACAAGAAGCAATGAAGATGCAGGGACTGCATAGAACTGAGGCACATCGAGAGGCCACTTCAACAGAAAGAACCCAGAATATGAGTTCTTCCTTTTATCAGGCAAAACAAGAAGTATCTACCAGAGAGCAGATAAGCCATGTAAGCAAAAGCTACATAGAAATGAACCATAGTCATAGGACAACAGTTCAGCAAAATGGCATTGGGGTTGTCCCAGAGATAAATATGATGCATCCACCTCCTGCAGCTGTTAAATTGTCTACTTCAAACAGAACAGCCAAGCCTTTCCCTGGTGTTCAGAACAGAGCAGCAGTTCCATTTTCACCCCCCAGAAGCAACATTACTTCTCCCTCTGACCTACCTGCCCCACCTCCTTATACTTCAGTCAGCCCACCACCTGAAGCATTGTATAGAACTGTTTTGACTCCAGTGGCCACGAGCATGACTCAGTCAACATTGTGGTCTCCAACAGAATCAACAGAGCAGATTGCATCCAGGGATGAACGGATTGCTGTACCTGCAATAAGAACTGGAATATTACAGGAGGCCAAGAGAAGAAGCACTGCAAAGCCTATGTTTACATTTAAAGAAGCCCCCAAAATGAGTCCAAATCCTGCTCTTTTGACCCTTGTACAGAATACAGAAGGCAAAAAACCTGCCACTGGTGGCTTTGAATCAGGTCCTGAAGAAGACTACCTCAGCTTGGGAGCAGAGGCCTGCAATTTCATGCACATCCAAGCAGCCAAACAAAAGATCCCACCCCCAGTTGCTCCCAAACCCTCAGTAAAGGTTTCTCCTACTGCCACAACACCTATTTCACCAGTCTGGTCACCTCCAGTTGTGGCTGTTACTCAAACTCCTATCTTTCCGGTTCCAAATTCCCCAGAAGTAGCAAGTCCAGCAGCCATCAAAATAGCACAACCAGCTTATCCCCCTCCACAGCCTCCGCAACCTCCACAACCTCCCAGTACTCTTAAACTGGAGTCTCCCTTTAAGGGGACTCAAGCTTCATCATCCCACCAGAATTATACCCCCAAAATAACACCCACTACTCCATTAGGAAATGCTGTTCTTGGTGGTGGAATGGGGCCAGCTTTTGAGATGCCCCCAGCATTGAGTGGTAAGGGGGCTCAGCTCTTTGCTAAGAGGCAATCACGGATGGAAAAGTATATAGTAGATTCAGAAACTGTGCAGGCCAATCAGCCCCGGCCTTCATCCCCAACTCCATCATTACCAGCATCTTGGAAATATTCATCAAATGTTCGAGCACCACCACCTGTGGCTTATAATCCTATCCAGTCTCCATCTTATCCTCTTGCTGCCACCAAACCTCAGTCAAAGTACCCTGGAGCTACCAAAACTACCAAGAAAAAACCTAAGAAACCATTAAGCTCCTTGGAAGTTATGAAGCATCAGCCATACCAGCTTAATGCATCTTTATTTACCTTTCAACCTCCATCTGATACTAAGGAAAGTCTCCTTCCCAAACATCCTGCAAAGTTTGATGCAGCATCTGCCTCAAAACAAGCTGTACCATCAAGAGTACTCAATGCTGGTTCTCCCTCTAATGTTCGAGCATCTTCTGTATATTCTGTACCAGCCTACAGCTCACAACCATTCTTCCTGTCGAATGCTTCTAGTCCTGTAATCGAGTCCTATACATCAACAGGCTGCCCTACATTTTTGAAGCAAGAACCAGCAGCATCTCCTGTATTTGCTGTTCCCAGGCCAAAGTTCTCAGCCAAGAAAGTTGGTGTCACAGCACAGGTGTGGAAACCGACAGCCATTGAAGAGTAAAAGATAGATACAACTCACTGTTCACTTTGCTTGCCATGAATTGTTTGTAATCATAATCTGACACCCAAAGTGATCCTCAGCTTACTTAATAATTTTCAAATATATCACATAAAATTGGGGTCCAAAAAAGGCTTAAAATTTATGCACAATTACCTTAGTGTAATCCCCAATAAACCCAGTGATAATTACTTCAGGTAACCGTGCATAAGCATGTACAATTATTTGACATGAATCAAAATGAATATTAATTTGCAAAATTATATGCATTTATGTGTACAATAATTTTTACTACTATTATCCAAACAGGAACATAGAATATTCTATAACAGTCATGTACTTAGTATTAAGTAAGCAGAATGTTAGGTGTTAGTGCTTCAATACACACATACACAGTGGATTCTGTTCCTACATTTTATCATTAAGACATAGTTTTCACCAAGTTTTTCTCTTAGGGAAGGAGAATATGCTAGCCCAACAGCTTGAGTACAGTCAACATATTTATTTCTTAAAAATGGCAATAATATCATTCATCAATGTTGTGTACAACACAGATTCAGAGTATTTGACCCAATTCTGCAGCTGAATTCTTATGAAAATCCTGTTAAGCATCCTCATTGTAATGGGGTGATTCCCACTGTTAACTTTTTGTACTGCATCTATGTGTGTGGGAAAGTATAACTTCCTTTTTGTGTTCCCATAATCAAAAGTTGAATATGTAAAATCAAAGCTGTGGTTCCTTGATTCTCAGCTTAAGACTACAGATGGGCCAGCAGAAGTAGTACCTGATTTTGAGAAAACTCTTACGTAAACACTAAGCCTTATATAGACACTCAGATAATTAGGCTGTGTCTCACATAGTCCCATGATCCTATTCTCATAAGAGAATAATTTGGGTATGTTAACACAGATAGGTTGCTTCTTTTTGTTCAGTTGTGATACTTTTACAGAGTGGGGTCTTCAGAGACAAAACTGGTAGTTTAAATATGACACACTGTCATGAATCACCTCTGATCCCCCACTTCTTGCAATCAAAAGTATCTAGTATGGAAGATTATTGCAAGTTTTGGAAGAAGAAAGACATTAGGGAAGAAGCTTAGACTGGAGAAGTTCACATGTTTCCCTTTTTAAGCAACATTGATCTCATTGATATTAGCATAGTTTGTTGATCATCAGAATATTTTGTATCAATAGAGAAAGTCCATTAGAATCCTTGAACAGCCAAGAAGATAAGCTGGGTTATACAGCTTTGGAAGTGGTGCAATATCTTATTATGAAAGCAGAGTGACTAAAATCTGAAAGGACATATGCCTGCATATCAGTTTTGCAACCAGAATAGTTATGTGCCTTAAACCTGATCGAAATATGATATACCTTGACTCCTGACCTCATCTTTTTGCTGATCACTTGGGCACATTCTTGTTTTCACTTGGGGCTTTCTAATCTTGCTTCTTCCACTTGTATTTCTTTTCACTTTACTTTTGCTTTCACTCTGCTTTTAATTAATATGTTGTGGACCAGGAGGATCAAGACACTGTTACCATGTCATGTTCTGCTGAGAACTAGACTGTACCTGTTTATTTCAGGCTGTGGATACAAAAGAACAATATTTTTTATATCCAGTAACAGTTCAATCCGTTGATGGATATTTACAGAACAATGCACTCAGCTGAGTTTAACCTATTTTCACACACTGAGTTGCTTAAGAAGTAGCTAATAGATGGAGTCTTCCACTGACTTTGCTTGCTAATGTAAAAATATTCTGGTTAAACCAGTATAACAAACTAATAGCATAGTCCTATGTCTCTTATGAAATAATTCCCATTATTTTCTAAGTAACTTACTCTCAGAACATTGTCCATATGATTGTGCCCATGACATGAATTAATTTAAAACTAGGAAGATTCTATTGTTGGATTGAGAGAAACAGCAAAGATGCTGAAACAACTGAATAGTGACAATTCCTGTAAAGGCACTGACTATTGATGAGCAAAACTTATAAAAGTCTGATTTGGGAACTGCACAGTGCCTGTTAAGCTTGGTGTTGTCAATTTTGACTGCTGAAGCTCAGGCAGAGCAATTTGCCAACACTGCTACTTTGTCCTGTTAACTGGAGATGCCAAGGAGCTCCACTGTCAATAATACATTGACAATTCTTGACTCCTTGGTTGTCTTTGAAATGTGACCTGTGCTCTGCCTGCTACTCTGTTCACAATAACCACTTGGCTAGAGCAACACATCAAAGAGATATATTACAGTAATATGTGTTTGGCCATTAAAAGAATGATATAAAATTAATTTCAGAAACCTCTGATTCAATATTACTAAAATGTCAAAGATTGTGAACCATATACATGCAACCTACTAGCCATTCCCAGCAGTCAAAATTACTTTCATGAGTTGTGTCCCAATTATATTATCTAAGTAACATGTCCCTGTAGACAATGTATCCCCTGGCACACAAGAGGATAAACCAATGTGCGGCTTCCTGATTTCCATTTCCACCATTGTGGCATGACTTCATGGTTAAAAAAGGAAAAATCTAAGGGAAGCCATACAGTATCTGTGATATGAACAGATGGTTGGAGACTCTGTGAAATTATGGACACACAGACAACTGAGAACAGCATTTCCCTGTATAATATAGATGATATTTTTCTCTTTGTGATGTTGAAGATTTGTGGAGGCTGAAGGTCAAATTGAAAAAGGAAAAGGATATGAAATGTGCCTCAGTACAATGCATTTGGAAGAGGTTTAAGAAGAGATTTAAGATTTTACATATGCAGATCAAGCATTCCTTGACAATACATACCTTATCTACACTGCATGAACAAATTGCTGGACTAGCACCTTGATCTAAAATATGTTTGTCAAGTATTCCTCTTGATTCCCGCAGGACCTACGTCTAGTGTTCAGAGTGCTAGTTGGCTTTAGATAAATTATTTTATCTGAATTAACCAATATTGGAAGTCAAGGGTGATTGTATATTTTTTTAATGAATCGGCATATTCTGCACAGAAATGTACACAGAGGATTCTTTTCAACACAATCTAAGATTATATGGTACCAATATTTTAATCCTCTTGAGATCTTTCTGTTCATTTTCCAATTGCAGCTTGCTGTATTCTTCTCTAACATTAAAATTGTTCCTTTCTTCTTTGTTTTTATTTTTCTTTCATTTCCCAAATTTTTATCTGCAATTTTAAATTAGGGTTCCTTTCTTCCTTATTTGCTTCCTTCCCTAAAATAGCTCAGAATATCGCATTAAAGTAGACCAATAACTCCACTGAACCCACATTCTTAAATCTGAATAAGCTGCCCCTTAATTACCCTAACTTTTTTTTTTTTTTTGGTGCCTTCAGGCTTGATTCCCCCTGGACAGTTCCATGCCATTTTCTTGACAACATTTTCAGAAATGTATTGCCATTGGCTTCTTCCCAGGACTGAGACAGAGTGACTGAGCCAAAGTCACCCAGCTGGCTTTGTGCCTCAGGCAGAACTGGAACTCACAGCCTTTTTTTTTTAGCCTGGTGTCTTTAACCACTACACCAAACTGGCTCTCAGAGTTACATTACAGAGTTGTGTCTTTCTGCTGAATGCTGAGCAAAGGAAATAGTCAGGATAATTTCCCAGTGCTGCTGGCCCATCACATCATTCTACTTCACTGGCTTATCCTCCTGAGGGTGGTTAGTTGCCCATATTTCTGTTATTCTTCTTCTCTGCTTCTCAAGATCTTGTCTGAGAATCCTCCAGCTTTGAGTAAGGTGAATGGCTCATATCATAATTGTCAGAATTGGATTATGAATTGAGCTGATAGACTGGGATCCTGTGAATACACAGGTGGAAATTTAATGCAAGCCTGAGATTTTGATCTCTTTTATTTTTAAAAAAAATGTCATGTGTTAATATTAATAGCTTTTTATTGAAATTTATGGTTCCTGAACTAGATTAATGAATGCTTTGAGGCCTGAAAGTGTGACTGAGCCAGTGTGTGCCAAAAAAGTGGGAGTTGTGAACATATAACCAAAGCTCCACTCCTTTGTATGTGTGTGACTTGAAGAAACATACAAAAGATTTATGACCACCATATTGACATTTTTGACCCCTGTCCCCCCTCAAATGCCCTTTGACTGACCAAGTTATTGAGAATTATGATTTGGATATGATTTGAAGCATTCATAACATAGCATGATTCATCCACAAAGGAAGTCCACAGAATAAATATGTATTCATCTTAACTTGTTAAAAATCCTAGTTTGAATTAGAGATTGCTTCTATATAATGGTGTTTTCTATTATAATCCCTCCCCAGGTTTCTTCTTAAATAAGCACATTATGCTTACAGTTATAACATGTTAAAATGCTCTTTTCAAAATAACAACTCAAAACAGCTATTTGAGAAGACTTTGTGGATTTGTACAATGTGTCATTTCAATGGTTACTTTTACAGGGCATGTTCTGGAAACTCTACTATGCCTCCCTATATATTGCTATGACACTGGGAAAGCATGTTCTCTTCCTGAGTTGAAGAGACCTTTAGAATGCTTTTCATATTTTACTTCACAGGGAATGGTTCCCAAAGGGGATTGGTAATAGAATACAGTGCTTCTCACCTCTTGGTCAAATATGGCCTAGGGTAGGAATGACTGAAAGCCATGGCCAGCTGCTGAGTAGTGTGAGTGACTTCAGTGAATGGTGTCTGTTCCTACAGTTTAAATAAACTGATTACTATCACTCCTAACCACAACTCAAATAAGCACTGACTGGCATTCTTACTGAAAGGCCAGAAGTGCCAAAGAAAGAAATCATGGCTCACGGCTTTGTAGAATATTCTCAAACCAATCTGAATAATCTGTCGAGGAACTGCCATGCTTTGCTTGATTTTTGAAGCACCCATGTTTTCACAATTTGGGGAATTTTGTAATAATTTCATTAGAAAAGAAACGCATTGAAAGGTCAGCAGCTAAGACAAGGAACACAAAACTTTGGAGAGTTGTGTAAGTTATTAAACTTCATAGCATTTTGCAGTTGTTGCTCTGTCAAAAGTATTCTCTACATAATAGTTTTCATGCTTCAAATCATGACTAGGCCTCAAGCGTTAAACACAGAAATAGATATTTCATCCTACACCTCCAAAAGCTGAAGTGATGTTAGGACAACCTGTGAGGTGGGAGTTGTGTGTTAGGCTGAATGATAAGGATGAATGTTGTGGAGCGACACTTACAGTCACAAAGGAGTAGGTGTTTTCCTACTGGAGCTGTTTCTTCAGTTGCTTCCCCTTCCTGTTTTCCAAGTTTATTATTCAAAAAGGCCACCAACTGGCAGAAATGGCCTATGGAAAGTGGCTGTGGAGGAAATTAATAATTAACATTTAAGCATGCACACATACCAGATAGCCACCTCATTAAATTCTTGCACTCCCTATGTTCACCTTATCTGGCAAACATGAGGCTGGGAAATATGTACATTGTGTAGGTTCTCATTAAGGAAGTAGGGAAGCCTTAAGGCAATATATTTTCTTGGCAACGCAAAAAGTACAAAAATTTTACTGAATTATTTCTCAGGAAGTGCCTTCATCGGTTAGAAACATATGATGGTCTTTTTTCAAATTACCCTACCATTCTATTGCACACTTATTTGGACAATACAATTAAGTAGAATGTATTCATTAGTTTGTATTTATGTTTAGTTTTATTGTAAACCACCCAGAGTCACTTTGTGTGAGATGGGTGGTGACAAACTTTGAAATATAAATAAATAAATAAATTCATGGCACGCTTTTCCAAAATAACTCCCTCATCGTAAGAGAGCAATGTTAAGTAACAGAGAAGCTATAGGGACACAATTCAGTGGGTATTTTTTTGGCACCCTCACAGTCTTCTGTACTTTTCCAATCCCTGATTAAAATTTTGAGAGTTTATAAAACTCTTTTTTATATATTTATTGTTTTATTTTAATGGTTGTAAGCCACCCAAGGTCACTTTGTGTGGGATGGGCAGCCATATAAATTTACTAAATAAGTAAATACACCAGAACTTTACAGGAATGGAGGCATCACATGAGATTAGATCTATATCATCGTATAGGTTTCCAGAACTGTTGGGTCAGAAATGATAAGAGAATGGAGTGCAGATACATGTCCAGGAGCAGCTTTAGCACTCAAGAAACCAAAGTCTTCAAGCCATCATCCTCATTCTACTTTATATCTATCTTTCTGCCCCAGATAATTATTGTTTACTTTCATTTATCTTGGTAGTATGCACTATGCATTCGCTAAATTTATTGCAATTCTGTGCAATAAATAAATTAATCCAAATATACATTTCTGTTGTGAAGGTCTAAGCAATTTCTCTGACTGCTCAGCTAATTGGCAGCACTTAACTGTCACTGGCTGATGTTAAAAAGCTAAGCAGCTTGGGCCTGATTAGTATGAGGATGGGATAGCATCTGTATGAGTCATGGAGGCATCTATACCCATGATTCTGAACAATGTCATCAACTTCCCTAATACTTCAAGTGAGTTCAAGGCTACCATTACCCCAAGTATTGGTAGTAATAAAAAAGATTCCTGTATTTAAAATAGTTGGCTAGAAGTAGGCATAGATATTTAAGACTTTTATTCTCACCAGCCCCAGACAGCATGACCAAGAGCAAGAGTGTATGGTGATGTTGGCTAAAACATCTGGAGATCACCAGATACACTTTTCACCAAAGATGAAAGAAGCAAACGAGAGAAGCATTATAATGGAAATTACAAAGGTGAATGTGTGGATAGACTTGTTTGTTCAAGGTCATTCTTGAAAGAAGGAATAGGTTTGATTAATAAAGTAGAGTGAGGCAGAAGAAGGTTGAGAGTAGGAACACATTACATTTATTTTATCTATATTCATCATGATTAGATTTATACTCTGTTAATGTGAGGAAATAGAGAATGCTAAGCTAGATTATAATCATAGCAGGAAAGAAAACGTTAAAATTATCTAATGTGTCATATTAGGACTGATTCAAATAGAAAGGAAGGGTGGATGGAAGAAGTTGTACTTCTTAACTAGTCTTTAAAATAAAGAAAATTTCCATCAGACACCCATTTCCGAAATAAATAGTTGCATGACTTTTAGAAGAGGCTCTTGAAGATAGATATATTAGTGGGAAGAAAAAGTGAAATAAAACAGAGGTAAATGTTGATTTGTTAAAAGAAACTCCCAGGTATATTCAACTATCTTACCAAATAAGGCTACTATTCCTTACTGAATGTTAACTTGTAAGTTAGGTAGTAAATATATGTTTACTGATCATATTTCTGTGTCTTGGGGTAGGTGAATTTAAATTCATTTAGCTCAGACCACATTCTGGTTTTGAAAAGTATAGGCAAATATTTTAAAAAGAAAGTCCTGTCACTCTCAGTAAATCAGTAACCAGTTGAGATGTGCAAAATGTTACGAATTCCAAATATTTTTGAACAGCAATATTTATTTTATTCTCTATGATAGTAGTATTATTACTACCTGTGTTTTAGACCTAAATCCTCATAACTCCTAGGGAGCGCAAATAAAATCCAGGAGAAACGTAGCTCTTTCTATCAGGTAAGATATATGTGCATACTGTGTGGACATTTCTCCATCAGGTCTTGCAAATACAATAGTGGGGTTCTCCTTGCAAGGTATCTTTGCAGGCATAGGAAAGAACACAACTCTGAAACAGAAAGATGGCCTGCAAGAGAGAATTTCTTCCATACAGTATCCATTCCCTCACCCTAATGAGCTCTCTGAATTACAGAGATGCTCAGCTGTTCCAGCCTTTCAAAGAAGAATCTCCCTGTATATTCTAAAAAGGTGAGAATGCCAGGATATGAGACAATGGTGCTGGTTCTGGCAAGAACACTGGAAGATCATTTTCTATGAAGTGTTCTATGAAGATATTTTGTATGCAACCACATAACACTAAGAGATATGAGACTGATTCTACTCTTAGAGTGCATGCCTGTGTCATTATTGCAGAAGTTTAGGAGATTCTTTTAAAAATTAATAATGAAAGAATTATGCTAGCCTTATGTATGTTAACTGAGATAATCTGCCAATTAATTTCTGACCAAACTCTGACTAATAATAGGCTCAATCGCTGCATCCATTTGCAAAACTCCTTAGTGTCTTGTCCTAAGGAAATATTCTTGTGGGATATTATTCCTGGTTTCCAGAAGGTGGCAATGCTGAATGTCTTTTTATTATACAAACTAGGCTGTTGCTTGTTTTTAAGCAACAGAACTCAAGTGAGTGACACTCAACTATTATGAAATGCATTTATTACAAGCAGGAAGCTTGTACTTTTAAATCAGCAGTGGCATAATTTGATGTAATTCTAGTATTAATCCATGTTGGTTTTATATGTAAAAGCTTCAGGTTTTATGTTTCCATTTTCCCTCTCCTTCTTTCTGTATCTGTGTTTACTCCCATTAATTAGCCACATTTTTTTTTATTTTATTAAACCCAAAGCTGTGGTTAACTTTAACTATAAATCATAGAAAAAATCCTATATAATAAACCATGGATTGAAATTGATAATTATTTTTTAATTTTATTTAAGAACAGCTATTGGGTTTGGACGTGATATAGCATGTTTTTTTTTAAGGGAACCATTTTTCAACCATGGAAGAAGAAACATTGAGAAGCCAAAGGCTTTCTCATAGAAAACTAAAGTATGGCTACTGTTGTGTTTTACTATTGTGGACTAAACAAAGCTGTGAAAGCAAGCTATCTTAGTGTTCAATTGAAATGTCTTAGCATTTGCTATCCTATTTATTTTAATGCTTCTAATAATTCATAAGGTTGCTGATCAGCCTTTATTATTCTGCCTTTTATAATCAGTTTGAACTGGGTGGAGAAAGACATACAGCTAATTACTGTATTGCAAAACATGCTACTATTTTGGCTCAGGTAGAAACTTGCATGAAAATTTGACTATCCTGGTGCTAGGCATTCAGCCTTTTGATCCTTGGCGGAGATCTCATTCCAATAACTTAATTTATAGGAATTGTTTTCATTATTTATAAGATTATTTCAAGTATGCACTCCCTGGTAAGAGAATTTTATGCAGTTATTAAAAATTGGATCAGCAATGAAAATACAAATCTTGGTATGTGACTTCAGACCAGAATGAGAATTGCTCACAGTCTTTCTGAAGCAGGGTATATTAATAAGCTGGGAGTAAGTGCTTCCATTTCAGGGCTGCTTATATAACAGTGTAGAAGAAAAGAACACTAGAGTAGATTTTTGGGGGTACTAAGAGAATTTCAAAATGCAAGTTAGATGCAAAATTTTATTTAGAAATAATGTACTAGAAAATGATCAGCAGCTGGAAAATATGTAGGAAAATCTTGATTTTTTAAATATCTCCTACTGCCCTAGTTAGGGCTCTTGGTGCTTCCAATTACAAACTGGGTTAACAATTTACACATTTTGTGTTATAACCACATATAAATGTAACCGGCATAATATTATATACTTTATTAACCATTACAGCTCAATGACTGGCATTCTCTTTATTTCACCTTGAAATATCAATCAGTTGGAAAGCCATACAAGTAAATGTAGGACATTAATAAGCAGTTAATTAAAAGCAGCCTGGTTTAGCAATGTTAACAATTATGGCTTTAAGCTGATGCAACAGTGCAACAGAAATATAACAGGATATTATCACGTCTTGTCATGATGACCTTGAGTTATGTTCTGTTGGCACTGTTGCACCAGAATAGTTATGCTTGTGTAATGTTAAGTCAGAATGTTAGATTGCAGATAGTGCCCACAATTTATTTTTAGGCTGTCATAGCTTGATATTTCAAGCAGTGCAATTTTCCCTCCAGTTTTCTCTTTGCTTCCATAGTTGCAAAAGGGTCACAGAACCAGACAGTGACACCTTTGCAGTCTGTTATGCCAATTCATTCAAACACCTTTATTTCAGTGAAAGACCAGCATAAAAAACAGGAAACAGTCAAACAACAGCACCATAAAGTAAACATCAATGTTGATGACTTTGTATATATGTGTGTATAATATTCTAACATTTGTTGTTCAGTCATTAAGTCATGTCTGACCCTTCGTGACCCCGTGAACCATAGCACGCCAGGCCTTTCTGTACTCCACTGTCTCCCAGAGTTTACTCAAATTCATGTTCGTTGCATTGGTGATGCTATCTAGCCATCTCATCCTCTGCCATTCCCTTCTCCTTTTGCCTTCAGGCTTTCCCAGTGTCAGCTTTTTTTCCAGTGAGTCCTTTTTTCGCATTAGGTGGCCAAGGTATTTGAGCTTCAGCTTCAGTATCTGTCCTTCCAATGAGCAGTCAGTATTGATTTCCTGTAGGATTGACTGATTTGACCTCCTTGCAGTCCAAGGGACTCTCAAGAGTCTTCTCCAGCACCACAGTTCAAAAGCGTCAATTCTTCGGCCCTCAGCCTTCCTTATGGTCCAACTCTCACAGCCATATATCACTACTGGGAAAACCATAGCTTTGATTATACGGACCTTTGTCGGCAAGGTGATGTCTTTGCTTTTTAATATGCTGTCTAGGTTTGCCATAGCTTTCCTCCCAAGGAGCAGGCATCTTTTAATTTCATGGCTGCAGTCACTGTCTGTGGTGATCTTGGAACCCAAGAAAATAAAATCTGTCAGTGCTTCCATTTCTTCCCCTTCTATTTGCCAGGAAGTGATAGGACCAGATGCCATGATCTTAGTTTTTTTAATGTTGAGTTTCAAGCCAGCTTTGCACTCTCCTCTTTCACCCTCATCAAGAGGCTTTTTAGTTCCTCTTCACTTTCTGCCTTTAGGGTGGTATCGTCTGCATATCTGAGGTTGTTGATATTTCTTCCGGCAATCTTAATTCTGGCTTGTGATTCATCTAGCCTGGCATTTTTCATGATGTACTCTGCATATAAGTTAAATAAGTAGGGTGACAATATATAGCCTTGTCATACTCCTTTCCTAATTTTGAACTAATCAGTAATTCCATGTCCAGTTCTAACTGTTGCTCCTTGGCCCACATAGAGGTTTCTCAGGAGACAAGTAAGGTGGTCTGATATTCCCATCTCTTTAAGAATTTGCCACAGCTTGTTGTGATCTGCACAATCAAAGGCTTTAGCATAGTCAATAAAGCAGAAGTAGATGTTTTTCTGGAACTCTCTTGCTTTCTCCATGATCCAGCAAATGTTGGCAATTTGATCTTTAGTTCCTCTGCCTCTTCGAAACCCAGCTTGTACTTCTGGTAGTTCTTGGTTCACATATTGCTGAAGCCTAGCTTGTAGGACTTTGAGCATAACTTTGCTAGCATGTGAAATGAGTACAATTGTACAGTCATTTGAACATTCTTTGGCATTGCCCTTCTTTGGAATTGGAATGTAAACTGACCTTTTCCAATCCTGTGGCCACTGTTGAGTTTTCCAGATTTGTTGGCATATTGAATGCAGCACTTTAATAGCATCATCTTTTAGGATTTTAAATAGATCAGCTGGAATACTACCATCTCCCCTAGCTTTGTTGTTAGTAATGCTTCCTAAGGCCCACTTGATTTCATTCTCTAGGATGTCCAGCTCAAGCTCAGTCCACCATCATGGTTATCAGGGATATAAGATCTTTCTTGTATAGTTCTGTGTATTCTTGCCACCTCTTCTTAGTCTGTTCTGCTTCTGTTAGGTCCCTGCCTTTTTTGTCCTTTATCATGCCCATCTTTGCACAAAACACTCCCTTGATATCTCCAATTTTCTTGAAGAGATCTCTGGTCTTCCCCATTCTATTGTTTTCCTTGATTTCTTTGCATTGTTTATCTAAGAAGGCCTTCTTATCTCTCCTTGCTATTCTCTGGAAATCTGCATTCAGTTGGTTATATCTTTCCCTTTTTCCCTTGCTTTTCGCTTTCTTTCTTTCCTCAGCTATTTGTAAAGCCTCATCAGACAGCCACTTTGCTTTCTTGCATTTCTTTTTCTTTGCGATGGGTTTAATTACTGCCTCCTGTACAATGTTACCAATCTCCATCCATAGTTCTTCAGGCACTCTGTCTACCGTATCTAAACCCTTAAATCTATTCATCACCTCCACTGTATATTCATAAGGGATATGATTTAGGTCATACCTGAATATATTCTAACATACTATTCTAACATAATATAACATAATACTCTAACATACTATTATTAATACTAAACTAAAAAAGACCCCAGAACTAAACTATGAATAACAACAGCAACAACAACAATTGATTATACCAATTCTTCCCCCCCCCCACTTTTTTGCTTTAGGCTTGTGGCCTTATTTCCCACAGCAACTCCACTGCATTTCTTTATTACTTCACTATCTTTCCATAAAATTGTTCATATGGAGAGAAATGCCTCTGAAGAGCAATGGCTTCATTTTACACCTTGTTCAAGGAATTTGTGGACTAAATTCTACACATAGCCCTGACTCTAACCCTAAATATAGTTTTCCATTACTATACTAGAAAGTAGAGAGCCAGTGTGGTGTAGTGGTTAGAAATTGGAGACCATGAGTTCTAGTCCCGCACAAAGCCAGCTGGGTGACCTTGGACCAGTCACTCTCTCTCAGCCCTGGAAGGAGGCAATGGCAAACCACTTCCTAAATTTTACCAAGAAAACTTCAGGGACTAGTCCAGGCCATCATCAGGAGTCAAGTCTGATCCAAAGGTACAAAAAAAAAAACCACCCTAGAAAGTACACAACGGAGTATTTCAATTCATTTAGTTTGCAATTCTTAATATAGCTTCAATTTCAAATCCTTTTTGTAATACTAGCCTTAAAAAATAACAAAAAATATAGTTTCTACAATGAAATTTTATAAGATGGAATTGTTTATTTTGATCTTAAAAAAGAAAAAAAAGACTATTTTAGCAATAGTAGAAATTGTTCTTAATGATTCCATGTTTTCCAGTGAATATGTATTCTGTTTGTTTTTTATTAAAGTTTCCAATTTTTGTTAAATCTTATGAAGATTGGTAGAGGGGAATTCTGTGTGACAACTAAATGTGACTGGATGTTGATGGTGCATGGGGTCTGGTTTTCACCTATCCTTACTCCTATAACAGGGATGGGCATTCTATAGTACCAGAGCAACATGAGGCTCCTGAGACCCATTTCTGGGGTCTCAGAGTCCTTTTATATTATGATTTCTAAAACTTGGCAGCAGCCATTTTGAGTCAGGAAATCCCCGAACACTGTAGTGTTACAATCCATCAGGAACTGCTTGTTCTCATTAAACAAATACCAGTCATATCTGCTATTGTGACTGGGGAACTGGATCTTTGTATTTAGAAAACTGTGGTTTACACTTAGAAACAAAAAATAAATAAATAACCATCCAATATGTTTATAACTTTGTTTATATACAATTTAGCTTCTATCCATCACTATCAAATTTTTAAAAATGAAACCTTATTTGAGTCAAGCTCAACTCCTGGTAATTTCATGGATACATCCATTAGTTTTCTTATAATGGTTTTGCTATTGCTTTCTTCTGGGATATTATTTTGACTTCCAGTCTAGCCTACAGCTTTAGTATAACCTGGAGTTCTCCTGTCCAAACACTGAAATTATATTTTCCTATAAATACATTTTTCAGCAAAAAATGCACCTGCTTTTTAAAATGTTTTTCATAATGCATTATTTTTATAACACTGAAAAGCTACTTAGGTATTTAAAAAAGCAATGTTACAATTTCAAAGCAATAGCCAGAAAACTATTTGCTTTATTTTTGGACTCTTTGTCACTGATATTCAAGAATGTAATAACATCTAAGATTTTGCTGTTTCTAGGAAAGAGGCAGTGAACGATCTTTATCACTTCCTGGATGGCTTCCTTCCACATCTTCACGATCCATGTCCCCTGTTTCTCCTGTGATGTTCCAATCCACTCCTGATTATATTACCAAAGCACCTCCAGCAGTTGACAAGCCTGGGAAGAGGCTCACCCCTTGGGAAGCAGCAGCTAAGTCCCCTCTTGGATTTGTGGATGATGCATTTGGTCCCCAAACCATCCAAGAATCTATTGTTGCAAATGTCATGTCAGCAGCTCGTAGGAAAACATTATCTGCACCACCTGATGACTGGAAAAGAAAAGTGGCTTATGAGCATCCAGCTCCAAGTGCCCATGCTAAATTAGCCTCATTTGGAAGGAGCTATTCAGCAGCCATATTTCCTGCCAAGAGTTCAATGTCTGCACCAAGCTCCATTGCCCACTGTGGCTCCCATCTGCAGCCTGCATATTATAGCCAATGCGCCCAAACTGATCCTGGTATGATCTCAATGGAATCCAGGTCTGATTACTGTCTATCAGTAGCTGACTCCAATTATAATCCATATCCAAAGGGATGGAGGTGTCAAACATGAAAAGTCAAAGAGCCTAGTTTCCTTCCTTGATTCTTCCTTGATATTCTAGAATGAGAAGTGTGAATAGATATTTTCTGGCCTGGTAATATCAAGATTTATCTAGAATGGGACACCGTGTTCATGATTTGTCAGTATTATAAAAGATCTTGATCCCAGTTTTTCTTTGTCTGGTGTATGTATGTGTGTGTGTGTGCTTGAGAGAGAGACATGCACAGATAGACAGACAGACATAGGATGAAATCTAGTTTATATAAAAGCAACTCACGAAGTAGTGTTTTGATATGCTTCCATGTGTGAAATTTTAAACTGGGAAGAGTATAATTGTGCAATATCAACATTTGTGAATTATCTAATTAATCATTATAAAGAATGTAATCTTAGGGTTCATAAAAAGTTTTTCCCCTTTGTTTCTTATACAAGCCTACTTATGGCTAGTCAAGCGTCTATCTTTTCTACTGGCCATATTGTGATTCTTTGTTGTGTTTTGGTCTTCTTTCTAGGCTAACCTAGAAATTATCCCTAACCTAAAGAGTTCAGTTGCATTATTTTTATCTTTTGGAGACCCAGATAGGACTTTTCCTTAACTGGTTAGGGAAAGATAATAGGATGTAAGGTTTTACTGGCCTGATATTCCAAAGTTTTCTAGCTATGGAAACACACTTCAGTGGATGAACAGAGGTTTTGCTTTCAGAAGGCCCTAGATGAATCCTTAGCATGTGTGGTTAAGAGCCTTAGATAGCAGTTGAAGGAAAGTCTCCTTGCTGAGATTCTAGAAAGAAACTGTCACTCCAAATAGACAATCTTATCTTCTTGAAGGCACCTACATACTGTGCTCACTCATCCCAAGTTCTTTTTGCTTATATTACCAGCTTGGGGAAACACATCATCACAAATATCCTCAGTGTCAGAAAAGCATTTTTATGATTGAAGGTACAATAACAAAAGTACAATTAAAAATGAATAATACATAGTGTAGAATACAGCAGATGACAGGAAATGGAAAGTCATTATATTTCCCCAACTTAATTTGTGATGTAACTCTGTCCTAAGAGGATGGGTGGACAACTTGTATCCTCCAGAGAGGGCTACACTGCAAACCCAGCATATCTCACACTGGTCATGCTAGCTGCTATGAATTGTAAATCAGCAGCTTCTGGAGGATCACAGATACTTTAGCCCTGCCTTGGAGTATTGCTGTTTGCACTCTGAGATCAGTCTGAGATACTGTAATCCTGTGAATTTAAATTCATTTCTTTCGCTTCTTTGTTCCAGACATGAGCTGTACTGCTTCTAATTTCTTTCTAAAAATGTTATTTAGCTAGACAAGAAGTAAATAAAATGTGAAGGTACTTCTTTTCACATATATTCAAAGGATAACTAAACATATTGTAAGATACAGTGTTGCCTGAATAAGGCAGGGAAAGATGACTTTTTTAAAACGTGCTTTATAATGTCTTCATTCCTGCTGCCACAATCTTATGAATGTTTACTCAGAAGCAAATTCCACTAAATTCAACAGTACTTTCTAGTAAGGAGTAAGGTTACAGCCTGTCTTCATACTGTCTGGTATAGTTCATGCCATTCTAAAGAGCTATAAAACCTTTTTAAAAGAAGGAAACTTACCCTATTATAATTTGGCTGTGCAGCATATGCTTTGGTGCCAGTGCCATTCTTTTTTCCAGCCAGTAACTGGAATACTATTTCAATAAAGAAATTGGCTTTTTAAACTGAGACACTGAATAGTTCTTTGGCCAGACAGACATGCTGGGTGCCTGAAAAATATTAACCTCATAACCAGCTCAAAGAAAGGTGAAGCACGAGGGAAAAAGCTATTCAGGATGTGGCTGTAAATAAGCTACATGCCTCAGTGTAGAAGCAAAGTAAACTTCCTTTGTTGGAAATGAAAACAGAATTTCCCCAAGCCAAGAAATTCCCACCAGCTCCTGAATGAAGACCCCAGTTAAATGGGCTATCAGCCACAGCCTGGCGAATTTATGAAATGGGCTCTTTATCCTGACTAGTCAAAGTCCTATAACCAAGCTGGTAAGCATACCAACCATGAGAGTGACTCCTTTTAGCCTCAAAGAAATCTTAGGTTAGCTTGGGTATATAGTATGTTATGTTATAGAATGTCGTCCAGGATGTATGGAACTGTCCATATCCTTCCCTGCAACCCCTTCACATAATCATAAGTGAATACCCAAAGAAGGATTTTGTTTGAAGAATATGCACTCAGTATATGGCAAATCATTTTTTTATGGTAAGAGATACCATTCAACTTGTAAGCCACCCAGAGTCATGGCAGTGAGATGGGCAACTATATAAATGCAATAAATAAAGAAAAACTCATATTACTCTGAAAGGTAAATCAAAAGTTCTTTTTAATGAAATCAACTAGGTTTAAAAAGATTTTGCAATGCTCATAGGGCTAAACTATTGTGGCTTACAGTTTGAATGGCATTTTAATAGGTAGCCAGAAAAAGGGAAATCTTAATTTTAAGTGTAAACATGGTGGACTATTTTCAGAAGGCCACCTGTTTAAGAGCGGTATGAAAGGTCTGATATATGAAAAAATTATACATAGTCAGGAGGGAATGACCTGAGGATGTCATAGTAGGTAATGTCAGCGGAAAGCAATGGTATAGATTTCAGTAAAATGAGTAGGAGGCACATGTTGCAATACTTATGAAACATGCAAGACCTTTGGTAACTAGGGAAGTTGCATACATTTTGTGAAATACTCATTCATGTTGTCATGCAGTGAATCACATTTTCCTGAGCCCCTAGTACTGTAGGTTAGCATTTGTCATATGCCTGATTTCTTATTATATGAGCAGAGGCTATAGAGCAAGAATGATTTAGTTTATAAGAAATTTGTTTTTGGATAAAAGTAAGTGTTCAATGGTTTGAGGGTGGTTTAAAGAAACTCATTACAAAAGCATATATAAAGTAATTTATGAATTAGTTAAAGCAAAATACTTTAACTGAGATTTTTTGATATCAAGGCTAATATGGGCAATCATTTTTTAAGTGACAGTTAGATCACTGGAATTCTGATCATTTTACACAATCAGAAGTTAACATAGCATTTGTGGCATATGTATGTATGTCCTGGAGTTTCCAGAAATGCTTTTTTAAACTGCAATTCTACTTTTACTACATGAGGTATAGGTTGTTGTTGTTGATGTTACTATTATTTTACCTCAGTGGGACTTGCTCTGTTTCAAGTCATCAGGTCTGATTTCAATGTTCTTTTTTCTTTGGCTTTGATTAATCATTTTATGAAAATAAAAATATTTCTAAATTTAGCTTTGATGGTTCAAAGCACAAAATAATATCTGATCTCAACATAGATATTATGCTTTTTTCTATGAAGGAGGAAAGAAATAATTATTTCCTTTCTCTTTCTGAAAGGAAGAAGAATTGCCAAAGAACAGCAGGTGAAAAGGCTTACCTTTCCTAAAATCTCAGCTTCTTATTCTTGTTAGGAAGTAAAGGGTCAATGTGATCTTTGGATCCAGACTGAGACTCTGTTCTGTCTTAAAGGAACACAGAAGTTTTATGTCTGTGTGCACATGTATTTATGTGTCAGACCCATCATCAAAACAATAACCTTGAATGTTGTAATTTTAAGTCTGCCATGACACATAACAGGCCAAAGGAAGGTCATGAGATAAGTAGAGGATTGTATGTTTCTAAGTATCATGTGACAGGATGAATGTGAAGTTTTGCTTCATTCATTCCAATGGAGCTGCTCTGACCAGGGCCGCAACTGGGGGGGGGGGGGGGAAGTGGGGCATGTGCCCTGGGCACTGTGCTGGGGGGGGTGCCAAAATGAGTGCTGGGAGTGTGCCAAAGTGGGCTCGGAACCCATGTTTGTGACACAGACCCTAGTTGTGGGCCTGGCTCTGACTATTCTGTGGTTTGATTGAAATTGTTCTTCTCTTTCTCTAAGGTTATCAGAACTAACTGTATTCTAAGATGTTAGACAGACTATTGTCATAATGCCATGACATTAAATAGACAGGAACAATCCTAATTAAGTCAAACTAAAGCCAATTTAAACAGTTAAAAAAATTTTTTAAATTTCTGGCTGAGGACTAATGTGGTATTTTGTTCATGGTCAGTTGGGTTTAAAGTTAAAAGAATAAAAATGAAGATCCATATAAGCTGACAGTACTAAAATACTGTGATAGAAATCAATGGAATTTAAATGTGAATAATTATTTAAGAGCACATATATAGAACGAAAGAGAACCCTCTAAAACTGCAGCCCTAAAAACTAACTCAGTGTAACTTAATTCCATGTGGATATGAATACATGTGATACTTAGTGTAAAAATTCCTACTTTTCATATTGATAGATCCTTACCACTATTCCAGTGCTGTTTTGAGTGTTAAACTTAATACAGTTCCAATAGCTTTGGGACTAGAAAGGTATTTCTTAGTTTCTTATTTCTTTCCTGGCAGAAAGATATTTCTGCCAGAAACAGGTAACAGGGAAAATGTCTATTTTTGTTGCATGGATATAAGCAAAAATCAATTCCCCTGACTTATGAAAACACAAATAAATGAGATATAAAAAACCAGTTGTTTGCCCTCCATCCATTCTACTAACGTACAGATCAAATATTATCTGTCCCAGTGCTTGTCTTAAGAAAGAAATAAGTAGTATTTTGAGATTTGCATTGATTTATATTTTATTCCTAAAATGTACGGTAATACATTTGTATAGCCTACAAGCAAAATTTTAAGGCACTTTCTACTGTTGTGCTTTATGTCTGAAAAACAAAATGTTTTAAGTCTTCAACTGCTGTAAAAGATCTAACCAAGATCTTATCTCACCTGCTGACAAACATACAAAGATTGTAAGAGATCTATTGTGATTCAGAAGGAATTTCCATCTAAGAAATCACATTAGTAAAAGTTTGTTTTAACTAGCTTGCTGAAGTTTACTATGTATTTTGCTCTGATTAGGAATACCAGACTGGACTGCAAAGACCTAAGCTATCATTTGATGGCAGAAAACAGAGTTTGTTTGAAATTATGTTGTGGTTGCCTGGAATTTCACAGTGCAGAACTGGTAGTCTTAACTCTGATCAAATACATTTACCTCCTCTAATTCTTAGTACTTACCTTAAGAAAGTACTAAAACGTGCCAACATTAAGAAACCATTTTCTAAAAAGGCCAGGCAAAAGCAAAAATATGTAAAATCTAATTAGAGCACCCTTCCTCAACCTGGTGCCCTACAGATATGTTGAAATGCTGCTCCCTAAATTCCCAGACATGGAAGGTACCAGAAAGCTGGCTTAAAACAGAAAGCAGATCAGATGCAAAATGTTTATCTTGAGGGCATATTGACTTCACCTCTCTTATCCTCCAAAAACTGGCAAGTGTCTCCATTGTCATGCTCCTTCCATGGCCAGTGGGAAGACACAAGAATCAGGAGCCAGCTGTTCCCACCCCCACCCCAGCTCCCTTCATTTTTACCCTGCTGCAGTTTTTTTTCATCATGAGACGAAAAAATGGAAAATCCAACCAAGAACTGTGTTGGGGAAGTGGCAAAGCTGTTCTTGATGTAACTTTGGAAGACAAGGCGGGTGTGGTAGTGTGTGAAAGTGCTTTTCATCTGGGGGAAGAGGGGAAATTCTGGGAGACTAGATAAGGTAGGAGTTCCTACTTATAGAAAAACACTTGCCCTGCTGTTCCAGAGGAAATGCTGGAAAATTGTCTCTACAGCATTTCTTTTGAAACAGGAGTCAGGCTTCCCAAGCCCTTAGTAACCCCACAATGCTGTGGAAACAGGGAGGTGGGGGCACCCATCTCAGATTGGAGTAGCCCTCACTTGAGAACAGCCAGAGTCTCACTTAAAGAGTAAACAAGTGTGAATTTTAGTGGCACATAGTTTGAACCAATGATACTGTATATTAATTGTGTATGGTGTGATCCACTGACTGCACAAACAATGATTAATTGCAAAGCACCATTCTATCAAAATCTGTCAACATGAACAACAATGCACAATTTGACTATTAAAAGTAAAAGCAAAGTTCCAGAAGAGAGCAAAAAAGATAAATAATATAAAATTTAAATGTTTGTAGAACTGGTGGTTAGGAAACTGAAGATTACAGCAGTGTATGTTCATTGCATTCTGTATGTTAAAACAGGAACATAGATTTCTAGAATAATTCAAAGTTCCCTACTGCATTCATTCATTCATTTCTAAGATAACACTGCAGTGTTCATTAGAAGGACTATCAGGAGAAGTCACCAATGTTGCAAAACACATGTGTGGGAGACATCATCAAGCCTTTTTTTTTTTTTTTGCTTTGCACACACTGTACACCTCTCCAGCTGTTTTTGGATGAATATCTTTTTACTGAAATAAGCATGAGGTTTATATGGGTTCTAAACAGACACTCAGAGTATTCTTTTTCCTTGTGTTATTTCATAAAATATGCCCATAAGCATTCAGATAGCTGTTACAGACATCCTAATATCTCAGAGATCCCTGTATAAAGATTCCAGGGACTGTGAGAGTTGAGTTCTTTTATCTATAGACTACCAAAACTCTCACATCTGTTTGTATGTTTGTAACCTTCGATCAGGTGAAATGATGCATCCTAGGACAACAATTTTTGAACCAAGGTACCTCAAACGGGCTAACATACAGAATGCGTTCAAAATCTAGGACCCATTACTCCTGTGGGACTGAAATTTGGCAAAGTCATAGCCATTTCAGCACTGTGTCTTCCAATTACACTTCCCAGAAATCTGTAGGTTGCATGGTGCAAGGGAAGATGGGAGGGGCATATCTCTGCCCTCTTTCCCATCTCCCTCTGGTCCCTGCACCCAATTGGCTGGCAGCAAGGCCCAATGGGCAAACAGCAATTGGTTGCTTTGGAACCAAGGCCAACATTTGAAATCTCTTTATGGCAGTGGGTGGTGGGGAAGGATGAGGGAGCAACTCGGATGCCTGCTTGTGACGTAGGGCTGGCTGGGGGTGCCAGCAGTCAACAGGTGAGCCCTCTTCCTCCCTGGAGGGAGGAAGCCCTTGGGTCAATGCCAGGATGGGGAGAGGGGATGTAGTTTTCCTCACTGTCCGTGGGTCCCTTTGTTCCCCTTCCCCCCAGCAAAGTGGCAGGCAGTTCCATGGGTCAGCTGAGGAGGAGGAAGAGTGATTTCTGATGCTCCCTGCCAGCTTCCCACAAGAAAAGTAAATGGGGAAGCCTCCAGGAAGTTGGAGGTTGCTCCCACTCTCACTGCTTTTTGCCCACCTATGGTCATTCCATTTCTCTGTTTAGGTAAGGAAATATCTCTGAAAGGATGACCCAACAGGTCATGGGTTGTCTGGTTTATACTAAAGCAGAAATATTTTTGTGTTTATTCTTATTAGCTTTGGTGCAAGTTAATATCTACTGCCACTGCCTCTATGTAACAGGTAACTTTTAGACTATTATTAACTAATTGTACTTCACTTTCACCAGCTGATAGATTGACTGAGGACACTTTATTAGAATGCATGATAGAGATGTAAAATTGTATCATCTAATAAAAATGGTTTTATCAATCAGATGGGAGACCTAATTTTATTTTCTCACAATTCATGTTTGTTTCAATATAATCTGAATTCATTATTTTGACCCTCATATTTTTCATGTTTTTAATCCCTTGCTTTTGTCAGTCTTCAGTTCTAATACTGAAAGCAAGGGTCATCTATGCACTAGGCAAAATGTACAGCGTCATAACCTCTGTAACATCATCAAGACATATTTAAGTATTTCTTTCCCCAACTTATCCCAGCCCTAGGCATCAGGCAATGGCAAACCACTTTTGAAATCTTGCCACAAAAACTGCAGGGACCAGTCCAGGCAGTCTCCAGGAGTCAAAAACTGACTCAGAGGTACAAAATCTCTCTCCCTCTCTCTTCTTCTCTTCTATCTCTCTCTTTCTCTGTCTCTCTATATAAATACCTGTGTCTATATCAAAAGGTCCTAGAGAAACAAAAACACATACATTTGCATAAGTGAGGCTCTGTGAGTCTTACCTGCAATTTTCAGATGCATCATTTATATGATCATCCACCTGGAGATCAGACTGGTCCCGACCCTACTGGTCTTTTGTAAGATTATACATTATCATATCCTTTTGGCATTTATTTACTAATATGAATATTCTAAAATATTCCCTTGAGCACTTAGAGAGTGTTCCATTAATGGAGTCAAGCATATGCACTGATGCTCTCTTTTAGATCTTCAGCAATCTCTAAGGAGGTTTCTGAGATGAGATCATGCCACTTATTTAACCCCATCTGTGGATACTTTTTAAGGGTACATTTTTGTGTGAATTGGACAAGATCTTGCTCCACTCCCCTACTCCCCACTGCCTTATGTGCAACAGTGTTTCACTTGAAGAATTCCACAAACTAGAAATGAACTGAGGTTTAGGGGTTGCCATTACTTATAGTATGCTACTTCAAATTCAGATCTTAAGGAAAAGGGAAAAAATACAAATACAGCACATGCAAACGTACTTGGGCAAAACACTTTGCCTATCAAAGTTGTCTCTTCCATACGTCTATTATTGTCCTGTTGTTTACCTTTTTAAACAAACACAAGAATGGCCATCAGACTGGAAAAAATCAACTTATATCCCCATACCAAAAAAGGGAAACACTAAAGAATGTTCAAACTATCGAACAGTGGCACTCATTTCACATGCCAGTAAGGTAATGCTCAAGATCCTGCAAGGTAGACTTCAGCAGTTCATGGAGCGAGAATTGCCAGATGTACAAGCTGGGTTTAGAAAAGGCAGAGGAACTAGAGACCAAATTGCCAATATCCGCTGGATAATGGAAAAAGCCAGGGAGTTTCAGAAAAACATCTATTTCTGTTTTATTGACTATTCTAAAGCCTTTGACTGTGTGGACCATAACAAATTGTGGCAAGTTCTTAGTGGCATGGGGATACCAAGTCATCTTGTCTGCCTCCTGAAGAATCTGTATAACGACCAAGTAGCAACAGTAAGAACAGATCACGGAACAACAGACTGGTTTACGATTGGGAAAGGAGTACGGCAGGGCTGTATCCTCTCACCCTACCTATTCAACTTGTATGCAGAACACATCATGCGACAAGCTGGCCTTGAGGAATCCAAGGCTGGAGTTAAAATCTCTGGAAGAAACATTAACAATCTCAGATATGCAGATGATACCACTTTGATGGCTGAAAGCAAAGAGGAACTGAGGAGCCTTATGATGAAGGTGAAAGAAGAAAGTGCAAAAGCTGGTTTGCAGCTAAACCTCAAAAAAACCAAGATTATGGCAACCAGCTTGATTGATAACTGGCAAATAGAGGGAGAAAATGTAGAAGCAGTGAAAGACTTTGTATTCCTAGGTGCGAAGATTACTGCAGATGCTGACTGCAGTCAGGAAATCAGAAGACGCTTAATCCTTGGAAGAAGAGCAATGACAAATCTCGATAAAATAGTTAAGAGCAGAGACATCACACTGACAACAAAGGCCCGCATAGTTAAAGCAATGGTGTTCCCCGTAGTAACATATGGCTGCGAGAGCTGGACCATAAGAAAGGCTGAGCGAAGGAAGATCGATGCTTTTGAACTGTGGTGTTGGAGGAAAATTCTGAGAGTGCCTTGGACTGCACGAAGATCCAACCAGTCCATCCCCCAGGAAATAAAGCCAGACTGCTCACTTGAGGGAATGATATTAAAGGCCAAACTGAAATACTTTGGCCACATAATGAGAAGACAGGACACTTTGGAGAAGATGCTGATGCTCGGGAGAGTGGAGGGCAAAAGGAAGAGGGGCCGACCAAGGGCAAGGTGGATGGATGATATTCTAGAGGTGACGGACTCGTCCCTGAGGGAGCTGGGGGTGTTGACGACCGACAGGAAGCTCTGGCGTGGGCTGGTCCATGAAGTCACGAAGAGTCGGAAGCGACTAAACGAATAAACAACAACATACACACAGAGATAGACAGAGGTAGAGAGAAAGAAAGAATTATGATGTCACAGATAGCTATTCCTGTTTCAGCTACTTTTCAAATGCATAGGTAGCAAAGTATTAATTAGTTCTTCACTGCATAGTTAGTAGAATATTCATAAAACTTGATTCATTTAATTGGGTTTTCAAACGCACAGAAGATTTTCTTCTGCCAGGATCAAACACTACATAGTTTAGTCATCATTCTTCAGATATGAGCCAAATAATACAAACTGCTCCAAAAGAAATGTATGCCAGAAATTAATCAGTTCCTTAATTGGGAATACATAGAATATTCCATGATTAACACTAAATATAGAGGACTGTAGAATACACAGTATTTATTCAACATAGTTAATAAAATACTAAGCTCTCTCATATTTAATCAGGCACTTCCTGATATTAACAGCCAGCTTTGGCTCTTCTTTCTCTTGCTACCAGCTTCTTTGTCCAGAGGTTGCTTGCATACATGGCAAACTTCATAAGCTTAAAATCTGACTTACTACATTTAAATACTGCTTAGGATATATTGGCAAATGAAGAAATCTGTCTTAATAGCTTCTTGTTATTGAAAAAATATGAATCAGTGCTATGTTTGCAATATGTCACTGGGACATTACATATTTTATTTACTAAATTTGTTGTTCATATATATTTATTTAATATATTTATTTTAAGTATGAAGGGGAGGCCATTCATATTAAGAGACCAAAGTATTGATTGCAAATCTATGTCTGCCCATTAGAGGGCAGCAATATCTAGTAAGCTGTATTCACAGTATTTAAAACACATGAATATATTCATACCAAATTCAAGTACTGTAGCTCTGTGTCAGCTCTCATATTTTTTCTGTTTGATTTTGCAAAACAAGATACTTGTAATCCGTCCAACAGGCATAACATTTGAAGAGACTGAAATGGAATGGAATCTGGCTCTATGACTTTTTCCTCAAAAATGGGGTTCATAAGGCAGTGAAGGGATAGGGGAGTGGAGCAAGATCTTCCTTCCCTCTTGCTGATGATTTTGTGAAATACTTTTGCCTCAGAAGAACTTGCTTATTCAAGGCTTGTCTTCTTTACTGAGGTGATCAAGCTTATCTTCACTCATGAATGGCACCCAACTATTCTTCCCCTAGCTTTCCTGGTTGTGGATAATAATAATTTTAATCCAACTTTCTTGGAGGGTGACAAGTCAAAGAAAGATATAGAAACATACTTGTCTTTAAGAAAAGAAAAAAAAACCTAGGTTGACCTGCTTGGAATGGTGCCAAACAAACTCATTTCTCTTTTAAATTTTAACAGGGAAACATCTGAGGATTTAAACCAAAAATGCTTATTTTCTAGAGATCCCACAACAGTCTTATAATCCTTTAAATTTGTGGCATGAATGCTTTAGTGCTGAAATTTCATATAATTTAAGGACTTTCTTTCATTGCTCTGTGTGTATAATGAAGTACAGATATTTTGACTGTTGTTTTCAGTTACTTCCAATCCTTTGTGATCCAATGGAGATCATTTCACTAAGATTGTAACTGCTTTAAGTTCTTGTAAGCTCATCCTTGTGTCATCAATGACAGCATCCACCCATCTTATCTTCTGTTGGTCCAGTGGTGTCTACAAAATCCTTCTGAACCAAAAAGGCTCTGCCCTTTTTGGATGTGCATGAGACATCACAATTCATATAAAGAAGGGGTGGGACTTGCATCACAACACTGTTTTTTTCAGGCTGCCTCTGTGAATGCCACTATGCCATTCTTCGTTTTCTGTCAGTTGCCTTCAACATTTCTAAGCAGGTTCTTGGTACCTCTATGATAGGCCTAAAAAGCAAGCATGAATTGACCATGAGATGATAACTAATTTTCAGTTATTTTTGACATTTATGCATTGTTTAGCCTTGGGCAATCATTTGAAGTAGTTGCATCATTGTTTCCCTTGTGCTTTGATTACAATAGTTATTTGTTAGCTTCATAAGGTAAGGATTATATTGTTAATGTGAATCAGATCTGTCTAACATACTACATAGAATTCTTATGACTGTGAATCAGAAGGTGTAGCTTTCAATTCAAGGAAGAGCTATGACCAAGTAATTTTGAAAAACGCATGGGAGGATGTTGATAGTACAGGCACTGGGTTTTTGTAGACCTTTGAACAAGATATCTACTGTGGGTTCTTTGTTCATCTCCTTCTCAATTCTATCCTATCTACTTCTTCATCTGCAAAATAAGGAAGTGAAGTAATTGACAATGGCAGAAGACAGGCCTCATTTAGGTAAATTATGCCACTCATATCTGGTTACAGGGCTATTTGGACCAGTTTTTAGTACTTTTTTTACTAACTTTAGTTGGCCCGCCAGCAGCATTCTTACCTGGAGAAAGCCCTCTGTCAAGAATGGCATTAAGTTTCCATTCTCTTGGCCTTTAGGGAAAAAACATAAGATATACCTCTTCATCCAGATCTGTTTCATGAAGATTTTTGTTTGTGAATTATGAAGGTTTTTTTAAAAATATATTTTAATGATGCCTTTATTGACATTTAGTTCACTATTGTGAGTTTAGCTGAGTTGATCATCCACTTTCAAAGGATGTCTGTTTTTCCTAATCCAAAATTCAGACTTATAGCATCTATTTTGTTTGTCATTTGGTTGCTTGAGCCATTATTGCAACTAGAACAAGACACAATAATGGTTGAAGTAAGAGCAAATTACACATCTGTACTGGAATAAAAACAGGTCTGATCAGATATTCTAGCAGCCTAATTTTTGAAGGTATGCCTATTATTGTTGCTACTGATAACAACTGGCAGAAAAACTCTTGTTTAACAGCAAATCCACAAAAATTTACTTGTGGATCATACTGTACCTGTTTCCTCCCCCTGATTACAGCTACAATAGTTGAAATCTTGATTGTTGCTTATATTGCTTAGCCATCTTTCAGGACCATGTCCTTCCAAGGCATAAGCTCTAAAACCAAGATACATAAACATCAGTTAGCATCATAAAATCTTTTCAATTTATAACCAAAGAGAACAAGAATATTTAAAAGCCTTTTTAAGGGCAGCCAAATGGAACCAGCCATATTCCTATCAAGAGGAAATTCTTTAAGACACTATTATGAAGAGGTTGCTACAGTATATAATGTCACGAATTAACCTATGCAGTGCTTTCAGAGATAACACTGATTATAACCAGGATCATATAGATATAGTTAGTCCTTCAATGATCAGTGTGTAATATTTCTACAAACATTATAAATAACAGATACCAGGACTTAATTCTAAAACAAACCAGTACATTTAAGAGTTTCATTCCATAGATTTGGTGATTTCCATGGACTGTCCCTCTTTGCACCTGCTCACAATTTAATCCATTGTACATTATGGCATGGACTATTTTTCAGTTACTCAGAATAACTGGAGTAAGGTTTGAAATCCAAAACTGAAAGTGGTATATTTATTTATAGCATTTGTGGAACATGTTACCCCCAGAGGTGAGGCAGGCCCCCATTCTCCCAGCCTTCCAAAAGGGAGTGAAAACCTGGCTATGCCACATCGCTTGGGGTGGGAGGGGGGATAGCCAATCATGGGGGTGGTTGGTGCTGTGATGTGGCTCTGAGGAATTTATATTTTATATACGTTTTAAATATTTTTCTATATTTTATAGTTCATATTTATATTTTTACAATGTATTTGTTTTTACACATTTAATCTCTTGTTATTTTAACTAAATTGTAAACTGCCCAGGGTTGCTTGTGAGGTGGGAGGTGTAGAAATATGAGAAATAAATAAAATAAATAATTTTTTATTCTGCTGCTCAGCCAGAAAAGATCTTAGAATACTTTATGCAATCTGTGAAAAAGTTTCTGCCTTTAAGTTTACAACCTTTAATATATTCCACAGGAGGAAAAAAAAGATGTGGGGAGCAGAAGAAACAAGGTAGCTTAGGTACTCATTTTTATTTTTTATTTTATGTTGTATTTATTTATTTTTGTCTTCTATATTTTATTAGATATTTAAGGAACTGGTCAAGAATAAAAACAGAAAGAAAAGTAAGAAAAGTAAAAAGTAAATAGGAAAGAGATTTACAATCATTATAAAAACATAATAGAAAGATTTTTTCAAAGAAACATTAGCTCAGTCCTACATTTAAAAAAAACTTGTATTAATGTAGAACTTCATATTAAAATCAAATCAATATGTAATGATTAATAACAATAATGAGTATGAATCAGGAATCAAATGATACTTTACAATAATTCTATCCTTATTGGCAAAGCAAACCAAAATTTAGGTATTAAAATCTTATGTTATGGGAAACCTAAACTTTCAGATTTGGCACCAGTTTTTAAAGGTTATATGGCATTTGTTAAATATCAGCAGTCAAATAGAATTTAGGATGATTAAGAGTTGAAGGCATTTCAGCAGAGTAGATACATTGGCCTTCCTTTCCTCCTTTTCTCCTTCAACTGTGACCTGATAAAATGTTGAGAGAGAGATCTGAAGGTATTTCTGGAGGATTCATGTTCCTGCTTATTGACACTATGTTGACTGTTCTATTTTACAAGATAAGTTGAAGCTTGAATGTCCAACATGAATATGATATCATACACACAGACACACACACACACACACACACACACTGTTCATGAAACCACTGGCTGTTCCTCTGTAGGCAGAGGATATGCAGTCTCCCCATGTGAACTTTCCCTGCATTTCCATCGTATATGAATTGTTACACTTTAGAGAACAAAGGAAGACAAGGCCCAATACAGAATGCAACTGCCTACACAAGTCAGGTACAGATGTGATTAGAGTTGCAGTTGTGTCTTAGGTCAATGTTGGGTCAGCTCTTTTGCAGTTGAGGGTAAGAGGCTGGCTTAAAGGAGGCAGCACTCCCTGTGTAATGTAATGTACATACAGCTTGGTCTTCCAACTCTATGCTGTTACACTACATCCTCTAGGATCCTTTTCTTCAAGCATATCGCCTCATTGGCTCTGAATGAAAACACCTTCCAAGTCAAGCAGTGAATTTTCATGGCTAAAATATATCCATCATAGCTAGGTTGTTTTGCTTTGAAGAAAGAGTCATTAGTAGAGGGTGTGCTTTGCATTCTTTTCCCACTCCCACGTCTTAGGCCACTCCTTGCCTGAAGCATGTACTATTTTAATTTATTTCTTACACAATTATTTAAGTACAGGGTGGGTCACAAAGCATTCCAGAACTAAAAACTGACAAGCAAACCATCCAAATCCCATGGACTCAGAATGTGATTAAGGTTGAAATCTTATCCACATTTACTTGGGAATAAGCATCTGTTCACTAAGGGACTTTTAATTTAAAATGTATATACTTATTTCCCCATGACAAGGTAAGCTGGCCCACTAAGGCTTAATGGTATGTAATGCAATTGTTTCAAAGTATTTTACAAATATTCTAGTTTTGATTATATTAAGGCCACGCAAATCATTTGGAGAGGCACTCTGCAAAGTGAATGAATCACCCTCTCCAAATTGGAGCATTATGGTGGCATAGTGTCAGTATTCCAGGTGAAGTGGAAGTTTTCTTATTATGCAAAAACTCCCAACTGCAGATGACTGCATGGCATCTGTGAAGACTGGCTCATCATGAGAATGATTCAGAGCAACAGGGACTCCTCACGTGTTAAATTCTACACTGAAACGTCACATGAACAATGCTATAGGTATGCCATTTTTGTGGCAGTTGCGTTCTGAGTTTTTAGTCTGCCTTTCACATTGTGCCATGTCAAGCAAATTACAACAATTATGCTAGGATATAATAAAAACATATTTTATTAAGATAAGTTAGTAACTTACTAATTTTAATTATACCCCAAAGGTACAAATGTACAGTAATGTTGCTGACTGGTGCTGTCCTTCCCATTAGCACTGAATGCTACATGCGATCCAGGTATGACTATGGTTGGTAATTTAGTCTACCATGTCTTTGTCTCCCTAAAAAGTGTTATGCAAAAGCCTCAATTAACCAAACCATTATGCGTGGTAGAGACAATTATCTGTGGCTTTTTGGGTGATGAACTTGACAGGTGCAAAAAAACTGCAACTTTGACTATAACAGGATTAGACAATAAAGAGCATGAATTAACAAACTGAAGAAAAACATAGATATGTCTGTGGAACTAATAGAAAGGGAAAAGATGTAATCCATCTGAAAAAGATAATCAGATCTTCTGGAGCAAAGTTAGTGGATTCATAGAGGAAAGTGAATATGTAGGTTTAATTATAAATGAAAGGTCTAAAATGTGCCAGACAGCATGAATTGGGTTTACTTAGGTTGTTGTGAATGCATATGGAAGTAGAAATGCTATAAATGTTGATGTCCAGGGTGGGGAATGATGAAAAGGAAGTCATAAATGCAGTGAGAACATTTAAAAATGGTAAGGCTGCAGGTATAGATGGTGTGACTGGAAAAATGTTAAAATATGGATGTATTATATTTCTGTTGATTTAACTCAGGTGAATATGCTTGAAATATGGAATGGTATGCATAAATATGAAGTTGCAAGTTGATTGCTGAATGTGGTAAGAATGGAATAGGATGGAAGCTCACATGGAAATAAATGGAATGCTTTGCAAAAGGTTCAGCAATGAGCAGGGAATAAGACAAGAGTTTGTGATATCATCTTAGTTATGGATACAAATATAAGGAGTGCTTATGATGATGGTAGTTAGGAGTTCGAATATAATGTGTACTGATTCATATGCCATGTATAATGTGCAAGTTGACTCATGATGTTGATCGAAAATTAACAGCAAAATCATATGAAGAATGAGCAGTATAGAATTAAAAAATAATGTTTCAAAAATTAAAGAACTTGTCTTTGACAGGGACAATAGAATTAACACGCATGCTGAATGAATGTGGATTGAATGCAAAAGTACCTAACCACTATGAAAGAAATACATTGAAATGATTTGGTCACATACAAAGTATCTATACGGATGAAATTGCAAAATGAATGTTATGGAAAAGTGAGTGGACAGAGAAGGGGAAGACTGACAAAGTTGTGATGAGATCCTCAAAACAAGAGAGGTGAGAAATTTAAATAGTAAACAGGAAAGTCTGAAGTGGTGTGTGGACATAATAGATAGAGGTGGGGAGGTGAAAAAATGATGGTGCAAACTAAATTTACTGTAGCTCTATTTCCCTTTTCCTCCTTATTTCATGCCTTTAATTTCTTTCACTTACTATTTCTTACTCCTTGTTCAATTTGTGTAATGTTGCTTATCAAGAAGGGAATACAGTAGTGTGATGGTTATATACGTATGCACTTAATACACTTACTTCTATTTCTCATTCAATATATTTTGCAACTGAAAGCAACAACAAGGTAACATGTGATCCTAGGCCCCAGACAGATGTGACAGGACAGCATCTTCCTCTGCACCTCAGGGCAAAAAGTTGCTTGAGAGCGCAGAGCAAGCCACATAAAATATACGGTGCTGTCCTCATTAAGAACAGAGAAAAGGTTTTGCAACAATAATTCATACACACACATGCACACACACATGCTTTTTAATACATTCATAGTGAGGTTAAAACATGCTACTAAAAGGAACTTAGTGTGACTTTAAAACAAAGAAAAGAAAAAGGAAGAACCAATATCCTTTTGGTTATCATTTATTCCAAGGTGTAATAATCAGCTTGATGTCTTTGTTATTTTCTTTTAATTTCTAATTGTAGTTGCACAACTGATCTCCTAATAAGGCAGGTGGTAATACATGACCCTGCTGTAATGGGTAACCAATTGACTCTGTGATTTGACTTAATTATCATACTATTTTAGACTAAAACTACACGAACAAGCTTCTGTTGTAATGATAACGAGCCCAATATGCCCCCATATAGTTCTTCCTATGCATATTTGGAGTTGTCCCCGCTTGATAATTCTGAAAGGACTGGCTTGGCTCCCAGACCCAGATTGTTTCTTCCCATCTGTAAGCAAAAGGAGTTGTTATGTGACAAGCTTTGTCCTCTGCAGGAAGCAAATAGCCTTTCATTGCTGGGTTGCTCTTTTAGCTATGATAACAAATTCTTACAGCCTGTCTATCCTGTTCTAGTTTTTAGCTAAGGTTATTTCAGTTTTCATGCCATGCCATCTTTTAAAGGAATTAATGTTTTTAACTCAGATAATGAGAATTCTGTTAAAGTGTTGTGCTTGACCCCTGACCCTATTACAGTAACTTAGGGCAAGGAAAAGTTAAATGTATCTAGGTCTTCAGCAAAAATAACTAAAGCAGAAAACAACAGGCAAAAACCCACACTTAGTGGATGAGAGATTAATTGTTAGGGACAAAAATCCTGCCCAATATACAGTATTTCAACAGAATGTCATCCTCAAGGACAAATATACCTATCAGTGAACATACAATCTGGTTAATATTCATGTCAAAACCACTCTGTCCCCAGGTGGAGGACTGAACAGAGCTGGCCCAAGGAAAGTGACCTTCTTTGACTTCTTCTCCATTCCAGTCAGGGTACTTTTTAGCCATGGCAAGTGACATTACTGTAGCATGTGAAACATAAAATTCCCTACTTACATCTCCCTCTGTTGGGTAGTAACTAAATTGTTGTTTCCTTTTAGGATATCCTATGAGTTTTTCCATAGGAAAGCACAGTTCCATTTTCCTGTCCTGTTCAGACTAGAGGTGACCAGGCAGATTAAATCTCAAAAATACTCTTTATTAAATAACTATTTACAATAAATAAATCCTTTGAATTTGAAGGGTTCAGTCAAGACCAATTGGGCAGCTGGAAGGCAACTGGCAAGACTGCAAGAGGAGATGGCGACAAGGCAGCAGAACAGGACTCTCCAACGGAGACTGGAAGGCTGAAAGAGATTGGCATACAAGGTGCTACTGAAGCTGAAGACACCAGAGCTCGAACTGGAACATTCCTCGAATCAAGCCAGCTCTGGAACACTGGATGGGGCTGAACGGAGCCCCCCGGACTCTTCTGAAGACTAAGGACTGGGCTGGACTGGACACTGGAAACTGGAGACTCGAAGCAAGGCTGAAAACTCAGAACAAGGCTAGACTCAGCTGGAAGCTCTGGACTAGACTGGATTCTCTGGACTAGGAACTCGGAGCAAGACTAGGAACTTGAAGTAACACTGAATTCAACTGGAAGCACTGGACTAGGCTGGATACTCTGGGCTAGGAACTCGGAGCAAGGCTGGAGACTCGAGGCAAGACTGAATTCAACTGGAAGCACTGGACTAGGCTGGATACTCTGGGCTAGGAACTCGGAGCAAGGCTGGAGACTCGAGGCAAGACTGGATTCAACTGGAAGCTCTGGACTAGGCAACAAATTGGGTTCACAAACAGATAGGTGTGAAACTCCGGAACAAGGCTGAGCACCCCAAACACGGCTGGGCAGAATCAAAGATTCACTGCAAGACTGGAGATCAAAGGTGCACTGAAGCTGCATGGGAAACCTGGAGCTAACCGGCAATCTAGAAACTCTGCAAGGCTGCACAAAAGACTCGGGGTGAAACTGCAGACTGGAGACATGACAAGGCTGGACTAGAGGTGCAGGACTTGGCTGGGATCTTGAGACAAGGTGTGAAGCATGCTTGGAACACACACCAGATGACTGTGGAGGACCAAGACTGGATGCAAGACTGAGGTTGCTAGGCTCAGCAATAGGAGGATCCTCGACAGCATCAGAAGTAGGATTCAAGTCCTCTTCCATGGAGAGCATTGGCGCTGATTCCTCTTCAGTAGCTGGTAGGGTCTCTTCTGCAGACACTGCAGACTTGTAGGATTGGTTGTCTCTGGAAGCTTGCTCTTCGCACGTCTGCCTTTTATGCCGATCCTTCGTGCACCTGAAGCCTTCTGCAGCCAACTGGGCTGCCTTCTCCTTCATGTACTTTTCTGCCCATCGTTGGCATGCTCTGATTGGAAGATTCAAATCCTCCTCCGAACCTTGGCTAATCAACACCTTAGACTCTTCCCGTACTGCTGGCTCATCTTCATGTTTTGCTTTCCCAGTTTCAGCCCAGTAGTTTCTAATTCCTCCTCTGACTCAGAAAGAGTTTTGATTTCTGAGTCAGAGGCAGCCTTGATTCTCACATTTCCAAGTAAGCGGAGACTCTGTGATCAGATAATATAGTTGCTGGAGACTTACAATTGTAATACATTATTGAGCTTTCTCTCCTGCTTTAATTTTATGCCCTGTAGAAACCATCTCTTTTCTACAAGATACTCTTTGCTGTTGTGATCACCTCTGATTGCCTCCATCTGTTGAATTCCTTAGGATATGGAAACAACAGCCAACTACTATTACCATAACTTCCTTCCAGACTGTGTTAAACAGGCTTATTTTGTTGGCATTTCTTTGTTTTTGCTCAGACCAAGCCATTAGTTACCATGGTAATTGAGTACTTCCTTAAGTATCGGCAGGGTGAAGAGGTTGAATTTAATTGTCCTCAGTTTGGGTGTTAATAGTGCATTGCCTGGGGGAGGAACCTTGCCTGGACTTTTTAGTTTCAGTTTCCTTCTTTCTACACAGCCTCCTCTCGTCCTCTCTGAGCACGTGTGTGAATGCACAGCTTGTAAAATATGTTTTTGTGCTTTCTGTAAATACATTTATTTTTATAGAAATGCCTGGTATGTGATTTTTCTGATCTCTTGGGCCAAACACTTTCCAGCATTCTGCCACATATTTTAACAATACAATGGTTTTAAAAAAAAAAAATACAGAGCAATAAAGCTTGAGAATTCCTAGAATTTTCAGACAAATCTTTTTTTAAAATCCAACTATTTCATTAAAAAATGAATTGAATACAACTGCCCTGTTTCTGAAATTTCTACCTACATCTTCCAAACTTTTTTTTTAAGAGTTGGAGAATGAATATTTAAAAGATAGCTTTCTCACCCATTTTCAAAACACAGTCCTGTAACTATTGGAGAAAGGATCTCTGTTGTGGTAGCTAAATTATATAGCTCCCTCTATGAAATATTTTCTTTGTTATTTCTTTGCTATCTGTCATATATCAATGTCATGTATCCACACACCTTTAATCATGTAAGAGATCCTTTTAATTACCAATTACATGCTGACTTTATTTGCTTTTCAGTTGCTGGTTTCTTTCACTATTTTGACATCTTATGGTGAAAGGCAAGATGTAGACTTATGAAAATAGATATTAAACACATAATATAAATAAGAAGATAGATGCTGGTCTGACTAATAGTACCAGTCTAAAGTCTGTCACACACCATGCCTCGTTTCTATATAATTTTGAGATAGATACGTTCCCCACCATTTGTTAGAGTTAACACGAGAGAACCATTTTTAGCTGTTTTTGACTCATCTGGGGATGACTTAGGGTCTGTCCCTTTCAATAGCTGCTCCTGAGCTTGGGAATGCACTTCTTCCTGAAACACATGACAGGGGATTTACAACTTGGTTGGCTTTTAAGATGTTGGAAACACACTTCAATCAAGTTTTAAATTGAAATATTTTATCATTTTTAATTGCATTATTTCTATGTCAAAGTTCCCTGGAATATATGATAGTTGCCAGATGTCTTGAGTTATTGATGATGCATGCTGGATAATTAAGAAAGCCAAAGAATATCAAAAAGAAGTCACTATGTGCTTTATTGATTATAGAAAGATCTTTGATTGTGTTGACCATGTCAGGCTGTGGAATATGCTCAGAAAAATGGAAGTCCCAGAACATCTCACTGTCCTCATGAAATATATGGATCAGGAAGCCACAGTATGGACAGAACATGGTGAAAGAAACTGGTTCCATGTTGGCAAAGATGTGCAACAGGGCTCTATAATCTCCCCTCATTTATTCAAACCATACACTGAATTTATATTAAGGGAAGCTGGACTGGAAGAAGATCAGCGTGGTTTTAAAACCAGAGGAAGAAACATCAATAACCTGCACTATACTGATGACACTACCCTGATAGCTGAAAATGCAAAGGATCTGAAAGCCCTAGTAATAAAGGTCAAGGAGCACAGTGAAAAAATGGGACTAAAATTAAGTATAAAGAAGCCTAAACTAATGACAATAAGGAAAACAATCAGCCTTAGAATTGGCAATGAAGATATTGAAGTGGCTTATGCCTTTTAACAGTAAAGCAACCAGCAATCAAGAAATATGCTGCAAACTAGAGCTTGGTAGGGCAGCCATGAAGGCCCTGGAAAAGATATTCAAATGCTGTGATGTATCTATACCTATGAAGATTAGAATGGACACATGATGTGAAGAGCTAGCTCTCTGGAGAAGACTCTAATACCAGGAAAGGTAGAAGGAAAAAGAAGAGGAGGATGACTAGCAAGGTGGACAGACTCAGTTACAGCAGCGATGAGTGCACTATTGGAATTGCTGAATGACACAGTTAGGGACAGATCACCATGGAGAAAATCTAACAACTTGATGGCATGTAATCATCATCAACATAAAATATCTTGTGATGTCTGATCCTTGAGAACTTTTTATGTAAAACGTCCTTTTAATGGAAGTGTATGGATTCTACTCATGGGACGCGGTGGCGCTGCGGGTTAAACCGCTGAGCTGTCGATCGGAAGGTCGGCGGTTCGAAACCGCGCAGCGGGGTGAGCTCCCGTTGCTCGTCCCAGCTTCTGCACACCAAGCAGTTCGAAAACATGCAAATGTGAGTAGATTAATTGGTACCGCTTCGGCGGGAAGGTAACGGCGTTCCGTGAGTCATGCTGGCCACATGACCCGGAAGTGTCCTATGGACAACGCCGGCTCCAAGGCTTTGAAACGGAGATGAGCACCGCCCCCTAGAGTCGGACACGACTGGACTTTACGTCAAGGGAAACCTTTACCTTTACCTATGGATTCTACTAGGGTGTCATAAATGAACTTCTTAAATCAGAGATGCAAAAAAGTACAGCAAAAGCTTCATGCAACCCACCAGAATCTGTCTTGAGGATCTCAGTGTCTTTCCAGAGTTGGTAAAACAAAACTTTGGCCCATTTTTTGCACTTTTGTGATTTGAGTGGCTTTCTGGATTCAAGTGGTTTCCTAAGCCTTGCAAATGTTTATGTCATGCATTTCTCTTCTATTCTTCTAGCCTCCTATCCCCAAATGGTCTCTTGACCTACCCACTTTTGGAACAAAGATCTTGACATGTCACACAAAACTTGGTTTGGCCTTGGGCCATCTGAAGTTGCTTATCCTTCTCCTAAATCTTTAGACAGCTTCTATGTGCTGAGCGGCCACACTGGCAAAGGAACAGCCTAAGGACACAACCAATTCAAGCAATACTATCTTGCTTCAACAATTGCAAAAGTTAGGATTAGCTTATTACATGACTTACTTCAGCACAAAAAAGTAACTAGCATAAACTTCAAGGTTTTAAGGCAAGTTTAGTCCTACAAGAGTTGGTGATAAGATTTGGGAATGGAATGTATTTCTGGCATGATTGGATTGTTGTAAATTGGAAAGCATGTGCTGGTGAAATAATTTTCTGTTAATCATTTGAAAAGAACATGGTTTCAAATAGTGAACACTTCTTAACTTATGTAACATGTTTATATCTCCTTTTCTTTTAAGGGAAGATAACACAGAATTGGAAAAAAATAAGGCTAATAAAATGAAGTACAGGAACATATGAAGTTTCATATCACAAAAAAGTCTAGAAAAAAATGAGACTCAGCTGGTCAGAAGTAATTTTAAAGGACAAAATGTGTTGGGATGTGTTGGATAGCAAACTATCGAGGAAAATGCTCTGGGGGGAGTAAAGGATAGCTGCTGATTCTATTTTTCCACAGAGACAGAAGCACTGGAAGAGATGTGATATCTGGCATTTGTTTTCTCCTTTGGAGCTTCCAAATTAGGCACTTAATAGGATAGACTTCTTCAGTAACTGAATTGGAGGCAAATAGAGGATATGCTATCCAGGAGAATCTGAGTGTTACTGAAAGATTTTTACTAGTTGCGACCACCACTGTCCAAAACATTTGTGAAAGCACTTTTTTTAATGTTTAATGAAACTTCAGCTATTCCCAAGAATCTTACATCTACTTTTCCTTTTGCAAGAAATTAGGAAATGACACACAACTGTAAATAATAAAGCTAAGCATATGTTTCATTTTTTTTACATTTGAGGAGTCTACTATTAGAACATAAAGAGTATTTCAGCTGTTGTACTCTGTGTGACTGTAGTGTAGATATTGCATGAAAAGCCTACACTAAATGGATGGATGGATGGATCGAACACTGTTTACAATATTAAAATGGAATATTCAGGGGACTATTTTCTTTTGGCTAGAAAATGAAGAAGTTAAGCATTTTGAGGCCCTATTAATTTCAAAGCAAAAAAAAAAAAAACCCAGTCAATGTTGCTTACTGCTTTTTATGTCAAAAGGTATTTCTATTATGTAGTAAAGGAGAGACACCAAGACTCAAGGAAACCTTTCAAAAGATGATTTGGTAGGCATTTATTTGTGAAGGTAAACTGCAGCTTTATTTGGTTGTAGCCTACTTCTCAGTTTAGTTTGCATTCATTACTCTCTCCCCAAAGATTAGCAGAGATAGAATATAGACCTTTCAGTGAGCTATGAATTGGCTCTACAACCTTTGCTAAATACTTCGAACTTTGTATACAGTATAATTATCAGCATTTCCAGTCAAAATCCGTTTCAAGGAATTACACAGAGCTACTGAGAAGTAAATACATACAGTGTTTCGGTAAGTTACTCCTTCTGACAGCACTGTGGTACAATGTGGTTTCATATCCCACAGAAACCTTGCCAGTCCATTCTATTCTTATTCTTCAACTTTTCCTTTCCTGTATCAACCATTATATTTATTTGTTTCCTTTTAAATCCCACTTGGAAAGTATTGCAGAGTAAATTGTTCACCAAAGAAAGGGGAGACAGAAAGACCAGCATGATGAATGAGGATGTCTTTCTGAAAACCATCCATACCCAGCAACAATGTAACCATTCTAAAAGGAGAAGGCGTTTCTTGTTCACTCCGTGGTGGTACAATGTGTACACCCTTCACACAGTGGAGAAATTGAAGCATATAACATAAGATCTTTCTTTGTTAACTTAAAGGGAATAGAAATTAACAATATGTGTTTAAAAATAAGATTGTGTTTCAACTACCTCATTGCCTTCCCACTGTAACCTTGCAACCTTGTCCAAGTGGTTTTGCCAAAGCAGCAGTGAGCATTCTCTGCTGGGGCTGGCTATTCACTGAGGTCACAGCCCAACATAGAAAGGATTGAAGTTGCTCGCCACTGCTTGCACGTTCGGTTCTACAAGCAAAGGTATCTCCTGATTAGGGCTTGTTCCAAATTGGGATGAATAAAGTAAAACCACACCTATGCTGCTTCATCAATACTGAAGTCACTTACTGAGTAACCATTAATATCCATTCATTTATATGATATGATACAATATGATACGATGTGTATGAATAATATCAAGCACATGACACATGGAATTAGTATGTGAAAAAATATTTATAGAACTAAGCTTATGAATTATCTCATGGTATCATGTGGTACAGAAAATGTATTCAAATGTTTTTATTGCATTCTCAAGAAAAATATCCCATCTACATCCAAGAAGTTCATAGCAATGGATATGGACGTTTTCCCATTTTGTCCTAACCTTAATATTATTAATTTTTAAGTAAAGATGGGTAAAGGATTTGTATGGAAACCCCCAGGCATTGCCCTCAGGCTTGAAATACAAAGAAGTCAGCAGATGTTAAAGTGTCCAGGGGAAGGTTAATGGTCTTGGGTATATTTAGCCTGGGAAATAGGTAGTTGGATAATAAAATAGCCAGCTTCAAGTCTCTGAAGTGCACTTGTATGGTGTGTACCAATGTCCCCAAAATTAGGCAGCTCCAGATATGAAAACTTAAACTCCCAGAATTTTCAGAAGCTGGGGAAGCCTGGCATACATGATACCACAAATTTATTTTATGTTATTCCAAAGAATAGGAGAATAGGGATGTTGTAACAATGAATTTCCTTCAGCTTCAGGGAACTGGACTAGTTGACTTTTCCATCCCTTCTAGTTTTATAATTTCAAGATAGCTGACCTTGCCATTTTCCTCTCATAACACCTTCCATAAAATAGATTAGATGTGAAATGATGATAGTCCATCTTCTAGCATTATGAAAAGCAACTGACGAGATGATTTTCTCTAAGGCCAAACTACCCTATTTTGGTTTGTTTTTTAAACACAACACATCCTTGATTTTCTGAACTCAGTAACACATCCCACACTCATCAAAAACCCAACCCCATGCTTTGGTAGCCCAGCAAAATATAAAACTGAGTTGCAGGCCATAAATGAAACCCTTGGAGAGCTCTCAAATATTAAGCAAATTTGTTTAACATAAAAAAAATCACTGGTACCTATCAACAGGATCTGCATCTGCTGGGATTCCTGGAATATACAGTAATCTCTATCTCATCCTGCCTAGTTAAGAATTGCACTTTCCCCACCCTCCCTTGCTCTCAAAATTAGTACCTCTTCTGTGGGATAATACAGTTGTTCTCTGGGGTGATGACCATTCAAATGCTAAGTTTGTTTCAAGGCATTTTGTAAATTCTAAAAACCCATTTGTGGCCAACCCAGAAATTATGGGAAATAAATCTGGAAAATAAATTAACAAGTATGTCTGTTGGTAAACACTATGGAATGCAAGCTGGAGACTTCTTCCTCTGAAGTTGATCTACTGAAGGATAGCCACATACCTGCTTCTGAAGCAGATTTGATGACGGGAATGGAATAGAGCTTGCCCTACCTACAGAAGGCTCACTATAGAAGGTATCTCTTCTTCTAGGCTAGATGGGTTATTGTTTTAAAGGCTAGGTTAATACATCAAGCTAAATATTTCTTGATATTGGTTTAGCAAGATGTATGAGTCTACCCACTCATTACATTACATGTAGCATTACATGTGAGCCTAGCTGTGAATTATTTAAATTCATAGTAAATGTGTAGAGGAACTGACTTACATACAGACTAAAACATTTCTGTAGAATACAGATAACATCAAATAACTAAAACTCACTGTAGTCTACCACAGTAACTCTAGTTCAACAATCCAAAGAATCATAAACAAGAAAAGATTTCAGACAGTATTTTTAACTCACAATAAAAAAATCATTCATATTGTTTTAAAAAGCTCTTAAAGAAATCTGTAGAATCCTTGATCATGAATTTTTAACATGTAGCATTTAAACACATGCACACTACAACACAATGAGCAATATAAGAAACTCATTAAGATAAAGGACAACACATAGCCAGCTCACATGGCTTGGTCCACCCTTCCATGTATTTTTTCAATATGTATCTGAAAGGCAATAATGATGCAAACATTTCTGTAGAAAATGTAAATGCCAGAAAAAAAAAACATACAATGTAAGTTTATTTTCCGTTCCAGTAGTTTTAATTACATTCTTCACAAAAACGATTCATCCTATGTTCTTCAAAACAATCTCCCCAAGGGTCAGAAAACAACCTACAGTGAATAGTGCCCTTAAAAGCACATTTCAAACACAATCTCTTCCTGTGACATTTTACCTCCACTGAAATCACAGGCAAAGACTTTGCCAAACTGAATTATTTGGCTTTTCTTTTTAAAGAAAAGCACGAATGCTTGGCAGAACATGCTGACTCGAGAAACTTTGCTTTGAACTTCTACTTCCTTGGGGAATGAGAGCTTGGAAAAACTAACACGAAACGGAAACCATTTTAAAAAATATCACAAGAAGATGGAATATCAAAAGCTGTTACATATTAAGCAGATATCTGAACCCTTCAAAACAGCATTCTTTTATTTTTGTTTGGAACAGATTTAAAAGAGTCAATGTTAAAGGCAAAACCAAGGAGGCATTTCAAAATGTAAAATTTCTTCCAGTGGTGAATTTTAAAAGAAAATGATTTTATTTAATTTTTTTGCACAAGACAAGGACCAGATTTCATTTATCCCCACTGCTTATTACAGTTCTGGAAGCAAAAGTGTTTCCCATTAGCATTTGGCACCTCTAAATTTTTAGTATATATTATCCAAAGGGTTTCATAAAATCCACTAATTGCCAGCTTCTTCTCGTATTGGTGCATTACAGGCCTAAAATGGTTCATAAAATCTCACTTGCAAGCAAAAGCAATTTAAATTCATGTATAACAGATAACAAAAACTATTATTTTGGAGTGATCAGGTAATATCATCCAGCAACGTATCTGTAATATTAAAATATTATAGCAGGTTTGTTTTTAAGTATACAACTGTTCTTAAGGGCATGGTGATTCTTATTTTTTTATTAGGATTGAATGCTCCTGAATATTTGGCAGAAAAGAATATTATCATCATGAAGTTAATCTTTATATGCCCTGCTTCATTTAATCAAAAAAAAAAAGCAAATAAATGAAAATTTCCTCTGTCTGCATGTCAATAACCATTAAAATATCATCCTGATTCTAACATTTAAGAAAAAGGGAATATGTAGCAATAGCAAAATTAACAGTATACATCTAGAACAGAAGGTTGTCTAAATTTAAACAAGAATGGGTCCCCTATGTTATTATATATCACACAACAAGGCAAACTGAAACACTTAAAAGTACGTTTTTTAAAGAGGAAAATAATTGATGTAAAGAGAGTATAGGTAGCCCTTGTTGAATGACCACTCATTCAGTGACTGTTCAAAGTTGAAACAGGGCTGAATGAGGGGGACATACAACAGCTCCTCATAGTTACGGCCATCCCAGTGTCCCCATAGGGACACAATTTGGGTGCTTGGCAACCGGCTTGCAATTCCAATGGTCACAGAGTCCTGCGGTCACATGACTGCCATTTGCGACCTTCACTGCCAGCTTCCAACAAGCAAAGCCTGCCCCCAGAGTTGAGGCAGGCACCTTCGCTCCCAGCCTTCCGGAAGAATTGAATTAAAATGATATAATTAACCTAGTTGTATACATTGAATTGGTTTAATCAATGAAATCATGAATTTTAAATTTGATGATACTTGTAAATCCTTTGTTTATATACTAATATTTTATTCTTCATCCACCATGTCCTTGTAATAGGCAGTAAGAATAATCTTGAGGAACAGGAAGAAGAGCCAAAGCAAGACAAGAGTCAGACAAAAGAAATTTGAGTCTGAGGAAGAAATGTAATTTGAGAGAGCATCTCAAACTTGACCCACCCTAGTTCTCTTGAAGATAAAAGGAGGGTTGGAGGAGGAGGTGCATTTAGAGTTGCAAGATCCTGTTACTATAACCATATAATAAAAGTAATAATAGCATTTATAACTTTGGATTCCTAGTCTGGCCTACAGTCCTTTCCTACCTTTTTTTTCTTTTATATAGTTATTTATGCTGTTCTTTAAATGTTTTAAACAAATTATTAATGTTTAAAAAAGAAAATAAAAAGGAAATCATTATTTCACTGGTGATATTTATTCCCCAGCTTTCTCCCAGAAATTCAAAGCAAGTTACACACAGTTTCCAAGCAATTCCTACCCAAATACTGAACTTCGCTGGAACAATTTATAGAATAGTGTCTTGTGCCAAATCCTTGGGCACAGGATCATCCCTTTTGAAACAAGGCTAGTCAAAAGGCCTATAAGCCACTGATTGGCTTATAGGTTGTTGTTATTTTTTTTGGCACCTGCCAGGCTTCCTGCCCCAGTGGGCTTGCTTTTGTTTTTTGTTTTAATAAAGAAGTAAATGAATGGGATGCTGGCCTGCTGCAAAGTCAATCAACCTGCATCTACCATTACCTACATGCAAAAAAAAATTGAGAGCAGCAGTGGGATTTCTGATATTTTGAAGATGTAAGGTAGGCAGGAATTCTTGGATAAGATTTTAAAAAAGGCAAAAATATCCTAATTACAAATGAGTGTATGACAACAATGACCAAATACATGAACATTTCAAGACTTCACTGATACAAAGCAAAAAGCCTGGCTAGTAATTACAGAATGGCTGGTGTACCCAGGGCACCATTGCACTGTTGCTAATTGAGATGGGAAATGCTCTCCCACAAAAGTTACCATGCAATAGGATATAGTGTTTGGGAGAGCAGCAAAACTTGTTTCCCTGGAGTTTTTACAAGTGTAATTATATAAACAAGGGAACTATGGATTACTTCTCATGTACTTCTCTGTGATACATAGACTTATCATAGCACTATGGTTGATTAAAGGTCCATCTCTGGAACCTGCACTTTATGAATAGAGAATTGAGGGTGAAGTACTCTACCCTAAGCAAATGTCTATATCCATGATTGTAATAGAGTTAGAATCTGGGCCTCCAAAATCGACCCAGAATTATAGGACTATAATTTTAATAACCGCATCTGATAAGTCAGCATTCCCTAGGACTGCTAGGCACTAATATCTCTACATATATATTTATTTGTGCCTGACAAGCTCTCTGCCACCTTTACTTTCAAATATTTCAAAGATTATTTTAACTTTATTCAAAATTTAAAAGGGAACTAGCATGATGCAAAGAAAGGCTCCAACTCCCAAAATTATCTTTATTTTCCAGAATAGCTTTGAATATTATATTTACTGTATTTATTTTATTTATTAATTCAATTTGTATGCCCCTTATACATCTTAGTCAATAAAAATGATATATGGCTGTAGAGTAGATAATCCGCTTCATCCCGAGTTCTCTGAAGCTGCTGCACGACCACCTTCTCAACCACCTTTCCGCAAAACAGGAGGTTAGATACTGGACAAAAGTGGTCCAGTATGGTGGGGTCTAACGATGGCTTCATGAGGAACAACTCCCTCCCTCAAGGAAGAATTCACCATCACTAGAACACACTCACATGACACCTCCTGGGATGCAGGAGAAGTATGGGTATAAAGAGCAGGTGGCTAAGTCACAGCCGTAAGACCCTGTCCACTTCCTCAGGCCCAACAGGTTCAAACAGTTCCCAGATAACACAGCAAGTGTCCTAACAGCCAGGAACCATGCTGAGACAAGGAATAGGTCTCTAGTACTATATTACTGCTACATTAGACAGAAAATCCTAACAAACTGAAGAAGTGTGGGAAAAACCCAGACAGATAAACCCCAAAGGTTAAGACGGGTCTGATCTGTATCTCTCTGAATGGCTGCTTAACTCCTCAGTACTATGCAAGCATTTTCCCCCCTGGATAGAGGCCCCCTCCTGCTCACCATCAGTACTCATGACAGCAAGGCTCCTTCCCAGGCATCTCCCTTGGACCTGCAACAAGGCTGATGTCCAGCTGTGAGTGAATTCGAGCAACTTTGTCTGACAGAAGCTGAGCAAATTCTTCTGCATGACCCTTCAAGGAGATCTCTGGGCCACTTCTACCCAAGAGGGCACATGTCACTTGAAACAGGGCTGCAGGACAGCTATCCGCAGATGCAATACAGGCAGAGAAGTATTGTTGTTTTGCCACCTTTACCACGACAAGGTAGGCCTTGACAGCAGCTGTAAACCATGTCCAGTTGAGTTCATCCCCAGTTGAATGCCAGAAACGGTCTAGACATCTCTTCCCCCATTTCATCTCAACTCCTCCGTAAACCATAGGGAGTGACAGGATCCAAAAGAGGGGAGAAGTTGCATAAGCACAATCTGATCCAAAGCCTCAGACACCCTGTTATCCCAAGCAGCAGCCAAGGCTTCAGATGGACTGTGCAGCAGACCAGCAGAAACAACACCCAGCTCCCTCTGAAACCCAACCGGGTCCATCAGTCACCAAGAACAGATCGATCTAATGTCCTGCCTCCCTGCAGTGAATAGTGGTGCCAGAGAATCCCATGGTAATCAGGGCATGATCTGACCATGACAAAGTTCCCCCAATTCCAGTTCACATTGCCACTTCTCCGACAGGAAAACCAGATCAAGTGTGTGACCACTGTCCCATGACGGGCTCTGGAAGACCTGGGGTAGGCGTATGGCTGTTATGGTAGCCATGATCTCCTGAGCAACCTCAGACCCCACTCCCAGAGAAGACAGATTGAAATCCCCCAAGACTATAAGCCTGGGGAACTCCACTGCTAACCTGGCCACAGAGTCAAGGAGCTCAGGCAGAAAGTTGCTACACAGCAGGGAGGCTGGTACAGTAGCAACAATCCCAACTTAACAAACGTAAACAAACTTAACAAACAGGGTCTCACATCCGGCAACTTTTGAAGCAGCTCCCCTGAAAGCCTTAAGAGACTCCCAGATGACAATCGCCATACCTCCACCCCTGCCCTGGAGTCTCAGCTGATGCCACACTCAAAACTCTGCTGGGCACCTTTCTGAAAGGACCGTCCCCTCTTCTGGACCCAGCCAAGTCTCAGCAATACCTGCCAGGTCAGCCCTCTCATCAGTAATTAAGTCACAGATGGGGGAGGCCTTATTACAAGCTGACCTGGCATTTAGTAGCAGCAACTAAAAGCCAGGGTATTTGAAGGTCTGCTGAGTGGGCACAGGGGTTGAGATCAGGGAGCTGGAACGTGAAACTGGTATAAGACACTAGGCTTGCATTCCCTGAGAACGGCCCGCTCCCCATCTCTCACCATACCTCCCCATGCCTGGCGTCATAATATTTTTGAAAATAATTTTCAAAGTATTTGAATTTAATAGTAGATAAGACTAGAAGTTTTGAGTGTTTATAGAAACCAAAAGGCGTTTTCTAAAATCACTAACTTCTTTCTTGCTTTACTCTCCTTGTTGATTCATTGATTGCATTTATATTCTGACAGAATCAAAATCAAATCTCTGCTTTTTACATGATATAAAGAAATAGAAAACTTCCATGGTAAAAACTAAAACAAAAAATCAGAAACAGTTAAAATGAAATCAAACCCCCACCCCCATTCAAGTAATCAATAAGAAATAAAAATAAAAGATGGCCAAGTTTAACTAGAATGCTCTGCAAGCCACTTGATCTCAGCATCTTCCTGAAGGCCATCAAGTTAGAATGTATATCCATTATTCTCCCTCTGAAGCAACCCTGTGGTCACTGAACTGCAATAAGCATGCAACGATTGTTGAAGAATCAAATAAGCACTGAATCTGGAAGGAGCAGAACACAATAGCCCTTGCAATATAAAACCAAAGAATGCCAAATAGATTTGCTTTTACAGGTTGACAGCTGGGATTAATGGTTCTTGTAGTCTAAGACATATGGAGAGCACAAGGTTAGGATAAGCAATTCCAGGAAGTTCTACGTATGTTTGCCAAGAGGAATGTAGTAGAAACATGTTGAAAGGAAACTCTTCATCTATTGATTGAAAGTCTGTAATATCAGCCTAATATTGTTGCATTTACTTAGATAATGTCTAGTATTAAATGAATCAGTTTTTAAACTCTTGACCTCAAGAGTTATTTCATGAAACATTGAGGAGGCACTGGGGAATAAGGCTAAGCTTAAATCACATTGCACTTATGTGTTTATTTTTATCCCTGTGTTAAATGTTGATTTGTTTACTAAGATAAGGCTGAACAAGAAAAAGGAACAAAACAAAAGAAAAAAACTTGATCATTGTCCTTATGTTTGCCTCTCGCCAAGCTTGTTTTTCCTTTCTGACTAATTCTGCAAACTGTGTGATGAAAATCATCCCATAAGGAGCAGATGTGGAAAGTGTTGGCTCACTCAGGCCATAATTCTTCAGAGGAAGAACTGAGGTCAGTATTGCCCTGGCCTCCAGATAGACAGATGTCTGCCATCTAGAAAAGTATTTCCTTTCACAGCAATCCAATTCATTTATGGTTTTTCCTGCTGTGCCAAAAAAACAAAGCTTTTGTAGAGCATGTTAACATGCAACCAAGTCTTGTTAGCATGTGGAACAAGTTGGCAACTTTTTAAAAGTCAGAATAAAATTAGAAATTGGTTAAATTGGTTAGTATTTAAACTGTCATTTTTGTTACAACACACTAATGTGCACCCAGCCCATACCTATTTTCTATTGTGATCAGAGCAACAGTGTTTTTGAGCAATTTGTTTTCGATAGATTATTGTAAGCCTCCTTGACTGCTTTTTTTTTTAAAAAAGGAAACATGAAATATGTTTTCATTAAAGAAATGTTTGTTGCCAATAACTTATAACGGACATATTTCTTTGATTGTAATGGAAGCAAAAGAAGGCTTGATTATTCAGAAGATCAGAAGGTAGAATGGTATGTACATATACTGGAACAGGCAGAAGATGGATCAGATATACATGGATTTGCAAAACATGTCCAAGGGTGTCCTATTGCCAATACTTTAATGTTAGGAAAAAATACTATTAAGAAATTTCTGCCATAGCTGGTTTGCACTGACTACTCATCGTTCAGTCTTAGTATTACTTGTCTGTATATCTTCATTACACAGCAATTAATAAAAACTTGCATATCAAAGTTAAAAGTTTTAAGGTCCTCTACTTCTTTTCTATTTGCAGAGATTCAATCTCTCTCTCTCTCTCTCTCTCTCTCTCTCTCTCTCTGAACCAATGAGCTCTATTCTAAACTGGAATAGTCAATTCAGGCATCTCTTTCGGTGGCTTTTGAAGACTAGTGCAAAAATCAGTATTAGAAGAGTTCAGCTCTTGATGAAGAAACATTTTGATTAGGTTTCACTGGATTCATGAGAGCTTTGGTGGAAAATACCTGGCTAAACTAATCTTGTTCTTTAAATTTAAATATGGCTATGTTCTCAAGGTAAAAAAAAAAGGTATGTTTTTAGAGGTATTTTACAACAGCTTGTTTAATGATTAACGTTTATACTGTTAAGTCTATAGGTAAAAGTTCTCTGTGCCTGATGGATATCCCTTTCTTTTTTGAATTAATGCATGCCAAAGTGGGTAAACAAGGTAGAAAAGGCATGCAGAGCATGGCTTCTGAAATTCTTTCCAATACCTTAGGGTAACATGCTTTGGAGGGGGAAGTTTAAGAGTAATGCAGGTACCAGCATTATGCCCAGATGCAAAGGGAGAATTTTTCTGGATTTTCCCCCCCACACAGCTCAGTTGGATCCACCCCATTTTTGAACTTAGTGTGCCGGTTTCTTCTGTCACACCAAATTTGGTCCCATTCTCTTCTGTTTTTGGAGTGTTATCTGCTGATGAACAGAAAGAACTCTGACCCCTTGAACAAAATTTCTTTCCAGCATTCTACTAAGTTGGAAAGAATAAAAAGAAAGTGAGATAAACAGGTTGAGATTTTGAATAAGAAACCTTTTTCACAAAGAGAGATCAAGCCCTAGGCCCCTGAAATGTGGGGTGTCCCAGGGCTTGGGTCTCACCTCTCTTTTAACAACTACATAAACTACTGGTTGACGTCATCTGGCAGCATGGAGTGCTGTATCATCAGTACGCTGATGATACCCTGCTATACATCTCTACCTTGTAATTTCTGGGTAGTCTCCAAGGCAGCCCCATGAAGAGTGCATTAGAGTAATCCAAGCAGGAAGTGACAGGTGATGCTTTGCAATGCTGACCAAGTGCTGTAAGGATCTGGACAGGGAGGAACTGGTTTTGACTCAACTCTGGCAAGACAGAGTGGCTTTGCATTTTTGGCCCCCCAGGCCTGGGTGATATGTCATCTTTGAATCTAGATGGTACTCCCCCTGATTGAGCTAGTGTGCAATTTGGGGGTCCTCCTAGACTCATGGCTAGAGGAGTAGGTGGCAACTGTGGCTAGGGGGACCTTTGCACAGATTCATTTTGTGCACCAGCTGCACCCATTCCTGGACTCAGAAGCCAAAGGCATGATAGTCACTCATGCCTTTCTCACTTCCTGCTTGGATTATTGTAATGCACTTTACATGGGGCTGCCTGGAAGACTACCCAGAAATTATAACTGGTTCCCTAAGTATATCCACATTACACCCTGTTGCATGTGCTGCACTGGCTCCCAGTTTCCTTCCAGGTACAATTCAAGGTCCTAGTTATTGTTTTTAAAGCCTTACATTGCAGGGGACCAGGTTATTTCTGGGACCACCTCTCCCTGAAAACGGCTGCCCCCCCCTCCACCAGAGTAGGTTAGCAAAACATGATTTAGGGTAGGCATGCTCTGGTCCCTTAAATCTTGACACAGGGTCTTTTGGTTTTACTGCTTTTATTTTATTCTTTGTACAGTATACATTGTTTTTATCCTTGGGTTGTGAGCCACCCAGAGTTTAGTTTAAGATGGGTGGCCATATAAATGTTTTAAATAAATAAATAAATACATCATTAAACAATATACTTCTTTTTGACTGTAATTATTTATTTACTTTTACAGAACATGTTGAATGGCTATACAACAAGTTGCAATGTTCTTCATATATAAGAATTCACTGACCTTAAAAGAATGTATGTGTGAATTGTAATACTTCAACACTGCAATTGATGGGCAGGCAATCCTTGAGTTGAGAGAATGTATTGAGATCAAAAAGATGAAATGTATACTGCAATTAGTTTTTGCTGCTGTTACTCCTTACGATCTTTTCAGATGGCTGGCAAGCCCAGAGTACAGTAGGAAGAGTGCCACAAACAAGCATGGTCTCCTGATCTCACACAATGAATTGGATGAAGCATTGCTACTGGGTGGAATAAAGTGCTCTGATGGAGAATTAAGTTTCAGTTGGAGAAATAAGTACAAGAGGTATTTAATTTCCAGTAGAGAGGGAAAAAATGCATTACTTTTTTTGAAAAGGGGGCGATAACAGGTCTTTATTTTAAACATGGTATAACCATTAAAGTGCTGAACAGATGCAAGGTAATTTGGTTTCCAGTTCAATTACTTAATCACTTTTCTCTTTATCTTACCAGTCTTCTTCCTGAAATAAGGTTGGCCCTGACCCTGCTGGCCTCTAGAAAGGCAGTCAAAATCTTTCCCCAGGCCTTTGGGTCATGTTGAGCTGCCTTTGGGTCATGTTGAGCTGCAGCCACAATTAGGTGATGGTGTTATTGCTGTTTGGATTTATTGATTTATTGTTCCATTATTGTCTGTAAGTACACAATATGTATTGTGGTTTTGTATTCTTTTTGTTAGGTCAAGATTCACCTTAGCTGAATTGGATGGTCATATAAATGGTTTAAATAATAATAATACTAAGAATAATATAAAATATGTAATAATTTATTACATTTATAAAGCCACCAGATTCAATGTGGTATACAGAATTCAAAATATCATAAGAACACAGAGCCAAATACAGAAATACCAACACACTGGGGAAATATACAAATGATAAAAATCCAACCATCCATCATCAGCCAAAGGAGATCACAAATTACCTTGGCCACTGACTTGTTTGAAAAGACATTTTTAAAAACCTTTCTAAAAGGATATATGGATCAGGCCAAATGGACCTTGGGGGACAGAGGGAATGGTGTTCCACAGGGCAGGAGCAACAATATCATGGTGATATCATGGTGATCCCAGTATTTCATTATCCACAAACCCTAAACCAACTGGCTACATCTGATCTGTGCTGTTTCTGTATGACCTTGAGCCAACACATTGTGATTGTTATCTTTAGCAATAACATCATGTTCACTGTACCCCTGAACACCTATGAATGTTAAGGATTATAGCATACTCAGGGGGGAAAAATGTAAGTGGCATATTAGAGAGTTCAGTCAACTATAATTAGCTTACTTTTTAAAATGGGATTGGCATGTCACAAGCAGAGAAGGAAAACATTTATTTTAAGTTTCTACAGCTTTTCAAATTTTTATTGTCTTACATATAACAGTAAAATTCATCCTATTTGTTCTGGAACTACTAAGATCTTGGAAGCAATATGCATGGCTAGCCCAAATAAAGTTATACAGCATAAGGCGAGAAGCAATCTCTAAATTATACATGGCTTCATAAGTTAATGCTGTAAGTTGAAATTATGTTTACAGGAGGAGGGAATACCAGGAATAGGTATAATGGTGCCCTAGCAAGCAAGGCAATGAATGGTGGCTTAGCTAAGCCTAAAGGTCTTGGGCAAATCTAATGAAAGGTCAAGAAAACAATTATGTGATATTTAACAGGTTATTAAATGATGTTTGGGAGAGCTTTTGTGTAGCAATTTGTGCACTATTTATATACTAAATTATATACCGCCCTCTCTGTAGGCAACAATTATATAGCTATTGTAGCATCATTGTAAGAATATTCTTTCAGGTATGAGTATATCACTCTGGATCTATTCAGTTTTTACAGACCAGAAGCTGACTCATGAATTTTGAAAATCAGAATTGCATGATATCTGGACACTATTACATTTCCAGGAATAACTATTTCCCCTTTTCCACCTAAAGCGAACATGACAATATGTCAAATATAGTTGTCCTTTGAATAACAAAGCTACAAAAGTAAGCCACTTCATTAACATGAAAGTTGTGGTATTGCTAGCATTAAGAAAGGACAAAGATGCTATGTCAAATGTTACTAGCATTCCAGTTGTCTGTATTAAAAAGTGAGATCTTACTTTTAGGTATGAGGATTTTTTTTTCCAGTACAGGCATCACTGAATAATTTTTAGCAAAGTTTTTGTCCAGGTGTTAACTTTACCTATTAGTTCAGAAGCATGTCTGTATCTGTCAGTTAAGGATTACTGAATTCCATTTCTTTTAGTTTTTGCTATACATTTAGTTGACCTTATTTTTACATGTCTTTCCCGCTGGTTACAGCACAGAGAGTAGCATTCTCAGGATGAGCTGCACAAGTACATGTATTCCATCAAATATTTCACTGAGTTGTGGAAGAGATGCATACTCTTTTGTGGTGCACGGAGCAGAAGCATTTCTGTTCTCTTCTTTTGCCAGGAAGATATGAGTGGCTGGATGTTTGCATCTATAAATAGCTACTGTATGTCAGCTAGATGCCAATCTTTTTGTAGAGGGTCAGTCCCCAGTTTGTCTTGGTACTAGGCATCATGCAAACCCTAGAAGAAGCATAGAAACTTCCCAAGACTGGATAGGTCATCCCCATTCATAACAAATTCCATAAACCCTGCTCAAGGCATCAAGATCACTTTTTTCCCGAACAATAAGGTAAGTGAGCCTATTGTTTCCTGAAATAAATGACATTGATTGTCCTATGAGTTTGCAATGCTTCAGCTTGCAGAAATGAACAGGCAATTTATTGCAGAGAGGTACTGCGGCATTGCCAAGATGGTTCTCTATCTAGATTGCTGCTTATTATAAGGTGCTAATTCAAAGATTGATGTCTCGTTGATTTTTAGGGGCCCTTTATTTTAAAAACAAAGTCTTTTGCAGTTTCTGTTAAAGGCTGCAAACAGAAAAATAGCATTGAAGTTAATTAAGGATATATTTATAGCACTGATGCAACAAGTCTCACTCTTTGGTAACAAAAAAAGTTGCCCACATTACAGCAAAGATGAGCATCTACAAAGGAAGTAAGAAGGCCAATCCTCACCTTGCCACATAATTAGTTTAACAAAACCAAGCAACTCTTGATGCTCTGAGATGTATATGCAATGTGGTAGAATATGCCTCCTATAATATATTTGCCAAGAACTGAGAATAAAAAATATAGTATCTGTAATCAGGGACCAGTTTCAACCTCTGGAGCAATGATTTTGATTAGAATGCAAGCTAAATGCGCTTGACAATATTAAATTTGACTGTCCTGTCTTTTCCTAGTAAGAAAAGTTTTGCTGATCACAGCAATGCTGTCACATTCTGACATGGTCAAAGAGAGAAAGCAGCAAGCATCAGCCATCATGAAGGAGATCCAGCGAAATGGTACATAGTTAAATACCTGTTATTATGGCTAGTGTCACGCCTAATCTTTCTTTTTAATCTTACAGCAATATCTCTCCTTTGAATATGCCTCTGTGTATTTTGCCATAAATAATCTCATGCAGCTATTGGGCTGCCTATGGTAATGAATTCTTTTGTAGTGGCTTCTTTTCATTTGAATGCTATTTTCAGATGAACAACTGTTGTGGAGGAATGAAGTAACCCAACAGCTGATGCATATTCTGCCTAGAATTGACTTTTGGAATATTTTTTGAAGAGGGGACTAATGTCTGGAGACTGTATTATAGAATTCCTGGAAAAAATATTTCCATCTTTGACTTAAAACTATCTTTAATAGTATTAACATATGTAATTTTAAAAAGCAGGTTATACACAATGTAAATTATCTTTCAGTCTCTATCTCACCCGCTCAAAGGTGGCTGTAGTTGTATCCAACAATCCATACTTCCCAGATAATTTCTTTTAAGAAATATTTTGCAACAGAAACTCATTTTTGCCATCACTAGGATGGAATTCTGAGTCTTTGTTTGGCTGATCAAGACTGGGCTTCTTTTCCCCCAAGTAAAGAATTATGTAACCTTCAACTGAACTCAGTGCTATCTGAGAGGATTTATGTACCTCAAAACAAATAATTCAAACATTACTCCTTCCCTCTTATGTTAAAAACCAGCACTGCGATCTGATTTTGGAACTTTTCCTAATACATACACACACATGTTCAAGTAGAAGTGAATAGTACCTATCCATTCAAACTTAGAAAATTCCTTACCTTTCTTCGAGACAGCCCAAATTACTTTTGGGATTTAATCTTTAAAAACAAAGCAAAAAACTCCCACTTGCACCGCAAGTGAAACTGAATGTTATAATCTGAAAATATATAATGTATAAACTGAAAATAGTTTATCAAAATTATATTAATTATTCTAGCTTTGTCTAAAGAATTGTACTAATTTGTCATCTGCAAGCTTAGAATTTTATCCTAGGGCTAACAGCTCTTGCCCCAAGTTTTCTTAGTATCAGTAGTACTTGCTAAAAAGTTCTAGGGTCCATGCTAGCTGTAATATAGAAAATCTGGAATCAGATCTCTAGATTCAATATGGTAAGGTAAAATGATCCTAGGAATGTGATTTTCCATTTTCCCAAATTCCATACAATTTTACATTACAGCATTTTAATCCAAGAATCCCATTTACACTTATAAGGTTTAAGACAGGCAGATGGATATATTATAAATGTTTCCACTGCATCAGATATAATACATTATAATTCAGTTTTATAAACAACATTGTTGTCCAGTTCATTTCATCTCACTGGTAGGTTTTTGAAGTTGATGAGAAAAAAATATGCTTTATAACATCCACATTTTAATGTGAACTTTTTATTTATTGTTAATATTTCAATTAAAATTATTAAAATTATATAAATAAAGTACTTTAATAAATAATACCATTGGCCAAGTTCATTCAGTACAGAATAGACACACTACAATAGGCCTAGAAGGCAGAGATATCCATATACTTTCTATTACTGCTCTCTGGATGCAGAATTGTTTTTAAGCCTAATGTAAGAACAATAGTGGCCATTTAATAGATTTTGACCCATTTTTGACCCAAGAAACCAGTTTACCCAGGGTAAAATCAAGATGTAGCTGTTTTCCACATTTTGACTACAAGGGTTCTTGTGGATATTGAAATGAATGAATTTTTTTAAAAGCATTTCACTTCACTTTATCATGTCTAACATTCTAAAGCAAAATGAGGAAAACAAGAACACAATACGTATTAATATCACGTAGACCCTTGGAGTTTGTATGCAAACCCTGGTTAGGTCTGAGTGCATATTCTACGTACTGAGACTCATAATGATTTTTTATTATAAATCATGAATATCCCTAAAGAGTTTGTACTGTGCAACATAATATACTATATTGGAAATTAGGCCAGCCCATAACAGGACAGAAATTGCACATTTTTGCTTTAGAATGTTAGACATGATAAAGTGAAATGAAATGCTTTTAAAAATGTATTCATTTCAGCATCTACAAATACCCTTGTAGGAATGGATGGATATTCAAACAGTCCATTATCCTGCTTTCCACAGTGATGAAACAGATGTCTCTGGAAACACACAACTGTTCTCTTACAAAGTTGGCCCCAGGAACTGGTTATATACTTCTGAATGTAAAGTTCCATGGAATACAGAGTTTCTATAGGCAGTGATGGACTTTTCCTCCATGAAATTCTCCTATCCTCTATCCCTCAATCCCTGCCAGCATGGACATATGTGACTTTGATCTCCATGCATACTAGCAACAAGAACTTTTGATGTCACCTGCAAAGAATGGGTTACATGAATGTAGGAAGCAGTGTTGTAGTGGTTAAGGCTCCGGGCTAGAAACCAGGAGACTGAGAGTTCTAGTCCCGCCTTAGGCATGAAAGCCGGCTGGGTGACCTTGGGCCAGTCACTCTCTCTCAGCCCAATCCACCTCACAGGGTTGTTGTTGTGGGGAAAATAGGAGGAGGAAGGAGTATTAGGTAAGTTCGCCACCTTGGGTTATTTATAAAAATAATAAAGGCAGGATAGAAAATAAAATAAAATCAAATAAATAAATAAATAAATAAATAACTTTTCTTTCTCAAATCACAGATGCTAAGCATTGCCATAATCACACTTTATACATTTAGCATGATATACAGTCTCAGAGACATTGTCATATTTGTTTATCTATCTAAAGGTAGTCTTTTGCATTGGAATTCATGTGAAAGTGATCAGTCAGCTTTATTAGTGGGAAAAATACTCTGCCATTGAAATTGACATATTACTATATTAGTCATACCAATGATTTAGGAGAATTCTCTTAGAAATGTATTTTATTTTGTAGAATCCCCTCAAATAGATCTTGGAAAAAAGGTTAGCATCCCCAGAGATATCATGCTGGAAGAACTGTCAGTACTCAGTAATCGAGGAGCAAGGCTATTCAAAATGCGGCAAAGGAGATCTGACAAGTACACATATGAAAATCTTCATTTTTTATCTAGCAAACCAAGAAATGTGAGTACTTTATTTATTTTTTGGTTGTAATGTAGCATGAGAGTCCTAGGGAAATTCATGAGTTCCCAAACTCAGTAAAGCTGATCCGTTATGTACTTAATTTGCAAGTTGTCCAAATAATATTGAGTACCTGGTGAATTTCCAGATTTAGTAGTTCAATTTAGCTCTGAGGGTCAAAATGTAGATATGCTTTGGCTTAAAGGTATCACTTACTTTGAATGGATTGCCTATAGTTTTAGGAGATATAACTCAAAATAGTGATCAGCAGAAAAAAAGAGTGTTCTGACTGTAGAGAAAGAAAGCACTTTTGGATGTGATTGGGAATGGGAGATAGAAGTGTCATCTGATAAGGATTCACTGTCTCCAGACCTGTAACTGGGGCTGTGGGGAGACTAAGAGTACAGTTACTTGCCAAATAAATATCTAGTTTGGCCTTCTGATCCCATAGTGAATCCTTGGAACCCTGTAGATGAATCACAAAAGTGCTAGCACATCTTTCCGTATGCATTCGTGCTCATATCTCAGGGAAGATCAGCATGGCTGATCTTTATGTCTGAAGAAATACCATCTTTCCCCTGTTACAAAATATTATTCTTTGCATACTTAGAAATTCAATCTCACTAAGCAGAAGCAAACGCTGAAGCAAAAATGTGAGGACTGACACCACAGATGAGAAACAGATGCACTTGAGTTCATAATAAATTGTAGATAGGCATATACCTCTGAGCTTCTTTTCAAGCATGTTCTAGGACTCAGTTCAGCATTTACTGGGATAACCCCTTACATCTAGTATTTCCTTTTTTTTAATAGTAACTTTATTAAAAATTACAATTACAAAGAGAAAAAAATAATAGAAACAAAAAAAATAAAAAATAGAAAGTGCAGAAAAGAAAGAAAAAATAAAAATATAGTAAAGAAGAAGAAAAGAAATATATAAAGAAATGACTTCACCCTTCATTGCAACAAGTATAAACAATTTTAGTAACTTATCACCTTCTCTTAAAATATAACAAATGATCTCTTCTTCCCATATCCTATCTCTTGTCTATAAACAAATCCTTAAAGCCTCATCATTTCAGGCCTGATCAGCAAAAGTCCATTCAGGGTCACCAGAGATAGCAACATATCTATTTTCACCTTGATCAAATAAACCAACTTTATATGTCTTCCTTTTACTTTTAACAATCTTGATCTTTAGTCCCTTCAAATAATGTCCTAAAACTTGATTTCTTGTCATTTTTAATTTGTCCCTTCTGACAAAATTCTTCAACACCTTAACAAGCCTGTTTTATAAATCCAGTATAGGAAAATTATTCAGGTCATTCTCTTGGTTTGTTATTTGTATATCCTTTTTAATTATTAAGACATCATCCGGTTTCTTTTGTATGTCCAGTGAAGTATCTTTTCTCGTATCATTCTTGTAGCCTGTCATGTTTAAATCCACTTTCAAATCAGTCTCAATCTTGTCAGGTAAAACTTGTTCCTCTTCCAGAACATCTTTTAAACACAGTCTAATCTGGGAGATGCTGGGAGTCAGGCAGCATACTAATAATAATAATAATTAGACAACATACTGGACTCTCATGTTAATAAAATCCAATCAGCAAAGAACATTTCTGACATCTATAAAACATATCATACTGTGTGCATATAGCAGAATTCTATATTCTGCTTCACCTTTGCAACCTCTTTAAGATTTGCAGAACATCAAAAACAAGAAATCCTAAAACCAAATTCAAAATAAAGGGGACATCTTTGATGTATGCTGTGACACAACTTGAAAAGAAAAAAGCAACTATTAAGGATGATACACAGTCAAGGGATATACTAGAACATGTATTTCCAAAATTCAGAACTTTAGGAAAAGTGTTTTAGTCCTCAGATAATAAAATAAGGAAAAAAAACTGTAGCCCTGGTCATCTAAAATCATCTGGCCTTGGTACAGAAGGAATAAGAGAATGGGGGAACAGGGGATCATTATTTCCTCATGTGTTTTAAGAGTCTAATTAGAAGTAAGTTTCAGTGAGTTTAATGATGCTTATTCCAAAGTAATGAGACATATAATTGCAATGATGCTAGTCCTAATACAGTGGGGGTTGTGTGGTTGCCACTGCTGAGTGTTTAGCACATATACACTTTCCCAATGAGCTGTTGAACTTCAACATCTGCAACCATACCATTGAAGAAATAAGATTAAATCTTTAACCGAAAGTTGAAAAGCATTGTCAGATTTGAGAGAAATGATCATCACTCATAAATGACGAAGAATCAAATTATTCAGGACCTTCATACATTCTATATTTTCCTTAGTTTTTTTAAAAATCTGATACCTGTATCATAATAATTTGTCCTATACTAGGAATTCTAAAAAATGAAATAGCTGAACCTGCTTCAACCTTTCCATAGAAGACTCTTGTTTTCAAACTCTGCTGTTTCATGTTTCAATTTTTCCCCTTATCCATGGAAAATTGTACTTTAACACAGCCTGTATTTAACAATCTTTTCATTTCAATGTCATAGCTAAAATTAGCTTCTGACATTTTAGAGAGATCTAATTCTATGTTCTAAGGGACGCGGTGGCACTGCGGGTTAAACCGCTGAGCTGTCGATCGAAAGGTCGGCGGTTCGAAACCGCGCGGCGGGGTGAGCTCCCGTTGTTAATCCCAGCTCCTGCTCACCTAGCAGTTCGAAAACATGCAAATGTGAGTAGATCAATAGGTACCGCTTCGGCGGGAAGGTAACGGCGTTCCGTGTCGTCATGCTGGCCACATGACCCGGAAGTGTCTATGACAACGCCGGCTCCAAGGCTTAGAAACGGAGATGAGCACCGCCCCCTAGAGTCGGATTCGACTGGACTTTACGTCAAGGGAAACCTTTACCTTTACCTTAATTCTATGTTAACAAAACAATGATTAAGGCTTGGGAAGCATTGTTGGAACTAATGAGCCAGTAGAAACAGTGGATAATCCCAGCCTGTCTTTAATCTTCATGCAGTAGCCAGAACTAAGGTTATTATTATGATTGCCAATTGAGATAATGTTGGGAAAATCCTTCATGGATATGATGTAGCACTAAAGCAAGTAAAATCAATAGAAGTTTAAGTATACTGATTTTCAAAACCACATGTAAACTTCCAGATGCATTGGAACTATAATTCCCTGAAGACTAGTCTGGCTGGGAATACTGGAAGCTGGAAACCCAACACATCTGCCCAGCAGCACCCTGGGAAAGCGGCTTCAGTACTTATGGAAGAGAGGAAATTTCAGCTGCTTTGTGTTTGCAGGGAAACAGATATTTTCAACTCTCAGATTCCAATCTGAAACCCAGTCTCCATCTTGGTTCCTAAAGACAACAGTGACATTACCCCCATTTTGTTTCAATCATTCATAAACACCTTTTGTTTCCTATAAGGCCCTTTTGAAGATAACTAACAAACTTCTTTCAGTTCCCAAAACTGTTAGGCACCTCCTAGCTTAGATCTCTATATACCTTGTCATAAATGTGATGCATGAGATGTCAAGATGAATTTTCATAAGAACATCTTTTTTTTATGCCAGAAGCAAACTTTGGGGACTAATTTTTGGATCAGGACATAAAAATGTGAAAGTGGGGCAGTGCATGTATGTTTTTGCCTTTAAAGTTAATAGGAGTTAACTTCAGAAGAGCGATTTAGATCAGGTCCATGGCATACAGAAAACAGAGCTCCAATTCCCCAATAACCTGGCCTCAAATTAAATCATTCCATTTATGACTGCTTTTAGCAGAATAATATTTAAGAATCTATGTATCCTTTGCATTATATTCAAAATAAAGGACACTGGAGCAACCTTGTGGTTTCTCTCTCTATGAAGAAGGTCCTAAAATAAAGGCTACTGATTTTGCTTTTATGATATTTCATAGTATTTTATTCAGAAAAAGGATATTCTTGATAAACTTGTTTGTTTAGAGCAGCCTATCATTCTCAGCATGCCAGATAGTTTCCACTGTAGTTTTGAAAGCCAATTAAGTCTCTGTGGCATTCTCCCACCTCCCAGCATCCCTTAAGCAAGAGTAGTAATTAACCAGTTCATTCAGATGCTATGCAGCTACACAGTATTTGATACCCAGATACCAGAGAAAAAAGGCAAAAATGGCCAGAAAGCAATTAAACAGAGCAGTTTAACACTATCATTTTCCAAGTTAGGAAAGCTGAATAGCCAGGACACACTCTGGCACCTCTCTTAATTGGCATTTGCAGTTAATAGATGTGATTTTTATTCCTATTCAATTGTAGCACAGAGACATCATACAGTGTGTCCAGCTGGATGCTCATGGCATGGATCCTAGCCACCTATATGCACCAATGACACCTCCTAATACACCTGATCCAAGGGGTCCACCCAATCCTGAAACTATTGCCCCAGGTAAGCTATTGCACAGCTTTTATACTAAACAACTTTTGAAAATAGCAAAGAATTGGTAAAGTCCTTAAGGCAACATAGAACTAATCTTAAGTACTACTCCAGAAAGATGACAACTGTGTTCACATCAAAATGATGTAAATGAATCACAGTAGCTACTGTAAGAAGAGTGAAACTTTCATATCCAATGTTTAAAGATTATTCTACAGTTGAGATAAATAAAACTCCCAGATTTTGTTTATAGGACTGTTATCCCACTAGCCTTTTCAGTAGTGCAATAACCAGTATAGCCATATAATACACAGAATAGCTAACCTACAATGTAACTGGTGCAGAAACACTCAGTTAGGGCATTGTACAGGGGGAATAATGTAAGTAAAACATTTATACTGACATTTAAACAAGTCAAGCACAGTGCTAGAAACTCTGGGAAGAATTATAGTTCAATGTGGTATATAGATCTTACATTTAACTTCCAGTGAATAAGATCAGATAGCAGGTTACACTAATTACTATTAGGTTAGATAAATTGAAGTTTCTAACTCAATAAAAGACTGTTTCATATTGAGTGGGTATGTTGAAACAAATAAATAGAGAATTTTACAGAATTAAGTAAGTTTCTTGATATTAGATGGGGAAGAGGAAGCAAGTTTTGTTGTCATTACTTTAGTAAAATGAACTTATAGCCAGTCATGTGTATTGTGATTCATAAATTTCAACACTAATAAAGAAATTAGAACTGTAGAAATCCAGTATTGTAAGAATAAATTACCCATTGAATAAGAAGATGAGCAAGTATGAAACTGATCCAAACCTGGATCAGAAATGTACTAGCTGAACATATGAGAAATGTATTCCCAAAAAATATACATACAGATGAAACAGATTATATTCCCAAAAGGAAGATGATGGACATTAGATTCATCATAAATGCATTAGAATATATTAACAACAACAAGAAGAAGGTAGTAGTAGTATGTTTTAGATGCAAAAAAAGCCTTTGCAATTTGGAGTGGACTTGTTAGAGGTCTTCAATAAAATGAATCCAGGAGAAGAACTGAAATCCTTGCTGGAGAGCATATATCAATGGTAAACAACAAAGATTACAACAAATGAAATACTCTCTTCAAGTTTTTAAAAAAGTAAAGGAGCAAGGCAAGGGTGTCCGCTCTTCTCTTTAATATGTGTAATTGCTTTAGAAGTCTTGGCAGATAGGATATGAAAACACAAACAAATAACTGGGATCAAAATTCAGGAAGAGGAATATAAAATAAAATGCTATGTGGATGATGTCGTACTAACAATTATGCAACCACACATAAGACAGTTAATGAAAATAACCAAAGACTGTGGATACAAAATAAATGAAAAGAAAACAAAGATAATAACAAGTATTCAACTTTTGAAGATTTTGTAAAAAGAGAGGGGGGGGGGGAGACTAGCTGTGAGATAACAAAAGACCCTGTGAAATATTTAAGATTTTGCTTGACAGGATGTAACAAAGGCATATTTCAAAACAATTATAACAAATTATGAAAAGAAAGCAAGATCTCGAGATATAGAGATATTTAAAATTTTCCTGGCTGGGACTTATTATGACAATAAAAATGAATATATTGCCTAAGATGAACTTCCTATTTCAAAAGACACCAATTCCAATCACAAACAAAAGCTTGCAAGACTGGCAAAGCACAATCAACAGATTCATATGGACTGGGAAAAAATGGAGAGTAACATTCAAAATTTTGCAATACTTAAAATAGTCGGACTTGCATTTCCAAACTTTAAATTATATTTTCAAACAAGCTGTCTATCATGGATAACAGTATGGATACAATCTCCAAATAGCAGAATATCAATTAGAGAAGGAGATGGCTTGGCCAAAGGGGGAGGCCCTTCGAACAGTCACTCATTCCCTTGTTATATCCTATATAGACTACTGCAATGCGCTCTACTTGGGGCTACCCTTGAAGAGTATCCGGAAGCTTCAGCTGGTTCAGAATGTGGCTGCGTGGGCTATTTTTGATGCCCCAAGAAGGGCGCACGTAACACCTTTGCTACGCGAGCTGCATTGGATACCAGTTTGCTTCTGGGTCCAATTCAAGGTGTTGGTTGTCACCTATAAAGCCCTACATGGCATGAGACCGGGTTACCTAAGGGACCACCTCTTCCCCATTTCATCAGCCCATCCCACTCGATCGTGCAGAGAGGGCATGCTACGGACCCCATCGACAAGAGAATTCCATCTGGCGGGGTCTAGGAGGCGGGCCTTCTCTGCAGTAGCACCCACCCTCTGGAACATCTTGCCCCCGGAGGTGAGATTAGCCCCATCGCTCCTAGCCTTCTGGAGGAAGTTGAAGACCTGGCTCTGCCACCGGGCTTGGGGCAGGGAGGAAAATAGTCATACTTGGGGCTGGCGAGTACCTTAAAGTGCCCCTCCTATACAACAGCTGAATGAGACCATAGCCATCTGGATTTTATTATATTTGGTAGCTCTGCGAAATTGTTTTATAATGTGTTTTATATTTAAATTTTATTATTTATTGTTTTATATTGTAAACTGCTCAGAGTTCCTCTGCTCAGAGGAGATGGGCAGTGACAAATTTGACAAATAAATAAATATTAATGGAATAAAGAAACAAAAGAAGAAGAGAATTTGAAGGGACATATTAACAGTAATATATAAACATTAGCAGACAAAGTTAGTTAAAAATTTGGAATTTTCTAAAAATAAGGATAAATCTGGCAATTTCACCATTCGCATCACTGTGAAGTGCTTTTTACTTCAAGGATAATTACAGTAAGAAAGATGTAATTACATATGTTACATCCAGATTCAGAAAACAGACTAAAGACATAGTAAGAATTACTTAATGAAGGAAGGAATTTACCATAGTTAATGTATTTACACGTAACTGAAAGAATAAAAAAGGACTTAAAGAAAGAAGAATGGACCTTGAGAAAGACAACAGATTTGAAATGCTTATACAGAATCAAGATCATCTCCTGGGATGCATTTACAATTTGTTATTGAAATATGATACAGAGTTTAAATTTAAAATGTCATGATAAAGTAAATGTAAAATTTCAAAGAAGTAATTGCAGTAGAACTATGGGAAGAGCTATAGAAAAAAATCAGTAAAATGGTTTAAAGGTGGTATTTACTGTATTGTGGCATTTTATCACATGTGGTGGTCATGCAAAATAAAAATAAAAAAACCCTCAAAAGTATTGGAAGGAAATGCATCACAATATTTTTTTTAAAAAAAATTATTTATTTTTATCAGAATATAGTTAAAAAACAAAACAGTAAATACAGTAAAAATAGAAGATAGCATTAAAAGAAAAAAGACACAAAATATAAATGTGAAAATAGAAAGAAGATAAGAACAAAGAAATGACTTCTGGCTATCCCAATTATAGATATACAAATAATTAAAATAAATTAATCTCTTACCACTAATTTATCCATATTAACATTATTTCTATCCAGACAACCCCTATTCAGTAAAACCCATAATCATAACTTCATTTTTTTCCATCACAAGCAGGTAGTCTAAAAATGGTTGCCATGAATCTATAAATCTGGAAACAGTATTATCTCTTATTAGAGCAGTTAACTTCGCCATTTGTGCCAAGTCCATTAACTTAATTATCCATTCTTCCGTTGTCGGGAAATGCATCACAATATTCAGAAAATCTTAAAAATAAAATTTGAACTAAAACCACATATATTTTTATTGGGAACAATTTCAGAAAGCATAAATGAAAAGTATCACAACTTGTTAAGAAATACTGTATGCTGACAACAGTAAGAATAAACCTGGAACAATCTTGGAAAGTGAAACTCTGCCAACGATACAAGATTGGGAACTCAAAAGTGGTGAATGTGCAGCAACAGCACACCTGGTAGTATATACTCATAACAGAAATACAACCAAACTTAAGCAAGACTGGCTCCTTTATATACAATACTTAATACAGTAAGGCAGATTTAGATATTTAGAATACAACTTCTAGGAATAGAGTCAAGAGTCTAATTGAAAACAACAGAGGAAGTGACTTAATGGGATATAACCAACATTTTCCAATGTTTAATATTAAATATTAAAAGCATAGCATAAATAGGGGTTAATGATTGGAGAAAAATAGTGGAAGGGGAGAATATGCTACCTAATTCTCCTTTACAATATTTTTAATTTATATAATGTTATATTTTTTATTCTGCCTTTTGTAATTTTATTCTTCAATCCTTTGTATTTTTAAAGTTTATACAATATAGTTTTTTGAAAAAGAAACCAATGGAAATGCAGGATGTCAGTATAATAGAAGAGTAATTTGGCATTTCTGCAGCAGATAATGTTGACAATACTTATAACCAATCAGTTCTTACCAACATGCATTGCTTATTTAAATCCACCTGATACATTTGTGATATACTGTATGTCAGATTTAAATCTAGGATTCTAACTCCACAGTTCATAATATAACTTTTATACTTTATGCTACCTCAGCTCCTCCCAGATAAATTGGAACTATAGCTCCGGAATTTCCAGCCACTAGGAATACTGGCTAATAATTTGGGGAGATATGTTTCCAACAAATTTAGATTTACAGAATACTTGGGACGTTAAGTTTGCTTCTGAGGCTTCTAAAGCAAATGTGACTTCATTTTCTAAACATGTTTCTTAGTATTTTGTTCCATAAGTCTTTTCCCCATTTCTTTGATTCATAATCAAGAATTAAATTATGCAAAACAAGCAAGTGGATGCTCATTTGTTAACTATGCCTAACTTAGTGAACCTCACACTTACTATATGTGCTCATCTACTATGAAGTCTTCACAGTAGCAATGGTTATTCTATGTGGTAGGAGAGGACACAATAATACTTTTGAATAGAAATATTTTGCATATTCTTCAGCAAAGGATTGTTACCTTGTCGTGGTGCTGGAGCTTGAGCACCTCAATGATGCCATGAGCTAAACTGTGAAGGGTCACCCAAGACGGGAAGGTCATGACAGAGAGGTCAGACTAAATGCGATCCCTGGGGAAGGTAATGGCAACCCACCTCAGTATTCTTGCCCTGAAAACTAAATGGATCAGTACAACCAGAGATATGTCGGTATACCATCAGAAGATGAGACCCCCAGGTCGGAAGATGGTCAAAATGCTACTGGGGAGGAAAAGAGGATGAGCTCAACTAGCCCCAGACATGATGACGCAGCTAGCTCAAAGCCAAAAGGATGGCTAGCGGCCGACGGTGCTGGTGGTGAACGGCGAATCTGATGTTCTAAGGATCAACACACCATTGGAACCTGGAATGTAAGATCTATGAGCCAAGGCAAATTGGATGTGGTTATTGGTGAGATGTCAAGATTAAAGATAGACATTCTGGGTGTCAGTGAACTGAAATGGACTGGAATGGGCCACTTCACATCAAATGACCACCAGATCTACTACTGTGGACAAGAGGACCACAGAAGAAATGGAGTAGCCTTCATAATTAATCGTAAAGTGGCTAAAGCAGTGCTCGGATACAATCCAAAAAACGATAGAATGATCTCAATTCGAATTCAGGGCAAGCCATCTAACATCACAGTGATCCAAATATACGCCCCAACCACAGATGCTGAAGAAGCTGAAGTAGAGCAGTTCTATGAGGATCTGAAGCACCTACTGGACAACACGCCTAAAAGAGATGTTATTTTCATCACGGGAGACTGGAATGCTAAGGTGGGCAGTCAAATGACACCTGGAATTACAGGTAAGCATGGCCTGGGTGAACAAAATGAAGCAGGACATAGGCTGACAGAATTTTGCCAAGACAACTCACTCTGCATAACAAACACTCTCTTCCAGCAACCTAAGAGATGGCTTTATACATGGACTTCCCCAGATGGACAACACCGAAACCAGATTGACTACATCCTTTGCAGCCAAAGGTGGCGGACATCTGTACAGTCGGTAAAAACAAGACCTGGAGGTGACTGTAGTTCAGATCACAAACTTCTTCTTGCACAATTTAGGATCAGACTAAAGAGATTAGGGAAGACCCCCAGATCAGCTAGATATGAGCTCACTAATATTCCTAAGAAATATGCAGTGGAGGTGAAGAATAGATTTAAGGGACTGGACTTAGTAGATAGGGTCCCAGAAGAACTATGGACAGAAGTCCGCAACATTGTTCAAGAGGGGACAACAAAATACATCCCAAAGAAAGAGAAAACCAAGAAGGCAAAATGGCTGTCTGCTGATTCACTAGAAGTAGCCCAAGAAAGAAGGAAAGCAAAAGGCAACAGTGATAGGGGGAGATATGCCCAATTAAATGCAAAATTCCAGAGGTTAGCCAGAAGAGATAAGGAATTATTTTTAAGCAAGCAATGCGCGGACATGGAAGAAGACAATAGAATAGGAAGGACAAGAGACCTCTTCCAGAAAATTAGAAACATTGGAGGTAAATTCCAGGCAAAAATGGGTATGATCAAAAACAAAGATGGCAAGGACCTAACAGAAGAAGAAGAGATCAAGAAAAGGTGGCAAGAATATACAGAAGACCTGTATAGGAAGGATAACAATATCGGGGATAGCTTTGATGGTGTGGTCAGTGAGCTAGAGCCAGACATCCTGAAGAGTGAGGTTGAATGGACCTTAAGAAGCATTGCTAATAACAAGGCAGTAGGAGACGACGGCATCCCAGCTGAACTGTTCAAAATCTTGCAAGATGATGCTGTCAAGGTAATGCATGCTATATGCCAGCAAATTTGGAAAACAAGAATGGCCATCAGAGTGGAAAAAATCAACTTATATCCCCATACCAAAAAAGGGGAACACTAAAGAATGTTCAAACTATTGAACAGTGGCACTCATTTCACATGCCAGTAAGGTAATGCTCAAGATCCTGCAAGGTAGACTTCAGCAATTCATGGAGCGAGAATTGCCAGATGTACAAGCTGGGTTTAGAAAAGGCAGAGGAACTAGGGACCAAATTGCCAATATCCGCTGGATAATGGAAAAAGCCAGGGAGTTTCAGAAAAACATCTATTTCTGTTTTGTTGACTATTCTAAAGCCTTTGACTCTGTGGACCATAACAAATTGTGGCAAGTTCTTAGTGGTATGGGGATACCAAGTCATCTTGTCTGCCTCCTGAAGAATCTGTATAACGACCAAGTAGCAACAGTAAGAACAGACCACGGAACAACGGACTGGTTTAAGATTGGGAAAGGAGTACGGCAGGGCTGTATACTCTCACCCTACCTATTCAACTTGTACGCAGAACACATCATGCGACAAGCTGGTCTTGAGGAATCCAAGGCTGGAGTTAAAATCGCTGGAAGAAACATTAACAATCTCAGATATGCAGATGATACCACTTTGATGGCTGAAAGCAAAGCGGAACTGAGGAGCCTTATGATGAAGGTGAAAGAAGAAAGTGCAAAAGCTGGCTTGCAGCTAAACCTAAAAAAAACCAAGATTATGGCAACCAGCTTGATTGATAACTAGCAAATAGAGGGAGAAAATGTAGAAGCAGTGAAAGACTTTGTATTTCTAGGTTCAAAGATTACTGCGGATGCTGACTGCAGTCAGGAAATCAGAAGACGCTTAATCCTTGGGAGACGAGCAATGACAAATCTCGATAAAATAGTTAAGAGCAGAGACATCACACTGACAACAAAGGTCCGCATAGTTAAAGCAATGGTGTTCCCTGTAGTAACATATGGCTGTGAGAACTGGACCATAAGGATGGCTGAGAGAAGAAAGATTGATGCTTTTGAACTGTGGTGTTGGAGGAAAATTCTGAGAGTGCCTTGGACTGCAAGAAGATCAAACCAGTCCCTACTCCAGGAAATAAAGCCAGACTGCTCACTTGAGGGAATGGTATTAAAGGCAAAACTGAAAGACTTTGGCCACATAATGAGAAGACAGGACACCCTGGAGAAGATGCTGATGCTAGGGAGAGTGGAAGGCAAAAGGGAGAGGGGCCGACCAAGGGCAAGGTAGATGGATGATATTCTAGAGGTGATAGACTTGTCCCTGGGGGAGCTGGGGGTGTTGACGACTGACAGGAAGCTCTGGCGTGGGCTGGTCCATGAAGTCACGAAGAGTCGGAAGCGACTAAACGAATAAACAACAACAATTTTGCATATTATAAAGATACCATAGCTCCAAAACAGCAATATGATTTGAGGAAAGAGTTCTGACTCTTCCCTTGTATATTTACTGTGGATTGTCTGGAAGGTTTTAATTCAGATGGATATTTATTTTAAGCACGTTTGGATTATAACTTGGCATTATGACACTTCATACAACTTCCTTGCACTGATAAATGGCAGACAGTAGTTGTCATAGTCAATTTAAAAAATAAGATTTTTTTTAAGGTCAAGAGAAATCACAGAGCCTTCTTTCATGAATAAGCAAGCTATATAAATCTTATCTTTTTTGTTCTTGTTGCTGTTACTGATAGGATCTAACATTTTCTAGATGGACACAGAACCAATTATATCATGTTTAGCTGGAATACTCAGGCTTTGAGTCAAATAAAAATATTTGAAGTAAACCTTTATATGAGAGTTACTGAGAGGACAATTTGATTTTCTGGCTGCAAGAACACTTTCTGCTGTTGTATAAACCCCTTGCTGTAAAAAAAAGTATTTATTTGGAGGCATCAAGATACAAAGAAGCTTTCTCTTACCTTTTTGAAAACATGCTGTCTGATTTGTAAGAAATAATTTATAAATTGATCATAGCCTTTTTCCTCTCCTGAGTGCCACATAATGGATTTGACTCAACCTTTAAAAAGGAGATTTAATTAAAACTGGAATTGTCATCACAGTTTCCTGAAACTGAACACTATTGAACACAGCATGACTTCTGCTGAATAAATATTGATAGTGTGTGTACATGCTTTAAATCATGGGACCAACTGTATTCTCATGCCTATTACAACTTATTGTTGTTCTTAAATGGTAAAATTTCTATTAAATAGCCAGCATACACTTGCTTTAAATAATTGGAAGCTACATAAAATATGTTGCCTTGAATCATTGAAGCAATTCAGTTCAAGACAAAAAAAATTGAGTTCCACCACTTCAAGAAGATGAATCAATCCAGTCAGCTGCTTTTCTCCACTTGGCCATCCTAATCCAACACTTTGAAGCACATTTTTGAGCCATGGTATTGCTTCACTGAAGCACAGTGCCCCCAAATATCTGTACAGCCCTAGTTTTTACTATTGTGCACCAAGTTTGTCTACCCTTCCCATGGTTTTACTCTTCACACATATTTTCTTAAAATAATAATCTAATAATGGTTTTCTTGATCTTCATTGCTTCAGGTGAACTATCTTTATTAAATTTGTTTGTCACTATATTATTTTTAAAATCCTCTCACTTCTTAACTACTTTAAAAACCATATTGGGAAGGGGAGGGGAGATGACAGTGATGGATCCTTCAGGGTAGGTTGCTCATTTGACTGACATGCTGCTCTACAATACTTTGTTTGCTCAAATTACATATGTCCATCTCTACCTATATTACTGGAGATGTTTAAATTGTTTTATATTTTTATATTATAAGGAGAACACAGCTAAATCTTGGGGTGGGGGGTTCATGCATACAAGTTTTGAGTCTGACATCCTAATGTTTGTCTTTTCCCACCCATCATTTCCAAATATGCTTTTTCTTCATAATAACGTCAACATGAACTTTCTGATAAAACCAAATAGCTATTTCCAGAGCAAACCCACCATTATTCAGTAGGAATACTTCAGAAGTACAGGACACAGAATGTGACTTAAAACCACACATTTTTAAATCATCATTAAAATGTAATTATAACATTTTATCTGATTCATAGGAGATTTGGTAAGACTGAATTGTCTAAATATATTGGGAGACTGCTATTATCAGATTCAGATATGTCTGCATCCTCCTCCTCCTAAAGGTTACTCTGGACCTTTGAAGATAATTCCTCCTGAGAAGTTCAACACTACATCTGTGCCAAAATACTATCAATCACCTTGGATTGAAGCCATCAGTAACGACCCTGAGCTGCTGGAAGCTTTGTATCCTAAACTGTTTAAGCCAGAAGCAATACCAGAACTACCTAACTTTAAGAGCTTTAACAGGTAACTTTGAACAATCATCAGATTTTATCAAATGTGGAAAAGAATAATATAAAGAAAATTAATGTGGGTTTTAAGATGTGAATGTAAGGAAATTTACAAAAGGATTGCAATTGTCTGTTCCTTTAGATAGATTTATCAGAAGCCTAGAGCCCTATGAACAGGGGTTTCTAGTGAACATAAGAGCTCTGCTGGATTAACAGGGGCTTTTCCATGCCATACCATGGCAAAGCAACTGCTTGTAGGAATCTGACAAGCATGGCTAGGAGGGCAACAGAGATGAGAAAAAAAGTAATTTAATTCAACCACCCAGAGTGATTGGGAATTGGGTAGCATATAAATTTACTTGATTAATTAATTGTAATTCACATTTGAATGCAAACTGATCTCATTTTGTGTTTCAAATGATCATGATTTGGGTGCTTGGCAACCAGCGTGCATTTATGACAGTTGCAGCATCCCTCAGTCACGTGATCGCCATTTACAACCTTCCAGCTGGCTTCTGACAAAGTCAATGGGAAAGCAGGCAGGAAGTTGCAAGTCATGGTCATGTGACATCACACTTAACCACTGCAGGTGATTTATTTTATTTATTTATTTCTCACATTTCTTCACCATCCATCTCGCCAAGCGACTCTAGGCGGTTTACAATTCAATTAAAATAACAAGAGATTAAAATCATAAAAACAAGTGCATCATAAAAATGTAAATATAAAATATAAAATCCCGGATGGACAAACAAAAAATCTTGGTAAAATTCCTCGGGGCCACATCACGGCGCCCACCACCCCCATGATTAACTATCCCTCCTCCCACCCTAAGCAACGTGGCAAAGCCAGGTTTTCATTCCCTTTCAGAAGGCTGGGAGAGTGGGGTTCTGCCTCACCTCTGGGGGTAACATGTTCCACAGGGCGGGGGCCACAGCAGAGGAGGCCCTCTCCCTGGACCCCGCCAATCAACAATCTTTCATGGACAAGGTCTGTAACATTCCCTTTCTGCCTGACCGGGTGGGACGGGTCGATGTAACGGTGCTGAGATAGTCCGTCAAATAACCTGGACCCATGCCATGTAGGGCTTTAAATGTGATAACCAAGACCTTTAATTGGACCTGGAAGCAGACTGGGAGCCAGTGCAGCTCATTCAGCAAAAGTGTTACATGTGCCATCCTTGGGGCTCCTAAAACTGCTCATGCAGCCATATTCTGAACCAGCTATAGCTTCCGGATGCTCTTCAAGGGCAGCCCCATTGCAGTAGTAGTCTATATGGAGATGACTAGAGCATGAATGACTGACCGGAGGGCTTCCCAATCCAGGAAGGGGCATAACTGGTGCACAACATGAAGTTGGGCAAAGGCTCCTCTGGCCATGGCTGTGACCTGCTCTTCAAGCAGGAGTCATGAGTACAGGAGAACCCCCGGGTCCCGCACTGAATCTGTCTGAGGCAGTGCAACCCCATCCAGAACTAAAGATGGTAAGTTCCTGGATGCTGAGGAACCTCCAACTCACAGCCACTCTGTCTTACCAGGGTTCAGCTGAAGCCTGTTGTTCCCCATTCAGACCCCTACAGCCTCCAGGCACCAAGAGAGGGTGGTCACAGCATCACATAAGTCACCATCATGTATAATTGGGTATTATCAGCATATTGATGATACCTCATCCTGTGGTGATGGATGATCTCACCTAGTGGTTTCATGTAGATATTAAAAAGGAGTGGAGGAAGTACCGAACCCTGTGGCACCCTGCAAAGAAGGGGCCGCAGGCTGGATCTCTCACTCCCCATCAACACCGATTGGGACTGGCCCCGGAGGTGAACTAGCATAAAACTGCACCACCCACCACCAATTCCCTGAGCCGACCCAAGAGGATACCATGGTCGATGGTATCAAAAGCCACTGAGAGGTCAAGAAGAGCAAGGATCGATGTACTGCCCCCATCCCACTCCTGCCAGAAATCATCCAAAAGTGTGACCAATGCTGTTTTCATCCCATATCCAGGCTTGGAACCCAACTGAAAAGGGTCCAGATAATCTGTTTCATCCAGGATCCTTTGGAGCCACACCACCACCACTTTCTCAACCACCTTCCCTAAAAAGGGGAAGTGGGAGACTGGATGAAAATTGTCCAGTATGGTGGGATCCAGTGATGGTTTCTTGAGGAGGAAGTGCACCAGTGCCTCTTTAAAGGTTGTCGTAAATACTGCCTCCTCAAGGATGAGTTCACCGTCGCCTGGACCCACCCACATGTCACCTCCCAAGCTGCCTTCACAAGCCAGGAGGGGCATGCATCTAAATAGCAAGTGGTGGCATTTACAGTCCGGAGGACCCTGTCTACTTCCTCAGGCCCAACAGGATCAAACTGTTCCCAGATAACTGGGTAAGTACGTTCCCCAGGCATCTCCACAGGCCATGCCCCATGCTTGACATCCAACATAGCATGAATCTGAGCAAATTTATCTTCCAGTTGCCTGGAAAGCTCCTCTGCACAGCCTTGTAGGTGGGTTACTGGACTCACCTTCCCCAATAGGGATTGGGTGATCTTAAACAGGGCTGCTTGGCAGCATTCTGTGGATGCAATAAGAGTGAAGAAATATTGATGCTTTTCCACTTTTACTGCCACAAGGTAAGCCTTGATAGTGGCTCTAGCTTGTGTTCAGTCAGTCAGTCCTTGTTTTCCTCCAGCGGCACTCTAGACGTCTCTTAATCTTCTTCAGACCCCCCAGCTCCTCTGTAAACCACAGGGAGTGTCGGGTTGATGGGACAAGAGAGGTCGCACAGGCGCAATCTTGTCCAAGGCCTTGTCTGCCTCCTATTCCAGGCAGTAGCCAGGGCCTCTGCTGGACCTTGCAGCAGATCCTTGGGTATAGCCCTAGCTCCCTTTGGAACCCCATTGGGTCCATCAGTCACCGGGGGTGGACCATTGAATGGGTCCTGCCTCCCTGCAGAGGGGTGCAGCATAAGAGAATCTCAGGGCCACCAGGGCATGATCTAATCATGACAGGGGACAGGTTTAACTCTCCCTTCAGATCACATTGCCACTGCTCTGACAAGAAAACCAAGTCCAGTGTGAGGCCACTGTCCCGAGTCAGATCCCAAATAATCTGGGACAGGCCCATGGCTGCCATGGTGGCCATGAACCCCTGAGCCACCTCTGAGGCACGCCCCAGGGTTGGTAGATTGAAATCCCCCAGAAACATAAGCCTGAGGAACTCAACCACCAACCCCAAGACAGCCTCCAGCACCTTAGGCAGGGAGGTTGCTACATGGCAGGGAGGCTGGTAAATAGCAACAAACCCAACTGTTCTTGGGAACCCAACTTCAGGAACAGGGTCTCACAACCAGCCACTTGCAGAGCAGTGCCCCTGAAGGCCACCAGAGATTCCCAGATGACAACAGCCACCCCTCCTCCCCTGCCCTGGGATCTCGGTTGGTGCCATACCGTAAACCTAGCTGGGTACATTTCTGAGAGGGCTTCCCCCATTCAGGGCCCAGCCAGGTTTTGGTACAGACACCAGGTCTGCCCCCTCCTCAGTGATCAAATCACATATAAGGGGGGTCTTGTTGTTAACTGACCTGGTGTTCAAGAGCAACAGCCGAAAGCCAGGGCCTCCATGGGTCTGTTGTCCAGGGCCTGGGTCTGAGTGCAGAGGGCCAGAACATGCTACCGGTACCAAACACCGGGGTTGTCTTCCAGGAGATGGCCCGCCCTCTGACTCCTGCCATGACAGCCCCACCCTGTCACCACTTGAATGGAGTAGCCTGCCCTAAATGTCCCAGAGCTCCCATTTGCATTTCCCCCCAATCCTGGCCTTCTGGGTTCCCTGGTTAGGGGTCCCTCAATCTAACTTCAATCCCCCCAATCCTGGCCCTCCAGATTCCCGGGTTAGGAGTCCGTCCATCCAACTTCATGTTGGATTTGCTTCATGACTGCAGCTGAAACTGATGTCATAAGTTGGTGTGGTCAGGTGATGTTTCACTTTATGACCACATTGCTTAGCAATGGAGTTGCCAGTCCCAATTGTGATTGGTAGGTGAGGACTACCTGTAATACCTTATATTCTTATCTCAAGTGCCAACTGCTAGGGAACAGCAATGGAAAAGAGGAATAGACTTCTTCCATTATTTCTCCCAAGAAGTTATTATCTATGATGTTGCCTGTGTTTCATGAGGTAGTTTACTCTGTCAAGACTACTACCTAATAAATGACCTCACCTTGCAGGAATTTGTCCAGTCTTTTAAAGCTGTCTAAATTGGTGATCTTCAACACATCTGATGACAGTTAATTCTATAGTTAAACTATTTATTGTGTAAAAAGTACTTCCTTTACAAACAACCCCTGGAAGAACCAAAACCTCAGTCTTGTCTATGTTTAAGACATGATCCCCTTCTGACTTTACATCACTATCATGATTCCCACTGCAGACTTCACCATCCAGATGTTAATTTTCACACGTTTCGTTTCAATGAATGATCCAAATTCTAATCCTACCCACATTTTCTATAATAGGGTACTTTTATATACTTCTGTCACATCAGCCCTTATCCAATTCACTGGTAAGCCAAATCCTTCAATTGCTGTAGTAATGAACTGCTGCTCATAAGTATTCTGGTCACACCCATTTGCATATTTTCCCATTCTGTAGTATCTTCTCTGTCATATGAACAAAAATATACACAGTATTCTAACTGAAGCCTCACCCTATATTTATATAAAGGTATTCCTATATTCCATAGTTGGCCCTAACATAGGCTAAACATACCCTTTGCTTTTTAAAAAAAAATCACCCTCCATCATTTTAATGGAATGGTTAATCTGTTGGACAAGGCAGTGTTGAGACTCTGGTTCTAGTCCACCCTCGGCCGTGGAAACTCCCTGGCTAACTTGAGCCAGTCACACTCTCTCTCACCCCCAAATACCACACAGGACTGAATTTGTGGGAAAATGTAAGGGTAAGGCATGCACTGTACACCACCTTGAGCTCCTGGAGATAAAACAGATTATGGAGTTCTTGGTGCTTTCTGATGTTACCCAATTGGGTAATAAAACATCTGCAAACAAACAACCAAGCTTAGTGAGCACCAAGAACTCCACAGTTCAACCCTTAGCTACAGATATTTTCTGCTATTTAAAAAATGAAACATAATTCTCACAAACAAAACAAACAACTCCTGGAAGAAACACAAAATCTTGTATGTCATGTTCAGTTTCTGATTTTACATCACTACCACGATTCTCACTGCAGCCTTCACTATCCACATGTTAAATGTTTGCTCAACCACCAAATGGTTGCCCAGGCTCTTCTTTAAAGTATATAGGTCACTATTTCCTCTCTCCCATTAGTTGTATAGATGTATAGGTTCCATATTAAGCCATTTTGAAGTTTAGAGGTTGGGATGTAATCTGCAAAGACCTGTGACATACTTAATTGCCACACATTTTCATATGAACTGGAGACTCAGAATGTGGCAATTGGTCCTATTCAGCCAGAGACTGAACTTTGTGATTCTTTTAATCAGATGATTAGGATTTTTAAACAGTTAAAATGGATAAATGCATAGAAAATAGAACAAAAATATCATATAAAAGGAACACATACACTATGTTAAAGAGATTGATCAAGAAAAATACTATTCACCAGTGAAATTCTAATCTGTAGCTTTTAGCAGAAGTTCTAAACTTGTTGACATTGACTGGAAATATTTTGGGAGTGTTTTTATAAAATATCCAGGTTGTGGCTCATGCTTATTCATACTCAATACAGTAATCTCATTTATTGAGACACTGTGTCTGTTTTTTAATAGCTTGTAGTTAATGCCAAGTGACTAATACATCAAACACACAAAATGCACGCAGACAAAACTATCAAAAGGTAGTAGTTCACTGCTACAGAAAACAGGAAACAGATACTACATGCTTCTAGCAGCTGGTCATGACCAGTGTTTCTGCTCTGCAAAATAAGGTATAGCAAATGTCCCTTAAGAAAACTAACCAACAAATTACAGTTGACTACTAAAGGCCCTAGGGTTTACCTAGGGTTAATGCATCACACTAGGCTGTAGTTTGTTTAATCATGATTTTCTTAATAAGCCACTTGCCTGGACTCATACAACATACTAAATCATGTTTACAAAGCACAGTGGCTAGGCTCAGTTGACATATTAAACCTGAACTAAAAAACCCAACTATAGTTCAGGGTGCTGTATCTATGAATCTAGCTAGCATGGGTACATCAAGCAGATATACTATCAATAGGAAATCTCTTATTATTCCTCAAGTTGCCACCAGAAGCCCCCTTTTATCTCACATTATAAGGAGCCTTTTCTAGGTTAACCAGAATTGGCAGGCTAATCTGACGAGATGTTCATACTGTACCAGCTATTTTATTTATTTATCAAATGTGTCACCGCCCATCTCCTCCGACCAGAGGAGGCTTAGCCATCCTCCTCCTCCTCTCAAGGATTTGCCTATTTTGGGAAAATGCAAAAATGATATTGTTCATGATTATTATACATCATAAATATAAAAGTCAAAGATTGTATTCAAATATTTAAAACAAAAAAAATCATGTGGAGAACTTTAGGTTCACACGCTCCAGCTGTTTTTTGTCTCACAAAACTAGAAAGGCAAAGAAGAAAATAAGATGACATAATTGTTTGTTTTTATAACTTTTAAGAACAAACCACTGTTTTTACTTCATCCATGCAGTCATAAATCTTCTTACATTTACAACTATGAGCACAATCCAACTAATGGTAGGGACATCAATATCCTATAGGTCATAATAAAAATAACTGGGAATGAAAAGTGCTTTTGGGAGTCTAACTGTGTGCAAGATGGTATCTTAATTAATTTACAACAGTATGATACATTTTTGTTTTTGTATCATAGAAACAGAGGAAATAAAGAACCCAATCATGGCCTTATGCTGGGGTGGGTGGGTGCTAGTAAGTCATGAGCTTTGACACATATGACATCGTCATGGCTCACTAGCATCCAATACTCAAATGAACCGAATACAGAACTTAAAGTTAACTTGAGAAAAAAATGCACACTCAGAAAACTCTGATAGTATTAACTGGGTAAGAATAGGGCTTTGGTTAATAAACCAACAACCTCATAAAGTTAACTCCCTTTTCTATTTTTTCCATATCTAAGTAAAGTTCCTATTTTGGAGATAAAATTCTACTCATTATAGCTAATTAGTCTGATTACAGTTTAGTGGGAAAAGTCAAATTATGTCATATCAAAGAGTCCGTATAGACTTAATAGTGAGATCAGTCTCTGAGTGAGTCAGACCTTTACATCTATATGATGTCATTGCAGGAACATCAAGGAAATGTAACTCTGAGTTTAATACTGCAGTTACACACTCATTGCTATAAAAAAAAACATGGTTGACTCTCCTCAATGATCCCCATTCAGGTTTGGAAATTATCTAAACTAACAAAGCTTGGTATTTTCTAACTCACTTTTGTTTGTGACTGTAATAGAACAAGCTCAAATAAAAAGACTGAATACAGCTGCAACATCCGCTCAGTTATCAGGCACAACCACATTGGAATATGTTCATGTCTAGCTGTGACAATTCAAAAGAAGCTGGAATGGATTCAGAAGGCAGCTAAAAGGGGCATAAAAGGGGCATAAAAGAAAAGTGCTGTTTGTTATTATTTCATTATTTTTTAATGTATGAGTCATTTGCTGTCACAATAAGACTCACAGCACATTACTAATAATAATAAAATTCATCAAACTGACATAAAACCCAGGATTTAAAAAAAAAAAAAATGTACGTGAAGCAGTAGTTGATAAAACTGTATCTGCTATGGTCATCTTAGACTTAAGTCCAATAAAAGCAACAGCAAATTAAACTAAACTAAGTAATTCAAAAGACTGGAATCATTTTCCTGTATCATAATTCTGATGGTGGCCACAAAATCTGCAGCTACCCTGACAGTACGTTGGATACTGAAATCATAGTGGGAGACCTACATACCAAATCCAAGACCATCTCCATTACTTCTAAAAGTGAGGCAGCTGAGCAATGAGGTGAGTCCTAGTCCGAAGGATAGTCCCTAGTCTGTCCCAAAACATCCACACAAGATGCCAACACTGAAGATTGGCATTGAAATAGGCATAAAGCCTGGAATTCCCGTACAGAGTCTCCTGCTCTCCCTTTCTTTCCTTTGGACTTTCTTTTCCAAACTGCCTTTACAATTGTGTTTCCACCCCCATGCTTTTTTTTTTCTTGTTTTGACTGAATTCTTTGATTTTGGGAACTATACTCTTCTGGTAAGAAAAATCACATAGCCTTATCTATTTTAGTTGATAACCAATTCTCATTTTGGATCTCTTACAATATTTTGTTTTAAAACTGCTTTTTAAGGGTGGCAGTAATTTTACTAAAGGCTTAAAATGGGTGGGCATCTTTTATAATTTGAACTCTGCAGGAATTTTACAATGTTACATTGAAGTATCCTGAAAGTTAGGAAATATCCATGTACATGTGTGTGTGCGTATCATTGAAGATTTTAATTACCATAATAAAAACTAATACAAACTAAACTCAGAGAAAGTAAAATGAGAGAGTAAAAAGTGCTAAGAAAGAAAAAGAAGAAAAAAAGGAAAGAGTGAAATAAAGAAGAAGAAAAGAAATATATGAAGAAATGACTTCCAATCTTCATCACAAGTATAAACAGGTTTGGTAGTTCTTCACCACCTATAAGGTTACAAAAAGACTTCTCTTCCCATAACCCATCCCTTATCTTAAACAAATACGTAAGACATTAATTTTTCAATCCTGTCAGCAAAAAGTCCATTAAAAGTTACCAGAATTTCATAAAAACATGCCTTATTTTAACCTTGATCAAATAAACCAACTTTATATTCCTTCCTTTTACCTCTGAAAATCTTAATCTTTAGTTCATTCAAATAATGTTGTAGGATTTGATCTCTCTTCAATTCTTCTTTGTCCCATCACATAGACTTCATCAAGGCTTTAAAAAGCCTCTTTTATAAATCTAATAAAAAGACATTGTCCAGGTCATTCTCTTGGTTAATCATTTGCATTTCCCCTTTAATTTTTAAAACTTCAACCAGCTTCTTTTGTACTGTATATCCAGTAAAGAGTCCTTATCTGGGTCATTCTCTTGGCCTGTCACTTGTATTTCCACTTTAAATACCTTATCTATCTTGTAAATCATACCTTTTTTAATCCAATATTTCTCATTCCACTATTCCTGAATGAAGCAAGATTTATTTCATATCTGTCATTCCTTCATTAACATCCTTTAAACATAAACATTAGTCTATTCATAGAAGCACACATTGTTACTGACAATGTAGATATTGTGGCTACTAATTTCTGGCCCCATTCTTCGTAGGCCTCCTTTAATATTTCAAATGTTATAGCATTTTGTGTCATTTTGTAAATCTCAATACTAATCCAACCAAAAGTAGGTTTACACTTTTTTTTTCTTTTTGTCTGAAATCTTTAGTCATAAGGTCTCTAATCTCTGTTATGACTTACAGTAGACAAAATAATTCTGGTTTCCATGAACACCTGTTTATTTTATATAGTTAGTTCCATCTTATAGTGAAAGTTTCAATAATATGAATTTGTCTGGACCCTTAATTTGTTTATAACAAATTAAATTCATCATTTATTTCAAATTCTTTAAGTTCTTAAACTTATAGTTAATTTTTCTTTTGTTCAGAAACGAAGATAGACTCACTAGATGGCTTTTCAAACTTATTCCAAAGATCTCCAATAGCTTTAAGATGGTTACATAAGCAATTTCTGAAAGTGATTAGAAGCGAGGCTAGAGAACTTAGTGTCCTTTAATTTCCTGGCACTCAAACCCATGGGAGACTGCTGTCCTGTGGTTTCCATGTGAGGAGTAGCCATCCGGAGCACATGTGGGTGATCTCCCATCCTTTCCTTGTCCAGAGAGGTTCCGAAGAACCATCCTACTCACCAGTTCTTTGGTCTTTGCCACAGTTGTCATCTCCACTCTCCACAGTGACATGTTTAGCTTGCATGTCTCCACCAGAAGTCCCAGGAAAGATTCCTGTAAGTTGATGGGATTAGTCTACTGCCTTTTCTCAACCGGTTTATTGGATAGAACATACAGTAAGGATGCATGAATGTATCAGGGGCATCCATAGGGTTGTAAAAAAAGAGTCAAGCTGGCAAGTGCAATCATACAATTGAAGTCTCAGCTTTTTTCTGTCTATCATGACCTTCATCTTGACTTTATCCCCTCCCCCAAACATGATCCCAAATGAATCCAGCAAACGCTATCAAAAAGAATGAACAAACAAATGTGGCTCTTCAAACTATGGGTTTTCATTGAAAAAATATAACTAAATTAAGATCATTTACTCAGGAAATCTAGTTGAATTGAATTAAGTGCCATGTAAATAGCATTCACACTGTAACTTAAATGGAAATCTTGACAACCTGAAAAACAGACCTCTTTCTTCATGGAAAAGAATCATTTTAGTAATACTGTCCTTCCTTGAAAACTAATGCTAAATGTCCTTAGAAAACAAGGGAAATATATCACAATAAGAGTCCTCTGAGCTCTCTTTGACCAGTATTGGACTGCAGTTCTGAAATATCAGCTGCATGGTTTTTCACCTTTCAGAGGTAGGAAAATAAATGAAAACTGTAAAATAAGCTTAATTTATTTGGGAAAATAAAAAAAAAGGAAAGGAAAAACAACCCCAAATATGGGTACAATGTGTTCTCACCGACTTTGCATCTTCAGTCTGACTATTGCACTCTCTCTCTCCCTCAAAACATAACTGTGTGCTCTTTGCTGTGATTATGTCCTAGGATTTCATAAAGAATCATCTGAGTCAGCTTGGAAGAATATCATGATACACCTATGTGATTAAGATATCTCAAAACTAACCTATTTATTTAGGTAGTGATGATGATGAAATTAACTGCAAAACTATTTCCTCTGCCCTGTTTTTCCCCAGCGTTAAGCCATTTGTTTCCCCTAGTTAAGGAAATATCCAAAATAGAACCCTAAGTCAGAAGTGAAGCACTGCAGAATGCCTAGATGTTACAATAAACTGGATTGACCGGTTATGCCTCCTACCTTGTTAAAGAAGCCAAATTCTCTTCCTGAAATGGATTGTGTTCAAAGAAGTGAAGGAATCCAGCCTGTCTGGATATAGTTCTGTGTTGCTAATCTACATATAGCAAGCCTAATCCTGTAACACGTGAAGCATCTCCTGTTGACTGCCAGTACCACATTCGAACAATTGTTGAACGACTGACAGTACAATAATCCCCTAACAGCCTGAAAATGTTAGCCAAGACTTCAGCTATTCAACATCCATTTAAGCAGGATAAGCTGCCTTTGGGGGCTGGTGGGCACCTCTGGTATTTTGAAAGCATATTACAGGCTCCCATAAAATGGCTACAATATTCATGAAACACTTTCATTAAAAGGTAGCTTGTCCTTTAAGTTGAACTTGATATCTGGGGACTTCATGAACACATCCATATAGTCCTCCTGTCAATAGCAGTAAGGGATATACCACTGCTTTCTTCTGGGTATATCCATCCAAGTACTAACTAGGTCTGATGCTGCTTAATTTCCAAATCCAGATGAGGATGGCCAGGTACTCACTCCTTTTTTTATAAATGGAAAATTGAGTAAGTTATTCTGCTGTTCCTTTTAAACTCCCATCGCCCCAGGATGCTTCCTACCAGCTCAGCTTGTTTGTTTTTCTGGGGAGGTGACATTTCTAAACAAAGCTCTGGACTGCAGCCATGGCCATTTATACATCCTAAGACTCCTATGGCGCCTCTGTGGGATCTAGAGACATTCTTGGAAATAAAGATAACAGGAGAGGCGATCATGTTGCTTTGCAGCATGCTAGTTTCACCAGTATTTAATTTTAAACAATTAAAGTATTGTCTTTAGCTACATTTTACCTTAAAAACTTTCTATTAAGAGGACCCATGGGTACATAGGTGCCTAAAGCATTAGACTGCCTTTCTCCTTGGAGTATATTCTGTATTTTTTTTTCTTCCAAATTAAAAATTATGATTTCTGATTTTAATTAACCACAATCTCTACATAATTCAGATCTGGAAATTATGTCTGGCCTCACAAGGAAGCAAACTTTAAAATCTATTATTTCAAGTGGGTTTCTTTGATACTGACCCACGGTTACTGTTTATCACAACTGATCATGCCAACCTGGTATACGTTACTTTTAGCTAAAAGACTTACTTATTTCTCAAATTTCTATCACAGCCTATCTCTCCTGAAAAGGGGACTTGTTAAGTGCCCAGAAGAAATAGAAGGGCAAATATCAGCTCAAGGTGCATTGGGATTTGTTTCTACTCATTCACAGCTTGTGCTAAACTATTTAGCATGATTTGCAAATAAAATTTTTAGATAGCCAATGTGCTTTCCAAATCAACTATGTACTGTAAGTGGGGAAAAAAAGTGGGAATATGTAAGCCTGCAATTAAAGTACATGCTGCCTTTGGGTTATCAGTATCATTAATATTTATAGTGGGCTCCTACTTACCTTAGACAGCATTGCTGACTTTCTTTAAATAACATAACTATTCTTCTGATCAATCTAGCTATTATGGGTCTGGTCTGCTTCTGGAAAACTGCTAGACCACTCCCACAACAACAGGATCAGCATGGTCTGGAAGAACAAAATGTTCCAGAATTACTCAGAATTTTCCATCTCTAGAATGGATCTTTTTGCACAGGTGTATTGATTATCTTTTTGCATAGGTGTATTGACGTGGTGGCACTGCGGGTTAAACTGCTGAGCTTGCTGATCGGAAGGTCAGCGGTTCAAATCCGCGTGACGGGGTGAGCTCCCGTTGCTAGTCCCAGCTCCTGCCAACCTAGCAGTTCGAAAACATGCCAGTGTGAGTAGATTAATAGGTACCGCTTCGGCGGGCAGGTAACGGCGTTCTGTTTAGTCATGCCGGCCACATGACCACGGAAGTGTCTACTGACAAACGCCGGTTCTTCGGCTTTGAAACGGAGATGAGCACCGCCCCCTAGAGTCAGACATGACTGGACTTAATGTCAAGGGAAACCTTTACCTTTACTATTGATTACCCCAAATACATTAATCCTCTGAACAAAGAGGATCAGTCCACCACTATCATAAGTCACAAAACTAGTGAAAAAATCAAGGCCTAGGCTAATTCTATGCTGCATAAAATACCTGAACTCAGTTAAGGACATTTTATCGTCACTGGGATTTGATTGTACACAGTGAGTCAGACCTCAAATTACATGTTTAGATTTCATGAAATATAGAGCATTACAACTCCGTGACATTATCTGGATGAGTACTTCAAGGAATTTACTCTTGCTGTCTTGAACCACGTACTAGTTAATTACTCCTTTCTTTTGATTGTTTGAGCACACAAATATGTATAATTAATATATTCAATAATATTACTTTAATATATTAAAATACAAAGTACTGTCTTTTCATAAATCTGCCAAATCCATTTATTATATCTGAGACTGGAGATCTTGTTTGTACTGAAATTATTGGGAGCCAGACAACTTATACAGATAGTCCTCAGCCTACGACCATTCATTACAATGGCGGCAAATGAATGGTAGTTATGACCAGTTCTCGGAGTTCTGGCTGAGCCAGCACTCCCAAGGTCACCTGATCGTGATCTGGGAACGTGGGAACTGGTTTGCACTCAAAACTGGTTGCAGCGCCCTGCAATCACATGATCACCATTTGCTTTTTTAAAAATAATTTTATTGAAGATTATTATTATAAGAGTAAAATCTAATACAAATTAAAAAAAGAATAAAAAGAAAGAGTAGAAGGTACAGAAAAGAAAGAAAAAAGGGGAGAAAGAAAAAGAGAAACAGAAAGAAAAATAAGTAAAGTATGTATGTGTGTTTGTGTGTGTGTGTGTGTGTATATATACGTATGTATGTATGTTTATGTATGTATGTTTATGTATGTATGTTTATGTATGTATATGTGTTTGTGTGTGTGTGTGTGTGTGTATGAGTGTGTGTGTGTGTGTATAAAAATCAGTTGTGGCCAGGAGAGCCTTTGTGCAGCTACGTGCTGTGCACCAGTTACGCCCCTTCTTGGAGCGGGAGGTCCTTCAAACAGTCACTCATACCCTTGTTATCTCTCATATAGACTATTGCAATGCACTCTACATGCGGCTAACCTTGAAAAGTATCCAGAAGCTTCAGCTGGTCCAGAATGCAGCCGCGCAAGCTGTTTTTAGTGCCCCTAGAAGGGCACATGTAACACCACTGCTGCGCGAGCTGCATTAGGTACCAGTTTGCTTCCAGATCCAAGTCAAGGTGTTGGTTATTACCTTAAAGCCCTACATGGCATGGGGCCAGGTTACCTGAGGGACTGCCTCTTCCCCATTACATCATCCGTACCACCCGATTGTGCAGAGAGGGCATGCTGCGGACCCCGTCTGTAAGAGAACTCCATTTGGCAGGGTCCAGGAAGTGGGCCTTCTCTGCAGTAGCTCCCACCCTGTGGAACATGCTGCCCCCGGAGGTGAGATTGGCCCCATCGCTCCTGGCCTTTTGGAGGAGTCTGAAGACCTGGTTCTGCTGCCTCTCTTGGGGTGGAGAGGGGAATAGATCTACATGGGGATGGCTGCTATAGACCACTCCTCCCACACTTGGACTGTTTTAGATTCTTTTGCCACTTGGACTTTTTATCTTTACTCTTATTTATATTATTTATTATTTTTATATTGTATATTTGTGATTGTTGTTTTAATTGATTGTTGTAAACCGCCCAGAGTCGCTCAATGGGAGGAGATGGGCAGGGACAAATTGGATAAATAAAATAAATAAATCAGCATTTGCAACCTTCCTTGATGGCTCCCCCCAGAAAGTCAAAGGGGAAGCTGGCAGGGAAAGTCGCAAGTTGCTGGGGTAAGTCTCCCTCATCCGCGCACCCTCCCCCAGCCACTTGTGTACTCCTGGGCACTCTCCCTGACTCTCGCCGCACCTCCCTCACACTCCTGTGTACCCTCTGAGACCTGCACTGCACCCTTCTGTCAGAACCAAGCTTGCCTCTGACTTGGAAAGTGAAACTATTTCTGAGTCAGAGAAGGAATTGGAAACTTAACAGGCTGAAATCAGAGAAACGAAACTCCAGCATGACTCAGCAGAGCGGGAAGAATTCACAACACTGATTGGGCGAGATCCAGAGGGGGATTTGAATATGCCAATCACTGCGTGCCAGAGATGGGCTGAAAAGCACACGAAGGAGAAGGCAGCCCGATTGGCTGCAGGAGACTCCAAGCATGCCAAAGATCGGGATAAAAGACAGCCACACAGAGAGCGAGCTGCCGGAGACAACCGATTCTCTAAGCCTGCAGCATTAGGAGAAGAGTCCTTACCAGCGTTGGAGGCAGTGTCTGTGACCGAAGAGGAACCAGCTTTCGAGCTCCACTCCAAATTGAATCTTGCATCTGCTGCCAGTGAGGAATCAGCATCAGCCATGCCCAGCAACCTTTGTCTTGTTTCCAGCCATGAAACTCTGCAATTTCCTCAGCAGTGTGGGCAAGCCTTGATGTTCCAGTGCCACTTGCCTTCAGTCCTGTGCGCCTGTGCTTCATATGATCCGTTGTGTTCAGGAATTTCATACCTATTGTGTTGAGGATCTGGTGGCCAGCTTAGTCCAGGGCTTCCAGCAAAGTCAAGCCTAGTTCCAAGTTCCAAGCCTTGCTCCAAGTCTCCAGTCCAGAGAATTGAGTCTAGTACGGGGCTTCTAGTTGAGTCTAGCCTTGCTCCAGTTTCAGGCCTTGTCTTCAAGTCTTCAGTTCATCCCTGTCTGTTGTTTGTAGTCCTGATCCCAGATCTAGTGAGTCAGATATTCAGCATCAGTGTCGTTCCAATACTGTTCCAGTTCGAGAACTGTTGCCTCCAGTCTTCGTGTTCCAGTTGGACCCAGTCAGCCCAGTGGGGCTTGTTTAACCCAGTCTCACATAGCAAGGACTTAATTATTGTAAATAGTTATTTAATAAAGAATATTCTTTGAGAACTTTTCTGGTGCTTAGTCTGAACAGGACACCTCCCTGACCTGCGCCTCTTGCACACCCCTTTGCACCCTTCCTGACCCATGCCTCTCACACACACCCCTACCTGTGCCACACCTCTCATGCACCCGTGCGCACCCTCCCATGTACCCCCATACATCCCCTCACTCCCTCCCCCACCTGGCAGCAGCCACTTACCTGTCAACCTGGGACTTGCAACTTCCTGCCCGTTTCCCCACAGACTTTAGGGGTTTTTTTATAATAGTTTTATTAAAGATTGAGAGCCAATTTGGGTAGTGGTTCAGGCATCAGGCTAGAAACCAGGAGACTGAGAGTTCTAGTCCAGACTTAGGCACAAAGCCAGCTGGGTGACCTTGGACCAGTCACTTTCTCTCAGCCCTAGGAAGGAGGCAATGGCAAACCATTTCTGAAAAACCTTGCAAAGAAAACTGTAGGGACTTGTCCAGGTAGTCTCTGAGAATCCAACACAACTGAATGAATTAAAACAAAAATAAAAATTAAAGATTATAATTACAACAGTAACAACTAATGTTGTTGTTGTTTATTCATTTAGTCACTTCCGACTCTTCGTGACTTCATGGATCAGCCCACGCCAGAGCTTCCTGTCGGTCGTCAACACCCCCAGCTCCCCCAGGGACGAGTCCGTCACCTCTAGAATATCATCCATCCACCTTGCCCTTGGTCGGCCCCTCTTCCTTTTGCCCTCCACTCTCCCTAGCATCAGCATCTTCTCCAGGGTGTCCTGTCTTCTCATTATGTGGCCAAAGTCTTTCAGTTTTGCCTTTAATACCATTCCCTCAAGTGAGCAGTCTGGCTTTATTTCCTGGAGGATGGACTGGTTTGATCTTCTTGCAGTCCAAGGCACTCTCAGAATTTTCCTCCAACACCACAGTTCAAAAGCATATATCTTCCTTCTCTCAGCCATCCTTATGGTCCAGCTCTCGCAGCCATATGTTACTACGGGGAACACCATTGCTTTAACTATGTGGACCTTTGTTGTCAGTGTGATGTCTCTGCTCTTAACTATTTTATCGAGATTTGTCATTGCTCTTCTCCCAAGGATTAAGCGTCTTCTGATTTCCTAACTGCAGTCAGCACCTGCAGTAATCTTCGTGCCTAGAAATACAAAGTCTTTCACTGGTTCTACATTTTCTTCCTCTATTTGTCAGTTATCAATCAAGCTGGTTGCCATAATCTTGGTTTTTTTTAGGTTTAGCTGCAAGCCAGCTTTTGCACTTTCTTCTTTCACCTTCATCATAAGGCTCCTCAGTTCCGCTTTGCTTTCAGCCATCAAAGTGGTATCATCTGCATATCTGAGATTGTTAATGTTTCTTCCAGCGATTTTAACTCCAGCCTTGGATTCCTCAAGACCAGCTTGTCGCATGATGTGTTCTGCGTACAAGTTGAATAGGTAGGGTGAGAGTATACAGCCCTGCCGTACTCCTTTCCCAATCTTAAACCAGTCCGTTGTTCCGTGGTCTGTTCTTACTGTTGCTACATGGTCGTTATACAGATTCCTCAGGAGGCAGACAAGATGACTTGGTATCCCCATACCGCTAAGAACTTGCCACAGTTTGTTATGGTCCACAGAGTCAAAGGCTTTAGAATAGTCAATAAAACAGAAATAGATGTTTTTCTGAAACTCCCTGGCTTTTTCCATTATCCAGCGGATATTGGCAATTTGGTCCCTAGTTCCTCTGCCTTTTCTAAACCCAGCTTGTACATCTGGCAATTCTCGCTCCATGAATTGCTGAAGTCTACCTTGCAGGATCTTGAGCATTACCTTACTGGCATGTGAAATGAGTGCCACTGTTCGATGGTTTGAACATTCTTTATTGTTTCCCTTTTTTGGTATGGGGATAGAAGTTGATTTTTTCCACTCTGATGGCCATTCTTGTGTTTTCCAAATTTGCTGGCATATAGCATGCATTACCTTGACAGCATCATCTTGCAAGATTTTGAACAGTTCAGCTGGGATGCCGTCGTCTCCTACTGCCTTGTTATTAGCAATGCTTCTTAAGGCCCATTCAACCTCACTCTTCAGGATGTCTGGCTCTAGCTCACTGACCACACCATCAAAGCTATACCCAATATTGTTATCCTTCCTATATAAGGTCTTCTGTATATTCTTGCCACCTTTTCTTGATCTCCTCTTTTCTGTTAGGTCCTTGCCATCTTTGTTTTTGATCATACCCATTTTGGCCTGGAATTTACCTCCTATGTTTCTAATTTTCTGGAAGAGGTCTCTTGTCCTTCCTATTCTATTGTCTTCTTCCATGTCCGCGCATTGCTTGCTTAAAAATAATTCCTTATCTCTTCTGGCTAACCTCTGGAATTTTGCATTTAATTGGGCATATCTCCCCCTATCACTGTTGCCTTTTGCTTTCCTTCTTTCTTGGGCTACTTCTAGTGTCTCAGCAGACAGCCATTTTGCCTTCTTGGTTTTCTCTTTCTTTGGGATGTATTTTGTTGCCGCCTCTTGAACAATGTTGCAGTCTTCTGTCCATAGTTCTTCTGGGACCCTATCTACTAAGTCCAGTCCCTTAAATCTATTCTTCACCTCCACTTCATATTCCTAGGAATATTAGTGAGCTCATATCTAGCTGATCTGTGGGTCTTCCCTAATCTCTTTAGTCTGATCCTAAATTGTGCAAGAAGAAGTTCGTGATCTGAACTACAGTCAGCTCCAGGTCTTGTTTTTACCGACTGTATAGATGTCCGCCACCTTTGGCTGCAAAGGATGTAGTCAGTCTGATTTCGGTGTTGTCCATCTGGGGAAGTTCATGTATAAAGCCATCTCTTAGGTTGCTGGAAGAGAGTGTTTGTTATGCACATTGAGTTGTCTTGGCAAAATTCTATCAGCCTATGTCCTGCTTCGTTTTGTTCTCCCAGGCCATGCTTACCTGTAATTCCAGGTGTCATTTGACACCTGCCCACCTTAGCATTCCAGTCTCCCGTGATGAAAATAACATCTCTTTTAGGCGTGTTGTCCAGTAGGTGCTGCAGATCCTCATAGAACTGCTCTACTTCAGCTTCTTCAGCATCTGTGGTTGGGGCGTATATTTGGATCACTGTGATGTTAGATGGCTTGCCCTGAATTCGAATTGAGATCATTCTATCGTTTTTTGGATTGTATCCAAGCACTGCTTTAGCCACTTGACTATTAATTATGAAGGCTACTCCATTTCTTCTGTGGTCCTCTTGTCCACAGTAGTAGATCTGGTGGTCATTTGATGTGAAGTGGCCCATTCCAATCCATTTCAGTTCACTGACGCCCAGAATGTCTATCTTTAATCTTGACATCTCACCAATAACCACATCCAATTTGCCCTGGCTCATAGATCTTACATTCCAGGTTCCACTGGTGTGTTGATCCTTAGAACATCGGATTCGCTGTTCACCACCAGCACCATCGGCCGCTAGCCGTCCTTTTGGCTTTGAGCTAGCTGTGTCATCATGTCTGGGGCTAGTTGAACTCATCCTCTGTTCCTCCCCAGTAGCATTTTGACCATCTTCCGACCTGGGGGTCTCATCTTCCGATGGTATACCGACATATCTCTGGTTGTACTGATCCATTTAGTTTTCAGGGCAAGAATACTGGGGTGGGTTGCCATTACCTTCTCCAGGGATCGCATTTAGTCTGACCTCTCTGTCATGACCTTCCGGCTTGGGTGGCCCTTCACGGTTTAGTGCATGGCATCACTGAGGTGGTCAAGCTCCAGCACAATAAAGAATAAAAAGTATGGAAAAGAAAGAAAAGAGAAATAGAAATAGAAAAGAAAGTAAGACTATAGTAAAGAAAAATATATAAAGAAATTACTTCCCACCTTCATCACAAGTATAAACAATTTTAGTAACTTATCACCTCCTCTTAAAATACAACAGATCTCTTCTTCCCATATCTCATCTCTTATCTATAATGCATCGTCATAGTAGAAGGGTTCTAGAGTACTCTCTCCTGTACACACGGCATCCCGTACAGAGTATGGTGAATTTCAGTTAAATGCTTTATTTAAGCCAAGTGAAATTATTTGTGTTTCTCTATAACTTTAGGTACCCTTTTGACTTCAGTTCAATTAATTATATTACTAAAGGACTGGAAAAGCAAACCCCAACCTAACATTTTATTTCCTGAAGTGATTTATGGCAGGATTTCAGTATCATTAGTTTTCATGAGAGATCACTATTTCTTTACCAAACCAATGTTAAGTTGGGAATTATAATAATCTATCACAAATAATTGTTATAGAACAATTATTTGTGATAGATTATTATCTCTCCCAAACATCTTTTAATGTACAGTCTGTGATTTGTTACAGTAATTTTTAATGGATTATTCAGGCAACATCACCATCCTTTAGTCAACAATTTTATTTCCATTGTTTCTCTCCCACCCCCTGGCCACCTTAACAAGAAAAACCTGTTTAGACAGAATGCCCTGAAATGGAAATATAATAGCTCAATGTGTGGATATTTCATAGCATGTTGTTCTCATAGATTTGAATTAAGGTTTGATATCAGACAGTTCTCATCCTTGTACCTCCTACCTCTCCCCCATGTATGCAAGTGAGTTGCACACTAATGCATGCTTGTTTATTATATTTGTCCACTGGAATGACAAGCTACTGAAATATCATTTTGTACTGAGCTGCATCATGCCTCGCTGTTACCAACAAATAAGCTCCATGTGATCGACCAGTGAAAAGAAATATTTTCATTTTTAAAAATCCTGTATGTCAGCTTTCGTTTTAAATAAAGTGATAGCAAAGGTTCTAGCAGGTAATTAGAAATCACTGCTTGTAGGAAAAATTCTCTTTCCACAGTTATCTTACTGTCTCTTGTTATAAAAGGCTAGATGATGATAATGAGGATGATTTAATAATAGCTTCCTTTATTGGTCAAAAACCTTGGAAGAACAGTATTCTGTTGTTCATGTAGGTAGACAATGTTACAAAATAAATGAATATGGATATTTTAAGAGTGACAAGAAAGCAGAAACCAGTATTAGCTATAGAATTTGGTTGTGAAAAAAAGACATATGAACATAATCCAGAACACTAGGTCACCATTACCAGGGAAGCTGAAGCTGGCAATCAAGAAATCTGTACAGTCTGTCTCAGATATGATTAGCTTCTTTGTTATATGGTGGATGGGATATTACAGTTTCACAAGCCACAAGTCATTGTAAATAGGAATGCAGAGATATTACAACACAGGGAAAATACTTTGAAAATCCCCATTTCAATTGCAAATTATAAGGAAGAATAAGCATTTGTCTTATTTGTTTTTTGTCCCCATCATCTACAGAGTTGCCACTCCTTTTGGTGGTTTTGAAAGAGCATCAAAACTTATCAAGTACAAAGTCCCAGATTTTAATTTTCTGCTGCTAAATGATCCACGATTTATGGTCCTTGCCAATCCACTTTCTACCAGGAGGTCATTCAACAGGACTCCTAAAGGTTGGATCTCTGAGAATATTCCCATAATGATAACTATACAGCCTGCAGAAGTCAATGGTGTTCCAGAAACAGATGATTTGTGAAAAGTAAGTGCATCACACATCAGATTCAGCCTGATAGTGTATTAATCTTTTAATATTCTTACATCTGTTCCAACATCCAATGTTATGTTTTTGAAATGTAATATGATCTGATGATGTAGTTGTATTCTGGGATTAACTAATATTGTTATTCAGATCTAATACAAATAAAACAATATGGCCAATACATTTTAAAAAAACCCTACATTTGACTCTTTCATTCAACCTTTACATATTAAATACAGTCTGGATTGAGTTCACACTGGTTAATTTTTATATTAAGAGGTCAAATGATAATCAAAATTACAATATTACTGGTTTAACTATCAATTCTGGTTTGATTAGACTTGCTTACTGAGATATAGAGGCAAAAGTTTAGACACTCTTGGTTAAACTATGTATTTCAATGAACCCCTAGCTGACCCAACCTCTACCTGGTATAGAATTAAATATGACATCATTTTGTGAATCTGAATGCATATTTTCTATTTATGTGCAGATGTGAAGTGACCAAAGTAAGGAAAGAGTATCTATACTTTTGTATGTAGGTATACCACCAGAAACCTGAACAAAATCCTCTTTGGAAACAATAAAATTGTTGCATGTTGTATTTTCTGGAACAGCATAAGGAATCTGCAGTTTAACATTAAGGCCTTCAGCTTTCTTAAACTGATGTTAAGTAGTTTGAAAAATTTTATGCACCTAATTTCAGTTCTGAAAGTGCACGGAAAAAACAGTATCATGTATTTTTTAAGATGCTTTCAAGTGTTATGGTCACATGTTGCTTCCTGTGAATCTATACACAGAGCTGTATTTGCAGTTGTCCATGGGAGGGATCCATTATGTCTTGCATGGTTGCAGTCACACAAGAAATATCCATACAGCCATACAAAACACATCAAATGTAAGATAGTAGTAGTAAAGCAAATTTTTCACAACCAGCTTTGCTCTGGTTAATGCACATTCATTTATCCACAAGAATCTTTTTTTAAAAATAATTTAATTAAAAGTTTTAGATACAACAAAAGATAATACAGACTAAAAGATAATACAAACTAAAAAACAAAAAAGAATGGAATAAAGCAAAAAAGTAAAAACAAAATTCCACAAGAATCAATCACTGGGGGTTTGATGTGATAGAGATGGTGTATATATGTTGCATATATTACTTCATCAAATTTATTTGTGACATGAGCTCTCATTGTTTCATAAACTGCTTATCTAAAGGACTTTTCCATCTTGCACCTAACCACACTACAAACATGCCCTGGGAGCCTCGTTTTAATGTCATGTCTCTAGGACAGCATCTTCATTCATCCCCAGCCTGTGAGACAAGCTTGAATCATCCTTAGCTGTACTGGTGTTAAAATATTGTTTTCTCCCTTATTCTGATACTGTCAAAGGGTAGCCTCAATGTATATACACCTCTTAACTTTGTCATCCATTATCTTGGAGCAAAGTCAGGTGACCGCAGTGACTTGCAACAGGGGCAATATAGAGGTCAACAACAACCTGAACTACATGCTGCTGTAGTTTTCTCCCAAATGAAGGATGGGTGGATAGTATTCAACAGCAGTGTGTAGAAGCCCTAAGACAGAGGTTGTGTGATGCTCATGTGTGAAACAGAGAATGTGAAATAAGAACACTTTTGAAAGGGAAAGAATGTAAAACAGCTTGCATACATCATGAGACCTACTTTCTCACTAAGTTCATTTCAACTGCTGGTACTGGCCATATTTTAATATCTATGCTGTATGACATGGAATCAACATCATAAAGAATTAAACCTAATCTATTTGTGCAAGAACTAAAACTACTCTGATTAGTCCTGAGGAATGCAACAGGCTATATTTTAAAAGTTTTTCGATTGGGGAAGGAAAACATGTCATACACTGGGAAGAGAGGAACAGAGAACTCAAGGTAAGACAACTTACCCAAGGCCCTTATATTCCATGGGAAGTTGTCATGTGGCGACCTACTTTTGGCAAGAACCAAATCATAATCATCTCATAACAACACCTGATTGCCAGGGAATCAACATAGCTGCTCTACTAGTTTCCATAAATTATAGAACAAGTCACTCTATTCCTTGTACACACAAGGTCTTTCCTGCTACCTTCCAAATTTCTGTTTGCTTCTATTCTATTCTATTGCTACTATTTCAAATAAATCACTTTTTTTTTGTTCTAGCACTTGGCCTGATATTCAGCCCTAAATAAATATTTCTGAGATTTTTGAAGATGATTGTTCACATTTCTTTGTCTAATCCACAAAGACTGCATCTTTCTGGTTTGTTATACTGTCAGTCGTATGTTATACGTTCATCAGGTTATTATGGCTTTTTCAACATACCAATGTGACTTTAGCTACTGATTTATAGAATAAGCCATAATTGACTGGGGCGATACAGAACACTAAACCACATATCATAGATTACAAACCAATATGACTATGATGATAATTTGCACTAAGCTGAAATCAAGTTTAATGTTATTGACTTAGTGCAATGAATGAATCCAGCTACTAAGTTACAGGACAGGGTGGGTGGGTAAGGGTGATTTCCAAGCAGCATTTAAATGAGGCTCACTTTGTAAAATACTGAAGCTACAATTATGTGAATATTTGTTAGACAGTAATTGTAATGCACTAAGTCCTAGAAAATATGTCTAAGATTTGGTTTTAAAGGATACACTTAAATATGTTTTGAACTTGACATTAAATTTAATAAACTTCTTTTATTAGAAAAATGTAAGATCTGTTTGGTAACGAAGCCAAATGATGAAACAGATAAAAGACTTTTAAAAATGTGATAAAATGACTGAAATACCACCTTTAAAATTATTTATTTTAAACCTTGCATGCCCAATGTAACTTATATAATCCAAATACTTACCTGAGAATGAATCCTATTTATCTCAAGGGCGTGTATTTCTTGAGTAGAAACTCCACTGTTAAACTTCATGTCTATTTTTTTCAGACAGAAGTTCTGAAAATGGAAATGTGTGTAATGAAAAGGGAATTTAGTTTAATGAAAACTAAAGCCTCCTACATGTCTGCAAAACAAAATTGGTGATATGCTTTCTTTTAACAAAGTAATAACTTTTCTGCATAATGATAACTACCAATACTTTCCAAAAGCACCTCTGTGTAATTTTCAATAGGTGGATAAAGGAGGTAGCTTCATTATTTTGCAGTGTTTTATGCTGTTCAATAATATTAACTGCAGTTATACATTGAATAAATTTTACACCATATTATTTATGATTTCAATAATCGCATGTACATTGTGCTCATGTCCCAGTTATTTCTATGTAACTATTTCTTCTAATCATCTTTGGTGTTTGGTTATGAAAAAAATCAAGATGTTTTCCCATTCCATACATGTTTATTTCATTTAAATTTGCTAAAACTAAATTCAGTTATTGGAATAAAAAAAAAACCCTGAGTGTCCCTCCAAAATAAGAGGTATTCCAAGCTAGTGATATGGATAATTCCAGTCTTTATCAAAAAAATGCTTTTAAAATCTCAAATTTTATAGAAACAGAAAGTTTGCCTGATTGAATGGGAGCCCTCTTTGTAGAAGATACTTTGGGATTCATCCCTAAATAGCAGTGATCAATAGAACTTCCACTGTGACACCCTTATTTTAAATAAGAATTTTGGGCTGCTCCTATATTAGACAATTGACTGAAATTCTCATGATTTGTTCATTCATTATAATGCAATATAGAAAAAATCCCTTCTCATCCCTATGGGTGGTATGTGTCTTCCACAACCTCAGGTCCTCTACCAGAGGCCTAGGAGTTTGAGGGTCCTGCACAGTATCTTAGCTATTCCCAGCACTGCACTCTTCTGGACAGAGAGCTCTGATGTTGTTCCTGGGATCTGTTGGAGCCACTCTCCCAGCTTGGGAGTCACAGCCCCGAGTGTTCCTACCACCACTGGGATCACTTTGATCTTCACTTTCCACACCCTCTCTAGGTCTTCTTTCAGGCCCTGGTACTTCTCCAGCTTCTCATACTCCTTCTTCCTGATATTGCTGTCACTTGGCACTGCTACATCTAACACCACCACTGTGTTCTGGTCCTTGTCTACTATGATGATGCCCAGTTGATTGGCCAGTACCTGCCTGTCTGTCTGGATGTCCCACAGGATATTAGCAGTTGTTTTCCACAACCGTCTGTGGAATCTCCCATCTGGACTTGGGAGGATCTAGCCCATGCACTGTGCAGATGTTCCTGTACACAAGGCCAGCTACATGGCTGTGCTGTTCAGTGTATGCTGTTCCTGCCTGCATCTTACACCCTGCCACTATGTGTTGGACTGTCTCTGAGGCTCCTCTGCACAGTCTGCATCTGGGGTCCTGTCTAGTGTGATAGATCCCTGCTTCTATGGATCTGGTGCTTAGTGCCTGTTCTTGCACTGCTATGATCAGTGCCTCAGTGCTGTCCAGCCCTTTCCAGCCACTGGTAGGATTTCCCAATGTCAGCCACCTCAGCTATCTGTCGATGGTACATCGCATGCAGGGTCTTCTCTTGCCATGGCACTTCCTCTCCTTGATCTTCCTCCCATGTCTGCTGCTGCCTCAGGCATTCTCTCGGCAGCTCATCCTTGTGTGCACACACACTATTCTTCTATCTTTTTAAACACAGAAGGTATAAAGCGGGAATGGAAAAGTAACGAACACAATTTAGTACTCAGCTATTATAATTTGTAGTGGTTATCATTTATGACCCAATGTATTACAGTGTAAAATGTTTTAGTACTATATATACACACACACACATATATATGTATGTATATGTATACTTTATGGTATATATATAGTATTAGAGAGAGAGAGAGCTCGCGCGCATGCATGCAATAGAATGCAGAGAGAGAGAGAGAGAGAGAGAGAGCTCACATATAGAGAGAGAGCTCATGTGCATGCATGCTATAGAACTGTAACACCAGAATGCTATGTAATTTTTCAAATGATTTAAAAATTGCTTTCTGGCCACCATTCATCTTGCTGCTAAATCCTGTGCTATAGGATTTTGTGGTCTAGAGCAATATAAGCTCATCATATAATAGTTTACAGCATAGTTGTATTAAATTGCTTTTCCTGTTTAATGCGTAAATAGAATTATAGCTGGAAAAATCGTTGTTGTTTTTAAAAATATTTAATAGTCCATTCTTGCCCACTTTAAAGATTATACTAAACATGTGGCAAACTGAAATTGGTCTCACTCACATAAATGTATAACTACTGATGTTAATGAAACAAAGCAAGGTGAGCATACAGAAAGAGTAATATTCCCAATAAAGTAGAAAATCAAACATACTTCTACTTAAAGTATACAGCAGAAAAACAGTAGTTTTTTTAGTGTTAGGAGTACCTGCCAAGAAATAGCCTTAATGTCATAGATTAGTGCCTGGAAGTTAACTGCAAACATCTGCAGTTATTAGGTAATATGAGTTAATGAAATTATTCTCTCAAATTAACTATTTAAGCCACATATTGACTCTCCAGCAGAGGCTTTTCTTATTTCAGTTATCTAGCTTCATGCACAAAATTTTACATGGAGTGCAAGCATCATCTCCTTTTTGTAACTCTCTTGTGTTCTTCACATTTTTCTTTTCTCCCCTTCCTTTTTAGGAAAAAAAAACAAAACAAAAAATAAAATAAAATACAGTGTAGCTACAGTTCTTTTTACTGGTAGTGATCCAAGTCCTTCATTTAGAAGAACACTCTGACCCAATTTGTTATCTGTGATTTTGTCCAGAATGGTCCATGCTCCCCCATCACATACTCTTGACTTCAGTGTTGAGATCATGGCTTCTTTAAAACAATGTCCTATTTTATCTAAATAAACTAGCTGTTTAAGCCCTTGATACAAAATAAGATATGATGCAAGAATCAGATCAAGCCCGTATTTTCCAAGAGTTGGAGGTTTCCTGAGCCTGAATACAGTGATTTTCCTAATTACGGTATTTAATACTCTTCATATTCTTTACCTTATTCAAATTCTTACTGATTTTCCATTTTTTAATCCTTCCTAATTAGACTCTTCCTCCTTCCTCTGTTTCCAGATATTTCATGGCCCTGAATTTTGCCTCGCAGCTCAGTTTGTACATTCTCTAGGTCCTTTAAGTATAGCTGCAGGCACACTTATAAATATTTATAAATATTCTCTCATACAGGTGGTCCTCACTTAATGACAGTAAATAGGAGTGAAATTTCCATTGTAAAGTGGCATGGTCACGTGATGTCACGCTTTACAACTGCATCACTTAGGAATGGAAATTCTGGTACTTCAGGTTTCTGTCATTAAGCAAATCGCTGTGGGTCGTAAGGACATCATGTGGTTGTCACCTCCTGCCAGCTTTCCCATTGACTTTGCTTGCAGGAAGCTGGCAAAAAAGGTCACAAATGGTGATCACATGATCGCGGGAAGCTGCGACATCATAATTGTGAGCCAGACGCAGATTGCGATCATGTGATCATGGAGAGGCTGGGTTGTTAGTACCATAAGTACCAGGACAGGTTGTAAGTACCATTCATTGAGCACCGTCATAAGTTTGAATGGTAACTGAACTAGTGGTTGTTAAGCAAGGACCACCTGTAGTTTTTTTCCCCTATCTTACACTTCCAAGTAGCCAAAGTAGCAGCAGAATCAATCAAACAAACAAATAAACAAACAAACCAAACCTATTGACTATATTTTAACTTGCCTCAAGCATATTTGTTGTTATTCTTTGAAAATCTTAGCATTTCTTATTGCTTTTTTAGGTGTGGATACAGAATTAACCTAGGACATTCAGGGAAAAAAATGCAATTGTACATATGTTGTTGTCAGGTTTAAGTGGGAGGGGGAACACGCAGCCCTCCTGATGTTGCTAAAGTGCAATTCCCAATGTTCCTAACCATGTCCTGCTAGTTAAAGCTCCTGGGAATAGAATTCAGCAACCTCTGGAAGTACTCTACCTGTGAATTAGAATTTGAAACTACAAGTGGGGAGATCTAGGTTCAAATCCCACTTGAACATGTAACCCTAACCCTTAGATAACTTTGGCCCCTCTCTAAGCCTAAGCTACCTGCTATTATGAGGTCAGGACAACAATGGAGGTAGAACCATGTACAGTAATTAGAATTAGAAGCAAAGTAATATATTAAATGCTAAACGAACAAACATAACATTTCTAGCATTGAAAAAGTTAAGATTTCTCATTTTGTTCTACTAATGAGCTAAAACAACATGCAAAATAGGAACAAGGGTGGGAACAAAACAAGGAAGTGCTTTTTTCCTTATTAACCCTAGTTTCTAATTCAAAGACAGCAGTAAGGTTTTCATGATGTTGGGACCATTTTTTCCTTAAGTTTTGAACATCTTCTACAGTTTAAAATGTAAGATCCTTACTGCATGATGTAACAATGCACAGTATTATAGATCTGTGTTTCAGATTAACAATTATTAAAACTTAAATAACTGATCTTCTTCATTTCTTACATCAGCATCACAAATTTATACTCCAATTATTTGTAGTAGAATATTGGGCATCAAGCCTGAAACACTGAATACTAGAAAGCAGGGGGAAGATTGAGGAAAAGGGCCCAAACATTTTACCATAGAGAGTTCATAAAGCTTAGGCCAACAGAATTACAGAACAGAACTTATAAATACTGCGTAAGAAAGTCTTGCAAGGCCATTCATCATCATCAAGGGAGTTAAATGAAGTAAGAAAAAAAACTTTGTATTCTTTCACTAAGTGAGGGCAGAGGCAAAAGTCTCCCTCCAAAAGTTGCCACTAAACTATAAACTTTAAAGTTGCAGTATGGGAAAAATATGAAATATTTTCCCCTTAATGCAACTTTAAAGTTTGGTTATTAATGTATTTACAGATATTAAATACATAAGGAGTAATCACAGTAACTATTGTGATTGTGTTTACATTTGATCTAAACATAGTCATAGCATATGCCCCACTTTCATCTTTTTTCCTGTCTTGCCCATTTTGGGAATGCAGTGCATGGCATGCCAAGTCATAGGTAAAGCATGACCTTCAGCATGATGAGCTTCCCGTATTTCCCTTTCTCAGATATCTCTCCTTTAAGTACCTTAATAATTTATCTGCCTCATTCTAATGGCTGCTATCTTCTACACATGTCTTTCCTCAGGTTTCTGATTCACAGCTACATGGATACTGTTCCCTCTACTATAACCTACTGTACATCTGCGTTCTCTGTGTCTTCATTTTTTTTTTAATCTCCTTGGACTTTTTCCAACTCAGCATTCTTTCCACAGTTCTTCCCGCCTGAGGTCTAGGATTTTTGGCTAAGCCAACCTTTTGTTTTCTTCACAGTAGCTTAATTTTTTTCTCTTTCATTTACACAGCCATTGGAATGTTCATCAAATTTCCATGACAAAATTTGTATTTACTTCACAATGAATACACACATCTAGACTTGAGCCAGTTTTTACAAAGGAGAAGAGCAAGTTTTCTGAGTTGATTTGTTCCATGTTTTGAAAGAGAAGGAAAAGATATGAGACAGGCACTGAATCACATAGGAAAATGAGTGGGGAAGATATGGTTATCATATCTGGTCTGCAAAAATCCATATGACCAATATATAGCAGCAAAAAAATGCATAAATCTATCTCTTTGCTTCAAACTAATAGTCATCTGTACTTTTGTAACCTTGATATACTGTACTAGTTCTAGAGGAGATGGGGAAAGCTAAAGTTATTAGGTGAAGTAAAAAGAGGGAACTACAGATAATTTTAGGATGTATAAGCTTTTACTGGATTCTCACACTCATTTTCCATGACGATCAAATTCTGTCCACACTATCCAGAGGGAAAGGAAGGATCATCAACTGCTTCCAGGACTTACTCACCTAACAGGCAATGGATCATGCAGCACCAGGAGGAGCAGCTTCCATCTCAGCATTTTGAATGGCATAGTAGTGAGTCCCATTCTGTCTGCTGTACCTCTCAAGAAAAGAGATACTTTCTAATGATGCTGGAGGCATGTATTTATATCACCTAAAAGTAGAGCCAAATCCTCCATACTTCCCAGAAAAACATAGTGAAGTGAAGGCCATGTCTGCAATCTGCTACCATAATTTACCTTTCCACTTCTTCTGGAAAAAATGCTGGGCCAATCCTGTTTCCATCAGATACAGGTAACAGGGCCATCATGACTGCAATTCTAAATTGGCACTTGCTCTTCTGAACTCCAGACATACATTCATTGACACATGGACTCACGTTCTCTGACCAGTGAAGACAATGTAACAGCTAGTCAGGGATTGCTGTCTATTGTTTTTCTTTCCAAGACAGCTCCAAATGGAATAGCCTACACAGCTGAAGCTTGACAAGTTCATAAGTATAGGCAGTGGTAGAGATATTAGAATGAAATATTGTGGGGCACAAAGGAAAAACTGTTAGCTTTATCTACATACTCAGTTTTGGCTAGATTGCAAAACATGAGTGGAATGGTGTAGTTGTCTGGTGGACAGTTCCTCCCCCCCCCCAAAAAAAAAGTTTTAATGTATTCAAACACATTGAAGCCAGACTAGCTAACCTTATTGTGTGAATCCAGGCCATACAGATAATTTTTGGTACAATGTGCCAGAACAAAGAAAATTGGTTTGAATAAACCATAATTAGCCATAGGTGAGTAATAAGTCCATGCAATGCATGTTAGCAGAAGCAACACCTCTCCTCAAAACATTAAAACAGTTGCATGCTTTGGAAGACTCATATTTCTAAAGCTGTCTCTAGCTGCACAACTATTTTGCTCAAAAGTCCACTGGAAGTTTTGTCTGTAGGTGCCTGCAATCAACCAGGAGCTGCCTATTTTAATGTTTTAAGATGCTTCACTGATGCTAACGTATGTTGTGAAATGCCTCTTTCCAATGCTTTGCAACCCTAATAAGCATGTTGTGCAAACACAGCCTACAAGCATACATCTAAATCAGGGAAGGAAGGAAAAGATAGCTTGGCTAAGGTTATGCAGCACACAAAGCTATCCAGAGGTTTGCTTGTTCGTGGTTTTGCAAGTTTTATTATCCCGGATAGTGTGTTGCTTGTAACCATGATGTTTAGGCACACTATGAGAATCCAATCGGTTGTGATTCATTTCGGTAAACCATTCTTAAGCACAGCAACCACGTTCCTTTGTGAACACAACCTTAATCTGATGCTCCCCATCTTGCATGTTCTCCCTCAAACACGCCAGCAGCGCCAACAGCCGCACGGACCAAGCTGGCCACCAGAGTCAACTTCCACAGGTCCCCGCCGAGCCAGACGCCGCGTTCCCAAAGGAGAAGTCTGAGGCAGGAATCAGAGGTTCGAATTGCCTCTTCCGGCAATGCCCGCAGACCCGCACTTCCAATCACTTCCCGAGAACCTTTATTGTGGTTTCCCTCTCCCTCCAATCGGAAGCCGCTCTGCCCCTGGCGTCTGAAGGAGGCCAGAGCCCTTCCGCGAGAGTCAGCTGCTCCTCCGGCCTGCGCGCGCGCCTCCCCAGCGCTCCGAGACGGTTGTTTCTCCGCCCCGCCCCCTCCGGCCGTGGGCGCGCGTGCTTCGCTGGAAGGAGGAGGAAGAAAGTTACTGAGAGAGGGGGGAGGGAGCAGTGCGATGGGGGCGGGGGAAGGAGCCTGCCCGCTTCAGGCGCAGCCGGATAGCCCGCCGCAGTCGCGGTCGGGATGGGGAAGAGCAGCGGCCGAGGCAGCCGGAGGTGAGACACCGCGGGAAAGCAGGGATTGGGGTTTATCTCCAGGCGGGCGGCCGGGTATTTCCCCGCGGGACTCAGGCGGCTGCTTCTGAAGCGAGGAGGAAGAGCGAGAACGTTGAGGCCGGCCTGGAGAGAGGGCCCGGTGCCGCTTCGGCTGGGCGCTGCGTCGAGAAGTGGAAACGAGGGAGGCGAAGGGGCCTGGGTGCTCTCCTGCCTGCGTGCGCACGCACACCCTTCCACCAGAAACTTCGCGGGGCCAAAAGGTTTTCCTTGGGGCGGCAGGTGCGAAAACCTCGGGGGTTGGGTAGGGTCCAGGGTGTTTGCTGTAGGTGCGTCTTCTCCCTCCCTCCCTTCTTTCTGCCTAGGCTGAACGCAGCCTGGTGGAAGGATCCGCGGGGTGGGTGTGTGAGTGAATGACGAGGGTAAAGCCAAGCGTCGGCTTCCTATCTTTATGCCTTGGCGTTACTTGGTGGAAGTCCCTTGATGACTGTGATATGAAAAGCTGAATGGGAACGAAGAAGCCTTTTCTTTTTTGTTATAACGCCCCCCCTTCCCCGTTTCTCCGTCCTGATTGCTGCGCCTTCTAGCTGCCTTCCTAATTCTGCTCTGTCTTGTTTAGCTACCTAAGCATCTTCTTCCGTAAGGCTCAACAATTAGCGTGTTGACTGTTAGCAGCATGGAAATGACCACCACTCTATCTCTTGCTCTGTAACCTGGAGCCTTTTGTAGTGTGGACTGTGAGATACCACAGGATTATCCCCCTCATGCTCCTCTCCAAACAGTTCTCGCTACCTGAGTAGGGAAAGGAGTAGGGAAAGCATGGGACACCAATGCCAGAAGCTGCAGTGTTTGTTTACAGTAAGGAACTGAGGTCTGTCAAAGTGGAGGGTTGTTAAAATGATCTGATGCTCCATTATTTATGATACCCTCATATTTGCAGAGCTTAAGCCAATGCAGATATCCTGTAGCATACTCAGGCATGTAACTGTATATGAAAGTTTTCAAGTAGATACTTAGCACACTTTTAACTTTATGTCTTAGTGGATTATTAAATGTACTCGAAGAGGTGCACTGAAAAATAAGAATAAACATGGTTTGTTTAAAGACTAATTAGGGTATCATCTATCAGTATTCACATTAAAGGTTTATAACATTCAGTTCCAAAATTAATTAAATGGTAAGCGATTCAGTTACATTTTAACCATGGATGTCTACATTCAGGTTCATGGGAAGTGTATGAAACCTGTTCTATATATTTCTTGAAAACCATACATATTAGGTATGGTTTTAAGCACCACTGCTTAAAATGCTATTGCTTATAACATAGAATGCAGGAACAGACTTCAGTGAAGTTTAAAGATGTTTTAGTAATTTAAGAACTATAAATGTATTTTTAAGGCTAGAAGTTAATCCAATAACTTAATTGTATTAACTGTAAATTAATTAAAGTAGGTATTTTAATTTCATTATCATTATATGATAGAAATACTTAAGCAAAAAGTGTGTCTTTTTTTCTTAATACTTAACTGAGGTTGTTAGTTGCATTATATTAATGCCAATCAAAGCAAATATTTGTAGCTCAGGGTTGAACTGTGGAGTCCTTGGTGCTCTCTGAGGCTTGTTGTTTTCTTGCAGACGTTTCATTGCCAGACTAGGTAACATCGTCAGTGCAAAGAGGGAGTGGGCCTTGCTCTCAGTTTATATACCGTGGCTTGCCCTGCTTGTGTTGGTAGGGGTGTTGTTCTCTCCTTGGGAGTTCTTTGATTGGACTGTTGTTTGCTGCTTGGTTGATTGCCTGAATTAATAGTTCCTTGATTAGGGTGTATTGTGCTGTTTGATGGTTCATCTGGTGTTAATCCCTAGTGTTGATTTTTGCATATCTGGGTGTTGATTGCTGGCAAGGGAGTGTAGTGGTCTTTTGGCTTTTCTGTCGTCTCTTTTGGATGGTATGTAAATATTGTTTACCTCTATGTGTCTGTTGATGGCTGCCTTATCTGAGTGCCAGGCTTTCAGGAGTTCTCTGGCGTTTTTGGATTTGGCTTGGTTTAGGATGCTCACAGTTTCCCAGTTGAAACTATGGTTGATTATATTAATGCCTTGTGAAATTTACATTAGATGTATGATTGCGACCTTGTGCATTTAAATTTGACACATAGGTTATCTGTGCTTCTTTCTACTCTTATAACCCTCTCCTCCTAATTATTAAAGAAATGTTACAAATTACTGAATAAGACAATTCAGCTGCTTCTCAGTTATGGATCAGTTTTCCCTAGCAACTTGTGAGACTTGAAATTGGACGGGGGGAGGTTTAAATTAAATTAACTGTATAGCATACACATGCAAATTATTTTAGCAATAACTCCTTCTCATTTTCATTATCTGTATATGGAGAAGATTAAGATTTATATGCCGAATCTTTATATCTGTCTATCTTTCTATCTATCATAGTGTTCAAGGTATCAGTGTTTCCTTTCATGTTAAAAAAAAAATAGTTTTACAAATAAAAAAGCACTTTCAAGATGATAGTAAAATAACCAAGATTTTTTTTTTAAATATTAAGAAACATAATAATGTATGGTTATATTTTACTCCAGTAAAGCAATTAAAATATTGGCTGAAGATAGCCAAATAGTACCTAAAATTAAAAAGCAGTTTACAATAGTAAATACGAATTGAATATTATTTTATTTCAATTGTTCTTCCAGTGGAAATTGCTAAGATAGTGCCTGATACATTTCATATTAGGCAAGATGATTACTCACAATATGGACTGCTTTTATTATTGATAGTGGAATGATGACTGACAGACCAAAGAACACATCAGGGATGGCGTACACAGATGGCTTGGTAATACTACCTAAGAATGTAAGAGTTATATTAATCACAAAAAGGGTTCTATATAGGCATGCTGTTTTCCAACATAATTACCAGGTGTTTCCTGGAAGTCTATACAGTAAAAGGGCATATATGCAATAGCCCTTCCACATTGTTCTCCCATTTACAGCTCTGCTGTCCTACTCCCTTCACTCATTTTCTGGAGGCCAAGCACACCCACCTCTTCAATCTCTCTTAATAAGATTTATTTGGAAGTCCCCTGAACATACTTTTTTCCTTCTCTGAACCAGTTCCAGTTCCAGTTTCTCTGAATCCTTCTTGAAAGGTGATGCCCAGAACTGGACCCAAGACTTAATATAGTATCTGACCAAAGGAGGAAAAAAATGTCTGATTTGGAAATTATACTTCTGCTAGTGTAGCTTCAAACTGCATTTGCTTTTTGAAGCTGCACATGTCATTCTGCTAGCTCATACTCATGCAATAGTTTGCACTCAACTATTATCCCAATATCTTTTTCACAAGTACCGTTATCAAGTATTCTACATCTTGACTTTTTTTTTCTAAACTTCTGCATCTGTCTCTATCAAATGTCATTGTTACTTTCAGCCCATTGTTCATCAAGATAGTTTTGAATTTTTTTTCTGTCTTCTATGGTATTAGCTATCCCATTCAATTTTGAATCAATTCCTAATTTCATAAGCATACCTTTTATCTCATTAATACTGAAAAGTAGAAGACCCAGAACCGGGAAAATCCCTGGTTATCTATTTGTACTTTTTCTTGTTGATCTAGCCCTCATTCTATTTGTTTCATATTATCTTTTTTGTTTCAGATATTCACTCAACTTTCTATATTTAGCTATTTCTGCTATCCTCCATTTTTTCCTCATTGTTTGCAATTGTGGTTTTAGTATCTCTTATTTAGAAACTCTGAATATCGTGAGCCTATTTTCCCTTAGTTTCTCCTGTCAAGGGCCCCTACTTAGCACTGCTCTGAGTTTATTAAAATCTGCTTTCTTGAAGTATAAGATACACTTTTGCTCATGCATTTCCACTTAATCAGCTAAGTACTGATTAGTATCAAGTTAAGGCTAGCTGATTCTCTTGTGCCTTCCTCCCTCTAAAGGAGAAAGTTATCAGAAACACAGTTCACAAATTCCTGGAAGGATCATGCTTGGCACTTTGTCTTCCAACAGAATTAGAGTAGTTAAAGCTTTCTGTAACTATAACTTTAGCTTCTTTGAAACATCTACAATTTGCTTTTTGAAGGTTTTGACCATATCTTCTTACTGACTAGACAAGTGATAGTAGATACCAACAGTACTTCTTTTATCTCATTCAGATGATTTCTACAGTATTGCCAAGTTTATTAATTTGGACTCCTGAGAAAAATGGGTATTTAACATAGAGTGCAATTCCTTCTCTATTTCTGTTGTTTCTGTTCCTTCTGAACAAATTGTGTCCTTTATTTGCTATAATCGAGTCCTGGAAACATTCCACCAGGTCTCCATTATTATATTTACTGTTCTGTAATAAAATCTAAACTCATCATATGTCCCATATTATAAACATTAGTGTATAGAGGCTGCATGTTTTATGTATCAATATTCATACCACATAGGCATTTTTCACTGAGTGGTTTAAGAGCCTCCATTTCAATACCCTCTCTTTCTACAGTAAACAGTTTTTTATCTGAGATCCTCATTTGAGGAGTTCTGTTTCTGACTTTTCAAGCCTTTCTAATGAAGATTACCATGCTCTGACAAAACATATTTCTTCCAATCCTTGTGAGGGGCACTCTGTTTCATACCAATAATCTATCTGAATAATTCCAACCATGATCCTCGGACCCAAATGTCCCCCAGTGACACAATTTGTGCAGCCAATTCTTTTATTCCTTGACTTGCAATATTCTTCTTTCCCTTTCTAGTCCTCCATGGAATGAAACGATGGATGAAAATACCACCAAAGACTCAGAGGTCTTGAGCTTCTTTCCAAGATCATGATGATGCAGTTGTAGCTGTTCTTTGCAACCTAAAATAAGTCCTTGCAATTTACATAAGCTCTGGTTAGAAAGCTTTATACCCCAAAGTTTAGAAAGAATTAAGATTAAAAAAATTAAACGTAGCAAAACCAAATGGAACCTGCTAAGGATTTAGTTTTTTGTTTTTGTTTTAATATTGCATGTAGAAAAACACTGGCCTGACTGTAGTTCAGCCATAATCATATCAGATATTTAGAAGATTACCATAGGAAGTATAACTGAATCCTGAAATAACCTTAAATATGGATATTTAGGAATAAGCTTTTTGCATATACTTACAGAACAAGTGTCAAAATGAATAGATCTCTGTATGACTTTGTTCTGGGAATTAATTCAGCAGTATTTTAAAAATTGAAATGCATCATTTGTAAACTGAAGAATATATTCTCTCTGAATAAGGACTTTATGACTAGAATGTCTGAAAAGTTTTTATTGGTTCTGTAATTAATAACATGTAGTAGGGACACACAAACTTTCCTTTACCTCCCATTAGCTCTTACACATGAAATAAATGTGGCATACCTGTCAGCCCTTTGAGATAGATCACTGGTGATGTTGTGAACTACTGGAACTCTATTGTTATAGGATACTAGACAACCCATGACCTGTTGGGCCATCCTTTCAGAGATATTTCTTTACCTAAACAGAGAAACAGAATGACCTCGGACAGGCAAACAAGCAGTGGGAATGGGAGTAACTTCTGACTTCCCGCTGGCTTCCCCATTGACGTGGCTTGCAGGAAGCTGGCAGGGAGTGTCGGAAATCACTCCTCCTCCTCCTTGGTTGACCCATGGAACTGCCTGCCACTTGGCTGTGGGGAGGGGAAACAAAGGAATGACCATGGGTGGGCAAAAAAGCAGTGGGAGCATGACTGACTTCCAACTTCCTGCTGGCTTCCCCATTGACTTTGCTTATGGAAAGCTGGCAGGGACTATTGGAAATCACTTCCTCCTCAGCTGACCCATGGAACTACCTGCCACTTTGCTGGAATGAGAAACCAAAGGGAGCCATGGACCGTGAGGAAAACTGCACCCCCACTCCCCATCCTGGCTTGTCCCCAAGGGCCCCCACCCAGGGAGAAATGGGGCTTGCTTGTTGACTGCTGGCGCCCCCCAGCCAGCCCTACCTGGTCAGCAGACATCTAAGTTACTCCCTTGTCCTTCCCTAGCCGCCCACTGCCATTAAGAGAGTTCAAATTTTGGGCTCAGTTTGAAAGCAGCCAGTCGCCGCTTGCCCATCGGGCATTGCCACCAGCTGATTGTGTGCAGGGGCCAAAGGGAGGTGAGAAGGAGGGCAGGGATACACCCTTCCCATCTTCCCTTGTGCCACACAACCTACGATCATAGCTCTGCTGCTAAAACAGTATTGACTATGTATCAGAAGTTGTTCCAAAACATGGTATGAAATCACAGTGTCACTTAAATCAGTGTTTGTGATACCAATAAGTCAGCATTCCTAGTAAATCACAAGTCTCTGAGTAAACAAGGAAGTATGATATCAAAAGACTCCCCAAGGTAAAAACTGTGTGTGTGGTGTGAAACCGTAAGTTTTTACAACTAAGCCATAGTTTGTGATAGGAAATCTTAAGTATGAAAAGTAAATCAGTGTTGAAAAAAAAATTCTACTTGTGTTTACATGATATCCTGTACTCGGAAACAAAGAGCAACACAAAGCCTGAAGCATGTTTTTTGACGTCTCATTGCTGGAGGTACCTTTATTTATAGGCTTACCGGCCACTCCCTTTCTTCTTTTGCTTGCTAAGTAGGCGGTATCAAGCAAAGTGTGTCCCAGAGGCTATAACTGAAAAGCGCTGCTCCTGTGCTTTGTTACTTCGGCACAGGCCTCTGGATGCTGTTTCAGTCTTGGGTATTTTTCTTCTCTGCCAAATAGATCATGACTGGTGAAGAAAGTATGTGTATACAATCATAACTCCCCCTCCCCCTTTTTTTCAGACTTTGAAAGATGATATGAAGAACACATAGAAATATTTCTGCGAACCAAAAGAAGAAATGTGATATATTGCCAATACTGAGAAAGAACGATCAGCATAAAATCCCTGCATACAGTACTAGCTAAGAACTCCTGGTTTTTGATAGTTACTATTATATTTTAAAAACCTTTGCCAAAATGATATTGCATTAGAAGTTAAAAGGGAGTTGAACATTACAAAGATAATCAATATCTTTGATTACTTTTTATGGTTTTTCAAATTACATTAACTTTATTCACTGGAATTTCTGATATGTTTATGCTCTGTTTTGGCTTCTGATTTTAAAAACTATTTTCGTAAACCAAATAGAGCATAACACTGTTATCTAAGTGCAAGCTGAAGACTTGGAAGCATGATCACAGTGCCATAATTTTTAAAGGCAATTGTCCGAGTTTGCCTTGTTCTGCTCAGATTCCTTACATCTTACTTTATAAATCTATATTTGTTTCCTAAATAATGGCATGGGTTAAATTCTTGAGAAAACCTGGAGGAAATCTTGGAAAAGTTTATCAGCCTGGAAGTGTGATGTCCCTGGCCCCCACCAAAGGCTTGTTAAATGAACCAGGACAAAACAGTTGCTTTCTTAACAGTGCTGTACAGGTAAGAAAGAGCTATAGTACATCAATCCTTGTACTGAATGTTGAACGTGTTATACTGAAAATATGTTTTATTGCAGATATGTTAATCTAGATTCCTGTTACTGTATATCAAGGGTTCTCCATTTCATAATTTTGATTATTTTTATATCCTTTGTAAGAGAAAAGTCTTACAAAAGTGGCAACAGAGAGAAAATGATTACTCTGACTACTAATAAACTATTGGTGGTTTATCTAAGATGAAATAATAAACATGAAAAAAATCTTGTAGGACCAGACCAAAGAAACCAAAACAAGAAGTAACAGAATGAAAGGCCAAATTTCATAGGATGCTGAAAAGATATTTATTTTGGGAAGAAAAAATAGTACAATGGATTTCAAAGCTCTCAGCAGGGCAATGCTTAATATATAGAGTGAGAGATTATTTAAAATATAGCCAAATGCTATTTTAAACAGAATATAAATGCATATAAAAAAAGCTGATAAAATTTTATTAGAGTAAATGGCAAGCAACCTCCTGCAGCCTTCTGGTGTTTTTTAAAAAGTGATAAATTTGCCACTGCTCTGTCAAGCGCTTCCATACCTTGCTCCCACTGCCAGCTCTAGCACTGCTGCTGCTCCACTATCTGGCAAACAGCTGATTGGCACACCAGGTATTCCTTTGTTGTGCACAGTGGTTTTTAATTTATCAATGCGGCCCTTTCTTCTCTACAACTTATGCAGGCCTGCTTTATACCATAATAATATTCCCATATTCTACAAACACAGAGTTTGTAAAGTATTTCATAACATAAACATTCAAAGATAAACTTTAACTTCTGTGAAAGGTTTCTGTGACTTCATAGTGACTGATAGAGGAAGAAGCCAGATTTTTTTTAAAGCTATGTGTTTAAATTCTTCCAACGAAAGAATCCATGTTTGGGCATTTTACTGTTTCTTCAAACACACTTTTTCACCATAGTTGTATCATTTTATATCTCTCTTAATAAAGGTCATTTTAAATATCCTTTTTCTGATACCAACTGATCAACTAGAAGTCCACAAGGAGGACCTAGATAAAACATTCAGTATAAGAATACTGAAAACAGTTGCCACATTTTATATGCCTTAACACATGGAATTAACAAATGCCTATTGATTACATGAGAGCAAGTTTGGTGTAGTGGTTAAGGCACTAGGCTAGAAACCGGGAGACCGTTAGTTCTAGTCCCACCTTAGGCACAAAGCCAGCTGGGTGATCTTCAGCCATTCACTCTCAGCCCTAGGAAGAAGGCAATGGCAAACAACTTCCAAAAAACCTTGCGAGGAAAACTGTAGGGACTTGTCCAGGCAGTCTCCAAGAATCAGACACAATTGAATGGATTTTTAAAATGGATTTTAAAAAAATGATTACATGGTGCAAAGGCCAGATCCCAAAGTAGACATTTCATATTGTAGTTGAAGTAAATATTGCTCAGTGTATAGTAATGAGCTCCTTCCTTCAGAAATCTTAGTCCAGAATAAGATTGTAGAATATGGTTAATTCAATACAAAGTTCCAAAGATAAACTGTAATAACAACAACAATTAGCCAAGAGTTACTAATACTTCACAAAAAAGTAATAATTATTACAATATAAATATTAGTAACCTAATAGTGTTAAGATTTCCCAAATGTGAAATTTAGATCTACTATGCACAATATTAAAGTGCCTGAATATTTCTCCCAATTTCAAGTTTATATAGTTTATATGGCCCTTATACTGTAGTACTGAATTTATATGTCAGTGTATGTTGGTTATCTTTGAATCTTGGAGAATATCTAAAGTTAGAATTAAATTTTAATTATTGTTGATAGGAGAAAGTAAAATATTAAAATTATGCTTTGCATATATTATAGATGTTTTTCAAATAACATTTTTATTGCAAGGCCTGGGTGGTTGTCATAACATCCTCTAATATACAGTATCCTTTCCAGATAAATATTTGTACTTAGAATAATAATATTTTGAGTTATAGCCAACATCACAAGGACTTCAGTTACTGCAATTGGAATTTCTTTACTACTACCCACATGTTTTCCAAATCTCTTCTTTGAAAGTTCCAAATCTTTTGGAGTAGATTAGATTCCCTCTCTGTCCATTCTTTTTCAATTCAGCTCAGGCCCTTCATTTTGCTGGTGGGTAGTTAACGGCATTCTGTGTAGTCACGCTGGCCACATGATCACAGAAGTATCTACAGACAAACGCCGGCTCTTCGGCTTTGAAAGAGAGATGAGCACCACCCCCTAGAGTCGGACACGACTGGACTTAATGTAAACTTTACCTTAGTTAGTGGGGAACAAAGTTGGTTACAATGATTGATCCAGTAATGGTGGTTATCATTGTTAGCAAAATACTGTTATTTGACAACAGTCTGACTGCAGTTGCAATTTCAGTTAGTCAAAAAGTATTGAGTGGATTAGAATTTCATAAATTTTACTAGTAAAGATTTATTTATTTATAGTTCACATTTTTAAAGCTGTCAAACTTCTCTTTCTTCATTAAAGCCTTCTAATATTAAAATAAGCCTATCTTATTAAAGAAAATGTGGATGCTGCATATTCTTTAGAGATTTTTGCTGTTCTGTCCAGACTTAAATTGTTTAGTTGAGAATATTATAGTTTATAAATCCAAAGTGGAGTTTCACTGAATATATGTGAATGAAGTGTTTAATGGGTGCACATTGCTCTGAAAGCATTTGTATCTAACTAAGCTGGCAAGAATTTCCTTAATTGTTTTAATCATGCTGCTTCTTTCATGTACCATAAATAAAATACTGTTTGGAACTATCATCTTAATCATTTGGAGAGATACAGAGTGATCAAGTAATGCCCATTCTTCTTTATATCACAGTTCTGAAGAACCTTGGTTCAATGTGACGTATGAATGTGACAATATCTGTTGTAATGTTTGTATTCATTATATTTTAGGTTCAGTAATTGATTCTGGTTAACTAAATTTATGAATACTATTATATGTAAAATTGTATATATATACACACATAAATATATCTATGTCCTATATGAATAAATACAGCAAGCCAAGATAATTACTAGGTAAAATATTGCATAAAATTATATGTTGATTTAAACAGTAATGGACTGAGTGAGTGAAAAAAGTTTGGATAGGAAAAATTGATTATCATTTAACATTCGTTCAGAATTATTGCAGATTTCACTAAAGTTAAGAAAGAGCATCCCCTCAAAAGCAATGTAATTGTAGTATTCCATGCTGTTGTGTATCTGGAACAAAAAGTAGCAGTTTATTGTAGACATTGACCTTTTAGAATGAAAACAAATCTTTGGAGGCAAAAATGGATGTTAGTTTTCTCTTTTTTCTAGGTTTTATGGCAACTTGATATATTTCGTCGAAGTTTAAGAGGTCTCACGGGACACGTTTGTCAAGGTGATGCCTGCATATTTTGTGCTTTGAAGGTAAGCTTAGAATTTTCTTACTTGACTTGTATGAATGAGAACTAATTTTGGTGGTGTAATTTTCATGAAAATTTCTGATTCATTGATGTAACACATATCTAATAAGTTACTTTTAAAATCATTAAAAAAATTCTAAAAGTAGCATTTATTAATAGTTTTAATTGCTTTTGATCTGTATATAAGTCCAAAAGCAGGGATGGACATTTTTTTTTCTTTCAAAGGACATGTTTCTTCTGGTACAATTCATTGATTACCATAGAATAATGGTAGCATTGCGAAATTGATCAGAACACTTTTATTTTTTTCCTGACACCCTTTATTTCCTAAAAACTGGTGGCTCCAGTTAAAAGATAAATAATCCATGGCAGATATCTGGACTGATTACTTGTACAGGTATTTTGAAATTAGGTTGAGAGCTGCATGAATTACCCTAAGGGAAACAGATTGTCTGCCCTTTGTCTAAAACACTTAGATGTAAATTAGTAAAGGAAAAGAACTGGAAAAGAAAACAAGAAAGCATTGCTGGATACCAGTTTGTACTTCATTCACTACTAGAAATACTATGTTGCCTCATTTTGTTGCTGTTCTTGCTTGACTGCATGTAGAACCCATAGTCAGAGTGAGTATGCCAGTTGCTAAGGAGAGAGTGAAGATACAGCTTTCATGCCATATTTATAAGAAAATATAGTTAGCCATTGTGGGAATTGAGTTGCTCCAGTATACTGAGTGTTTGTTTATTTAAATAAATAAATAAGTAAGTAAAATACTGAGTGTTGATCATATGGCCTTTTATGATTTCCTCACAATACAGCAGGAGCAAACTGTTGCTGCTTTGGCTCAACTTCTCTGATCTCTTGTTGAAAGTTCTGTTTTCAATAAGCTCAAGGTGTCAAGAAAATCCTTGATGGAAAAAATAATAATTAAATTTTACATATTTCTAGTGATAAAAACATGATAAAAACATTACACATATAATTCTATTTTATTTTGAAGGTATAAGCAGAAATATTTATATTTATTTTTCAAATTTATTCCCTGCCCATATCACTCAGAGAACAACCCTGGGAGATTATGGGTGTGGGTATGCCACGCAGATTGCCCCAGATTTGTTCTTGGCTTTTTAATGTGATTTGATAGCAGCAGAAACAGCAGGATTCCAATTCAAACATATTGTAACGTCCATGGGTGCAGATCTGGGATTTTTTTTTAGACTTTCAACTTGGAGGAACAAAGTAGACATGGATTATGGCTTATCATGAGTAAACATGTCCAGTATTACGTGTTGGATACATGTGCTGTGTTCAAAATAGCCATCATTACAGAATTTTGTTCTGTATCAGATAGGGAACAAGTTGTCTTTTAGTTGCTGAATGTCAACTTCCAGAAGCCATACCCAGCTAATAGTAAAGGAACTTAGTTCTAGTTCAGCAGCATCTGAAGAATCACAGGTTCTCAACACCACCTCTAGATGCTGGAGCCTCTATTATGATATATTCAGGTATACTATACTGTTCCCAATCAGTTAATATATAAAAGTATGAATATTGCTGTTGAATTCCAGACAATATTTTCCCAATTCCAACATAGTCGAGAAAAAGCTCTCCCATCAAATAACATGAGACATGCCTTGGCTGAAAGTTTTAAAGATGAACAGCGATTTCAGCTTGGTTTAATGGATGATGCAGCAGAATGTTTTGTAAGTATTATAATATTAAAGTATTTAATGTTTATTTTAGATATTGTTGAGATGTCTGTACAAGAGCCATATTTGATATTTCAGTGAACAATGTAATATACTTCAGGAAAGGATGAATCAGTTTAGGGCCATATGCTTTTAGATTCTAAAAAGTGCTGTACCAACGATAATCCTTTTTTAGAAGATTGAAAATAAAGGTAATTTGTAATATGAAAAAATAACTTGTTTGACCTATTGTTTACAGCCAGTTATATAGAATTGGGGCATCGTTTCACTTGATACAAAGATTATAATTCTCAATGGGGGGTCCTTTAGTTTGTTTCCAGTCGCTATTGTTCCTTCATTCTGAGCATAGGAGCATAGAGCAAAAGAGCCTGGTTCATTTTAGAGTGAAACAAAAGTTGTTCTTGCTGAGAAAGAAATGACTATATTCAAGCATATATACAGTACTTCTTGAAGGCTTAATTGGTGAAATGTATTACAACCTGAAGGGCCATGTTGGGGACAGATAATGTTTGCATATGTCTCTCTGAGGCTTCTTAGAGTCAACACCAACTTGATGGCTCATCATAATTATTAAAATAAATCAACACATTTACTTATTTAGGAAAATATCCTTGAGAGGATTCACTATCACATAGTACCAAGCAATGGAACAGATATGTGCACTTCTAAATCCTGCATAACACATCAGAAGTTTGCCATGACATTATATGAACAGGTAAGATTTTTGTTCATATTTATTTTATTCCGTTGACATTTTAAAATCTCTAAAAATTAAAATTTTCGTTTACCTACAGTGTGTATGTTGCAGTTGTGGGGCATCTTCAGACCCCTTGCCTTTTACAGAATTTGTGCGTTACATTTCAACAACAGCATTATGGTAAGAAAAAAAAATTCTTTGTGCTTTCTCTTTTTTCTCTCCACTGTTCTCATAAGTTGACAATTTTAAATTCTAGTGAGAAGTAGAGATTAGAGCAAATACATTAGCTTTGATGAATGACCCAATTACTTCTTTATCATGTTAAAGCTGAAGAACATTCACATCCAAATGTGTCATCAGTTCCTAGGGGAGGAATATATTTATGTTCCAAAATTGCCATAATATTTGTTGTCAAATGAGAATGAAATATCTACTAAAGGTGGCCTTGGGTGATGTTTTATTGGTAAAGATACTAATGTGTTGACCACAATAGCATGTATCACATGATCAACTTCTGGTGACTTGATGGACAAGTCTACATAAATTTCATAACTGCGCAGAAGTGGTTTGCAGTTGCTTTCCTGGATGTTTTTCCAACTGTCTAGCTTTACAGCATTAGGATTTTCTGGTGCTCCCTCACTGAAGTAGTAACTAGGTCTGATTCTGCTTAGTTTTTTAAAGTTCAGTAGTTGTGTCTGGTGGCAGCTTCATCTGACCTTGTCTGGGCATGATCAAATCTTGTTTAGGGTTACTACATCAGCCTTTGTTTCCCTTCTTCAGGAACTAAAATAATGGCTTGAACTAATAGGAAGTTGCTTCCTCCCTGATGATGGAAATCAGAGTTTAACTAAACTATATCACAAGACACAGCAAAGGAAATTTCTCCTTGGAATAAGTTATCCTATTGACCTACATGGAGTGACTTCCCATCAGTCCAAGCTGTCATTCTGTTTCCAGGTAGAATGGGCATTTAGAGGTAAGCTAGATGTATCCTTTTTACCAGTATAATCTTCTCATTTTGATGGAATGGGCTAGTAAACATAACTTTTAGATGTCGTCTCATTTGCCCATAAATAATGCTTTCTACAAATGAAATGTCTAGGGAATGTTGGAATATAGATTTAAACTTTGTCAATGTAACCCAGCCATTTTAATTATAATGGAGATGTCTAATTTGCAATACATTTGCCTCATAAGATCAGAACTGTTCAAACCATGTTTTGATATCCAGAAGCATTTTTCAAAAAACTACAATCATAATAACAATAGCAAACTCAGAGCTCAATTCATGGGCTGTTAAGGTGCTCTGTGCGGTTTTAAACTCCCAAGTACCTGATTTTCTCCATGCTTGAAAATATATACATTCATATTTACATAATACATTTTCTTTTCTTGTACTTTTCTGTATTTGTAACATCCTGTAATATTTGCAGAGCCCTAAATAGATCTAAATTTGTAAAAGAAGTAATTTTTTTCCTAATGTTGCTTACCTTATTTAACGTAAACGGTAAAATGTCCACCCTCAACCATGGAAACTCACTGGGCAAATTCCAGTCATGATCTCATCCCAACCTATCACACAGGGTTGTTGTATGGAAGAATGGGAGGAATAAGTGCTACACTGTGTGCACAATTATTAGGCAAGTGAGTATTTTGACCGTATCATTTTTATGCATATTTTCCACCTCCAAGCTGTATAAACCTGAATGCTTATTGGATATAAGCATATCAGGTGATGTGTATTTGTGTAATGAGGGAGGGTGTGGCCTAAGGAGATCAACACCCTATGTCAAGATGTGCATAATTATTAGGCAGCTTCTTTTCTAAGGCAAAATGGGCCAAAAAAGAGATTTAACTGACTCTGAAAAGTCAAAAATCGTAAAGTCTTTCAGAGGAATGCAGCACTCTTGAAATTGCTAAGTTATTGGGGCATGACCAAAACAGAACCATCAAACGTTTTGTTGCAAATAGTCAACAGGGTCGCAAGAAATGTGTTGAGAAAAAAAGACGCAAATTAACTGCCAAAGATTTGAGAAGAATCCACCGTGAAGCTACCAGGAACCCATTATCCTCCAGTGCTGTCATATTCCAGAACTGCAACCTACCTGGAGTGCCCAGAAGTACGAGGTGTTCAGTGCCCAGAGACATGGCCACGGTAAGGAAGGCTGAAACTCCACCACCACCAAACAAGACACCTAAGTTGAAATGGCAAGACTGGACCAAGAAATATCTGAAGACAGATTTTTCAAAGGTTTTATGGACTGATGAGATGAGAGTGACTCTTGACGGACCAGATGGATGGGCCCGTGGCTGGATCAGTAACAGGCACAGAGCTCCACTTCGACTCAGACGCCAGCAAGGTGGATATGGGGAACTGGTATGGGCTGGTATGATTAAAGGTGAGCTAGTTGGACCTTTTCGGGTTGAAGATGAACTCAAAATCAACTCCCAAACCTACTGCCGGTTTTTAGAAGACACTTTCTTCAAGCAGTGGTACAGAAAAAGTCTGCATCTTTCAAGAAGACCATGAGGTTTATGCAGGACAATGCTCCATCGCATGCATCGAAGTACTCCACTGTGTGGCTAGCCAGTAAAGGCTTCAAAGATGAAAGAATAATGACATGGCCCCTTCCTCACCTGACCTAAACCCTATTGAGAACTTGTGGGCCCTTCTCAAACGGGAGATTTACGGTGAAGGAAAACAGTACACCTCTCTGAACAGTGTCTGGGAGGCTGTGGTTGCTGCTGCACAAAAAGTTGATCATCAACAGATCAAGAACCTGACAGACTCCATGAATGGAAGGCTTATGAATGTTATTGCAAAGAAGGGTGGCTATATTGGTCACTGATTTTTCGTTTGAAATGTCAGTAATGTTTCGTTTGAAATGTCAGTAAATTTTGAGTTGTTTGTTTATTATTCTCACTTTAACAGATGAAAATGAGATGGGGGAATTTTCGTTTTTAATTTAGTTGCATAATAATTCTGCACACTAATAGTTGCCCAATAATTGTGCACACATAGATATGCTCCTAAGAAAGCCAAAACCTCACTTTTACTTTCTTAAATATTCAGGTTTGAGGTTTATTAACATTTTGGATTGACCGAGAGCACTGTAGTTGTTCAATAATGAAATTCATCCTCAAAAATACAGCTTGCCTAATAATTGTGCACGCAGTGTATATATGCTACCTTGAGCTCCTTAGTGGAAATCAGAATATAAATCTTACAAATATAAATATAATAACATTATGTTTATTGTAATAATAATATGGGCTAAATCAAAATATTTCCTTTACAGCAATGAAATTGATAGAATGGTGGAAAGGAATGAACGACTCAAGCCAGAAATGTTTGCTGAACTGCTTCAGGCTGCGAATACTACAGATGACTTTAGGAACTGTCCTGTAAGTTTACCAAAGAAATACTGTTTTTCTATTTTGGTGAGAGGTTTTTTTTTTTTTCATAACAGTGATAAATCCAAACATGTCATGTTAAGTACAAAAGTTTATTTTAAAAAAATTTGGTTTAATAGATCAATGTGTCGGTCTATAATCTGCCTTCAAACACCTAAACTGTAAATCGGTTTAGTAAATTTCTTTGCAGGTAAAATTAGGACAAAATTCTGGGAAAAGTAACTCCTTGAAACAATGTATAAGGACCATTAATTATTTGTTCTTGGCTCTCAGATAAAATAACAGTTGTTTGAAAAAGGTAGGATATAATTGTTTTTAAAATAATGAATATTTCAAAATTCATTGTACAGATAGTCTTTATATTACTAAGTAGAAAAATGATCATTTTGGAGAATTTGATGTTAAAATAACAATTGTCATATATACATTTCTGGTAAAAATCATATAGCTTATTGAGATATAGAACCATTAATTGAAATTAAACACTTTAGTTTTATAAAACACAGTGGTATACCTTAGTAGTTATTAAATTAGATTATCTTACAATTTGTTTTTAAATCGTTTTTCCTTGAGTAGTTTTTCTATTATGCTATTGTGAGTGTTGCAGAAATATCTGATGTTGTTAAATAGCAGTGGTCAAACCAAATTACAGTAATTTGTTTTAGTCTCTACAGAAACCTACTTCAGTGAAAAGCAGCAGGAAACTCAGATGAATTGCTGCATAATTGCTAACATATTTAAATTTAGTAACTGACCATTTAGATCAGAAATAATGGAACATGATGTGAATAAACTGGAGATCTTGTCTGTTATAAAACATAGTCTAAATTAATCCTATGTGGTTTATAAAGATCTTGACATTCAAAAGCATCTAAACCTTACTATTTATCCCATTTTCTTTTGTAGAGCAACTGTGGCCAAAAAATTAAAATCCGTCGTGTTCTAATGAATTGTCCAGAAATTGTTACCATAGGATTAGTCTGGGATTCTGAACATTCTGACCTGACAGAAGATGTCATCCGGAATCTGGCAACACAACTTTATCTTCCAGGGGTATTGAACATAATAATTAATATAATTATTTTTCCATGCTCTCTCACACACATTAAAAAACTTTGAAATTTCTGAGAACAAAGTTCTCCATCTTGTCTAATACTACTATACTCAGAAGAAACCCAATCAAATGAAGTTGGGATTTCTCCCAGAAAAGCATGCATAGGATTGCAACTTGAAATTAAAAGATTTTTTTTAAACTTTATAAATAGCTTGCACTTGCAATGTCCTCTCTTCATTTACCACTATTTTTAATAGTGCTACAATTTTTTTAAAAAATTAAGATGTGTCTCACCTAGTCTTGGATGTATAAAACAAGTCTAAATACAACTTTTAAAATACATGCTTCAGCTAATAAAATATCTCAAGTGTCCTAGAACAAAATAATAGAAATGTATAAATGAATACATAAGAGTGTTTATGTCTATTATAGAATGTATAAAATACTTCAGTAATAAAGCAGCAGAAACGGATTTAAGAGAGAACTTAACATTCAGCAAAATGGTTAACATAATCAAAAGGTACATTCTGAAAAGTCCAGCCAAATAGCAGCATGTTTCCCTAGCTTTCCCTAGCTTGTAAAATAGTATCATTGACTCCAGGTATGAATCTCTGAGGAGGACATTCCATAAATAAGGTTCCTATTTATAGGTAAAGTTAATAGACCAGATAAGTACAGTCCATTTTACAATCTGCCTTTAGGGACTGATTTCTAGTATAGTACTAAAAAATGTTGCTCCAGTTTTTATAAATAAAAGTCTATAGAGATTTTTGAGTAAATGTGATTGTACTTACTTTGAGCTGAACAAAGAGAATATTATATTCATTTTACCTTATTTGATGTTTTAAAAATATGACAGCAGTTTCAAGCTCTTTTAAGAGTTATATGGCCATTCTAGATGCTCTAGCATAAAAATCTGTATTTTTCAAATAACCAAATACTATTATATATGCATGATGGCTTTTTAAATATTAAAAAGAAAGAGAAATGGGCTCTCTACACCAGCTGTTTATGATGGACTTGGAGAGGTCAGTATCCTAGCCAAAATTATTCTGACTACTTTCTATCTTGACTAGGATCTACTGGAAGATAAATACACAATATAGACCCATCAGGATTCCAGGCAGAATTTGTTTTAACTTCTAGAAGCTATTCATTGATCATTCCTGCTTACAGGCTGGAAGACTCAGGTTATTTCTCAACCAGGGTTGCAAGCTGAATCAAACAGAACATAAAACTTCTAATGAGTTTAAAACCATCTTTTTAAAGGAATCAAGTCTGAACCTGGGAAAATAATCTGCTCAACTGGAACCAGAGGGATAATAAGTGCCACATGATATATCCTGGGAGAATACTTGGCAGGGAGTGCTGCCTGATTAATTGTTTAGTTTATTAATTAACGCAGTTATTGTTTGTTTAATCAGTAATGGATTTTAAAAATAATTTTATTTAAAAATACTTCCAATTAAATGGGAAATTTTGGCAAACTGTATATTGGTTTGTTTACAGATAAGAAAATTTCTATATTAAAAGTTAATAATTTAGAATATGAAAATTACATCATTTGGCAAATACTGTAGCATATTGTCACCAATTAAAAGTACAATTCTAATTACACAGAAATAAGTTCAATGAAAGTAATAGGATTTATTCTGAATAGGCATCTCTAAGATTGCAGTATGCTGATGTAAAAGAATAATTGAAATCTTTAGCTTATATGCTTTGCTAAATGCAGTTAAAAAGTGGATGAAATCTTTCAATCTGGCTATGTAACTTTGTTGTTTTTTATCCTCATTTCTGCTTCTTACTAGCTTACCTATCATTTTTACAGTTGTTTTATAGGGTTACTGATGAACATGCCAAAAGCAGCGAGCTTTTTCTTGTGGGGATGATATGCTATGCAAGCAGACATTACTGTGCCTTTGCCTTTCATACCAAGAGCTGTAAATGGGTGTTATTTGATGATGCTAATGTTAAAGAGGTAAGGTTGTTATGATATTGCATTTTATATGGTGGCATCCAGATATGTCCTAAAGAGAATGAAAGATATTTTATATAACATTCTGACAATTTTGATATCAGGACATTACTTCATGTTTTCTAAGCGTGCACATTTTCTGACCTGAAATGAAAGATTTAGTTTTTGTTCTGTCATGCAGGGAATTGGCTGCCTTACTGACATGCATTACAAAAAAAGGAGCATATTCTTATTTTTCACATGTCTAAACTATTTAAGGAAATTTTAATTTGTTTGAATGTATATATTCATGTCCAGTTTATTTTAAATTGCATTACCACTATTTCTTACCTGAACTTAGTGATTACTTCTGCATTTGGGGTAATATTTTTTAGGTTGGAACAAAATGGAAAGATGTGGTGTCCAAGTGCATTCGGTGTCACTTTCAGCCATTGCTACTATTTTATGCAAACCCAGATGGTACACCGGTATCAACAGAAGATGCGCTTCGGCATATAATTCACTGGTCACATTATAAAGCCTCTATGGGAAATGAAGAAGAACTTGGTAATATAATCTGGAATCTTTACAAATTCAGACTTATTTAGTAAAATGAGGAGGTGCTTAACGTAGTGGTATTGATATATTGAAAGGTGGCCTACCAACATTATACTGGTAGTCTACCTTCTTTTCCCACTCATTGGGTTGTACATGGAAGTCTTCCCTATTTTTATCCTCAGACTGATTTTGTGACAAGATTTTTTTTAGATTTTTATCCCTTTTATATATATATAATACATACACACACACACACACACACACACACACACACGACTCAAGTTGAGCTGGCAACAGTCACTGGCCCAAAATTTTCCAGTAAACCACATGATTTATTTTATTTTATTTTATTTTATTTTATTTTATTTTATTTTATTTTATTTTATTTTATTTCTTATTTAGCAAATTTATATACCCACCCATTTCACAAACATGACTTTTAGCAGCATACAGTGAAACAAACACTTAGAGACAAGTATAAACTACCGTTATTATTAAATCATTATAATTATAATTTTGATAAATAAACATTACAAATAATTAATTATAAATAAAGACCGTAGGAGAATGGACCAACATCTTAAATACAATATAACTACTTTGCAGGCTCCCTGTTTTCATGGGATCCCCAAGGCTCTGCAAAAGCATGTTTTAAGAACTTTCTGAAAGGCTAATAGGGTTACTGACTGAATGAGGGCTTGAACCTTGGTGGCCTTACATTAATGTATTAATGCACAATTTCTTGGCTTCAGTGTTAGGAATAGGAAAGTTGCAGGATCTTTAGTTGTTGTTAGGAAATTAATAAGCTGGGTCTGAGGGATATTTAATTTTTCAGATGGGATGGAGTCCAGATATTAAATGGCAAAATGGATAAATGATTTTTTAAAATGCATTTTTAATTTAAATCAAATGTATTTTTGTAAAAAAGACTAGATTTTTCAAATAATAACTACATATTTTTAAAACCTGGATTTTGTTAGTCTGAAATGAAAGTCTACTTTGAATTTATTGGTTTGTAAAGGATGAAGTTTGATCATTCATCAAATATTTTTTCTATTGAATTTAAACTATGTGGTGTGCCCAGTATAATGTTGTTCAGGCATTTATTTTTAATTTGTTATACAGACTATTAATTAGAAAACCAATTTTAGAGCTAAAATAAGTAAACTTTTTCTTCTTAAAAGTAGTAATCTTTTTTAACATTCCTTTTTCCTAGGTTTTGAGAAATCTACTTTTCTTAAATCAGATTGTGTAAAAGAGAATGGATTTGAAAAGGGGGAAGAAACTGTTAACCAGAAGAGTAAAAAAATTCAGCTAGAAAACTCTGCCTTTACTCGGAACTATACTCAACCTAGTGTCAGAGGGTCAGGTATGTATTATACACATTTTTTAAAATTATTGGGTTGAATTATAATTGGGATAATTGCGAGGTTAATCATACATAATTTTTGGTTGGCTCTTAAAAATGTTGTCTGCTACAAGTTATTATGCATTACAGATGTTATCTACTACAACTAATTGCACATTATATAAAGTAGTCTATATAAAAGGTCCAGTTAACTACCATCTACAGTGATGCTTAAAAGTTTGTAAACCCTTATGAATTTTCAATATTTCTGCATAAATATGACTTAGAACGTGATCTGTTCTCCACACAAGATAGACAAACTAGATAAAGAGAACTCAGTGAAACAAATAAATCAGAAACAAAATTTGGAATTAGTTTGTAGTGGTCTGACTATTCCAAATCTGGTTGAGTGTGGAGGGAGAGTATAATATTTATAAACCTAGATTTTTTTTTAGAATTATTGGGTTCTTACCACAGAATCTAGAATATAGTTTCCACTTTCTCCTGTCAATAGCTTTGTTGCTGCTTCCCTCCCTCATCTGATTAAACTTTGAAAAAGGGGAAGTTATGACAATGAACCTATATATGCTGCTTCTTAGGTTTATTGTTTTCAATACCTACTTGGGAAAAAAAGAAATCCAAAATTTCTTCAAAACTTTTGAGGAAAAATGGGAGAACCCCCCCTCCCAAAATACAGGATACTCACCCACTGCTAATTTTTCTTAGTAATAAGTTTGGTATATGCCAAACATTTTATGTTACAAGAAGTAAATTTCTTTACGTTTGCTGAAGTTACTTTCTTTCGTTGGGCTATCAAAAAAGTTTAGAGAAGTCTGAATTAGATTGCCTTTTTGTCTGTTCCATTATTGTAAATGTATAAAGCATAGTAGCATTTATTGCTGCAGGTAAATTGGGACATACTGAGCATAGGGAAAAAGCAAAAGATATTTCCAGAGAGTGTGCTCAAAAGGCAGCTGAGATGAAAAGTTACGCATCATCATTGATAAAGGATCCTGACCGAGGATCAAGGAGAGAATCTGGAAAACAAAAAGGTAACAGAATTTTTTTGTGGCTAATTCCTCCTATATACCATAACCCTATCTAAGTTTACTTTGAAATTCTAAGGAACTTGAAAGAATTTTTTAAAAATGAATAAAATTTGAATATATTAATACTGTAAATAATTTGTACTCTATTCTGGTAATTTGTTTAAGATCTATCTGGAGAAATACACACTAATTTTAAGCCAGGATCACCACCCTCTGCAACTGGATTTAGGCATATTTCTAATGAACATCTATATGGTAGTCAAGGGAGAGGACCTTATAGACATGAAAAGGTGCACAATCCAATTAGACCCACTGTCCAGATGTTCAGGTCTAATAAAACAGAAAGTGTATCTGATGCAAAGAAGATAAACCACATGAAAGCTGACTGCACAGCTGGTTATGAAACAGATAGTAGCCAAGATTCTAAAGACAAAGGAAGTGTCAGTAGCAGCAGAAGTCGAAGCCGAGGTTGGAAACCCATGCGAGAAACCCTGAATGTGGATAGCATCTTTATTGAATCTGAGAAAAAATATTATAGCTCAAAATCCAAGCTAAATGCAAGCAATAAACCCAAACATGAAAAGGAGCAGAGTTCAGTCAATTGCCCTAGAGAAAATCAGAGTCAGAAAGGTCTGATGACTATCTATGAAGATGAAGCAAAAGAAGCAGGAAGCCAGAATTCATTGGATTTGGAAAGGAAAGGAAGTAGAGAAAAAAACACAGGATTTATAGAGAGAAAGGTTCATACTGATAATTGGCAAATACAAAGGACTGAATCTGGCTATGAAAGCAGCGATCATATCAGCAATGCATCTCCTAACTTGGATTCACCAGTTACTGAAGGAAGCAGTCCTGTTGACACCAACACTCTGAAAGACAATATTTCCTGCAGGTAATGATATAAAAAATATATTTGTGTTTAGACAAAATACATACATATTGTAGTGTAACCATACCATAGTACAAAACTCTCTACCAGAAATCTTAACTTTTAAAATGAAATTCACTATTTTCTTTCATCATAATAGACTTTGTAGTATTCCAATTCCATTGATAATTAAAAGCTTGGGTGAAAAGATATACAAGCTGATGGTCTAATAAGTAGACTTGCTTGCATTGATTTTCTATTTTTATTTGATTATCAAGATATAAATTATAAAGTAGAAAAAATTTGCTTATTAAGTTATCTATGTAGATTTCTTCTACTAGAAAGAAAAGAAACTAATACTTTTTATTAAGATCCAGGTTTAATATTACTTGTATTTGAATGGCAGTATTTGAGGATATTCAAAATAGAATAAGGAGGCTGAGTTTTGTAAAAATACTAAGATTACAATCATGTAAATCTTGTTGCTTCCCCTTTTTTCATTTAACTTTTCCTTGGTAGGTGTGTTCTCTTGATGCTTCTGCTTTGTATTACCAGTTGTAATACTAGGAGGGGTAAGAGAGAAGAGAAAAAAGAGGAGCCAGGGGTTAAATATGCTTCATTGTCAAATTTGTAAATTCCTGTGTGGCAAACTTTTAGGTATTTTGTAAAAATTTCAATGGAAGTCTCAGGGTTAGTGAACTCTGTTACACTATTATACAGTCTGTTAATATTTACTGTATTCTGTTTCATAGTGACCAAAACCTAACAGTCAGATATTCTGGAAATGTCTTGCAGTCTTTCTCCCAGCAGAACAAAAATTCTTTGGAAGGTAAGGTTGTTGTCAATGTTACCTAAGTGTATTGAACTGCTAATGATATTTAGCTATATAAAATTTAGTGTTTAAATGTTATAATTATTGTTATTGTGACTACTTAACTACAAATTCTTACAAATACTTTGATACTGGCAGGTTTTCTGTACAAACTGTTTGTTACTTCCTAATTCTTGAAATAAAATAATTAGTTATTTCTTTGGCAGGTACATTTCTATCTTATCGAAAACATTTTTTAAAATTAACATAAATGAAATTTATTCTCTACTTCTAAAACATTATGCTTCATTAATAGTGATAATAAAGGTGCAGTCCTAACATCAGACATATTTAGTTTGACTAGAACATAGAGTTAAAATTCCTGCTGAGCTGTGTCTGATTTTAACCACGCATGGATCTTCCTGTCAGCAGAAGAGAAAAATAACACATCTATTTTTATATTAGTTGGAATTCTGAAGGCACAGCAGTGAGCCACTCTCATTGAATGTTTGCCGCAATGATACTATATTGGGAGTGTTTAATTGCAAGCTTGCACTGCCACCTCCTGTTGAGTATATATAATAGCGTAGTAACAAATTAATAGTATTTTCATGGAGTTTCAAGATATTTTGTAAGAGAACCTAGATAGTTAGAGTTTTATATGATTTAAACTAGTATTAGTACAATTAGTACAATTTTAATTAGTACTAAATTAAATTAGTACAATTTTGACATCCTGTCAAAAATGTAATTATGTTGGCTTGAAAATTTATTTAGAAAATGTTTTCAAAACAATATCTTTCAGGCTGATTTAACTATATTTGGCACTTTAATTTTAAACATTTACTCATGTGTGTCTACTTTAATAACTATTACACTTGGCTGGGAAAACAAATAATAGAATTACCCTTTCAGATCCCGTAGTTATAAATGTAGCAGATTTTAGGATTAGGCTGTCATATGACTTTTTCTTTTAATGTTAATTTTATGTGTTGTTTGTTCATAATATGTTCATATTGATGCTTGAGTAGTCCTCATTTAGCAACTACAATTGGGACCGGCAACTTGGTCATTAAGCAATGCGATCACTAAGTAAAACCACAACTGTGCTTATGATCTACTCCAGTTTTCCTTTGCTTTACAGACGTGTGAAAGTTGTAAATGTGAGGATTGGTCATAAAGTTCAAGTCCCACCTTAGGCATGAAAGCCAGCTGGGTGACTTTGAGCCACTTTCTCTCTCTCAGCCCAATTAACCTCACAGGGTTGTTGTTGTAGGAAAATAGGAGGAAGAAGGAGTATTAGGTATGTTCCCCACCTTGAGTTATTTATAAAATTAATAAAGGCAGGATTAAAAAAAAATCTTTAAAAAGTTACTTTTTCATCACTGTTGTAACTGTGAATGGTCACTAACTGAGGAACTCTCTAAATGAGGACTATCTGTGGCTAGAGTTGGGAGAGGCCATTAAAGCTCTGTATTATAATCCCTGCTTAGTTCAGGAAAGCAAATTAAAGCATCCCAATAGATAAATGTCTGGGCTCCACTTGAGCAAATCAAGTAAAGCTGATTTAGATGCTGTTATATCCTCTCTTCTCAAGATTAAACATTCCCAATGTCTTCATATCTCTTTCAAGGATTTAGTTTCCAGTTTTATGAACATTCTTGAAGTCCTCTGATCTGTTCCAGTTTCTCTGAAATCTTCTTAAAATGTGCACTGGACTGAACACACTGTTGATGTAGCCTAAACTGCATGTGGCGTTGTTTTGCAATCACGTTATGCTGCTAACTTATATGCAGTCTGTAATCATCTTCACTATTACAATATATTTTTCACAAGTACTATTACCATGCCAGGTATGCCAAATATCCCCCATCATTTACCTGTGCATTTATATTTTGTATTCTATGGGAACAACTTTGAATTCATTCTATTATTTTCAGTCTGTTTCTCTAACTATCAAACTTCTTAAGAATTTTTATTTATTCAATTTATATAGCCGCCCATCTCAAACCAGTGACTCTGGGCGGCTAACCATAATAAAAACAAAGCAATTCAAAAAATTAAATATAAATACAGCCAAGAGATCTTAAAAACCATCGGTGTCAACACAACCATGAAACAGGGCCCTTCGCACACTTGGGGTCTCAGGCCCGGGCATTAAGCCAGATCTTCAAGGTCTTCCAAAAAGCCAAAAGGGTCAGGGCCATCCTAATCCCAGGAGGAAGGATTTTATTTCTATCATTTTAAATTCCATCCATCTTAAATTTCATAAACATTCTGTTCACCTCTTCATGTAAGTCATTAATAAAAGTATTGAAGAGCAAAAGGCCCAGGACTGATTTTCGTGGTGCCCCCTTGATAACTTCAGTCCAGTTAAATCAAAAGCCATTGATGAGCACTCTGAGCACATTTTTTTCAAACCAGCTAAGTAACCACTTAATGATCATGCTATCAAACCCACAGTTAACTTGCTTGCTAAATGTTAATGTCATAGGAGACTTAATCAGATGGTTTGCTTAAATTTATAAAATTCCCACAGACTACTAAGGAAGTTAGCCAATTAAAAAAGTTAGTTGGGTAAGACTTGTTCTTTTAGTAATTAGCACATTGTTCCAAAGGTGCTTACAGCTGGTTGTTGGGGTTTTTTTCTGAACTGCTATAAAATATTTCTTGTTATTGATGCTAGACTTATTGGCCTATAGTTCCCTTTTCTTTTCCTTGGAGATTAGGGCAGTATTGGCTCTATTTCAGTTGTCTAGTACTTCTTATTGGTGAAGATTGAACCAAGGTAGAAGTTTAACAATTCTTTTCTTTATTTTTAAGTCCAAGATACAAATTGCAGTACACGTTTGAAATCAAGAACTCCAGCTTTTCATTGTCTCTTTCTTCTAGTATTCCAATTTCTTTACTTCCTTCAAATCTTGCTGTGTTTACAGTAATAATCTTAGAATGTTGAACCCATAGCCTTGCAGGTGTTGCTGAGCAAAAACTCTCAGCAGTTCCAGCCAACATGGCTAAATAATAAGGAATGCTAACATTGTAGTTTGGCAGGATCTTGTGTGGGGATTCTCCACTTCAGTTGTAATTCAGCAGCAGAAAAAGCAGTGACCAGTGGCAAAAATCCCATTTATTCTGAACAGTTCCATAAAACATGGAATTGAAAATGTTCAGTGAGCTAAATATTGTTGTTGGCCTATATCTGTGTCAAATGCATACATATTTTTCCTGTTGAAATTACTGGGTTCAAAAGAGTTTATGTTTGGTTGATTTCCCTGAGGTCTGAAAGGATCTTTCGAATATCTTGTACCTTATTCACTATTAATCAAGGAATTTCAAAGGATAATTTTAGAAAACAAATGTGAAAAAGTGTTGATACTTTATCATTGAATTTAAAAAATATGAGTGTTACATTGGAAGGTTCTGTCTGTACCAGCCTAACTTAAGTAAATCTTTAGAAGTGTAAAGAAATGTGTTGAAAGTAAACAACAAATACTATTTTTCAGCACTGAAGAAAGGTCAGGTTAATACGCATATTAACTACAAGCCACATAACTTACCATCAACTTCTCATCTGCAGATACACAGGTAATTTTTAACTATGCACCATATAATGTATAGCATGGATGTGTAACTTTTGGGAAGGTAGTTACATTAAAAAAGGTAAACTCATTAATATATTTAAAAAGTTTATTTAATGGAGTATCTTTGCTGCTGCATTTTATACTCACCATCTTTACTTCTATTCATTAAGTGTAATAACTATACATATTCAGACAGAATATTAGTCCTTTAAATGCTTTTTGTGTTTGGAAATTTTAATATAAACTTGCACTGTAATTCAAATTTTAGCCATGTTCAGGCTAAATTACAGGTTCTGGATGGTGGATATTTGACAAACATGACAGTTTATTCAACAGACAAGTTTTTTAATTAATTGGCATTCAGAGCAATGAACACATTACTTTAGTGTATTAATGTATATCTGTATAGGTGTCCAGATGTACTTTGAAGTTCTGAAATTACCCTCCATAATTCTAAATAGCACATTCTCTTCTCTTCTAACTGCTATATGCTGTGATTATTAGCAAATGCCTTGCTTTCATTTTAGATTGTTAGTAAGCGTTCACATTAGTGATGCCTAGGTTTGGAAATAACTTCTATAAAAGTATTATGTGGAGTCCTCTATTTTTCCAGTGCCAGATAAAATCAGTATTACACGTGTGAATATTTGAACAAAAGAAGAAAATGATATACTGTAACTTACCATTTTAGAGATGTTAAATATATAGCTAAAAAAAAAAAAAAGGAATGCTTTTATCTACATCATCTTTTCTGGAGCCATGAAAAAAATCAGTATGAAAAACAAGTAAGTTATTGTGGTCATGTAGGTAAAAGTGTTAAGTATGCTCACATGTTGCACTCCTCTGTTGCTGTCCAGGCTATTCAGTATCACAGATACAGGGGCATTCTATGTTCATAAGTGTTCTCAGATTGGTTGCATTCTATTGCTTTCCTCCATAAATACATTTTTTTTTTACTTCAGGAAAAAAGAGGATTATGTTAGCACTATATTAAGATGGGATTTATACCTATATAAAAACTGTCCCTTTGATTTAGGTTTTTATTAGTCTAGCATTTTGTTTTTCATAGTGACCAAACTGTGTCCATGCTCACATGCAGACAATGGAGACATATCCCTCTTCTGCTGTTGTTCTTCTGCAGTTAGTATTTGAAGACATGCTGCCCCAATCCTAGAGGTAACATTGACTTTTTAAGACCCTTTGATAGATCTCCATAAATTTATCTAATCTCTTAGGAACCATCAAAATCAGTGGACACCATCATGTCTCGTGGTAATGAATTCCACAAGTTAATTATGTTCTAGGGGAAGAATTGCTTCCTTTTTATATTTCAAATCTCCTTCCAGTTAGTTTGATTGGGTAACTCCTGGTTGTAGTATTTTGAGAGAGAAAGAAACTTTCCTGTCCACTTTTTCCATGTCATGGATGATTTTATAGACCCCTATCATGTCCCCTCTCCGTTACCTTTTTTCCAAGCTAAAGAGTAGTCTTACATCACAGGGAAGATATTTGAACTCCTGATTATTTTAGTCCTCCACTTCTGCACCTTTTCCTGCTCTATTATATCCTTTTTCCAAGTGATACAAACAGAACTATACATAGAACTTCAAATACAGAAATATATAGATTTGCACAGGAGAATTACAATGTTGGCATTTTTACTTTTAGCCCCTTTCGTAATCCATAGTGTCAACTTTGTGCTATTCATAGCTGCCACACATGAAGTTGACACCTTCATTGTGCTATCTACTATAACCTCAGGATATTTTTCCTGGTTAGTTACTGGCTGGTCAGATCCATTCATATGTTAGTGAAGTTAGGATTTGAGAGTGCATCACTTCACACTTCCTAAATTTGAATTGTGTTCAATCAAGTTTAAATCAATCCTTCCAATGGCTTTTGATTTTGTCCACTTTCAGTTGTTTAATATAATCTGCAAACGTTGTCAGTGCTTACGCCTAAGTCAAATTCATACAACATTAAACCATTAGTTCCAATAGAAATTCTTAAGGGACTCCTTTCTTGCCTCCCTCCATCGAGAAATTGCCTATTAACTCTTAACTGGCTTTTTTTTTAGCCAGTTAGCCATTCACAAAAGCACAGGTCCTCACACCTCATGGCCGCTACATTTACGTAAAAGCCTTTGATTAGAAACTTTTTAAAAGGTTTTCTAAGGACTTGTTGGCACTATGAGAAAACTCTAAAAGTGGGTGAGGCAAGAATCCATGCCAATTTTTCTTCAGCAAGTCTTCCTCTTTGTTCTTAGTTCCTTTTTCTTTGATTACTCCTACCAATTTGCCTGAAACAGGTGTTAATATGACTGGCTTATAATTCTTTTTAAAAATGGATAGCTTCTACTGTTCTGGCACTGAGTTTGATTTGAGGACAGGTAAGCTAATGAAGCCATTATGAAAGAATTCCAGCAACAGCTGTTTATCAGATGCAAGCTCTGTTTATAATAAAAACAATGTTCACATTCTTGCACATTTTTCTTCTGCCTGTATAGTTTAATGGGCCTGAAGCCACTCTCTTTTGGGCATAATAGACAGTTTCCCCCATCTTTTGTTTCTGAAACCAGGCTAGCCTTCACACTTTCAAAAATTACACAAGTGACAGTTTGCTGGTACTGAGCAGCTATCAACAGCAACCTTTCACTCAGGCAATTTAAAAAAGGCAAAATCCTCTGACTCAGGTACTCACCCAAGGTTACAGTAGCCCATCCCACCTCACAGTAAGTAGAACAATTGATGCTTGTCCTGCTAGCTGGCGACACTGGATGGAAGGGAATATGAACACAGGGAAATCCACCAATCGCTACCCTTATATTGTCCCCCAGTTAATCTGTAAGGGTAGGATCACTCTCAAAGATTAGATCTTGGCCATTGGGACAGTGCAGATTATATCTGCTGGCTAAAGACATACACATAAACATGAGGCATGAAAAAGAGACCAGCAAAGAATCTGTTATTTTGGGAGTAGGAATAAGCTATTGTATCCTGAAAAGTCTTTTCTAGATAACTCTGGCTGTCTAAGAATTTCCAGTTTAGCTACTGGGGTTTAAAGGGAATGGATTTCTTTCCCCAAAACCAGTAGTGTTTTGCAGAGCGTTTCAGACTTTTTCAGGCCGTGGAATCTGTTAGTTAAAAAAATAATAAAATCTGGAACTACTGATCAAAAGACAAAGCTCTGGTGATATAAAATTGGCTGTGTTTGAGTATCTTTTTTTTTCCTCTCATAGAAACCCCATCAAGTTCTCACAGAACTCTAGAGCTCTATGGAACAGTTTGAAAACACTGGTTTATTGCACCAAACACTAATGCATTGTTTATGGCAAATGGCAGATAGACATATATTTGACACTATGCAATAAACTGGAACTCCATCTTCTGATTGCTTTCTGTCTTTATACCAATTATCATTAGTAACTTTGTATTCTTTATACATTTTATATTATCACTGAGCTTGGAGCACTGCCTTCCTCTGGTAACTAGACACTAATATTTAGCTGATGAAGACAGGCAGTCAAAATATTTCTTGCAAAACTCCCTTGTTCCTGTTTACTCTCCATTTGAGCACTAGTTCCTGGCTGATTCTTTTCTTTCCAAAGAACGTTTGCTCTCTTTAGTTACAGCCATGAAAAGCAAGCCTGCTCATACCTGTATACTTCTTTACAAAATTCTGGATTCTGTAAATATTGTCATGTTTGAAACTGACTTGGCTCTTTAAAACTTACAGGCTACCCCCCCCCCCCAATGAAATAACAAGAATTGTTTTATTTTAGTGATTTCAATTAAAATTGGATTGCATTTACTGTTTTGCAATAGTTATTTAATACTTACATCCTTAAATACTTTGCTTTCTAGGACTGATGTACCAGATTGCAATAAGAAGTCTTCACACTCATTAACAGTGCAGACAGCTTTAAAGGATCACATTGAAAAAGAAATGAAAAACAGTACAATAAGTGAGCAAAGCTCTATGCCATGGTCCAGTGAAGATGTACCTACTGAGACAACCATCTGTAGTGCTGACAGTTCATTTTTTTCTTATATTGGTGAGAATGGAACCATGTCTGAAAGAGTTCAAAACAACTGTGAATCTTTATCTACCCAATTGCAAGTCCCCTGTCAAGTATCTCAGACAGGGACAGTTAGATCCATGCCTACCCTTGCATTTTTCTTACAACAGAATAAACCCAAGCCTTGCTATACTGAATCTGCTCCATCTACTGGACATAAAATTAGCATGTACAATACCAAGTATGATGATGCAACAGAAGCAATTTACCAAAATCTTCCACCACCTTTACCACCAAAGAAATATGCTCTGGCTCATTTGCATGGTATAGAACAAGAAAGCATTGTGGATTTAAACTTGACAGAAGTTCTGTGCACAAATCCTCCAAAAATTGAAAGGCATGTTGCAAGTACTATTTCAAAAAGTATACCAGAGGCAAGTTTGTTTGCAGATGAAGAAAGACTTAAAGCATTCCATTGGAATGAGTATTCTAAGACAAGCTTTTCACCGAGTTTGTTAGGAAATGGTTTATGGGCTGTATCCAGTAATCCTTCAAACAAAAGGACTTGTCTTACAGAACCAAATTCTAGTTCCCTGGATGCAAATGCAAACGATGTTGTATCGCTTACTACTTATTTCTCAGTTGATAATTGTATGACTGATACTTACAGGATTAAATACCACCAGAGACCAAAACTGTGTTTTGCAGATACTGGTAGATTAAACAAAGAAAGATCTTTGTCACCTACTGGAATGCGGTTGGACCATCACACTTCTGAATCAAATCATCCTGTAGCTCAGCAGAAGCATAAATCTAGTATTGGAAATGTGTAGTGAAATAACTAAAATGAATGATTTGGGAATTAATATAAATCCTTAAAACTCCAACCCAATGTGATATTTTGGTTTACGTACCTCAGCTATATTTCATTTGGAAGTTATTATTGAACTCTGCTTTGCTTGTGCTTGTGTGATAAAGAAATATCAAAGAGGGTCTTATGCTTTTGGAAATGACGATTTTGCATAAGTTAAATGCATAATTCAACCAAAGTGGCTATTCTTTTAAATGGTTAATTTATAAAATATTTAAACTTGCTTTCATATGATAAATAGGTGCAGCTTTTTTATTAAAAAAAATAATACCATTCCTTTTTAACATGATTTGATCTAGAACATTTCAAACCACCACACAAAGATTTGAAAGTATTTTTTGGCTCTGATCTCACAGTTGATTAAATTTATTACTAACTATGGCACTTTTATAGATTACAAAAACAATCATGTATCCTTCTATTTTCAACTCCCATATTGTTTATACAGTAGAACATTTTTAAGCATAATTGCTTAAATTTATTTTGAATGTTGAAGAACTCTCATGAAGAAAATCTTTCACAGATTTGAAGTGGGGAGGATTTATTTTATTACCATATATGCTTGCAGATAAACCAGCCTCGTGAGTATATATGGTAATTTGTACTGCTTTGGATAAAAGAAACATGACTGAAATATAAGGATTATTCTTACGCACCAAAGGATACATGCAATAACAAGGTAGTATAATCTTTGTAATGGCCTTGGGAGTTTTTGTCCCCCTATGAAAACTGTTATGTAAAGTTTGTCACAACAGGAAATTTTTAGTGATATAAATTGTTTACATGCACTAATTTTATTTCCATATAAAGGCACTTTCAAGCTTGCTATGTAAAAATCAAATATAGTCAACATACACTGTACTACCTCAGTATGGCGATGGATTTTTTTGCTTAGTATATATATCAGAGGTGTGCCAAACACTTCAATTTTTGAAATGCCCCCTTTCAAGAGAGAGAGAGAGGGAGAGTAGTTTATGGGTTGACATAGATGGGCTGCATGTTGTAGCTCTTTCCAGGCTTCCATGTCTGATGTCATGGAAGTTACGACTTCCCTGTGAACTGATTAGCTCCAGGGCAAAACCTTTCACAGTGTGAAATACTGCATTTTCTACACAGTTATGAGTGTATAAAATTGGCTCCCTAGGGAGAGTGGTTCTTGCTAAGGAACTGTGAGCAGCCAGAGAGTAACAAAAGTATTTTTAAAGTACTTAAAAATTCTGGCTCTGAGATATCTAGAACCTTTGCAAGATAGTGAAAAAGTACATTTAATGGGTATTCACTTCCCCTTATATTCAGGTACTCTTAATTAGAATATCAATAGTCACACTACTGTTTTGCCATGTTAAACTGGCAGGATAGGAAATTTTATGACAGACTTATTTTAAAACTCCTATGTTAGACTAATCTAGAATCTATTAAATGCTGGAAGCATATGCTAATATTAGAACTATGCACAAAATGATATATATATATATATAATCATTAAAAACTTACATTTTGTAGTAGACAAAAATTAATCATTTATCCGTTTTTCTTGAATCAGTTATCCAGGATCTCATCATCATCTTTTAAATATTTGAAATAATGCCTTAATAAAGTCTTAGATTTTATTGTAATATATATTATGGTAGCTAGAGTTTTAAATAACAATGGTTTCTCACATCATACAGTACTTTAACTATGAAAAGTATGCATAGCAGTTGTTTGTAATAAAAATAATTTAAGTATATTGCTGGGCTGCAAAAATGGTCATAAATGAATTGTATAAATATATTTTTATATTAAAGTTGCTGTGGAGAATAATATTTAAATCTTGCATGTATAGAAAGTACTCTGATTTTCCTGAAGTCTTATTTGATACCAGCAGAGACACAAAGATAAATGCTGATCAGTTGGGCCTGAAGATACTCCTTTTTAAAGATTTAAATGGAATTCACATGCAGTTGTTAGGTAAAAATGCATTGTATGGCACAGTCCTTTTAAAAATTCTTTGGATAAGCATTTTATATTAAAATAATGGTTACAAAGGTGGTCCTGGAAAAAAAAAATGTAAATGTCTTAGTTTTCAGTATGATAGCTGTTATAATTTGAAACACTCCATCATCAGTTTGCATTGTAGTTGGATTAAACACAAATGCAAATTTGTGACTTTAACCAAATAGGGAAAATCCTATTACAATTGGTGGTTTAGTAAAGACTTTGGGCCTATTCAGAACATTATTGTAAAATAGGGGTGCTTGCATGCTCCCTACAATAAGGAATATGACTGCATTTTAATTCCACATATATGTTAATGAGGAAGTCTTTCTGATTATACCCGCTAAACTTTCAGAGAACAAAATATCTGAATGAAAGCCAGATAGGTCTAGTGATTAAGATGCAGGATTAGGAGCAGGAAGACATGAGTTTTAGTCCTGCCTTAGACACAAAAGCCAACTGAGTGACTTTGAGCCAGTTATTCTCTCAGCCCTAGAAAGAAGCACTGGCAAATCATTTCAGAAACTATTCCCTAGAAAACTGCAGAGTCAAGTTGAAAGTACCAAAAAAGGAGAAATATGCCTTTTGTTTACTGACAGTATCTTAACTATTCCCCCCCACCCTCTTCAAGTTAGTCTTGACTCCTGGCAACTACCTGGACAAGTCCTTGCTGTTTTCTTGACATTTTTTAAAGTAGTTTGCCATTACCTTCTTCCTAGGGCTGAGAGAGTAAAGTGGCCCAATATCACCCAACTGGCTTTGTGCCTAAGGTGGGACTAGAACTCAAGAGTCTCTGCTTTCTAGTCTGGTGCTTTAACCACTGCACCAAACTGACTCTGTCTTAACTATGAATGTAATCTCTACATTGTTGGTTTCTTGTTATGCAGCTGACTTAGCTTTTTAATTAATTAATTAATTTTTATCCCACCTTTATTATTTTTATAAATAACTCAAAGTGGCAAACATACCAATACTCCTTCCTCCTCCTATTTTCAGCAACAGCAACCCTGTGAGGTGAGTTGGGCTGAGAGAGACTGGCCAGCCGAAAGTCACCCAGACGGCTTTCCTGCCTAAGGCAGGACTATAACTCACAGACCCCTGGTTTCTAGCCCAGCACCTTGACCATTAGACCAAACTGGCTTTTGATCTTGTTGGTATCTGTCATGCTTCAGAGTGCTTTTTCAGAAGATACTGATTTATTTACAGCATGTATATTTAACACATTCATGATTACAAGTAAAACAGAGAAGTAACTTCATCTCAAAGTAACTAAAATTACTGATTTCTGATATTTAAGTTTTTTAAATTAAAAAAAATTAAGCCTGATTTCATTCCTGATATGCAGGTAATACGTAATACCTTCATAGGTAAAAATGGAGCTACAATAAGTACTGGAATCAAAGTGTACAGTTGAAAGCTGTTACTGAAATTATTTGAATTTGCAATATTTATGTTAAAACAAATGTGAATTTCCCTCTGTTAAGAGCATTACTATATTTTAAAAACGTAAAGCAAATGTTCATTTCCTGTATAAATGAGAAATGTTGGATTTGTGAGTACATGTCTTTTGAAGGAATATAAAAGTCTTAATAGACATTCTTTTGCACAAATTTATTGCTATCAAATAATGGCAACTTGGTCATAGCTTCTCATTTTTTATAACTATACTCTTAATTGATATTTGTTTGCAATATTTGATTTTATTTTTACTTCTTTATGGTATCTGTTTGTATAATCGTTCCCTTTAGACTATAGATTTGTATGGTTTTTGTAATGTTAAATACATTTAACATATCTTATACAGGAATATTTTTTTTAAACTTTAATCCAATTGCATTTGTCTGCTGGTATACAATATCTCTCTGCTTAGTTTACAGATGTATATATAAATTTTTCCTGAAACAGGAGCAACCTGAGACAGTCAGTTTTGTCTAGTGGTTAAAGCAACGGGCTAGAAACCAGGAGACTGTGAATTCTAGTCCTGCCTTAAGCATGAAAGCTGGCTGGGTGACCTTGGGCCAGTCACCTCCAAGGGTGGTGGTTGTGGGGAGAATAGGAGGAAGGAATATTAGGTATATTTGCTGCCTTATTTATAAAAATAATAAAGGCGGAATAAAAATAAAATAAATAAACCTAATTGGTATTTGTTAGTTTTATGTTTAAGAACGCAGTGCTCCTTGGTCTGAGATTGTAAATACTTGCTATCAAATAACAGTGACCAAACATCTAGTAAAGACTCAGTACTTGCATTCTGTTCCATATCATATTATCAACTCTGAATTGCAGTTAATTTATATTTCTGTAAAAGCAGATGAAATGTCCAATTCTGTCATACGAATAGTTGTTGAAGACTATGTCTTGCTTAATCATATTGGTAAGATTTAGAGGTAACTGTGTCCTTGGTTGCATCCTCAAGCATTTAAATAAGCCAGTTTTCATTTAACTATGCTAAGTTTCATTTAACTATGCTAAGTAACTGCCAACCTAGCAGTTCGAAAACATGCAAATGTGAGTAGATTAATAGGTACCGCTTCAGCGGGCAGGTAACGGCGTTCCGTGTAGTCATGCCGGCCACATGACCACGGAAGTGTCTACGGACAAATGCCGGCTCTTCGGCTTTGAAACGGAGATGAGCACCTCCCCGTAGAGTCGGACACGACTGGACTTAATGTCAAGGGAAACCTTTACCTTTACCTTTACCTTTACCTATGCTAAGTTTACCAAGACTCCAAATTTAAAATGTGTCGGGGTGGGCAAATACTCAGTTTCTCAGAGGAAAAAAAATGATTATGTATTGATACCATCATTGTGTTTTTTTAAATGCTGACCAGTTTCACATTTACATAATTGAAGGTTTGCTTATTTCATTGTTAGCTGAGGGAAGAGCAATTTTAGAATATTAACTTAGGACTAAGGACATAAGTTATGAAATTTAATATATTAGATTCAACCACTCCAGCCCGTTTTACTTCACGGTAAATTCTTTGGGAGCGGGAGACACATCTATTTACACTGGTTGAACAGCACAGTAATACTGAATTTACTTTAAATACAGGGCCCCCCAAATTTCTGATGTTTTTAGTTCAAGCACATACAAAAAAAAGCCAAGTTCAACATCAAATGAATCAGTGGTAGGACTCTAATTAGAACAGAACCTCTCACCCCCACCCCCACCAATGCTTCAGATCTTGTGCTTAACACAACATGCAAATATATACAGCTCAAATAGAATGTAATTAATTCAACACTTAAATGCCCTTTGCCCCAGTCTGACAAAATGTGGAGAATTCATTTACTCTAGGATATAAATGTAGTTCATTGTTCAGCCGGTACATTATTGAGAGAAAATAGAGCACAGAGCTGATACGTAGAAAGAAAAAAACCAAATTTAAATTATGAATATTAACAGGAATGTCTGTAGGCTTACTCTTCAATCTACTTTTATAACATGAAGATCCTTAAAAGATTCATTTTCTTTTGTCCAGCTGCAGATAACTTTCAGCAGACTGGCAAATCCAAAGCACAGTGGGGATTAGGACCAAATTAGACACAGTGAAAGTTGTTCATGTGTTTGGTCTGTTCACATTTACATACTATGAAAAGGATCATAAAAACGTAACAGCAGAAACACAGAACTGATCAGTTTACATTCTCAGCTCTCAGAACTGATCAGTTTACATTCTCTATTATTTTATGCTAGGAGCTCATCCACAGCTATCAATTCTTGTTACAAAGATATTTGTCTTCAATCCACTTGAATGGTGACACAGTTAATTGCTGAAAATAACTTCAAACTTAATTGAAATTGTTCTGTCACTTCAATAACAGCATTATATTTAACATAAGGCACAATCTGGACTTCATGTTGATGTGAAACGTAAGAGTTTATCATAGTTCAAGGTCATTGAACAAAATACCGCATCCAATAGCTCAGCAAAAGTATTTCATCAGTACAAATAGAGTAATTTGTGTGTGCTAATTATTTCTTGAGCTGTTGTTATATAGCATCCTTTTATTTTGGTTCTGAAGCAAAAGCAGCTGAAGGAGTAACACTGGCTGGTTTTTCTTGAGGGCAATCTGGTTGGTGGCTAGATAAAAGAAAACAGAAATTAGATCCTCAGTAAAAAAAACCTAACCAATATAATCCTGTAGGATCAGACCTAGGGCCTACTTAGAACAGCATCATCAGTTGCCTGACAAATCTAAAAGGAGGACATACCTTATTTTCTTGTTCCTTGGCAATTGATTATCCACAGATATTGTACCTCTGCAACTGGCACTAGTATATAGCTGTTCCAGTTTTTAGCCACTGAAAACTCCATTCCATGAATTTTGGTCCCCTCTTAAAGCTATTCAAGTAGCCACTGACACTTCCGGTTGCACCATATTATAAACTATAACCTAATTCATCCTTCTGCCTTTGATTTCTTTCAGTATTGTGTAATGCTAAGGAGCCATAATCTGAGTAGTTCAACTGCTTCTAAGATTTTGTGAGTGACACTGCCTCTAGAGTTAGAACCTGAAGCATAAGACATAACGACAGTCAGCCAATACTACATTGTGGAAAACCGACTAGATTAGATTATTGGGACAAGCGAACAGGCCTGATGTGACGCGGGGAGAGGATTCACCGCGCCCCGGTGCAATTCAGTGGATCGTGTACTCACAACTGAAGAGATAAAGCACACTTCGCAAAGCCTCAACCGTCGGCTTCACACTAACTGCAAAACTCAAAGCAAACGAACAGTATCCTTCTGGTTTTTCCTCCCAATCTTGAACTCGCGCTTGAGCCTCGGTGTCACTCTGGTTGGGCATAATAAAGGCCCCGCCAGACTTGGGGATATTCTCAGTCGTTTCCTCCGTTTCAAGAAGAGCCCCTTCGTCCCCTTGCGCCGCCGCCCCCTTGACTCACCCCCTGGCGCTGCCGTCATGGCAGCAGATAAACGAAGACGAAGAGCACCAGATCAAAGAGGATCATCAGCCAGAAGTCCAGCCAGTAGGACGTCCCGGAAAGAGGGGGCCCGCGGGCGATCTTCCCCGCCGTCCCCGCCACCTCGGTTCCGAGGCGGTCTGGGTCGCGCTCAGTCTTTCCGCGGCCTCGTACCTCAACGTCCTCCGGAGTTTCCATCGTCCGTCGCACAGAAATGACTCACTCCACTCCACGGAAGGTCGCCTGGCGCAAGTATGCAAATTACGACCATAGAGACAAAAAGTGGAGGCCCAAGACCGGCGTTTCCGGTAGACTTCCGGTTGGGTGGGGCGCTTGATGTGTCTGTTCAAACAAAGTAACAAACCTGTGGTTGCTTGACCGTGAACGTGAATACGGTGTAGATACCTTGTGGGTGACACACAAAGCTGGGCTAGATGCCCGCGTGGCTGTGCATAGAGATAAAAAAAGGAAAGGGGAGCAAAGGAAAAGCATTGAAGGTGTTTGCATTGCAGTTCCGTGCAACGTTGTGTTATTTTCAATTAGGCTAAAACAGAAGCAGTCGTTTCTTGTCGCAGTAGTGGTTAATTTATAGTAGTGTTGCTCAAACTTGGCAACTTTAAGATGTGTGGAGTTCAACTGCCAGAATTCCCCAGACAGCATGGCAAGTTGAAGTCCACACATCTTAAAGTTGCCAAGTTTGATAAACACTGATTTATAGGACAAATTATGGGGTCAGCAAGCAGGAGACCAACAGGCCTATCTCCATAAGAATTACAATAAAGTAGCTTATCCTTAAGATACCAAGGTTTTGTAGCTTCCTAAGAATACAATTTTATTATGCAAGATTCTTCATGCTTATTAAGAAATAGAGATTCATTTCAGTTCACTATTTTGCTATCTTTCTTAGGGCAGATGTTAGAGTTCTTCATGCTGCAAAAACCATGCAGTACAGTAAAAAACTGGTAGGAAGTTTTATAACATGCATTGTGACTTAACTGTGTGGATCAAGGGTGCAAGATTTTTATCAATCACTTTGTCAACCTTCAGCAACTGCCTCACTAGCAATTCATAGCATCTTCTAGCACCACCCAGCCATTGTTGTGGCAGAAGGAAGCCTGCCTTCACAAGTAATGTCTGGGTGTCACTAGGAATACTATAAATCATGAAGGGAGGAATGATCTTAGCCTTGCCTCTCAATTAGCAAAATAGGATTAATACCACTGGACTACCTGACTTCTCAATTTTGAAGTTTATTCCAGTCTGCTTATCAGTTTTTTAAAATAATTAATTTTATTTCATTTGGAAGGTCACCCAACTCCCAAATGACTCTGGTATAATAAAAAAGAGAAAAAATAAAAATGGTACACCCAGACAAAATCACCCATTACATTAAAAAAAATAAAACCCTGCCAGTGGTTCAGCAAACATCCTAACCCCAGACTGGGAACAAAGCCACATTTTCAAAGGCTTAGAGAACCCTTTTAGGGTAGAGATGCATAAATCTCTAAGGGGCTGCTGTTCCAGAGGACATGCATGCTTTCAGAGTCCCACCAGATGACATTATTTAATTGAGGGGACTTGGAGTACTCCACTCTGTTCAACCTTACTGGGCAGGTAGAAACCACTGAAAATAGGCAGTCCCTCAAATAACCGGGCCCTATGCCATGAAGGCCCTTACAGGTGACAACCAGCAGCTTGAATTGCACCAGGAAGCCAACTGGCAACCAATGCAGCCTGTGCAGCAGTGATGACATATGGGTGTATTGAGATGTGTCAATTACTGCTCACACCAGGTGGTCTTCAAGGGCAGCCCCATGTAGAGCACATTGCAATAATTCAGTTGTGAGATAATTAAGGCATAAATAACTGAACAGCCATCCTTTCTAGGAATAGTCACAACTAGTGCACAAGATAGACCTGTGCAAAGGGTCTCCTGCATATCTGTAGTTACCAATCCAGGAGGACTGCCAACTGGCGCATGAGCCTCAAATGGGGAAGTGCATCTCACCCAAGACCAAATAGGAAGAATTCCTAGATCCAGAGGGCCCAAACAACCACAGCCAGTTGGTCTTGGCAGTATTGAGCCTGAGTCTGTTCCTCCCTATCCAGACTGGACAGCTTTCAAATACTGGCTCAGGACATTGACAGCATCACCTAGACAGCCTGGGGTTGAGGCGTACAATTAGGTATCATCTGGTTACTGATGATTCAAGATCCTGAACTGAGGAATGACCTCGCCTAGTAGTTTCATGTCGATGTCAAAGGAGGAGGAGTGAAAGCATCAAGCCCTGAGGCACCCCACAAGTGAGGGACTGTGGACACTATCTCCCTGCCTTCTATCAAAACCAACTGAAACTGGCCACAGAGAAAAGAGGAGAACCACAATAGTATAGTTCCTCCTTGTCCCAAACTTTGCAGTTGATTCAGAAGGATAACCTGGTTGATAGTATCAAAAACCAGTGAGAGATCAGGGAGCACAAGGATCTCAGCTCCAACAAAGATCATTAACAAGTGCAACCAATGCTGTTTCCATTCTGTACCCTGCCCTAAAACCTGACTGAAATAGTGAGTCTGTGGGTGGTGGTTAGGCCTACCAGTGTCGAGAGCTAGAGCTGGTGCACTGGGGCCCACCATCTCCTTGAGGTCGTGGGTACGTGTGCATGGTTGTATGAAAGGATGGAGAGATTCCCATTTCAAACCAGGAACTTTAGAGATCCAGGATTGGAGGCAACTGGACTGGAAGATCCTGGGGGAGGTAGGGCGGGACACTTTATCGAGGTGGTGACAGGCAGGGGATACTATGACGGAAGCCAGAGGGTGAGTCATCATAGAGGAAGACGCCCCAGGTGTTTGTTACCTGTAGTGTATTCCGACACTCTGTGCTTAAACCTAGGCCCTGAACAGCAGTCCTGTGGGGGCCCTGGCCTCCGGCTGCTGCTTCTTAATGCCAGGTCAGTTAACAACAAGGCGCCCCTCATATGCGACCTGGAGGAGGGGGCAGACCTAGCGTGTATTACTGAAACCTGGCTGGGCCCTGAAGGAGGAGTAGCTTTGTCAGAGATGTGCCTAGTCAGGTTTCGGGTGTGGCACCAGCTGAGATGCCAGGGCAGGGGAGGAGGGGTGGCAGTTGTCATCAGAGAGTCTCTGGTGGCCTTCAGAAGCCCTGCTCCACAGGTAACTGGTTGTGAGACTCTGTTCTTCAAAATGGGTGCCCAAGAGCAGTTGGGAATGTTGCTGCTGTACCAGCCTCCCTGCTGCATGGCAACCTCCCTGCCTGAGCTGCTGGAGACTGTCTCAGGGTTGGCAGTGGAGTTCCCCAGACTTATGGTTCTGGGGGACTTCAACCTGCCATCCCTGGGGCGGGTCTTGGAGGCAGCCCAGGAGTTCATGGCCACCATGGCAGCCATGGGCCTGACTCCAATTATTGTCATGTTCACTGTTCCAATGTTACCGTTACATCGTAACGTTTTGCATGTCATTTGGCTGATGCGTGTTTCGCCTGGGAGGGGAGGAGGATTCCATCTTGTGGGATTGTTGTATGTTAGCAGCTGGATTGGAATGTGTTTGGGTTATCTTGTGTGTCCAAGGTTCCTTTCCCAGGACATCAGCAGAAATGGTTACCAGCACCTGGGGGGGGGGGGGGGAGTTTGCAACGGCAGTGCAAGGGGAGGGATTACGTTTGAGCCAAGGGTTTTTAGTTTGTATTTGGCGCGCTTTTGCTAATTCTCAGCTTTCTCTGTATTTGCATACTATTCTTTAATAAATCAGATATCATTAAGTTCCTGCTTGTGAGTCTGAGTCTATTAGGGTAGGCAATCCTTACAATTATTCGGGACCCGACTTGAGACAGTGGCCTCACCCCAGACTTAGTTTTCTTGTCGGAGCAGTGGCAATGTGATCTGAGGGAAGAGTTACATCTTTCCCCTTTGTCATGGTCAGACCATGCCCTGGTGGCCCTGAGATTCTCTTATGCCACCCCCCTCTGCAGGGAGGCCGGGCCTCTTCGATCAGCCCACCCCTGGCGACTAATGGACCCAGTGCAGTTTCAGAGGGAGCTGGGGGTTATACCCGAGGACTTGCTGCACAGTCCAGCGGAGACCCTGGCCACCGCCTGGAATAGGGAAGCGGCTAGGGCCTTGGACAGGTTCGTGCCTGTGCGGCCTCTTGTAATGGTTGCCCTAGCCCCAAATACTCAGACTCACAAGAGGCTGCTAAATGAAATCTGATTTATTTAGAGTGCTAAAGACAGATACAAAGAAAGCTGAGAATGAGCAAAAGCGCGCCAAATACAAACTTAAACCCTTGGTGCAAACGTATCCCGCCTCCCTCGTAACAGCCCCGCCCGACACAGGTGCTAGCAATCGTCAGAGTTGCTAGCCTGGGAAAGTAACCTTGAGCGCAGTAGATAATACAAATACATTCCAAAGCAAAGCCAAAAGATAAACGTTCCCATCCTCCCGAGAAAGATGAAACACGCATCCAATTAATGACATGCGAAACGTTACGATGCATCAAAGACATTGAAACGGCGAACATGACACCTCTCTTATCCCACCGAACCCGACTCCCCGTGGTTCACAGAGGAGCTGAGGGTTCTGAAGAGGATTAAGAGACGCCTGGAGTGCTGCTGGATGAAGACGAAGACCGAACCCGACCAGACACAAGCTAGAGCGGCTATTAAGTCCTACCTTGTGGTGGTAAGAGTGGTGAAACGTCACTGGACCCTACTATACTGGATAATTTTTGTCCAGTCGACCACCTCCCCTTTATGGGGAAGGTGGTTGAGAAGGTGGTGGCGTTGCAGCTCCAGAGGATCTTGGAGGAGACAGATTATCTGGACCCCTTTCAGTCAGGATTCAGGCCCGGATATGGAATGGAAATGGCATTGGTCGCACTTATGGATGACCTCTGGCAGGAGCGGGATGGAGGCAGTGCATCCATCCTAGCTCTCCTTGATCTCTCAATGGCTTTCGATACCATCGACCATGGTATCCTTTTGGGGCAGCTCAGGGAGTTGGGGGTGGGTGGCGTAGTCTTACGCTGGTTCACCTTCTTCCTCCAGGGCCGGTCCCAGTCGCTGTTAGTAGGGGAGAAGAGGTCGGGCCCACGGCCCTTCCTCTGTGGAGTGCCGCAGGGTTCAGTACTCTCTCCCCTCCTATTTAACATCTACATGAAACCACTGGGTGAGATCATCCATCCCCATGGGGTGAGGTATCATCAGTATGCTGATGATACTCAGCTATACATTTCTATCCCGGGGGAAGTAAGTGATGCTGTGGCTGCCCTTTCCAGGTGCCTGTGGCTGTTGGGATCTGGATGGGGAACAACAGGCTTCAGCTGAATCCTAGTAAGATGGAGTGGCTGTGGGTTAATGGCCCCTCAGCTCCTAGGAACTTGCCATCTTTAGTATGGATGGGGTTGCACTGCCCCATTCAGATTCGGTGCATAACTTGGGGGTCCTCTTGGACTCATGACTCCTGCTCGAAGAACAGGTGGTAGTCGTGGCCAGAAGGGCCTTTGCACAACTTCGTGTTGTGCGCCAGTTACTTCCCTTCCTGGAGCGAGAGGTCCTTCGAATGGTCACTCATGCCCTGGTCAACTCCCAGATAGACTACTGCAATGCGCTCTACATGGGGCTACCCTTGAAGACTATCTGGAAGCTGCAGTTGGTTCAAAATGCAGCTGTGCGGACAGTGATGAGTGCTCCGAGATCAGCACACGTGACACCCCTACTGCGCGAACTGCACTACATGGGGCTACCCTTGAAGACTATCTGGAAGCTGCAGTTGGTTCAAAATGCAGCTGTGCGGACAGTGATGAGTGCTCCGAGATCAGCACACGTGACACCCCTACTGCGCGAACTGCATTGGTCGCCAGTATGCTTCCAGGTCCAATTCAAGGTGTTGGTTACCACCTTTAAAGCCCTACATGGCACGGGTCCAGGTTACCTAAGGGACCGTCTTATCCCCATTACATCAGCCCGTCCCACCCGATCGTGCAGAAAGGGTATGTTGCGAACCCTGTCTGTGAGAGTATTTCATCTGGCAGGGTCCAGGAGGTGAGCCTTCTCTGCAACAGCCCCCGCCCTTTGGAACACCCTTCCCCCAGAAGTGAGGTTAGCCCCCTCCCTCCTGGACTTCAGAAAACAGCTGAAGACCTGGTTTTGCTGCCTTGCCTGGAATAAGGGGAAGAGCCATTCTGGGGGCTGGCTGATTCCCTAGTGCTGCGGGGACCAGTTTTATCCCCTTACGGTTTGAATTAGATCCGCCATGGCTTGGATTTTACTGCATTTTATTTTGATTGATTAATGGCTGTATTTATGCTTTTATGGAATTTTAAATTGTTTTTATTGTGAACCGCCCAGGGTCCCCCGTCTGGGGGAGATGGGCTGTGATAAAAATTTGATAAATAAACAAAATAAATAAATAAATAAATAATAATTTGATAAATCCTTGAGATTCTTTGACAAGTCCCTAATGCTGGGAAATGTGGAGGAAAAGAGAAGAGGATGGCCAGCAGCAAGATGGATGGACTCAATTATAGCAGTAGTAGGCCTACTGTGGGAAGAACGGAAGGACCTGGTTGAGGACAGATCATCCTATAGAACAGGGTTTCTCAACCAGGGTTCTGTGGAACCCTAGGGTTCCCTGAGAGGTCACTAGGGGTTCCCTGGGAGATCACGATGTATTTAAAAAATTATTTCAAATTCAGGCAACTTCACATTAAAGAGGTAAGTTTCATTTTTTATTTTTAGTTTAAGAACACTGTTAGTGCATATATACAGGCCTACACATGAAACAAATATAATAATTTTGTAACTTGTGGCCTATATCTGAGCCTAAATGTGCAGTTATTGCCTGAGGCCTCAAGGGTTCCTCCAGGGTCAGAAGGTTGAGAAAGGCTGCTATAGAAGGTCTATCTATGTGATCATTAAGAGTTGACAGTAACTTAACAGCACATAATCAATCAAGAGTTCTTGAAAAAGTGTGCCCCAAATGAAATTCTCCATCCTTTCAAATCTGCATTTTTATTAGGATCTGCACTGACAAATATTGAAAATCTCACATGAAATGAAATCTCTGTTGGGGTCTAATTTGGGTATTATTTGTTAAATGATATGGGGAGAATAGGCATTGGTTATATACTGGTGTGTGAGATCTGTGTATTAATAGATGCACAATTTTCAAGCTCCTTAAAGCGCCAGTAACTTACTTTCAAAAGAGAGGAAGCTTGGTTCACTGTTGGAGCCCAGGAATTTCTCTTTGCTCAGAGACATATGGTGGGTATGATTTTTAAAAGCACTTCACAGACAGATTAATTGAAATGAATTGATTGGATATACTTTCTTATTGAATGAGGCCATTAATGTGAATTAATTTTTTGAACAATGAGTAGTTAGACCAAGATTGACTGACTTATGTCAATAGAATCTGAAAAAGTTTGTCTAAGCTTGCTCTTCATTTTAAAGCCAGATTAATTTTAATACAGATGAGGCAGAATTTCTTATAGTTGTATTTTAATGTGTAATTTTCAAATTTGTACTTGTTTATTTGGAAATTTTGAAAATCTGGGTTTTTCTTAGTTTTGCAATACCAACTCACAGGGAAAAAAGAATACAAGACAGAAATCAATATACATTATATTAGGTGACATGCTAGCAAACATGTGCATGGGAAAGTATGTACAAAATTTGGTCTGTTAAGTAAAATGTACATGAAAATAACATTTGTGTTAACCTTTTTAAGAAATCACAAAATGAAAAATGATGGGGAAATGTGCCAAACTGAAAAATCGTAGAAATAGGTGAACTTGCATATTTGCATGGTACTTGGATCAGACTAGCTAGTTCTTATAAGTGATTTATTGTATAAAGGTGCAATTATTTATTTTAAGTTTATCCACACTTAGTCACAACAGCAATGAAAGACAACAGTGTCTTCTAGAATATGGAGTCAAATTATGTTTATTTTTCCCCATTTATAAAAAGTAAACTTTATATTCAGACTCAGCAACACCATTTAGCTAAACAGTCATGGGGCATAAAAGATAAATACATCTAAACTGAATATTAGCACTTAGTTACTTTGTATTTGGTTAAGAAAAATTGTTGCTGTAAACAAAGCACAAGTGCTCTTCTATTGGATTTCAGTCTTCAGTAGTACTTGTTTATGCTTTCTTGAAGATTCTTTTGGCTGTTACTCCTTCATAGGTGTAAGTCTGAAATGATTTAATTAGTAAAAAAAAACAAAAAACAGGTCAGAGTATTAGCAATATTTTCAGTGTTTACAGTGCTGAATTTCCCAGGTATAGTTTCAGTCTGTATTCCAGAAATCAGTCCTTTTTTTAAGGGGGCATAAATAGGTCAAAATCAAATATTTATTGTTAGATTTTTTTTAATCCATTCAATCATGGCAGATTCTCAGAGACTGGCTGGACAAGTCCCTGCAGTTTTTCTTGGCAAGGTTTTTCAGAAGTGGTTTGCCATTGCCTTCTTCCTAGGGCTGAGACAGAGTAACCGGCCCAAGGTCACCCAGCTAGCTTTGTGCCTAAGGTAGGACTAGAACTCATGGTTTCCCAGTTTCTAGCCTGATGCCTTAACCAAACTGTATCTTGTTATTAGATAATAACCCATAAATCGATGACACATAGTCCTGTTTGAACAGTTTTAATTAATCCTAGCATTTACTCAATAGTACAGGGGTTGCTTCCAGATACATAGGTGCTCCTGGAATAGAGAGCCAGTTTGGTCTAGTGGTTAAGGTGCTGGGCTAGAAACCAGGAGTCTGTGAGTTCTAGTCCCGCCTTAGGCATGAAAGCCGGCTGGGTGACCTTGGGCCAGTCACTCTCTCTCAGCCCAACTCACCTCACAGGGTTGTTGTTGTGGGGAAAACAGGAGGAGGAAAGAGTATTAGGTATGTTTGACGCCTTGAGTTATTTATAAAAATAATAAAGGCAGGATAGATAAATAAAATAAAACAAATTATTAATTACATAGTGTTAGAAGTTAAAAAGTTTATTCCCAAGCCAGTCTACAATAAGAGGCAGGAAGACACTTTTCAAGGGATCAGGAAATTATTTCTTGCGATAGAGCCAAATCAGCAAGCAGGCAGAGATGAGCGGTGGCCACCCTGGGCCATTCCTCACCCCTTCTCTTGTAGTTTTCTAATTCAGAGTTTAAGCCAATCATTAATTATGAGAGAGTAAGGCACTAAGTCTTTAATCTTCCTTTCACATAACTTTTGCAACATGATCATTTACCCTTGACAGATCTAGCCCTCCCCTGCAAAACCGCTTCATGGTTGCTCATTACAACCATTTAGCTTCTTACCAATTCTTATACTACTTTAGATATTATGGTAAGAAAATATTCCAGCACTAGTATTATCCAACAATCTCACTGATCTCTTAACTGCTTTGTTACGTAAAAGGTACAAGCTGTGAGACAAGACATAATTTAGGTTTCCAAGTGGAGGAAGGCCTCATCTTTCATGTGCAATTCTGTTCTTGAAGTACAATAAAACCTTTACCTGTAATCTTCCAGCTGTCACTTGCTAAAGAAATTTCATTACCCATAAATCCAGACTCTATTCATTATATTAAACTACACATTTCATTCCCCAAGTCTTCAGCTGGGAAATATGGTCATACACTTAATTTCTAAAGCATGGATAGGATGCAGCTACTAAAATTCTAAGGTAAGTTCAAAATAGCCAGATGGTAAAGATAGACATTGCCAAAGAAACCTCATATTCCTGAATGCAGAATCTGTATTAGGCCATTTAAGTTGTACAAATCTTACTGCAACTGTTTTGAGTTTCAAGAACTGTAATCAAACTATTTAGTTTCAAGAACTAAATAAACTATTTAGAGGGACAACATGAAAATGATGGATTAAGAAAGGGCTGGTCAAATTTCTGCACATGCTTTTATGGCTAGATTATGCCTTCAGACATGCAAACTGGCTATATTGTGATAAGAGATCATCCAAAGCTTTCTGGAAAGAAAAAGGAAGCAAATATTTTCATTTCAGAAAAAAATATACCTTTCAGCTGTTAAATTCAACACTATTTCCTCCTATGAAATCACACAGAACCCTGGGCAGTGGAAACAGCTCTCAGCTAATGCTTTTTATATCCATAGAGCACCGCTGAGTGTTGGAGCAAAACTCCCTCTCTACTAGCAGCAATCCACTGCTATTGTTCTTTAAATAATTAAAAAACAAAACACATATAAATGGGAGCAGGGAAAGATAAGAGACTATTGGGAAAGGCAAAAATAGACAAAAATAGATCATGGAATAAAATTCTGCAAGGAGCACTGCATGTGGCCAGGATTCACAACAAGGCCCCACTTATGATAAATATATTTTCAAACATTTTAAAAGTTGATTTTTCATGTTCTGAATTTGTAGAAGAGATTGCTCTCCCAGGTTGTAATCTGAATGTTTTCACTTCAGCCCCAGAGCTGGCTTCTTATCTATTTCTTTCCTTGTAACTGCAAGTAAATGTTTTAAAACAGTTTAAACAAAGTTCTCTCTGTTTTTTGTTAAATCTCCTTAATTCTTGTTAAGAAGCTAATATGATTTTCTATTGTGGTTGCTGATAAAATTATATAAATAATAAACAAAAAAATAGCCACAATACACTTACCTGAATCATTTCCTCTCCTACAACTTCCCGCAGTGCTTCAAGTTTCTTCCCATTATCCTTCCGGTTGAATGAGCCTATCAGTTGGGTGCCTTGCAGGTCCCAGGTACCCTACAGTACACAGCATTAATGCAAGCAAGCAAGAAGGAGAGGAAACAGACATTTTTAATATGGTTGAACATATTTGTAACTGGCCATAACTAAAGTGGGTGTGAATTGGAATACTTTGCTGTGTAGCCTCTCAACAAGCTTGCTAGCTAACATAGGGGATCAGAAACTAATTCCTGTGAGAAAAGATTGAGGAAACTGGGAATGTTTAGGCTTGAGAACAGTAATTGAGGTGAGTTATAGAAGCACCCCTCAAAAGGCTGTGAGGATAGCATACCAAATAATGCTAAGATAGTTCTTTCTTATTCCAGAGTGCAGGACATAGAATAAATTACAGGAAAGTAGATTCTAGTTGAATGTTGGGGGGGAAAAACCTAACAATAGAGTATTTCAATTATAGATATAATGTTCCAGAAAGGCAATAACATATTCAAACAGATATTGAGCAGATATCTGTTGGCAATGGTCTGTACAGAGTCTGTGTGTGTGAGCGGAGTTCCTGCACTCAGTGGCAGCTTCTAACTCTACGATTTAGAAACTATTTTTTTAAAAAAAGTTTTCTTACAGTGAGTTCGGTTCCATCAGCTAAGCTGTAGTCAAAGTTCTCTGCCAAAGTGAACACTATCTCTATGCTGCGGAAAGTGCTGGATTCTTGGACGGTGAACTTGTTTCCTTCTTGTTTGATTGTGAGCTTCAGGTTGTCATGGGCTCCAAGCTTCCTCTTCACTAAATTAATACCTATGAAGGTTAAGATGATGATGAGTCAGTTGCACAGCAGAAGGATTCTTCCTCTCCCAACTTATTTTTAAACAAATTGTCTGAATAGCATGGCTAGAGCTGGACAATTTGGAGCCAGTCCTCTGTAATTCTTTTTTGTTTAGGTTTTGATTTTCAGGGCTAATGCGGATATCAGTTTATGGTTTCTTAGGGATGTTTAATCAATGTGCAAATTATACATGATGTACATCTCAGACTACTAATGTGGCATCCATTCTCTTTTCCATATCTCCCAGTGGCTGAGTTCACAAAACATACTAACCCCAAACCAAGCAAAATATATTATATCTCAGTGTGACATGTAAGCACAGTCTCTGAGTAAATACGCTGTAGCCACCCACACCTAACAATTGTCAAATATTTTTTTAATGCAATCTGAAGAGAAGCTAGAATATTGTCAAAGATTTAAATTGCTTAGATCAGCTACATATACATGATCTAATTCTTCTGAACTGGAAAATAATGTTATTACAAAAAAAAGAGAGGAAGCTCTGGGCGCAGAATTAATTAAAATTGCATAGAGTTATAAAGTATTTAGACCAGTTTTGTAATGGAAAGCCTAATGAAAGAACCAAAGGAAAACTGGGCATCAGTGCAACCACAGGACAGACAAGTACTGCTTAGTAACAACAGAAAACCAATCATTCTAGGGTCAACAACTAACAGGAAGTAGCATGTATGAAAATAGATAATTATAATTTCCATTGAAAAAGGAAGTATGTATCTAGAGGCAAATGTCTGAAACAATGTATATCATGGTTGAGACAACAGTAATGAGAATGTTACAAATGGAGGATGGAATCAAAAATCTTGCTGGAAGACCTCTGACCCTGATCTCCATCTGCTGCATACCTTCTTCCCCAGACTCCAGAGCAGAGTCTGCCCAGACTGGTCATGAAATGGTATGTGAGCAGGAATTGATTATTGAAATTAGTTAAATAAACTAAATACTTTCACTGTTTGATGTTTGTGTCCATGTTCTACTGTTGCACAGGATCCTAAACCTTTTGGCATTGATCCCTGGGTGTAGTTGACCTTACATCTGGATGTAGAAAGCAAAGCCACTCAGGTTAGATCCCTGAGAGTCTCTGACAGTCTCAGGAAGCCAGTTTTTGAGAAAGTGGGAGTCTGTTAAGAAAGTCAGCTATGACCTCCTGCCCGTAACAGCAGAATGACAATATAAATTAAATATGGAGAGAAAGAAAGAAAGAAAGAAAAAGAAAGAAAGAAAGAAAAGTCTCACAGAGTGGACCTGTACAAGAAAGTAAAGAATGGGGTTGGATATATTTGGAAGCAGGAATCAAGTCCCCAGGATTTGCAGAGCCATCATGGAAAAAAACCCAAGGGGGATGCCTTGGGGACTTTAGTTTAAGCCCTTCTTCAGTCATGAAGAAAAAGTCATTTGTCAAACTGGTACATTTCTGTTTGTGACAGGAAGAAATATACAATCCCAAAAACATGCAGATTTATCAGCAAGTCTTTCAGGAAGGGGGAATAAAAAAAAACTGGAATGAAAGACCAGTGCTTAACAGTGGACAATAAAGAAGAATGCCAGGGACTAGCAACAAGCATTTTGAATTGCACAGTTTGAAGCAAGGAAATGCAGATCTTACCCATTGCTTCCATGAACTTTTCATAGTTTTCACTCTTCTCTACTTTCCAGGTGCCATCAAATGCCATGGTTGTTAGCTGTTACAAGGAAGCTTAGAACCAAAGAAGGTTTTCTATCCAATCTAAGGTAAAGCTTTCTGAAGGGGTGATTTATACTTTTAGTTATCTTGAAAGCAATTCATACACTGATGTGGCTGACTAAAGTGCAATTAGTCATACAACCCTATAAAATCAAACCACTATTCTAATTCTGTATAATTAGCATAAATCTATTATATTTAACTGTTGAAAGTATTGCCTGTATTCTTTGCTGGAGTTGTGGTTACTAAGTTCTTTTTTTCTGTCTGAATAGGACAGACAGAAAAATAAGGTAAGATGACTGCTGTAAGAGAAAGAATTAAAATCAAGATGGTGCTTTGTTTAAATGAAGCAACCTTATTTTAAGTAGCAGATCTACTGTACTGTTGCATTTTGTCATGTTTTTTATTCCTGATATCTGCTCGAGCAAAGAGAACACCTCTGCACTTCCTTTCGAACATGTGTTTACTTTGGAAACTGTTCCACTGAGTAAGGCAAAGAAAGGAACAATGGGGGATATATGATTTACACTGGAAACCACTGATTATGGTTTCCATGTGATGCTTGCTTTTTCTGCTCTGAAATTTAGGAGATAGGTCTAAGGCAGAAAGTGATTTTAATATAGAAAGCCAATCAAACCAAATCACATTGAGCTGAGTAATGATGTGCTATTTGCACGTACTATACATGTGTGTTCCTTATTCACCCCACCCCCAGCACCTCTCCTACCTTAATACAAGACTGATTTCATAGTAACTGCATAATAATCCTTCAGCAAAGGATCGTTACCTTGTCGTGGTGCTGGAGCTTGAGCACCTCAATGATGCCATGAGCTAAACCGTGAAGGGCCACCCAAGATGGGAAGGTCATGACAGAGAGGTCAGACTAAATGCGATCCCTGGGGAAGGTAATGACAACCCACCCCAGTATTCTTGCCATGAAAACTACATGGATCAGTACAACCAGAGATATGTCGGTACACCATCGGAAGATGAGACCCCCAGGTTGGAAGATGGTCAAAATGCTACTGGGGAGGAACAGAGGATGAGTTCAACTAGCCCCAGACGTGATGACGCAGCTAGCTCAAAGCCGAAAGGACGGCTAGCAGCCGACGGTGCTGGTGGTGAATCGCGCATCTGATGTTCTAAGGATCAACACACCATTGGAACCTGGAATGTAAGATCTATGAGCCAAGGCAAATTGGATGTTGTTATTGGTGAGATGTCAAGATTAAAGATAGACATTCTGGGCGTCAGTGAACTGAAACGGACTGGAATGGGCCACTTCACATCAAATGACCACCAGATCTACTACTGTGGACAAGAGGACCACAGAAGAAATGGAGTACCCTTCATAATTAATAGTAAAGTGGCTAAAGCAGTGCTTGGATACAATCCAAAAAACGATAGAATGATCTCAATTCGAATTCAGGGCAAGCCATCTAACATCACAGTGATCCAAATATACGCCCCAACTACAGATGCTGAAGAAGCTGAAGTAGAGCAGTTCTATGAGGATCTGCAGCACCTACTGGACAACACGCCTAAAAGAGATGTTATTTTCATCATGGGAGACTGGAATGCTAAGGTGGGCAGTCAAATGACACCTGGAATTAATGGTAAACATGGCCTGGGAGAACAACACGAAGCAGGACATAGGCTGATAGAATTTTGCCAAGACAACTCACTCTGCATAACAAACACTCTCTTCCAGCAACCTAAGAGACGGCTTTATACATGGACTTCCCCAGATGGACAACACCAAAACCAGATTGATTACATCCTTTGCAGCCAAAGGTGGCGGACATCTATACAGTCAGTAAAAACAAGACCTGGAGCTGACTGTAGTTCAGATCACGAAGTTCTTCTTGCACAATTTAGGATCAGACTAAAGAGATTAGGGAAGACCCACAGGTCAGCTAGATATGAGCTCACTAATATTCCTAAGGAATATGCAGTGGAGGTGAAGAATAGATTTATGGGACTGGACTTAGTAGATAGGGTCCTGGAAGAACTATGGACAGAAGTTCGCAGCATTGTTCAGGAGGCGGCAACAAAATACATCCCAAAGAAAGAGAAAACCAAGAAGGCAAAGTGGCTGTCTGCTGAGACACTAGAAGTAGCCCAAGAAAGAAGGAAAGCAAAAGGCAACAGTGATAGGGGGAGATATGCCCAATTAAATGCAAAATTCCAGAGGTTAGCCAGAAGAGATAAGGGATTATTTTTAAACAAGCAATGTGTGGAAGTGGAAGAAGACAATAGAATAGGAAGGACAAGAGACCTCTTCCAGAAAATTAGAAACATCGGAGGTAAATTCCAGGCAAAAATGAGTATGATCAAAAACAAAGATGGCAAGGACCTAACAGAAGAAGAAGAGATCAAGAAAAGGTGGCAAGAATATACGGAAGACCTGTATAGGAAGGATAACAATATTGGGCATAGCTTTGACAGTGTGGTCAGTGAGCTAGAGCCAGACATCCTGAAGAGTGAGGTTGAATGGGCCTTAAGAAGCATTGCTAATAACAAGGCAGCAGGAGACGATGGCATCCCAGCTGAACTGTTCAAAATCTTGCAAGATGATGCTGTCAAGGTAATGCATGCTATATGCCAGCAAATTTGGAAAACACAAGAATGGCCATCAGATTGGAAAAAATCAACTTATATCCCCATACCAAAAAAAGGGAAACACTAAAGAATGTTCAAACTATCGAACAGTGGCCCTCATTTCACATGCCAGTAAGGTAATGCTCAAGATCCTGCAAGGTAGATTTCAGCAACTGATGGAGCGAGAATTGCCAGATGTACAAGCTGGGTTTAGAAAAGGCAGAGGAACTAGGGACCAAATTGCCAATATCCGCTGGATAATGGAAAAAGCCAGGGAGTTTCAGAAAAACATCTATTTCTGTTTTATTGACTATTCTAAAGCCTTTGACTGTGTGGACCATAACAAATTGTGGCAAGTTCTTAGTGGTATGGGGATACCAACTCATCTTGTCTGCCTCCTGAAGAATCTGTATAACGACCAAGTAGCAACAGTAAGAACAGACCACGGAACAACGGACTGGTTTAAGATTGGGAAAGGAGTACGGCAGGGCTGTATACTCTCACCCTACCTATTAAACTTGTACGCAGAACACATCATGCGACATGCTGGGCTTGAGGAATCCAAGGCTGGAGTTAAAATCGCTGGAAGAAACATTAACAATCTCAGATATGCAGATGATACCACTTTGATGGCTGAAAGCAAAGAGGAACTGAGGAGCCTTATGATGAAGGTGAAAGAAGAAAGTGCAAAAGCTGGCTTGCAGCTAAACGTCAAAAAACCAAGATTATGGCAACCAGCTTGATCGATAACTGGCAAATAGAGGGAGAAAATGTAGAAGCAGTGAAAGACTTTGTATTTCTAGGTGTGAAGATTACTGCAGATGCTGACTGCAGTCAGGAAATCAGAAGACGCTTAATCCTTGGGAGAAGAGCAATGACAAATCTCAATAAAATAGTTAAGAGCAGAGACATCACACTGACAACAAAGATCCGCATAGTTAAAGCAATGGGGTTCCCCGTAGTAACATATGGCTGTGAGAGCTGGACCATAAGGAAGGCTGAGAGAAGGAAGATAGATGCTTTTGAACTGTGGTATTGGAGGAAAATTCTGAGAGTGCCTTGGACTGCCAGAAGATCAAACCAGTCCATCCTCCAGGAAATAAAGCCAGACTGCTCACTTGAGGGAACAATATTAAAGGCAAAACTGAAATACTTTGGCCACATAGTGAGAAGACAGGACACCCTGGAGAAGATGCTGATGCTAGGGAGAGTGGAAGGCAAAAGGAAGAGGGGCCGACCAAGGGCAAGGTGGATAGATGATATTCTATTCATCCCTGGGAGAGCTGGGGGTGTTGACAACCGACAGGAAGGTCTGGCGTGGGCTGGTCCATGAAGTCACGAAGAGACGGAAGCGACTAAACGAATAAACAACAACAGCATAATAATCCTATTTCCTAAATGTCCTATCTGACATTTTAATCTAAACAGCAATGGAATATCTGAGCATCATGTCTGAGGAAGTAACATATTTCAAGAATTTTAGGAGTTAGATCTGGACACAAAATAAGAAGCATAAGAAATGCAAAGAACCACATCCATGTGGAACATGGACTGTTGGGGAAGAGTGGGAACAGAGGCTCTACTTCCTCTAAATTCCCTGTCACTGCTGCAGAGATGAAGACTGGTGACTGTATTTACTTGGCTATGCAAATTTTGTCCCTGGTCTGTTCAGATTGCCTGACTGGACTTAGGTACCTTTCAGCTACAATTCTCAACCTATATTCTCACAGATAAGATAAGAACTTCACTACGTTGCAATCAACTAAGTCAGATAAGCAGTTTGGGGATCATATACGAATGATGGGCAATCATTCTTTCTTCAAAGTCTCTTGATGTAACTGTTGTCATGGCCAGTATTGTCAATGCCACCCCTGGAGAGAATATCAATTATCTGTAATGATTTTGCATTTGTGCATTATATCAGCATGTGATTTTATGATTGGTTCAAAGAAAAAAAAATCTTCCATTCACTTCAACTGTTCCAGAGAAAAAGGAAGTTTCCTGGAGAATATAATGCAAAGTGACTTATGATTTCTGGATGAAAAGGAAGTAATGTCTTAGATATTTTTGAATGACCAGATATAAAGTCCCTCAGAAAATCCAAAAGTGGGTTTGCCAGATGACTGTGAAGTGCCCAGATTTTGTTTCTGCTGCTGAGGTTTGCTCCAGGATTTTAATAGGTAGTCTGAATATAGAGGGAAGTCAAATTTGTTTAAAGCTGTGTAAGCAAATAGAGGAAATGCAAAGCTGCAATGAATTAAATCACAATTTGTATTAACTAAATGAGAGAGATATAAGATATAATTTAATAATTTGCAAAATAACTTCCGGTGACATGAAAAAAAAACCCTAAAGGTCATATAAATGTTTGTAGAAATCATCTCAGGGACAGATAAAACCATGATTATTTTTTAATAATATTGGGAGAAAGGTAAACAGATAATCGATGCTTAGTACACAGTTTAGGGGGCGTGGTGGCTCAGTGGTTAAGACGCCAGGCTTGTCAACTGGAAGGTTGCAAGTTCGGCGGTTTGAGACCCGAGCACCACGTGACGGAGTGAGCTTCCGCACTCACTCCAGCTCTTGCCAACCTAGCAATTCAAAAGCATGCAAATGCAAGTAGATAAATGGGTACCGCTTCGGTGGAAACGTAACAGCGTTCTGTGACTATCATGCTGGCCACGTGACCACGGAAGTGTCTTTGGACAATGCTGGCTCTTTGGTCATGAAATGGAGATGAGCACCGCCCCCTAGTGCCCGACATGACTAAACTGGAATGTTTACTTTACCTTTACACAGTTTAGCTCAAATTTCTTTAACCTTTTAAACTGCTGGCCACATTTTGAATTTGTGAAATGACATGGATACCAGCACAAAATGTCTTTCTTGGATGAACCCTCTATTAAATGGCTGCCATCACAAAATACCTATTTATAGGAACACATACAGTATATTCCAAGAACTTTTACAGAAAGCTGAACTTATGTTTCACTGTCAACTTTGAACTTACTAATTCAGAATCACATTCCTTCCATCGTTCTTCTCTAACTCCCAGTACATAAGATTCACTGACTATACATTCCCACCACAGTTGACATGCTGCAAACTCTTTCTCAATTTGCATCCTTTTTCTTTCAGGATATTCTTAAATTACAAACTCTCTCTGGATCACTGCCAATGTTGTCTTGCATATTAACATTGCAACACACCCACACCCACACATTATTTGGTGTAGCGATTAAGGTGCTGGACTAGAAATCAGGACACTGTGAGTTCTAGGCCTCCCTTGAGCATGAAAGCTGGCTGCTTGACTTTGGGCCAGTCAGTCTCTCTCAGCCCAACCCACCTCATGGAGTTCTTGTTGTGGGGAAAATAGGAGGCAGAAATATTAGGTATGTTCACTAGATAGATAGAGAGAAGGAGAGAGAGAGTAAATTTACATTCACAGACAAAACTTTAGCCTGTTCTAAAGCTGTCTGCCATCTGAAGATGATTAGATGATTTTCTAAGACTGTTTTCTCTTTCTCAGTCCAGGCTCAAAGGCATTCTTCAGAAATAAATATGGCATCCAGAGCTTTGCTCTGAAGTCAGTCCAATTACCAGAAAAGAGAAAAAGTTAATTCAAATAAGCACCTCAGCAGGTGCCAAGAAAGGGGTGGTAATCCCAAGTTTAGTACATGGAAATGTCTTAGATATGAACAGGAACAGGAACCATTCATTTTTTGTTTTTATATCATAAAGTTGGAGGAACTTTCTCTGTCTCTAAGAATCATTCCTTCATTAAGGATGATTCTTAGAGACTTACTCTCTCTAAAATAATACTAGAGAGAGTTTTAGGGTTCAGACAAGTTCCATTAAGAGACAGAAAGAAAGGACCTGCAACTTTTGCGTTCTTAGGCTGTAGCAATTTAATCCAGCAAGAATTGCATTAATCAGATTCTTTTTGAATCTGTGTTACGGTCACTATGTGCCCTCAGATAATGTTTTGTTTAAGGTTCACTCGTTCTAGAGTGCTCTTTCATTGAGATAATGATTGCATGTCCTTGAATAATGAATTGCAGATGAAATGTTTCATGTAGCACAGTTACTACCTTTTTAAGGCACTAGAAAATAGATTATTAACCAACAGAGACATCTAATCAACTAATCACTGATAGTTAAGTGTATAAAGCATAAAAGTTGCACCACAAAAATGAAACGATATTCCAAAGATCACAGATCAGATTCCCTTTCAGGGCCTGAAATATACAGTACATAATTTGTCACAGAAAAAGGCCTGACATAACCAAACTGAATGGAATCAAGCCCAGAATATGGTTTAAAATCTTAAATAACGCATCCTTCTCCTAATCATATAGCGATGTATATATACTGTAATATTAGCCCTTGTTCAGTAAAGAAACAATGAAGTGTAGAATACAGATGCTATTATCAAAAAAATCTACTTTTTTGATTATGAATAATTTAGCTGTCTGAGGAATAGCCATGTTCATCTATTCCAGCACAATCAATATTATCAAGAATTTTTAAAGCAGATGGGAAGTGCTAAGCTGGCCATTCTAAAAGAAGTGGAAATCTTCAGTTTGGTCAGGTCCCCACTTCTAATCCAGCTATCTTTTTCCTGGGTATATCTGGCCAGATTACTGGGTGCTTTGGCTTCAGGCTCCTGTTGCTAAATTCTAGCTTGTTTCTGTTAGATATAAAAATAATGAAAACCCGGACCAGAGATCTCTGAAAAGGCACCTACTTTATTTGAGCGGTTTGCAAAGCGTGGTGGGCACCTCGACCAGGCTACGCAGAGTCTGATCGAAAGGAGAGATGCCACACCCCAACTTACAAATACACACTTTCTTATACCTTTCCCTGTCCAGCCCCCCCCCCTTTTCTGGCCTGTTTCCCCATTGGCTGGGTACTCTCAGACGCACAATCTTCCGACCGCCTCATCCCCTGGACCCCTCTATCTTATTTTGCTTATGCTTGTAAAAGCCTCATTTTGAAACATTTTAAACATTCCAAGGTTTTCACACATTGAAATCTTTATAGGCCAATCTCTCATATGGTGACATTTACTCTATCTCCTTGCTTAGCACATCCTGGAGGAGCCTCCGTTTGAAGTTGTTCTTATCACACATCTGGCATATGTCTCCTCTGTTAGTCAGTGTTAGGCTACAAGACACCTGAAGGCTAAGCTTTTAATTAGGCCCATTTCTTCCCTTTGTTCCTTTTGAAAGCGTTCTAAGTTGTTACCTTATTTGTAAGCCTGCCAGTTTCCACCTCATTATCCCAAGGCTTTTACACATTTAAATCTTTACCTGTGTTAGTTCTTATCATTTGGTGAGTTTTCCCCACTATCTCTTTTGTGTTGGTTTAAGTATTTAACATTGTGTTGCTCACTAGCTTGAACTTATTTACACATATTGTTTCCCCCTTGCTCCTTTGCTATTAGCTAATATTAGTATTTACACCTTAAAATCTCCCCCAACCACGATCTATATGATATTGCCTTATATGGCTATATATATATAGATCTTCATTATTTTTTTACAAATTGTATTTTTCCCTATCTTACATTTCTACCACCCAAATTCAAATACAGCATTCATACAGTGTTACTATGGAATGGTATATTTGATCACAGCTCAAGTGTGATCAAAACACCATTCTATAGTATGGCTGAAAAAAAACAGGTCTGGGTGTAATAGCATCCTTTCTCTCCAGACTCTAGTAGATCAGCCTGTAGATTTGATTGGGCAAGGCAGGGATGTAGCCCTGAGATTTGCCTCCCAAATTTCAGGTGCTTCAGCAGCCCCATTCAGAGAAAGCAATGATTCAGAGAAAGGACATAGCAATGATTTTTCATAACACTTCACCTGTGATCAAATACACCATTCCATAGTAATATTATATGGATGCTATATATGAACTTGGGTGGTAGAGACAAGCTAGAATTACTGCTAGTGTGCCAACCACCTGCTACCCAGCTGCATCCCTGGCTGAGTTGGGGTGGTGTTACAAGGTTCTAGTTAGGGCAATCTCTGTGCCCTACATGTGGGATTCAGATGAGCTAGAGATTTCATGACTTCTATAACAACTACGCACTTTTGATATTGCACCTGAGCCATTTCAGCAGTCATATGGTAGACTTGGTCTTTGCCTCGGAGAACAAAAAGCATGATTTAGAGTTAGAGGACATGGTAGTCAACCCTTTGCCATGTTCAGATCTTTTCTGGTCAATATGTAGAATGCCAGCATATTCAACCTCTGGCAACAGTGGGGGACCATAAGACGGTCCATCCCTGCTACTTGGGAACTTCCTCAGTAGTGAAGCAGACATTTCCATCCTGTATTTGGAACTTGGAGATAACAAAGGCATTGGATAAGATTGTTCCTCTCTCTAGCAACCAAAGACAGGGAATTCTTAGTTTTACTAAAGAGTTTTGAGATATGAAATAACTGGAAAGACACCTAGAGTAATATTGTAGAAATCAAAGAGAGTACAATACATTGAAGAGCATGTTCAGGAGTATATGGAGGTAATACAAGTGGTGAATTGTGTATACTTCTGTGATTTTATTGTATCCACATATTCTTGTCCGGTGTTCCTGTTCAAGATTACACATTTGGGGAGCCGCAGATGAGAAGATTCTCCTGGAGACTATTTTGATGTGTTTGCAAGATTCCTTTGGCAGCTGGGGAGGTATGTCTGGATTTGAGTGCATTGAAGGAGGCAGTGGTGTATCCCCTCATGAAAAAGCTATCTTCAATCCATCCACTTTAGACAGTTTTCACCATTCTCAAATCTCCCCTTTGATGAGGAAGGTTTTGGAGAAGATGGTGGATGGAGGGGATTTCACTCCTTTTTGTCCTGTTAGATCTCTTCACAGTACCATAAACTATGGTATCCTTCTGTACTGCTTACAAGGATTAGGGGCACAGGTTTATGGTCATTCTACTTAATTCTGAATGGGTGATTCCAGACAGTGTCACAGAGAGAAGCACTCAAGCTATGGCTGCTCCAGTGTGGAGTACAGAGGGGTGTGGCTCTCTCCCCTGTTATTTAATATCTGTATGAAATCACAGAGAGGTCCTATGCCAATTTGAGATGAGTAATAAGGATATGTATAATACCCAGTTATACATTGCCACTCCCAGGCTAGCTGGAAATGCAGAGGAAGTTCTTATTCAGTGTTTGGGGGCTTTAGTGATTAGACTGGACAAAGTAAGGTTGAAGTGAACCATAGCAAGAAGGAGATGCTGTTTGTAGATAAATCTTCTGCTTATCTTCAGAACCTTCTTTTCTGACTAGAATCAGTCCATCCTTTGAGGTGTTCCTGTCTAAGGGATGCTGAAAGTCCCCAACCCAAAGAGATATTAAGAGGATGGGGATCCAGAGGAAATCCTTCTCAGTGACAGTTCTGACATTGTGGAAAGTCTTACTCCCTGAGGTTCGATAGGCTTCCACCTGGCCTTCTAGAGAAGCATTGGGCACTAAAATAGTGTTAGGCTGCCCAACTTACACAGTGTGACTCCTGTGACTAACATAGGATTGAAAAACAAAACAAGATAAATAATAAATATTAATTCACAATAGCACAATGTAAAACCACACAAACTGAGGCCAAATACACTGTCCTGCAAGTAATTGAGCTCTGTGCCATGAAGGGCTTTATATTCAACATTTTAAATTGCACCCAGAATCTATTAGGAGGGCAATGCAGCTCACAAAGCACTATGACGTATCTGTAACTATCTGTGCCACCATATTCTGGGCCAATTATAGCTTTTGTGTCCCATATAGAGTACATTTTAGAAGTCCAGAGGGGAGATTACCAAGGCATGAGTGACTATGAGCAGAACTTCCTGATCTAGGAACAGATACAATTGGCACACAAGATGGAGTTGTGCGAAGGGCCCTCTTCACCATCTGCTGTTCAACTGTATTACAACCGGGCTACCTGACATTAATAGCAACAGTCAAAGGCCTGGGCCACTGAAGGTCCAATGACTAAGCTTTCATTTGTTAAACATATCACACCAAGACTACATTCCCTGAAAGCTGCCTGTCCCCAACTCCCATCATATTTCCTCCTGCCCATCACCACTTGATGTTATTGCCTGCCCCTCCTTCCTTGGACATGTATGTATGTATTTATGTACACAATTTCTTCTAATAAGTGCAAGGTACGTGCATTTCCAACAGACTATTTAAATCCGAGAGCAAGTATTCAAGAGCAGATAATAATAATAATAATAATAATAATAATAATAACAATAATAATAATAATAACACCACCACCAGAGATGGGGTTTTAGGAAAAGCCATGCAAACAATACACATCCTTTTGGTATGACTTCTCCTAAGAAACTAATCTGCAGAGAGAAGAGTAAAAATGCAGAGAAGACTTTGTTATGTAGCATCAACAATCCTCCTCCAGGAACTGAAGATCCCTACTAATATGAATAGAAGCTGGTATGATGGATTAAATTGGCTGTTGGCCTGACCTAGCAGGGTTCTTACGTTTACCCAATTCAAGATTGCAAGAAATTACAACTTTTCTGGGACTTTGGTCATTAATTCATTTGTAAGGAAGATTAGGTTCCACTTCTCTAGTAATGCTGTATATATGGAAGGACATTTTAAAATAAATATTCCAGTTCTTCCCCATAATAAGTAATTTGCCTCTCTTTTTCCTTTTTGTTATAATATTAGCTCCCTCTTGTGGTCCATGGGACAAAATTGTATTTGACAAAGAAAATAATTACTGTACATGCTTAATTTCAGTTGGATCAAATCAGAAATGGGAAGGTTTAAATAACAAATAGGACCCTGGAATAACATAACAACTGGCTCTAAATTAATAATGTAATGAACATACCATATAATTACCCTAATACCTACCTACCTACCTACATACATACATACTTATATTATATATATATATATATATACACACACACACACACACACAATATTTGTGTCCCACATTCTAACCAAAATAGCTACTGAATGGTGCAGTAAATAATACATGGAAGTGGCCAACTTGCAATCTTCCAAGGCCTTTGTGCTGCCCCCCATCCCCTTCTCACAGGCCTGACCATTCCAACTTACCAATGTTGCAGCTACGATTGCCAATGTCTTGAAAGGCCCTGCAAGGCCCAGCCAGTGTACAATGCTCTCAATGCAGAAAACTGAATCTGATGCACAGGTTTTTATATTGAACAGGTTCCATTATTTCTGGTTCTTCCAAGTAACCTAGTCAATTCCAATGGTTATAGACTAAGGCTACCAATCTCAGCTGCAAAAATCCAGGCAACCACTAATTGGCTGCAAAGAGTTAATCTTGTCTATCTCTTTGCTGCCTTTTAGGATTTGTCTGGATTTTTCTAGTCTAGATATACTGCCATACTATAGAGCCATATCAGAACCACAGCTAGCTCATCTTATCTCTGGCTTCTGGCACTGAGAGGACTTTATTGTCACTGGGCTTTGCAGAATGGGGGCTTCAAGGAATCCAAGAGCAGGAGTGGAAAGGCTCTTTAGTTTCTCACACAGATGCACTGAAACGATTGGAGTTGGAGCACACATTTTTTTCTATACTCCCTATCAAGAATTGTATGCAGCCTCAAAAGTGAAAACAAAGTTCTTCCCAACATTACTAAGCGGTGATCTCTTAGATCAAGATAAGCAATTAATATTAAAATGTTGCCTTACTGTATAGAAAATACTGGGTTGTTTCTATATATTGTCATATTTTGAAACCAAGGGAACTTTATATATATAGCAGACATACGGACCAGCTACCCCTTGGCATCCCACAGTCACATGGGAACCACAATGAGGAGACAAGGAAGTCAGCAACATCCAAGTACCACCAAAGGATAAGGCAAGTCCTGAAGAGCCAGCTCAATGGGAAGAACAAGATCAATGCCATGAACATGTACACCTGCCGTTTATCAGATATCCTGCAGCAGCTACAGTGAGCTGGCCAAAGGAGGATATGGAGGGTGCTGATGTGAACTCCTGGAAGCTGATCACAATGTACAGAAGTTTCCACCCCAAGTCCAACACCCAGAGACTATACCCCAGCCAAAAAGAGAGTGGGCAGGGTCAAAACCACTGTACTGAATGAAACCCAGAGTATCCAGGAGTACATCAGTAAAATAGCATGCAAAGATTTGCTGCTGAGAGAATGCCTGAGGCAGCAGCAGACATGGGGGGAAGATCAAGGAGAGGAAAGTGCCATGGCAAGACAAGACCCTGCATGGGATGTACCATGGACAGATAGCTGAGGTGGCTGACTTTGGGAAATCCTACCAGTGGCTGGAAAGGGCTGGACTAAAAGACAGCACTGAGGAACTGATCATAGCAGTCCAAGAACAGGCACTAAACACTAGATCCATAGAAGCAGGGGTCTATCACACTAGACAGGACCCCAGATGCAGACTGTGCAGAGGAGCCTCAGAGACAGTCCGACCCATAGTGGCAGGGTGTAAGATGCAGGCAGGAACAACATACACTGAACAGCACAGCCATATAGCTGGCCTTGTGTACAGGAACATCTGCACAGTGCATGGGCTAGACCTTCCCAAGTCCAGGTGGGAGATTCCACTGAAGGTTGTGGAGAATAACAGGGCTAAGATCCTGCGGGACTTCCAGATCCAGATGGACAGGCAGGTACTGGTCAATCAACCAGACATCGAGGTAGCAGACAAGGATCAGAAGACAGTGGTGGTGATAGATATAGCAGTGCCAAGTGACAGCAACATCAGGAAGAAAGAGTATGAGAAGCTGGAGAATAGCAGGGTCTGAAAGAAGAACTAGAGAGAATGTGGAAAATGAAGGCCAAAGTGGTCCAAGTGGTAAAAGGAGCACTCGGGGCTGTGACTCCCGAGCTGAGAGAGTTATTCCAACAGATCCCAGGAACAACATCAGAACTCTCTGTCCAAAGAGGGCAGTGCTAAGACCAGCTAAGACACTGCACAGAACCCTCAAACTCCCAGGCCTTTTGGTAAAGGACCTGAGATTGAGGAAGACACATACCACCCATAGGGGTGAGAAGACAACTTATATTTATTTATTTATTTTTAAAAATGAAGACAAAAACTAATACAAACTAATATAGAGTAAGAAAAAGAAAAGAAAGAAATCAAAGAGAAAGCTAAAAGTGCAAAAAAGGGGAAAAAAGTAAAATAAAAATAGAACGGAAAGAAAAAAGATACAAAGAAGTAACTTTTTGACAGCAGTTATAAATACAATTATAAGTTTACCTCTTTATGGTTACAACATAACTTTCTATAATCTTCCCTGTCTAATCATCAAAACCATAAATATTTTTTTTCTGTTTCATGCAAAAAGTTTATAAGGGGTTTCCAGTCAGCAATAAACGTAGATACTGTCTTTTCTCTGATCAAGGAAGTCAATTTAGCCACCTCAGCAATTTCCATCATCTTCACCAACCGTTCCTCCATTGTGGGTAATGCCAAATCTTTCCATCTTTGTGCATACAATAATCTCACTGCAGTTATCTTGTACAAAAAAAAAAAAGTTCCATGACTTTTTTCCAACCGTTTGTCCATCAATCCTAAAAGAAAAATCTCTGGTATCAATTGTATATTAATCTTTAAAATCCTCTGAATCAGTGTATGTATTTGAATTAGAATTTTCTAACTTTTTACACATCCACCAAACATGATAAAATGTCCCTTCTCGTTTTGTACATTTCCAGCATAAATTTGACTGGCCCAAGGTCACCCATTCTAGACAATTTCTCTGGTGACATATACCAACAGTGAAACCAAGGGCACTTTGAAACCAAGGGACCCAGTGTTATTCAGATAATTGAGACATATTGTATATATTGTCTTTAGAAAAATTAAAAATATAACACTTTCTGCATATTTTGTACCTTCTAAAGGCTGAATATCAATGAACAGAATAGTATCTTAACAAGGAGGAAAAGATTTATGCAGCACAAATAAAAATTATCTTTTCAGATCTTCTTTTCGTTTCCAGCTCTCATTTTTTAAAAAGTTGTTGTCCTTTTTAATATATTATTGGTTAATATATATATAAAACGGTTGGTTTAGCCATAAATATGGCAGGACAACAATCCAGTAAATAGATCAAGATTTTAAAAGAATTTATTGAAAGACAATGTAGATGCTATCTTTAAAGCCAATGTTGGAACCAAGAAAAATAAGTTATTTCCAATTTTGGAAAAAAATTTCCTGGTACAGAAGACACAGTTGCTGACCTTATATTGACCAAAATATTTCCAAATCCTCAGGAGAAGCTTTGCTGGGAATGGTTGGCAGAGGTGAGTTGGGAAAAGTATTTTTCCTTCCCTAAACTTCCTTGAAGCCCATCTCTCTAAAACAAAGTAATAAATTTAGCTTTTGAATATATATTTATGACAACATTCAGAACATTCTTTCTTGTGTTGTAAACCCTCTCCTAGCCTATTTAGATGCCTCTGAAAGGTAATTGTTTTTCTTTGATGATCTCTCTCTCTCTCTCTCTCATCCAAAGCTTCTGTAGTATAGAATTCATTGGTGCTTATTCCCAAGTAAGTACATACAGTGTTGTTGTTGTTGTTGTGCCTTGAAGTCCATACTGACTCCTGACGACTGCAAGTCCCTGTGGTTTTCTTGCCAAGATTTTTCAGAAGTGGTTTGCCATTGCCTTCTTCCTAAGGCTGAGAGAGAGTGACTGGCCCAAGGTCACCCAGCTGGCTTCATGCATAAGGCAGGACTAGAACTCACAGTCTCCCCCTTTCTAGCCTGGTGCCTTAACCACTACCCCAGACTGGCTGTCTAGTACATATAGTATCATATCCTAAATATGCCTGTTAAACTTACCCAAGATCTTCTAAATTATGTGAGTCTTCTCCTGTTCAGTCTGACTATAAACAATGTAATGTGGTGTTGCTTATTTCTTGATTGCCTTGTCAGCTTTTCTAAGTTGATCTTGGTTTCCAATTGTTTCCAGTAAGTCTGTGTTTGAAATGATCACATATAGTCCAGATACATTATTATCTGAACTGCCCTATTGTGGATAGCAATAATATATTGAATTTTGACTCTGGCCCCAAAAGCAGGCACCTTAGTAATTTTTTAAAGTCATTGGGAATCATATAACACATAGCGTATATCAGTAGTTCTGTTGAAACAAGCTTCTTAGTATCTTTTCCTACTTGTTGTCACTGACAGGCCTTGTAATCCAAAGGCCAAACTTCTATCCTATGTTAGGTGTGTGGGAATCAAACAACGATTTCTCTGCACCACAGCATGTGAAAAGTTACGATGTACAGTGCACATTGAAACAGTGAACATGACAGGTTGGCTTAATCAACAGCCCTCCTGGTGTTCCCTACTACTGAAATAAATGGAACATAATATTACTAATGGCAAAATAGCAGTGAAAATGTACAAAGTTTAGGTAACAGATGGACTGGTAATCTAGATGCTCTAAGCTGCATATGATGAGGCCTTAAAGAATTCACCCCAAGTTTCATCTCCCAACTCTTGCAAGAGCGGGAAATTCTGTTTGTCAAGAAATTTCCTGATTCCTGCTTTAATCACATGATGACTCATGAAGTCATGTAAATGACATTCTAGAGCCATAACACCTGGCTAACTTCCCAGATCCTTCATATTTTGGCCATTCTTCAAGGGTCAGGTGAATGACATTTTCTCCTGGCCCCACAGTCCTTTTCCTTGTCATAGATATTACTACAAATTGGAGGACCACATTTCACTGAGCAATATAGTCATCTCAATGCCTTCTATGACCTTGCCATTGTAGCACATCCTTCCTTGTCTTGAGTAAAGTTTGTTTTCTTAATGCATATTTAGTATCAGTAATTATTTTAGAATTTTATATTTCTAAGTATTAGATGTGTAGAAACATTGGGACTCCAGAAGGATTTCAAGTGTTCCTCCGAGGAGCCTGTCTTATGCAGTGAAGTATGGGATGCTTTGATTAGGGAGTCCTTCTGATTCTTTCTGGGAATGTTTTGTATGTTATATGGGGGAAAGAGGCTGGAATGGGTTCCATTCTATCATCATAATACTTCTGCCATTTCTGTGTTTCTATTGGACCTTTGGTGCATGATAATGTGGGGGAGTCAGGAACCCTCATGACTGGCACCTTGTAGCAAAGTTACCAGGTGGCAAGAGGAGTGGCTGTTGTTGAAATGTGAAAGCTTTTCTTCCAACCTCACACTCTACACTTGAACAGTCATTAGTACTTTTACAGCCTAAATCAAGACTTCTGGACTTGCTATTTTTACAGGTGAATTCAGAGATCTTAGATAAACCTGTAGACAACAAGCCACACAAGAATTCTTCTTCTAAAAGATATTGCTTAAGATGCTATGTATGCCAAGAGAAGACTGATAAGGAAAAGAATGTAGACAAAGACATTCACAAGCAATGAGGCATAAGTAAGGGGGCTCAACAGAAAAAGGAAGGTAACCAAATGCCTTTTTGTCTCTGTGGCGGGTATAAGTAGGAGATTCAGAACTGGGTGATCTTACAGGACAGTCTTGATCACCAAAACCTGCTGGGGAAATATTAAAATCTGGACAATATGAAGGTGTACTTTCTGGCTGGTGTTCTCTTATTTTGCCTTCTGGCACTGGAGGATTCTGAAGCAGCTCCATTAAAAAGAGAGGCAAGTGACTTAAGATGGCAATGTGGAGGAATGTTTCATACCTTTTAACTTATCAGCTTTTAATTTTTTTTTAAAGGGTTATTCAGAGGGGTTGTCCACTTTGGATTATTTGAGCACAGTCTGGCAACAGAATAGGAAGCGATTCTGGAAAGGTGTTTATTAGGACAGCATGTTTATTATTTTCCATCAGCAACTTGTGTCCTTGCTCACTGAACTTAAAATTCATTATTATTATTATTATTATTATTATTATTATTATTATTATTATTTTCTAGAGCAATCATTTCCCTCTCTTAATTTTATTCTCTTAGAAAGAACAGGATAGACTAAGAAAAAAGGTAAGAAACTTTTTTGCTATCTTTGTGTGTGTGCATGTGTGTGTATTATGCTGCCCATTTCAATCATGTACATTAAAGATGTGTAGATCACAAGCAACTACCTTAATGAGATGCTTTGCCTTGCAAAGGCTGGTTTCTCTGTTTGGATGCAGTGAGGTGATGTGCAGAGGTGCCTGACTCTGTCTTGATGAAGAGCTGAGGCAGGACTAATCAGCTTATCTACCTCACTGACAGTAGTGTCTGCATCATGGCAGAAACTGCTGGTAAGATGTCGCTTCCCTTTGTGAGGTTGCTTTGAAGGGAGCTTTAGCCACTAAGGTAGAATGTGCTTCATTTGGTTTTAGCTTGGCATGTTGGCATGGTGTGATGCTAAGCCATTGTGTTTCCTTGTGGTTTTTATTATTATTATCATCAAAATAATGACTCCTTTGAGTCAGTCTGAGTCCTGGTGACTCCATGGGTATATTCTTATTGCCCTACTGTAACCTTCTTCTGGGATGTTCAGTAAACCATGGTTAAATAAACTGTAGTATAGCACAATTTGTAAATATAATTTTTATTTTGTGTTTAAAAAAATAAAAAAATATGTTGGAAAAATGCATATAGAGAGTAAATTATTTTAGCTGCATGAAACATATCAAAAAGTCATGTAGCCATAATTAACATTCATGATGAATCAGGTTTATTCAAATTTGGTAGGCCCAAAGCAACCTGTTCAGTTTCTGCTATGGTGGTATGAATTGTTAGCTTTGATCATTTTAACTGCCATCCTATTAAACCTAGAAGGCCTTCATTCCTGTTAAGATGCACCACTGTGTGTAGTAACCAAGCTCAAAGTGAATTTGAAATATATAGTATTTTTATTCATTTTGGTTATTTTTTTTCCACCATAGATTTTAAAAGTAGGTCAAGATTGCAAAACCTCAAGTTTTCAACCAAAAGACGGAAGCATTTGCTTGAAACTTACAGTTGTGGTGAGCTTCTTGTTTGCGGATGATGTATAACTCTCTGATAGAAAACATGATTCATGCATAAAATATCTCAGGTACAATCTTTGCTAATTCCAGTAGAAGGATCTCAGATCTCAAGTCTAAAAAGTTTTTGTCTGATATCCTGAAGAACAGCTGCCAGGCAGATAGAATTGTGAGCCTTATGGCAGCTTTATTTATCTCTGCCAGATCAACATCTGTATATTTGCATGCTTTTTTGAATGACCAAGGGTCACCTTGTTATGGGTAAGGGTAAATGTGCATGAAGATTAAGCAACTCCATGTGGATTCACCTTTGAACCTTCTTTACTGGGTAGACATTTTTAAAGGAAACTTCATTACATAGGGTAATATACTTCAGTCTGCCCATTTGCTTGGGAATGAACTGAACTGAAATGAAGACTTTTCTTTATGAACTGTTTGCAGAGAGATCTGCCGCACATTGATAATTATCATCATGCTTGCCTATGCAGGCATCCACCTGGGAAGAACAACTACAAGTCATTATTTAGTGGGTATCAGCGTCCCAGTCAGAAAAATTCATCCCGGTTCAAAGCCCAGGAACAACCAAGCCCTGATATCATTGTTTCCATCTCTTCATTGTCAGATGTCTACAGATGTATTGAAGTCTACGGATACCTATCCAAATTATATCCTCCAAGCCCAGTAGCTCTGAATTAAGAAAGCAATCAGGGAAGAGTCTTGATCCCAATCCCTCAGAGCCTGGTAGCTCTGAATGACTGTTCTTCCTTCTCTGATGGATGTTACAATATCTCTTTCACCCTAATTATCTACCCTGAATCTGCCAGCTATTACCAGATATAACATACTCTGATTATTCACATTACCTTGCTACTTTCAGATACCAAATGAAAGCTATGTGAAGACTTGTACAGGTAGTCCTCAACTTATGGTAATTCGTTCAGTGACTGTTCAAAGTTACGACGGTGCTGAAAAAAATTGGACTTAAGACTGGTCCCCGAAGTCACGGCCATTGCAGTGCCCCCACAGTCATGTAATTAAAATTTGGGCACTTGGCAGTCCACCCACCCTTACAATTGCAGGGGTGCTTTAACTCACCCCATCTGCCTATTCCCCCATCTCTGCCCTTTTGGCCCCCTGCACCCTGTTTTGTGGGGTGGCAAGCAGCCCCAGAACTGCATGGCTCTGGGGATGCTTGCCACACTGCGATTCAGGGGCTTCTTAGTGCACTGCAGCTCTGGGGCTTCCGGTGCATGCTCTGCAGCTCATGTTGGAAGCATTTGTGAGGCTTTTTCCTTCCTCTGCAAAGCCCCTGAGCCACAGCACAGTGCAGCAGAAAGCCCAGCCCCAGCCCTGCCCAGCAGTGTGGCGCAAAGAAGCTTCTTGGCATGAAGGGCCAGGCCGGGCACACCTTGTCAGCAGTGGGAGGAAGAAGACAGCGAAGGTCAGCTGGGGTGGCAGAGTGCAGGGCAGGAGAGGCCTCAGAGTGCAGGGTGGCGAGGGCAACTGTGGCTGGGACTGGGCTGGGGCAGCTGCAGCTTCCAGGGGTGCCTTCACACTGTGCTGCAGCTTGGGCTTCTTGCAGCCCCAGAGCTGTGGCACACCAAGATGTCCCTGAGCCACAGTGTGGCAAGCAGCCCCAGAGCCGTGTGGTTTTGGGGATACTTGCCACCATGCAAGGCAGGGTGCAGGGGAACCAAAAGGACAGAGATGGGGGAAGATTGGCAGGTGGGGCAAGTTGGAGGCAGTCCCTTACCTTACTGAGGCTCAGGGCTGGGAGGGGCCAAGACCAGAATGGCTTGGATTGGGGTGGGTCCTTGGCTAATGACTGGTGAATTGTCTTTATGATGGTAATGGGAAGTGCTGGGATTGCCATCACTAAGTGATGTGGTCATGTGATATAGTGCTTTACAATGCTTAGTGAAAGAAATTTTGGTCCTAATTGTGGTTGAAAGTTGAGGAGTACCCGTATTTTTTATTATAGCTGGCTAATCTTCCTGTTTAACTAAGGAAGCATAGATGAGAATCAAGCTGCTTCTAACTGAGACTGGGGAGAAGAATAAAAGCTCTTGATCACCTTATTGATCAGGCTAGAGAAGTATAGTTCTGGTAGCTGTTGTCAAATGTGTGATTACATGAGAATTCCCCAAGTAAAAGGAAGACAATAGCCACTGTTTCACATTGGGTAATAAGTATCTAAGCTTGTTGTAAATTTTTCTATTCATTTTGTTTTTTTCATGCAGTTCTGTTAATAAAGCAGACAGAGTAACCCACATTTCTCTTCTTCCAGGCAGGTGTCCGTGTGAACTTTGGTGTGGTAAGTCTCCACGGCTTTCCTAGCTTTCAAGTTTTAATACCACCACATTGTCTTTAATATTATTTAACAAAAGAGTGGATTTGACATATTATTTAGTCATCTAAATACTTTCAATATGCCTAAAGTTATTAACTAAATTTTTAACTAAAAAATAAAACCCAATTTTTAACTAAAAAATAAAAATAATCATTTTCAATTAATCCAATTTCATAAAGGGTTGGAGCAAGTGGGACAGATTTATACTGATTTTGCTGCAGAGAGAATAGGAAAGTTTCAAGATAACATTAAATAGCTTGGAATGCAATATTGTGGAATTTGATAAGTTTAAGCATCCTAATTGATATTGGTCCTTTAAACTTTTATACTGTGTTATACTGTTCTCAGAAATTAAGACATTCAGAACATCCCTCTTCTATAGGGCTATGAAGAAAAAGGTGGAAAGAAAAATGTGAGTTTCTAAAAATAATCCTGCTACTGAAAAAGACTTCTATCAATGGAATATGTTTAATCCTGTATATTGGCAGGATGAGTCCCTCAATCAGCAGCATCTTATTCATTCCAGAACTGTCTTCTGTAGGACTGGGGAATTCACAGGAACAGTACAGAATGAGAGAGAAGACAGTCTACACTGAAGAGCTGTGGAAAGCCACTTCCTTATTCTTGCCAGTGAACAGAATCTTGAGCAGCATGTACTCCTTCTGGTGGATGGGCATTGCACAAATGCCTTCAGAATGATGATTCTAAAGGAGTGCCTCCTTCCATATATACAGTATCTGCTGGAGTACTTCCCTAACTTCATATCCCTTCCTCTAAATGCTCCTGCCAAATGGAAGAGGGCCTTCATAACTGTATAGCCCTGCATACAGGATACTCTAGCCAGAAAGCACACCTGGCATCCACCTTGATATTTCAAAACTTCTAAGATCAAAAACCTAAAAGAAACATTATGTGGCCACTTTTTACCAGGAGAGGGGCTTACTTTATTTACTATTTTTCCTGTGGCATTTTTTGCTGTATTCTATTATTTTCAGTGTTGGCATTTTTTCATTCTTTTTAGTCTGACAGATTTACAATTTGCTTAGATAATTCCAGTTATTGGACAGGTTAGAAATCAGAGCTACTAATTAACAGGGGAGTTGGGTAGGTGAAATGCAGCTTTTACTGTGAAACTCATGGATCTCAGCAAAGATCTTTCTTTTCATATCATGAAACAGAGTCGTTCAAATCTTTGTCCATTTGCATCTCAGCTAAATTGTCCAGCCACAAATAGTACTGTGTTTATCTGAGAATTACTTTTTCATATACAGTATTTGCCTTTTTTCCTTCCAGAGGAAATATGGCAAAGGTAGACTGGCTATTATTGTCCATTTTTTCTTAGTTCTGTATTTGGCATTGATTCTGCCCAATTAGACAATTTAGACAGATATGCATTTCTCAGACCAATCAATCTTATTATGCCAATTGTCTGAATTATGAAGACATATAGAAGCAAACAGCTTTCCTCTTGCTTTGCCAATTGTACACATAAACTTTGTTTTAATATGGCTCATGACCATTCTTTCCTTTTATATAGCCAAGCTTCCTATCAAAACTTTAAATATGCCCCCACAATAAACTTGGCTACTGCTGATAGAGATCCAGATGGTGCTGCATCTATATATATGCACAGAAGGATGTAGCTTTTATAGGATTACACAAAACAGTTTAGCTATAATTCAAATACCAGTTTGTCCTTTAAACATAATTGGTTTTTATTGTTGTGATTCTTATGTATTTCACTTTCGCTCTAGATTTCCTTTTAGAAGAAAATGTTGAGAAAGTAAACTAAAATTTAATGCCTTGTTTTTTCAGAGTGAAAAAGAAAGCAAATCTGTAAGTAGTAGTAGTACCTGTTGTTATTATTGTGAAAATCTGTTCACAATAATATGAACAGTTTTCTTTTTTTCTATCCTTCCAAGCCAATAATAGGCTTAGACAGAGATCTTCAGAAGATCTTTTCCTTCCCCACTTGTCTGAATTAGAAGAACAGCTGGGTTCTTCAGTAATCACAAGCCTGAAACCAAGGTGCATATCGTCTATTGGTTCAAGGGCCACACATGCTATTCTGTGGCCACACAAGGCCACACTACAAACGTGGATTGAACTAGAAACCAAAGTGGTTGGGGACATTTCCCTTTTTTCTATTTTTCCATTTTATTCTTTAGATTTATTTTTTATCCAATATACAAGTACTGTACATAGGCCCATCTCCATATTTGCCTCTGTAGCAAAATTCCAAAATAATATATAAATTAAAATGCTGCAGGTTATTTTGCCACCAGCAGATGGAGAGCAATACAGCATTTGGGATGTTGAAAAAAAAAACACCAGACTGAGCAAGTGAGGAGAAAGGCAGAGAGAGACAGAGAGGGAGAGGGAGAGGGAGAGAGAAAGAGAAAGAGAAAGAGAAAGAGAAAGAGAAAGAGAAAGATGCCAGTTGGGGACACTGAAAGAGGAAGCTGAGAGTAGAACCAGATGGAGAGAAATGTAGAATTCAAAATGGCAGAAAAGTACAAAAAACCACGCAGAAAGGTAGAGAAAGAGAGAAAGCCATGAAAGGAAATGCACTGGAGAGTAGGTACGAGGATAGAGAATATGAGGGACCAACAGGGTATCAGAGATGTCTCCCAGTCCTTCCCCAGATCCACTCTCTCTAGCCACTTGCCTGGTCTAAAGCACATATCCTTTACAGACTTAATTTAGGATTGAAAATGTTTCCCTTAAAGTTAGAGGAAGACAACAGCATACTCATAGCAGGGATGATAGTAGTTCAGCAAGATCTGTTAGGCTACAGATTTCCCACTCCTAGTAAGCAGTTTTGTGTTGATTTTTTTCTGAGAATTTTTTTCAGAGAAATAAAGAGGGGACACAAATGCATTTTATTTTTCTGCTTTTTTTAAGGATAAAAATGAGGGTGGTAAGCAAAACCAAGGACAACAGGTAAGTTATAATATAGAAGTCATTACTTTGATATTGTCCACCAATGATTATCATATACAAGAAAACTCAAAACAGATTTTTTTAAAAATCACTACCTGCATAAATTAGGGAGTGGAGGGGAGGTGAATTAACTGACATTCTTGCATGGCCTCTTTAAAAAAATTAAGTAAATATTTCACTTTCAGAAAATACTGAGTAAATATCTGGGACAGAAACAGGAGCTGGAACAACAGAAAAAAGAACAGATAAAGAAGCTGAAAGAGCCAAGAAAAACTTAAGGTATGAAGAGAAATGGAAGTGCTAAGTGCATCTTAGCAGAATGAAGAATCACCTCAGGAAAAAAGTGCTGATGGGTAACGAGGGAAGCTTTTCATTGTTTTTCTGAATTGTTCCCTGTGATATGTGATATGAAACCTAAGACCCTACAAATGAGTCCGCTGGTTCAAGTGTAGTGGGAGAAATAGTTTCATCCACAGTACTGAAGGATCACTAAATTCAGTTGAGCAAATAGTAAGATATCTTGGGCTGTTATTGTTATATGCAATTGCCTCTGTGTAGTTGTTTCAAATGATGGTACAGTCTTGTGCAGCAGTATTTGAACAAATTCATTGGATGTAACCATTCTAAGCTGGTATGAAATTGCAATGTCAATATATCTAATAATTACTGCTATCTAAAAGAGGTATTAGTATCTAACTTTTTTCATCCTCTCTAGAGCAAACTTTGAGAGACAGCTTCAAAATCACGACTAAGCAATGCTTGGGAATCTGCAGTTAATAATTAAGAAAATGCCAATGTATGGATCAAGATAATGAATCTTTGGGCTAGTGTCATGTTCATCGTTCCAATGGTTTGAATACATCGTAACGTTTCACATGTCACTTTCCTGTTCCGTGTCTGTCATTTGCAGGGAGGGGAATTTCAGCCGTGCCAGGCTGTAATCTCCTTGCTGTTCTGCAGGAATGTATGTTTGGGTTATGACATGTATCAAGGTTGCTTTCCCAGGCCGATGTGTGACGGTTGCCAACACCTGGGAGGGGGTGGTTACTATGGTGGGGTGAGGGGCGGGGTTGGGTTTGAAGCGAAGGTATTTAGTTTGTATTTTGGGCGCTTTGGCTCATTCTCAGCTTTCTCTGTATTTGCATACTATTCCTTTAATAAATCAGTTATCTTTAAGCCCGAGCTTGTGAGACTGAGTATTTGGGATTAGGCAACCATTACATCTAGTCTATGAACTTCTGTTGCAGTGTGATTTATCCAATTAAAAATATGCCCTTATGACTGAATAAAAACCTGTTGCAGCTCTTTCAAAATTCTAAGTAAACCTAATACTTCTTTCTTGTTTTTTCCAAGAATGAAATATTATTTTTTATGCAGGCAGGACCTAGAAAGTTTTTCCCTATCTGAAAGAAGGTGGATCAGAAAGGTCGATCCCTATCTGAAAGAAGGTGGATTACCAGTTACATGCTGGAGGTGATCTAATGAGGCATACATGGCCCACTGTAAACATGTTGGCTAAGAAGGAAATTTAGTAAGAGGATCACCTGCAGAAAACCCAATATTCTACCTAGGACCCCCCAAAACAGACTTATTGTAAGGTTGATCTCATCACATAACTGTTAGAGAAGCAAAGGACTGATGGGGTAGGATCAAAAGTAGTGGGAGAATTCTGAAGCAGTGAGAGGGAGAATTCTCCCTCTCCCACCACTTTTGATCCCATCCCAAGGAGAGGGAGAATTCTGAAGCAGTGAGAGACATCTATGCTATGGACAATTAACATGAAAACTTCTGGAAATCTAAACTTTCAATTTTCTGAAATCTTTATTTTCCCAAGAGGTTACATAAGCTATACTGCCATATTTACCCATCAGGAAGAAGGGCTTTTTTCCACCAAAGTAATAACCAGTGAATTGAGGAAATCATCTTACATTTATTGAAAAGAATAGAAGCTCTTGAAAACAAAGGAATGGCCATTGGAATACATTAGAATTTTATTAATAAATCAGCTTAATATATTCTGAGGTTGTCTATAAACTGGAATACATTAGCTTGGGTATTATTGGGTCATAGCCATAATCTAAATCTCACTGAGCAAGCAGCATCTCTCAAAATTAATGTATTCCAGTTTATAGAAAAACCTAAGATATCAAGCTCATATATTAATGAAATTCTGTAGATTTGGAATGGAAGTGGTCAGTCTATTTATAAACCTACCAGACTCTGCAAATGGTGGAAGCTCATGCTGTGCTCCCCTCTGAATTTCCAGTTCTACAGGCCCTCCCATCTTTCCTCCAAGGCACTTCAGGCAACATGCATGGACTGCTTGCTATTTTATCCTCACAAAAACCTGGTGAGATAATTTGTACCGTTAGGCACTAGCCCCAGGCTGCTCAGGAATGTGAGAGAAACTTGGCACAAAAGGAAGCAAGAGGGTCATTTGTTTCCAACCTGGCATTCTCCAGGTGTGCTGAAATTGCAATTCCCCAAATCCTCCCTCATAACCAGGCACCAGAATGGGGAACGGTGCCCAGACGTAGCCAACTTGACATTACCTCATAGTATTTTTGGTAATGTTGGCTTGCTAATTGAAGTGCATCTACAAACCCTGTAGCAGAAACGGTTGTTTCAGATCTGGCAGGAAAACTATGGGGATTGCTCAGAGGCCTACGAGTTTGAATATATTGTATTAGCAAAAGAACATAACAACTCTGTCCCTCAAAAGACAGAACTGGTAAGGAGTGATGCCCATCCATTCCTGATGTAGGAGACTTGAGTTTAATTAATGTATTTCGTTCTCCCTCTCTTGAATGTGATAATGGTGTGGTTAGAATGGCTGATAATACATTGGAATCTCATAGCATAGAAATATCTGAAAAAATATTATTCAGACCTGCCAAGAATTTGAATGCACGGGTAACCAAGCAAAATTAAAAAGGTATTTTATACATTTAGTAAAGGTAAAGGTTTCCCTTGACGTAAAGTCCAGTCGAATCCGACTCTAGGGGGCGGTGCTCATCTCCATTTCTAAGCCATGGAGCCGGCGTTGTCATAGACACTTCCGGGTCATGTGGCCAGCATGACGACACAGAACGCCGTTACCTTCCCGCCGAAGCGGTACCTATTGATCTACTCACATTTGCATGTTTTCGAACTGCTAGGTGAGCAGGAGCTGGGACGAGCAATGGGAGCTCACCCCGCCGCGCGGTTTCGAACCGCCGACCTTCCGATCGACAGCTCAGCGGTTTAACCCACAGCGCCACCACGTCCCTTATACATTTAGGGACTGAAATATATACTTTTTCATATTTTTAAACCAGAAATTGAGAAATTCTTTCTATGAATATAGGATTTCAGAAGTACTACAATCATGCAATATGCTTTCTTTAAAGCTTGAGAGTCAGCATGTATCAGCACAAAACCCAGGAAGTTTTAAGTGCTTTATGTATACATGTTTTATTCCTGAGTAATTTCAACTTCTTTATTACAGTATTTTAATTTAAGTACGTAAAATGAAACAATAATTAACAAAAATAAAGAACTCAACTGAATAATCATTTAAGAAAAAATTATTTAATAGCATATGTAATTTCCCAGGTCTCTTAGCTACCTTAAATAAAGTGTTTGTGACCCAAGAACGTGAGAAATTTAAACTTTGAGGAATCCTTCAAAGATAAATATGCCTTTAAAAGATAACATCAAATATATAACCAATAAAAAACAGTGTGTTCAGAAACACAAACACACACATACTGTATTTGTTCAAATGTTTCAGAAAAGCAGCAGCTTATTAATACAGCAAGTGACATATAAAAGAATTTCTATAAAAGAAATGCATCTCAAAATCATGGGTGTTTTTACTGTATTGTAAGGAGACTTATGGCCTCTTCAGTCATCATAATGTTGAGCAAATTTTGCATGCAAGGAGAGAAGATTAGGACAAACATATCAATCAGTACTGCCTCCTCTGTGATCTTTGCTTTCAGCTCATGCTGGGTGTCTGTCCCAGTAATTTATAGAAACATGAAAAATTAGGATTCTAAATCACAGGAAAAAGCTACATGATTTTATCTCTATCTTCTGCTATTCTTCCCATTCCACATGTAAAAGGCAACAAGAATAGAAGTGGAGGGAATGGAGGTTACAAGATCATCTGCCTCTTTACATAATACAGCTTCCGCAAAGCTGTAGTAATTGCAGAGACACCATCACCATGTCTCCTGAGTTTTTACAGAAAAAGGTTAAATATAATTTTAATCTGACTGGAGTAAACAAGGCTCAATGGCTCCATCAAATATTTGGGTGAGTTTTATGAAAGCCAATGATATTGTCCAGAGTTCATATCAAACATGCCTGATGATACTGAATTGATATATTTATCCTAATTCTCTGGGGAGCTTTGCTTTGTCACTGTGTCATTTAAAAGTATAAAAATTGGGATGTAGCAAAAGCTATATACATACAAGTACACATGCAAACATACATACATATTTTCAAGTCGTGGGGCATATATACAGATTATTCAAAAGAAATCTCTTCTATGGAAAATACATAGAAGAACTGTCTCAGACAGTTCCCACTGTAATAACATACAAATTCTGGTGACCTCCTTCTGTGTTACAAAGTTAACACAGAATATACCCTTTGGAAAGCATCATGCTAGCTAAGTCTTAAGTCTTATTTTCAGGTTCATTCTACATACACATTATCCTCACTGTACAACTGCAGTATCAAATGACTAGTTAAATCTATGGAAAAGGCAGCCATAGATTCAGATTCAGCCATAGATCTCAATACCATAGAGTCAGATTTCTTTTCACTGCAATTTTTCAAGGGAGAAGGAACAGACATTTAATTACAGGTTATCAGTCCTAAAATCAGATCATGTTTATGTACATCTGAAATGAACATCATTGGCCCCATAAATGCTACTTTGAAACAAGCTGATGGTCAGTTTTGGGGAATTAACACCCCAAAACCAAATTGTCTACAGTTAAAAGCTTGGGCTTTTTTTTTTTTAGGTTCTTTGGAAACTTCTACCTATTCCACATTTCACTGATAAGCTTCACATCTGCTATACAGTATACTTAAACTGCACAAATCCAAACATCCATAAAATGTTATCAATCACTGATCTAGTTTTCCTTCAACATTCAACAGAAATTTGTTTGGTTTTGAGTTTAATCCTTTTAAAATATATGTTTTAATTTATGAACATATTACAATTTTCAAATGTATTGTTTCTTGGTTTTTACAGTGCATGAAGCTGAAGTCTTCAACATTACATATGATAACCTCTGTTAAATAGTGAGGCTGACAACTAACTAAAATAATTTGGTCTTTCTATATAAATGGGTAGAATTATTTCCTGTGAGGAAATTCTTCCTGAATCCTTAATAACTTTTTGTAAAACCTTCATTAAATTTATGATGTCATATAATAAAGAAGAGACATGCTCTAAAGATATTCATCTTCATTTCAGAATGACTATTTAAGTGGTATTTATTTCAGGCAAAACATGAGTACTGCTTGACTTCAGTTTTTCAAACATGAATTCTGCAAGACCTCTGCTTACATATAATCTGTCGTCCTTAACCTGACTTTTAATAAAATTACGTATCAAAACTTCAGTAATGGGTTTTACTACCAATCATGCAAATTAAAGCACAGTTAAGGAGACTGTACCACTCTTAAGAACTATATTTAAATAGTGGTGTGCTACCTGTTCCATATTAGTGATTCTAAGAATATAAACAATTTGTTGAAATTTTATATTCATATTTCCCCAGATACCAGGCCTGAAAAATCCACTTGCTAGATTTAAGCCATCCTGATTATATAAATTAATTATTAATATATTAGTTTTAACTAATCAGTTAGTTTTTGCCCTTAAATGTGGAAGGATTTTAATCTGTGCTGGTATTCTTAGACCACGGATTTCAGATCAATTACCCTTGAATAGGAAAGTTTCCCCTCAAATAGGGCTCATTTAAACTACCACATCAAAGAGAAGCCTCAGTTGGTGTGAAATTATTCTACTCTGAAGAAATGTATGTTAGTATTTCACTGATCTGAGAACAGCATAGGGTAGCCTGCTTAGCTTCGGAATACTGCAGGATGCCAGGGACTAATGAAATTATATTGATTTGTCATCAATGGCACGAATAAGCTTTTATAGCAAGGTCAATCAAGTGATTGCTAATATTTTTTATCAGATGTATGAGCTGGAGTGGAAAATATAGGGAATATGCATTGTTCAGTGGTTAGGGAAGCAAAGTAGAGTGTTTTCATTTGACTAACTCATGACTTTAAAATGTTGCAATCAATAAAGGCTGCAATAACCTCACCATTAGCCAACCTGAAAAAAAAACTAGTTTTGAGCCCCAGAACAGAAATCAATATTTCATAATGCTTTTTATTGCACACAGTAAAAACATACTTATTCTAACTGAACTTATTTGTACTACCTTCCAAACGTTAATTCAGGTCCAGAGCCTTGTCAATTGGCTCTTAGCATAATAGCTAATAAGAGAACCTTCCCACAGAAGTCCCTACTGAATAAAGCTCCTAGTTCTTTAAAGTGAGCTCTTTTTGCTTCTTTAAAGATGTAAGGTGACAATGGCATTGAGAAGAACCAGATGAAAGCTTTCACTTCATTCATACAGTTTATTGAGCTGTTGCCCTAACTGTAAGCCTGTGGCCAGAGGGTAGTACTAAAACAAAAACAAAAAAGTGCAAACCTTTTATATTTACCAAAAGTTGAAGAAAGATATTTGACTTTTTAAAAAAACTTCTAGAAGTACTGCCCCAAGAAGTATGGTGAAAGGTGAAAGGTCCCCTGTGCAAGCACTGAGTCATGTCTGACTCTTTGGGGGGACATCGCTTTCGCGATGTTTTCTTGGCAGACTATAGAGCGGGGTAGTTTGCCATTGCTTTCCCCAGTTGTAATTACCTTTCCCCCAGCAAGCTGGGTACTCATTTTACCGACCTCGGAAGGATGGAAGGCTGAGTTGACCTGAGCGAGCTACCCGAGAATCCCAGAATCGCTGGGATCGAACTTGGGTTGTGGGGAGAGTTTCGGTTACAATGCTGCCGCCTACCCATCTGTGCCACATGAGGGTCTGTCCCAAGAAGCATACATGTGAACAATTTATATCCATAAATAATTCTGCCAATCCAAATCTTGTTTCTGACATGGTTAGGCTTACCAGATACCTGAACACATGAAGGAGGACACAGACAATTGGAAAGGAGGACAAAGTGGGAAAAGGAAGACACACTATTTAACTTTCTTGGCATCCACAGCAGAAATTACAGTGAAAAACTGCAAGAAAAAAGTACTTAGGCATGTGTATGTATATATATGATTTTTTTTCCAGCATCAAATGATTGGTTTTTCAATCACAGGAATGTTCTAAAGCTGGTTAGGAAGCAAAAGCCTTTAGCATGCAACTGATTAAGGTCTTGTAAATTTAAGGCAGTAGTACAAGCTGATGGGAGAGTACTAAGTAAGGTCACAGAGCTGAGCTTGTTAACTCACATTTAGCTCTTATTAGGGAAGTTCTGTGCCATGGAAAAAAGGTGCTCAGGAAGAGATAGCTTGTTAGATATTCAGGGGGAAAAAAAAGGACAATATTCGATTTTAAGGCTATGCCTGCTGGACAGAGGACATGAGGACAAAATGGAAGATATGTCTTTCTTTTGCCAGACATCTGGTAACCCTGAACATGGTCATTCTTAAATGCCAGCAGGATTTGTTTCATCTAGGCCTTTCCCTGAAGTTACATTCTTTAACTTACTTTAAAACTACCTCTGAAAGAGTTCCCCGAATGCTTTTGGACATTTCCGTTTCTACACGCTATTTTAAAAACTTTGCAATTGTGCTTCTTGAAATTAAAACAATCTTATGAAACTCTAGAACATTCTTCATTTGAAAAGCCACTCATTAAAAAAATCATTACAGTTGTTTTTAAGTAGCACTGGCTATGACTTCTCTCTGATCTTTTTGATTTGATATTGTTTTATGATACCCAGAGCAATTATTACATTTTAAAATAAGCCTGGCTTTCTTTACTAGTGTACACCATTGATTTCATGGGCTTCTCTGTTCTGGTGTTCTGTTAGGCAGGACAATAATAAACTTGGGAACTGAATAATGATTCCAATACACTGAAGATCATTTTCATCTTTTTTCTTTTTTTCTACATGTCCTGTTTCCATCTTTTCAACTTAAGTATTTATCCTTGCAGTTTTAAGTAGTTAAGTTTTAATTATGTTTTCCTTAAACATTTCATTATTATTAAGGAGCTCTGGACAGTTTCATTTGCAGATCTTCTTCAGCGGCTGTAGCATGATGAGTAAAATTCAAGCATCCTTGACAGGAAAAGGCACAGATGCAGCATATTCCCTTGAGACTGGTACTTTAGCCTTTGAGGCTCAGCATGCCTCACCCTGAAAACAACGGCCTTCTGGGAAGAAGTAATATCAGATTCAGGGTCCTGTTCCTCCTCACCCCAAGCAAATGCTGGCCAACTTGCTTCTCTGCTAACTTCTAGCTTTCAAATGCAACACTGCTTTGTCATTATTTACATTTACAGAAACAGACAGTATAAAAGAACGAAAAGGTACCACATACGGTAATCCTTAAAGTACTGGCCATTGACCAAAACTAAACAACTATATGCAACTCCGTACCAAGGGTTTTCTGAAGCAGTCCTAAAAATTCTCCCCTTCCACACCACCTGATCCAACTGAGCAGGGTTAACTGGACCCACTGGTTGCAGATCTATTGGAAATATACAATTATAATACATCAGACTACATAAAAATAATTCATATTGTGTTTTTGAATGCTGTGCAAAAATATATGTTTCTTGTTATTTAAAATACAGCAGTGGCAAATTATGCATCTATTTCATACAGTGTTTAGCAAAACATTAGGTCTCTCCAAATTATATATAAATATCTTCTTTGTAAACCAATATATCCTAATGAACGTCTATTTCAGTTCCGTTTGGGCTGATTGCTTTCTCCAGTGATCAAGTTATGTTCCTGCTCTTCAGCTAAAGCTTGCCATTTCTGCCTGTTTTTCCTGCAGCCCTCAAGCAGAGGGTAACAGGCTTCTGATACGTAGGTTAATGCCTGCAAAACAGAAACATGAATTAGATTAATGGAAAGGGGAATTGAGGCTAGGGAGAGACCCTTTCTCTCTCAGTGCTTACAAGGAATAAATTAGGCCCTGAAACCAATGTTGTTTGGCTGTTCACTTTGAAATAAACTAAACTTATTTGAAATATGCTTTTACGGTTTTGAAGCCTTTCGTCTTCAACAGGTAATTAACGTCATCTGCTTACACCTAAATCCTTTTGAACAGAGAATACAGTTTTCAATTCAGAACTTGCTGAAAATCCAGATACAAATGATTACTCCATTTTGACAGTTCCATGTAGAATACCTCATAGAGCTGTAAGCAGATAGCATCAATAAATCCAACTTGCATGCTGGGAATTTTGTTTTTCTTTTCTCGGTTCATTAAATCCTGAAAAAAAATCATACAAATATTGAAGCAATATTAGTTATAGATCATCCAAAATGACCACATCCAGCACCTTGTGCTTTTTAGTCAGGACAGGTTGGTCTGCATTCAAATCACAGTTCAGTCTTAGTAACCTACATAGTTCTTGGTAAGAACTATGTTCAACCCTAATTCCTTTAATTGTGAAGTAGGAATTTTACTGAAGAGGTACTATCATATAATATTATGGTAACAATCCATTCATGTTATCATAACATTGTTAATGAAGACTCCTAAATGAGCCAGATCAAAATCCCATAAAAAGAATATTGGGAAACAGAAAAAAAAAGGATGTAAATGGAAATATGCACTTAAATGTGGCTCCATCATGCCTTTGGTCTCAAGATACCATTTTTCATATGGTTTAAAGTTGATGCTGACTGGTTTGTAATAAAGAAAACACACACATGCAAACATACATACATATTTTCAAGTTATGGGGCATATATACAGATTGTTCAAAATAAATCCTTTTTATAGAAAACACATTTCATATCAACCATCTGTCTCAGACAGTTCCCACTGTAATAACATACTAATTCTAGTGACCTCCTTCTGTGTTACAAAGTTAACACAGAGTATACCCTTTGGAAAGCATCATGTTAGCTAAGTCTTAAGTCTTATTTTCAGGTTCATTCTACATACACATTATCCTCACTGTACAACTGCAGTATCAAATGACTAGTTAAATCTATGGAAACGGCAGCACAAACTCAATACCATAGAGTCACATTTCTTTTCACTGCAATTTTTCAAGGGAAAAGGAACAGACATTTAATCACAGGTTATCAGAGCTAAATAATCAACTACTGAGAAATCAAATGATGTTTCTGAATGTCTGAAATGAACATCATTGGTCCCATAAATGCTACTCTGAAACATGTTGATGGTCACTGTTTTGGGGAGTTAGTTCAAAAAAAAAGAACAATTAAGTTGAAAGTTTGGAATGTTGTTGTTGTTGTTCTTTGGAAACTTCTACATATTCCACATTTCATTGACTGGTTTGAAATAAAGGAAACAGTTCTAGCTATATTTGATAGAAATGTTTGATTCTTCATGAAGTTATATAAAATAAATTTCTAGGACAGAATGTTCTTAAACAGTTGTGCTTCTACTTACTGTGGGTTCAATGTTAAGTTCTTTTCTCTCTTTATCTCCTTGGTCAAAGAATTCTGCAGCTATGAGTTCAGCAATCTACATGATTTTTTTTAAAATAAAAAATATATGTTTGCCATCTTTTTTAGTAAATATAATCAATATATAATAATCTTTGTATCTAATATAGCATAGTAGTTAAGATGTTGGAGTGAGATCCAGGTTCAAGTCTCTGTATAATCATGGTTCCCTGACTTTTGCTAGCTACTTTCTCTGAACTCTGATGGCACACTAGGTTATGGTGGTATAAAATTAGGGGAGAAACCTACTAAGTCACCTTAAGTTCTTAGAAAAAAGGCAGATTATAAATGAAATGCAATAAAATAATGTTATCAAATATTTCTTACTTCGAACCATTGGCAAGGATCCAGATTTAAAATAAATTTCACTCAAAAGTGAAAATGGAATTTATATAACAATTAATGAAAACGAGAGCCAGTTTTGTGTATGGCATCAGTCTAGAAAGCCAGCTGGGTGACCTTAAGCCAGTCACTCTCTCTCAGCCCTAGGAAAGAGGCAATGGCAAACCACTTCTGAAAATCTTGCCAACAAAACTGCAGGGACTAGTCCAGGCAGTTTCTAGAAGTCAACATTGACTTGAAGGCACAGGCAGGAAGGCAGGCAGGCAGGCAGGCAGGGAGGGAGGAAGGAAGGAAATGTACACTATACTATGCACTATTTTTAAGACTGTCCTTCTAAGGACTTTTACCTGATTCAATGTGTCACATTTTATTGCAATGTCAATTTGTACAATAATCTGCTAGGCAGCAGCAATTAATCTCTTTGCCAAATGCACAGTGGGTTCAGATGGGAGGAATAGCAGGAACAACATGCTCAGGGAAATGAGGAATCTGATCAGGCTTTTGGTAGACACTTACCCGCTGCTGAACTGGCCATGGTTTTGTTATTGCTGATAAGTCACATGCAGTCATCAGCATTGCCCTGTAGAATATGGCCATACTTTTATACATCTCAAAAATATTCCACTTCTGCAGCAAAATAAGGATATCTGTGATATCCCAAATTGCATTTAAAAAACAAGACAAAACTTTGGAAATATGACAAATTCATCATAACATGAATGGCTGCAAATTATAATATTCATTATAGTGGGACTTAAAATATTGCAGGAAGGAATGTTCCAGCTCATTACTTTAGCCAGACATGGCTCCTTTTCAGACTGCTAGTTCCATGTTCCCCACCACTCATTTTTCCTTTTCTCTCTTCTAATTGGTCATAGATTTCTGTGTTAGTGACTATTCTTGATCTTTATTAGAAGAGTGTTTCTCAACCTTACCAACTCTATAGTGTGAGGATGTGACATGCTGGCTGGGGAATTCTGGGAGTTGGAGTCCTCACATTTTAGAATTGCCAAGGTTGAAGTATTGTTTTAACCTCTTACTTTTCCTCAAAGATTTTCCTTACTTCTGCAAACTTATGGCATTCCCCCCAGTGCACTCTTGCTTCTCTTAAAATGCAACCTAGCCCCTGCGTGTGCAAGTTTGGTATTCCTGTGGTGCAGCTGGCACCTGGTGGCTGTTCAGCCAAAGGCAGGCTGAGATTCAGCCTACAGCAAGCAGCTAGAGATGACTGGATCTGTGGGCAGATGTTCTAGGAGCACAGCTGAAAACACCTCCCTAATGTAGTCCATGCTTAAAGCATACATGAATGTCCTACAAGTTGCCTTGACCATTGCAGTCACTAATTTACATAATTGTATATCACATCTTGCTTTGCTTCTCTGTATGATCTAATTCTTTAATGTAAAGGCAAAGTTGTTTCCTCTTTGATAACAACTGCTGCTGCCAATGTTGGGCTGCTATAAAACCTTGTCCCACTAAAAAAGGAAAGACTTGAGGAACCGCTGAGGCTCAGTGTTCTGAAACCAGATCTGTGCAATTTACAGTCTCTGCCTGTGGCCAGATCTTTATCCTCAATGGCTATTTGTGACAGCTCAGTCATTCATTTATCATGAGCATTAACAAGCAAGATAATATGTTGCAAAAGCTCATGGTATGTTGATCGGTCAGTACTAAATGAAAAGGTCAAAGCTCCCATCCGGCCACGTATAAGATCAGAGAAACTATCCTCGGTTTTTATATACAGCGCACTATAAAGCAAAGGTGTCCTATATCCGTAATGAATCTCTGATTCTTGCTGCAGGACTAAGTTCCTGTTGTAAATGTAAACTAACCATTCTCATGCAAAATAAAATAAATGTTTTCTCTGAAAGGTAAGAATACTGATTTTAACAGATCAGTGCTTTTAAACAATAGACTTTCACCCAAAGAACAAAAGGGCATTTTGTCAAGTTGTGTTGGGAAATAACCTTGTTTGGCAAATAATATGAGGCCTTACCAAATCATTAGGAGTGAGTAATTCACCCATATTCATGTTATTTTTGTTCTCTTACAACCCAGCCTGATCACCCAATGAAAACAAAGCATCTCAATGTCCTTTTAAAAAAAAAACTTACAAAAATAGTTCCTTTTGATAAGGGTCTTGTAGGCTAAACTGATTATTCCTCAGAAGGTCAAAAAATTCTCCTCTTCTTCTGAAAAGCATACAAATATTTATTATTTATTAAATGCCTAAAAAGGAAAATTTGTACAATTTTACATTCTTAAAAAACAAAGGAAAAAAGTCACATGTCCAAGCATAAAGTCATGATTACAATTTCATAACTGCAACTTACTTTATGTACAGCGCTAAATCTGTGGCAAGAATAGCTTGTTTGATCATTTTCAGCGTTGCCTTGTATTCTTCAACAGAAAGAGCACTGAGAATCTGGTTGCCCTTTGTATAAAAGAAAACAGTAGAACATTCATGACAAGAATGTGTTGACTACAATGATACAGTCACTTTGACAGGGTCTTTTAAAATTCTACACAGTACATTATTTTCTTCTACTGGGAAATCAAAAATATTTAATTTAATTTTAAAAAATCTAGTTATTAAAACTGAGAAACAAGAAAATCCCAAAACATAACTAGGTAAGAACCCTAAGAAGAAAACATAAAACCTTTTTTGAACTTTCCAGTTAAGAAAATGTAAGCAGTTACTACTAAGTTTCAATGGTCAACAGACCTGGAGGAACAATAGACTGACCAAAATTACTCAGAAAATAGTTTTTTAGATTTCATTTTGTTTTGGTCACCCATCCCTAGAAAAAGAAGCTACTTTTATAGATTCCATCTCTGATATCTTCCATGATCTATTGTATGTGTGTGTGCATACTGTGTGCTGACACTGCCATATGCCACAAAACACACACACACACATACACAGTGTTGCAAATTTCCTGAAAAAAATAGGTGAAATGCTCCCCCTACCATTTTCTTTTGCCAAAAATTGAAATAGATAAGCAGACCTTTATTTACAGCTCTACATGATATTAAATATTCATATTTTATTGCAGTACTTTATTGCTGTACAGAAGTGAGCAGAGAAAACACACAATTTTGCTGCAAGGAATAGAATTTGCTTGATATTAATTCTCTCTCTGTGCCTACCAAATTCTTACGCTGTTCTAACTTCATGCAGGACCTGGCACAACTTCATCAACAAAGATGCATTATTTAAGTATGTTCTGCTGATATAATTTCACTGACACTTTGCAGTGAGTGTAACATTGTAGTTCATGGTGCAGCATAAAAATCTTGTTCCAGGTATGTCTTTAAGCTTATAATGATAATGAAATAAGAGAACTTCCAACTCACAAAAACATGGAAAGAAAAGTAACTGAAGGAATAGGATTTTCACCCTGAGCTGAAAATATTTTTAACTTTTTGTTTGTTTTGTTTGATCATTATCAGAGTTCACTAGAGGGAATAAAAACTGATGCACAAGTCTTGTCTTTAGGAATTATACCTGTACAAGTCTTCACTTTGTAGTATCTTGCCCCCTTAATTAGATTTTATACTGTTTTAATTTTAAAAAATGGGAAGCTAACTTGCTGTAGAACCACCTCAAGGACTACTTTTATTTATACATTGAGTTTTGGTTAACACTAGACCCTCAGGCATTCTTAGAAAATAAGAATTGTGGGTATCTGCAACCTTGTGTGTGTGTGTGTGTTTGGAATAATAAAGATTAACTGAGAAGGTGGGAAGCAGGCAGTCAGAGGGTTTGCAAGGAGCAATCTCATTACTTTGCTTCAGACAAATAAATATTTTATGACTGGCTATATTATCCATGTTAAATATTTTGTTAGAACACCCATAACATGTTCTTAAAATTCCAAATTAGCTCACTGCTTCCACAAGGTTGGAAATCTTGCTAATACTAAGAGGGCTTACAGTATGTCTCCTTAGAAAGATTAAGCAGAGTTCTTAAGCATAAAAATATTCTTTTTTTTCTGTAGGGTCAAGTTAGCAAGATATTAGCAAGGTCTCCTGAGCTCATCAGGAAGCATTGGAAAAGCTCAGTAGTTCTTAGATAGCTTAGAATAGGATTAAAAGATGCTACTGGAAATTGTTCAAAAACTAAATTAGTCATGCTTTTCCTGTAAACACAAGCATGAATCATTTACCGGTGTGTTCAGAATCATCAGGCACTGATCAAAATGGTGATGTTCCATTATTGAGTGGCAATACAGCTGTGCAAGGGGATGTTCACTTCTGGAAAAAAAACAGGTCACATAGAATTGTCAGGAGTAATTAACTACAGATGCACAATAGCTTTTCAAAGAGTTCAAAGTTGTTTTGAACATACACATACACATAAACCAGATACTGAGGTGAGTGATAATCCATCTCAGTTGAACAGCATTCACGCCTAGGAATATGAGAAATAACATTCCCCTGTTCCCATCTGTTGTAATTAATTACTGAATATGGCTGAGAGAACACAAAATCTTTATCCTGAGATCTACACAAATGTAAAACGGCAATTGTGCGACTAGACAGAGATGACTAGGAAAATGAAGTATAAAATATATTAATTTTCAAAATACAGAATCCTCCAATTAACTCTGAATATCACCCAGTGATCTACAGCTATTATGTGTTAATCTAACACAGGGGAAGGGGAGGGGAGGGGAGGGAGGAAGATTGGGTCTTGCATAAATGAGAAAGGAAAGTTGAATGGGATCCAAGTATAAAAAGCTGGACAAGTCATGACACATACTAGGATATTACTTTTCTTCCATATGACCTGGCTGGGGGAAAAAATGTATTCTGTATTCTAAGTTGCCTATATATAAAATCCCCATTTCTGTGAACAGAAAGAGGAATATATCGGTCTGCAAAATAATACTCTAGATAATATTATCATATTTATAGCCACATTGTTCTTGTTGTTGTTAGAAAAGTTCCACGTTTAGGAGATGTTCACAGGTCTTTCCACCAGTCTTTCTTGCAGTCTTATCAGGGATATCTGATTGATCTCTGTACTTTGTTGACTCCTTGGCTAGAACACTGGGATATGATCCAATAAAGCAGCCTACAATCCTCTCTAAATGCATTAAGACAACGACTCCCACGAATTCCTATCAGTGATGGATGAAATTCTGAGAGATGCCCCAATCCATCTGGAGGGAGTCAGGCAGAAAAGACTGTGATAAACTCATTCTGATCCACTCTGTTTTCTTAGAGATGAAGAAGAAGGGGGAACCTTATACCTTAGATCTGCAAACAGATTTTTCAAATAAAATCCATTCTATGTTTCTGTGAGTTAGCCTTCTATTTTGCTTTGTTTTGCTTTTGCTTGTTTTTAATTACAAATTTATTTCTAAGAAAATAATGTTGAGGCAAGTATCCTGAGTTTCCTAGTTCCCATAAAAACACTGATCTTTGTTTCAATTAATTTGTACTGGCCCAAGGGCTTTAAAAATATCCCTGGAAACATTTTTATAGCATTTTTATTGAATTTTAAAAAAAATAAAATGCTATGAAAATGTAATGTGTCTTTCACTTTTCAAGATACTTTCCGGAAAAGGCTCTATTCCTAAACAAATACAATAAAAATCCAACTGGTTCCAGCCAGATATTCAGACTGATAGATATCCATGAAAGAGGAGCAGAGAAGACAGAACTCTTCTCTTCACACAATGACTAGGGTTCTTTCTACCATTATACTTTGTTTTTATAGGAAGTTCCAAAAGGTACCTATAAATACTGGCCATTGGGTATGGGCATGGGAAGTGGGGGCACCTTTTAATAATAACCTATAAAGCGATAATCTTTTGGAAAATATTACTTTTTTGACCTAAACAATGGCAATTGTAACTGTTTGGACTTTACCAATAGTTACCTTCCCACCCCCGTCTGAGAGTAATTGCCACCAACTGTCTGTGGAAAAGGAAGAAGGGAGGCAGAAGACCTCCTAAAGCCTATAGGCCTGGTTTTTCTCCTTTCTCTTGCCTCAGGATCATTATGACCAATTGTCCAATAGGAAGGATTTCTGGGAAGAATGGAGCTGGAGATCACTGAGAAGCCTGCTTACTCCAACTCTCCTTTCTTGTTATGCTACCAGGATATTGCTACCAACTGACTTGTGGGAAAAGTACTGATGTTTGTTGTTAGGTAATATTTTTGTATTTGTATTTAAGATGGTTTATGTGGCTTGTTTTAAACAAATAAAGAGCAACCCACTCATCCAAAACATAAAAGCCCCAAAAGTCCAGTTCTACCCATAGGAAGTCCTACTTTTCATGATCTATCACCTCATCCACTTTGCATAATTGTTCTGCCATTGCAGTTCTCATAAACCAAAATAATTTAAAACTGGTCCCTGGACACCAAAACATTTCCTGCTTTTGGTTTAAACCATCCTTGACAAATACCTATTCAGCATCCCTGAAAACCTAGGAGAAAATTCCACAATATCTCTAGTTAAAACTAATCCAAGTATTATGGCTGAAATGTTAATTTGAAAAGAAAAATAGAAGTATCAAACTGCAATGTGCTTTCCTTTTAACTGCCATTTACTCACCTCTGTATGTAAGAATTATTCACCCCCCTGTGATCCAAATCATGGCTCAGAGCTGCAATCAGCAAAGAAAGTACCTCAACATCAATAAGCTTGTTCTGTACAATATGAAGGAGAGAAAGATAAATTATATATTTGCAAGAGCCTCGTGTGGCGCAGAGGGGTAGGTGGAAGTATTGCAACCAAAAACTCTCCCCATGACCTGAGTTCGATCCCAAAAGAAGCTGGATTCTCGGGTAGCCGGCTCAGGTCGACTCAGCCTTCCATCCTTCTGAGGTCGGTAAAACAAGTACCCAGCTTGCTGGGGAAGGTGACGACTGGGGAAGGCAATGGCAAACCACCCCGCTATAGTCTGCCAAGAAAATGCCACAAAAGTGGCATCCCCCCAAAGGGTCAGACATGACTCAGTGCTTGCACGGGGGACCTTTCACCTTTCACACCACAAAAATGCTTGACCTGGTACCAATGCGTTACATGTTGTTTTCTTTCTTACTTTGGCTGTTTTGAATGCCTATACAGTATGACATGCTCACTTAGACAGAAAGTAAATAGATTTATAAATATAATTATTTTTGTTGAGTAAAAATAATAGTTTTAATCTTAACATGTGTATTACAGATACACAGAATTCTGAATTTTAGCACAGTCTGGATAGTAGCCCCCTAAATAATCAACATTCAATTTTGTATTGTATAAAATTTTACATTTGAATGGTCTTTTCTCATTGGTTACAAATCCAACAAATATTTAAAATATAAACTGCCAAAGCTTAGCTTATTCCAATCATACTATGTTCATTTTCTACTCTTAGTTATGCAATCCTACCTCTGTTATGATCCAAATTCACTTGGGCCAAATTTGGAAGACACAATTAAACATATGCAAACAGCAAAGGCTCCAGAGCTTGGCAGATGGAGAACTTTGATTTGCTTTTGGCTCTCTTGAGCTGTACCTGTTCCACAGGTTTCTAATTTCACGCAGAGCTGAGTTACATTTTCTGTATGAGGATTGCTACTTGTTTGCTTAATCACAAGCTGAACAGCATTCCATATACAGTGTAAATATCTAATAGGTTTAGAATAGGGCAACTGACATCAGAGTAGCCATCTGAAATCCAAAGACTGATTTATGTAGACTTTTAAGTGGGCAACCTGTAGCCTCCAGGCTACCTGAGCTGACAGAGACTTTTCCTTTTGCCTGGATTTCCATGGCAACTACTGAAAGTCAGCAGCACAGCTCCCTCCCATTTTGAGGCAGGTTTTGTCAGTCCTAAAGTAGGCTTACAGTATTTGAATACAAAAAAGGAAAACTAATCTCATCCCCACAAACCCTTTGAACTGTGGTGCTGGAAGAAACTGTTCAGAATTCCTTGGACAGCAAGAAGAACAATCATTCAGTGCTAGATACACTAAAACCAGACTGCTCATTGGAAGCACTAATAAGTTGAAGTTTAGCTATTTTGTAAGCATACTATAAAAAATCAAAGCCAATTGACAAAGAGTCTGACAGAAGACAATGTGGGAAGATAGTATCACTGATATCTCGAGCATGAGCTTATAAGAACTAAAGAAACCAGAAAATGAAAGCAACTGAACCACAACCACCTCACTCCTCCAAAAAATCAGGAAAAAAAGCATCTGGGTTTTGCCTATATGTATGACACTAGCAGTTTTAGAACCTGACCACCAAAAAATTGCCAATATATGACCTAGAATGGTGCCTCCTCAGATGTACCTAGAATTTCTATCAAATATATAACAGGCAAATCAATAACTTCGCAGTGGCATAACTGTAGTCAAAGTGGCAAGGCTGCAAAGAACCATAGTCACAGATATCAGTATCACTGCTTTCAGGAATAATTATGTGCCATCAAGTCAATGTTGACCACACATGCAGATTTTCTCCAGGATGACCTGTCCTCAACTAGGTTCTTCAGGACTTCCAACAGTGCAGCCATCAGTACTGTAATTGAGTCCATCCTTCTTGCTGCTGGTCATCCTCTTTGTCTCTTTCCTTCCCCATTTCCTAATATTATAGACCTCTCTAGAGAACTAGAACTTTGCATAATGTGTCCAGTGTATATGATAATTTGTCCTTCAAGTGAGAACTCTAGGTTGATTTGTTTGACAATCCATTTGTTTATTTTTTGGGCTGTCCACAGTATTCTCAGGAGTCTTCTCCAACACCAGAGTTCAAAAGAGTCAATACTTTTCTTATCCTGCTTCTTCAATGTCCAACTTTCACTTCCATAGAGTGTCACAGGGAATACCATGGCTTGCACAATTCTGATCTTTGTAGGCATAGACACACCACGGCATCTGAATATTTTTTCCAAGGTCTTCATAGCGACTCTACCAAGTGCTAGTCTGAGGCATTTTTTTTTTTTTGATGCTGGTTCCTTTACTGTTGATGGTTAATCCCAAAAGGCAGAAGCCACCCACCACTTCATTATCTTTATTATAATTTCTAAGGCTGGTTGCTGTACCTGTTGTCAAAAGTTTGGTCTTCTTTATATTAATTTTGGTCCCATTTTTTCACTGTGCTCCTGACTTTCATTACTAGAGCTTGCAGATCATTTGCATTTTCAGCTATCAGAATATGTCATCACTATAGCACAGGTGATAGATCTTTATTCCTCCTAGGAAATATTTTCATCTTTTAGTGACCTAGCTCAGGGATATGTTGCATGGATACGTTTAAAATCTATGAACTAGCTCTTGGTAAAATTTTAGCATGGTGTGTTACAGTGTCAAGTTAAGGTTTAACAGCCTTAATATAAATAAGGGTATACAAACATACCTGAATTTTTCCTGACTTCAAAGCAGCAAACATGCATTGGGCTGTGTTAAAAGCATGTCTCCAGTTGTGATAGGCGACATTTTTCCGATAATTTTTCCTCACACTTAAAATCCATCTGCAAAGAACCTTTCAAAAACATCATTGTTCAGTTAAAAGTATGACACAGAATAATTGTTATCGTTTTTAGATTTAAAAAACCCAAAGACAATTTATTAATACTTCAAGAAATTTTGCATCTGATTTTTTTACATACTTTGTGGAACTGAGCTGTGAAAGTAGATTTTAACTTAGAAAGATGAAAATTTTAAAAAAATGAAAGTTGCTTTACAGCACATGGAAGCATAAATACAGTACCTGTGTGAAGTTTCTTAAACCAAACATGTTCTTTCTTAGGTTTGTATGGGGCTATAAAACCCCAAGAACAGGCTGCTATAAGGAGCTATGTGTAGGTTGTATGTTTGCAGCCCCAATAACCTGAATTTAAAGTGCTGAACAATCCTACCAATCAAGTCTATTGATTCTACAAGGTTCTTGGTTTGTTTGAAGAAATCTCTAATGCACTGTTTGAAAGTGGTAACAAATTCTTCCTTTATGTATATATTTATACAAAGATAAAAAAGGGAATGCCTAGGAAGGAGTAGACTGATTAAAGCTGATATTTCCTTACATGGGCCTAATTGCAGGGAGGCTTATTCTGACAAAGTGCTGGCATGTCAAGTGCTAATTTGTTTTTCCACCATATGTTAAGATTTGACATTTTTTTAAAATAGAAAAATGGAAATTCCTCACTGCAATCTGTTCACTAGGCATTCAGAATGACTACATTTAAAATTTCTGGATTTTTAAAATAAGTTTTGGAACTATGTTTTCAGGCATATATTTGAAGCCTCACCAGACTTCGTGCCAGGCATGGCAATATATTTTGAATTCACTCTATATTCAGGTTCCCACTTAAACAGGAATTCATAGGCATGACACAGCTAAGCAAGCTGCTTTGCTGCAAACAATATAGTGGCTATATATATGGAGAAAATCTGCAGGTGACAAAAAACTATCTCTCTCATCATATGTAAGGTCTGCATACTAGCTCTGGGCAATTGCTAATAGAAGACAACAATCAGATTTTCCCAGATTTTAGAACTCTGGAAAATCAGAATTCCAAAATCTCAGGGAGAATTTATAGATAGAGGAAATTCTCCTCTGCAGATACTGTAGTGACAAGGATGTGACAAGGATGGTAAGAATGGTAAGCAAGCACATAGCAAACAGATATGTCCCCATTTCCTCTGGAGCTTATATGCATGGAAAATGACTGAAAACATTTTTCACAGATAACAACGCATTTTTCCCATGACGATTTAAAATGCACTATTCATTTTATATCGTCATATTACACACACACACACACACACACACACACACACACTGGAGAACATTGTATTGGCGAATATTTGGCTACATATATGGTCATGCCTGCGGTCTCACCTCATGTTTTATTTGGAAATTCTGTACAAGGTTAAGGTCAGTAAACATCCGGATTGTGCACAGAGAAGTCTCCATATCTGACAGCTCAAAGTCACTGAAGTAAAAGTCAGTGAGCCTGAGAGATTGTGCAGATGGTACAACAGCAGCCTTGAAACAAACAAGAGCAGTAGTGAAAAATGTTGCCTTTCAAGACACTAAAGAGATAAACCAAAGCAGCACATGACCCAGATGCAACCTTCCAAATGCAATCATCTAGATTTATTGAAGGCCTTTCTAGACAACAGCAAGAGTAAAATCTGGTTTTCTTACCATTATTCAGTTACCATACTTATTCTACCACAAAAAGCCATTTTGGCTCTAGCATGATTTTAGCAGAAAACAAGCTTGATCTCCAACCCAGGGAGCAAGCTATGTGTTGAAGAAAAACAAAGAAACCAACAAAAAATCAACCTCGCTACTCTACTTAAAAGTTAAGAATTACTTTTGAACAACCACAGGAGAGAGGTGTTCCTCCCACAACAGTTAATAATGGAATAACTTAGTCTAATTTTATGAAAGACAAGAGTTTTATTCCAAGTGCATTAACTATGCAATTATATATATTTTTAAACACTTTAAACCATTTTTTTCTTCCACACTCAATCTACCATTTAAATAAAAGGCAAGCAGTTGATCAGGGATCACACTTTTACTTATGCAGGATTTTTTTGCTGACCTCTTCTGAAGGGGCTCGACAGGAACTTTGCTTTTTTTTTCCCTACTGGAAATAGAGTATGTTCCAACTTTCTAGGTGTGTTAAGCTCGTTCTCCCCCTCCACTTTTCCCCCAAAATTGAGAAGTTCAACAGCATAGTGGGGGAGAGGGAATCTAAATGTAGATTAACATGTGTCAAGAACCATATAGATTGCTCATGCCTGCTATAGATTAAAGAACTTCTTTTACACTCTGACTTATTTCTGTATTCCACATGAACACTTTTCAAATATTACTTTAGAATTCAATTAATTTACTATTTCTACTATAAATCTTGATCTATAATCTTTTTTCACCCCTTCTGCCCATTTCTGCTCCTGCATTGCCCAAAGAAGAGCTCCAGATAGGCTGAGAAGGAACATAGAACATACTAGGGATGGTAGACTTCCTTGCCTGATTTTTAGTACGATTGCAGCTGCCTAGACCACATCCCATACTGTTGTGTATGGGATGCAACTTCCAAAATGGCTATGGGGGTGGGGGGGTGGGAAGCAAAGGCTACAGCTAAGAAAGAGCGATACTGAAGACTTGTCTGGCCTCCCATATGCACAACTCTGGAAACATCCTAACATATGGAAAAAGTTGGTCAACATTTCAGTTCACTGGAAGAACAGCTGAGCTGGAACTTCAATGACCTTCCTAATTCCTTCAGCTTCCTAGCATATTTAAGCAAAAATATGGACTTATATGCAAATACTTGTAATTTGTACAGATAACCAGCTACCCCCAACACATGTGTAATTTTAACTAATGTAGGAAAGTGCATGTTTCAGAAAGCAAACACAGAGAGGTTCTTTGTATAAACTAGATGACTAATATTTCTTACTAAATCTGAACTCATGTTATATGTTTAAAACATGCTTGTTAAAAATCAGAGGTCTCAGGCAAAGTTTTATGTACCTGAAAAGTAAATATTTGTTACCAAATTTAACTAAGCACTAACATGAGAAAACCTATTGCCAGAATCTTTCGCTGTTAGCCAAATGAACACACTCATGATCTTTATAACTCCCTAACTCCCTAATGCCTAGCTTGTCTATTGGTATGTAGACATTCTAGTCGCTTTTGCAAAAAGAAGAAAAACACCCTATAAACATGAATTGAGTTCGATTTGCAGACATTTCATACTGTCAGTAAAAGCAAGTTTAAAACCATTTTAAAAAGTACCTTGCTTTAATAATAACTAAAAGGTTTGATATATGGCAGATGATAGAGGGTCCTCTGAAGATGGGCTAAGCTGAACATGCTTTGTCTTTTCTAAATGAATTTAGTAAAAATGCTGCCATCACTGTGATGTTGCCATTTTTTTTCCCTATAGCTTTTCCATGGGGAATACTACTCAAGGGCCTTCAAAGTTCAAAACACTCCCCAAAAGCTTAAGGTTAAAGAGTTAAATTCATTTAAGTACTTAAGTACATTAAATAAATTAAGTACAATAGTGCATAGAGCTGCTTTCTATATAGGGCGGCCCTTGAAGCCCATCAGGAAGATACTGGCGCAGAATGCAGTGGCATGGGTAGTTATGGGTGCATTTCAATATGCCCACATAACACCACTACTTCATAAGTGGCAGTGGCTCTTCATTGGCTTCTGGGTGCAATTCAAAATGCTAATTATCTCCTATAAAGCCCTGGCAAAGGCTGGATTATTTGTGAGACTGCCTGTCTCCAATTGTCTCTGCTTATCTCACAAGATGCAGCATGCTTCAAATCCTCTCAATGAAGCAATGTCTTTGGTTGGTTTGGTTGGTGATGCCATGTGGTTGTAATAGACTGTTGGTAGTTTCCGAGATGTTTCTGACATATGGCAATGCCATCCTTTTCATAGCTTGTGTTGGTTGTCCTGTTGTGGGTTGAGTGGTCAGGCACTTTTTGATAAAGTTGCGTGGGTATCCATTTTGCTGGAAGATGTTTTTTAGGCAGTCTGTTTCCTTTTTCTGGTGCTCTAGGTTGCTGCAGTGCATTTGTGCTCATCTGAATAATGTTCTTACACAGCTCCTCTTGTGGGAGGTTGTTACTTTGGTAATGGAACACTTGGTTGGTGTGGGTAGCTTTCCTGTAGACTTGTGTTTCTAATGTGCCATCATTTCCTCTGCTGATGATATCCAGCAAGGGTAGTGGGTTGTTGTTTTCTTCTTCCTTTGTGAATTTTATTCCTTTGAAGATGATGTTGATGGTTTCATGTATCTCCTCTAGTTGTTCCTTTTTTATTATGACAAAGGTGTCATCTACATACCAGATCCATACTTTTGGTTATATGCGTGTGAGTGCTATCCTTTCCAGACACTGCATTACAATCTCTGCTATAAGTCTTGAGAGTGGCAATCCCATTGGTCTTGCTTTGATTTGTTGGTATACTTGTCCATCAAACTGAAAGTAGGTGGTGAGGCAGAGGCTGATGAGGTCCATGATTCTGGGTATATCAATCTTAGTGTATTTGGCTAGGTTGGGTGTGTTGCGTAGATGTAAATTCACAAGGGAAGAAGAAAACAACAACACACTGCCCTTCTTGGACATCCTCATCAGTAGAGGAAATGATGGCAAACTAGAAACACAAATCTACTGGAAATCAACCCACACTAACCAAGTGCTCCATTACCCAACCACAAACGCACTGCAGCAACCCAGAACACCAGAAAAAGGAAACAGACCACCTATACAGCATCTTCCAGCAAAATGGATACCCACGTAACTTTATCAAAATGTGCCTGACCACTCAACCCACTACAGCACAACCAACACAAGCTATGAAAAGGATAACACTGCCATAAATCAGAAACATCTCGGAAAGTGCCAACAGACTATTACAAACATATGGCATCACCATAGCACACAAACCAACCAGAGTCTTCCAGAACATCTTAAGCAAACCAAAAGACTCAGTAGCCCAAGAAGGAAAAACAGGAGTCATCTACAACATACAGTGTAAGGATTCTAAGAACCACTATGTAGGACAGACAGGCAGAAGACTAGCAGAGCACATCCACGAACACCAACTAGCAGTCGGAAGACATGATGAAAACTCCTTAATCTCACAACACATGTACAGACTCAACCATACTTTCAACTGGGAAACTGTGAGCATCTTAGACCAAGCCAAATCCAAAAATGCTAGGGAATTCCTGGAAGTACTCAGACAAGTCAGCTATCAACAGGCACATAGAGGTGAACAACATTTACATACCATTCAAAAGAGATAATAGAAAAGCTAAAAGACCAGAATACCTCCTTGCCAGCAATCAACACCCAAATACAGTATGCAAAGATTAACACCAGGATTAACACCAGAGGAACAAACAGTACACAGTACCCTAATCAAGGAACTATTAACTCAGTCAATCAACCAAGCAGCAAACAGCCTAATCAAGGAACTACCAAGGAGAGAACAACATCCCCACCAACACGAACAGGGCAAACACCGTATATAACCAGAGAGCAAACCCCACTCTCTTTTCACACTGAAGATGCTGCCTAGTCTGGCAATGAAATGTCTGCAAGAAAACAACCAGGCTCAGAGAGCACCAAGGACTCCACAGTTCAACCCTGAACTATAGATATTCTCTTCGATTGGTACTCTGGTTTTTTTCTCTGGGCATTGGGCTAGAGTGCTGAATGAACCCATCCAGAAATGAAATGATGTAATGGGAATATGCTGTGGTGGGCATCAGTTATTCGGCCTTGGGTGTTTGTATGTTTTGTTTTTAGTTCTTTTATTTTAAACCATAGAGAAGCCACCCAGAGTCTCTACTGCGAGTTGAGCAGCCTTATAAATCATCTAAATGAATGAATGAACATTATTGCTTTATGTAGAATACATTTATGCACACAATGCATACCTCTCATTTTATTTTCTTTGGGGGTAAGCAGTATTATTCAAAGTACAGAAAAAGAATAAGAAATAGTAAGCAAAACAAAAATTAAAGAAATGTAAAATAGCTGAATTTAGTTTATATGCTACCACTCACTAAATCTCTTCATCCTGTTCTAACTTTGCTTCATATTTGCTCTTTAGCAGAGGAGCAAATATGCCTCCCCCCTCCCCTCAAAATATTATCCGCTGCAGTCTGAGGGCAGCCCATGACCTGGCTGGACAAATGCTGAGACTCAAGAAACTTGGCAAGACCCATTAGTAAGGTCTGCCAGTGGGCTGGGTGGGCCGTTTTAGCCCATTGCAGAAGTTTTAAAATAAAATAAAAATGTAACAGATTTTCCCTAGTTACGCTCCTACAGGAAGTGTACTCAAAATGCTGTTTTAATGATTTTACCAAATTGAAGGTATTGTATGTAACTATTTTTTAAAACACAGCCCTGACTCCCCACATGCTGTTCTTATTCGGTGAAAATAGTTGAGTCCAAGTTAACGTCAAATGACTTTGAATGGAAATTTGAGGCAGATGCTTCTCATGGAATGGTTTCCTAGAGAACAAAGCTATGAAGTGGAAATAAACAGATCAGCATCTGCATCTGCCCTGGTTATAAATTTAGAGTGTCCCTCCGGAAATATCACATCGCTGCTCGAAAATGTTTATCTTCCAAACCTCACAATATGTTTCTAGATCAGGAAACCTGAAGAAAGAAGGCAGGCAGGCAGGCTTTCTTTTTTTCTACATTTACGGAAGACTACTAACTCATGAAAAAAATAAATAACTCTGCTTTTTAACCCTTGAGTTGGTGTTGACTGGAGGGAGACCAGGATCTGAGCACTAATCCTGCTTCATTTGAAATTTAGCCACTATTACACCTAGAATAGGAGAAGGGGATACACATTGCTTTACCTGGGACCAAGCAGATCTAGAGTATGCTCCCAAGTTTCCCTGTTGTTTTCTGTCCAAAATTGTAAAGCTGGGTAGGGATTTTCATATCAGAACAGATCTAAAGCGGTTTGTTTACAAGGAAAAATGGGCTTAGGATCATCTACCGAAGCTAAAACTTGTGAAAATATAGGAACAATAAATGAACATGTTTCTTTCTATCCTATAGGTGATCTAGGGAATTTACTGTCATGCAATGTAATGACAGTTATTAATTTAGTTGTTTTTTTTTTAAAGGAAATAGCTACATTCATAGGGAGAAGGACAGAGCTATCAATGGGTTGATGGCCTGATACAGCTTCCAGAATCAAAGAAGCGTGCACAAGGGAAATGCTAGCTTGTCTTGGACCTTGAAAACCACCTCAAATTAATTTTAACAAAGCTACTATAAAGGACATCTTCATCTTGAATCTTTAAGCCAAGGCCAATCATAACCTATAGCAATTGACTGAATATATGATGTATGTTTTAAAAACAGTATGTGCCGTGTTCTATTGCATCCTCAGCTACTCATGGACCATCATTACATATATTGGAGAAAAAAGAAAATGGCATTACCGCTGTTACCTGAAGTTCCCTTGTTTCTTCTTCAGCAGCCGATGCATGGTAAGAAAGCACCTACAGGAAAAGGGGAAAAAAAGGCCCTAATCTTTCAGCAATATTTAAATCAGTAATACTAGAGCACTCTATTAGTAATGATTCAGTGTAAACCAAAGTAAGGAAATAGGGTAAACTGTCTGCTGATTTTTGCAAACTATGCTTCATAGACATGAAGCATCAACCCCTTTACTCCCAAGCACAACTTTTTCAAGAGTAACTAGCCCAAAGTCATCCAGATGGCTTTGTATCTAAAGCAGGACTAGAATGCAGACTCCCTATTTCTAGCCTGGTGTCTTTAATCACTTTACCAAACTGGCTCTCCTGCTATCTGTGGTTAATGTTAATTAACATACTTCTTAACAATGTTCTGAAAACAGCATTTAATGTGGTTTTGCAAACTATACTTTTTAAAATTTATTTGACTCAGATACAATTCTAAATCATGGTTGGGGAAGGTTGAAAGGTGAAAGGTCCCCTGTGCAAGCACCGAGTCATGTCTGACCCTAAGGAAGGACTGGGAGAGTTAGAGAAGGATAATTAATGCTGGGAGAGGATTTCATGTTCCTAATGATAGCTCTTAATTTTTTTTGTTAATTACTAGCATTACGTTTGAAGTAATAGCAGTGCTTTGGATGATTCATTAGTAGCAAGAATTTGGAAATTTAATCATTCTTGTATCTTCAATGTTCACTGATAACACAACAGTAAAATTAATTTCAAATGCATAGCACTGAAGCAACAAAAACTTAAAAATTTCTTTAATAAATTAAAATGAATGTTTCTGCTTCACTTATTTATTTATTTATTTATTTATCAAATTTCGTTACTTCCCATCTCCCTCAAAAGATGGGGAACAATATTAATTCAAGATGGAGAACAGTATGATCATATAACTAGTCACTGCTAGCATAGAGGACTCCTGAGGTCAGCCATAGGAAAAAAAGTCACATCATTGCTTTAAATGAGCAAAGAACTCTTTCTTTCATGAAAAACAGCTGAAAATCTTCCATGCACCTATATGAATGACAAATAGCTTGCAACATAGCTATAATTATAATCCTAACAAAGTTGTCATAATAAATTTGCTTTTTCCAAGGGTTTGTAAGACAGGCATAAAAGAAATTCTGTCTTAGGAAAATCTTGGCAGAGGTTTTGTCTGTGTAAGAGAAAATATTTTTAATTTACTGAACAAAATGAGAATTATTTAGAAATGTGAGCGAAGGAGAGAAGAACCTTACTGTTTGGACTGGATTTGTGTTTAACTGGCACTGCATGCAGATAAATACAGTTGTGCATGCAAGTTTTCCCTTCACAGCCAGTGGTAGAATCTGAATTTTAGAAATATTGTACTTTATTTACTATGTTGATACAACGGCAGCCAACATCTACATTATCTGATTTCTTAGGTTACTTTGGAAGATGATAAGAGCACATCAGGATCTCTTACAGGCCTCTCATTCATACCACGTTCATTAAAATTAATCGTAACCAATTCAAAGGCTAGGCAAGATGACATCCATCCTTGATATGGTTGATGAAGTTAGAGGAACCCTACAGTAATCTTGCTGTTGCTCTAGTATGGCCTTGTTTGAAGGGCTGAGCCAAAATCATCACAGGGGACCACAGACAGGAAAGAGAAGATGTCCCAGTGCCACAACCATGTCTTTTTTAATGCAAGAAGAAAAACCACCTACATTGGTCACTGTTGCCAATATGCAATATGTTTAGGGAAGGCAGTAGTTGTGTTCACTGCTGAATCCCAGGAGAGCAATAATCCACCAGTGTTGTGCAAGCACATGGAAATATAGAAGCAGACAGTCAATAAAAGAGATTCTGATTGGTAGCTGAGCAACACTGGGCTTGCTTTAAAGTCAGCAAGAGAATTTCAATAAAGAAACAGCTGTGAAAGTACATAAAGGCTGCCTTGATTTATTCTTACCTCTAGTGTCACCATTTGCTTTGCCATGGCTCTTTCCACAGCTTCATACATCTGTGTGTTCTGGATCCCTAACCCACAGAAGATAACAAAAGCTTCCAAAAATTGTTCATCATTTCTATTGAAAGCTTTTACTTTGCCTGAGTTTTCTTCCATCTTGTTTTCAAGTTGACAAACTCCTGGGTCATAATAAAAATAAAATAAAACAAAAAGGTACCTTTGAAAAAGTAAGCAATTGGTTAGCATTAATCACACATTTATATTAAGAGTGTAACTTTTCTTCATGGAAAGAAATGATTAGAAATCTATCATTTAAACTTGTAACTGGTCCAAAGTTTCAAACAGAAATTACATATTCTGCCAGTAAGCCACAACATTTTTAAGAACATTAATTCAGGCTGTGTAGAAGTAGAAGTTTGATTCTGAATCTTCATGTATTCTTTTACATACTTCAAAAAATTTAGCAAACTTCATTTGAGTCAATGGTGCTTACTTCTCCTTAAATAGGCATGGGAGTTTGCTGTAAACAAAGCATCAAACTGAACCTTATAATGTCATTTTCTACCCCTCCCATGTCTTCATCTCAACTTTCTTCTTGGCTTTTACTATTAATATGATTTTAGTTTGATGAAACCCCTAAAGGCAATTTGTCCTTTACAAACTCATTAAACTTTTGTAAGCATGCCAAAATACTGTAGTGAATATCAAATTAGCACACCCAGGGCTTGTACATTCTTACTTGAAAACTGCAAATTATCTGCATATTAATCTGCATATTAATCTGCATATTAACTACAGAGAAAATACCACTAGTTTATGAACTGACTGATTATCTGCTATATCCAAGTAGGTCTCTTGATATCATTCAGTGTAAGTGCTTGATTTAGCACTTCAATTAGGACTCTAATTTGGAAACTCTATCATCTGGAAGTACAACAGATCCATGAAACTGTAGCTCAACCAAAAATTTATCCATACAAGAACTCATTACAGGTCACTGACCGTCTTTCAGTTTGAGTCCTGTTTAAGAGTATTTTGTTAAGAAGTAAGTGTGGGTGAAATTATCCATATTACCAGTGAGTCACTAATAATCGAAAACATTTTGGATTATAAATCTTTATTATCTTTAATTATAAGTCTTTTATAATCTTATAATCTTTAATTATAAGTCTTTGCTAATACAAGTACATGTACACACTCACAAAAGTCATTGTTATAAGCATCTCATAGAAACAAAGCAAATGGAAAAATACAGATAGGGTTGAAAATAATATGTAAGAACTCCTGAATGCCATCTAAAGTATATTTGGACAAATACAGTATCTTTGGCATATGCATACACACAAGAATGGTACATGAGAGGCTTATATTTTATTCAACAGCATGGATGAACCAGGCGAACATTTTAAGTAGCACTGGATTCCAAGTAGGATGAAGCTTAGTGTATGCCAGACATTACAGATCTAAAATACTTATTGCTAAAAGTTTTCCATCAGAATATAATCATGAATTTCACAAATTCATCCTGTTTGTGACATCACATCCTGTTTTTGTCATTACAGTTGGGTAAGTATGCCTGATTACTTAGCTAACCTGGCAGCAATCTCAAAATCCTACAGCATAAATACCCAGGCAATGCTTAACTAAGTTATACAACTTTCTCTGTCCAATCACATTGATGTACTGTAATTCTAACTGGCCATAAGTGAATGGCCATTTTTATGCTCAAACAAGATTGAACAATGATTATTTGTTTGCCAAATTTGTGTAGATCATCTAATTGCATGCCTTCTTTGGATGATGCATAGAGTTAAAGGTTGGAGACAGAGTTAAATATGCATAATAGGGCTGAAGAAAATAGATTTTCCTTTCTCTGAAAAACAGTTTTCCCAGAAAGAATAAAGAACCTTGCTGAGCAAGTTGAATTGCAGCAATAAAATTGAGTATCGGAATGGAATAAGTAGGGAAAAAAAAATCCTCATTTGACAGTGTAAAAGACATAGGCAATCACAAGTAATATATTGAAAGTCAGGAATAAATGTCTTGTGTTGATACAGAACACACCACAGAGAAGGTACTAAATTTGCTTATCTGTGAGGGTAGTCTGAAGTGCTAATACTGAGAAGGTTCTCTCCCTAAAAGTGAAGCTTTTCATTTCACTTAGGAAGTACAAGTTGTAGTGGTGATCACTGTTCAGACATTTTGGTGTCAGCTCTAAACAACAACAACAACAACAACAAGATGGTGGAGGAGGAGAAGGAGGAATTGACTGATAAAAGCCAAGAACCCGTAGATGCATTGGGACAGGCAATAAATCTAGCACTGCTTGAGTGCTTCTAAGGAACAGCTGGGTAGAGCTTGCCACTGTAAGTCTGTAGCTTCGTAAGAGTAAGACAGCAGAAGGTAAACAAGAACAGTGCAAATTTTGCTTAAAAAATGACAATACTTCACTAAAACATACTGATTAAGTTGTCCCTTGTAACAATGGTAAAAGATACAGATTTGATCCAAATATCCCTTTCATTTGCATAAGAAAACTTCTTAAAGAAGAACTGCTTTGCATTTTATGCCAGCACATAGTATAGGACAAATGAAACAAAAGTCCAAACACGTTTTCTTGCCAAAGAATAAAAGTTGCTAATAGTAGATTCATTGTACCTATAATAGCACTCCATGAACTCTTAAGGAGTTCTAGAATAGCACTAGTGACTATTTTCCCTCTGCTCAGGATTCTGGGAGCCCAACTTTATTGTTGGCTCGGAGAGTTGTATTCCATGCCACAGCTCACACAATTCTAAATTTCACAAACCACTGCTCAGGTGGGTGTTACACTGGGCCAAGATCATCAACTAACATTAGGCATTCCACTTTGCAGAAACTGAAGTGTTTTTTCTATGGTAAAACCACTTTTGTTTGTTGGTTTCATAATTTGACATAAACCAAGGAAATTCTTCTGTAGCCACAACTTCTCTGATCCAAAGCATCTTGTTTGGAAAGGTGCATTTATATTTATCCACTTCTTTTCCAAAAATATTTATTTTAGGTCAGTGTGCAAAATATGCTCTCATTACACCTTAATGCTATATTCATTTGTTTTTATGACATGTGGCTGTCTATAAAGATGAGTTGTTAGTGAAGACTAATCTTAGGAACTTCACACATTACATTTTTTTTTAACTTCCAGTGTAAATAAAATGTCACCTGCAGTGCATAAACTGAAGCACAATTGAAAACTTCAAAATGTTATACCTATCACTTTATTCTTCTTTCCATTTTTTATGGGCGTGCAGAGCAAGCTTTCAACATCCTGGTTTGTACAGTCTGAACGCTCATTCTGTTAAGGAAAAAGAACCAAAACAAATTACTTTATACTACATAAGAGAGCCAGTTTGGTGTAGTGGTTAAATTACTGGCTTAGAAATCAGGAGATGTAAGTTCTAGGCCACCCTTGGGCAAGAAAGCCGGCTGGGTGACTTTCAGCCAGTCACTTTCTCAGCCCAACCCACCATACAGGGTTGTTGTTGTGGGGAAAATAGGAGGCAGAACTTAGATATGTTAGATATGTTCACCTCCTTGAGTTATATATAAAAAAGGCAGGACAAAATAATAACAACAACAACTAAATGTAAGTGTGTGTGTGTCTTCAAGGCACTCTTGACTCCTGGCACTTTCTGGAAAAGCCCATGGAGTTTTCTTGGCAAGATTTTTGGACATGGTTTGCCACTGCCTCCATCCTAGGAATGAAAGTGATTGACTCAAAGTCACACAGGAGGCTTTATTTTATTTTATTTTATTTTCTATCCTGCCTTTATTATTTTTATAAATAACTCAAGGTGGTGAACATACTTAATATTCCTTCTTCCTCCTCCTATTTTCCCCACAACAGCAACCCTGTGAGGTGTGTTGGGCTGAGAGAGAGTGACTGGCCCAAGGTCACCCAGCCGGCTTTCATGCCTAAGGCAGGACTAGAACTCTCAGTCTCCTGGTTTCGAGCCTGTTGCAAAACCACTAGACCAAAGTGGCCCTCAATTTTATGCTTAACGCTTTATGCTTAAAGCAGGACTAGAAGGTTGAGTTTTCCAGTTTTTAGCCTGGTGTCTTTAACCCCTACACAAACTGGCTCTCAAATATAAATATAAAATATATAAAATGCTATAAATGTTAAAATATTTTCGAACTTTTAGGGTTTTTATAGCCTGAATTTTAAGTTGTACTTCTAAGTTACACGTATCATTTGTATAAAATAATCATAACAGATTGGATACAGATTTGATTATATATAGAATATGGACCAATGGAACTTATTAGTCATGCTAATTTTAATCACACAAATTTCAATAGTCTCACTCAGAAATGAATGTCTGGATGCAACCTAATATTCCAACTGAATATTCACTTATATGTATTTTTTGCTAGGATTTCCTATACAATTTGTTATTCCTCCAAAAAGCTCATGACAGTTGATTAATAAACATTTCTATGACCACAAAGTTATATAATTGCTCATGCTGCATTGCTTATCAAAAGTGCAATATGGAAAATAATTGGATACAACCGTGCAAAATTCTACATAATACTGTAGCTCTACTTCAAACAGTCTTGATTATATCTCTTCCTCTCTCTCATGCAGACAAAAACATGCAATCTACATATATTTTCTAACACTTATAACACTATACTATACTATACTATACTATACTATATACTATATACTATATACTATATACTATATACTATATACTATAAAGGTAAAGGTAAAGGTTTCCCTTGACGTAAAGTCCAGTCGAGTCCGACTCTAGGGGGCGGTGCTCATCTCCGTTTCTAAGCCTTAGAGCCGGCGTTGTCATAGACACTTCCGGGTCATGTGGCCAGCATGACTCACAGAACGCCGTTACCTTCCCGCCGAAGCGGTACCAATTAATCTACTCACATTTGCATGTTTTCGAACTGCTTGGTGCGCAGGAGCTGGGACGAGCAACGGGAGCTCACCCCGCCGCGCGGTTTCGAACCGCCGACCTTCCGATCGGCAGCTCAGCGGTTTAACCCGCAGCGCCACCGCGTCCCTACTATATACTATACACTATACTAATATTTATAATAATAATATATAAAAATAAATACACATAAAAGATTTTTGAAACAGTTTACAGCCCCAGCTGAATCTTATTAAATGGGAAACATGCCCAGTCATAATCCCTTTCTGCATTGGGCGATTGACTAACAAAAGGTGGGAATAAAGCTAAGAAGTGCATGATGCAAGCAGGGTGAAAGAAAGGCTTTCAAGAAAGCAGCCACAGCTAGGCACTAATTGTCTATGTTATAAACTGTTATATCCATAAAGCATACTCCATACAGTTTATGTCCAAATGCACTTGCAACAACAAAAGCAATAACTAGCAAAACCAATTAATCCAAGCAATATGTAAGACGTAAGAAGACATCACTACTGAATGATACTGAGATTGGAAACAGTTTATTCAAGTATAGCTCTGTAGTTGCATGCCAGTTCGTTCTAAGCTCACTAGTCAGTATCAGCTTTGTTAGTAAAGTCAACCAGACCATCCCTGGCCAGACAGGGTGGAAATAGGTCGAAGAAAGAGCAGGATCCTTGTTAAGAAGTAGGGAAAGAGGAACTAGCACACCAGCACAAGGCCCTCCACTGGTACAGCAACAGATGGAAAAGCAGGCCCAGGTAGGCAGTGTAGTTCCATGAAACTAAATGGGGATTGAGGCAGATGCTACGGCACAGCATGAGTATATTTGTTTACATTTTCTAAGCTTTTTAATGGCAAAAATTCCTGGAAAAGGCTGTTACATAAGACAATATACCATACACCCAACCAATTTCTATATGTAGGCTCATGTTACTTACTGTCCAAGGAAATCTTTTGTCTTGGCGCACATGTGGAATATTAAGAGGCTCCATAGTATTCTTGACATACTGGGCATACATATAATTAATTTGGTTTGTATCATTGTCTCTGTTGAGATAAAAAAAGAAATGGACTCAGTTCACTGCATGTATTGCCTACTATTGGAAGCAAATTTGAATGGTCAACTAAGCAAATGAAAAACATGTTGTATCAATGGCTGATATTCCAAACATCTGTTAGATAGGTCTTATGAAAACTTATGAAAACTACCATGCTCAAAGTCTGGGATTTTAGTGTCTGATGCTTGATCCGGCAACTTTCCATTCAGTGGCTTAAGTATTATGCCTTTGGGAAGCAGCCATGATAATCTTCAATACAATCTTTATTTTCAAGAAATACCCCTGCATCCATGGGGAGATATATATACACCCACCTCTCTAAACGACCTTTGGCCTATTGTTGAGCCCTCTCAGAGATTCAGGAAGATTTGTGCTACTTCTAACTTTTGAGGTCCCTAGCCATAATAACATTAACAATGGCAACATTTAACATTTTAAAAAGGTCAGCCCAGGAAGCAGGATTGATCCAAATGTATTACACATTAGGAAAAGTTATTAATATTCTGAATCAGTGTTTAGAGGCATTATTGGGATGGCTGAAGGCGAATACAGGACTTAGATAGCTAATTCCTTAACTATGTCTTCTCCAATATTTTGGGGACAAAATAAAAGGTTTTTGCATTGCCCCCACCAAAATTATGAAACATTATTTCTGAATAACTTAAAAAAAGATATTTGCTCTATAGAAAATATCAAACCAATTTAAACTCCGCATTTCAGCTGTTTTTATATGCTGTTTTAGTATTACATTTATTTTTTTATTATTAAGTTTCACTAATTTTTCTTGTTATTGCATTTATTAATTATAACTGTTTTAACTGCACTTCATAGTGTTTTCACACTAGTTAGCAAGATATAAATTCTTACATAAATAAATGAAATAAACTTAGCTTGAGATACAGCTGAGTTAAAAACATTAAATACAAACAAGGAATGTAGTCTACTGGAACGAAAGACATGCAAAATTGAGAGGGTATAGGACAGGTACTTCCAAAATCGGAATTAATGATATGCGTTTAGAATTCTGACATGTTTGTAAAGCTATAATAGATTTGCTTTGTGAACAACAGAGAACAGATGGAGTCCTTGCAAATGTTCCCAACACTTTATGGTTTCATATCTGAATGCATATTTATTGTGTTAGGATGGCTATACAGAGAAGCATGTGCTTCTGCAAATCAAAATCTAAAAAAAAATCCGTCCTCATTAATTTGTTATATATTATGCTAAATATGGACATATGTTTTCTTCCCTCCATTGTTACCAATGATTTTTCTCAAGACTCGGTCTCTGCATTGATACACACAAAAGACTTTTGCACTGGCCTGACCACCTTCCATTTTAAAATTCATGCATCTATATCGCTGTTGACTAGGCAGGTCATGGGAGCATTTCAAAGCCTAAAGCTCTTTTTAAAGTTATGGAGATGCACCTAAAAATAAACAATTTCAAAGTATCTCTCAGCAATGCCTAATGTTTCACAAATTTGATATTATTAGCTGTTTTCTGTTTGAATAATCTATTCTTTTGCTTGTTTGTTACAAAAAAAAGGACTGCTTATAAGACCAATGAGCTATTATATCAGACAGAATATTGGTCTGTGTAGTGCTTTTTAGAAAGATTAATTTGCAAGTCTCCCTGTAATGAGAATTCCTAGGTTACTAAGGTGGTAAATTTGTAGGCCACTCAACTTGGCTGGTTGATGTTTCAGTCTTAAATGCATTTAATTAATACTCATTTCATTCTGATGGAACACAACAAATAAAACTGCATTGGTTAGCAATCTATCCAACCAACAAAAATAGAACTAAACTAATTTAAGTGATGGGTTAAGGATGCTGCAGAGTAAAGTAATAAAAATTGAGAAGTTGAATGGATTTCTTGGATGTGCAGATCTGACACACGTGACCGACAGAAGAGATAGAGGGACATGCCCTTCTGAATGAGTCTATGTGACATAGTGGTTAGCATGGTGGACTTAGCCTGGGAAAACCCAGATACAAGTCCATGCTCAGCCATGGAAACTCCCTGGGTGACTTTGGGCCACTCATTATTTTTCCACTCAACCTATTCCCCAGTCTGTAGCTTTGAGGAAGGAGTAACATGTACATCACCTTGAACTCCTTAAAATATTTTTATCCCTTTATTATACTTTAAGAAACACAGCAAATATGAACCTAATAAATACATGAATGACCGCAGATCAGATACCAGCAGCCATAGCAAGGGGGTCAGCAATAAAACACCCATAGATGCCAGGGTACCTATAATGCCACTAGATGGCAGCCATTGATTTCCAGCTTTAAGGAAAAAAGAAAAACAAAAAATCAAAACTGGGAAGTTGCCTTCTAAGCCAAGCTCATTAGATTTCAGTGCACTCCAATAACAGAAGATTCACTGGCAAAACAGTGCCCTCTGCAGGACCAATGGCTAGCTTCTCTGTATCTCTTGCATCCCTCTCCCACATTGCTAAGTGTGAATTTTATCCTGGAGGAGTTAGTCAGCACACATAAGAACTAGCTATAGGTTGGGGCCACCCACACATTCTTGGTGTAAAATGATATATTGATCCAAAAAAAGAAGAAAAAGATGTATATGCCCATCTCCAACTCTTCCATCTGTTAATGCTGAATTCCTAACCAAAATGAACACAGTCTCCTGGGAATGTTTCCTTTGCAAGCCTCACTGAAACTAACACAATGTACAAGACAGCTATTCTGCTGCATCTTTATACCCTTTTAAATGGGGTTATGCCGGTCATATTTCTGAGTGCTGAACTCTGATGGCTGAACTATTAGAAAAAGCATTATTTGGTGAAGCATTTAAAATCTCTCAGATCTAGTCCTTTCACCTTTTGTGAGTCTCACCGGAATCTTCTATTTCCTCATATTCCATGTGAAAGACACTGGAAAATGAATCCTAAAAATGAGAACAGAGTTTGTGCTTAGTTAAAATGTATAGTGAAATTGTCTGTATTTCTAAAGCACATAATTCATTTATTTTCTGCCTAATGAAAGATGACTTCAAGAAACTATCAATTGTATACTATACTTTCATAAAGTATTTTAAGACCCAGGATAAACAAAATTAACATAGTGCAATCTTTATACCAAATTTTCTAATTATACAGTATATTAGGCTCCATTTAATTTCCCTATTTCATAATGAGATTTAATCTGCATGTTGAAGATGATGATTCCTATACTATCTTTCTTCAGATAGGGTACTTAATATCACTGACAATTAAAAAGGTTCTTTAAAATCTGATAAAAAATAGTAAAAATCACTATTAACTAATTCAAATTGAAAAGTTTTAACTTCTTTTTTTTCCTAAAAAAAAGAAGCCAGGGGGATCTGTGCAATTCCAAATAGTGCACTTTCCATATCTTGGAAGCAATACAGAAGAAGGTCCTCTCCCATGAATGAAAGCAACAGACCTTGGGAAATGACAGCATCTCTCTGATTGACCTTGGCTGAGCAGGTTCATATTAACATAAGCAGTCTCTAATAGCCAAGTCCAAGTCTGTTATGGTGTGAAAGATCAATACAACACCTTAAATTGTGCCCATAAACAATCCACAATTTGTGCAGGTCTTTCAACACAGGCATCATATACTTCTAATATTATATAATGGTTGGCAACCTAATTGCTTATAGGCTTCTGAATGCTATCCAAGGGTAGTCTCTATGCAGTAGTCAAATCAGGATGCAACTAAGGCATAACTGTTCGCCAATCCAACTGGCTGAGGCACTATTTGTGCAGATACACACTTTGCCATTGGCACAATTGGCAATTTGCCAGTTGGGAATAGAGTCAGGGTCCATACTTACTGAACAGTCTTCATCCACTATGAAAATAGTGCACTTTTGCACCTGCATGAAGGAAATTATAGTGGCAGCTATCTTCTTCAAAATGACTTCTAAGGATTGCTGCTCCTCAAATATTAAACTGGCAAGATCAAGAAGCACCTGCAACAGAGGAAAAAAGAAATTAATCTAAGTCAAGTTCATCACATTTTAATCATCTTTTTTTCCAATAGCTCCAGGGCTTTTTAAAGAAAGCCATATGATTGCATTAATGTAAAGAAGTCACGAATTGTTCCTTGCAATTTGAACAGCATGAACTTAACAAGATCTTCTGCCCACGTATTGATGATAGTTTTACGGTTACATTTTCCCCCCAAAAAGCATAAACATTTTGACTTTCCAGAACTTCTACAGTCTCCTTCCTACAGAATCTATAGAACAATTTTCCCAGGAAGAAGTCCTTACAGTTCCTATTAGCATTCTGTGTTCTAAGGTAAAGGTAAACGTTTCCTTTGACATTAAGTCCAGTCATGTCTGGCTCTAGGGGGCGGGGCTCATCTCCGTTTCAAAGCCAAAGAACCGGCGTTCATCAGTAGACACTTCCGTGGTCATGTGGCCGGCATGACTAAACAGAACGCCGTTACCTGCCCGCCGAAGTGGTACCTATTAATCTAGTCACATTGGCATGTTTTCAAACTGCTAGGTTGGCAGGCTTCAGCAAAGGATCGTGCTGGAGCTTGAGCACCTCAATGATGCCATGAGCTAAACCGTGAAGGGCCACCCAAGACGGGAAGGTCATGACAGAGAGGTCAGACTAAATGCGATCCCTGGGGAAGGTAATGGCAACCCACCTCAGTATTCTTGCCGTGAAAACTAAATGGATCAGTACAACCAGAGATATGTCGGTATACCATCGGAAGATGAGACTCCTAGGTCGGAAGATGGTCAAAATGCTACTGGGGAGGAACAGAGGATGAGTTCAACTAGCCCCAGACGTGATGACGCAGCTAGCTCAAAGCCGAAAGGACGGCTAGCGGCCGACGGTGCTGGTGGTGAACGGCGAATCCGATGTTCTAAGGATCAACACACCATTGGAACCTGGAATGTAAGATCTATGAGCCAGGGCAAATTGGATGTGGTTATTGGTGAGATGTCAAGATTAAAGATAGACATTTTGGGCGTCAGTGAACTGAAATGGACTGGAATGGGCCACTTCACATCAGATGACCACCAGATCTACTACTGTGGACAAGAGGACCACAGAAAAAATGGAGTAGCCTTCAAAATTAATCGTAAAGTGGCTAAAGCAGTGCTTGGATACAATCCAAAAAACGATAGAATGATCTCAATTCAAATTCAGGGCAAGCCATCTAACATCACAGTGATCCAAATATACACCCCAACCACAGATGCTAAAGAAGCTGAAGTAGAGCGATTCTATGAGGATCTGCAGCACCTACTGGACAACACGCCTAAAAGAGATGTTATTTTCATCACAGGAGACTGGAATGCTAAGGTGGGCAGTCAAAGGACACCTGGAATTACAGGTAAGCATGGCCTGGGAGAACAAAACGAAGCAGGACATAGGCTGATAGAATTTTGTCAAGACAACTCACTCTGCATAACAAACACTCTCTTCCAACAACCTAAGAGACAACTTTATACATGGACTTCACCAGATGGACAACACCGAAATCAGACTGACTACATCCTTTGCAGCCAAAGGTGGCGGATATCTATATAGTCAGTAAAAACAAGACCTGGAGCTGACTGTAGTTCCGATCACGAACGTCTTCTTGCACAATTTAGGATCAGACTAAAGAGATTAGGGAAGACCCCCAGATCAGCTAGATATGAGCTCACTAATATTCCTAAGGAGTATGCAGTGGAGGTGAAGAATAGATTTAAGGGACTGGACTTAGTAGATAGGGTCCCGGAAGAACTATGGACAGAAGTTCGCAACATTGCTCAGGAGGCGGCAACAAAATACATCCCAAAGAAAGAGAAAACCAAGAAGGCAAAATGGCTGTCTGCTGAGACACTAGAAGTAGCCCAAGAAAGAAGGAAAGCAAAAGGCAACAGTGATAGGGGGAGATATGCCCAATTAAATGCGAAATTCCAGAGGTTAGCCAGAAGAGATAAAGAATTATTTTTAAACAAGCAATGTGTCATGTTCATGTTCCTGTCTGTCGTCAACACGCCCAGCTCCCCCAGGGATGAGTCTGTCACCCCTAGAATATCATCTATCCATCTTGCCCTTGGTCTCTTCCTTTTGCCTCCCACTCTCCCTAGCATCAGCATCTTCTCCAGGGTGTCCTGTCTTCTCATTATGTGGCCAAAGTATTTCAGTTTTGCCTTTAATATCATTCCGTCAAGTGAACAGTCTGGCTTTATTTCCTCGAGTATGGACTGGTTTGATCTTCTTGCAGTCCAAGGCACTCTCAGAATTTTCCTCCAACACCACAGTTCAAAAGCATCTATCTTCCTTCTCTCAGCCTTCCTTATGGTCCATCTCTCGCAGCCATATGTTACTACGGGGAACACCATTGCTTTAACTATGCGGACCTTTGTTGTCAGTGTGATGTCTCTGCTCTTAACTATTTTATTGAGATTTGTCATTGCTCTTCTCCCAAGGATTAAACATCTTCTGATTTCCTGACTGCAGTCAGCATCTGCAGTAATCTTCGCACCTAGAAATACAAAGTCTGTCACTGCCTCTACGTTTTCTCCCTCTATTTGCCAGTTATCAATCAAGCTGGTTGCCATAATCTTGGTTTTTTTGTGGTTTAGCTGCAGCCAGCTTTTGCACTTTCTTCTTTCACCTTCATCATAAGGCTCCTCAGTTCCTCTTCGCTTTCAGCCATCGAAGTGGTATCATCTGCGTATCCGAGATTGTTAATGTTTCTTCCAGCAATTTTAACTCCAGCCTTGGATTCCTCAAGCCCAGCATGTCGCATGATGTGTTCTGCGTACAAGTTGAATAGGTAGGGTGAGAGTATACAGCCCTGCCGTATTCCTTTCCCAATCTTAAACCAGTCCGTTGTTCCATGGTCTGTTCTTACTGTTGCTACTTGGTCGTTATACAGATTCTTCAGGAGGCAGACAAGATGACTTGGTATCCCCATACCACTAAGAACTTGCCACAATTTGTTATGGTCCACACAGTCAAAGGCTTTAGAATAGTCAATAAAACAGAAAGAGATGTTTTTCTGAAACTCCCTGGCTTTTTCCATTATCCAGTGGATATTGGCAATTTGGTCCCTAGTTCCTCTGCCTTTTCTAAACCCAGCTTGTACCTCTGGGAATTCTCGCTCCATGAATTGCTGAAGTCTACCTTGCAGGATCTTGAGCATTACCTTACTGGCATGTGAAATGAGTGCCACTGTTCGATAGTTTGAACATTCTTTAGAGGTTCCCTTTTTTGGTATGGGGATATAAGTTGATTTTTTCCAATCTGATGGCCATTGTTGTGTTTTCCAAATTTGCTGGCATATAGCATGCATTACCTTGACAGCATCATCTTGCAAGATTTTAAACAGCTCAGCTGGGGTGCCGTCGTCTCCTGCTGCCTTGTTAAATCTATTCTTCACCTCCACTGCATACTCCTTAGGAATATTAGTGAGCTCATATCTAGCTGATCTGTGGGTCTTCCCTAATCTCTTTAGTCTGATCCTAAATTGTGCAATAAGGACTTCGTGATCTGAACTACAGTCAGCTCCAGGTCTTGTTTTTACCGACTGTATAGATGTCCGCCATCTTTGGCTGCAAAGGATGTAGTCAATCTGATTTTGGTGTTGTCCATCTGGTGAAGTCCATGTATAAAGCCGTCTCTTAGGTTGTTGGAAGAGAGTGTTTGTTATGCAGAGTGAGTTGTCTTGGCAAAATTCTATCAGCCTATGTCCTGCTTCGTTTTGTTCTCCCAGGCCATGCTTACCTGTAATTCCAGGTGTCCTTTGACTGCCCACCTTAGCATTCCAGTCTCCTGTGATGAAAATAACATCTCTTTTAGGCGTGTTGTCCAGTAGGTGCTGCAGATCCTCATAGAATCGCTCTACTTCAGCTTCTTTAGCATCTGTGGTTGGGGTGTATATTTGGATCACTGTGATGTTAGATGGCTTGCCCTGAATTTGAATTGAGATCATTCTATCGTTTTTTGGATTGTATCCAAGCACTGCTTTAGCCACTTTACTATTAATTATGAAGGCTACTCCGTTTCTTCTTTGGTCCTCTTGTCCACAGTAGTAGATCTGGTGGTCATTTGATGTGAAGTGGCCCATTCCAGTCCATTTCAGTTCACTGATGCCCAAAATGTCTATCTTTAATCTTGACATCTCACCAATAACCACATCCAATTTGCCCTGGCTCATAGATCTTACATTCCAGGTTCCAATGGCATGTTGATCCCTAGAACATCAGATTCGCCGTTCACCACCAGCACCGTCGGCCACTAGCTGTCCTTTCGGCTTTGAGCTAGCTGCGTCATCATGTCTGGGGCTAGTTGAGCTCATCCTCGTTTTCTCCCCAGTAGCATTTTGACCATCTTCTGACCTGGGGGTCTCATCTTCCGATGATATACCGACATATCTCTGGTTGTACTGATCCATTTAGTTTTCACGGCAAGAATACTGGGGTGGGTTGCCATTACCTTCCCCAGGGATCGCATTTAGTCTGACCTCTCTGTCATGACCTTCCCATCTTGGGTGGCCATTCACAGTTTAGCTCATGGCATCATTGAGGTGCTCAAGCTCCAGCACCATGGCAAGGTAACGATCCTTTGCTGAAGTTGGTTGGGATTGGTCCCAATCAAATAATCCAGCAATAATTTTTGGTTGGGGTTGGTCAGAAAATATTAGCATAATTTTAGGTGTTAAGATAAAGGGCAATTTAATATCATGGATTGTGAATTCACCTTCAGTATCTGAACAAATGCACTAGTGATCTTGGTAAGAGATATAACTGTAATTTCCCCTTTTCACCATTCAGGGCAAGGCTTTGATTCATGCTAATGTAAGTGCCCTTCTGTGTGGATCATGAAGGATTTTATATCTGAACATTTACAGTGGATGACAAACATTGTTAAGCTTGTTATTATATCTAGCAAACATATGAACTTTTGAGATCTCTGTGTTAGGCAAGGCATTACAGAAGGCAGAAAAATGGGAATTGATGTTAAAGTCATAACATTCATTAAATTCCAAAATGGTACGTGTGGACTGGCATTGCAAACACCAAGACTAGATTATAGCATACTTTGTATTGCGGTAGTTTAAAGTTTTTCTTTGGATAGTCCTAAGTATAACCTAAAATAATGGTTGTATAATAATGGTTTGAATAATGGTTGTATAATAATTGTCTTGTTTCAATTTTTACATATTTTCGTCTTGTTCCTGCCCACATATTCATATCGCCAAATTTATTTTTTCCCCCTGGACATTATTAGTTCATAATGTTGCACTGTTTTTCCCCAAACTCATTCCTGGTTCTTCTAATACCATCATTCATGGAAGCAACTATGGATTCATGTTTTTTTAATGCACCACCAATTCACATGGTTTCTAAGATACATTTTAACCTTTTCATTCATTAATAAATCTAAAGCATCATTTCCCTGTTAATATTCAGTACCTCCACTGCATATCAGGCCACTTTTGTTCAAATTTATTGTATCTTCCCCCTTTCTTATAGTTTAACTGACACTCTGTTTTTCATTTCATTAATTCATTCATTTACATTCCAAGCTGCAATTTTTCATATGCCATAGTCATTGTCAGATATGGCCAAAGCTTTGGTCAGTCAATCCTTTCAGTTCAGGCTTTTTAGTAAGTAACTTCTCTGGAACTATAATGTGCCTCCAATCAGAGCGACACTGATTGATTCCAAAGATAGCCTTCGAGAATATTTTTTTAATAGTAATTTTATTAAAATTCCAACCACAAAGATAAAAAAAATATGAACTAAAAAAATAAAGGAATTAAAATAAAAAATAGAAAGTGCAGAAAAGAAAAAAAAGAGAAAGAAAAATAGAAAAGGAAGAAAAAAGGTTATACTAAAGGAAAAGAAAGGAAATACATAAAGAAATGACTTTCGCCTTCATCACAACAAATATAAACAATTTTAGTAACTTATCACCTTCTCTTGCAACAAATGATCTCCCCTACCCATATCCCATTTCTGATCTATAGACAAATCCTTAAAAGTCTTGTTGTTTCAGTCCTAATGTCAGCAGAAGTCCATTAAGGGTAACCAGAGATAACAACATATATATTTTAACTTTGATCAAATAAACCAACTTTATATGCCTTCCTTTTATTTCTTATAATCTTGATCTTTAATCCCTTCAAATAATGTCATAGAACTTGATTTTTTTTTTCATTTTTACTTTGTCTCTTCTCAACAAAATTCTTCAAAGCTTTAACAAGCCTCTTTTGTAAATCCAGTATAGGGAAATTATCCAGGTCAGTCTCTTGGTTTGTTATTTGTATATCCTTTTTAATTATTAAGACATCAGCTGGTTTCTTTTGTATGTCCAATGTAACATCTTTTTCCATATCATTCTTGTAATCTGTCATTTTTAAATCCACTTTAAATCAGTCTCAATCTTGTCAGATAAAACTTGTTCCTCTTCCACAACATCTTTTAAACAGTCTATCTATAGAGGTGAACACTCTTAACATTAATTTCTGGATTCATTGTTCAAAAATATCCTTCAGTACATCCAGTGTTAAAACATTTTGCTTCACTCTGTATTCATATGTCAAGTATGAGTGTTCCTCTCCTTTAATTGTAACCTTTAGTTCCTTCTAGTTCCCTCTGTTGTCCAATTTTAAAGTCTAACCCTAACCCTAACCCTAAAGAATTCAAAACAAAAGAGTTTCCCACGGGAAGGATTCCAAAATCTTATTTCAAATTTATCTGGACCCTTAGTCCATTTGTAAGTTTCTAAAATCAAAGTTTTAATTACCCTTTTGATGTTTATTCCACCCCCTACCCCCCCACATTTTTTAAAGTCCTTAAACTTGAACTTAAACTTGCCTGGAAGACACCTAGGTATCTAAACATTTTAGTTTGGTCTATTTTATGTCCATTGATCTGCAGCCATAATTTGTTGGAGAAGCCCATAACTTAGGCCTTTGAATGAGCTTCTCTTTGGGACAACAGGAAGTAAAAAGCACAGAGAATGAAAGAATGGCTGCATCATCTGGACTCAGCAAGGCAGGTACCTGTCTATTAACTTTCATGGTAGGTAGATGCTAGGATCAGAAATAGCTTGGACCCATGAGCTGATGCAGAAGTTAAACAAAAAGGAGATTAATATATTGCCCTACTCCATCCCTTTGCTTGAAAAATTTGGGCACATAAGATGGCCCTGAGGGGTGCAATGAAACCTCAAGCAGGTCAATTGAAATCTAAATTGCTTTAAAGTCAGACTGCCAGAACATCCACTAAGATGTTCTCACTATCTAGGCAATCCCTGAACATCCAGCAAAAATGCCCTGCATATTTTACTACTTAGACTAAGTAAGAAAATATGGGAAGTCATTATTTCTATTGCTATAAAAACAACTTAAATCTTTTTGTTTTTGAAGCTAAAATTCTGTTTTTTAATTTTCCTGTTGGTGATAACCCTAAATTACAGAGAATCTTGATTTTGATGCTGTAGGAAAAATAATAAAGCATTATTTCACAAATATTTATATGTGTTATGAGGAGGTTGCTACAGTACTTATTTATAATACCTACAGTCATATAATAATATAATTATTATATGACTGTAGGTATCGTTATATTGCTATAAACTGATGACTTTCTATAGAAAGGTCAACTCAAGCCTTAATAGAAAGATTGAATATAGTGGAGAAGAAGTGAGAGAAATCACTCCTCTTCAGTGTTTACCACCACCACCACCACTTTTTTTTTTACTTATACTGATAAATACAATGCTTACTGTAAAGCCATTTAAATTTGTAAGTACAAAATACTGGTAATCAAAAAGCATCATTTGTCTATCTTCTGCAATCCATTAATTGATTTTTTAAATCAAATATATTCTTTACTAAATATATTTAACCTTCTGGGGACTTATATCTAAGGACATTTGATTCATTAAGTTAATGTGTATTTAATTTCTCCCATAATGCTTAAACTAGTTTGAATGGATGCAACAATTTTTTGTAGAGAAATTCTTACTTTGTTAATGAGGAACAGGAGATGCTGTTTGAGAAAACAAGGCAACATAGAATTATGGATCTGGTTGAGAACTTAGCCTGGTACGTTGAAAGCTTTTGCAAGCAACTTTAAAATCCTGTCCCACTGGAAAGCTTGGGAGCCCTATCCACCCATTTGATTCCTACCAATGTTTTTGCATACTGGTAAGTGTGGGCCAAGATACTTCCCTCTGTAAACAGTGGTAGAATGTAAATAACCCTTTAACAAAGTGCATAGGTAGATGTCACATCCTCCAAAGCATACTGAAAGAACAGTTCTGCCCCACCAGCTATAGTAAACACCCTATTAATACAAATTGCGGGAGCCTCAGAGTCTGAATGAATTTACAGAACAGGCAGGAACAGGGCTTATTCCACCTCAGTCTCACTCCAGAATATGGAATATATGGCTATGGGGCAAGAGTTGTGCTGACTTTATCTTACTTCCGTTTTTGTTTCCTTTTAAGCATCTGACCTATCCCCAGAAGAATACACAGCAGACCAATGCAATTACATGGAACAAAAATACATTCTCAGAACAGTAGCCCTATTATGAATCCAAACTTTCTATTCAAAGAATTCAGATGGCACAGTATTTATTATAGCAAGGAAAGGTGAACTCAGATGATGGATCAAGATGTTTCCCATGTCCTGGTTATAATAAAGACTACAGAGAGTTAGAATAGGAGAAGAAGCCCCAGCCTATGACCCAGATGCAGGCAGCAGAATATCTCTCTTCAGCCAATGGTTCTTTGCCTCACCACAGCAATTATATTTTGGAAAAAGATATTTCCATTGAGGTCCAGCCTAAATGTGGTCTGTGTTTGGATTTTGGTGGGCATTGCAACCAGCAAGGGAAGAATTAACCTTCCTTCCTCAATGCCATCCTCTGCCATCCTGCAAGTTATACTGACACACTGGCATTATTTTTTGTTGCCAGGAATCATCAGGCTTATGTATGAATCCCTTGATAGAAAGTGGGATGAAATCACGTCATCTTCTTCTGGGAGTAATGATGCTTGTAATTCAACCTTGGCAGCTGATAAGATAAAGGTTTAGTCAAGGTCTACAGCATTCCTTAAATACACTTTTGCCTATTACACCATCTCCCTTTCTGATGGTGAGGGCAACACCATTGTGGGTAGCTCATAGCTAACATCAGATTCTAAAGATTCCTCTTCAATACTTGGAAACCTCCTAGGATTTTAGGTATTGGTTGTAACTATTTTATAGAAATGCTTAAAAAGCCCAGTAGAATACTAGGATGCTTACCTACCCTTAGCTGCTAGTGAGGTTTCCGTGGTTTCTGTTATCTCCTTCTCTAACATGACCAACCTCTTCTTCCTCATCCCCAGTCCTTTTTCAAGGTTAGATCTCAGTGCAGGAGATTGACAATGCCTACTGCCGATGTACCCCTGCTCCTCTAAGCCCAGCTGCCAATCATGGCACCAAGTAAACCCAAAACAACACACAGTACACATTGGCTATATCTGACACACATGGAAAAACAGGAAATAAGTGTTTTTAATACTGTACACCCATTATACACACCACATCCATAGATAGGATTTCTTTACCTCACCTGATTGCGTCTGTTTTCAAGAAGGGAGGTTTCATAGAGCTGAGCATTGTGAAGAACAATTCCACAAAATGCCAGGTAAGCAGCAAAATCCTATAAATTGGACATCAAAAGTTATATAACTAGAGATCCTTACATTAGGAGTCCAAAATGTCTAAGAGTTTGAGTTGTATCTTGAAATGATTTCGTGTTTTGCTGATTTTAATAGCACTTCTATTATTTGGTTATGCTTGAGGAGTTAGAAGCTTATTATTTCCTATTCCTAAGCACCTTACTTTATTAGCAAAGATTATTTTATTAGCTGTTTATATCTGTCTTAAAATACCCAATATTACATGTAACTAGATTCCTACTGGTAAAGAGTTGTGGTGAATTTACCACTAGATTCCTGGTGGTAAAAAGTTGTGGTGAATTTCACAAACACAAAAAACAGATGCAGATAATGCCCTGTCTTGTGTGAAATATTAAGTGTGGGCTTACATTTTTAAAAGAAGGAACTGAATCTTGCTGAGGAAGCAGACCATAAGCCATTTTTGTTCATGTTTTAATTCTGATGTCCCACAGATGTTCATCACAAATTCCATTTAGAAAGGATGAATTAATTCTTATTTTCTTCCTGCCAGAATTGTCAGCTACTCTGGTCCAAGTTCAGCTCTATTTAGTGAACTAGATGTTTCTTGTAAAATAACATAGCTTAAAAATTGCTAAAAAGCAATTTCAGGTCACTCTGCCTTAGGCACTTCTAAATTAATTCCATACCTTTCAAAACATAAGATGATCAAGTTATACAGATTATTTCTTCTTTTCTGAACTGAACAGCAATTACAACAGCAAAGCAGAGTTTTGACAGATTAATTTAATAGTGATTTAATGTGTTAGATTTCTATATTAAGTACTCATCTCAGAATGAGAACTTGAGAATTATGTTTTAATGTAATTGAGCTGAAGAATAAAGGTGATTTAACTTCTGAAGTTAAAGGAATGTTTATTAAAGAAAGTGATTAAAGTTCAGGCAGCTGCAGAGAATTAGCAGGAACAGGTAGTCAGCCATAAGTCTTGTTCTGGTGAAATGTTGGCAATGCTTTCTCCGAAGAACTTAAGTTTTTTTTCCTGTTCTTTTGTTTTTTCTTCTGCTGCTGGTTACTTCTGTTTTCCATAGCTTTCCTCACAAGACATGAAGGCAATAATACTATTTCACTAATGTCCTCTAATCATTGGTATTCAAAAGTATGTTATTTTTGGTCCTAAAAGGAGCTTAGAACCCTCGTGATTTTATTAGATTGGCTGCCTTATCTTTCACAAATTTGTCTAAAACACTACTTAAAGACATCTAAGTTAGTAATCACATTGTGAAAAGCAACAATTCCTACATTCTGTCCAGCTACATCATTCAGCTACATTCGATGGCCCAGTTGTTCCAGTGTGATATTCAAGCAAACTAAACAATTAAGGATAAAATCAATACAAACCAAAGAGAAATTAAACTAACTTCTTATACCAACAACTTCTATGTAACTACATTTTAGTGAAATGTTAAATTGCTGCATGCTTTTCCTATCATATAGGAATATCGAATGATAATATAGAGCATGGGTTTTTAAAAAAAAGTTTTAGGTATTTACAAACAACAATAATCTATTTCCACCTTGCAAAGATTAGCAAAGTACTTGAGATCTACAAAGTTTACATTCTCCTGTTCCTCTATTATAGATTTCATTTTTATTTTGGGACTTCAATGGGACTTCAATGGGCTTTTTTTTTGGCATTAATAAAACAAATAGACAATAAAAAAATACATAAAACAAATATACATATGCATTTTCTATGCATGTAATTGCATTTTCTCTCTCTTTTTAATTTTTATAGGTTTTCTGTTTTTTTAAAAAAATCTCTTTTCTATTAAATAAATAAAATAAAATAAGTAAATACATAAAGATGTAAAAGAAGGACTTTAAAACACCACAGTGTGAAAATACTATTATAAAAGCAGCCTACAGAATTAAAAACAAATGCCAAGCAACACAAAAAACAATATAAAGATAATTTTTAAAGCTAGGGATAACATCAAAAGTTTGCTCTGTTTCTAAAATTATATTAAGGTACAGGAGGTACCAGATAAGATTTTCTGTAGAGAGCAGAAGGCCAAGAAGTACCAAGATAAAGTATGCACTTTCCATTGTAACCAACTCCTGCACCTCAGATGGTATGGGAAATTTGTTAATAAAAATAAACTTGTAATAAATACCTTCTCATCTTGCTCAGTGAATGTTCCTCCACCACCAGATTTTTTGTTGATTGCTTGTGCGACACCAACCACCTGATTAAAAGTCAATATAGGAGTATCAGTTTACTCAATAGGGTTTCAGCTGAAAGGCATAAGGAAATCAATAGTCACATGAAATGTCCAAGTCTTGTTATAAAGTTTACTATTGTTTTTGAGCAGTATAGTAGAAACGAAAAAAAAAAAACCAATGCAACAGTAGTATAGTAGAAATGAAAAAAACAATGCAATGAAAGTAGTATAGTACTGAAATAAAAATGCAACAGTAGTGTCCTTATTTTTAAAAGTTACAGATGCTCTCTTATGCACATATATTTAAGAGTAAGCGTTACTGAACTCACAATGGCTTACTTTTCAGAAGACACAAAATACTGTGTTTTGAATGCATGAGGTCCATCTAACCTTATTTTGGGATAATTCCCATTGTCTTAGCTTGTTAAGAGTTGCTTCCATGTAAAAAAAGAGTATTGGGTCAAGTACTTACTTTGTCTTACTGTGCTTTGTATAGATTGGAACCAAATGAAACAACCTAAATGAAGTAAGGATATTTGTATACACTAATACAAATGTTGAGGCACTTAGAGAAATATGAGCTACTCAAAATATAGACCCATGATCAATCTTCTTTGGCTTCAGAGTACATTGGTAGCAGCACACATAATTCATTGCTTTTCAAATTTCAGATCCTAAGCCTTCCCTATCAAATTCTAACCAATATTTTCTTGCAGTGAGATGAGTTAATGATAATATTATAATAAATCTGTTAGAGGTATACTTCAACATTTGAATATAAATCCTTACTGAAATTTGGGCTTAACTTGTGGCCATATGGACACGTTGCTACCTCTCAAATTTCAAGTAAATGTACTTTACTTAAAAATGTCATGCTCTAGAGTAGCCTAAATTGACAAGCTGGAGAAATACATTCAACATTTCATTTATTTATTTATTTATTTATTTATATTTATTCCTTTGTGCTTTATTTATTTCATTTCTCCCATTTTATTTAGATACACAAAATTCGAAATTTTATATTTATTTATTTATTTATTTGATTTCCGTAGCCGCTCATCTCAGCAAGTGACTCTGGGCGGCTTACAACAATAAAACTATAAAACAATTACAATTAAAACAGTTAAAATATAAAATAAATACAAAATAAATATACATGGCTGCCAAGTGAGAAATGTATGGATGTTAAGACAGCCAAGAGACGGGACCATCCACACACTCGAGGCCCCAGGACCAGGCAAAAAGCCAGGTCTTCACAGCCTTATGAAAGGCCAACAGGTTTGGGGACATCCTAATTATATAATACTACTCCATTTTTTCCCCTTCCCCTTCTGTCTTCTGGCTACTTCTCACAGAACAGTATCAACTTGATGTTTCACGGATTTTGTATTCCTACATCATTCGTAGGTCTTATGTGGGGAACCAGTGCCCCTATAGGAACTGCCAGATTACAACTCTAAGCATCTTCAGCCAACATGTTCCATCATGGAGGTAGCTGAGAAAGGAAAAGGAAATCAAGACTTGTAGTTTTCAACAATGGTCATACATCTTCTTTCCAGTCTTTCCTAAACTGATGCCCACCAGATTGGTTGGATTTCATATATCAGTGTGGAAATGAAACACCTATGGAATGCACCAGAGTTTATGACTTTCAGCCCAATGGACATGATGTTATGATGTGCCTATTTGCATTTAACATGCATTTTTAAAAAGACAAATAGAAATCATTTGGGGATGGGGGAATGGGAGCAGGAATTGGAAGTTTAACCATTCTTTCCCTGCTATAGTCCTGATAAAAATTCTTACTTCAGAAATTCTATTTGTATTAGAGAAGAGTTCCTGTTGAAGGACTGATTTTTGTCATCAGAGAAGAAAATGATTCACCTCTTTTTCTCCTGTTGTAAGCCTAATAATGATCCCACTTGTCCCATTGATATTTTCATTGTTAAAATGTGCACATAAGTGGAGTTTAATTAAATTACATCTCATTTATCCTTGTGATTGTTCCCAATGATAGATACCGACAAAAGCTATGTCAGACAGATTCTAAAACTTCATTTGGTTCCCCCAGGCCATGCCAGGCGAGGCCATTAGTCAGTTCTTCTTCTTGGGATGTAATGTGGCTTTTGATGTTACAAAAGCCATCTGTATAAATAAGAAAAAAAATTCTAAATGTTCTCATTGTACCACAAAGCTTTATATGGCTGTACAACAGTGCTCAAAAAATAACTCTATTAATACTCTCATGAAGAAAAAACTAGTTGAAGAGTTGACAGTTACTTTTCTGAAGCTGTATTATGTTGACAAAATTACCTTACTTTGCAAACAATAAAGTCAGTAGTAATTAATCACCTACTGCACACACACCTCTAACACACACCCATTTTTATTTCCCACAGTGAGCATTACCCACATTGTGGCTAGCAGTCAGTTGTGTTACCTGGACCTGAAATTATATCTTTCAGTATAATTATATTTGTTAAGTATATCCCATAATTTATAATTATATTTGTTAAATATATCCCATAAAAAAATACCAGAAAACACACAGCATATTATGCAATAAAAATATTACTCTCATCTTATAATCTGCCCAACAGTTGTTGGAATTAGGAAATGACTTCATGTTACATCTATATTATATCAGCTGCTCTCCTTGCTAGTGCACTCCCAGGCTTAATTTAAAGATGGTTCCAACTTTTGAAGTCTTGAACAAGTGGGGATCATGTTACTTGAAGAACGGCTTTATCTGCTTGTTTGAATTAAAAGTATTATAAATATATATAGCAAATTTTAAAAAGCCTTTTCTGAAACCTGCCAGTAATATTCAAGATATCTTCCTGATTTACTTATTAAAAAGGAAATTATGCTTAAAATTCTTGATTTCCCTGGCAGATGTATGCTTCCCTTTGGTTTTTTTTTAAAGTTTCTAGGCAACTGTATAATTTAAAATTACTTGAAATGTCTAACTATATTTTTGTGTACATATAATAACTCTGCCAGGTTTTAAGTTTATTAAAATAAAATTATCTATCTTGTGAACATAAATTGGAAGTCTTACAAGGACATCATTTATACAAGTATTTCCTACATTGTTTCTACTATTGTGCCAAATGAGGTTTCTCAGCGGAAATAGCTCTGCACCTGTAATCAGCCCAACCCCTTTTATTTTATTTATTCTCAGCCTCCCTCTTTTCTCTGCAGAAAAAGAAAGCCCTTTTCAAAGAAGATCAAGGGGAGCGGGGGGGGGGGGGAGGACAGGCACATCTTTCATTCAGTCATAAAGTTACCAAAAATGAGCAGTTATTGCAACATAATCCAGTCTTTATTCTGTTCATATTTATTTGCCATTTTGATGCTCTTTTAATCAACCTTCCAGGACAAAGAAGTACACAGTTACATTTTCTATAGACCCCATGTACAAAGAACTCATCCTAAGAATAATACAAAGCCTATGCAGTACTGAAATCTTCGAAGCTTACTTTGAAAGCAAATTTGTCACCAAGTGAGCACCTTACCCTGTTGACTCAAAGGCAGAATTGTTTACTCACATGAGATGCTTTTAGCATGCTAGGTTGTCCCGAAGAGATTTATAGCACCAAACAAGCATATGCTTTCACCTAAATGTACCCCCAAACCCTGATACATCTCTCCTCTCTTCTGACAAACCAAAGCAGACAGATATAGCGAATTTCTTTTGCAATGTCCAGCAATGTGTGACCGTTGATATAGTGCAGCCTTCCCCAAGCAGGTACCTCCTAAATGTGTTTGAGATTTAACACCCATAATTCACAGCAGGCATGGAAAATTTAATCTTTTGAATTCCAGCTTGAGGGCAAAATAATACATTTGCATGGTTGCAGCATTTGCCGTGGGACCAAATACTGATCTGTTTGAAGTAATATATCTAGGAGTGTTTTGAAAGAAACAGGCAAATTACTTCTCAGCTGCCGATGTACAGTAGGATCCAGATCAGTGAAAAATGTCTAGTATGAAAACATCATTAGATGATCCATCACTATGTAAGTAGAAGACTAAAAATACAGAATTTTAGACAAAATACATATTTAACAGGTTACAAAATTTTAAATGATTGAAACCTCTCACAAGGTTGCTACATCTCACAAGATTTTGATGTTCTCCTGAAAAATTGGTAAAATCCCTTGAGGTTTGGCAAAGTCAAAGGGTGAAGGTATTTTAAAGTTTGGGGGATATTTAGGCCATCATGTAAGACTGTGTGATTGTACTGTTTTTTAAAACATTGTCAAACCCTAAATTAGAGAGGTTAGATCAACAGATATTTGGAACTGCCCTTTTTCTATAATAGCCCACTTCTGAGAAACATAGGCATTTGTTCCTTATTATGATGATACCAAAAGAAAGAACTGTGTATCATGATGTCATATAGTAGATATGAAATGGGTACAGTTTGCATCACAGTGTACATTTTGTCCCCTGCACTTCCTTGCCCTCCTGCCCCCACACATGCCTATGTTGAGGAAATCCCTCCCAATGGAAGTAAACTGATTCCTACCTTGCTTAGTTTTGCATGGGCAATTAAGACTATTTTTTACTGTTAGGTTTTTAATGATATGCTATTTTGTTTCCATCAAAATGGAAACAAAATAGCATATTTAAAGCTGTTGCCAGAATTTATTGAGAAGTTTTTTTGTTTTCCTTCTGACTACATTGCTTTTATGGTAAATTTTAATTTATATTTTTGGTATACATAGCCTTTGTTGGCTGCTGAGGATACAATTTAGAAATGTAATTTAAAAAATACATATATAGAAATTTGAAAATATGAGCAATTTTCCATGTTCGTCATATAGAGTCTTAATGGCTGGAACCTCAATCCCAATACCAGTGTTGTCTAACCACAACCTGGTAAGAGGGAAAATAAAGTTTATTTGTTTATTGTTGCTCATGAGCTTTGCACTCCTAGGAAGCCACAAAAACATACACAATAAATAAGGCTGTAATTCAGTCTAGTGACTTTAGCACATTAGCAGCAAGTTCTTGCCCAGAATTCACCCGAAATAGAATTATTTGTGACCACTGAAGTTTGGAAGGGATATGAAACAGGAAACGAGGCCTTCTACTATTAATGTAGACCTCAATAGAAGATCTTTTGCTAGGCACACATATGGAAAAGTGTGCTCACCCATTAAGCACCAAAGTTCCAATAGCCAAGTTGTAAAAGTAGAAAAACATTTTCAATATCTCAGTGGTTAAATGATGATTTATAGCTCACACTAGCCTTCCAAGGTACTGGCAGCACAAATGTGTTCATTGTTCTGTGGAGTTAGTATTGGAAGCATTTTAAATAAAATCTTTATTCTCCTATCTATTGCATAAAGCCCAGCTCTAGTCTTTCAAGGTTAATGGTAAACTCCTCTGGGCTTCAAAAATGTCATGCTGTTTGAAGAATGTATTCAAACCAAACACAACCAACAACTGGGCAATGATTCTGCTAAAAAGAAAAAAGCATATGAAAAATCTGCCATCACAATCTTGCACATTGCAGAGCTGCTCCTTAACTCCCTAAACAGGATTTGCCTAAAGCATTTTAATAGAAGTAAAGTTTATTTATTTTATATCATAGCTCAAAGAACATACAGTTCAGATCACTATGTGTCAAATACTTTTTATCTCCATAAAACAGGCACCACATAGAATAGATAACCCTGCATTTCACAAAAGAAACCACCCCTTAGCCTTCTATCAAACTCCTACTAGTATACATTTACAGCTTGCTAAATGCCCTCACATGCTGCAATTTCTTCCATTTTCTCCAAAGCAAATCAATATCCCAAGCAAGCAAATCTGCAGCTCTTACATATGCTGCAACTCCAGCTGTTATAAATAGGCTAGCTTTTAGACAGCTCATCCATTTTTCTAAAAGACCTAGTCATATATTCACTTTTTTCACATGATGGGGTGATACCTGGGCAGTTTACATATAGCAAAGATTAGTCCAGAAATAGAAACCAATTCTTGTTAAGTGCAATGTATAAGGACTTGGCTCTTTCAGCAACTTCAGCAAGAATATCTTGAATGTGTAGCTGTTGGTAGAAACTGCAATGACATGAAAATGATGAAATGTGCAACGTGCAATGTGACATCACAACACCAGTCCTGGTCTTTTGTATTTGCATCCTAATATCAGGTACAAGTAGATAAGTTCACAGGCTTGCACTGTGGTATCACAATGTAAATTTCATTGCTTCTCCACGCCCAGCAATTCTTGGCCTTGCCAAGAAGTAGAAAAACTAAGAGTTAAGACTAGAGATTCAGTTGAATTGAACAATACAGGGAACTACAACTGAAGCAAATTTTTAACTTCCCCAGTGTGTTTGATAGCAGTCCACCAGTGCACAGATGACATGCAGACCTTGGCTCACAACACTGTATTTTTAATTTTTATTAGCTCTGAACCACAGAAAGCTGAAGCCTTTCAATGGTATCACTGGCTCTCTGAAGAACCCAAAATGAGAATACTCTCACACTGCGTAGTTTCCTACCATGAAACGGAAACTTGCGGTTGTTAAAGAGCTGTGAGGAGACAGGAAAAAAAATGGGGGGGTATGTTAATATAGCCTAAAAAGTCCATTCAGCTGGAGGAAGGATAGGAGGATTACTGTTAGGGTGTAAAACCTATGCAGGTTCATCTATTGATCATATTCAAGTGCAGAGACATGGATTTGTTAGAGAATAGATTGTGACAAAATGAAGGTGACCTTGAGAATTCTCTTGCATGATTGTTCTTGGCATTATTCTAGCTGAAAGGATTTCTTGATTGGCTGAGCTACACTATTGGGAAAATAACCCATGTTATTTGTCAAGCTATCATCCAGGTGTCCAAATTCATGGCAAACTCTAAATATTTTTAGTGTTACTCTAAGAAGGCTTCCAGATGCCCTTCAGATTCCAATGTAAAGCTCATTGTACATTAATGTGATTATTTTGGATTTTTCCAGAAAATTGGGATTTCATAAGGATAGGACTTACTTACATTCAGGGAATTGATGGATAAACAGAACTAGCTCTTTTTTTGACCAATATCACTGTACAGTGATGGCAGACAGTTAATGATGGTGACTTTGATTGATAGATTGATTGATTGATCAACTTGTATACCACTTTAATTACTAGAGTAACTCTAGGCAACTAGGCCTGCCTCTTGTCTCCTTCAAAACTGCTTATGGTGACATGCCATGGTTACTGCATTTGAATTTCTAATCCATCCAGGACTCAAGTGTGGCAAGAAAAGAAGAGCTGAGAGGCCAATAAAATGTGATTCCCTTGCAATGAGAACACAGCTTGGTCTTCAAGTACAAAAAAAGAAAACAAGACATATTTGACGCTTCCAATTAACAGAAAAGTGAGAAAGACTGAAATACCTTGCTTTCTAAATTTCTAGCCAAAGGAGCATTTGACTGGGTGGAGTTATCATGATCCCTTACTGCATCAACAACCTGTCTACAAGCCACATAATGCAGAGAGTAAGGAATATGACCTTGACCGAAACCATTACCTAGGCAAAAAGGGTTGAGATGTTTTTGAAGTTCAGAGCAACAGTAACATTCAGAAGTGGCTCAGGCAGAGGCCACCCTGATTCAGGAGTATAAGAAGGGGAGGAGGTACAGTACAATCAGACTTGCAAGATTCTCTTATAATAGTCAATCTCAATAAAAGTAGTTTTAGCCTTCCTGTGGAGTTGATTTCCTGATCTGGTCTACCAAGTGAGGCTGACACATAAGTCACAGAAAAGGATAAAGGAAAAATGCTTACAGTGAAGAAGCATGACTTTAATGTAGCAAATAGGGTAGCATGGAGGATTGCTTACCTATGGCAGCTAAACTGCAACCATAGATTCCACTGCATACACCCAGGCATGATCAAAATGGTTCAGGATGCCTGTTATTACCATGTCATAGTGACCAGGACTAGAATTGTTACTACCTTTTTAGTGATTATGTGTTATACAGTTAATCCATTCATCGTCAAGAATTTTCTAAGCTGATTATAAAGCAGAATAGTGGGCAACAGACAAATCTGCTAATGGTGAAGTGCAATTTTGCAATCTTTTTTATTCCGCCCATTTTGTTTTTTCTTTTACTGTTTAATGCTAAGCTACCATTTTATTACCAGGGCAGTATCATTGTGTGACCTGTGTAATCATCTATGCCTGCTTTAATTCTGTTATTATATGGGATCTCTACCTCATTGCTCCCAACTGCAGTACAGATGGAGTCAGGGGACAAAGCCTACATTTGTGTTAGGGTAGGACTAAATAGTGCTCCTTGTTCTTCATCATCACCCCCATAATTGTCATCATTTTCATTTATATCTCACATTTTTACCCAGTAGACACTGTTAAGAGGACACAAACTGTTCTTCTGAAAATGATTTTAATCTGGTCTTTATTTAATATTAAATGTGGTTAGGGAGCCAGGCAACTTCTTCATCTGCTCTACTCTTCTTTGAAATAGTTCTTTTCTAGCTTCTTGATGGAAATGTCTACCAAGCTGTCTATGATAACAGTTTCCTTTCTCTTTCTCCTGAGTGCAGTGTCTATCACTGCTCTTTTCTAGAAGTTTCATTTGCTTCAAAAAGGAAGCTTTTCATTGTGTATCATCTGCCACAGAGTAATGGCACTTATTTTTTGCTTAAAATATGCAAGCTGACTTTTTGCCAAAAAAAAAAGAAAAACCACATTGCTTTCCCTATTCCCCAAAAGCCTTTCTCCACAGACTGCAGACATTTCTTTAGCATTGCTAGATGCATTCAAAGTTTTATTTTATCTGGATGTTTCTTGTTGCATTCTTGTACACACATATCTCAGATTTCATTCTGTGAAAGCTACTTCTAATTCCAAAGGGAGCTTGTGTCATTTTTTTCCCAATGTTATTACTGAGCTAAGCAAGTCTGTTTTTTATTCTGTTACTTCCTGAGACAAATTCAATAAAGACAACCCAGGGAAAAACTCTGCTAAATCCAAGAATGCTTCCAGTGGACAGAAATACATCTTTGTTTCTTTTAAAGTAGAATTTAAATTCAGTATAGATTACACTATATTTTAGAGCTGCTGCAGTCCTGCTGGAAATTAAACTTAAAAACATTGTTCAAGCTGGTTAGCTATTTATTAATGTTGACCTTTCAAAGTACTTTCTTTCCTCATAAGGCCACTCTAGAGGGCATTCTAGAGGGTTTCCCCTCTTTTTTAAATCTTACAGAATATAAGAATGCATAATGATATGTATTCAGTCAGCTTCATTTTGTCTGCTCTCTGTCTAAGAAGCACATTCTAACCTATAATTCACTCACCTCTTTTCTATTTCCTACTAACAAACAAACACTCTCCTCACTGTGGTCAGACTTTAAAAATAATAACTGCCCTGTTCTTTAAATGTAAGTATCACTATTATTTTCATGGCTGTTTATATTTTAAATCTCCACCGTATCAATGTCAGGTTTAAGTATGACTCAACATAGAAAAATAAACAAAAAGTGCCTTTTGATCTTTTGTGAAAAAGCAGCCAGTTCTGAATGAAAAGCTATAATAGCATATATAGAGGATGGGGAGACCAGTTTCAACACTGATTCAGCAGAATGGGCAAATGCTACAATCCACTGCCACTGACAGAAACCTCTCTACTATTCTTAAAACGTTTTAAACAGCAAGTTCTTCTTACAAGACTGAGCTAAGAACCACTGTCTGGTCCAGTGAATAGCTCACACCATCCAACTCTCTCATTCTTGGTGAGTTTCTGAGTGCCCACCATGCCAAAGGTTTTCAAAGCTACTGCCAATATTGGTTCAGGCCTTAAATAAACCTGCATGTTCTGTAGATGTTCAAAAGAAAAACAGCTGGACTCCAAATATACTTATAAAATTATGTTTACCTTGCTCTTCAGCCCCAAATAAGGTCATGAAAGATTCTCAAAATAAAACAGTGAGGAAAAAAAAGCACAATAAAATGGCTGGCACAATAAAACTTGCCAGAACACAACTGGCAAGAGAAAACAACTTAAAACAGGTTAAAAGCTATGCAAGGTTAAATGGATAAACTGAACAGTTTTTTCAGCTTGCCTCGTAGTTAATCAGGAAAGAACCATCTAAATATCTTTATGGAGGGCATTCCAGACCATGAGTACTGCAGTAAAGAAGGTGCCATCTTTCCATTTTTATTGCAACCGATAAGTACATCTCCACTTTATTCAAAAGTAATAGAGAAAGAGGCATTAAATTGTAATGTACACTATCCTATTATGAGTTCCAAGACAGCTCACCTTGAGAGGTCCAATATGGAAAAATAGGTTAACTATCACTTTATAAAAATAAAAGCTTGAAGGAACTCCCTCACAGGAATTTAGCAAGTCAGGCACTGGGACAAAAAAAAAGAGAGTAAAAATATAGATGGATTCTTCATCTGACATTAAGAATAGACAGGCCTGCTTGGGTAAAAAAATTCAGTCAATAAAAACCCACAATAGCCTAACAGTGTTTCTCAGCCTTGGCCACTTTAAAATGGGTGGAATTCAATTCCCAGAATTCCCCAGCCAGCTGGCTAGGGAATTCTGGGAGTTGAAGTCCACCCATCTTAAAGTAGCCAAGGTTGAGAAACACTGGCCTAACAGAATTAGAACTTCAAAAATAATTCTTTTTTTGAAGAATTCTTTGATATTAAATATTTGGATTTTCCAACTGTTTGGTTAATAGCCCCAAAATTCCAATTAACCACTGAAATTGTAATATCTAGCAAAATGCAGTACTGGGCTTAGGTTTGTTTTATGCATTACTATTATTAAATTGGAACTGTTTACAGTTCCTCCTGTTTTCTCTCTTCCACCAAAGAACAAATATAGCCATATGTTTGCTTGTTTTTAAAAAAGCACATATTTCTCCATAAGCAGCAAGGTTATTGTCTCCAGGACTTGTTATGCCTAAATGCACAGCACATGGAGTTGTTGGCCCTACATGTGCCCAGATGGCCATGCCACTGAAGCATCACTTGTGGGAGTTAGGTGTGACAGTGAAAATATGCTTGTGGCTTGATTAGCAAAAGTGGAAAGGCATAATATCCTTGGATGGCACTGATGACAGCCTGTGCAGAAGCCACCTCCTTTAACTCAATGATCATGGGCATCTTCTAGGCTTTTTGGTTTTGGGGGAGGGAGATGAAGAACTAGAGTTTCCCTATTTGATAATGGCTTTTAAGCAATAAAAAGATAGCTAAAGTATGTTACAATTTAGGGGCTAATTCAGGAATCATGTCTCATTCCAGAAATATATCAGTTAGTTATTATGGTCAGAATGATAGAATCTTCTGGCAAGAGAGTTGAAAGGCCAGAGGGAGAGAAAAAGCTTTTCGGATGAAACTTCCCAAAATGTTACCCTTCCCTTTAAAAATACACAGAAGGGAATGTAGCCAACTATTTCCCTCTTCCGTCTGTTTTTCTAAGCATCTCCAATGTGTTTGCCTATCATTTTGTTCCATACTTTTAAATGAAAAGGGGGTTCTGATGTGCTTCAGCTAGCACTCTTCTTACGCTTAGAAGGCAAATCCAAGATGGCAACCAGGGAGAAGACGCTGACCGTGGCTCTTTAGTGGGGAAGGTTCCTGGTCTCTACGAACCCCCCCACAAACCCTGCTTTTTAGCTCCCATTTCAGCTAGGGAGCTGAGGAGGGAATTGGCGGGCCTTCTGACTTTAAAATCAGATCGGAATTGAGAGAGATGAGAGACAGGAGACGGGAGACACCCCCCCCCCCGAACGAACTGGTGGAACTTTCTGTTGGCGGAGGATTCTAGCGGTGGCGGCAATGACATACCTGGGGTGGACTTGGGCGGACCTTTCATGGACCCTGGGGGACCCTAGCATATCCCGGTGGACCCCTGTAACCCCCAGCAGACACCCCCTTGACAGACTAGGCAGTTCAGCGAGGTGGTGGAGGACAGCAGGCCTCACGGATGGAGCCTCCTGGCTGGAGCTTGTATTGGCAGTGGCAAACGTAGTGGATTCCCACAGTCATAGAGAATCTGGGTGCCTTATGAGGGAACAGCGGAGCAACGGAGCGTGCTAAACTTTGGGGCAAGGATGGACCCAAGGGAAGCTCCACGGAAACTCTAGGGAAGCTCCTGCAGGCCCTGGTGAGGAGCAGCAGCCTTGGAGGCTGCCGTGCCTCTTGTTTGAGACAGAGGACCTGGGTGGAAGACCGGCCTTTATGGCAAACCAAATACCAATACAGCAGACTGAGGCTTGGTGGGGTGATGGACTTGGGGAGTGGGGGGAAAAACCCCAAAGTGTGAAAGACGTGGGGGTAGAACAGTTTTGGGGGTAATACACCATGGTTTCTAAGATCATAAGGGATCTGTTGGGGGAAGTGGAGGAGTGCCCATTCCCATCATATTAGGTGGCAGAGGGTTGGGGTCCCTTGGTGTGAGTGAGGTACTCCCCCCTGTAGGTGAGAGACACAGGAGGGGGTTAGGATTGGCTGATGGAATGTAAGACTACCCACCCCTGAGTGAGAGACAGGTGGTGGGTAGGAGTGGCTGGAGTGCCCCACCTCTACTGGTGAGAGAGGTTGAAGGTGGGGCACAGTAAGGGTGGGGATGGTGGTTGTGACCCAACAGCACTGAGAGAGCTGGTACACTGAGGGGACCTGCCATCACCCAAGGCGGATTGTGTGTGAGAGGATGGATGTGTGGGGCAAAGGACCCTTGATTAAACCCAGGATTTCCAGAGATCCGGGAGTGGAGGCTACTGGACTAGGAAACTCTGGGGGCTGTGGGGCAGGCTATCAATTGAGGTGGTGATGGGTCGGGGATGCTATGATGGGCAGCCCATCTTCAGGGAAGATGCCCCCAGTGTTTATCACTGGTGGCGTGTTCCTGCCCTCCGTGGTCATACCCAGGCCCTGGACAGCAGATCCTTGCAAGCCCTGGTCTCCGGCTGTTGCTTTTTAATGCCCAGGTCAGTGAACAACAAGGCCCTCCTCATATGTAACTTGATCGCAGAGGAGGGGACAGACCTGGCGCGTATCACCAAGACCTTGCTGGGCTCAGAGGGGGGAGTAGCCCTTTCTGAAATGTGCCCGGCCGGGTTTCAGGTGTGGCACCAGCCAAGACACCAGGGCAGGGGAGGATGGGTGGCGGTTGTCATCAGAGAATCTTTAGTGGCCTTCAGGGGCACTGCTCTGCAAGTGGCCAGTTGTGAGACTGTTTTTCAAGCTGGGTTCCCAAGAACAGTTGGGAGTGTTGCTACTGAACCAGCCTCCCTGCTGCATAGCAACCTCCCAGCCTGAGCTGCTGGAGGCTGTCTCGGGGTTGGTAGTGGAGTTCCCCAGACTTATGGTTCTGAGAGACTTCAACCTGCCATCCCTGGGATGTGCCTCAGAGATGGCTCAGGAGTTCATGGCTACCATGGCAGCCATGGGCCTGTCTCAGATTATTCAGGACCCAACTCAAGACAGTGGTCTCACCCCAGACTTGGTTTTCTTGTCTGAGCAGTGGCAATGTGATCTGAGGGGAGAGCAAGATCTGTCCCTGTGTCATGGTCAGACCACGCCCTGGTGACCCTGAGATTCTATTGTGCCGCCCCACTCTTCAGGGAAGCAGGACCCATTCGATTGGTCTGTCCCCAGCAACTTATGGACCCAGTGAGGTTTCAGAGGGAACTGGGGGTTATTCCTAAGGACCTGCTGCACATTCCAGCGCAGGTCCTGGCCGTGGCCTTGGACAGGTTTGTGCCTGTGCGACCTCTCTTGCCACGCTCTACCTGTGCGACCTCTCTTGCCACGCTCTACCTCCCCATGGTTCACAGAGGAGTTGAGGGTTTTGAAGATGGTTAAGAGATGTCTGGAGCGCGGCTGGAGAAAGACAAAGACTGAATCTGTCCGAACACAAGCTAGAGCCGTTATTAAGGCCTATCTTGTAGTGGTAAGAGTGGCAAAACATGAGTATTTCTCTGTTCTTATTGCGTCCGCAGAATTGCCCAATGGTCCTGTTTAAGATCACTCAATCTCTTTTGGGTCAGGTAGACTCAGTGACCCACTTACAAGGCCATTCAGAAGAGTTTTCGGAGCATCCGCAGGATAAAATCGCTCAGATCCATTCTAAGTTGGACTCTAAGCGTGAAGCTGAGTCTGGGGAGATGCCAGGGAAATGTACTTACCCTGTTATCTGGGAACGGTTTGATCCTGTTGGGCCTGAGGAAGTGGACAGGATCCTCTGGACTGCAAATGCAACCACATGCCACCTGGACCCATGCCCTTCCTGGCTGGTAAAATGAGCCCAGGAGGTGACTTGTGGTTAGAAGCCATCCCTGGACCCTACTACTGTATACTGGGCAATTTTTGCCCTGTCTTTCACCTTCCCTTTTGTGTTGCAGCTCCAAAGGAGTCTGGAGGAAACGGATTACCCACACCCCTTTCAGTCAGGTTTCAAGCCGGGATATGGGACAGAGACCACATTGGTCGCACTTATGGATGATCTTTGGTGGGAGCGGGATGGAGGGAGTGCATCCATCCTGGCTCTCTTGGATCTCTCAGCAGCTTTCGATACCATCAACCATGGTATCTTTTGGGGTGGCTCAGGGGGTTGGGTGGGGGTGGGCGGTGTAGTTTTGCACTGGTTTATCTCCTTTCTCCAGGGCCGCTCCCAATCGGTGGTGATAGGAGAGGAGAGATCCGACTCTTGACCCCTCCATTGTGGGGTGCTGCAGGGTTCAGTCCTCTCTCCTCTCCTATTCAACATCTACATGAAACTGCTGGGTGAGATCATCCATCACCACGGGATAAGGTATCATCAATACACTGATGATACTCAGTTATATATCTCCATCTCAGGTGAAGTAAGTGATCTCCAACCTCTCCAAGTGCCTGGGGGCTGTGGGGGTCTGGATGGGGAACAACAGGCTTCAACTGAACCTTGGTAAGACAGAGTGTCTGTGGATTGATGGCCCCTCGGTTTCCAGGAAGTTGTCATCTTTGGTTCTGGATGGGGTAGCACTGCCCCATTTAGAACCAGTGGGGAACCTGGGGGTCCTCCTGGACTTGTGACTCCTGCTCAAAGAGCAGGTGGAAGTCGTGGCCAGGAGGGCCTTTGCACATCTTTGGGTGGTGTGCCAGCTCCGCCCATTCCTGGATTGAGATGCCCTCCGAACAGTCACTCATGCCCTTGTCATCTCCCACAGACAATTGCAATGTGCTCTACATGGGACTACCCTTGAAGAGTATCCAAAAGCTTCAGCTGGTCCAGAATGTGGCTGTGCAGAGTTATTGGTGCTGTTAAATCGGCACATGTGACACTGTTACGCGAGCTGCATTGGGTACCAGTTTGCTTCCGGATCCAATTCAAGGTGTTGGTTATCACCTTTAAAGCCCTAGCTGGCATGGGACTGGGTTACCTAAGGGACTGTCTCATCCCCATAACATTGACCTGCCCCATCCGTTCAGGCAGAGAGGGCATGCTACGGACCCCATTAGCAAAGGAATTTCGTCTAGCGGGGTCCAGGAGGCGGGCCTTATCAGCAGTGGCGCCCGCCCTTTGGAATATCTTGCCCCTTCCAGAAGAAATTGAAGAGCTGGTTCTGCCACCTTGCTTGGGATAGGGAGGGTAACAGCTACACCTGGGGGTGGTTGGTGCCATAGCACCCCCTATTGATTGTGATTCCATCTCCTCTTGGATTTTACATTCATTATCTTATATATATTTTTAGATTGTAATTTTAGGTCTATATGTTTTTATTATACTTTTATTGTAAATGGCCCAGAGTCCCCCATTGGGGGGAGATGGGTGGTGATATACATTTAAATAATAAATAAATAAATAATAAATGATCTGACTGCCAGGAGCTATATCAAACCAAGTAGTTTATTTAAACAATTACAGTAGCTCATGAATACTTCAGTCTAAGAATGTCATCAGTTTTTCCACTAATTAAAAAGATGGCTGACTAGATAGCTGCCACTAACCAGGTTCCCCAGCGTGGTATGGTTCAGATACATTGGACTTTGATCACTTTGGGATTATTGGAGAGAAAAGAAAAAACTGCCATAGGCCAAAGATCATAAACATAGGTTGGCAAGCTGAAGGCCTGTCACATTCTTGTTTTGTTTCAGCTGCTTCTGCTTTCAGCTGAAGAAAGGGTAGACTGAACAACAACAACAAAAAACAAAAAGAACAAAAAGGGTAGACTGAACAAAACATGGTAGACTGAACAAATCTCCTGCCCTAGATTTTTGAAGCCAGGAATCACTCCTAACTCTGGTCAACTCAGTTGTTTTAGTTGAATTGGGGCCAGTTTTAATGGTTGCCAAGATACTTTTGGGTTTGGGTTTTCCTTTTTTAAAATTTGGGCATACAGGCACTTTTCCATACGAAGTGATGGCACAACCAACCCCATGTTTTATTTTCTTGAAATTTCTAATGGCCCAGGAAGTTCCCAAAGACATGCTTGGAATAAAAATGATGAGAGACCTTGGAGCACTGCTTTGCAGCATGCACGTTTCTCACTTCTAGAAAACTAGCATAATCTAAATAAATAAATAAAATCAGCCTGGCAGACATGATGAGAGTTGCCCACAGATGCACCTTGCCTATTTTGCTCTAGGATAATGAAGTTAATACAAGTTACTTCCATCCTGAATTGTCCTGGTTTACTTCCTTGCAATTTTAGAGAACAATTGCTGCAATGCAACAGGCTGATAAGAAGCAACAAAAATTCACTCTGATGAAGCAATTTGCTTGAACAAAACAATTTTGGTGATGTTACATTGCTTTGGGCCAGGTCCTGGGAGAAGGCTGCTCTCAGCCTTCCAGAATGGCTGGCTAATGGACCAGCCACAGATCTCATCAAAGCTGTCCAGCCTGGAGGAATTTCAAAGTGCATCAAGAAATCTCCAGGTGATTATATTATTATTTTAGAGCATCTTTCCCTAATACCTGCCAGGAATTCTCACTGTTGCATTCCCACCTCTCGGGGGACAAGGTAGGAGAAGGCTGTTTGCATGCTAGTGCCATCAAATCATCTTTGTTCCAGGGCAGTTTCAGCAAGTAAAATGTAATGAATAATAATTCTACAGTAAGGGCTTTGCCACTGTTTTAACATTTTTGAAACACTACTTAGTTTAATAGCTTTTATTAGAAATATTAACCTCATGATTTAGAGAAACCATATACATTACAAAGGGACCAAAACCAGCTCAGATGTTGCCTTTATGCATTCAATCCAACAGGTGAGAAGCAGTGAGCAGCTCTCCATTTGCCTAGTAATGCTGGTTAAGTAAGTGATGAGATAATCTCTGTGCTTACAACACAAACCTAGCTCTCCCTGGGGCTGATTCCAAGTGAGCTGGAAACCTGGTGGAGGAAGATTCTAGTTTATGAGGAAGTGTTTGTGTGTATGTGAAACCCCCCTGCTGAGGATAATCACACTATAAGTTTATTCATGTCCCAGTTTGACTAGGGAATATTAGTTTCTAATGAATGTTGAAAACAAAAGCTTCTAAAATAGTCCTCCTTTTTAATTGTATCCCTTTTTTATTCTACCGATTTCTCAATAACTTACATAAACCTTCCTTGGAATACCAAATTTGCTGAACTAAAAGCAAGATGAATTAAACAAACTTGGGTATTTACAGAAGGAAAATACAGACCCATTGACATTGCCAAAAATGGCTAATGCTATTTGGAAAATGACAACACTGAGAGGAAGAACTGGCTGCATACCAATTCTTCATACTTTATGGAACAGATCAAAACTTACTCTGTGGAATATATGCAGATAAACTTTTTTTAACAAGGCAAGCAAAAGAACACAGTTTAAACTATCAAAAGCTAGAAATGTTACAATGGAATAAAAGGAAGATGCTCAAATTTACCTCTTCTCTATGGTTCTTTATTGGCATACAAAGAATGCTTTGTGTTTTATAGCCTGTGATTTGGTCCACTTCAGCATTGAATCGGGGATCCTGCCAAAGGAAGAAAATATGTAACTGTGCACACACCTTCTCAAAAATTGTTCCCACATACTCCATACATAGAACCGTAGGATTTCTAATTAACTATTCCTCTGGAAAATGATATTTCCATTCTGAGACAGTGGATAAGAAGATTTAGTAATTGAGTTATTATTTAGTGATTTCTGTCCCTTCTTTCAGAAGACAAATTTCCAAGGTCTGTGCAGAGTCTATTTAAAATAAATCAATTATACAATAATACAGCATATTCTTTTTTATCCTAGGTAATGTTGTTAGGACATGTGGTCACAACAATAAATGTATTGTTTGATTGATACAATAACTTAATTTTAAAAAGGCAAGGATCTATATATTTTATTTTTATTTAAATATTAAAATAACCATATGGATGAGTTAAATGCAGGGTTCAGGCAGATGAGGACTTCTGTGAGACTGGAGTTACAACCAAACAGTCCCTGTTCCTTCAAATTAAGTTTCTTAACATTTACATTCCATAAAATAATGACTCAAACAACAACTGAGATGTTACAACAAAGAAGAGCAAAAGAATTAGCAAGTTGATAAACTCTGGTCTATTTCCTTTTTTGAGGACAAAAACATACTATAATACTTATCAAAGGCACAGACTTTTTCAAACATTTTCTGTTTTTAGACAAACACAGTAAAGTGTATTGAATATAGTACTCTTGTGGCCAATTGACTTAATACTAATGAGAAAGAAGTTATTCCTTTTCAGGAAAAATGAACAAATTAAATTATGCTATTTTTATTTATCCTAGGTGGAAATTTATTTATTTATTGATTGATTGATTGTAGCTGCCCATCTTAAAACAACTCTGGGAGTATTTTATACATACTTCAGCATACTGACATGTATTTTTAAATCAGTTTCATCCAGCAGAAAAACTTATCTTAAAAGCTTCCAGGCAACAGAACCCCATTTACTACTTTTGACTACCCCTAAACATTGAAGGAAAGCAAAATGCAGTGTTAAAAATACATCCACAGTCCAAAGTTTCACTTCCAGTGAGGGTCCACGTGGAACAACTATATGTATTTCCTCCTCATAAAAATCCTAGCTTCTTGATGTAATGTAGGAAAAAACTGAGATCTAGCATATATGATATTATGGTCTTAATTCCTGTTGTTGGCTACCTGATTGTTCTCTGAAGGGACCAGAGGAAAGAAGTTCTCTAGTTTTCAAGAATCTCTGCTTTGTTCTCTTGATAAATGGAAACCAAACTGCAGATGATGTTTCAAATGAGAGGTTTCCCAGTTGAGATCCTAGAGACCATCATGTTCATCTGTGGCTCACACAATCTATTCAAGTGATCATTAAGAGAGTTGCAGAGTAAGCAAGAATATATGGGCTTGACTTGTGAAATACACTGCTTATCTGCTTTATTAATGTCCCAATCTCAGTTAAAGGAGAGGGGTTTTTTTTTGCAGCCTGGTCTTAGACCCCCTATTTTCTTAGTTGGCCAGTATTAAAGAGAAAAATAAAATAAAATATGAGCTATAGATGAACTTAACAGTCTTTAATTTTAAATTAAAGTAGAACATGTTAAATTTAACAAAGATACACTGACATCCCAGAAATGTTCAAACAATCCACTGAGGGAAATTCATTTAAAGACACTTACTTTAAATTGATTCTAGAGCTCATAATGTGACACTTGGGGGAAAATATCTATTAGGGTTATCAGACTCAAGCCTTGTAGCATCTTAAACTCTGCTAAAGCAGATTAATGAAACAGTTTAAGTAGACTGGTATGTACGCTTTCTTTGGCCCTTCAAAACTTGGAGAATTGATGGATTCTTTTATTAACTTCTAATCTCCAATTTCATTAACAAAACAATTCCAAAATGTACCATGTTTTGCACCAAGTACTGTTTTGTAGATCCAGACTCAACATTTATTCCGATTAATAGCTAATGTGCAAAAGCTCCCAATTTTTAGGCTTATGGACATTCAAACATTTGCTTTCTGTAGAATAGGAACACATTTACCCTATTTAGCCACTTTCCTTCTCAACGCTTCCTAAACCAAATGTCCTGAATGGGTATTTGGCTTAAAATATTTATTGCTTCTTTTGGAAGGCTTCATTGGGTACTATAAAAGATCCTTATGTTAATGTTTTGTATACTGCAAAGCTACCGAATAAAAATATTTAGGCCTCATCAAAGCAAATGTCCCAGCAAGTCACACTTAACCGTTATTTTATGTGAGTTGTTTAATTTTACAAATAAATAAAAGCTGTTAAAACGTTGTTCAGCATAACATTTGTGACATGTTGGTCATGTATTAACTACCAGAATCATGTAATACTACCCTATATTTACTCTGGAGAAAAACATAAAATTAACATTTGTACTGCAGAGATTGTGGTTTAATAGCAGATGTCACATTTGCATCATTAATAAATTTTGCCTTACGAAATATTCAGGATGATAATCCCTACTTTAAGCATCTATATAGTGTAAGGCTCCCTATCCTTTTTAGTTTGGGGCATAATGTGGAATATAAACCATACAGAGGAGGAAGAGATCATCTTGAGTAGAGGAATTTAAACTCAGGTTTGCACTTGTTGCTATCCTGGAGACCCATTATTTTCAAATGAACATAGTATTCAACTAGAGTGGCTGAGATTTGGTGATATATGCTGAGATATGCTGCCCTGTGAGATCATTAGAAAAGGAAGAGCAAGCACAAAGCATGTGATATAAATGTTGTTCAGCATAAACAGGGATAGGGTGAATTTCATATATATGTTTACAGGATTTAAGGGAAAGGGATTTGGTGTCTCTAGTAAATCAGTTCACTGACAATGCCTATGTCAAAAACACTAGATTCATGCTGGGGAGCATTTGGGAAGGAACTGAACAGCAGTGTGGACACAATTCTATTGGGTAGCCACATAGAAATACTGTGTACAGTTCAGGTCACTGTCTTTAAATTGGATATTATAGAATTGGAAAACATACAAAATAGTTATAACCAGAGGGCTGGAACAACTTATCAGTGAGAAAAAGTTAAGAAAATTGGAACTTTAGGGATTAGAAAAAGATCGATTGAGGAGATAAATTATAGAAGTATTCAAAATGATTTGTTTGGAGAAAGCAGATTAAGAGTTTTCTTCCAATGAACCTCAACTGAAGGAGACTGAGGACAGATAAAAAGGAAAAGAAAGGGCAGCCAGAATGGTTGGATGCAAGCTATAGTAATCTTAGTTTAAAAGTGAAGCTTAAAAAGACAACAGGAAACATTATAGGGTAGATACAATAACAGAGAATATGAAAAATCCAGATCAAGAGATGTTTTTCTTCATATTTTACCATGTTAGAACTTGGGGTTTCTCACTGAAACTAAATGCAGGAAGATTCAGAAGCAGTAAAGTTAACTTGAATTGGTTAAACCACCCATTTAGATGGTTTTAAAAGGGGATTAGACAAATTCTTGGATGATCAGTTATCAGTGTCTATTATATTCCTGTATCTTCTGACTATACCATCTGCTGGAGAACAACATGAATTGAATGAATGAATGAACAATGAAAGAGAACTACTTCCTTCCACTGCTTGTGGGTTCCCTGAATGCATTTACTTGCCTAATGGTCTTACCCAATACAATTCTTACGTTAAGGATATAAACCAAAAAAACCCTAGAAGCACTGTTATTTGATTATTTTTTTACTAGAGGCCATCTGCATTTATTTCTTCTGAACTGTTAGCTGGCTAGCCACCATTCTTAGAGCTTTTGATGTTAAGAAAAATAATATAAATAATTGGTGCCTAAGCTTGTGGTCCCCAGCCCCTTTTTTTCTTCTTTTCATTCCATTCTCCTGGTGTGTCCTTTCTTTTAGATTATAAATCTGAGGGATAATTCTTTGATCATTTCCTCACCTTGATTTATAGCACCGTCTAGCGTCACCCAATCATTGTTGCACTGATATAGCAGTAATGAGGACAGGCTATATATCACTTCAGCAGTGGCTGGCTGATGAAAGCAGATGTTATAAAGCATTTGAGAGGAAATGGTCTGTGTTACGACTGACATTTGTAATCCACTTTACAAATGGCTAAAGAGTGTTGCAAAATATTTTAAATAAGTGTATATAACACAGGATAAAATTACTACAAACCTGCATAACTTTAAAAGGGAGTTATTCAGATACATGAAGAATAAGCTTTCAGTGGCTTCTAGAAGGAAGGATACTTCTGATATTGGTGAAAATGTGTCTGTGCATACCAGTTGCTGGGGAACACAATTGAGAGTGCTATTGTTCCCCTCTCCTACTTGTGGGTTTCCCATTGACAACTGTAAAACAGGATGCTGGACTAAGCAGATTTTGCTCCAATTCAGCAGAGCTTTCCTCGTGTCAGTTTTTTTTACTGCTCTAATCTGTTTAAATAGCAACCTCTCTAGATAAAAATGTACACAAACATACACCATGTACAAGCATCCTTTATTTACCTCATAGGCATTCTTGATATTCAAAGGCTGGCCAAAAGCTGCCACATGGCCTACAATTCCCTTGTTCCATTCCAAGCGGATGCAGTTGTTTGAAGCTTCTTCTAAGGTGGAACCTTCTGCAACATCAAAGAGTCGGCTGATAAGAAACTTCTCATTGGAACTGTCTTCACAGACCAGAAAGAGGGAATAGCGATCAGCAGCTATGAGTTCATGGATGTGCAAGAAAATTTTGTGACAAAGGGCTGTGACATCCAAGTGACTAGAAATATCCTTCACCAGTTCTAAGAGCCTTGAGCACTGATCCCCTGCATTGGTTCCAAGCGTCCGAGAATGGAGAGGCATCTGTTCCTTCTTTTCAGTATCTGACAAGAAGCTCACTGTTCCAACAGAATCTTTGATAACAATGGGCCTAAGAGGTCTGTCAAATTCAGAAGCAGATATCTTCCTAGTTGGTGGTGTGGAATTAGTGCTTTCAGCCCCTGTGGTCTGGTAAGTGGAACAAGAACAAGCTTCACTGTGATTTTTGGTCCCTTCCTTGCACACTGGAATAGTATGAACTCTCTCAGAAAACCATGCATTGACCATCTCTCTGCATAAGAGAAGAATACAATAAATAAGAAGACAATCTGCAGAAGTAATGTCAACACTATGAGAAAAGAAGCACATTTGTACAGCCACATGCTTTTCCTCAGGATGTTCTTTATTTAAAACTAACTCAGAGGCTGTTTTGAATGTTCAACATGGGGCTGGCAATGTCTCTGAAGCCTTCAGTGATATCTTGCAATGGTCTGGGTAAAAAAAGCAGTCATCAAAAAATTGCAAGATTTTAGCATCCCATGAGATGTTGCAGAAGACCACTGAAAACTTGAAATCTCAAGACATTTCATGTTTTTAAAAATGATTTTAGTTTATAGAGGAACTACTTTATCAACCCCTGATTTAGAAACTTGTGCTTCATAAATAAGATGCTGTTTACATCAAATTGAATGATTAAATATTTTCATATTTAATCTCAGATGCTCCCGTATACTTATACTTCTTATTCATAATGAATTCAGAAATTCAGAAAATAGATTTGAGACAGAAACTAACAGCCAACATATAAAGCAGACCAGTCTACATTTGGTGCTTTAAAAAAACCCTCACTAAAGTTATGATGCAAAACCATTCAAATTTTATACCATTTTTTCCTGTCAGTGTCAATTATTCACATCCTAGTTATTTACATTTATTTAGTTATTTATTTTACATACATCGATTTATGCAAGTTGCATGGAAGAGTACTGAAATCCTACTTCTTGAGCTCTGGGTTTTTTGTAGAGTAACACCTTCCTTTCAGTCAGCCATTGATCTTACTTAAGGTCTACTCATACAATCTTTTCAGTGTTCATGAAGCAATGCATACATTATGTTGTTCATTGATTAGATATCTTTTCATTCCAAAAATTTCCAGATTCTATTCTTGATGTCTCTATCTAGGATAAGGAAATGTTTATTTCAGAAAAGTTGCAGGGACATTGTCAGTCACTGCAAACAATAATAATCTAGATAGAGTAGTCCTTTCATCCTCAGGACAAGGCAGTGTTGCTGTTCCAATCTACCACTTTGTGAAGACCACATAAGGGAAAAAAAGAAGAAATCAACCCTGAAAGCATAGGAACATCAACACAGCTAAATTAGGACTGAGAAGTGGACACAGAATACAAAATGGTATGGCAGTGCAAAGCTTTGATGCACTGAAAGCAGAATGGCCATATTGCTTCACTTCTCTTTTTTTCATAGCCCCTCCCGTACTTCTACTGCAGTGCTCACCAAGGGATCTTCCAGGCTAGGCAGGTACAGCCCAGGCCATGGTGAATCCTCTCTAGACTGCTTGTTTGGTTGAGGGACGCCGATTTCATGGAAGAGCTCCTTTTGTGCCTCTGGGTTCCCCCAACCTGCCCCAGATGAGCCAGTAGAGGGAAAGGAGAAGTCCTTTCATGCTGCTGGCTACCTGGGAAAAGACCTTGAAACCTTCTTCAGGAAATGCTATGGGAGAAGACTGAATGGAGCCTTCTCCCACAGCACTATCATAAGTATTTTCAGGCTGGATTACACTGAAGGTGCCCATCTTCCCTCAAACCCTTGGCATGCACTAAACATGTCCAAGCTGAGCAGCGTCAGTGAGAACTGTGTGTAGCCTGAAACCCTGAAAGCACTTCAGACAGCATTGTGCAAGAAGGCAGAGAACAGCCTTCTCATGAAGTAATGGCCCAAATTTGTTAAGATGAATTGGGTAGCTTCTTTACCATGGTAAAGTGAATCAGGTCACCACCATGGCTTCAATCTTTATCACTTTGCATAGGCCTGAATTTCACTTGGACAAGAATGAAAAGGAGGAGAGGTGAAATGGTGTTATTATGGCTGATAGAAAGTTTGGCTGAACAGTTATTCTGTACACATCTTAACATTTTGCTAAGAGGTCTGCTTATAAGAATGAATTCAGAAGATTCAGAGCACTGAATTATGCAAAGAAAATCCCTCAGTGATGGCTCTAAGGAAAAGCATAATACAAGCCCTGGGTGTGAATTCAGAAGGGAGAGATGATACTTTACAAGCAATTGTATGTCTTCCTGCTGTAATATGTATACCAGGCATGCCATTACTAAAGCTATTTCAGGCATTTGTCCTATTTTCAGAATAAAGTACAACTGATTGCTGTTATGCTATTCAATTTTTCTTCTTCTCAAAGTACAGCTCTTGGAATTCAGTAACATTACAAGGCCTGATTTGTACAGAACTTTATTCTTTGCAGATGGTGGAACAATGACTGCCAAGTTTGCAGATTGTAGTTTGACATAAGCTTCCATGGAAACTAAGATTGTGGTTTGTTGGAGGGGATAGTACTGACTGATACCCAGGCTTTCTGGAGCTGAGTTCTAGTTCATTTGTGCCAGATTTTAGTGGTAAACATGTGTAAGAACATGATGCTCACCAGAAATGGTTGCTTCCTTCCTATAGGACAATAAATCATCCTCTGCTTTCCTCATCTTCTATCATAAATTGCTGTAACCAAACAGGATTATTGCCCTCCATAAGTCTGAAGATGTTCACTTGATATGACCATTTAGAGAAAAAGGTAGAAGAGTATTCTAATATTTGGGGGAAGAAACCGTAAGGACCAGTAATTATGGTATCAGAAACACTAGTCAGCTGTTACAACAACAACAAAAATGTGTGTGTGTGTGTGTGTGTGTTTATGTATATGTATAGTCCCCCGACATTAGGAGAATAAAATCATGTAGGGATGGGGAGACCCATACTACTCTCTCCCAATTTGGCATGGGTCCAACTAAACCAACTTAATATTAACCCCCCACATAACTAAACTAGTTTTAAAATTGTGCCAAGTATTAATCACCTTGGTACTCTCAACTTTCTCCAGCTATGGTTAATTTACAGCCAGAAAAATCAGTCTGACCTAAATATAACCTATACATCATAAAAATTATACAAACACAAAAGAAATATAATAAAGTAAACTTGTTCTAATTTGTCCTTTCACTGTGCAATCCTATACTTGCCTTCTCACAATATGTCTTGCCGAGTTCAGTGGAGTTTATTCCATTATATAAATATGGGGAATTGTAGCTTTAACCAGATGTTTTCCAGTGGGGAAAGCTGAAATATTCCCCTCCCAAGAGTTTTCACATTTATATAAATGCCATTAGCTAAGCTTTCACTTTTAAATAAACTAATTTTAGGTATAAAAACAGATGCTTGTTTCTCAGTGTGCTATTCCTTTCTCATTATAGCTCAATCCAGCTTTCTAGCAACAATGCTTATAATTAGGCAGTGCCTGTTAACAATTAGTAATAAGGGAATGTGGCAGCTTGAACACAAAAATCAAACTGGACTTTGGGAGATCTGCTTAGTGTGTAGCAAATGTAATACTGCCTTTTTCTTCCAATATACAGCCTCATTCTTAGTCCAACAATACCAAAACATTAAAGGTTTAGAATAGGACATACTAATGGCATACTGGATAGTACTGATCACATTATGTTGTGCTCATTTCACTACCAGGTAAGGATCTTTTTATTCACTACCACATAAAGCCTTTTTTGGTCCCTTTGGTTTAAAAGTGCTTTTTACTGCCTTCTCTTTCTGTTGGTTTAGATTTAGTTTTATTCAGTCTGGCTTTTGAAATCTGTTTCAGACTTTATGCATCATCTTTTGTTCTTATTTTATTATTTCCCTTTCTGTTGGTTTAGATTTAGTTTTATTCAGTCTGGCTTTTGAAATCTGTTTCAGACTTTATGCATCATCTTTTGTTCTTATTTTATTATTTATTTTGCATGGATTATAGCTCGCTCAACATAAAAGCCTCCAAGCAGGTTACAGCAGGTTACAATTGTAAACCCAGCAATAGAAAAAACATCAACGTTATAAAGCAACAACAACAACAATAAATAGGATGAACACCAATAAAACTTAGCTAGGGCTGAAGGTTCAGTGAAATAAAACTCTCTTGAAAAATCTTCTACAAATGACAAAGAAGAGAGCTTGACATTCCCCTGGAGATAAAAGGGTTTCAAAGAGTGGAGGCCCCTGTAGAGAAGGCTTATTGTCTTGTTTATGTCCTGCTCACTTCATAGCAAAAAGAGACTCTCAGACCTTCCTAAGATGTTCTCACCAGACAGGCAGCTTCAATTCTGGCAAGGCAGCACTTGAGGTTACCAAATATCCACTATACAGTCTTCAAAGGTCATTACCAACCTATTAATAAATAGTGCAGTGATTTAATGAGAGAATTAATCCTGCCATGGCAGAATTGACCCATCAGCAGTTTCACTGCCACATTCTGGACCAGCTGTAACTTGGCAAAGCTGCAATTGTAAAGGCAGATGCCCTATATAGAGCACATTACAATAGGCCAGTCAGGTGGTTATCAAAGCATGAGTTACTGACCCCAGAGTATCCTGGTTTAAGAAGGATTATCACTGGCCACAGCTTCCACCTGCTGTTTAAGGACTAGCCATGAGTTCAGGAGGACCCCCTAAACCATGCATCAACTTCAGAAGGAGCATGCCCTGGTACAGAGAAAGTACTGGAACCAATATTCCTGTGTATTTACTGATGTACAACAACTCAGTCCTGGAGGGATTTAATCTGAGATTATTTTGCCCTGTCTATTATTTTGCCCAGATTTTATATCTATATTTCACAGACCACCCAGAATCCTGTGGATATTACATGGTTCAGAAATGTAGTAAATAAGAGTAGGACAACATAAAATAACTACAAACATCACAGGACCAGCTGTACTAGTATTACAAGCAGATACATCTTCGCAAATACTTCGCATTCAGATATTACAGCCTAAGAACTTCCATATATAATTTCTTCACCCAAAAAGTTAGCAAGTTAACTTATACAGCTTAAAGTCTAATTATCAAGAGTGCAAGAATAGTAGTTTAGCTCTATTAAGGATTTCTCATTGTCAGTATGGAGACAAATGTAGTAAAAACACAGGAAGACAAATGTCAAGATGGCAAACAAAATAAACAGATTTTTTTACTCTTCTATTTTTATTGCCTTCTGATCCCATGCTCAAAATATCAGAACAGCAAAACAAAGCTTAAGAGTTACCAAACAGAAGTCATTCTGAGAGGGAATGATGGATCATGAGGCTGGAAAACATTTTTTTCTCATTTTATTTCAACCCTGTTCTTCAAGAGTGGGCAACCCATGGCCTATGGGCTGAATAAAAATTCAACTCTTTTTTGGCTTCCAGGATGCCCCTCTCCAAGGCTGCTGTTGAATTTCAGTGATTCAAGCCATCAAATTACAGCTGTGTGACTTTTTCTAGCTCTGCAAGATGTTTAAGGGGAGAACAGAAGTGCAGAGGTCAAGTCCAGAATACCTAGAGAGCATCAGGCTGGGAAAGACTGATCTAGCCCAGCATGAGCTAATCTCAAGAGACATATATTAATAGAAGCGAACTATTAACTATTATTAAGTACTTGGTTCTATGAAACTATCCTTCAGCCTTTGGCCCTAGCCTTAATTTTCTGGAATTAAAGATTAGAAGATTAGAAGTCACGAAACATTCTGTCAACTTCAAAGCAGAAGCAAGAACTTGTTGAGAAACTTCTCAGCAGGATCACATATGCTTCTCTTTTACAATCAGTAGCCCCTCTTAGCATAGATGCTGTTGTTTAATCTAGATCCACTCCTTTAGATCTTCTGATGATTTTTTTAAAAAAACACACATACTGTATAACATCATATGCATTTAATTTGGACCCAAGTTTTATAGCAGGAAGAGGAACATTTATTATATTACAGAGCAATTCTGCTGTAATTATGGGTTCCTTGCTTGCTAGAGAACTCAAAACAGATTAATTAGAGCTTTGGGGATGGAAGAAGGTAGAATAAAGCCAAACCAAATTTTATTGCAAAGCCTGAAATAAAAAAAGTCATTTTTTTATCCAATAGATTTAACCTCTTATTTAATTTAGAAACTGCTATAGACAAACTTATACATATGGTGCAGAAGATAGGACTCAAATACCTATCTGTTGTTACCCTGGGCAAGTCACAGTCTTACAGCCTAATCTACTTCATAAGGTTATTTAAACACCAAATCTCAACCTTACAGTTTTTTAGAAACAAACAATGGAGCGAACATGCACAATACCCAAACAGAAGTAATTTCATAGAGGAAACTGCATGAATTTCCCCACCTGTTTGTCACATGTGAAAAAAGCACATGAATGTAAAAACAACTGTCAAATATTATCTATAAGGCATATAAAATTGATAGAGAAGTTTTTCATATAGACAACCCACATATAAGACGTAAGTCACAAATTATGCACTACAGAGATGACACTTTTGGCTGGGAAATTTCCTTCATGAAACTGCTCCCACTGAAAGTAAAAATTACATACATACATACATACATATGTAATTTTTACTTTTTACTATATAAAAATATACTATACACACACACACACACATGCTGTATATAAAAAAGAAACAACACAATTTGGCAAAGCAACACATGGCTTGTAATAAAATCCTTCATGTTGCAAATTTCTTTCTCCTGGTACTAACACGCCTCACATCACCCCTTGAAAACATTATAACACAGTTATAAAAGTCTTAAACCCTTTTAAATAACTTTAAAAAGACTTAAACTTTAAATAACCCTTTTAAATAACTTTAAATATCATCATTATCCACTGACACACTGGTTTCTTGCCCAACTACTGGGTACTCTCAGAATCCTGAATCATATTGCATATTTATGCTGTATTTTAAAATCTGTTTTTACTAACATATTCTTAGGGAAATGGTAAAATTAGGATGCTGCATAATTAGTTATTAACACTACAGCTTCTAAGTTGACATCTTCAGTACAAAGATGTTCTTAATATTTAGATCTTCAGTACTAAGACAAGGAATACCTCACTTTCTTATTCAAAAGTGATTGAATTCTGAATCAGATATTCTTTCTTTCAAAGTTTTAAAAAAAGAAAAATGAAATTTCAGGCACATTTGCTTTAATGATTTCATGATACAAACTTTTATCAAACTACACTGAGTACTTCTGAAAAAGGGGGCATACATGTTTCTAAGCTTTAAGTGCATTAACACTAAACGTTGTCACCCATGCATTTACTGTTTTGTTTGAAAGCCTAAATCCCAAGAATCATCTCATCACCTTTTTATCTTTACAATACCGCACGTATACAATCTCTTTTATATGTAAACCTCTGAGAAGCGTCATGTGCAGTATATTTATATAATCTGAACTTCAGTACAACTTCTGATATCAATGCAACACACAAACTCTCCCTTTGTAAAAACTAAGTTAAATATATGACAATATAGATTATCATGACAACCACAAATAAAAACCTTAAAAGCTGTAACAGAGCAAGACAGCATTGAACTGCAGTCCTTTCCCCCCTCTGTTACTTCAGATACAAATGAATTTTAGCATTCCTAATATTTCCAGTCCTATCTGTCTGGAGAAACCTCTAAATAATTCAGTTAAATCTATGTATAAGTGAACTTGTACTGAACTAGTCTAATGATACTTCCCAACTACATACACATATGTTTGGAACCTCCAGCTGCAATCCTATGCACATTTATGAGGGAATGCAACAGGAGTTATTTCTAAATAAACCTGCATAGGATTGGACTTGACAATGTGAGCCAGGAATTTATTTATCAAATTTCATCACCGCCCATCTCCCCCAAAAGATGGACTCTGGGTGGTTTACAATAAAGGAATAATGACTAGGCTCTAATATTATGTTCATGACTGCTAACTAGATTATTTTAAGTAAGTCTTTGTTACACCTCCCCCCGCCCCGCCATCAAAGTCTGCAGGAAGACAAAAGAGGGCAAGTAGTAAAAAATCTCAGCTTGTACAGACAGCCATCAGTAAACCTCTGTGTTAATAGAAAGGAAAGGGTGAAACACCTTCTATCTGTATACAACATAGGAAAGAGTAAGTTGTATTGAGTCAACATCTAAATTATTCAACAAAACACAATTTTTATGCCCAGGAAGAACAACTGAAGTAGTCCCTTTGATTTTCCATTTTCTATACCAGCCTTCATTGACCTGGTGACTTCCAAATGAGTCGAGACTGCAATTCCTAGAATTCCCAGCAATAGAGCCAGTGGAGACAATGGGAAAGCTGCCCTTAAATGCTTTTTTTTTTCCAGATTTACCTCATTTGTTCAACCTTTATCTGTACCTGCAGTATACAGAACTGTTCCTTATAAGTAGAAAAGTAGATAAATAAATAAAATTATGCCCTTAACCGAATTAGACAACTTGATGTTCTCCACTAATTTGGGGATTTGGTTCCTACTGGTCCCAGTCAACATTTCAAGGGATTGTGGGACTGGTAGTTAAAAATAAGTGATATGTACCAAGGTTGCCTATCTCTGTTTTGAGGTAAAATTAGCTGTGTTGTTCCTTAGAGCAGGGCTTTCAAACTGGGTTCTATGGAATCCAAGGGTTCAGTGAAGATGTGAATGGGTTCTGTGGGGCTAAGGGGGAAAAAAGTTTCCACAAGGGACTAAGGTGGGGGGGGACCCTCAATACAAAGAACCAAGTGGAGAAAAATCACCTCTCTGGAAGGAGCTAAGGTTAATCTTTCCCTTCCAGAGAGAGGTCTTTTTTCCCTTAGTCACTTAGGTACAGTGGAATGGGTAGGGCTTGTCAGGTGACATTCAGCAGCCCCCATGCCTCTTCTTCAGGAGTTCTGGGATTTTTTTTTTTAAATGAATGGGTTCCGCAGCCTGAAAAATTTTGAAACCCCTGCCTTGGAGTACAGTCTTATAGATGTCGACTGAACTCAAGAGACCTTATTCTCAGGCAAGCAAGGTACTTTCCTAGCATCCCATCCAAAGAAGATGCTTGATCAAGCTGTTCTCATTAATAAGCTAGCTTACTGCTGTGAGAATAGGAGGACAAACTTTTGTCCCATGTAGGCCATCAGTCCTGCTAATTAGAATGACACTCGGAGCTGAACAAATCTAGCATGATTATATAAGCTGCTGAGTACCCCCCAGGGTACTTTTCTCTAAGAGCCTTGCCAGGACTTTGATCTAGTAGTAGATCAGATGCACTGACTACTATATTACTACTAAAATACTATTATATATTATATGATATACTCACCCCACACACCTTTCAATCTGTTGTAGTATCATGGCTTCAGCCTGACTAATGCAATAATAGTTGCATTAAAAAAAAAAACACCTAACCATAGCTTTGAACTCTTAAGCAGATAAATGATACTTTTTTCCATTTTTCACAGGTATTAGCTTGCAAAACGAGTTTCAAAAGCTTAATTTCCATCAAATTTACTCTCCTCTTAAAACAAAGAAACAAACAAGACCTTGCTGAATGCACAACGTACAGTTTGGGGCTAGTTTCAAACAGTCTTGAGAATAAAAAAAAATGAGGCCTACCACATATATGGCACTGTGTTTTATGTAACCTTCACCCCATTATAAATCTTTCTTACAAACATAAAATGATTCATGGCATTAAAAAAAGACTTTAAAAAGAAAAGGTATCCCACCTAATTCCTGCATTTGTATTTGTTCTGACTGCTTTTAGATTCTTAGACTGTAAACCAATATGGAACACAATAAAATCGCATGCATAGGATGGTGATCCCACGCACTTTTGCATGACAGTAAACCCCATTAAAGTATTTATATCAAGGAAGAATGCATATAACTGATATGTGAAGTTATTTGCCTAAAAAACTGATATTTCTCAAAAACAGTATAAATGGAACAACCCTGATTGTCACCAATAAATACATTTTAAGAAGAATGGCATATATACACAGCTGTTTGTACCTGTTAAAAAAATATTGGCACAAGTACAAAATTCTACACTGTTGATTCATATGTACAACAGGATAAGCAGTATAGCAAACTGGTATAATTGCAGCTTTTAATAAAGATTTTTTCAGTTCATTACTCATGTTACCTTTTAGCCCATTCATGAAATAGATGAATTCATTACATCACCTGATTGTCACTATTGCAAATTCTAGAAGAACTGTAAGAAAATTTGCCTCTTTTTAGCAGGAAATGCTATCTACAGTATTTAATTTGCATTCCATACAACTGTAATAGCCTAATTAAATATGACAAGTGTGTCCATGAAATTCTGTTATTAAAAAAATGTCCCTCATCCATTAATCAGCTAACATTCCATCAATTAATATACCAATCAAGATTTGCTACCCTAGCTATACACTAGGCATACCCTAATAATAGCCATTGCTACATAGACTACATAATATTCTTCAGCATATAAGCAAATTCTGCACATCCAAAGATATGTATACACCGCATATTATAATAGGGTGCACTTCATGTTTAGCTGAAGACAAAACCAAAAGCTGCCTCTTCATTTCATTGGTCATAGATTGCAAATATCATAATTTATATTATGTACTAATGTGCATGAAACCTAGGCTCTGGAACATATAGCAGTAACACACAGAGGATTGAAAAAAAGTATGCCCATATTCTGAAGCTTGTGACAAATTATTAATTTTTAGATGGCATGCTACTGAATTTTATTTAATGTTTGTATTTTTACAAGCATATACATGAAATTCTTACCATAAAACACCAGCATTTTGCAAGGCAGGTTTCAAGTATTTCCCTTCCTCTTGTGTAGTTTAATTACCTCTCTCTCCAGTCCCAATAACTTTCATTGTATCTGTTATATTGCCCTTCAGTATATTTTAAATGCTCTGGACTGTGAATGGGATTTAAGAAATCCAAATTATGTACCAGAATTCAGGTTCCCAAATAAGTGAAGTGCTGCAGGAGGGGTGCAATACCTATGTCAGGTTTTATTACTATATTTCCATCCTGGGTGTTTGTTTTACACCCCTCATGGAGGGGGGGGGCAGCCTACCTGCTTCAACTTTTCCCCCTTTTTAAAGGAGGTGGGGGGCGAAACATGGAGAAGCGGAAAAGACTTCTTAGCCGCAGATGGGCTTCGGGAAGACAGTGACCCGCGCAACCTGCGAGTCAATAATTAATGGGAACCTCTCGTCTTACCACACCATCTCAGATGGAGAGGCACACGGGCGTCGAACTCATTCAAAGCCCATCCACCCATCCCTCTTAAGTGGTCGAGAAAGCCAAGGGGGCAGAAACAGATGGTGGCAGCCGCTGGAGAGAGGAGCCGAGACACGAGTCCGGAGGCGATCAGAAGGTGGACTTCGCCAGGGCCGGAAGACTTTGGTTTGGTTTGCCGCGCTAAGCTCTCCCCGCAAGCCACCCAGGAGCTCTGCTCTTTTTGCACCGCCTTAACCCGCTTCCTTTCTAACGAAAACTATTCCTAACTGAAACCTGACTCCCTTTCTAAAAATAGTTGAAGTCGCGCGGGCGAAATGCTCAGCTCGAAAGAAGTACCTCGTTTTGTCTCCAAAAGGCAGCATGTCCAAGGAGAGAGAAGTAAATCCAGGCGAGCTCCTTGGATCCCCGCTTTAGATCTCTGCGAAACTGTCTCCGAGCCCTCTTCCCCGTCCCCCAAACCCCACCCCCGGCTGATAACTTCTTGCCCTGGCCTACTTCGAGCCGCTACAGCGCAGCGCTGCCTCCTGGCGGAGGAGGGCGGCCGCTCCTTTCCCGGCTCAGCCCCTCGGAGCTGAGCTCCCTAACGCAGCCGAGGAAGCGAGGGTCGCCAGGCCGCCTCGTCCTCAACCCGGCTGAGCCCTGCTTAGCTAGAGTAGAGCTCTTACTTTCCCGGCTCCTAAGCTACCCCAAACCTCAGCCCGGCTATTGCTGTCAGAAATGCGATGCTTCCCCCTTAGCCTTCTTTCAGCGTACGTGTGTCCCGCTTCCATGTACCCAGCCAGCCAGCAGTGATGTTTCCGAGGAACGAGTAAAGCTCCTTCTATTGGGGTTTCACTTGGTATACTGCCTCGGCACATGTAAGCTCTGCCGTGACTAAAATCTTTAATGCGTGGCTTTGCCCGTGGCCCCCAATATTAAAAGTTGTAGTCGCTCTCCTTTGCTGTAGAGAGAGGACAATTACCTTAAAGGCGTTTATTCTATCCATCTAAGTGCTAGTGAGCGGACCGCGAAGCAGAAATCTTTCGTATACTAACAAAAGTTTTTATTTCTCTAACTCCTCCTTTCCTTTCCTTTTTTGGTTCTGTTTCCTGCGATTTACCCACTACTTAACATATAAGTGCGATCATCCTCCGTTAACGACTCCATGGCACTGGGATAAAATAAAATATGATTGTTGTGTTATATTAGATGGGAACTAAGAAGGAATTCATTTGGATTACAATCCAACTGACTAAATCAGGGTTCGAAATAATCTCTTCGTGGGTTTGGAGGCTAAATGGAAACTCGGGTCGTTGTAATGCTTATCAAATCTGACGGAGAGGTCACGTGCTTGCTCGGGTTGTCAGCCTTATGAATCTAGAAAATACCGTTACTGGCTTCCACAAGACTCGGAGTCGGGTCTTCCGCGCATCTCCGGACGCAACCTCCTTATCCCCAGCCAGCAGGGCCTCAGGTAGGAGTTGCCGTCCATCACTTCTGGAGAACTTCGACTTGGGGAAAGCTAGTTTTTCAGGTTTTGAGGGGATTTCTACGAATAGGCTCCCGGTTACACTGAGCGCGCTAGGGCGTTGGCACCTCAACGCTGAGCTGGTAACTTTTTCGCATGTGGATATAGCCCGTAAATTTGTTATGCTGCTGCGAAGCGAGTCTCCCACAAGATGCTCAAGGGGAAAGGGAAAAGTCATGCGCCCTTCTCCCAGTCAAAGATGTCAACTATTGCTGGGCACAGAGCAAAGCATGCCAAGCGGCCAGCCTGGGTTACACCGCAGCGAAACCCCAGAGAACTCTTTGCACGGGGAACTCCGAGCTTCGACACAGAGCGCCTATTTGTTTGCTGCTTTCAGCTTTGTGGAAAATCCTCCCTGCTGCTTCTCCTTGTCGAAGGAAGGGGAGGGAGAATTGTTCTCCACCCCCACTCCAACTCCCAGCCCCCTCCCCCCCCCCGCACCGCCGGAGCGAAAGAAGGTGCTGCGCGCCTTTCGCTCCCGCGCTTACCTGGTGGCTTTTCGAACAAAGTAGGAGCGGGTAAAGTCTCCGTGGTCATCCAGCCAGGCTTCCACCGCTTCCTGCTGCTGGGGGTGGCAGCTGCCTTCCATGATCGTTGGGTTGCCGCGCGCTCCCTCTTTGCCCCACGAGGCAGCTGCAAGGCCCGTCTGGCCACCACTGCTGCCGGGGCGCCTCCTCCTCGCCTCCGTATTTATTGTCGCTTTCACTGCCTGGTCCCACTCCCGTCCCCCCGTCACTCCTGGGGTGCCCTTCAGCTCCAGCGCGGCGGACCAAGCGGGATCTCTGCCCTGGCCTGTAGCCCCCACCCCCAAAGCTCGCTTGTGTCCGGCTGCTGGGGCTCCCAGGTGCCCGGCCGCGGTAGCCGGCGAGAAGCCAACTCCACGCCTCCTCCTCGGCAAGCTGGGATCCAGCCAGCCCCTAATGTGCAATCCGGGCGGCTCCACCCCTCTCGCTCAGTGCCCGCTGCGGCGCGCGCCAGGAGGCACTCGCAGCTGCTCCCTGCCGGAGTCCCCGCGGCGCTGCCGGCCTCCGGGCGAGCCTCTCCCGGCCCTTCTGGGGTGCCCCTTCCCTTTCTTCCCAGTCTTATCCCTCTTATTAGCTTCAAGGGAAACTACCTCAGAGAAAAATCGGGTTCAGGGATTTCTCTCCATCCAGGTCTAGTAGAAAACATGGGGAACATTAAGCTGGATTTTTAGTGTCACTGAATAAATACTAGTGAACTATTAAAGTCATCAATCAGTAAAGACCCCAATAACTATATAATCTAATACTTTAACAGTTCCAAAAATCTGGTGCTATGGCATCCTTCACAGTAGTCACCTACTGTCAGCTTAAAAGTCTATAATAATATAGTAAAAAAAGGCCCCACCAAACAGTCTGTTCTGTTGCCAAATAACTCTTCTCATCATTACCTTCATTTTTGCCTTATAAGCCCTGGGGAAAAGCTGCTATTCAGCATTAGAGCCTAACAAGATTCTTGCTGGATTAAACCCACCTAATGCAGCATTCTATTTCCAAGAGGGCACAAGCAGGGCATTAATAAATTAGGTATAGCCTAGGCTTAGCTATGTTTTTGGTGGCTTTTAGGAAGCACCAGGAAAGACTCCTGTCTGCCTGCCTATTAGCCAGGAGAGAACCCACTAAGCTAGATGGAGCACAGAAGGCACCTTCCTCTGTTTTCGGAATTCAGTGAATTATCCTATCCTCCCATCCAGTAGCATGGTTTTAAAACTAGAGGAAGAAACATCAGTAACCCATGCTATGCTAATGACACTACCTTGATAGCCAAAAATGCAAAGCATTTGTAAGCTCTAGTAATAAAAGTCAAGCAGCACAGTGAAAAAATGGAACTAAAATTAAACATAAAAAGGCCAAACTAATAACAACAGGAGATAATTCAGTAGGAGAGGCTGTCTACAAGGTGGAGTCCTGGATGTGGAGAAGCCTCAGTGCTTGTTGGTTGGTCTCACTGGTTGGTCTCACTGGTTCAGTTTAACATCTATGTGAGGCCATTGGGTGAGGTATTCTATCAGTTCAAAGTCAGGTATTGTTGGTAGGCTGATGTTACTCAGTTGTATATCTTGACCCAGGTCTGTCCAGTAATGCTTTAAAAGTTTTGTCCCAGTGTTTAGAGGCTTGAAGGTCTGGATGGGAGGAACAGATTCAGCCTCAAACCAGGAACACTAATTGGCTATACATATTTGGGTTTCCCAATCCCAGAAAGTCTCCATCTTTAGTCCTGGATGAGGTAGCACTTTTCCATTTGGGACTGGTGTGCAATCTGGGGCTCTTCCTAGACTCTTAGCTCAAAGAGCAGGTGGCAGCTTGGCCAGGAAGACCTTTACACAGATCCATTTTGTTCAGTAGTTGCATCTATTCCTGGATCCAGATTTCCTTCAGTCACTCATGTCCTTGTCACCTCATATAGGGATTATTACAACGTGCTGTACATGAGGTTGCCTTTGAAGACTACTGGGAAGATGCAGCTGCTCCAGAGTGCAGCATTACAAGCAATACTAGGTGTGCTACATTATGCCCATGTACACCACTGCTCTGTGAACTACACTGGTTGCCAGTCAGTACAATTCAAAGTGCTGGTTGCCACCTATAAAGCCATTCGTGGCACAGGGCCTCCCTGTCTGAGGAGCCACCTTTTGCCAATAGTTTCTGTTCATCCTATCTGATCAGATGGAGTAGGTGTGCCTTGGGTCCTATCCTTTCAGGTATCATCAGGCCACATTGCTGAAGACTTTGTGTTGTTGACTTAGCCAGGGAAGGCTGAATGGCCGTATTCAGCAGCCACAGGGTGATGAGTGGTTTCCTCCACAGTGGCTCTAACTTTTGGCTCCTTTGCTTCTGCCCAGACGGAGAAGCTGCAGTAGGGAAGCAGGAGATGAAAGTGGCATCTTTACATAGTTAAAACTGATCCTATATGTTATAATTATGTCAAGTAACTAAAACCCTGAAACAAGGTTTGATAAAATGTGTGATCAAATGATTGAATGTGAAGTAACAAGTTTGGGAGAAAACCATGACTTTATTCAGAAGGACAATTCATCTGGAGTCCTAGATCAGTTTAAGCTTTGTTACCTCTGTTTAGAAAATGAGGTAACAAAAGGCAGGTATCTCTTTTCTCTCAGGAACATAGGAAGATGCTTCATCCTGAGTCCACAAAACACAGGAGAAGTTAGGTGTCTGAAGACTGGGAATGGCTCAGAATGAAATGAATCTCTCTCTCTCTCTCTCTCTATCTATCTATCTCTTTTATCTATCTATCACTTCAGTGCACTGCACTACACTGCACTGCACTGGACGGGATTGATTGACTGATTGATCATGTGCCATCAAGACGCTGTCAACTTTTAGTGTCTAAGATTGTCTCCATGATGATCTGTCCCTAACCTGGTCTTTCAGTGCTTCCAATCGTGCATTCATTGCCACTGTCACTGAGTCTTTCTACCTTGCTGCGGATTATCCTCTTCCTCTCTTTACTTCCACCTTTCCCAGCATTAGAGCCTTCTCTAGGGAGCTAGGTCTTCACATAATGTTTCCAAAGTAGGATAATTTGACCCTGGTCATTTGCCCCTCAAGTGAAAAATCTGGGTTGATTTGTTCAATAATCCATTGGTTTGTTTTCTTGGCTGTCCACAGTATTCCCAGGAGTCTTCTCAAACACCAGAGTTCAAAAGCGTCAATACTTTTCCTAACCTGCTTCTTAAAAGTCCAACTTTTGCTTCCATAGAGTGTCACAGGAAATACCATCACTTGCCCGATTCTGATCTTTGTAGGTATAGATACATAATGACATTTGAATATCTTTTCCAAGGCCTTTATGGCTGCTCTACCAAGTGCTAGTCTGAGGCCTATTTTCTTGACTGCTTGTTCCTTTACTTATGATGGCTGATCCTAAAAGGCAGAAGCTATCTACACTTCAACATCTTCATTGCCAATTCTAAGGCTGGTTGTTCTCCTTGTTGTCATTAGTTTTCTTTATATTTAATTTTAGTCATGCTACTATATGAAATAATGATGCAAAATAAGCAGGGCTGAGTCATGTATGAAGGTAAGGTGCACCCCTCTTTTAGGGGGGAAGTCTGAATTATTATTCTTAAAATATATAAAGCTTACATTACAGGCTTTCTGAATTTTCAACTTCAAATACTGAAAATTTTTGAGAATTGTTCTTTGAGGCAGAGGTATCTATGGGAGGAGGGGGAAGAAGTAAAAAAAATCAAGATGTATGATGGCCATGACACATAAAAAGGGGGAGGGCTTTGACTGTGGGTCACCCCTATTTGGAGGGGTTTCACGGGGGCAAGAAAAGGGATTGAGAGGCCATTGTGTCCTTGGGCCACAGACCATCCACCCTAATCTAGCCCAGTATTAGGGCTACCATATTGGCCTTCAAAAGTACTGATACCCACTGGAAGGTGTTAAGAGTTGAGTTTTTTGTATCTCTCCAAGTCATGTTGGGGCCCAGATCTGTCAGCCCTATAAATTCTGCCTGCTGCAGCTGTCCATGTTTCAGGCAGAACTTTTTCCAGTCCCATATAGACTGGAAACTGTGGTAAGTCAGAAATATAAACAAATAGAGTCACTTTGATTTAGTTTGGTCTAGTGGTTAAGGCAACAGGCTAGAAACCAGGAGTCTGTGAGTTCTAGTCCTGCCCTTAGGCATGAAAGCCGGCTGGGTGACCTTGGGCCAGTCACTCTCTCTCAACCCAACTCACCTCACAGGGTTGCTGTTGTGGGGAAAATAGGAGGAGGAAGGAGTATGAGGTATGTTCGCCACCTTGAGTTATTTATAAAAATAATAAAGATGGGATAGAAAATAAATAAATATAAACAATATTTCAACTTGTTTGGATATGGCTAGTTCTCATTACTTATGTTTAAGTACCTACTTAGGAAATATTTGTAACAAAGCTTTGACAGGGTAGCTTTGGCATGTATGTTCTTAACTGTGGTTTCTATTTTTACACAAACATATTAAGTGGAACATTATTACAGAATTTGTCATATCAAAGCAAGTCAAAGCAGCTTCTTCCCCTTCCCCCAATGAAGATAGTTGCTAAGATGTCTTGTCCAGGTGTCATTTTTTTTTTACATATATTTAAAGTGCATCAAAGGACAGTGCCTTGACAGATTCAGAGTTCCCCTCCACCCACAGTTACTGCTGTGATTTTAACTTTTTTGAGAAATCACTGGACAAACGCACATAACATAAAATAAACATGCAGTCAGTGGGGCACTGACTGAATGCCACAGTCTGCATTTCTGTTGTTTGTGGTGGTGGCGGTCGGGTGAAAGGAGGAGAAATGCTTGTGGTGTCCTCAACATTTTGACAGTTGGTAGCAGTGAAATTAACCACAGGCCAGCAGTTTCTAGGAACTGGGGAGTGGAAATGGAGACAGAGTAAAAATGCCTTTTGTATGCATTTATGGCAATGGTTCCCACCTCTCCAATCAATGCCAGCCATGACTACTGGCTACCACCATTTAATTGTAATGCCCGAAGCAACCTAATATTTTAGCACTGTGATAAATTTAAAAAGGATTTCCATAAAAGCACTGTTGATGCCTTGCTCTTAAGGAACACCACTAGAGAAGAAAATTGAACTGAGGGTAACCAGCAGGCCCCTTGCAGTGGCTTCCTCAACCCAATCTGGGATTGGCTATAAATTCCCAATGTACTTCATTTAGTTTTGGCTTATATTATAAATTTAACCATGTGTTTATTCAACAAACTGTGGTTAAAGCAAATCATGACTTAGTAGAATGTAAGAACTCTGTCTGAGGGTTTAGAAACTGCAGGATACAAACTTCAGTATGCCAGCTACAATAGTCTGACCATGAGAAATTATCTGTGTTGGATTTATACATTTGCCTACATTTGGTTCTTAGCACCAAGTATGGTTCTTGGTGCAAAAGATGCTGTGCAACTCTAACATAAAAATCATGGTCATTGGAATTATTAAAGAAAGTTGTTGAGCAGCAATTAGGACAGTACATATCCCATGATAACCCAGAGAACAATAAATAGTTTCCAATGCAAATGGTACCCAAATGAAAGGAAAACAATGCTGATGCTGTGATTCATTTCCCATTTATCTTACTGTGTCTTGTGCTTAACATTCTAAATCCCAATGAAATGTTTGAAACAATATGCCCCAGGACTTGCCAATAAGAAAGGTAATAAGGATGCCCAAGGCGAGAGCTCAGAAGCATCTTTTCTAGATTGTTGTGGTTGAAAATGAAATTAATGGGCAACTAAATTATTTGAATCAGGAAATGGTCAATAATATGATTTATGATAAGCATGTCTCATACACGTAAAAAAAGCTCAAAAGGGCAGAGTCCGTACAGGGAACAAAGTGAAAGGTAAGTTGCTTAGCAGCTGTGTTTGCAGTTCAAAGATATCAACCATCACAGGCTTAACATGAAACAGATGACTGTCAACTTCAGCTTGCAGTTTGCTGTGGATTCCTGATAACACTGTGCCTATGCAGCTCATACTGAATATAAGGGATTTAAGAAATGGCATTCATGAAAAGGGATTTTTATCATTATTTGTTTCACTAAAGTTGATGAGCAATGATAGGAAGCTGTTGGGGAACAGACACACTAATCCTCTGAATTAGAAAGTTATAATAAAGGTCAACAGCCACATCAAGATTTCCTTCATTTGTTGCCCTCTATTTTAAAACTTGTCTTTGCTCCCTCTAATATATACCAAATATAAAGAAGTACACAAGTCACTAAATAATGCCCAGTGAACTCTACATCCCTGTGAAGCCTATAGAAATCTATGGATTAGGTGAAAAATATTTGCTCCATGTATTTTTCTGCCAGTCCTACATAGAGAAGCCATCCAGACTTAATCTTTAACCATAGCAATAGGACAGTATCCTCCATTCCACCTAAGGTCAACAATCTAGGTTATGGATCACAAAGCCAACTAGATAATACAAAGAGATCTGTCTTCCACTGCAGTCTTTCCATTCCTCCTGATGCCTGACCCACTCCCCAAATGCATCAGCAGCAAACATCACATGAGCAGAAACCATGCACACGCATATAGACACACATAGACAAAATGCATCCTGGGATGTGTGATCTAAGATGGTTGCCTCTCCGCTTTCCTGTGACAGAATCATTGGAAGAAGACAACTAAGTAGGGCAGCCATATAAGTCTAGCAATGAATAAACAGTACTCTAGCTGTAGCAGTTTATCTTCCTTGCTCTTTCCACATTCTAGTATTGGCCCCAGAATCACTTCTTTTTTATCTATATTCTTCTATCCCCCGCATGAAAATGTTAGATTGATAAGACTGCTGTTCTTAACCTTTAACCCTTCCTGGGGATTATGCTTGCTTGCTTTATTTATTTATTTAAATTTATTGGCTGCCTAGCTCCAGGGGACTCTTTAGGAAGTGATGCTACTATAGTAGAACAGCTATCAAGTAAGAAAGCACAGGGCAGAGATTAAATATACAACTACTAGAAGAAAGTGGGTTTTTTTGATTCTTTGGACCTGAAAGTCCAGTTCTAATGAGGTTACTTAAGTCACTGGTATGCAGCATTGCCAACACTAAGAAGGCTATGGGCTATGGGCAAAATACTTCAACTATAGAGTTGAAATAAGGGTAGGCGCTCTTCCACAATAATTTTAGCTATTACCTGAAATAAATCAAGTAACCCCACCCCACCCTTTTTTTAAGGAAAAAGATTAGCCAAGCATATTAATCAAACCAAGCCACTACTGGTGGAAGCCTGAATATTCTGGGGAGAGCTTTGGAAAGTTCCCTGGAAGGAGATGTTTGATCAAAGCAGATTGCTCTGTGCCAAGCTCAGAGGACTCTGTGGCATTTATTTCCCCTGAGGCTAGCAGTGCCTTGATGAGTTGCTTCTACCCCATCACTCATTGTAGACATTCAACCATCTCTGCAAGAAAGCCTGGAACTCATGGCTGTCCCTTCTGTAGAAAACTGATTTCACAGCGATTATTTGGAACTTCTCTCTGGTCAGGTAAGGGGAGGGAAAACAATGGCAAAGAAGCAAAAGTAGTAAGATAAAAAAATAAGTCACGTACACGTATATGAGGTCTTACACTATCAGAGTACCAAATATGTTGTTTTTGCTGACTTTTCTTCCAGCATCTATTTCAATAATTCAATAAAAAAACATTTCCTTCCTCCATTCAGGCTTGTGACTCTCATTGCCTGTGGGAATAATTTCAGCCAGTTTCCCACTTCTACAATAACAAGACTGTTTTTTTCCAGTGGCTCAAGAAAGTACATCACATCCAATTTCCAATAGTATGTCCTAATTATTTCCACTGTTGGTAGTGCATTTGCTAAAACCATTTTGTTACAGTGAATAAGTCACCTACTGTATTCAACAATATTGTTAGTAAATCAAGCGTTTTATATAGCCAAAACCCAAGAGAAATATTTTCAAAATCACCTTCCAATGTTTGTGCATTTGTCTGTAAATGAAGAAAAATCACCTCCAACAGGCTGATATTTCCAGTAATTAAAATGTTCTTAAGAAATAGTTTTCAGACGTTTTACAGGATTGGCCTTATAATATGCTTTGTACTATATTTAGTATATTCTTTCATAATAAACTGCAGGAAATGGATAGTATGATGTTGTAGTTAAGGTGTTGGACTAGGACTGGGGAAATCCAAATTCAAGTCCACTCTAAGCCATGAAAACTGGCCACTATCTTTGAAACCCACTGTCTAGAAGGATAGATATTGATTGGAAGAATTGGAGAAGCAAGTGCTTTGTATGCCACCTTCAGATACTGGAGTAAAGACATGATATCAATCAATTGAACAACCACTGAGTAATAAATAAATGCTTCATCAAGAATTAAAAAATATATTATAGATTAAAAAAAACCAACCTTTGTTTCTGTTGCCATCATGATTTATTTTTTCACAAGAAGTCTGTTAAGCAAAGTTTTTTTTTAGCACACTAACTCCATTTAGTAGACAGATGACTTACTTCCACTGGTCTAGGTTCATCAGTTTTTATTTTAGAAGATCAGTGAATTCATCTTCCTTCTCTTTTGCTCTTTTGTGATGCTATTCTTATCCTTGCCTATGTAGAATTGAGTCATCTTGCCTTCAGGGAGAGATATTTCTAGACATTCTCAAGTTCTAGTAGTCTCCAACACTAGTCCTATGTTAAGGAATAAAGGTAGGTATTTTGGTAGCCAATTTGGAGTTTTTTGTTTGTTGTTACTACTTTTCTTTTTAGTGCCAGGTAAACTGATTCCTGATTTTAAAGAGGAGGGAAAAGGCATTCTGAGCCAAACCTCAAAACAAACAGCATTAACTGTGCTTTATGAATTCCCTTAAAAAAGTCCCTTGGTATATTCATCCCTATGTGGAATGGTTGTGGTTTCTAAGGTCAGTTTGCCCTGTACCTAAACAAATAAAACAAGACAAAACATAATTCTTCAGATTTATTGCTGAAACCAAAAAACTGCCCATTTCTGACATTTACTGTTAAAACTGGAATATATTGCCTAGGCCTAGAAACCCATAAATTCCACTGTAAATTAGGAATATTTTTATGTATTTATTATATTATCTTTTTGCAAATAAATGCAAAATATTTATTTCTGCCCTTCCTCAAAAGTCTTCCATGGGTATACCTTTTATTATTGGGTAATGAAGCACTTGAAATGAAATGTCTGATTAGTGGAACATCTGTCATGTTGTAAGTAAGAGGTGACAATGGTAATAGGTGACTATCTTGGGCAATACATAGCTGTAGTTAAACAGGTTGAATCAGATACCATAGAGGAGTACTACTAATAATTCAGCTTCATTATTGCATTTATCTATTTGTTTATGTTTCACCTTTCCCCCACTGAATAACAGGGTATAACTCATCAACTGATTTCCTATGATCATCTGCTTTCCATACCATCTAGTGAGCTAATCATGTAGCTTGGAATAGCATCAGCAGGGTTAAATCTAAGGTGTCCAATAATTTGGAACTGATTGAAGCAAAAGCCTTTTAAATACAGATCCTCAAACTTAGGGAGACAATATGTATTCTGCATGAGATTACCCATATTTGTCAAGATATGATAAGAATTAGTAGCCCAACATAATCAGCTTCCTCAGGCCATCATCTACGGATGGCCATATTTGGCCTCAAGAGCCTGTAGAAGAGCAGAGGAGAAACAAGTTCTCCAGTCCCAACTGGTTTGAGAGCTAAAATTAACATTGGAACCTGGCCTCAGTGGCCTTTATACTTCAAAGCCACATTCTGCTCATACAGAACACACCACCTCAGATTAAAGCATGCCTCTGGGTAATGAAATGCAAAGATCTAGGACTCTTGGCTGGTTTGTGGAGCAACGTTTAAAGATTTCTCACTTTTCTTGAGAATGATGGCTTTTCTAAACAGTGGAGAAATCTACCCCACCTTTAAAAAACATGCTGGATTATTTTACATAAACAGTGAAGGAACCAGACATCTTGTCTGGGGGCAAAATGCAATAGGCACAGTACATTTGATTTATTTTAAAGTAACAAAAATAAGTTGAAAAAGTACAGAGGTTTATACAAGTTGACTTATGATATAAAACAGAATATTATTTGTTCCCGAAGAAGAATATATAGATCATTTTATAGTTACAAACAGAGGTCTGGGCTTCAGCTTTGAGCAAAACCTTATGTGTACTGTGTTAAACAATAGAAAAGATTTGCTTGCTGGCTTTTTTGTGACAAGAGTATATTAAGTTATATTCTAAAGGGAAGTTTGAATGCTGAACTGTCACTGAGCATGAAAAGAAGCTTTATTCAAGAGATTCTTGTTCCTATAACTGCTTGGTGCCAGTTAGAGACCAGTAAGATGCCAGTATTAATATACCAATGGTCTTGTGTTCACCAAGCCACTTTAAACTTGAAATTAAAAGTTTTACCAATAAATTATAAAGCTTCTTCTCTCGTTTAAAATACCCCTCCCCCAAAAATACCTCCAATGACATCAAATTTGGATTTTTGGAAGCATTTTGTTTCCCTAATTTCACAGTATCAAGTACCTGGAAATAAGAACAAAAGCAAGATGGTTAAGAAATGTGTTCTTGGCATGTAGCCTGTTGTTACAGTTGTGAATGCCAAGGAATAGGAAGTATTGGTACAATTAATAAATTTGCTTAGCTGTTGCAGACTATTTTGTGTCCCATGCTTACTACACCTCAGATAAGTTGAAGTAATAGAAAACATTGTCTACCAAGTTTCCAGACCCTCTGTGCAGGTTTCTATGTACTTAAAAAGAGACCTAATCATGCCAATTATTTCTGAATCTTATACCAGTGCAAAAATTCAGTTGCACTGTGTTCCACATCTCCTTGTAGCTTAAAATATCAAAATTCAGTGCTTCCTGTTTCCTTTTTCATTATAATAGTCTGGAGGAACTGTCTTAAATAAGCTACAGTCAACAATGCCCCATTCATGTACAAAAGTTGAAAAACTACATTCATTTATGGAGTATAAAACAAAGTACCCTTGATTGCTCTTGGCAATGAAACCAGAAGGTACAGCTGGAGGGTGCTCAGCAATGCTGAAGTTCCAGGCTTTTGGCCAGGTTTTTGCCATTTTAAATTCTAGCTGAATTTGCCATTAGGGCAAAGTTTAGCATTCATAATTCGACTGCTTCATGCTGGTCATTGACTGAATAAACATTATTATTACTTACTACTCGACTGCTTCATTATTCTGGTATAGTTAGACCCTCAGTTGCCAAAGGAACTTTCATGGTTTCTTGAAATTTGCACTGGGAGCTGTCCCAGGTACTGCCCTGAATGACCTTCAGCCCACAGGAATTGTGATGAAAGGGCTTCCCTTTTCACTTTAAGGTAGGAATGGGCAACTTAATGCTCTCCATGTTTTGGACCGCAGCTCCCACAAACCATTGCCATCGTCCATGTTGGCAGGCTATGATCTCCACATGCTGTTCTAGCAGGAGCAGTGAATCCAGGAGAACCCCAAAGTTATAGACCTGTTCTTTCAGGAGGAGCATGACTCCAAATAGAGCTATTGTTGTGCCAGCCTTTGAGATAGACCAAGTCAGAAATCAGCTACCACAAGGACTATTGCAATTCTACTTTATTGTTGTACAGTAATTACAGTACCTTGAAACCCTTCTAGAATTTCCCTCTGTCCTCTCTTATACCGTGCAGAATCAAGGCAGGGTTTCTTTGGGTCTCTTCCTTATTTCTTTCGAAGGGCTGGGATTTTATCTGCTGTTTCTTTTATCTGTTAATGACTTTCATGTTTTGGTATCTCTGCCTCTCTCTACCACACTGGAACTGATGTTTCTGGATAGCCCAGATGTTTACAAACAGTACCTGCATCTTGCTTGTGTTTAATCTGAGCTTCCATCCACTTCCTCATAGCTTCCAGACACCAGATCAGGATTTCCACATCTCCAACCAACCTATGATGATGATCTATCAGCATACTGATGTTACTTCACCCCAAATTGATAGATGACTTCTTCCAGCAGTTTCATAGAAATGCTATGGAGCAGAGGACTGAGCCTGTGGTACTCCACACTGGAGCAACCAGAGGCTTGACTGTTTCTCCCCCACAACTACAAACAACAAACAAATGTTTATTATGGTCAAAGGCCAGCATAAGGAGGGTGGGGTACAGTCAGTTAAAAGCACAGAAGGTACATAAAAATCTAATATAAAAAGCTGAAACACAGAAATACATTAAAATCTGATATAAAGAGCTAAAACACAAAAGTCTAGAGGAAAAGGAAAAAGGAAAGAAAAGAAAATCTAGGGAAGAGGGAGGAGCATTAGATGAGTGTGGGGGAGCATGAAGGTTAGTATATCTGTAAATGCAGTACTCTAGTATATTAAAATAAATGCTAGTTTGTGGCACCCATCACCATCTGGCAAATTTTAAGCGCTGCTGTGCAGAACCTGGCAACATTGCATGTTGTAGCAGGGTTGGTATCTGAGAGCAGTAGGGAGGTGTAAAATTGTCCTGAGTGCCATGGGTATTTATGCAGTAATGGTGAGATGAGGCTAGTATGAATATCTCTGTGATAGAGGCACTGGAGGAGCACATGCTCTGTTGTTTCTGTGTGACCAGAGTTACAGGGGCATTGTCTCTCCAGGTAGGGAATTTTCCTGTATCGGCCTTCAAGGACAGCTGAGGGGAGGGCATGACATCATGCCAGAGTAAAGACCCTCTGATGGTTGGGTGCCTCAAATTTAGATAAGTATGTCATAGGGGAGGCAGAATACCTGCTGGATTCACTGGCACCCACAACTTCTAATGGGATCCACCCAGTTAGTTAGGAGAGGAATCATTGCAACACCATGTCCCCAACCTACAACCTTTGCAGGCAGTCCAGAAGGATACTGTTCTTAATGGTGTTCACTGTCCTGAGGAACAGATTATGGAAGAAGCTGGAAGTTTCTTTAATAGATTGTTGGCTCCTTGCCCTTATTTGGGGACCATAAGAAAATACTTGCTTGAGGATTCTTTGTACTCCTCAGGGCCATGTTACATATGCAGTGTTTCCAAACAGCAGAGTGAAGTGGGATTGTTTATTAGTTTCCATTTTGTTTAACTTTTACATTGATTCATGAGTCCAATGCAGTTTCTGATCCTAGCTTCTACCCCCTCCTCCCGCCACATACGATGGCTAATAGATAGAATACTGTCCTGCTATATGCTACAAAAAGGCCTCCAGACTTTTGCTTTTTCCAACTATTTTGAAGAAAAGTTTGTCCTAAATTATTCAATTATGATCTTTTTCAAACATTTATCAAAATATGGTTGGCAAATCAGTGGATATAAAATAGAGCAAGTTGAAACATTGCCTGGTGTTCCTTGAAGGCAAAGATTATACATGCTATGGAGGCCAGAAGTGTGTGACTGTGTACTCAAATTCTTTTTCCAAAATGGGTAAGACAGTTGCACCTGTAATCCTGCACCTGCAAGTACTTTTCCCTTTTTGAAGTATTTCAATCTAAGCACTCTTTGGGGTCTCAGTGTATCCCCAGAGCCACCCTTAGTAGAATTGAGCTGGCTTAAATTGACATTTTTTTCTTGAATAGTTATGCAGTAGTGCTTAAATACAAATGTTGTATTCCCCCCACAGCCTGCCCCCATTTTGAGGTTTATAAACTAGGCTTAGCACTGTATGAAAAAAAGAAAAATAAAGTTGTGGCTCTATCCACTTTTTATTATTGCCCCTCCCACTATAACCCCTGAGACACCTAGAACGTGTTCTGGGGACCTCAACTACCAATAGACTGTTCACCCCTCTATATCCTTCATGTTCCCTCCTTCTTAGAGCACATATATCTTCATTTACATGTTGTTGTTTTAGTTAATGCACTTATTCATATATAAAAAATTTGTCCAACTAGCATGACTTAAGGTAGTCCTTGTTTAGTGACTACAATTGGGACCAGCAACTCAGTTGTTAAGTGAAGCAGTTGCTAAGTGAACCTGCAACTGTGCTTATGATCTTACTATAAAGCTTTCCTTTGCTTTACAGACTAGTGAAGGTTGTAAATGCAAGCATTGGTTGCAAAGTTACTTTTTCATCACTGTTGTAAGTGCAAACGGTTGCTGTATGAGGCAGCAACTAAACAAGGACTACCTATATTTATTTATTTGATAAATTTATATAGCTGCCCATCTCACATATGTGACTCTGAGTGGTTTGGAAAGTTAAAAACACAAAAACAATGCAACAAAATAACCAAAAGAATCATTAAAAACATTAAAACAATAAAAAAACTATTAAAACCATTAAAAAAACATAATCTTCAGGAGACACTTGAAAAAACCTTTAGGGTTATTAAATATTCATTTGGGAGGGCAAGTGAAAGCTGCTCATAACAAATGACTATGGCAATTTTTGATTTCCTTTTATATTGAATGATGAAAGTTCTTTTTCATTTGCAGCTATTTAAAGAGATGAATAAAACAAAATAAAACTCCATCCTATCTGCCAGTATCAGGAACATGCCATCTGGTAAATACAGGAAAACTACACTGCCCACTTCTTTATTCAATCTGTTGTGATTTAAATTATTAACTGATTTTTTCACACATTTTTCTAACTGAAACCCAGAGTGCTTGGGACTATGTCAAGAACTACATAATGCTGTTGGCTTTTCTTTTTTAACAAGCAGCAGATATGAATCAGAATGATCTTTCCCCTTTTAATGTTTTCTGATTATAATGTCCAAACTGGATTTAATGCATAGAATGCACGAGCAAATCCAGTGGAAGATGTATGACTCCTCTTTAAGTTCACCATTTTGCAATTTCTCCCTTCTCAAATATTCTCCTTACACTTTCATATGCTGTATCCTGCTAGGAAGTCCTAGAACAATAGTATAAGGGAGGGTAGGCATAAAGAAGAAAAAGTATTTTTTGAAAGCAGAAGTTTTTGTGTAGTGTAAGTACTTCATTGGATCAAATACACAACTGAAGTACAGCTGGTTTTAGTGGCAGAAAATAGAATTGCAATCTCCTTCTTTCGTTATTCAGAATTTATATCATTATGTTTTCTTGTCAGAGTTGATGGAAATTTATTCTGCACCAAGTTTGCAACAATTAAGGGACAGGTAGCACGTGCAAACTAAGGATCATGTAGGAATGTGTCTACTTCCCAAGAATAATTTAGAAGACCTGTTTGTGGTCTTCAAACTAGAATAGAGCCTTCATAGTTGTGGCATCTGGCTCTGGAATTTGCTTTCTAGCACCATCACAAAGGATAATCAGGCTTTAGCCTATGCCCAAGTTTTGAAATAGTTTTGAATTGTGATGGATCAAATATATGATGTATCTGTTCATAAGAGAACATTTATCATCTTCAACTATCTCATCTGTTTTATTGTGACTGTTAAACAACGCATTAAAAAATGTAACACTCCAAACACAAGACTAACAAGCAAATCTAATTCTGATGATGAAGAGCATAGAGTTGATGAAAAAAGCAGAACTGATGCTGCCAAAACGACAACCCTGAGGATGTAGCATAAAAGCAGAACTTAAGTCAATGATTGGTTTTATAAAATATATTACAAAGACGTGGCACACCCACTAGAAGATTATTTCACTTCTCTGTTTTCATAATTTTGAATATGGAATATGGTCATATGGATAAAGATAAAGCAGCAGTATTCTAAGTTCCAACAGCATTACTTTAAGTGATGATCCAGCTGCAGGGCAATAATGGCAGATCGGCTTTTAAATTTGCCCATTCCAAAGGGTGCAAGGTTCTATAACGAACCTCTGTTCTGTTCGTCTTTCTATCGTCACCAAAACTGCTGTTACTTGGACTCTTCTCTATGACATGTTTCAGTGCTTTATAGCAGTTATACATGTAATCGCTACTGGCATAGAATCACAATAGAGCACTAGACTTCCACTTTCCCCCTTCCCACCCCTACCGGACCTGTCTGCTGCCCAGGTGCACGTACGTACTGGCACTGCGGGGGCGGGGGTGGGGGGGGCGGTGCTCTTTCCCTGTGCAATTTCTATCTACTGTATATATCTTATTGCTAATGGCAAGCCATAATGATTTCACACTATACGATATATCTGTTAGCTTAAAGAAAAGCCAAGTTAACTTGTACGGTATTTATTTTTTCATTTGATTTGGCACAAAGGGGAGACAGGATGTCTGCAGCCTTGATACTGCTGTGTCTTTAATCCTACCTGTATTAATTGGAGAAAGCTTTAAATCTAGGATTAAAGTTTTATTTCTCTGTTAATCTACTAATTGAGTTAATAAATGCACTGTGAAACATACTTGCTAGCAAGATATCCCTTGGGATCCAATGGGAGGGACTTACTCCTGTGTAAATATGCGTACATTTTCTTAACAATGGATGACAGCCTTTGTACATTCAAACCAAACTGCTACACATTCTATACAGACTCTTGCCTGAAGTGTGAAATGTGTACGTGTTCACCCTCTCAGAGAAAGTCTATAGAAAGCCATCCATTATCTAGAAGTTTGTCGTTCTGCTTTATATAATGCAAAAACAAAGAAAAAAGAAAATGCAGATGGATTGCTGTTTACATTTTCCCAGCCTCTGCATAGCAGACATTTGCAGCAAATACGTTTCCAAAGGCTGTAACTATATATAGTTCAAAGTGCTTTGAATTTCATTTTAAGAAATACTGAAAATACAAAGGACAATAGTTTGGCCCAGAGGATCTTGGATCTGTACTGTTCTGTAACAAAACACATTGGTAGAGGCACAAATTAGATAATTTGTACTAGCCTTCTCTAACTTTGGCCTCTTGCTTTTCCAGATGTGACCACAGCTCCAAGAATTACTGGCTTTGAATTTTTGGAGTGCTGGTCTTAACTTATCTGGAGGATGCCAGGCTGAAGAAGATTGATTTATATGGCTGTAGGTCATATGATCTTTTCTTTGCATAGCCCTTAAATATACAGAAACAATAGAATATAATAAATAAACCTGAACCCTCCAGAAAAAGTACTACCTCCTAATAATTGTCATGATACAAAAATGCATGCCTTAGGCTTGCAGCATCCTCTGGGTAGGTTTTATGTAAATGGGAAGAAAAACCAAGACAAAAACAAAAAACGTTGAGCAAAATTGAACTCTATCACATTGATTCTTCAGGTTGTGGAAGCCAGAGGTGATTTTTGTTGGAGGTCCTGGCAAATCCAGCATGCCTCATTAGCATGTGCATTAGCATGTAAATTGAGTTTGTCCCATGATGCTTGGTAGAGGAAGCTGTTTGTTGCCACTCCCATTTCCTCTCTTTCTCTCTTCTTCCTTCTTCCACAAATCAAGCAGGCAGCATGGATGCTGCTCTTGTCCTTACTCATGACAGCTCTCTTCATCAGGGCCACGTGCTTGGGCCTTGATGAAGGATTCTGCTCCTTTCTTCCACACAGCTCTTAGCAGCTGTAGGGCTAAGGGTGAATTGTATTTAGAGACAAAAGAAGAACAAAGATTTCATCTTTTCCACCGAACATGGATGTAACCGAACCAAGAATAAAGTCAGTAATATATTCTTTTTACTTCTTAACCTACTCTGTCTAAGCGTGTGACTCTTTATGCTTGGGAGGGCTGAATGTGTAATATCAATAACCTGTGTTTCTCTAACATGCTCACTGAAGCTATCGAAGATAATATTCTTTTTCTGAGTACAGCTTCTCAGCTGTGTTAAGCTCTGCTGCATTTCAGTGGTTCTAGCAGGCCACTAAATGGCTTCAATTTTGAAGTGGTGGATTGTCTGCCATGGACCATCTCTTCCTAGTTAAGGTTGCCCATTGCACTCTTTACATCACCATAATCCTCATCCATATTTTCCTCACCATTTAGTTAATTGTTATTAAAAACTAGCTATTCCCCATTTATTCAGTTTTCAGAAATGTGGGGATCTAGCTTTTTATTTTGGCAGGAGAGGAAAAGAGCACAAATGAGGAATCATTTTTTTCCACTTCCTTGACATGGCTGGCTGGTGAATTTTGGGAGTTGGAGTCCACACAACTGAAAGCTGCCAAGGCTGAGAAGCACTGGCTTAGAGTCACATTGAGGAATATGGTATTCTTGAAGTTATTTACTTAAAAGGTGACCAAGGGGTGTATGGCTTTCATTGGACAATTATTTTTCCAGCAGTTTGCATTCTCCCTCGATTTCTATGCTTCAGTTCAATCCCAAGGGAAGATAAAATAAGGAAGATTCTCCCACTGGACATTTTCAGACTGGAAAGCCAGCGAGATTTCAGAATGATAGAAAAATGTGTAACAGAAAGTGACTAACATCTCTGTAGCAGCTTTAACCACCTCCAACAATAAAGTCATCCCAAAAACACCACTAAGAGAAATTCAACATGTCCCCAAAACGTCACCCAAATCCTCATTCTGTGATTGTTAATTTTAATATGCAAAAATACTGACTACTGAAAAGACTGATGAAAGTTAAAATTAAAAAATAACAGCCATTACGGTGGACTATGCTGAATGGGAATTTGGGAACTTAAGTCTCAAGTTAAGATGGCACCAGATATCAGAAGACTGTCCATTCACTGATTTGGACATTCTGACCACAGATGATAATAGAAATTTTGTTTTACATGGTCTTTTCAGCCTCCCAAATATTAGGATTTGATCTAATCTAATCTAATCTAATCTAATCTAATCTAATCTAATCTAATCTAATCTAATCTAATCAGTTTAGGCACTGCCTGACTTCCAACTGACTCTGGACAGTGTACAATAAAATTAAACAGAACAGAAAATAGAATATCATAATTATAAAAAGGAACCGCCCAGAGTCCCTCTGGTGGGAGGAGATGGGCGGTGACAAATTTGATAAATAAATAAATAATTAGAAAGGAATAAAGAACAAGAACCAATGGTGAGTCCAGCTAATCCACCCATGTCCTCAAACAAATCCGATCCTAACCCAAGGTCTGGGAGAACAGCCAGATCTTTGAGGCTTTCCAGAGTGCCATCATGGTGGGAGTATTCTGGATATCAGGAACAACCTCATTCCAAAGGGCAGGTACTGCCGCAGAGAAGGTATGCTTCCTTGGTCCCAATAGATGACACTGTTTGATTGAAGGGACCTGGAGCATGCCAATCCTGTCAACTCATACTGGTTGGGCAAACACCTTGGGAGATAGGTGGTCCCTCAGATAAACAGGCCCTATGTTATGTAGGACTTTATAGGTCACAATCAGTACCTTGAATCATACCCAGAAGCATACTGGTAATCAGTGCAGCTTATGAAGCAGAAATGTCACATGGACATACCGAGGCATGCCCATTACTGCCCATACCACTGCATTCTGGACCAGTTGAAGCTTCTGAGTGGTCTTCAAGGGCAACTCCATGTACAATGCATTGCAATAGTCAAGCTGTGACAGCTAGGGCATGAGTGACTGTCTGAAGGGTTTCCTGACCTAGGAAAGATTGAAACTGGCAGACTAGATGAAGCTGTGCAAAGGCCTTTCAAGGATTAAAGCTTGGTTACACTTTATCAGGTATCATAATTTTATAGCAATATTATGCTAACCTGTTCCACTAAATACTGCATTTGCTATCTCACCCTTAGGCATGGGATTGAAACTTATATTTCTAATATATATTAACTTGAAGAACAGCTCAGTCAGAAGTTTGTTTTGATAGAAGCAATGCACAGCAGTTCTTAAATTTTCTGTATGATACTGAAACATGAAGTATGATGGGTTATTTATTTATTTATTTGATTTCTATAGACGCCCATCTCAGCAAGTGACTCTGGGCAGCTTACAACAATAAAACTATAAAACAATTAAAACAATTACAATTAAAACAGTTAAAACATAAAATAAAAACAAAATAAATATACATGGCTGCCAAGTGAGAAATGTATGGATGTTAATACAGCCAAGAGACAGGACCATCCACATGCTCAAGGCCCCAGGCCCGCCCGGGCACAAAGCCAGGTCTTCACGGCCTTATGAAAGGCCAACAGGGTCAGGGACATCCTAATTTCTGGAGGGAGGATGTTCCAGAAGGCAGGCGCTACGGAAGAGAAGGCACGCCTTCAATCGACAATCCCGGGCTGACGGGACCCGCAGCATACCCAATCTACTAGATCGAATTGGACAGGTAGAAACAACTGGGAGAAGGCGGTCCCTTAGGTAACCCGGCCCCAAGCCATGAAGGGCTTTAAAGGTGACAACCAGCATCTTGAATTGCACCCGGAAGCACACTGTCAACCAATGCAGCTCATGTAGCAGTGGTGTTACATGTGTCGAGTACCCGACACCATTTACTATCCGTGCAGCTGCATTCTGCACCAGTTGAAGCTTCCAAATGCTGTTCAAGGGCAGCCCCATGTAGAGCACATTACAGTAGTCCAGACAGGAGGTCACGAGGGCATGAGTGACTGTGAGCAAACCCTGTCAGTCTAGGAATGGGTGCAGCTGGCGCACAACCCAAAGGTGTGCAAAGGCCCTCCTAGCCACTGCTGCCACCTGCTCTTCGAGCAGGAGCCGTGAGTCTACAAGGACCTCAGATTGTGCACCAGGTCTGTCTGGGGCACTGCAACCCCATGCAGGACCAAAGGTGGAAAAACCTTAGCACCAGGAGGCCCAGTGAAAACCATTACTGGGGTACAAGAGTGTTTGTGTGGCCAGTCATTGTTTTGGAAAATCAACATTCCTTGTTTTAAAGGAGTTTAAGTTCTACATTGTTATTGTTATAGAAATGTGATTTGAGACATTCCATTCTGATAAGAATGACAGGATTCTTTTGCAGGCTAAAAAATTTCAAAAGATTAATGTTTGTATAATTTATAGTGATGCTGTTTCTACTAGTCTAGGACTATTATAGATATTATGAATTTGGAATTGGCTCCATAAGAAATTCTGACATACCCCATAAATCCAATGAATGAAATTAAATATTTTAAGGATTTGTGAAGGTTTATTCATTTTTTAAACTGAAAGAAACCCATTGTTTACATTTACACTCACTTTTGCTCTCATAATGAAACTTCAGTCTAATTGAACAGGTACACAGAAAGAAACAGATTTCTATTTTCTTTCAGATCATATAAATGTAATACAGTATAAATCAGAATTTATAGGTTTCTATATGAAATTTAAATCATGGCTTATGCTACAATGATTTCCTATTCTATCGTGTCATCTTTATGCAGAATAAAACTGATCTTTTTCCTGTGTGCTCCACATAGTTGAAAGATCTAGGCATTCTGTTGAGGCAGTAAATAGACATTTGTAATTGTCATCTATTTATAACAGAATTAAAAAAAACATGTGGCTGAATATACTAAGAACAACAAGTTGTATCAATGTGCACAACTATGAGATTCTATGTGGATTTAAACTTGCATCTCCTTCAATTCCAATCCAATATGCCAGCTATGACACCACCAACCTGAGGTCCCAGGGGCCACCACAAGGTCTCACACTTGCCTCAAATTTGTAATATGATTGAAAGGGAAAAATAATTAAATACATAGAGTTGACACTGACTTGATGGTACATAATCAGTCAGTCGTGTTAACTGCATATAATTATTTTAATTTTAATAGAGTAAGGCTCCTGGCAAACCACTCAAAAGCCAAATGACCCCCCTCCCTTCCCTAGGTTGCATACTTTTGTACAATGCCACGTGGCCTTTGTAAATTGTATCTTGATTGCAATCCTAGAACCTGCAATAGGAGTTTAGCAGAGAACTGCACTGCTGGCTTGTTTTATATTGTTCTTTTCTCAATATGAAGAAAAAGAAATGGAAACCAAGGCAGGATTGTGGCAAGGGACAATTCCAGCTTATACCCATTTGCGGTAGGTGATCAACACCTTTGTATAACTAAATTTAGTGTAAACTGACCTTCAGTAAGAATCAGAAACTCATTTAGCAAGACATCATAATTATTCTTCCCTGGCTATAGTTCCTTTCAAGCTACAGTACAATATAGTGACCATTTTCTCATTTACTCTGGAATTTGCATTAGTTGTTTTGTTTTGTTTTGTCTTGGCTCTCACAAGAAGCATTTTAAAAAGCATTCCAGAGTTACTGTTTCATTCAGCATATCAAAGGTCTTTACAGTTTTCCTTCATGAAAGGAAGGGAAACATGAAATGTCTTGCAACCAAAAGATCTTCTTGTGCTTACCAAATAGTACAATAAAATACTTAATCACACTGAAACTAGCTATTATCATCTGTGCCTGCTACCCAGGTTTTAAACTGAGAGTGTATCAGATATTTGAAAAATATTTCATCATTATGAAATATCACACACGTAATGCAAGAGTAAATCCTTTCAAAATGTTGATCGTAATTACTTATGCTGGTTCTTTAACAATGCTACTGCTTCATGCATTCTTTCCCATTCTGAGCTCTGTATCCCACAGAAAGTTACTCAAATGTCTACTTATTAAAATTATAGCATTTACAGGAAATACCTTTCTAAAGTGTTTTCCAGAATTTAATCTTTCATGAGGAAAAACAATATTTAAAATGGGACACCATGATCAACATCTTGTGTGTGACTTACTCCTCAGACCCTTTATGAAAAAGATCCAGAAGTTAACTTTACATGCATTTGAGAACTGCTGAACAATTAACAAGAAAAGCAATAAGAAATCTGTAACAAAAAGTTGAAGATAACTCACCAGAGTGTGCTTTTTAACTTGGAAACTTCTAGTTCTGTCAGGTATTATTTTAATAATGGTCATCCTGGGCTTCAGCTTGAACATATGCTGAGCATTAGTATTTAGCAATATTTATATTAGACTGCATTATGGAATTATTGCTAGAACCATCTTTCTAATGATCAGATTTTGCTAACAAGCTAAATGAGCAAGCCAGCACAGAGGAAGTCTGATGTGGTATTTTCCTAATGTTGAGTTAGAACTATATTAAAAGCTCCACCTGAGACCAGCAATTTTAATAGGCTATGTTCCTTGGGTCTCCTTTGTGCTAAGTAAGATTTTATTCCCAAGCCTTGTTGAGAGGCAACTATTTTAAGAGGAATAAGAATGTCAGCCTCTATAAACAGCAGATTCTGCAAGAAACAGAGACATAAAATCTATGCTTTGAGGATTGTGAAGAATGTGAAGGCACAAATGAAATAAAACAGAAATGTAATATAACTGGCTTCACAGGTTCTTTCCCAATATAAATGTAGTACTTTCATACAAAATTCAAGTAGTGGACATTTCCTTTTTCTTTCGACACCCTTTTGCTGTCAATTAATACATGGCATTTTGCAACTAAATAAATATATTATTTGTATAAAAAAATAAAAATGAGATAGCTCATCATTTGTGAGCAATGCAGTATTGAACGTACAGAGGCAGAAGACCTACAAAGTCAGCCTAACCCACATAAGAGAATGATAAAGCCTCAGCCTAACCCTGATGATCACTGTTTATGGGATCTTCCTTCAGGGTTTCTGAAAGGCTTTTGATGTAACCCAGTTCAGATCCTCTTCTCTCTCTCTTCCAATACAAAGCAAACCTAAAAGGTTCCGTGCTACTGTAGAGTACATAGTGAGCAGGAAGAAATGGAGTTGGAAAGGCATCAGGACCAAGAGCCATAACTGCTACTTTCCCTATCATCCGGAATATTTAAAAATATTTAGAATCTCATGTTTACTTAAAAGCCCTATTGTACTCAGTCAACATACTGAAGTAATTTTAAGTAAACTTGCAGATGATTTTATTACATTATCAACATGACAATTTAAAAGGTATCATTTCTGAATGTTTAAGTACAGAAGTACAGTACTAATGATCACTTCTGCAAGGAACACATTGTGCCCGAAATGCACAATTAATAGCAACAACCCAAAGACAAAGATCAATGTAAGTACTTATTTCTACTCATTTTTATACAATATTAAATCAACAGGCAGTTGTATGGAACTATTCTTGTAATTCTGCTTCTTCCATTTCATTTTAACAGAAGTAGTGCCATTATTACTATTCTGCTCAGCATGTAACAATGTGCTGTTAACATACTTTAGAAGCCCCACTTATGTTAACTCTGACAAACCTGATTTTCTCCTTTCTAAAAAAAATAAAATAGAAGATTTTTTTCTGTGAATCAATTTAATTTATTGGCTATATACTCTATCTATCTATCTATCTATCTATCTATCTATCTATCTATCTATCTATCTATCTACGATTTATTGACCTTCTGAACATTAGTCCAGTCTCCCATGGCTTCAAGTTTTAGTTCCTTGCACAAACCACATGACTTTACAAACATAATATTGTTTGCCAAATGCAATACTCCATCTAGTATCCTTCTTCTTCATTTATTCTTACTTATTTGTTCTATTTACTCTTCCAAAACTACACATACTCAGTCTTACCTCTTAGTTCAAAGCAACTCGCTGAGATGCCATACATAACTTCTTCTCTTGTATACTTGGAGACTTTTAATGGTTTGCATCAACATCCTCACTTTGTCAACCATCCACTTGGGGTGTGCTTGGTATCAATTCTATGTTTCTGCACAGTAGAAGGTTTCTTTTTCATCAGCGTATGGTCTATAATATACAGACTACTTTGAATATGATGTCATGGGAAAAAGTGTTAGCTGGGTCAATGTGGATATTTACCCAGAGATTTTAAAGTCATTTCTTCCTTATGTATAATGTCATTTGCTTGAGACCTTTCTGTTGTACTGCAGTGGCTCTTTCTTCTCATCCAGCTTTACTTTCCAGTCCAAATATAGCACTAGTGAAGCGAACAATCACCAAAAATGACTGTTTGTAGAAAGCACTTGGCAATTCAACTCAAAGTCTTTCCAAATCCAAATCAAACGTGTCAGCGAAGATGAGACTGTTCTGTAGAATGTTTCTAACTGCTCCACCCCTCTCTTTCTTTCGCTAGTGGGCTGATTTGCTCACTGGTTGTTGAAAATTGTTGAAACATTGCAGTTCTATTGTCAAGAACCTGAACTGTAAATGGATATCCACTTTCAAGTCTAAATTCAAATAGAAACTGACAAATTAGCCCTTAGGAAATCATAGTTATTTCAGCCTGTAGTTCATAATATGGGGATTATTAAGTTTCAGGATGGTGTCATAAGGAATAAAAGTACAAAATCCTTAAATGATCTGAGTGGTGAAACAAAGGGTTGTATAACTAAATAACAAGTAAGTAAGTAAGTAAGTAATGCATACTTTCCCTTTTAGAAGAAACAAGTGGGATTTGCAATGACTTGGAATCTGAATACTTTAACAATTGCCTAGACATTCAGCTAATGTCCAGTGAATAATTGGTCCTATATGCCATTCACATACAAAGAAAGCAAACAGTCAAGATCACAGTCCCAGAATAATCTACCTGTTGCAATATACACATCAATTCTACCCCACATTAAAAGTGTCAACTTCTCCTTTGCTCCAGGCAACAAAATACCGGTTCTGGGAATACAGCAAAGCTGAAAGGAATTGAAACTCTCTGCCCAATGTTTTATTTTTCATCATCTAAGGCTAGCAGGAGAAATGGCTGGCAGGATATTTATTTATTTATTTATTTATTTGATTTATAATCTATAGCCGCCCATCTCAGCAAGTGACTCTGGGCGGCCTACAACATCTAATGCTAACTGGCTGGCAGGATGTTTAACACTAACTGACACTTCTTCCCCATAATGTTTTTGAATCCTGTCCCCCAGTGTTGCATCATTTGTAATATTATATGGAGATCCGTGAATATTATGAGCTAATTAAGCTGTAAAAGTAGTTTTGCACTGATAACTTGCCATAGCGGGGGGGGGGGGATTTTTCAACTTCCTGTTAAGATGTAGCACTAATCCAGATTATGATCCTTTTAGCAAAAGAAAAGCACATTCAAAGATGTGCTCACACATAGCAATTGAATGTAATTGCATTTTGGCCCTCAGAATTATGTGATCATTTCCCCCATCTGTAGAAACAATTATTCATATGTTCTTAGCAAAACTGTCCCTTTCATAAAGCTTCACCTCCCAGATCAGAAGAGTACTTTTGCATTGCTCTGTGGTATTTCTTAAATGTCCTTATCTTACTTTTTCAGTCATAGCTCCCTCCAGCTGGTCAACAGGTGAGTGCTAAAAATCAGCTCATTGAAACCCTGCCTCCTTTAATCCTTCTCTTGCTGTGTTTGCTTTTCATATTCTGGAAAAAGAAGCAAAAAATATTCACTATGTAGGGTCACAGCAAAGTTGCCTCTCATAATAACAAGATAGGAATGGGAAATGGTGGCAAGGCAAATGTTGTTTTCATTTCAGGAAAGGATAGAAAATCTCCAGAACCAAAGCAGGAGGTCTACTAGTGGGGACCTATCTGCTCAACTGAAGAGAAAGCATGGGAAAACAACCTTGGCTATGTTTCCTCTGGAGCAGCAGCAAAGCTTACGATCTTCTAGTTAAGCAACTCACCATATGAAGATCACCTGAGACGCCACAGAGGATACCCTTGAGGTTACAAGAGCAGTATAAATCTTGAGTTAATGCCACTTTTGTGTGTGGCAAGGCCTTGAATTGGGTCTATGAATGTGAGGAAACAAAGTATCTTTCAGATAACATAGCCTAAGACAAAATTAACTATTCAGTATGTAGTGCCAACCTTGTAAAAGCTACTTCAGTCCTTTTATTATTTTATGCAGGAAAAAAATGGTTATAAGAAAGGGTTAAAATATTATAAGAAAGTACATAGGGGAGTCCTAGCATTCAGCACACCTATCAGCCAACTTTAGTTTGTTTTGTCAGCCTAAAACCAACTATCAAAAATATAACTAGAAGAAGAATTGATATTCCAATGTGCTCACCATCCACAAAATTATATCACTTGTCATTGTTATATAATAACCACAGAGTTCTGTTTAGGCTCCAACATATCACATTGTTATTGTCAGCACCATTTGCTTAGAAATATTATACCAAAATACTGTTTGATGTTCCCTAACTTGTGCAACCATTTGGAACAGGAGGAAAAGTGGACAATAAAAAGTTTCATTACAGAGTCCATAATTGGGTTTTCTGTCTCCATTTCAAGACCAGAAATCAATGAGAGGAAAGATTTAATGAAGTCCAGCAGTGTCCCCATGGGTGTCAGTATTTAAAGATGTGGGTACAATGTTGCAATTCAAGTCCCTCCCCTTTTATATGGGTGTGGTCTTTTACAAAAGTGGTGGGGCTTGCCTCATGACATTCTGCCTTCCATCTTGCAGATGTTGAGCCTTCTCCCCTTCCCCTTGCATACCATGCTGTCCAAGTCCATTAAGAAACTTACTATTTTCTTTTTAAAAAGGTCATAACAAATGCCAAGAAATGGGCTGTGCCCTCTATCTGCAATTATTTTAGTACATAAAATCAAATAAACTGTTCTAACTGCACAATTTTTAAGTACATAAATCTGTGGTTTAGGATTTGAAACTTTGTGTTATTTTTATTGTTGTAAGTGTAGAATATAAAATAATTGCAAACTGTTCTTTAACAGCAACTTTAAGATTCAGGTTTCTACTGAAATTTGCTTCTGATTCATGAATGTAAGAACTTATCTTCTAAAATATAGTTTGTGCTTCTCTGAAAGTTTCTAAAAGGTTTTTCAGTTGATAAGATTTCTGTATGTAACAATGTTTTTAATATTAGACTAAGCTGGATAAATATAGTAAATGTCTTCGGGGTTTGAATTGTTTTCCTGCAGCTCTAGCTGAAGACAGAAAAAAAGAAAAGGGTAATTGTTCAGTGGGCTTCATGATCTTGAATGGTTTACAGTCCAGAAGCTAACTGTAAAAGAATGAGCATAAATGAGAGTTAAGGAAGATATATATGCCACCTTAACTTTCTTGTTAAATATAAATCTAACAAATAAATACAATTTTAATCTCTCAAATTGCCAATAATCAGTCCCAAATGTCTGACATGTAACTCATACTTTGATGGCATTGGATGAGATACCAACTTAAGACAAAGTGAACAACCCTTGCCATTCAGGACACCTGCAACTATTGGGCCGCACAGAGATAGGGCCAAAATTTGTTGGCAGCCCCTTGAATGACAATGACACAACTTGCCGTGGCTTTTCTTCAAAATTAGAAATAAAGTATGTTTATTAAGATAAGCTTAACTTAAGAAAAAAGCCTAAACACTTTCTAAATAGCAAAAGTGGCTACTTAGTCATGGTTCCATCACCAACCTCCCTGCAACCTCAGCTGCTGAAAAAAATAGGAAGGAAGGGAACAGCCTGTTCCAAGGGTAGAATGACATTTCTACATCATGTCTAGCCTTAGAAAAATCTACATGGTTAAGATTACCGTTTCTTTGCACTTCGGTAGACATTTTATAAAAGTTCTCTATTTCGTAATCTGTAATTTCAAAGAAGAAAAAAAAGTACAAAACCACTTGCCTGTTTCTGAAATAGTTAGAAAATGTTTTGAGAATAAAGAAGACCACAAGTTTTACCTCTAGATAATATCAGTGATAATATCAGATAATATACTGATAATATCAGAAATAACCACTCCCTGCTTTTTCTCCAGAATGCTTACATATATATGGACATATTGAGATAAATATATTGTCTTAATCTGAACAAAGCTTTAGGAATGTTCAAATTCAGATTCAGACTGATTTAGCAAAGTCATGTATCTCCTGAATCTGATTAGATTTGGCTATGTCCCTTTTCACCTGAAATTTTCCAGCAGCACCTGAACAAAGATGGTAGCTCCAAGTTCTAAAGTTTGTTCTGAATGCTGCAATAGTGTTTTCAGTGCAACAGCTCATAGAATTGAGAATTTGAGAATTCCCAAGAATAAAATAAAAACAAACAAAAGAGGATATAAACCACAATGAATAAGAGTATGTACAAATCATGAGCATCTACAATGAGTGACAAGTGCCAATGTGTGGGATATGCATGCTGTGGGATATGCATGCTGTTTTCTGAAGGCATGGTTTAAATTAAATGTAATTGTGTACTGGCACAAGCAATATTTCAATTAATGTAAGCCATAATTTAGAAAACAGCATGCTTCTCTTCAGACTGATTTGCTGAACCTGCAGTTGGAATCAAGGGCCTAAATCCACAGCCCAAATGGGAAAAACAGTTTTGTGTCTTGCATTAACTATAACTGAAAATTATATATTATATATTTCCTGCTTTTAGAAAGACTATGATCAGCATTGGACAATAACAAAGCAATGTGAACAGAGAATCCTGGTAAAACCATTTACCATGTTTAGAAACCACAGCTTTCTTTGCAAAACCACCCACTGCTTTTTATTCCCACCCTGGAATGTGTACACACATATATGGACATCTTGAGATAAATATATTGTGTCTTAATCCCAACAAAGCCTTAGGAATGTTCAGATTCAGATCCAGTCTGTTTTAGCAAATTCATGTATCTTCTGAATCTGATTGGATTTGGCTATAAACATTCTACAGTGAATATATACAAATGTGGTTAATTTAAAACATGTTCATTGAACATCCCCTTGTATTTGTGAGTGTGATGGCTAATCTGAAAATGTTTAAATAAATAAAATAAATAATAATATTTTCTATGTTTTTCTTGTCCTGCTTTTACTATAATGTATAAACTAAGATTCTGTGAATCTCTTATGCCATGAGAGCCATTAGATCCACAAGGCATGTGAAAAAAACTGCTCCCAACACAGGCAGCACACTTCCAGTTTCACTACAGAAGAACTGGGGAAGATAAAACAAAATTCATATATTCTTCTTTCAAATGGTTATATTATTTGTTTCTCCTAGTTTAGCAATATGAACTTTGATATGCAATTTAGAATCAGAAAAAATGTGATTAAAATTCTAGCTATTGAGTACCTTAGCCCTATTTCAGTCTGTAAATTTCCTTAAGATAGATTAGAGAGAGAGAGAGAGAGAGAGGGAGGGAGAAAATCAAAGAGGCAGAAGTGTGTGTGTCTATATATTCCACTATCGTTTCCAGTTAGCACATATATTTTCACTCTAAGGAACATAAATTCCTTTTTAAAGGCTTGATTATTTTGGACCACAGTGAAAAAAGGAAAATGGAAGATCAAGGATAAATTTGGCCCACATATATAAACAAACCGTGTCAACAATAAGTAACCAAGGCATTAGTTATACAACATCCCAGTGTGTTAGTAATCCACGGACGCTTACTTAAATGGTTGAAAGTTAAGATGGTATCTTAAATTAGATTAATTTCGTTTTGAATGACTGCATACTTTCAGGTCTGAAAAGCATGAAGTATAGACAAAAATATATTCAGTCTGCAGCTGAGCAGCCCTTAGTAACAGAATACAGTCTCAGTAATCAGGATAATTAGAAAGAGGGAGGAGGCTATGTATGACTTTGGTACAATTCAGTTCTTCCCCAGATACAACTCATCAAAAGACACAATTAAGTCAGAATAATATATAAACTGAATGAGTATCTTACTTCTTTTCTGAGAATATTGATGATTCTTAATTTGCAGTATTAGTTTATGTGTCTTTACTTGAAAGTAAACCATATTGTATTTAATTACATTTCTTCCCACGATTACTACCATCATTACTCATATAATTCATATGATGATTATATATCTATACCTATATATCACATTTATTTAACTATTGATTTTAATTTTTGTTTGATTAAGTTTTTAGATAAACTGTCTTTGCCTAAGAGAATATTTCTTAACCCATGCTTTCCTACTTGGTCAATTCTTTTCTTATCTTGAGATTCCACATGATCAGCTGATGCTTAGAATTTCATTGCCCTGTTCCCACAACTCATAAATCCATTAGGTTGCTTAAACAAGACTTATTTCATAAATCATAGCTGGCTGGGTTCTTGAAACATTAAGCTATGGAAACTATCATCTCCAAAACGCAGTAGCCAGGCTTACATTATATATGAAAAAACCAAACAAGTCAAATTAGTCTAATATGTGAAACCAGTCTGTATATCCTGACATCTTTTGACAGGTTTAGAATCATGCCACATTTCAGTACCTGCATCCCTCCACTGCACTCCATTCTCATGAGTATAACAAAAGCCAAAACTAGGATGACCACCTCTATGCCGCAAAAATCTGGGCAACCATCACTTGGCCTGAAAGACATACAGAAAAACTCTGACCCCATGCTCCTCACTAGCAGCCATCCATATTTTTCGAGTCCAACTGGCCAAAATTCAATTGCAGAGCCATGTTTTGCATGTCAAACTTTCCAGATTCAGTTCCTAATTAGTCCTCAGGAAAGTATCAGGGAGCCAGTGATTGGGGACAGGAGAAATATTGAAAAATCACTGAGTAGTACTGAAATCTATTTCAGTAAATCTGAAATAGATTTATGTTCAGTATAAAGATGGTTCATACATTAAAGAGGAAAGGACTGCCCCCTCCACTTTTTTTTTAGTTGGAGGTTAATGGTTATAATTTAGGGATGCAAGCAGAGTACAAATGGTTTGTGGTAGTCGAGAAGCAGATAGTTGCACAGAAGAATATAGATTTATTTCTGTGCAAAAATCTAAGTCCTCATGGCTCACAAATTAGCAAAGTTTCAGGAAAGAGAAAGAAAGAAAGAAAGAAAGAAAGAAAGAAAGAAAGAAAGAAAGAAAGAAAGAAAGAAAGAGCGAACACCTGGTAACTAGCAAAGCTGGATGAATATTGATTTTCCTGCAAGCACTGATCCGAACAGTATATGTATCTTTTATGAGACTCAACTAAAGCCCACAATCTGTAAGCACATGATATATGGAAATTCTTGGCATTTACCTTTTCCATGAACAGAAAGCTGTGATAAGATCAGCATGCCAGTTTTTTTTTTCACTTCAGTTCTGCCTACAGTATAACAATGTACTTTGCACTCAAACATACTGGCTATTATTACAATATTATAATGTTGCTTTTTACAGGAAAATGGGATATAAACATTTGATAAAAAGTTAAATATAATTAGAATGCAAATTCAAACAGTACTAAGAGCATACCATAAATAATCCTAATGTGCTCCCAACTTTGGCCAAAACCCACTTGTAAATTGAAGACATGTCTAAATAAATATATCTTTGTGAGCTAGTGGAAAGAAATGCCTCAAAATATTTGCCACCTTATCTTGTATGGGAGTTCCAAAGATTAGAAAGTGACACAGAAAAGACTCCCTTATACTGCCAGGAGACATCTCTACCATAGTGGCAAGACTGAAACAAGGTGGAAAAAGCACGTAGAACATGGCTTCCAAAATTCCTTTCAACCTTTGTTACAGCACTGGGCATGGGAAGCATTTTTATGTGTAATGAAATAATGTGTTGCATATCTTGTGCAATGAGATGTGCACAAGTGTGTGTGTGCCTACCTTTCCTTCATATTGCATCTGTATATTTCCGTGTATGTTGTGCACTGAGAAGTACAGGTAGGCTGGCTATACTCTATTTTCTCAATAGCTTCCATCTGGATTCAGCTCTTTTTTGAACATGATTTTTCTTTTGCTGACTTCTTCCCTCATTTCAAATCTGGTGCTGTTCTGTTCAGTTTTTTGGACAGTTATCTGCTGATAAACAGATGGACAAACAGAGTCCCCAGGCCTTTTACATAATTCCTTATGAAAAGCCATTCCATTGGGTTAGAAACAATAAAAAGGCCTTCTCCGGATGGTCTTCATGCTCAGGCAGGCTCCAAAGATATAATATTTCAGATAGTCTGATCCCAATCAGCAGTTTGAATTGTGCCTGGAAACAGACCACCGCCAACTTTTACTTTAACTAATCCCATTCAATCATTTGCCACAATTTCTGGACTAGTTTAATTTTCCAGAACTTTTCAATGGTTAACTCAGATACGGTGCATTACAGAAGCCCAAATAATTTGTTACAAAAACATGGGTCACTATAGCAAAACCTGGCAACTCCAAAAATGGGCAAAGCTATTCCCACAATCTAGCTGAGGTTATTAGTCAACAGATAGAATTCCACAAGTACTTCCCACTGTGTTATTAATACAGCAGTTCTTGGTTTTCTGAAGAATGGCCATCAATCCTATTGTTTTCAGTAGACTTCTATCTGTGTATGGAATGATGGCCGGGACATTTCTTCTTAGATCTGTGGGTCACTTTTAGTGATGTCCAGAATTCAATATATCTCTTCTGAGGCTAGCTCTTCCTGCAGAGTAATTCCCTTTTGTTATGAGAAGTAAAGATTTGTAATGACATGCAGTTTTGATGTGATGTTGGTTGGATGATAGCATTGGGCTACCAACCCAGCATGGATTAGTTGGCTAAGGAGCACATACTTCACACAATTAAACTGATAATGACTCATATTAGGCCATTCAAATTATTGATACATACTATCTGTTTATCTTTTTGTTGTCAGCCTTGACATGTCCCTTTATTTCAGCCTGGTCATAAGCAGCACAAATGAATATAAGGAATCAATACATCAGGATGGTGGAAATGGGCAGACTTGAACGTAGAACACTGTGACCCCCCAAAATAAGTCAAGTTTAATGGTTACAGATTAGAATTGGGGAGACCAAAATCCAGATTTCCACTTGCCCATGAAAGTCTTTGGATAATCTTTACCCAAATGATTTACCAATAACTTTCAACATTATTGTGACAATAACAAGGCAGAGAACAGGGAAGTCATATATATCTCCTTGAGCTGCTTGGAGGAAATGCAAGATATAAATATAACTAATTCTAATCACTGCTAGAAGCTCTGTATGATAATCTTGTTCTTGTGATTCTTGCTTTTTCCAACAATCCTTTCTGTGTTCCATTTTCATTTGGCTATGATATAAATCTGTACTTCTTAATCACACACAAACGCATACATATGCATACACACAGTAAGTCTTTGCCAAGACCTAAATGCAGGCCTGCAACTTGGGTCTATGTCACCCGGGGCAAACATGGATTCTGCACCCATTTTGGCGCCTCCCCAGTGAGGTGCCTGGGGCACATGCCCTGCTTGCACCCCCTAGTTGCGGCCCTGCCTAAATGTTCATGGCATGATGCCAGATAATCAGTGTAGCTGGCTTTTCCACACAGACAGTTCTTGGTTTTGCCCCAGGGTTTCTTCCAACACCAGGAATTTCCTGTATTTTGTCTACTTCTGTGTGTTCTAGATTCCAGCAAAAAAAAAAAAAAAAGGAGGTATCTGAGGGGAAGCTACTGAAAGAGATTACAGGCAAAAATTAGTAATGAAAGGTTAGTGTGAAAATATTCAGGTATTCTGAGTAATCCATTGAGGGGAACAGGAAATCAGTTGCACATCCTATATTTCCTTATTATTTAATATTTCTCTTAAGTTGTAGAGTTAAGTTGTATAGCTGCTAGGCTGGATCAGAGAGCACAACTCCAAGGACCTGCAGACCAGAAGATATCCAGCACACATACCTTGTAAAAATATTAGAAGAGGCTCTGACCTGTCTCTTCCTTTTCCTCCTCTAAAGGTCTTCAGTGAAAAGAAGAAGGTGGGTACAGCTGCAGCTTTTATGCACAAAGATTATTTTCAGAAAGTTAAAAGGATGGGAGGGAAAAGGAAATAGGGCATCAGAGGGAATGGATGGGAGGGAAAAGGAAGAGAAGGAGACAGAGTGATGTAGATGAAGGGGAGAACAAAGGAGCATCAGAAGGATGCAACTGGAAAGGAACTGGGAATGGAGTGGCCAAGAGTGTGCATGGGAAGGAAGGCTTAAAGCAGTGTTTCTCAACCTTGGCAACTTTAAGCTGTGTGGACTTCAACTCCCAGAATTCCCCCGCCAGCAGAAGTCCACACAGCTTAAAGTTGCTGAGGTTGAGAAACACTGTTCTATAGTGTCCTCCTCCGTGTGCAAAATTTTATATAGCCTCATATCTCCCTCAATATATTCTTTCCAACAGCCACAAACACTTCATCCTTTTCACCACCACACTGCCTTTCCTGCAGCTACTGGAAACATATGAAATATTTTACAAATTGACCCAGAATGTGAAATAGCTGTGCCAAAGGTTTACAGTATGCAGTAGCAGTGTACAGACTTAGAACACAGCTACATCTTCATAGAAGTCATAATTTTTAATCCCTTCTCCAACAATCCCTAACATGCAATTCACCTTTATTACCTTTGTTGCATACTTAGTTGATCTTTTCACTCATCATAACATTTCTGGTTAATCTCTAGAAGTAAAGGGATTTAATTCTCATATTTTACTAATTTTATATCAGTTATATAAAACTACTGTATATAAACAAGTAAATAAATAAAACTAACTTTATTGATTAGGATCCACAATCCATTATTTTTATTTAAGTAGATAATTTGATTTTATTTTCTTGTATGGAAATTACTGCATTTAAAAATCATTAGGAGGAGAAGAAACATTTATGAATTATGCTGAGATTATAATATGTTCTTTGTAACATGTTACAAATCTTAATATTATAATTTTCATGTCCAGGGTTAATTTTCTTCAGTTTCAATTTTAAAAAATCATAGTGTAAGCCAAAGCAGCTTGTAGATGACAAGAATCATATTTTTGTAATAAAAACTGAATTGATGTTGCTGAATTAAAATTCTGTCATCTAGGCTGAAAGGCATAATGTAATAGTCCTGTGCATATGTAACATTTACACTGTATTATAACTATTCATTAACTCATGAATATATCTATGCTAATACATTTGTAAATGCCATAGTATTGTTTTGTACATTGATGATGGTGGAAAAATTGACAGATCACTAGATAAATAAGCAACAGGAATGTAATTTTAATTCTGTGTTTATTTTAGAGCAGAGGTTCAAGTGAAAGTAAAGTATTTCATGAATGACTTCACTGTGTTATTACATGCTAATCCACCAGGGTCAAATAAAAACAAAATGAAATAAAACAAAGCCTTGCAGGATCCTCTAATAAATTATAGCAGATTGTGTATCACTGAGTCCTTTTACAAGATTGAATTCCAGCACTCTTCATGCTAAGGTAAAGGACTAGCCACAGAGACCCTATAGGGTAACAGATGGCAGTCTGGTCCATTCAACTAACATAATAAATGTTCAAACTTAATAGGAATTCAGAAACTAAAAATAATGGGTGCATATTTTCTTTCAATTTGGGATTAAAATATAATAATGCAGGTTGTAAAAGTTGTGGACTCATACATTTAAAAAATGTTATTGAAGCATAAAGTCAATCAACACAGAACAGTTTTGAAAAATAGTGTAAAAGCAAAGAAAAAAACAGTAGCTACACAAAAATAGAAAAATCCATGGTTTCAGAGTATAAACATATTTTGTAGAAAGATTAATATTTTTATCCAAGAAGGCACTTCTGTACACAGAGATAATGTATGCACACTCCTAGAAGCCCCAAAGCCCTAAAAATGGACCACAATTGCATCAAAATTCACATTTTGTGAGATGGGCAGCTATATAAATATAAATCAATATAAATATAAATATAAATCAATCAATCAGCCATTTTATTGACCACTTTAAGCAATAAAATCTCAGACACACGTGCTGCAACCCCTGGATTTTGATAATCTCTCTGTTTATCAATCAACTGAACAAGTTTAGAGTTTTGAAAGTTATTAGTTATCTCAGTATTGTATTAGATTTTAGATAAAGATTCTGGAAATTATTCTGTATATCTTTCATTTAGTTAATTGGTTCTAATTTTTATCAATTATGCTGTTTCTTTTTAAAAATTTATAACAGAAGCTAAAATTTTTGAAGAATGATTTGTGTATTACTCATACATAGCATGAACATATCCATGTTTATTTGTTAATGAGCAGTTTTTATGTTGTATTTTATTTCCCATCTGTCATGAGCACCGTTGAGCTGAATGCATCAGCACAACGGCACACATGACAATACCTCGGAAACTAGAGGAAGGGATTTAAAGATAAGTAAAGCACGCACAACAACAGACACAGACCCCGAGGAGAAGGGAACGACCCCGGCCGGAAGAACCAGTCATTAGAACACAAAGGGGGAAGAAAGAACGACAAAGACAGGGCGGATCACGAGGCACACCTGAAGCTGTCAGCAGGAATGCAATGGATATCGCCCAGCTGACAGCAATCACAGGCCGGAGGAGGAAACCGATTATGAGCGAAGCCCAGGGCACCAGCAGGGGCCCCGCGACCCCTCACCTACCGGCAATGAAGCATACAGGACTTGGGGGGATGACACAACCCAAGGTGGGGGGGGGGGCGCTGACCGGCGCAGGCTATTTAAACCCCACACCGGCACGCTCCCTTCACTCTCAGCTTTTTCTAGCTATGCACTATGCTGAAATAAACCTGAACCTGCTCTTCCCTGAATCAGTGTCTGTGTTTTACTCAGTAGTAGGCAGCGCATGACACCATCTTGGAGATCCAATATTATTATTTGTTGCTGATTTTTCAATACTTAATTCTAAACAAGAGGACTTTTCTATTACTGTGCTCTGAAAATTATCAGTTCCTGTATCATTCAACCAAATTTTCCCTTCTTTTAAAGGTTCTGGGAATACATTTGCTGATTGTTGATATCTGCAAGGATATGCACAATTGCTAATAATGTATTTTATCTTAATTTTTAGAACTGCTGAAAGATACTGCTGCAAAACTACACAGCAAAACAGAAGGAAAGGAGACTCGAATGGCAGTTACAAGAAGCTACAACTCACATTTTGGCAGTTATTGAGATGAAGTCTTTGTCCAGAATTAAATTTGTTTAAAGTTTGACCATTAACCTTCAAAAATGATGACATGGCAAATTTGAATTTAATTAAAAGATTTGTATTGGCTCAAGAACTATAACATTATTTTTAACATACTTAAACATATTTTAACTTACTGGGCTGTGAAAAAAAATATATAGTTGAGCAAGATGATTGCAAGGAAAGGCAATAAAATCAGCCATCCTTTATAGATTAACACTGATTAAACTCTTGGGATGGCAAATTTGCACATATGAACTATTTGAGCATTTGTATTACTAAGCATCACACCTCCAAGGGAAAGCTTCACAGACTCACTCACAGGTACAATGCTGACAAGAACTAGAACTAGGTCTCCATGATACAAAGATTGCAAAACATTTTATAAGAAGTTTTGAATATGACGCATTGTTTTAAAATACAAATGTTTATAGATAGAAAGACACCTATGCGCAAGTTTACATGACAAATTATTTCCTATTTTCAGGAAAACTGCCGCTCCTAAAGAAGAATGCCTCAATAGTAATTCTGAATGGCACATTAATTCTGAAAAAGATACATAATATAAGCTAAAATACATGCAGACAGGAAAGCAGTTTGATTAGAAAAAGAATAGAATATCAGTTCTGTTGTAACTGAATACTGTGCATGTATTGGTATAGGTATACTTTAGGTGTAGGTATAGGTATAGGTACACATGCCTTGAGACCTAGTAATCCAGTTTTTGTCAGCCCGCTGCACAGCCAGATTTGTTGCACTGTAACTTTCCTCATACCCCTCCATCACGCTGCTATAATTAGTTATTTATCAGAAACCTGAGTGTGCACTGCTTTTGTGTTGATAAATTATACCACACAAGAAGATTCTAATTTGCATACTTTTTGTTTAACTATCTAGATTAAAATTAACTTGAAAGAAGCCACAGAAAATATTCATAAGCATTGTTCAGATGACAATATACTGTAGATGCTTTCAAGTATGATACTGACTATGTGGTAAGCTTTTACAAATGTTCATACAGGAAGAAGTTTATTCTGCAATTGGAGAACATGCTTGATACGCTGTTATTAATGCAAGAAGGAATAAAATGCATATACCTAATATCTATATTAATTTGACCAGAGCACATTGTCATACAACTCCATCAATAGAATCAGTTAGAACAGTGTGTCTCAATCTTGGCAACTTTAAGATGTGTGGACTTCAACTGCCAGAATTGGCTGGGGAATTCTGGGAGTTGAAGTCCATACATCTTAAAGTTGCCAAGATTGAGAAACATTGAGTTAGAATATATGGACACCAGACAGCTGCCATTTTATATGGTAGAAGCAGAAAGGGATGGGTTGGTAAGAAGAGATGTTCTTAAAGACCAACTCTTCCATCAGAGGAGTTCTTCCCCTCCTTTCCAGCTGATTATTATATAAGAGCTACGATTGAAAGTTGGTATCTGAGCTTGCATTCTTTTCTTCCCTTTTCCTTTTGTCTCATGTTTTTAGATTGAACATCTGTGGCAGGGACTTTTAAAAAAAAACTTAATTGGATGGAATTCATTTTTTTGGTGTAAAATGAAACATAGTGCTTTAAATACACGAATAAATAAATAAATAATAACCTGAATAGAGAGATATCTGCACAACAGTAGCATGATAACATTTGAAAAGTGAATTTATAAAATCAAAACCATAGAACTAGTTTATGTGTTAAAATATGCAGTAGTGTTTATAGTAGTGTCACATATTGGGTTGATTTACCACATAAAACCATGTTTTATTTAGCTATGATTTCTTCCATAGGCCATGATTATTTGGCTTTACACATCAAAGTAAACTATAAATTATACTTTGCATGCTACAATGTTTCATACATCCCTCTGAATCAAAACCAAGCAAACCACATTGATAAGTGTTTTGGGGGGTCCAAGAAGGGAAATAATATCACATGTATGATTAGTGCAATGATATGACATGTATGATCTCACCATGGCTTCTATCAGGCATAATGGGTTAGCATAATTATTACATTAGAAATAGTATTATATTATATTTCTATCCAAGCTTTCCTCTGAGATTTAAGGTGGCATCATGTTGGGTCTCCCCTCATTTCTTTTCACAACAATCCTGTGATAAATTGGGCTAATGGTGTCTGGATCAGAGAGTTCCATGGTGGAATGAAACTTGAAACTGGATCTCCCCCACTTTCTGTAACTGAATCAAATTTCAAATAAAAAACAAAGTTTTTTTCTGAAGCCTTGGAAATGGTTAAAATGTTGATTTTCATTAATTATTTTTACAAAAAATATCAGGGAGTTTGGTTTTGATATAGCTTCTTATGTTTCATCTTCCAGGAAATTGGAGTAGCTATATGTTTTAAGGATTGGTGCAATTTTCAGTAGTAAAAAAAAAATAAATGAAATGGGAGTTATTGTGAAGAAAACTTTTTTGGTTTATACAGGTAGTCCTCAGTTAACAACCACTTGTTTAGTTACTGCTCAAAATTACAACTGGTCCTTGAAGTTCCAGCTGTCCCAGCAACCCCCTGGTCATGTGATAATGATTTGCAACCTTCCTTGCCAGCTTCCCACAATAAAAGTCAATGAGGAAGCTGGCAGGGAAGGTTGCAGGTCACTCAGGTCTTCCCCACACATGCACCCTCTCTTAATGACAGCAGCGGGGACTGCAGGGATTGCCATCACTAAGCAATGCAGTCACGTGCTGTTGCACTTTACAACTGCATCACTTAGTGATGGAAATTCCTGTCCCAACTGCTGTTATAACTTTAGGACTACCTATATATCAATGAAAATGGTGGGTGATTAAAATTAAGGTATTTTATAATTCATAAAATATATGTACTTTTAGTAATAATATATTTTAATTCTGGACTTCAGGTCTGGTTAGTTCCAACACTAATGATATTTCCAGTTAAAACAAAGATGATTTTGCATGAATGCTTATTCACACTGATAGTTTTGCTAGAAATGAAAATTAATCCTAGTCTCTTTAAAAACCATTTATACAGATACTTGAGTATTCTTGGAAGAAAATATGGTATGTTTGGCTGCAGACCAATACATACTTATGTTTGCTTAAGTTTCATGCTCACATAGCTATGCAATGAATCAAAGCTTTCTTTAATTATAAATGAAGCCATTTCCTTTTCTAATGCTATTAGCCAGGAAAAATTGGCTAATTTTTGTCAGTTAAAGCACAAAAATCCATTTCTAATTATATAAGATAGGAACAGTCTTCTAACATTGAGGTTGGTGCGTGAGATGAAAATCAGACCTCACGGTATATAAAAAGTTGGTTTTATAACCAAATAACATGTTATTTCAGACCCATTCTGAAATGCTGTATACATTACTTTATTATTTCATTCTATATATGTAGGGATTAACAGGCAAATGACCACTACAAATAACATCTTTAAAAAGCAGGACTTTTTTGTCATCGCTAGGAGAATCCACTGCATGAACTGGCATAATCAAAATGTGAATAGATTCAGATAATTATTCATTCCTCCTTGACTAAATATGCAAGATGGCTGTGGAAACAGGAAAGTTAATCACATATTATTCCAACATATTGCAAGGCCACTTCTCTGCCATTCAAATGTTTGATTAACATAAAAGAGGAATGGTCACTTACTCTGTGTGTCTCTTCTCACTGCATATTGGACACCCACCCCCACAAAAAAACCCGAGAATCTAACCCGTAAGTCCATTCCATAAAGTCCATAAGAAAGGTCCAACTCATGGCCACAGTCCCTCTTATTTTTCCATAACATTATTTATCTTTGCCTAAATAAGTTCCTGCACCCTTGCATCTCCCACAAGTGATAGCTTATAATTACAGAAGGCCTATCCCAGTTGCTGTGCAATAAACATTATGATTGTGCTACATACACTGGTTTTTTGTTGCTAAGGTATCCCAGAAAGGAATCCTTTTTGCACCCCAAAAAGGTACCCTATGTTGAATATACGGCTCAACCCTGCACTAAAGCAGGCTTTTAAAGGATACTTTTTCACCAGGTTGAGTGTTCCTCCTGCAGCCACTGAATTATTGGTAACTACAACTGGGTGTTGATGGACGTGAAATCTCATAATTTAAAATATTCCTTGCGTACTTCTGCAGCTATGTGGTTTGAAAACGGACTGTAGACAAATCTCATGGAAAGCCTCAGAAGTGATGTTTGGTGCAGCATTTTCACTTCAAAGAAAAAAATCATTTTTCTTTAAAGGAATGAGTGTGTGTGTGTGTGTGTGTAAGGTGTGCATTGTACATCGTAACGTTACACATGCCATGGTGCTGATGCGCGTTTCTGTTGGGAAGGAGCTGCTGTGAATCCTTGTGCCAAGCTCTGTATCTATGTTCATTTCAATGGAATGTGTTTGGGTTATGTGCTCTGCTCAAGGACTTTTCCCGCAAACCAGCAGAAGCCGTTAGGAGCACCTGGGATTGTGAGCCTGGGAAGATTCTACGGGGGGAGGGATCTCATTTGTACCGAGGGGTTTTTAGTTTGCTTTTGGCGTGCTTTTTTCATTCTCAGCTTTCTTTGTGATCCTGCATACTATTCTTTAATAAATCAGATATCTTTGTGAATCTGCTTATGAGTCTGATGGTGTTTTAGGCTAGGCATTCATTACATAAACCTGAGAATCCAAAAAGTTATACCGTTAGCTCCTACCAAGAAAAGTTCTTGTGAGGGAAAATAGTTAACGATGGCTGAGTCCAAGCTCACGACCAGGGGACTTGAGGAAACAACTGGCTTGATGGCCGAGTCAACGGTTAAGAGCGGAGAACTGAGCCTCACCCCAGAACCCTCAGGTTTCCAGCAGGATTCAAGTTCCAGCCCTGCGGTGGAGGAATCCGATGATGGGAGAGAACCAGAGCAGCCGTCACCCAACAAATCGCCTGCAGAGTTGATCACCTGGGATGCAGTGGGAGAATTGCATCGGTTCCCGCTGATCCCAGATGTAGAGTTTACCACGGTGTCAACGGAGAGACAGCCTAACACGTGAGGGAGGGAGGAATCTCAAACCCCTGAAAGGCTAAGAGTGGTAGAGGCAAAATTAGAATCGATGGAGTACATGCTAAGAACCTTGTATCTATCATGGGGGGGGGGCAGCCGAGGTGCGAAGGATATTCCAGCTCAGTGCAATCATCCCCCATCCCCCCACCTGGACCGCCGGCGGAGTGGGGACATTCATTACAGGAGGGGGCTAACCTCACTTCCAGGGGAAGGATGTTCCAAAGGGCAGGAGCTGCTTCAGAGAACGCCCGCCTGCTGGACCCCACCAGATGGAATTCTCTTACAGACGGGGTCCATAGCATGCCCTCTCTGCATGACTGGATGGGACAGGTTGATGTAACGGGGTGAGACTCACATTGTACAAATCAAAGAGAATATCTGTAGCTCAGGGTTGAACTGTGGAGTTCTTGATGCTCTTTGAGCTTGCTTGTTTTCCTGCAGACATTTCATTGACCAACTAGGCAGCATCTTCAGTGCCACAAGGGAGTGGAGTTTGCTCTCTGTTTATATATAGTAGCTTGCCCTTTTTCCTTTTCCTTTTCCTTTTTCCTTCTTTGCACCTATTCCTTCTCTTTTTTAGCTTCCTTTCTTTCTCTGAGTTTAGTTTATAATTAGGTTTTATTACTGTAATTAAAATCATTCATATATACAGTATATGTTTGTGTGTATATACATGATTTCATTATACAGTATATATATAGAATGAAATACTTCAACAAAGACATTAATAGATGCTCAGACAACTCAATACACATCCAAAAGGAGAGATGTCCTTTACCACATGTAGACAGGGAAATAGCCCACCTGTCCATCTCCTATAGATAGAAATAAAGGTAGAACCAATGGAGGAAACTGAAGGAGAAGCTGTGGACCAAGACTGGAAAAGAAAGGGACCATCACTGTTGCTTACAGCCTCAGATTAAAGTTGATTTTCAGGAAAAAGGGATGTCCATGCAAAAAGAAGAAGATGGCCTTTCCTTCAATAAAAACATCTATTTCTGTAGAAAGTGGTATAGTTCTAGCCAGGATATGATTACTTTTTCTGTTTGTTGCTATGTAAAGTCCTTTTTTCCCCCTAATACAAGCTAGTGAATTTTGTGTAATTTCAGCCTTTGCCCATTCTTCAGGTAGAACATGAGGATATTTCTTGTATTTATAATCTTCTTCTGAGCTATAATAAGTTGAATCGTTTTTGAGATTTTGCCAGAGAAATTCCTCTTTGTAGCAGATCAGAGCCATCTTATGGTCTGTCTGGACATTTCTTTTGCATTTTCTTGTGGATTTTCTCTTTAGTTGTTGACCTGGATCAAGACAGCTTTGTAACACATTCTTTCTACAACAATGCATATATACATTTTAAGGCTTAAAGGGAGGGTATTTTTATCTCTTCTTTTTTTGTAATAAAATTTGATGCTGTTTATCTCTGCTGAGATTTATCCATCCCCAAGGAAATCCTTTAGCCACCTGGCTCTGTTACACAGCCAAGAAATTGCATTATAGAATAAGACCATTCTTTCACATTTACCTTTTAATCAGTAGAAAGGCAGCACAGAGCCCTCTCTCATACACATCAGAATTAGGAAAGGATGTTAGGTGAAGTGCCACTTAGAAGGTAGGTGGGAACTACCTAGCTGTTATCCTAAAGCAAGAGATAAGGCTTGGATGTGAAGACCCAAATGACTTCTGGGAGAGCAGGTTTGGGATATTTAGCAATCCACCCTCAGCTTTTCTGCCACAGGTACATAGACAGAATTTCCATATTAAATTATGTTTCAGTTTGCAGCATGCCCAGAAGATGTGCTAATGTGGTAGTGTTTCTTCTCACAGAATCATTATATAGATTTTCTAACACCACATTGAGTCTGGTAGCTATTCTGATGGCATAGTGGTGGCATATCCCAAATAACTGAAAGTATGGAGATATGTTTTTGAAATGTTATGTGGGGATGACCTTGGGAGACAGGGGAAAGAGATGCAGCCAAGGGAACAGTCAGGTAAAAGGCAACTTAGCCCAAAGCAGGAATGTGGGTGGGGCAAGTGGCTCAGAAGGGATGCTCCCTAGTTTCTTGGGCTGTAAAGGGAATGGGGGAGGGAGAGAAATGTACTTTCATACTTGCAAGAGTCTGTTAATGTAACCTTAGAATAAAGTAGAATGAACTCATCTGGCTGTGTTTCCTGTCTGGTCTACCTCGCAAGGCTGACAGTTTCTGAATGCATATGCCATTACTGTGAACAACATATCCTGATGGATGACTTGAATCTGTATCATAAAGTTTCCGTGTTATACAGTATAAGTCTATACTGCAGTCGATAGTCTTACCTTTAAAATATGGATTTACTTTATTTTATATATTTGCGTATCAACTTTTTAACTAAGAGTGTTTACCATATATTTATACCATGATCATACTAATGTGTGATCTACCATATGCCAGATTGTGACCTCATAATAGGTCCTTATCTAAAATTTGAAGATCAAGAGACTAAAATTTTATAGGAAAATAGAACAGTGTTATTTTCTATACTAGAGTTTAGCTTGGAGTAAAAGGAATTATCCATGTGTTACCCTTTCATATAATGCAATCCTTGAACTTGTAAAGCACAGCAGAGTTTCAAACTCTTAGTTACTACAGCTGAGAGGTGCACAAAGCACTTGTAATTAATTCTATATCCCAAAATGGCAAGTATCAGCATGTTCTCCCTACTTGTTTCCTTCGCTAATTGGCACCAAACTGATAACGATTATTTATTTCACACAGCATAAAAGTCACACTTAAATAAGAAGCACATTTTGTATCACCACCCACCTATTTCTGAATAATAATATTTTCTAGAACAGCCATTTTTTCCTTGTGTTTTGGTGTTATTCTATTTAACCATAATTAAACTAGCGTGTATGTGTGTGTGTGTGTGTGACAGAGAGAGAGACAGACAGACAGACAGACAGACATGGACTGGTTTAAACTGAGCTTTCTGCTTGGACTATGAAGCTATTGCAAAAATGGGTGGATCATAATATTTTCTTCAGTATCTAAATACTTAGAACAAATGTTTGTTATGACAACTGAGAATAAATCCTACTGTGTTGATCTCTGGGTTTTTTTATTGACAAACAGTATCTTGTCCTTACAAATGTTTCAGAATGCTATTAGTATTTATATATTAACTGATTCGATAACCTGAGTTCTGAGTTAAAGAACAGATAACAAAAGGTCATCAACATGGCACCTATAGGCACAAGGCCCTCTCAAAATTAAATCACATTTTTAATATGCAAAAAAGTCAAAATCTTGCATGATTGCAAGTGTCACGGCATGCAAGTATTCTCGCATAACAGAGTTAATTTTATTTTTTGACATATATATTATTTTCTTCTATTGTACAATATCAGGTTACCTGAAAAAGTTTGTGACTTCTGAGGAACATTAAATATGTCCTAAACTATAGTGTTTGAGTTATATAAATAAGAGTTTCCCATCTTTTTGCTACAGGATCTAATTTCTTGATTGCAATCTGCAACTCTCACTCTTATAAATCTCCCCTTGCACTCTCTGATCTGTAATTGACTCACATACCTTTCTTCCTTACATATAAGCTTCCAGTACTAAAAAATACACTGAACTGGAACAACAGATGTTCCATACCTAAACTAATAGAACTGTAGTAGCATGACACATTCATAAACAGAACATGGATCAAAGTGACTTTTGATTTCTGTAGATCAGGTTGTTATGGAAATAAATTCATTGTTTTTCCTACTTAAATGGGATTGCAAGATGATCTATCACAGTGCAAATTAGGAAGGAAACCAGCTTTTCATTTAATAGTGCATGGTTCATTAATAGGCACCAGTTAGCTACTTTCCCATAAGCCTAGATGCAGTGCACTTCAATTTCTATAAAAAGACTAATGCCTCAGTGCAGAGGCATCACGATTCCTTTTTAAATGATATGACAGAGTAATGCAGAATAACACTTTTTATTGTTATGTGTACATTACATAAGATTTGCAGGGACCCTAATTATGTTCTTCTGTTGGAGTGCTCCGGTAAGCTCAAATGCCAATGATAGTATGTGGTAACTTTAAGGACGGACAGCAAGAATTAGCCACCATTTTAATTTCCACAGTACAGGGGCAGGAGAATATTGGCAGGTAGACATAACTCTCTACAGTAGTACTCCTCAGGGTGCTAGGCTAGGAAAAAAAATTAAGGGATCGCAGGGCAAGGTTCAGGAGTGGATATTGCTAGGACCCTAGCAACTATAAAAAAATGCTAGGTAATACTCAGGGGTGTCTGCAGTATAGACTTTCCCTAGAGGACTATATTTATGATATGGCACCATATTCTAATATTAACATTAATTATTATACTATTTATTGCACAGCTACATCAAATCCTGAAGTCTAACCATAATTTTAAAGGTATTATGTGTTTCCCTATCATGAGTAGAAAATATTCAAAACAATATATGGTATGATATAAATTGCTATGATTAAGGGATTAATACCTAAATACTTTGTCACAAGATGATGGAGATGCAATTATTTTAAGAGCATGGGATTGAATTATAATTTAAGTTTAATGCCACAGGGATTGAAAGTATTATATACAGTGTATGTGTGTGTATATATATATATTTAATATGGCACAGGGATTTTCTAGACAATTTTTTCATTTGAATAATTCAGCTATATTGGAAACAGTACAAATACATACTCAACTGTTTAAATTCAAAAGATATGATTCATGCATACCACATAATCTCAATATTTATATTATATTGTATGATGTGTTCTTTAGAGTAAGAACAATTAATGATAAATCTCTCAAACGAGCAATGTTTATACAAAGTGATATTAACTGAAGAGACTTTGTAATCATGTAGACACTGCATCTATCCATCTATCCATCCTATCAGAAATGGACAACCTACAAAAGCTTCCACTTCCAAATGAAAGGCTCTGCTATATCTGAATTATACCAAGATGAGAGGGAATGAGTACTCCAGGCAAAATGACATTAGCAACTAAAACTATACTCTTACTCAGAATTAGCAATACACTCCATTTACCTAATGGATCTAAGCCTCCTTAATTCTCTATTTGATTATAGCCTATGATTCTTGATATGGTATGGAACAAATATGGTCAGAATTATGAAGCTCCAAATTTCACCTCATTATAATAGCACTGGGGGCATTACAAGGACAATTTAAGAATAGAAATCAGTTCTAAGTTACAGCTTGCAGAGTGAAATATTGAACTTCATGAATATTGTGGAAAACAAATGCTTATTTAACACACTCTTACTGTATGTGTTAAGAAAATTAAGGTGGGAAAAACACCCTCCTCCTGATCCTTTCTTGTTAACTGTCTCTCAGCCCCATCTAATTTAAAAGGTGTGGCCATGATTAAAATATATGCCCAGCAAATGCTAACTGCTTAAATAAAATAAATATAAACATGCAATATGCTGTAACTGGTTGTCTGTAGAATTAGTGAATGACACTTCAAGTCCAACAACAACCATAACAGCAAGAAATGCACAATTTATCATATGTGAAGTTCCTGTGAAGAATTATAGTTTTATAGTTTTGACAGTTTGAATAAGTTCACTTGCCTACTTTTGTTTACATGTCCTATATTGTTCTTCAGCAGAATTTAAGGTCTCAGTAGTATGGTAATACATATAATTCTGTTTATAGTTACATTGAGCCATAGATTTTGTGGTTTTAAAATTTGTACAGATGCTGTTATTCAGGCATATTATCAACAGTGTTGCTCTACATGATGAGATTTCTATCCTAGAGGGAAAGTTGAACCAGCACTGAGTAATAATCATGTGTTATAAAATACACATAGATCAGGCCACTCTGGATCTGAACCCAACTAGTTTCTCAGGGTCATTTACCTCACAGGTCCTGTCCCCATTTGCAGTTTACCACAAGATTATCATGCTGTGATGACTCCAAAGTTTCTCCTTGTTTGCAGGATATTGTCCTTTTCTTGCCTCCAGCCTGCAAGTAAAATACATTTTTGAAATCAACTTCTCACCTGACTTCCAACCAAGAAGAGGAGAGAACAATGTTGTTGTTTATTCGTTTAGTCGCTTCCGACTCTTCGTGACTTCATGGACCAGCCCACGCCAGAGCTTGATCTTATTGTTTATTTTATTTATTTATTTATTTATTTATTTTATTTATTTATATTTTTATCACCGCCCATCTCCCCCACGCAGGGGACCCTGGGCGGTTCACAATAAAAGCAGTTAAAATTCAATAAAATCATAAAAAATATCAATAAGCAATAAATACCAGTATAAAATACAATAAAATCCAAGTGATGGCAGATCTAATCAACCCATAAGGGGATAAGACCAGTCCCGGCAGGACTAGGGAACCAACCAACCTCAGGAATGGCTCTTACTCTCCTCACTCCAAGCATGGTAACAAAACCAGGTTTTCAGCTGTTTTCTGAAGTCCAGAAGAGAGGGGGCTAACCGCACTTCCAGGGGAAGGATGTTCCAAAGAGCAGGAGCTGCTGCAGAGAAGGCCCGCCTCCTGGATCCCACCAGATGGAATTCTGTTTAGATGAAAGATACCTGTTTTTCCTCACTGCAGTGTCCTGAAAATAACAGGTTAAAGAAGTTTTTTTATTACTTGTTAGTTTTCCTATGTTCGTCAGTTTCAGTTACTACCCTCTGTTGAAATGAGAGTTTCCCAGAAGGTCATCAGTTTCAGTTATCCCATCCTGCAGAACCTACCTAGTTGCAAGCCATGGCAGGGTCTGGTGCTATTTTTGCCATTCTCTGTCTGTCTGTCTGTCTGTCTTCTATCTATCTATCTATATCTATCTCTCACATTTTAACTTGGAAGATGGGGAAAGGGATGCAGGAAAAACAGCAAATTAGTCAAAAGAATCTTAGGAAGATCTCAGATGTGCATTTCCTTCACACGTTTCCACTTTTGCCCATTACTGTTCCCATTTTTTTCTGGCCTATTCTCTTCAGATAAGCAACACTGTTCAACCCTTCCATTCCACAAATGAGTTTCACCCCACCAGATTTCATAATGGTGTTCTTGCATTAAGATTTCTAGTTTTTCCAGATTGTTCCCCATACTCTGTACATTTTTTTTATTTATGTAGATGATTAAACTCTGAAATGCAAACTATTTAGGAACACTGAATGGAAACAATTGTTGTATAAGATTTAGGAAAATGAAAATGAAGCACCTGGAGTTTCTGTACAGCTTGTAAGGCAATTATGCTTTCCACTCTTAGGTCCACCTCCACTGTCAGTGAGGGATGTTTGTGCACGTGCATGTATTAATCTGTTCTTAGAGCTCCAATGAATAATTTAACAATCATTATACAGCAAGCCTAAACTCACTGATTCTTAGTTATTATTAAGCTGTCTGGAAATGCTCCTGAAACAATTACAAAAGACTGACAAAGATCATTAAAACTTACATGTGTTGACAACACCATAGCTGAATAATGACTTTAGTTTTTATTCCTTTCCAAAGGACAATTTTAACTGTACTGTACAATTTTAGAATGGCTGTTGTCTGTGGAATTGAAAATTTTGTGTGCAAGCCTATGCATGCTCACTCAGAAGTAAGTTCGACTCTATGGAGGGCATTATGTGGTCACTAAGTGAAACATCATGTGACCACAACGGGCTTACAACCTCACTTCTGCTGTTATTGTTAAGCAAATCACCGTGGGTCATTAAGCGAGACATGTGACTGTGACTTGCAATTTTACTGCTGGCTTCTCCATTGACTCCGCTTGTTGGAAGCTAGTTGTGAAGCTCACAAATGGCGATCAGATGACCACAGGATGGTGCAATGGTTCTAAATGCGAGGACTGGTCACAAAGTTACTTTTTCAGCGCTGTTCTAACTTTGAGTGGTTGCTAAACAGGGCAGTCATTAAGTGAGGTCTTTAGGATTGTTACTCTTATGTCACAGTAGTAAATCTTAGGATAATTTGCACTACTAGGCTGCTCCAGCTTGACTCATTGTCACTAATCATGTCCTAACAACCAGGAAACACACTGAGACAATGAACTGGTCTCTAATATTTATTGCTAGTACTTAACAGGAATCCTAACAAACTGAAGAAGCGTGGGAAAAACCCAGACATATAACCCCCAAGGGTTAAGGCGGTTCCGATCTGTGTCTCTTTGAATGGCTGAACAATTCATCAGTGCTACGCATGCGCTTGACAGTCTGGATGGGAGCCCCCTGCTCGCCATCCTTACTCATGACAAACCATTTCTTGAGGGCAGAAACACACAGTGTTGTCCTCTACACAACCCAGCTCCCTAGGAAAGCAACTTCTATCTTTTATTTTTGCACATCAAAAGTAGTGTTTTCCATCAGCAGTGCTACCTGATTTGGCTCCAGCACTTCACTTCACTGTACAGTGGTAGGCAAATGTTTCTATTCTACTTGGCACTCTTCTCTGCTCACTAGTCCATGGCCGTTTTGTCCTGGGCTGTGGGCTGCTTGCTATCTTCTGAAAAGGGAACCTACTTTTTTGTTCTTTGGTTCCCCCTCATTTCACCAGTAGATTGATGGAAACTGTTGTTTAAAAGTTCACTAGTAGAATGGTGAAAGGTACTTTTCTTTTGACTATAAGCTCATGAAACAGAAACATGAAAAGGTAAAGGTCTTTTTTTTTCTTTTTAAAAAAGCAGGTGAAATTGACAAGAATGCTGCCACTTTCCCCTTCAAGCCCAAATGACATTTTAAAAATGACAAAACTGTGGTGTGTTTTCTTTTATTTCCATAAAATACCAAGTTTATCAGTGAACACTACAGACAGAAAGGTGTCAGGTATCAGGGGAACTCAATGGACGGGATGCTGTACAAAAAACCATCGGTGGATACCATGTGGCCTCAAAGACCCATCCAGGGATTGGCCCTTGCTCTCCTGGCAAGGATGGGAGCAGTAAAGAAGCAGGGAATCCATTGGTCAGGTTTGTGAGAAGCAGTTGGGACCAAGTGCCAGGCCTCACCTTGGCCAAAGTGGAGGAAGAGGCTGAACTCTGGAAAGGATTTCCTTAAGCCAGCTTCATTTTCAGATAATTTACTTGCAGGAATCAAGCAACTTAAGACTGCTGTGGGGAGCACTTCTGATTTAAAAAAGACAAGAAATAACAAAAGGCCTCCACTCTCAAGTGTATGTTTGTGTTATATACTTTATTAGACAGTCCTATCCTTTGGATTTTAGAAGTCTTCTCCCCAGCTGCCCTTCTCTGAAAACACTGCTAAATAGGAAAAACTAGAAAAAACTCTAGAATTTGAAGGTTATGACTGGACAACATGAGTGTCCTGTCTCTGCAGACAAAAAAATAAATTATTGTTTCTTATACTGTACCTTTATTCATTGTTTATATTAAAAGAAAACATCTCTGGGTCCTTTAAGAAATGAAATACAGTATTCTCAATTAAATCAATGGAGCATGAGGCAACTAAGCACATTCATTAGTGTTGCATTTGCCTTATCTGAACAGGCAATTTAAGTTTAGAATGAGCCATTCATATGCAAACAAGTTGCCATCTCTTTGTGATGTGCAGTACTAATACTGCAAAGGCAGGCATAAAACATTCCTACTCTGTCATGGCTATCTCGGCACCGATATCGCATTTTCGAAGTGCTGGAAACCTTAAAACCGAAACAAGACCTGAAATAAGACCTGCACTAGAAATTCTAGGTGGTCTTACAATTTGTCCATCTCTTAATTCCGAGTGGACCTTGTTGCTTGACTCCAGGATAAAACTTTTGAATTTCTAGGCTTATCTAATTTGGACGACCTCTAGATCTTCCGGATCGTCTAGGAGAATCACCAGGATTTGTGTAACCCAGATCTGGTAGGCGTATGATTTCTCAGCCGGTTTCAGTGGGAAAACTCCAGTATCTTTCTGCTCCCTCCTTCGAGCTTTCAAAGCTATCCAGAAAAGTCCCTTTCCGCTCTTTCCAGTCAATAATACAAGTTCTATTTTAAAACGACAACTATGGACTGGATTACATATTTTAAGTGAATAAAAACCATAAAAGGACCGACCTAACGTTTCTTACCAAGCAAAGGTTTCATAATAGAGACGCTTTACGGCTCAAATACGAATCATTTCCTTCAATTTTGCGGCGGCCAGTTTGTGCATGCGCGGTGCCGTTATCGCGGGTGCTGCGGAAGAGGCAATGGCGGAGCTTGAGTGAGTTTTGATATGTAGGATAATCTGTTTCCATCTCCCGGTAGAGCGGTGTTCTGATAGATCTGTGGGATTGTATATTCGTGATTATAGACTTATGAGAACGGTGGGTGAGTTATGGGGAAGATGGAGGAGGAGGAAGATCGTTGTGGGAAAATCTTGGAGGCTGTGCGTGGATTTCGATGGACTGGGAACGTTTAGTGGACCAAGATTGAGAACGGTTGGCTTAATTGCGTGGCGGGCCGGAAGCAGCAGCAGCAGCAGAATAAAGTTGCTTGACTTAAAATGCTGGGTTCTTCAGAGGAAAAAGCAGTAGATAAAATCCTATGGAAAATCGTGTCAAAGAAATAATTCCTGATGCATTTAATTATAATTTCGACAAGTAACGGTGCCTATTTTTACCTTCCTTCCCAAATGAGAGTTTAGATCTAGGGTTTATCATACTTTGTATGCACCCGTGAGATTTAAACAGACTTTCTGGGGTCCTTGCTAAGCATGAAGGCTTATAAATAATAGATCATGTGTCACTGGGTGTAAAACTTTCTTTCTTTACAAATGCACTGAATTACACTAAATACATGTGTTTCTTTAGGCCCTCAAAGAAGATTCCTTTGGTACCAGAAAACATCCTAAAGAAAAGAAAGGTCTATCAGGCAATCAAGGCCACCCAGGCAAAACAAGCTCTACTAGACAAGAGAAAGGTAGGGGGACACCTAATATGGAGCAGGATGTGCTGTAAGATGAAGACCCTGGATTGCTTTTGGCAGCAATATTCTCTGACAGGCCAGCTGTGACTGAGATTAAGGAGAAGCAAATACCAGAGGATTTTTTTTTAAAAAAAAGAAACCCAAGTCTAAAATAATTTGAAAATCAGGTTGGCAAACAAGGTTTGAGTTAAGACTATTGGAAAAAGAGATGCAATATAAATAGGGACCTAAGCTATATCATCTCCTGCCAACCTAGCAGTTCGAAAACATGCAAATGTGAGTAGATTAATAGGTACCACTTTGGCGGGCAGGTAACGGCGTTCTTTTTAGTCATGCCGGCCACATGACCACGGAAGTGTCTACGGACAAACGCCAGCTCTTCAGCTTTGAAACAGAGATGAGCACCGCCCCCTAGAGTCGGACACGACTGGACTTAATGTCAAGGGAAACCTTTACCGTAAGCTATATCGTATCTCTTTCTCAATTGGTTTACGGAATTGATGCCATATCTGGGAAGTTCTATGGTTTATCTTCACATTTTATGCAAGAATAGGTGCTTTCTCCTGTCATTCTCTCTCACAGATTGATGCTTACATTTGACAAAACTTAAACCCTTCCACTTTTCATGTTCCTTATTTATAACAGCCTAGCTAGAATAATCTTCATATGGTTATATGAATCATGGTGGCCTATTGAGATCCAATTTGGTGTAGTGACTAGGATCATGGACTAGAACTGGGAGAGTGTGAATCTAGTCCTTCCTTAGGAATGAAAGCTGGCTTGGGCCAGTCACTTTTCTTTCAGCCCAACTCACTTCACAGGGCTTTTGTTGTGGAGAAAGGAGGGTTAGGTATGTATGCCACCTTGAGTTGATCAAGATAGAAGTCAATAAATACAGTGGCTGAGTGCTATGCTAAGTGATATGTCTTGATAAAGATACAGAACACTTTTTAACCATGTTAATTTTTGCTATAACAAAACTGAGTTTTTGTGTCATCAAAACCCAGACATCGTATTTTATTTTTCACTGTAGCTGTCTGGCCCCATTTGTAGTTACTCCTTTATCCCTTTTCTCTCTTATCTAATTGACTGTAACTATTAATCCTTAGACCACTGTCATTGGAGGCTTTTTAAACACTTGGATCTCATTAAAACTGCTGCACATAAATAGCAATGCAGTGGTTTAAGTATGTCTTAAACATTTTCCTTTTTTTAGCATCGGAGTGGAAAACAGATCAGATTCAAACGCCTTGAAGTTTTTTTGAGAGACTCTCAGCGGAAACACAGAGATGATGTCCGTCTGCGGCGCATGGAACAGAAACCTGGGCAGCTGATAATGCCTGATAGTCACAAGCTGGCATTTGCTGTACGAATTGCAGTGTAAGGAACACTTCATTCTCTGTAGAATATTTTAACAGCAGTTTGTTCCTACTGCCTCTAAACGTACAAAAATGATAGTGTGTGAATTAAGTATGGTATGTTCTCACCAGTAAGGGAGCTGGAGATGGTAAAAGAATTATCTGACAGGGTGGCTCCTTCCCCATGAATTGACATACTTGTGGGAAGAAAGCTTTCTCACAGTTGGAATTGTTAAGGACTGGCAGGGAATTTATTTAGAAAATTAAAATTGCAGATGGCTGCAATCTATTCTGTATGTAACAGTACTATTATATATTTCACTGTATCTGGCCTTATAGCTGAAATAAACTGATTCGATTTGATTGTTCTACTAGAGGGCCGACCCACATACTTAGATAAAAGGTTACTTTTTATAGGAGTAGTGGGCTTGGGATAGTGGAGAGCACCTTGGGGTGGTAGAAAAGGTGACAAATGAGTGATTTGCCATGCTTAGCATAGGCAAGCATTCCCCCCCGAACCCCCAATTCAGCATCTTTTAAATCCTAGTGCAGCAGTTCACATCACAGTGATACTGATGAATCTCATGATAGCACTAAAGATTATTAACTGAGTACTTAATAAAACTGAGTCCTCAATTCTAAGATTTATGCCACTATTTAAATATAATTCTCTGCTTTTCAGCTTCTAACATGTCAGTCCTTTAAGTCTGGCCACTAAGCTGGTACTTGCTATATATGTTTAACTACAATTTCTAGGATTCCAGATGACATGTAGATTCTTTGAGCTAGAGTCTCAAATCATTTGGACAGTGTATAGTTAGGGAAAGACTTGAAACCTCAAAATAATCATTGCATGAAGCCTTTCAAGAAATCTAGGTCTGAGAATAGCTATTGAATTAAAAGGATTTTAGCTTTCCAATAATAGTGCGCACCATTGACAGATACTATCTATGCTTTTTTTTACTTTGTGAGAAAATTCATTCCAAAATGCAGATTTGCCTAACAACAATATTTGTTTCTATTGATTTAGAATTAAAGGAATAAGTAATCGAGTGCGACATGTGATACAGAGGCTGAGATTAAGGAAGATTTACAGTGGCACATTTGTTAAATTGTCACCAGCTTCACTAAAAATGCTGCAAATAGTGGAGCCTTATGTGGCGTGGGGGTTAGTATGTCTTGTTTTTTATTATGTAAAAGTCTGATAAATTGTGATGCCTAAGAAGGATCATAACTTAGTTCACAATTTTTCTTCAATTTTCCCTTATATATTTGTTTTTTAAAAATTGAGCTTTTGAATTATGCTGTACCTATGCTGCCTTTGGAAAAAATAGGGTCATCTGGAGGCTAAAAATTTGGACTTAAGTTAGCCAAAATAATGACGAAGTATAATTAGAAACAGATATGAATGTTTAGCGATTATTGCCAGGCAATAAACTGTGATATTCTGTGCGTAGTTGGAATAGAGTTGTTTTTGTTATCTGAGGAATTAATGTTTTAATAATATACAGTTTTATCTCAGTGTTAAAATATATACTAATAGATTACCTTCACTATTTGTATTGTGTATGAATTATTTGGGATATTGCACATCTCCAAATTACAAACTTGGTAATAAATTATGGAGCAATCTAAATTTTAGGCTATAAGTGCTGTGACATTGGAACGTTGATATATTCAGCTGGCAGAAAGAAAATAATGGAGATGATGTATTATCTTTCTGAAAGGGTAATTTAAGAAGAAATCTTCACAATTGTTCAAGTTCTTTGTAAGATATAAAATGTAATGTCTTAGCAACCAAAGTTAAGTTGCAAGACTATATAGTACAGTACTCTCCATTTTGGATCAGTAGTTTGGACAAATCATTCCATTAAGAATGTGTTGCAGTTGTGTATATTTTTGTTATTTCCAAAATTATTATTAGATTTATTTTTACACAGGTATCCCAATCTTAAATCTGTTCGAGAGTTGATACTGAAACGAGGCCATGCAAAGATCCAAAATAAAAAGGTTGCTTTGACAGATAATGTTCTGATAGAGGAACATCTGGGTAAGTTATCAAATGGAATGGGATGTTGGTATAGAGAACATTGCAACTTTGAAGCAGTCAGTGCTTCTCTGCAGTGTGGTGAAGATAGCCCAAAACCCTTGAGCGATATTTCATTTCTAAAACTCCTTTTTTCTCTCCATAGGAAATTATGGCATTATTTGTCTGGAAGATGTTATTCATGAAATTTATTCGGCTGGAAAGTATTTCAACGAAATCAATAAATTTTTGTGGCCATTCCATCTGTCTGTAGCTCGGCATGCAGCCCGTAATAAATTGGGGTTCCAGAAAGAGATTGGTAATCCTGGATTTCGAGGCAATGAGATTAATCAGCTCATACGGCATTTGAACTAGATCTGGGTAGGTACTGTAGGGTCTTGCCAACTTTTTTGGTACTGAACTCAGCAGTTAAGACTGATATGTCAAAACAAACCTCCTCAGAAACAGCACTGGTAAAACATTTCTGCCAAGAAAACCATACATATGGGTTCGTGAAGTCACCAGAAGTCAGAATCAAATTAAAAGAGATGTCTTTTAGTCTTGGGAGTGGATCTTTCTAAAAATGCAATTGTTCAGAAAGGTAGATTACTCTTAAGAAATACTGTGTCTTGGGATTGTAACATTTTACAATGGTCTTATCTATGGCTACAGGCAACAGTAGGGATCTCTGTATTATTTCCCATGCTTTCATTGAGCTAAAGCTCTTCCTTTGGTGTGTTGCATTAGCCTTCCCCAACCTTGCTTCTTCTGTATTTTGAATTAGAGTTCCAATAATATTATTGGTTTTGTTTGCTGAGTTCAGGCAAGAGTAAATAATAAATGGCCAAATGGATCAATAGCGTGGCCAGTTATAAAGCAGAACCCTAGAACTGTTCATACAGGTAGTCCTTGGTAAATGACAGCAATTGGGACTGGAATTTCCATTGCTAAGCAGCTAAGTTGTAGAGCGCAACGCCACATGACCATCCCACTTAGCAACAGAAATTCTGGCACTTCCAATTGCAAATCACTGTGGGTCATTAAGTGAGAATGTTGTGTGGTCGCCATTTGTGACCTGTCAGCTTTCCCATTGACTTTGCTTTTATGAAGCTGGCAAAGATGATTGCAAATGGCGATCACGTGACCGAGAGACACTGAGATACCGTAATTGTGAAGTGGGTGCCAAGCATCCAGATTGCAATCACATGATTGTGGGGACATTGCAACCAACATAAATATGAGGACTGGCCATAACTACCACTTGTTCAGTTGTAAGTTCAGTCACTGAACAAGTGGTCATTAAATTGAGGACCACCTGTATTCTTTTATCCTCACATTTCATGAAGGTCCTAATAAGCCACGTGCAGGAATAGCAGAGGATTCAAGCCAAGATTTATTCTATTGTATGTTACATTCTGCATAAGTCCAGCTGTATTTTAAATTATGTAAATCCCATTCAGTTTTAACCAATACCTTTAGCTCTTCAGTATTGTCATAAAGTTACATCTTGCCTGTAACTTCCTTCCAGACTTGCTTTCAGTTCAGTTTTAATATATTTTAAAGCAGTAGCTTTGTTAGTATTCTGTCAGGAGGTAAGTGTCATTTAGATGCTTTAAAAAGCAACCTGTATGTTCTGTTTTTCAGAAAAGTGTTTTCAGAGGAAGAACTTATTTGTACTCCATGATGTACTTTCATTTTCCAGCAGCTTCTGAGATAATATGGCCTAGTACTTCCATAATTAGAGGAGGAAAACAAAGGTAATGCAGAAACTAGGCTTCAAATGAATTGATGACTTAAAAGCAGCAAAGTTTTGAACATTGATTCTGTGCATTGAACATGGGAAAACAGAAGAATTTGTAAAATCTCAGACATGTGAAGCAACTATTATCCTTGACCTACAAATTAGTATGTATTTGCAAAGGACAATGGAAGAAAAAATTAAACCATAGTTCTGCTACTTGCTTGGAGCTGAACTATGTACCTTTAGTAATAAAGGAAATATTGTTCCTGTAATATATAGTCTTGCAGTCCAAGAAGCACACTACTGTATTAACATATATTAAGGCATAACAAATCAAATATAACTAAACATGGTGAAATGTTTTGGCTTGTGTAGTATTTGATCAGACTTCTTGATGGCTAGTCCACTTTTCTAAAATAGTTTTAATCTAGTTCTTGAATTGTTTGTATAAAGACACAGTGAATCTAAATGAGGGTACAGTAAGGCTTACTAAAATTTTCATTGAGAATGTCTTGTGATTGCTGAAAAGTGCAGCAAGTTTTTGTCATTTTTCATATAGAATCTATCCATCAAATACAGATTTATCCCATCCCAGTTGAAACAAATGACTATTTCCTTCAGTCTCCATTTTGTATAAAATTGTTCACTTGTGCTAAAACTGTCCTATTTGCCCTAGTGCAGTAGTCACCATTAGTATATTGATTCATAACATCTTCAAAATACAAAATTCTAACTTGCAGAATGTGTTTGTATCCAATATGCAAAATCATAATTTATTTGGAATACACCTACTTTCACCTCAAGCAAATAGATACTTGACTAAGATGACAAGACCAAATGAAAACTCCGTGCACGTTATTTTTTTAAAAAAATGACATTTACATTATAAATTCTATTACGTAGAAACCACTGACAGAATTCAGTTGTATATTGAAAGGACAGGATTCTAGTCTTAATACTGTATATTTACAAGATGATATTTCAACTTAGATAACCCAGCTGATACTTTAAAAGAAACTTAATTACTATTGGGTAAGGAATCTTACAAAAAGACACATATACAATGTTTTTTACTAAATCACAGCAAGGTGTCCTTTTTGTAGGCCACCATGCTGTTAACTTTGTGTATTGTAGTTGTGAAAGAACGAAGGCGGACTTCTTCAGAATTAGTAATGAACTGTGGTCCTGACTCCTCCCATTTTTCTGGAACAGCCAATTCTTTATCTGTGAAAATGAGCAAGTCAAACGCACCTGGAAGAAGCACAGATGAGTAATTATTTTGCTACATTTGCACAAATATGGAACAAACATCAAAACTCAACTGTTCATTTCTGAGTGCAATGTATCAACTTATGGCTTAGAATAACAAAGGAATCAATTAACTATGACTTGTTGGACAAACCATAATTAAAAATCTTGGCTTAGCATGTGTCACCCCAGTTACAGAAATCATAGGAAACCCCCAAATTGTAACTCCTGAATTCTTCCATTCTGCCTTATCGATATCTCAACTTTAACCAGCTTCATATTAGCTCAACTGGTTTCTAGCCATTTGGTCGGACTCATTTATCCCAAATAGGACTGTTATGAGAATTGCAATTAGATAATGCATTAGATAATGCAAGTGTTCCAAATACCGAAACTTATGCTCTGTCATCAAGCAATATTACTTACAGGTAGTTTCTAACAAAGGAAGGAATGTCACTGTGGCTGTTATTTGTCTGATAACAGATTTGATTTCATCCTGTATAGCTTTCTGAGATTTCTGTCTTGGTGCACTAAAATAGCAATTAAAAGTTGTCAGTGCAAAATAATATTACATATAAATTAGAAATGCTGTTTACCACTACGTTACCTGATTGCAGGCATGACAGACTAATGATTAACAGGTCCCAGATGTTTACTCATACAAGCATTACAATCTGCTTATAAGCCTTACAGCCAAACCTAATAACTGCATATTTGACTATACCTTTACTTAGGAAGTCAACCTGTTATTTCTTTTTTGAACATTCTTTCAGTGCTAATGACTACTGGAGTGAGGCAAAAAACAGTTAATACAACTATCAGTGATAACAAAAGTCAATATTTGTGAAACAGCTTCAAAACTCTTTATTCTGCCTTCACAAGATTTCCACCACCACCTCTACTTAGTGAACAAGAATGCTTCTGGTTCACCAACTTGGATAACATGCTGAGTGGGGATCCTATGTAACAGCTGAATAATGCTAGAATCATTAGTAAAGCAAAATCTGTGAAATGTTGGCAGGCTATATATTTTGGGGTGGGTGGAAAGAACTTTGAGTAAGAGGAAGGAAAACCTACATTTTCCATTGTTGGAAACAAATATTATACTTACTTCTCATTTTTTGCAGTTTTGTCACATTCAATGTCAAACTGCCATCTTTCAAGAACTTCAGTGGTCTCCTTACTGGAGATCACTACCACTAGCCGCTGAACTAGGCATTCAGAGAGCCATTCTAAGAAAAGAGAAGTTTCCTGAATTTTACAAATCCAGAAACTGTCAAATACATGCTACATATAAAATTCATTTAACTGAATCAATATTCCCACTGATTTTCCATAAACTGTCAACCACATAAGCTATCTACATTCATATTAAATAAATGGTGCACTTGCCCTATATTGTTCCTATGCCTGAGAAATATTATAAGGCCGTAATGCTCAACAAATAATACATCAAAGCCATGGGTACCTTATCTGTCTCTCTTGTATCAACCCACAAACCATGGTTTATTTCGTAGACTGTGGCTTAATATGCTGAGTAACAAAGAAAATTCAGACACAACACAAGACATTCTTATCCATCCTGCCGTAGTTGGATCATTCTCCTGTACAGATACATAATATTCCTGCTTGACCTCTGTGGGGTGAAGGGGTTGGCTAAAATGGTCCACCCCAAATATTCAGTTGACCTGGACGGTTTCCTGAGGACACCTGAAGAATTTTACAGCTATAAGGCAGGTAGGCTTGCTATGTACCTGGTCACACTCTGGAATTCAGAGGCAACTGGATCATTAGATGAGATTTCCCTGAGCAGTTTCTTCTTGGTCTCAGACCCTGGGAACTGCTTGATTTTCAGGGAGCTATAGTAAATGAAAAGGCTGAGTAGATGCCTAGAGCAATGCAGGTGGAAAACAAAGAGCAAATGCAACCAAATGTGACTATGTATCCATGTTTAGGTGTATTCTTCAGTGATAATGCCTGCTATATGGAGTCTGCAGATCCAGTAGCTTTGTTTATGAATACCTGAACCCTACTAGGCGAAGCTTTACCTTTTTAGTTTGTAGATTGTAGTCAAAAAGGAAGGGAGGGAGGGAGGGAGGAAATACAAAGAAAAAGACAATGTAGAACACAGTAAAAAAGCAATGTAGGACGATTGAAGAAAATGATTGAGATAATCCACACATCTCTCTATGTAAAAGCTAAGCCCAAGATTTTCCAATGGCAATAACAATTGATCAGAATTTGGTTATATACCCAGAAATCTTTAGTGAAAAGTCTGAAAACAGGAAGTCAGTATTTCAATTTGATAGTGCAAAGAAGACTATAATGGTGGGAAAAGTGGAAGTAAAGAGAAGAAGAGGACAACTAGGAGCAAGTGGATGGACTCAGTTACAGCTGCAGTGAGTGCACAGTTGGAAGAACTGAAAGACCAGGTTAGGGACAGATTGTCATGAAGAACATCTATGCCATTGCTAAGAGTTGACAACAACTTGATGGCACATAATCAGTGGAGAAAAATACAGGCAAATGACTTGATAGGCAACTTCGAACAAACACAAAAGTGCTCCAAACCAAAAGCAGATCTAACATGGAACAGATACACTATCATTTGACATCTCAATGACAACTTGGATTATATTACTATATATGGGAAATGTAGTAGATAAGCAAGTTAAATGACCAATTAAAAAGAATCAGCATCTAAATGTAAATTGCTTGTTGCTTCCTTATTCCTTTTGTATTGATTCTATTAGATTGTAACTTTGTAGAGCATCTGAAAACTATAGACACTTGATTAAAAAAAAAGCATACCTTTCAGTTGTCCTACAACATTGTTCAGATAATTTTTAAGCTCAGAGTCCGCAGTGACAAGCATGGTAAGCCCATATTTTTGAACATGTGTAAATGTTTCAGCAGGATATATCCCACGTTGATATAAGATACTGTTGATACCATAGGCTGAAAGAGGAAAATATACATATTGTAACTTATTATCTAAAAAGCATATCATGTCCTCTAAGTCTAATCAAGAATTATACCAAGTAACAATAGCAAGCACAAAGATGTCAAATTTAATACAATTGGTACATGCTGGGGAAAAAAAAGTTACTTATCTTGGCATTTTAAACCTCATGATAGCCCACTAGTCATGGCCACTGTGTTATGTTGTTTTAGTTTAACATTTATTTTGTCTATGTTTCATAGTATTTTACATTGTATAAAAAGCATTTTTATGTTTGAGTAAATAAAAATACATAATTTTCTTCTAGCCACTAATCCCCTATAGGCATGGTATAAGCAGCATGGCATTCTAACTGCTTAAAGCAGGGTTTCTCAACCAGGGTTCCGCAAGAGGTCACTAGGGTTTCCTGGGAGATCACAATTTATCTAAAATATTATTTCAAATTCAGGCAACTTAAAGAGGTAGGTTTCATTTTTAGTTAAGAACACTTAATGCATATATACAGGCCTACACATGAAACATGTGTAGGCCTATATTTGAGTCTGAATGTGCAGGGGTTCTCTGAGGCCTGAAAAATATTTCAAGGCTTCCTCCAGGGTCAAAAGGTTGAGAAAGCCTGGCTTAAAGGGTCAGAAAGTTGCAATGAATACTTAAATCCTCATATAATGAAGATTTAAGTGCTAAGACTTCCCCAATCTGGCAACTTCAGGTCATTTTATACTGTGTTTATTATATATGGCATAGGGTCTGCATATCTGAGAGACCATTTATCTCCAACTGTTTCTGCCCACCCAGTATGATCTAGCAGAGTGCGTGTGCTCCAGGTCCTCTCCATTAAACATTGCCATCTTGTGGGACCTCTAGGAAGCATGCTTTCTCTATTGCAGCCCCCCCTCCCAAGATAAGGACAGCAACCTCTTTCCTGGGGTTCTGGAAAGCTTTGAAAACCTGGCTTTGGTTTCAGGCCTGAGGGTTGATGTTTATTATTTGTTCAATGGCCCCTGTTTCTGTTGTTTTTGCCATCTATTAGATTATTTTATTAAGGACTTCTTCCTCACCTTCATACCTTTTTTTTTTTTGAATAAGTACCAAGACCTGTTTCATGAGGAACAATTCTTCTCTTCTCCCCACCCCTGCTGCTCATTCACTACTTTAATGCCTCTAGAAAAACTCAATGGGCAGCTGTGGTTTATGATTTTTGGGAGGGAGTGCTTTTGAGTCAGTCTTGACTCCTGCTGACTGCCGGGACAAGTCCCAGCAGTTTTCTAGGCAAAGTTTTTTCGGACCATTGCCTAAGTCTGAGAGAGAATGACTGGCCCAAGGTCATCCTGTTGGCTTCATACCTCAGCTGGCTTCATACCTAAGGTGGGACTAGAACTCACAGTCTCCTGGTTTGTAGCCTGGTGCCTTAGCCAAACAGGGTCTCATTGTATATGATCATTTCACAAGTAACAATCAAGGTGTACTGCTTCATAATATTTCAGATTCTGTATACAGCTCCAAACCCTAGGACTCTCTTTCTCATCACCCCCATCAACTAAAAACAATACCATATTGGGAAGAAACCTTAAATCCTTGCAGAACTCAGACGCAGCCAAGATACAGATTCAGAACTAGGTCTGCCAGATTTCCTTTAAACCTGCTTTTCACATTCATTTTTATTAAGTATGTATTCCTCACCTGAGGCTGCAGTTACTGTCCCTACAGTAGTCCACCAAATTTATTTGGGAGTAAACATACACAGGGCCAAGCGGTTAACTTTTTTCTAAACTACTGTACACTCATTTTTCTTGTATTGTACTGCAGATTAAGTTCCTGCCACCTTGTGCTTATCCTATAAAGCTAAGTCTACTAAAAATACCAACTTGCGGCGGGGAAGGAGAATGCAGGAAAACATGGAAAGCAAAAAGAGTCGGGCGAGTGCAGCGCCCCCTCGCCATTCCCCCAAAGGCAAGAGACAGCGACTCGGACGCCATTTTCCCCGGGTTCCCATAAGACGAATCCGTCGCCGCCCGAGCTCCTCTACTCTGAAGCAAACGCCACCGAGCTCAAAGAGACTTATTCCCAAATACCATCCCTGGGAATAAGCCTCACTAAGCAGAAAGGGAGCAGGAGGGATAGGGGTCACTGTTTTCTGACCGAGCCGACTCACAAATTTCCGCCAGCCCACCTCCCTACCCCCCCGGCTACTCACAGAAAAACTCCGCCACGATTTCGGCGCTGCCCCGCAGGGTGATGCCCTGCTCCCGGCTTTGTTGTTTAGCCATCGGCGTCGGAGAAAGTCAGACAGAGCCCGCCTAAAATTCAAGCAGAAAACAACCCCTCCAACCCTTCTCTACCCTACAAGCCCAGATACGAAATGAGAGGCCTTCCCGCCACCTGTTCAAAATCTAGCTTCGCCTCCCTCACTTCTCGCGGGAGTAAAAGATGATAGACGCTACTGCGACCGAGTGGTCCGTGACGCAGGCGCTCTTTTTTGACGAACGCAGCAAAGAACTTCCACGACTATGTTGTTTTTTAAGGAATTAATGCGCAAGTGCAAAAAAATGGTAGTGTGGGTTGCTCTCGCTTGGGATAGATTTTTGGGGGGAGGGCGATATTTGTTAGCCTTGTGTTTTGTCTAATGTTAACTTTTTCTCGTTAATTAGTTATTTGAGAGATTAATTGAGAAAAGGACCTGCGCCTTTGCCGAACGGTGTTTTTGTTTAATCGCTGAATTGTCACAGGACCTATTTGTAGTGCCCCCAGTTAATAGTTTTAAATAGTATTGTTTACAAATTAGTTTAGGTTTGCTTTTCAATGTAGTTAGCACTCCAAATGCTAATTTGTCCATAATTTTCTATTTTAGTTTAAAGAAATAAACTGCTTACAATAACTTCTGATTTATTTGGGATTACACTTATTTTAAGGTTGTTCATCAAGAAGTTAGGGATTGTTTTTTTAGTGGATATTCCTAAAGTTGAGCGTACGAATAGTGGGAGTTTATTCAACTCAGAATTGTTTACAGAGAATGGCAATGACTCTCCTGAGTTTTAGGTAGGTGTTGTTCTCATGCCTATTTTTAAAGGGCAGGAACTGGAAATGTAATAGTGTATTTTCTTCCTGCAAAGCAGGTGCCACTCTGCTAAGCTACAATGCTTTGTTAGCAAAAAGTTAAAGCCTATTGAAATGCTTTTAGGTCTGATACTGACTTGAAATAAAATAAGCAGATGTAATAAGCCATCTGAGAACTTTGACAAATCAGTAATTCTTTGTTTCTCAAATTTAACTTGTTAGCTCATCTGATTAATAAAAATGTTAGGTTGACTTGGTTACATATTCACTTACAGTTACCTGTACTTATCTCTTCAGTATAGTATTTTAGAGTTTCAATGAAGTTTCTTTTATTGACATATTTTGAATCCCTCCAGTAACTGAAATAGGCTGAATCAGTGAAATTCTGTAGTTTGGACAGACTTAGCATAGACATAGTGGCCACTGTAATCTGGGTATTGTAGTTATAATAAATCTGGAGAGAGGCAAGTTGGGGGAGGACAATAAAGTGTTCTTAACTATAATAGCTACTTCCTATTATGATTATAAGGAATAAATGTAGGTTTTTGTTCCCTTCACAAAATCCAGACATACAACCTCAGGATACAAAAGCAGATGCTTAGCAAGAGCTTTGGGGGGGAGAGGTAGCTTTGCTTGACACATGAATTACCACAAGATGGTAGTGCTTACCTAGGAAATGTTTCTGAGATTTCATTTTATTATGTGAAACTTTATAGAAAAGCAAAGGAAAAGCTCTTGAACTTAAGGTTTAAAAATAGACCTCAAGGATATGAACTTCCTTAAATGTTGATAAGGCTGCAAAATTAATACTTTCAAGAAAAAGTGTTACTGTATTTTCCTGGAAATAAAATAGCATGTCTATTTGACTTTATTCCTGAAGTAAGTCTACAGCAGCAGTGTTGTCAGTTGAAATGATTGCAATCTGAAACTTAATTTGAACAGCATCATATTATTTTATATGCATTTTTTCCTGTAACCCTAATCCTCTATTTTATGGACCCTGATAAAAAAAGTTAAGATTTTGCTTGGCTTTTAAATGGGAAAAATTCCACCAACTGTTGAAATATCTGGGAACTGAATGTGTCTCTGATCTTTGAATTTCATAATATTGAAAATGTTGTAGATACTCGCTCATCTGTTATCTGCGTATTAGATGATGTGCTGAAAGCAATCTTTAAAAAAAAGCATAAAAGTTCGAATTTCCTAGCCAGTCTCATTTTCTTCTTTGATAATAACTCCTGGCTGTTAATTATTCTGATAGCAGCCTGGTTGTTGCACTAGATTTATTTGTTCTGAATTTCCACCTTCTGTAGCCAACCTATGATGAATACAGGAAAGAACTCTTAACCCCAGTTAAGGGGTTGGCTCAACTTTGTACTGTAGCAAATATTCAAGGCAGCTAAGAACAATATAAGAACAAAACAAAATCTAAACATTTTGTTTCAAAGACTACCTCAAGCTTTAGTCACTACAGTTTGATATTTATCCCAGTCAGTTGTATTCGTTTTCTTTTAAATATGTGTTTTCTTTTCATAAATTTTTAATTGTACATGTCCCAGAGTTTGTAGAGTTTGGCGGCCTTGAAATATTAAGTAAATAAATAAATGCTTAATACTTTGTCATTGCTTTCTTCTAGGATTTTTTTTCAACTTCCTATGGAGGTCAGTAACTTGAATACTCATGGCGATTAAATATATATCACTTTTTCCATCATTTCTGTTGTTTGTCCATCCTCATGCAGTCCGAGATAACTAGATTTGGCAATTTTGTTAATAATCTTCTCAAAGAAGCTTCATTTAGAAGTTTGGAAATTAATATCATGTATTTGTAACTTTTGCAGCATGCATCTCACATGTTCCTCAAAAATAAAACTATGAACAAAGTTACCCATCTCAACATTGCAGATATTTTCCTAGAGTTGTCTGTTCTATCGTACGCTTCTAGAAGGCTGAAATGGAATTCTGACATGTTCTTTAAGGCTCCCTTAAGTGAGACTCATATCTTGAGCATCAAAGGAGAGAACATATCTCTGTTATTGTTCAATTTGATTAATGATAAGCCGCACAGAGGTACTATCTCCATCCTTTCAAATGTCACCTTCCTTAAGTATAAGAAATTCTTACAATCATGATTTAGCATAAACATTCATTCTGTGCATGAGATTCTTTAAACTGATTATCAACTTTGACTTGACAAAAGCAACGCAGAACACTTCCATTTCAAGTATACCTGGTTAAAGAGAAGTTTTACTGTGGAAAATTACATGAACCCAAAGCTGAGTGAACTCACCTGAGAAGTTTGGCACCAAAATTAATTGTGATTAACAATGTTTTGGTTTTTTGTATTTGTTTTCCTGTCTGAAATTTAAGGACAAATAGCCAAATTGTATTCAGTTGGCTAGAAGTATTCTCAAAGTTTAGAGAAACTCATCTTAAATAAGACTCACTTCAAAAAATATCAAGATAAAGCATCTTAAATATATAAAAAGTAAATACAATTTTGTTTGTCATTTTTTTCTACAGAAAATCCCTTAAATTCTTTTTTGAAATGAAGATTTTTAGGATATGAATATTATAATAAAGTCAACCTTTATTTCCAACTGTCTGAAAACTGAAGGTTCAGAAACAGCCTTTGTATGAAGATGGATGAAGTGTGCATATGATTAATCTATAATATATTTTGCTGTATAAAATGAGTAAATTATTTCTAAAACTTTATCTTAAGTTCTCAACTAACTAAAGGCATAACTCCTACTTCTGCAGGAGCAAAAAGTAGAATGCTCAAGTTTTAAAAATTCTTTTCACACTGGGAATAAATATCTGCATTAAAATAAACATGTCTGGCTTATATCTGCACTGAATTAACACCTTTTTTGCAGTTACAATGTTATGGTGAAATATTCTTTGTTCTCAAGAAATTGAAATACATCTATTCTGTGGGCATTTATTTGCACCCAAAGTGTTGATAGTCATGTTAGGTATCATTTTCATTAGCATGAATGCTGATCTTGTTACAGCTAATTAAAGACCACATTTACAACAATTAAAACAGTGCTTTATTGTTGCATTTAAGGAAGACAATGCATACATTTAAAGTTAATTCTTTAACGGGTTATAGGGAAATCTTTAAAATCTTCAGGTTAAACTCAGAAAGCATTCTAGTGTACCTTACTTCATTGTAGAGTTTGGGAACTCCAGTAATCTTTCATAAAATGCTTACTAATGAAATTCAAAATATTATGGAAAGTACTGTATATAAAGTAGCAAGTGAACCTTTAGGAAAGTTACATTTATCATCTGAAGTCAGATGATACATACTTTTTATTGTATAGCCATTGACGTCACAAAATTTAAAAATGTATAACCTTGTGTAAATCAGATGGAAACTTGTTGAATATATTCTGGAAGACTATTGAGGTTATCTGCTAGAATTTAGCAATGGCAGATACCTTTCTCAGGCTGAACCTATTATTTCTAACAAACTACTTCTCTAAACCTGAGTTTTGTTTTAAGAAATGGTATTAATGCGTCACCTTTATTATTTTCAACAGTGAGTACCCATTTTGCTGGGGAAGGTGACTGGGGAAGGCAATGGCAAACCACCCCACTACAGTCTGCCAAGAAAATGTCGCGAAAGTGGCTCCCCCCAAAGGGTCAGACATGACTCGGTGCTTGTACAGGGGACCTTTCACCTTTCACAAGATAATTGTTCAGGGATAATTTTTAGACTATAATCTTTCTGATAAGAACAAGTCTCAAAGTTCCAGTTCTAGAGCAAGCAGGATATTTTGAGCTGAAGTCTGATATATCCATAAGCAAATTCCATTTGTTTCAAATGGGCAGATTTGGGCAGATGCGATCCTATATGCTCAGTAACTTTAGCCAGTAATTGGAGGCCTGGTGTAAGTTTCTGCAGACCTTGCATATGGGTCGGATTCTAAATTCAGAGCTTTAGTTGGCACAATCATGATGCAATCTGCCAAAAATGTCATAAAATATTACTGACAATTCCAAATAGTACAGCAGAATCATACTGGTTTATGCCATTTGCCAAATCAAAGTAGCTTTAAAAGTATGGATCATGCTTTTGGGAACAGATTGATTTGGGAGCAGGTTGTCAGAAAAGTTTGGGACATTTGTTATGATATTCTGATGATGCATCACTTCCCGCAGATTCATATGCTTTCCTGGTTTTGCTATAGCAATGATCCTGCAGATTTAAGGTAACTCAGTACTTCCAGCATAATTTCAGTAAGGAAAAAAGATCTGGTTGAACAGCCCAAAACTTTCATTGTTCAGATGACTCAATTTTTCATGAGGGAAGATTTACTTATAAATTTGAGTGTGGAAAGAATGAATTATCTGAAAGTATAACTGATCTGAATCCATGTGTCTAATCCTTTGTTGAACTGCCTTCAACAAAGGATTAGACACAGGAGGAAGGAGTATTAGGTATGTTCCCTACCTTGAGTTATTTGTAAAAATATTAAAGGTGGGATAATTAATAAATAAATCTGAACAATATGTCCTTTCCTAAAAAATGTATTCAATTATTCACATAAATCAAAATATTATTCTACCTCAGGTATAATCTCTGTTGCATATACTATTGCCAAATGATGTGGGTAAACAATGAAGGAATAAAATGTAGCACTCATTTGAGATTACAGCTAATAAGAGTGCATCTGGATTGATTAGGTGTTCAACTCAGACTGTTATAACCAGTCTTCCACCTCTGTATAGGAATGTATGAGACACTGATTTCAAATTACTATTGTCAGAGTCCCCCAAGTCGGAACTAGGCACGTCTCAGGGAAAAGAACAACATGATTAGGACTTTGTGATGGAATGTGTTCCTGGAGGAGGGGGTGATATGTATTCCGGTGCTGCCGCTGGTTCCCAGGGAGGGAATGCGTTCCAGACAGATAAGAGGCTTCTCAGCCTGGACACTGTTGCTGATATGGTCAAGAGGTTCAAAGTAGCTCTACCCTAGAGCCCTTCTAGGTTATTTCCCCTTAGGTTAGTTGAGTAGCTTTAGTCTGACAAGATTCTGTCTATATGGTGAGAACAGTAAAGCACTAGAGTTGGAGATATCGGCTCAGCATGGTTCTTGGCCTTGTCTCTGACAGAATGAAATCTTGATGGTTACAAAGATACAGTAGCCATTACAAAGTTGATAGTCATTTAATGTATGAGTCTTATCCTAAATTTATATATCTTAGTCCAAACCTAACACTCCCTTTTCTTGTGTCTCTTTGTTTAATAGATTTCATGCCTTACATTTCTTGTACTATGTCTTTGTTGGCAATGGCATGTTTAATTTTGCCACATTTCTGTGCTGAGTTTGTCTCACCACCAGAGAGAGAGACAACAGATGTCTGACAATGAGGGAGTAATCTGACCCTCACACCCATCTTCAGATTACTAACTTCAGTAGAACAGAATACAACACCCAATATGTATCCTGCTGCGGGTGTGGAAACAAAACCTGGTTCAAATGGCCATAATGAAATACTTCACCACTCCTCGGTGGGCAAATTCAGCATGGACATTAAAATCCTCCAGGAAAAAAGAAAAAAAAACTAATCTAGCAATCATTTTGCTAGTTCAAGAAAGACTATTAGGAACTAGGATGGACAGTACACTAATGGTATCCATACACTGTCTCACCAACTCAAATGCAGCAGCCAGCACTCAGAATGGTCACATAATCAAGTTGAGCACCTGCTCAGCAAGATAGCATTCCTATAGATCATAGGAATCCCACCTCCTCAGGCTCCAGTCTTAATCTCTTGTGCCATAGAGTAGCCTGAAAACCAGGTTGCAATCTACTGTGCCTCTCCTGCAGGTTATTACTAAAATATTAATTTCCATTGATGGAAAAGTAAGTGATACATTTTATTTACTTATTTTTCATAAATATAAATATGTTATGACTAATAATGAAGTACATAACATGGGCTATTGTAACCTTTGCTGCCATACTAAAAAATTGAGAGATTGGCATGTATTAAGTTGAAATATCTTCAGCAAAGGATCATAACCTGTGCTGGAGCTTGAGCACCTCAATGATGCCATGAGCTAAACCGTGAAGGGCCACCCAAGATGGGAAGGTCATGACAGAGAGGTCAGACTAAATGCGATCCCTGGGGAAGGTAATGGCAACCCACCCCAGTATTCTTGCCGTGAAAACTAAATGGATCAGTACAACCAGAGATATGTCGGTATACCTTCGGAAGATGAGACCCCCCGGTTGGAAGATGGTCAAAATGCTACTGGGGACGAACAGAGGATGAGTTCAACTAGCCCCAGACGTGATGACGCGGCTAGCTCAAAGCCGAAAGGACGGCTAGTGGCCGACGGTGCTGGTGGTGAACAGCGAATCCGATGTTCTAAGGATCAACACACCATTGGAACCTGGAATGTAAGATCTATGAGCCAGGGCAAAATGGATGTGTTATTGGTGAGATGTCAAGATTAAAGATAGACATTTTGGGCGTCAGTGAACTGAAATGGACTGGAATAGGCCACTTCACATCAAATGACCACCAGAACTACTACTGTGGACAAGAGGTCCACAGAAGAAATGGAGTAGCCTTCATAATTAATTGTAAAGTGGCTAAAGCAGTGCTTGGATACAATCCAAAAAACGATAGAATGATCTCAATTTGAATTCAGGGCAAGCCATCTAACATCACAGTGATCCAAATATACGTCCCAATGACAGATGCTGAAGAAGCTGAAGTAGAGCAGTTCTATGAGGGTCTGCAGCACCTACTGGACAACACGCCTAAAAGAGACGTTATTTTCATCACGGGAGACTGGAATGCTAAGGTGGGCAGTCAAATGACACCTGGAATTACAGGTAAGCATGGCCTGGGAGAACAAAACGAAGCAGGACATAGGCTGATAGAATTTTGCCAAGACAACTCACTCTGCATAACAAACACTCTCTTCCAACAACCTAAGAGACGGCTTTATACATGGACTTCACCAGATGGACAACACCGAAATCAGATTGACTACATCCTTTGCAGCCAAAGGTGGCGGACATCTATACAGTCAGTAAAAACAAGACCTGGAGCTGACTGTAGTTCAGATCACGAACTTCTTATTGCACAATTTAGGATCAGACTCAAGAGATTAGGGAAGACCGCCAGATCAGCTAGATATGAGCTCACTAATATTCCTAAAGGGACGCGGTGGCGCTGCGGGTTAAACCGCTGAGCTGTCGATCGGAAGGTCGGCGGTTCGAAACCGCGCGGCAGGGTGAGCTCCCGTTGTTAATCCCAGCTCCTGCACACCAAGCAGTTCGAAAACATGCAAATGTGAGTAGATTAATTGGTACCGCTTCGGCGGGAAGGTAACGGCGTTCCGTGAGTCATGCTGGCCACATGACCCGGAAGTGTCCTATGGACAACGCCGGCTCCAAGGCTTAGAATCGGAGATGAGCACCGCCCCCTAGAGTCGGACTCGACTGGACTTTACGTCAAGGGAAACCTTTACCTTTACCTAATATTCCTAAGGAATATGCAGTGGAGCTGAAGAATAGATTTAAGGGACTGGACTTAGTAGATAGGGTCCCGGAAGAACTATGGACAGAAGTTCGCAAAATTGTTCAGGAGGCGGCAACAAAATACATCCCAAAGAAAGAGAAAACCAAGAAGGCAAAACGGCTGTCTGCTGAGACACTAGAAGTAGCCCAAGAAAGAAGGAAAGCAAAAGGCAACAGTGAGAGGGGGAGATATGCCCAATTAAATGCAAAATTCCAGAGGTTAGCCAGAAGAGATAAGGAATCTTATCTCTTTAAGCAATGCGCGAAAGTGGAAGAAGACAATAGAATAGGAAGGACAAGAGACCTCTTCCAGAAAATTAGGAACATTGGAGGTAAATTCCAGGCCAAAATGGGTATGATCAAAAACAAAGATGGCAAGGACCTAACAGAAGAAGAAGAGATCAAGAAAAGGTGGCAAGAATATACAGAAGACCTGTATAGGAAGGATAACAATATCGGGGATAGCTTTGATGGTGTGGTCAGTGAGCTAGAGCCAGACATCCTGAAGAGTGAGGTTGAATGGGCCTTAAGAAGCATTGCTAATAACAAGGCAGCAGGAGACGACGGCATCCCAGCTGAACTGTTCAAAATCTTGCAAGATGATGCTGTCAAGGTAATGCATGCTACATGCCAGCAAACACAAGAATGGCCATCAGATTGGAAACAATCGACTTATATCCTCATACCAAAAAAGGGAAACACTAAAGAATGTTCAAACTATCGAACAGTGACACTCATGTCACATGCAAGTAAGGTAATGCTCAAGATCCTGCAAGGTAGACTTCAGCAATTCATGGAGCAAGAATTGCCAGATGTACAAGCTGGGTTTAGAAAAGGCAGAGGAACTAGGGACCAAATTGCCAATATCCGCTGGATAATGGAAAAAGCCAGGGAGTTTCAGAAAAACATCTATTTCTGTTTTATTGGCTATTCTAAAGCCTTTGACTGTGTGGACCATAACAAATTGTGGCAAGTTCTTAGTGGTATGGGGATACCAAGTCATCTTGTCTGCTTCCTGAAGAATCTGTATAACGACCAAGTAGCAACAGTAAGAACAGACCACGGAACAACGGACTGGTTTAAGATTGGGAAAGGAGTACGGCAGGGCTGTATACTCTCACCCTACCTATTCAACTTGTACACAGAACACGTCATGCGACATGCTGGGCTTGAGGAATCCAAGGCTGGAGTTAAAATCGCTGGAAGAGACATTAACAATCTCGGATATGCAGATGATACCACTTTGATGGCTGAAAGTGAAGAAGAACTGAGGAGCCTTATGATGAAGGTGAAAGAAGAAAGTGCAAAAGCTGGCTTGCAGCTAAACCTCAAAGAAACCAAGATTATGGCAACCAGCTTAATTGATAACTGGCAAATAGAGGGAGAAAATGTAGAAGCAGTGAAAGACTTTGTATTTCTAGGTGTGAAGATTACTGCAGATGCTGACTGCAGTCAGGAAATCAGAAGACGCTTAATCCGTGGGAGAAGAGCAATGACTAATCTCGATAAAATAGTTAAGAGCAGAGACATCACACTGACAACAAAGGTCTGCATAGTTAAAGCAATGGTGTTCCCTGTAGTAACATATGGCTGCGAGAGCTGGACCATAAGGAAGGCTGAGTGAAGGAAGATAGATGCTTTTGAACTGTGGTGTTGGAGGAAAATTCTGAGAGTGCCTTGGACTGCAAGAAGATCAAACCAGTCCATCCTCCAGGAAATAAAGCCTGACTGCTCACTTGAGGGAATGATATTAAAGGCAAAACTGAAATGCTTTGGCCACATAATGAGAAGACAGGACACCCTGGAGAAGATGCTGATGCTAGGGAGAGTGGAGGGCAAAAGGAAGAGGGGCCGACCAAGGGCAAGGTGGATGGATGATATTCTAGAGGTGACAGACTCGTCCCTGGGGAAGCCGGGGGTGTTGACGACCGACAGGAAGCTCTGGCGTGAGCTGGTCCATGAAGTCACGAAGAGTCGGAAGCGACTAAACGAATAAACAAGTTGAATATACTTCATGGATGTTAGTTCACTATAATTTGCAAGTAACATCTGTGTGATTTCTCATTCTTGTAGAGAAATACAAAATATTCTATATTACTGAAATGTAAAGATTACATTCCGTATTTGTAATTTGCTACAGATAGAAATTGCTTAATTTTGTTTAACTTTATGCCTTTTAAAACCAATCTCAGATCCTGAGATCAGCACTATTTATTGGTACTTTGCCCTGGTGCGAATGCCAATTCTTGGCTATAATAATCAGCGGCTGATTTTTCCCCCCGGTATTTCCTGGCCACCTGTTGTGTCTCTGGAAAACATTGCTTATATACTCATAAACACCTTCATCAAAGTGACTTTTCTGATTGACTCAGATTCAGAGAGATTCTAGTCACTTTTATAATATTTAACAAAATATACAGTATATTCATTAAATTAAATAAAGTTGAGTCTCTTGTTCTGGAAAGCATCGCAAATGCTTTAAATGAATAATTCAGCCAAGGAAGCCTTGCTTTGTAATTACCTATTGTCATTGTTTCTAAGTTAAAACAAATAAACCGAAAAATGATACGTATGTAGAACTCTATCAAATCAGAATTTAGACATGAGTATAGTGTGAAAAATAATATTTATTTATTACGGCATGTGAAACAGGCAGATTGTACCAAGATGGCTACATTGGAACAGAAACAAAATGACGTACAATCTGTTCAAAATAGGGCAGTTGCTATTAGTCCCCACTAACACTAAAGATGTTTTTGCTATTATGTCTTGGAATGCAATTATGGACTGATAAAATTAAGTTATTTTTCTTTATTTACTTACCAAGTAGTAGAAGAATATGTATGGAATGCATAGCCAATCTTCTTCAGGAAGAAAATTGTCATTGCTTTATTTGCCAGTATTTATTTATTTACATGGAAAGATAACATTGTCTTTTTCTCAGAAAGAATGTTTATGTAACTAAAAGAGACTGAAAAGCTATGGAAAAATATAGAATGGTTACTGAAAGACACAAAGTGATGCATAGTAAAACCATTGTTGGCATGTAGCTGATTATCACGTATGTCACTGCAGGACTCCCAGTTACTCACAGAACAAATTAATCCTATTTAATGGGATCCCCATACATTGTCTTTATTCTGATGCTCAGTCAAGTTTGAGAGCTGGCAAAGAATCCATAGAGGACAATTCTTTACTCCCTCATTCCTTATGCAGAAATGGGGTTTTGATCAGGACTGATAAAGTGTTATGCCTATATGAATTACTGATTATGTCCCATAGTGCCTTTTATTCATCCAAAGGCACTAATGTGAAGATTACCTCATCAAGTCAGAAATTTTGGTGCATTCTCTCTATTCCACATGGCCTCATCAATCAGGTATGTTCTTATTGTTTACATGCTTTCTGATATTTGGTAGAAATATCTTTTTTTTCATGCATTTGCACCTAATAATTCATGTTTTCTGTCGTGTCCAGCTCCCAACTGCTTTTTATTTGGAATAAAACCTCCAGTGGCTAGGCCTTTGAGTCTGTTTTCTCATAAAACAATTACTTGGGGACCCCTTTCATGTATTTGCTTCCAAACATAGACCTTGCTAATAAATTAGCTGAATGTTGACCTTTGCTAGACCTTCCTCTTTGATTTATAAGAATTGCAATCTTTCTGTTCCCAAGAGTAAACATTTTGTTTTGTGCCTGTTTTTAAAACTTTAAATACCCTTACTTGGATTTGGCTGAAGAATTTTGTTTTCCCTAATGGAAGAAACAAGCCTGGAGTGTTATGTTTCTTTTCATGTGTTTACTTTGTCTAAACTGAGAAATTTCTCACTGCAAGGGTATTTAGAAAGTTTAGCAAAAAACCCATCTGTTTTGGCACAGAACCTACTTCAATATATCCGGCTCATCTTTATTACTCTTGATTATTCCCAGTAATATAGCTCCATTTTTCTCATCAGTTTTGTTTTAATAATTTATTTTGAAAAGAAATGAAATTTTAGAATAAGAAGCTGTCTTACATTAAGTTAGACCATTGATCATTATCCTGCTGAGTAAGTATAAGTGTTATTATTCTAACTGCACAATTTAACAACATTGGGCTCTTACAGGAAGGGGTCTATTAATGCAGTATGCAATGTACTTTTTAGAAATTCAATAGTAAAGGCTATTTGGAAGAGATGGAACATGGTTGCATGGAAAACTTTTTTAAGGTTAGTCTTTGTCATCTTCAGCAAAATATGAAAAGAATCTTGTCAGGAATTTAAAAATCCATTAAAAATGTTAAGCCTGATCTATTGTTTGGTTTTTATTTGCATAGTAAGTATACAGAATAAGTGGGTAAACAAGTATTGTTATAGAGTTTTCCTCACCCTAACTGCAATGATTATTATCCAAAGCGTGAACAGATGCAGACATCTTTGCCTTCACAGAATGTACAAGTTCAAGCCTTTTTATCTAGAAAATATGAAAGGAAATAATGTTTTCCTGCCCTATACTAACTATATGCCTATTTATAGGTATCTCATTTGAAAGCAGGGTATTCTTGTGTTTAAGCTGAACCTTCCTCTTCATAAATATTATTATTGAGCTCTTAGATTAGCTGTTTAGATTACCTGACAAGTATTACCTTGGAATTCAAAACTCGATAAACAAATATTCAATATTTAAATCAAGGGACATAGCCATTTTTCTAAAGATTGTATATCCTCTGGTGCTGTATGATAAGTAGGGCACAATGTCATGTGACAGCATCACTTACTGATGGCAATTCAGGCAGTCCCAGTTGTCATACTAACCCAAGACACGCAAGTTGTTAATCAGGAAGCAGCAGAAGTCCCAGGTAAGGAGCACGGGGCTGCTGCACTGGGTGGGGGAGGTCCTGGGAGGGCCAGCACAGGCTGCATGTGAGTTGGGCAGGGTTGCTGTGGTGCGGCACAAATGGTGTGAGTGCAGGGAGGCCAGGAAAAGAGAGCATAGGGTGAGTGTGAGCTTAGAAGGGTCCGGGAAGGAGGGCATGGGTTGCATGATAGTATAGAGAGGTCCAGGAATGATGGCACTGGTGGGTGGTATGTGCAAATGATGGGAGGCCCAGGCAAGCAGGGCACGGGTGCGTACAAATGGAGAACAGTGCAAACAGCCTCAGGAAGAAGGCCTGGCGCAGCCAACAGCTGCCTTGCATAAGGCCTGGCTGGGCATGCCTTGTCAGCAGCGAGAAGAAGATGGCAAAGGTCAGCTGGGCAGGGCAGCAGGGGCGGCTGGAGCTTTGTGATGTGGCACTGGAGTGGCTGGCTGTGGTGTGGGGCTTGAGGGCACTCCTTGACAATGGCGGCACTGGGGCTGGGGCTGAAGTAGAGGCCCGGGGGCAGTGGTGGCCAGCTGAGACTACTGAAGGCCCTGAGCCTCTACTTTAGCCCAGTGCCTCTGCCATCACCGAGGAGTGCCACTGTGCAGAGTGGCCAAAAGGGCAGAGATGTGAGGGGAGATACACGGATGGGGGGATGTGAAGTGTTCCTGTGGTTGTAAGTGCAGGCAGGTTTCCAAGCACCCAAATTTTGATCATGTGACTGTGGGACACTGCAATGGCCATAACTTTGGGTACTGGGCATAAGTATCATTCATTCAGTACTGCTGTAACTTCAAATGGTTGCTAAATGACTGGTTGTAACTTGAGGACTAAGCAATCCATTGAATAACTTTTCCATGAATGCTGCACACTAACAAAATAAAAATCAAGCAGAAATAATAATTAGTGGAGGCCATGGAAGTAGCAAAAGAAATTTGGAAGTACAAATGTCTTTCATAGGTATAGATAATTATTTTGATGATGGACTCAGTCTTAATACTTTATTTTAAGCCATTGTTTCTCAAAGTGTGGCCCCAGGAACCCAGGAATCAAAATTATTTGCCAGACTATGTTAATAAAATTGCCTTATGTGGTGCAGAGGGGTAGGCGGCAGTATTGCAACCGAAACTCTTCCCATGACCTGAGTTCGATCCCAGCGGAAGCTGGATTTTCGGGTAGCTGGCTTAGGTTGACTTCCATCCTTCCGAGGTCGGTAAAATGAGTACCCAGCTTGCTGGGGAAGGTGACAACTGGGGAAGGCAATGGCAAACCACCCTGCTATAGTCTGCCAAGAAAATGTTGCGAAAGCAGCGTCCCCCCAAAGGGTCAGACATGACTCGGTGCTTGCACAGGGGACCTTTCACCTTTCACACCATGTTAGTAAAAGGTGAAAGAGATCTGAAGAGAAACCAGCCTATGTTGAAAAATAATACAATATTAAAATCTCGTCAAACTATCAGGAGAAGCGGTAGCCGCAGCAATTTTTTTTTTAATTTTTATCTTGCCTTTATTATTTTTATAAATAATTCAAGGCAGCGAACATACCTAATACTCCTTCCTCCTCCTCCTCCTGTTTTCCTCACAACAACCACCCTGTGAGGTGAGTTGGACTGAGGGAAAATGACTGGCCCAAGTTCACCCAGCCGGCTTTCCTGCCTAAAGTGGGACGACTTATGGCCCCTGGTTTCTAGCCCATTGCCTTAACCACTAGACCAAACTGGCTCTCAATTTTTAACATGGTAAATATTGATAAATATAACCCATACAAACAAAAGCTCTTTGGCGGTCCTCCACCATTTTCGAAAGTTGGAAGGGGACCTGAACAAAAATGTTTAAGAAAAAAGTTTGTTTTGAACGATTCAACATTCCCTCCGGTTTTTCTCACAGTCAACTCTGAGGCAAGATAACAAGATTTCCATTATGAAGGAATCTGCTCTCTGGGCTGAGTAGTTTACGCTGGTTGCTCTGTGTGTTTGTGTGTCTGTTTATTTACTAGCTTTTTCTCTGGGCCCTCTGTTCAGTTTCACCACTAGGGAAGGCTGTAAAGCTTGTGGAAAAGAGAGAAAAATCAAAACGTTAAGAGATTTGCTTTAGGGGAGGACTCACTTTCCAGAAATGTTCAGAGGCCTCTCCAGGTCTGCTACAGCAGCAAGCAGAGCAATAGAGGAACTGGCCTATCCTTTTCTGTGTGTGTTGTTTGTTATTCCATTGTTGTTTCTGATTTGTATTCTCAGGTTGACTGTTTCAATTAAATGTTACTGTTTTCTGAGAGCTTTGGGCTAAGGCAGTCTACAAATTTAATTTTAAAAATACCTGAAATGGCAGAATCCAGTGATGACGATAATCAGGATAATAATATTAATAACAATTTAATATGAATCCTCAGAATAATTCTGTAATATTTCAGAAGGGGATGTGATTGCACAGGTGAGGCCATCATTCCAGCGATTAGGGATGCCCAAGGCCAATTGTAGGACTTTGCTATCCTGACAGAAACAGCCATTGTGGATTTGAAACCAGCTGTTTAATTCGCACATGTCTAAACTGAATTTGATTCTTAATTTATAATCTCAAAGATTCTATCTCTAATACTGGGAGAAAGATTGTGGATAAGCAAAATTGTGGATAAGCTTTAAAAAGCACAGAGTTTAACATTGCCTTTGAAGAACTTCTATGATGAAAATATTTGCAACCAAACTAGGAAGGGAAGTGCCTGGGTAGTGATTACATTGATTACAACAATCTTTTTTTCTCTTTATTTGGTGAAACAGAGGTGTAAAGAGTTTATCATGTAATAAGTCAAGACATTTGAAATGTTTATAGGAGCATTTATGAGAGCTGTTTAGCTATTGTGTGATTATAATTTGATGGAATAAACCTAGAGCAAAGTTTTGTAATAACATTTTAATTATGAAATGCATTTTTCATGTAAAGAAAGTCTCCAATCCTATATGCACCTATGTGGCAGTAAGCTTAGTAGGATATGGTCAGCTGACATGGAAAATTTACTTGTTTGTGCAAAGAGACGTGTATTTAACAACAAAAGAAACGGAGAATGAGGGATGTTATAAAAAAATTACATTATGACTGAAATCATATGGAAAACATACTTCTGGAACAGACACATGGTTAAATATGTATACGCATCTTTATACAGCAATTTTATATCAAACTTAGATGTGATCTCAGATCTTAGGAATTATTATTGGACCAGCTGTTCTGAATTTTCTCACATAGAGAGAAGCAAAGCTCCTCCTAAACTGGTAGGCAAATTTAGTTTATCCCTTGAAAATATTGGACAAACTAGCTTCCCCAATATTGCTTCTCATTAATCCTCATGGAGATTTGGTATGTACTTTTAATACAATTTTAATATTGCTTAATATTTTAATTTTGTTGAAAGAAACAGTACACTTGGCTCTTACTTCTTTCAGTCTCATTTTTCCCTTAGCTCATTGTTTCCTTTTTCTTAGCTCATTGTTATCTATCTATCTATTTATCATCTATCACAGGTTCATTTATCATTGAAAAAAGTTTTATCATTCCCCAATATTTTCTAACCTTACTTTCCCCCCCCCCAATTTTAATTAATCACAAATAGAATTATGGGGAGATCATTCTTCCTCACCCTAATAGTAATTACTGAAAAATATAAAAATTTGTCACCAATCACTATTTCCCTTAGACTGATTCCCACCAGAATTAATTCTTTACCTGTACCTGACCTTCATCAAACTCTTGTGACTATATAAAGCTATAAAAGTCCACTATGAAATTCATTCATAGTGGACTTTTATAGGTTTCTTAATGCTATCATTCACAAGTGGCACCTCACCACATTTCAAAAGGGCTAGGACTTTTCAAAGGCATGCAGAGATGTGCAGAAAAAGAGGATTATGCAAAATTACAGTGAATAAAGTGATGGCTACTAGCCTTGATGGTTATTTGTTGCATCAATTATGAGTGGCAGTGTTTCTCTGAACATCAGTTGCTGGGAAATGTCATGGGCATGTGCTACAGTATATTCTGCTTATGGGTTTATGGCTATCCCATAGATTCCTGATTGCCCATTGTGGCAGCAAGTTATGTTTAGGACAGGCCTCCTATCCTAAACACAACTCAGATCTTATGAAAAAAAAGGTGAATTTGAATCCTAGAATTTGAATCCCATTATCAGGCAGGTACTCTAATTCTCAAATTGCTTTCTTGTGTTTTTGTCAATTCGTTTTTTTAAAAAAAATATTCAAGAAGGATATACGTGCATTTATAAGGAAAGAGGACTGAAATGGTTATAAACAAACCCATACATTACTTACAAGAAGTAAGTAAAATTATATTTTTGGATACACACACACACACACACAAACATACATACATATACATACACACACACACACACATGCATACACTTGAACAGACCTAATATGGATTATCATGGGACACTTTTTTCTGCCTCAGTGTGATAGAGTTAGTCCAAGCCCATAGTTAAATTTTCTTGTAAGAATGTGCCTAACCTATAAATGAATTTAAGTTCTGAATTAGCAGGAAAACATAGAATAGTTATCTAAACCATTTTTTCATACTGATTTCTCCCTCCCAGATATTAAGTGATTTTCTCTGAAGAAATTGTAGCCTAGGAAATGGCAACAGGGAGTAATAATGGTCATATACTTAATACGTGTGATCCATCATGGTCTGAAGTAGATCATCCACTGCTAGGCCAAGTAACAGAAGAATCACGGGACACTTCCTGCCTCAATGCTGTAGAGTGGCCACTGCGGCGTTATGGCCGATTTATGCCCGAAGCTTTGGGCACTGCTTCAGGCTCTTGGAAGGTAAACTTAATTCATTGTGTCTTGAGGGAGAAATTATATGTCGCTAAATTAATGTAAGAGCTGTGCCAGAAGCAAATCTTTCTTTGAATAAGGATTCAATAGGGCTCAGAATTATATATTGTTCCCTAGGATATATAAATATTTGTGAATGCATCATAATACTGTATGCGCAGATTTCATTTCTTCACCAATTCATAACAGTTTCCCACATTTTACAGTATATTAGACAGCAAGTCTTCTAGATCAGGACGTGCAATGCTAGGACTTGCTATGTATTCTTCAGAACACCTGCCAGCATTTAGAAACTCATTTTGTTTCAGCTCCTAAATAAAATTTCATGGAGGGTATTCAGGTTTTGTTTGTGAGTTTCTTCTGAGACATACTTTGCCAAGGGCTTCCATGTCTGTCTGTGAAACTTGACATTTGCTAAATGGAAGAAAAAGAGGCAACATAACTCTCTCTCTCTCTCTGCTGCCATCTAGTAGTCATCCAGATTTCTGCAACCCAAATCTGGTATCTCTAGTTTTGCCTATAGTAGGAAGATGAATGCTGAATTGAATTGACCATTTCTTTGGTTCAGCACAATATTTCCTATGTTCTGAAGCTTAGTTGTTTTTCTTCTGTGTTTGACTAAACTTCTAGCATTGCAGAATTCTAGCATCATTTTTTGCAGAAAAAAATCATAGTACTTCTTTTAGCCCAAACAAGATATCCAAAGTGGCATACAAAAAGTAACATATTAAAACAGAGGAAATTTCAGAGAAAATAGTCCTTGTCCTGCTGAAAACTACTAAAAACAGGACAACAGTGAATTCTCTATAACCTGGCAAAACTAAGCATGTTAAAATGAAGTCTACATTCTTTTTCCTTGTTCATAATAATGAATACAGTTATGTTTATTTCTTGAAAATAGGTATCCAACATAAACATATTTTGTATGCAACACTTTTTTTAGAAAAAAGTTCACACTTTTATTTTCTGGAAACCTCTTCCTTTATATTTTCACCATGTTAAGAGACAGACTCTCTCTCTTCAAAGGTTTTGGAGTCAAATGAACAATCTGGCTTTCTTGTTCTCAGTATAGTTATTTCAGGCCATTTCTTCATTTCCAGAGGAAAAGAGGTACTGGTAAGTATTGACTTTTATATATTTTTGTTTCTTCAACATGTCCTCTTTCATTGGTATAATGTTTTTCATTAAAGGAATTGTCATGAGTGCCGTTGAGCTAAAGTCATCAGCGCAATGGCACTCATGACAATGACAAGGAAATAGGTGAAGGGGTACAAGTTAAGTAGCCATCAACCCACAACGACTAACGGCTAACAAACAATAGCTAAACGGATCACGGAGCCACCCAAGCCATCAGCGGCAATACAACGGGGATCGCCCAGCTGAAAGCAATCAGCAGAAGAATGAAAACCTGAGGATGGGCGATCCTGGAAACCCTCAACCAATGGCAGGGCAACGCATGGGACAAAGGGGGGTGACGTGACCGAGAGCGAGGGGGCGCTGACCGGCGCGGGGTATTTAAACCCCGCACCGGCGCGCTCCTGTCACTCTCAGCTTTTTTCTACCAACGTTGTACCTACCCTGAAATAAACCAGAGCCTGCTTTGCAAACCAGTGTCTGAACGTTATTCAGAGGTAGGCAGCGCATGACATAAAGCTGAGAGTCATAAACTCAGCCTCGCCGAGCCCCACCGGACGACAACGAGCCGCGGGAGGAGTAGACGGCGAGAAGACCAGCAAGATGAGGCCGGAACGACGCGGGCAAGGAGGGCAAGCCGCGCGGCAAGAGACAGAGGAGGACCGACCGAGGCCAGAGGCACCGCGGACTCCCGGAGCCATGGACGCCCACCCCACCCGACCCGAGCCTCAGCTCCAACCCCAAGGGGAGATGGCGACGGAGGCAACCCGACCGCGGGAGGGAGCAGCACGACTTCCGAAACCAGCGGAGGACCCCGCGCCCCACATCGCACCCCAGCAACGGGCGTGGAGCGACAGCCCCACGATGCTCGACACGGAGGAGGACGACGGAGACACCCATCAGACGGAGGAGGAAGCGGACCCGCGGCGGAGGGACGATGAACCCCACCGGCAACCCACCCCCGAGGACGCGCCAACGGAACCGGCCCCAGCGGCGGCGCGGGCTGTGGACGAGGAGGCACGAGCTGAACTCGCGGCCATGCGGGCTCAGCTGACGGAACTCCGGACCATGCTCCAGGCGCTCATGCCCCCCGCGCCACCCAACGACGTCCCCGCACAAGCCCACACCCCGAGCGAAGCACCGAACACACACGGGCCAGCGGAGAGCCAGCAGACGGCACAGGCGGCCGACACCACACCCCGGGAAGCGAGAGGCGGGGCCGCACAAAACGCCCGGGCCCCAAAGGACTTCCCCATCTTCTTCGATGGGACCCCCTCAAAACTCTCGTTTTTCGTGACCAACGCTAGGGAGTTCATGGGGAGGCACGGACACTCCTATGACTCCGAGGCCGACAAGATCGCCGCCGTGGCGATCAAACTCCAAGACAGGGCGGCGGACTGGTACGTCCAACTGTACGAGTCCAGCTCCCCCGCCCTCGCCACCTTCCCTGCTTTCATCAAAGAGATGAAAACCTACTTCGAAGACCCCCTAGCTAAAGTACGGGCGAAAAGCGCACTCCAGAGACTTAAACAGGGCACACGCACGGTCCCTGACTACGCCCTGGAGTTCAAAGCCCTCGCGGGAAAGGTCTGCGACTGGTCTGAGACCACCCTGCTGGAAATCTTCAAAAGGGGGCTCAACCGCGACGTTCTCCAATGGGCCCTCTACCGCGACGACCCAGAAACGTTACACGGGTGGATCCACCTCGCGGGAAAAGCCGAACACGCGCACCGCACCTTCCTGATGACAACCACGGAAGACACAAACTATGTCGGGAAAAAGGTACCCGCACCACACGGGGGGATGGCCGGCCCCATATACCCAAAAAAGAAGTTCAACCGGGAGCCCTGCGGGAGGTGTGGCAAATTAGGGCACAAGACGGCGGATTGCTTCGCCAACCGACCGCCGACCAGCGCGCCCAAGCCCGCCCCGAAAATTAGCCCCAAACCACCCAACCCGGGGCCGCCCCCTCACCGCCGAATGACCGTGGCCACAGCGACACCGGAAGAGGGCTGGGACACTTACTGGGGGGAAGAGGACAATACCGACCCCGACCAGCCGGCGGGAAATGCTCCCCGCTTGCTCTGAGACGCGTGGCGAGGCAGGCGGTGGGACAGCAACGCGGACCACCTCAACGAAACGACAAAAGCTCCGTAATATTGGCAGCAATTCAACTCTCTGCCGGCAACGGAGCCACCACGGCCGCGGCACTAGTGGACTCGGGGTGCTCAAAAAACCTCATCCACCCCGACCTAGTCGCCAAACTCGACCTCCGCTGCTTCCCCCTCCCCACGCCGCTGGCATTCCACCAGCTGGACGGCTCTACAGCGGGAGGGAAACCAGCCACGCTACAAACCGAGCCGGTCACCCTGCAAATGGGCACTCACACCGAGCGCACGTCGTTCGTAGTCACGCCCATCGGACGGCCCATTGCAGTCCTGGGGATGCCATGGCTCGCGAAAAACAACCCGCGGATCAACTGGGCGACCCGCACCTTCACATTCGGCGACGGCGAGTATCGAGCACCAGTACCAGCTGGCGAAAGCAACCCCACGGTAGGACGAGCGGAGGCGACCACACAAGACAACGCCGCTACCACAGCAGACCTACCGGAACAATACGCCGACTTCTCCGAGGTCTTCGGAGAGGCAGAGGCAGACCAACTACCCCCCCACCGCAAGACGGATTGCCGGATCGACCTACTGCCCGACGTCCCCCTACCTAGACCAAAGATCTATTCGATGACCCCGAAGGAGATGGCAACCCTCCGGGAGTTCATCGATAAAAACCTAGACAGGGGATTCATAGAGCCAGCATGCTCACCGGTCGGAGCCCCCGTCTTATTCCGGGAGAAGAAAGACGGGACCCTACGGCTCTGTACCGACTACCGGGGCCTAAACGCGGCTTCCCTGTCCAACAAATACCCCTTACCCCTGGTGAAGGACATGCTCGCCCACCTGTCCACGGGCAAAGTCTTTTCCAAATTGGACCTGCGCGAGGCGTACTATCGCATCCGAATCAGGGAGGGGGACGAATGGAAGACGGCGTTTAACTGCCCCCTAGGCGCGTTCCAGTACAAGGTACTGCCCTTCGGACTCGCGGGGGCCCCTGGGGTGTTCATGCAGCTCATCAATGAGGTACTGCATGAACATCTGTTTAAAGGGGTCCTGGTCTACATCGACGACGTCCTCATTTACACAAAAACATACGAGGAACACGTAACCTTAGTCAGGCAAGTCCTCGACAAGCTCAGAAGGGCGCAGCTCTATGCAAAGCCCACAAAGTGCGAGTTTCACAAAGAGCGCCTAGACTATTTGGGGTATCGAATCTCCGGGGACGGCATCGAAATGGACCCCGCAAAAGTCGAAGCGGTGCTAAACTGGGAGCGGCCCCGCAACAGACGGCAACTACAGAGCTTCCTGGGATTCGCGAATTTCTACAGGTCCTTCGCCCGGGGGTTCGCTGAGATAGCCCTCCCCTTAACGGACCTCCTCAAAACCAAAGGGGTGGGGGACACCCGACGCGCCAAGAACCCAGGCACAGTGCTGAATTGGACTCCCGCGTGCCAGACCGCATTCGACAAGCTGAAAGCGCTGTTCACGACGGAGCCAATCCTCGCGCACCCGGACCCAGAACGGCCGTTCGTGGTCCAAGCCGACGCCTCAGACTTCTCCCTGGGAGCCATCCTGCTACAAAAAGACTCCACGGGGCTCCTGAAACCATGCGCCTACCTGTCAAGGAAGTTCTCCGAGACAGAGAGGCGATGGCACGTCTGGGAGAAAGAAGCCTTCGCGGTGAAATCGGCACTAGAGACATGGCGTCACCTACTCGAGGGAGCCACCCAACCATTCGAGGTCTGGACGGACCACCGGAACCTCGAGGCCCTACGAACGCCTAGACGCCTTAGCCCAAAACAGGTTCGATGGGCCCAATTCTTCAGCCGCTTTGATTTCCAGCTGAAGTTCATGCCGGGAAAGAAGAACTTTCTGGCCGACGCCCTCTCCCGGCTGCCCCAAGACGAAGAGCCCGCCCCAGACACCATTGGGACGGTCCTATCCGCCTCGCAACTGGGGATGGCCGTGACCACCCGAAGCGGCGCACGGAGGCAGCTCGACGCTACGGCGCAGCCGACGGCGGGACAACCGGCGACGGAAAGAAGGCAACCGCAACTACCAGGGGGAATGCGCACGGACCTCGCCGCCGCCCTCAAAACCGACCCCTGGTTCCTGGCAAACCCCGACAAGGTAACAATGGCGCAAGACCTGGCATGGGGGGAAGGCAGAATCTACGTCCCGGACTCGCAACGCCAGGCGATCTTGCATAGGTCACACGACGCCAAGCAAGCGGGACACTTTGGGTTCCTCAAGACCCTACACCTAACGCGGCGCCAATTCTGGTGGCCCGCGCTCAGGCGAGACGTAAAAACCTACGTGGCGTCCTGCCCAACGTGCGCTAGGGCCAAACGGGCACCAGGCAAACCCGCGGGGCTACTGCAACGGGTGGCAGAACCCTCCCGCCCATGGGAGGAAATCTCTATGGATTTTATAGTGGACCTCCCACCCAGCCAGAAGAAAACGGCCATTTGGGTGGTGAAGGACTACTTCTCAAAGCAGGCCCACTTCATCCCCTGCACGTCGGTCCCATCCTCGCAACAACTAGCCAAACTCTTCCTCATCCACGTGTACAGGCTACACGGATGTCCCGCACGTGTGGTGACCGACAGGGGCACACAGTTCACCTCCAAATTCTGGCGGGCCTTCCTGAAGCTGACGGGGACCCAACAGGCCCTGTCTACGGCTTGGCATCCGCAGACGGACGGAGCCACTGAGGTTCTTAATGCCACCTTAGAGCAATTTATACGATCATATACGAACTACCACCAAGACGACTGGGCTGAACTGCTCCCGTTCGCCGAAGTCGCATACAATAACGCCGTCCACACGAGCACGGGGAAAACCCCGTTCGAAGTAGTCTCGGGGCGCGACTTCGTCCCCATCCCGGAGCTACCTCAACCCCCGGAACCCCAGGTGGACGCCAGCGACTGGGGACGGAAGATCGCGGAAGCATGGCCAGTAATCACGGCGGCGCTAAAGGAGGCACAGGCTGCTTACAAAGAGCAGGCCGACAAGCACCGGCGCCTACAACCGACGTTCCAGGCGGGGGATATGGCCTATCTCTCCACCAAGTTCCTAAAGTCAACCCAACCCTCGAAAAAACTGGGGCCTAAGTACATCGGGCCGTTCCGAGTCACGCAAATAGTGAACCCGGTAGCAATACGCCTGGACCTGCCACACAACCTCCGGAGGCTCCACCCGGTGTTCCACACCAGCCTCCTAAAACCGGCAACCACCTCCCGATGGCACCCAAGCACGCCACAGCCCGCACCGCTTATGATCGACGGGCAACACCACTTCGAGATAAGGGACATCCTCGACTCCCGCAAACAACGAGGAACCCTACACTACCTGGTCAGGTGGAAACACTTCCCCCACCCTGAATGGGTGGCGGCGCATAACGTTAACGCGCCTGACCTGACCAGAGCATTTCACCGGGCATACCCCGACAAACCGCAACCAAGGTCAGCAAAACCAAACCCCCCCCCGCAGGCCTCCCCCCGCCTCCCGTGCCCCAAGGGAAAGGGCCCCCCCCAAGCCCGCGACTTGGGTGGACCTTCCCCCCCCCGGGACTCACTCCCCCCGCCCCGGGCCCACGGGGTGGTGACAAACGATCGCCAGCACCCTCCCCCCGCCCCCCGGCCGCGGGGGAGTGGCAAGCAAGTCAACAGGGCAACCTGGGGGCAACGCCCAAGAGACACAACAAAGGCGACGCACTCTAAATAAGAAAAGAAGGGCCCTACCTGGAGCTGAGAAGCACCCGACCAGCCACGCCTCTCGCCTCGCCGAACTGAGCCAAACAAACAGGGTGTGGCTGGAGCATGCGCACGCCAGGTCAGAACCCGAGCATGCGCACCATGGACACACCCTGGGAAGGCACGTGGTAGAGGGAGGAGCAAAGGGAGGGGCGACAACTACTCCGGCGGGAACTTTAAAAAAAAAAAAAAAAAAAAAAAAATGTGGCATTTTGACAGCTCCATGGGGAAAACCCAGAAACCCGGGGGAGAACACTATTCGGAAAGGGGGCAGTATGTCATGAGTGCCGTTGAGCTAAAGTCATCAGCGCAATGGCACTCATGACAATGACAAGGAAATAGGTGAAGGGGTACAAGTTAAGTAGCCATCAACCCACAACGACTAACGGCTAACAAACAATAGCTAAACGGATCACGGAGCCACCCAAGCCATCAGCGGCAATACAACGGGGATCGCCCAGCTGAAAGCAATCAGCAGAAGAATGAAAACCTGAGGATGGGCGATCCTGGAAACCCTCAACCAATGGCAGGGCAACGCATGGGACAAAGGGGGGTGACGTGACCGAGAGCGAGGGGGCGCTGACCGGCGCGGGGTATTTAAACCCCGCACCGGCGCGCTCCTGTCACTCTCAGCTTTTTTCTACCAACGTTGTACCTACCCTGAAATAAACCAGAGCCTGCTTTGCAAACCAGTGTCTGAACGTTATTCAGAGGTAGGCAGCGCATGACAGGAATGTTAAAACAATTTCAATTAGTAAATGAATTACGTTAGCATAGGTCCTCAGCACTGTGATAACTTATATGAATAGAATTTATACACAAACTCTAATCATAGAGCCAGTCAACAAAACGTTGCACAATTGCTTCTCCAGCGATGTGGTAGAATCCTGAGAGCTTTGTGATCGCCACTAAAAGTTCTGTTAGCATGATGTTTCTATAACAGAATTTTACAAGCAGTAACAGTGAAGGAGCTTTAAAAGGAGACAGAAAAACCCCACTTGATCAATGGTTACTAAGGTTAATAATTTGTAGTTGGAGGATTTTTGTTTTATCTAGTTAAGTGTTATCGTAAACACAAATTCATTATATTTGCATAGTATTAGAAAAAAAAGTTGAAACTAGTAAACCAAATAATAAATATAACCATAAAAACCTAACCTGCAGGTATATGACCTGTGACTGATTTCCTGACACTAAACATGAAAGGCTGGTGATTTGCTTAATCAGAAGTTGTTAATAGCAAGGCAATTGCCGAAGTTTGATCAATTCAGCACTGAGGCATTATGCATCCTGAGAATATGAGCTTTCATTAAAAAATGTTTTGAAGCATATAGTTTTAAGTATAAGGAACAGAAAATTGAAATAGCCTTATGAAATAGCCTATCTGCCCATCATCATCATCAACATCATCACCACCATCGTTCCCTTTTTGAAAAACTGTAAATAATAATAAAATATATTAAAATTGTAACACATAATTTTCAGTTTATCATAGGAAATATCATTTTAGCAGGTTTTATCATTTATTTCTCACTAAATGTACTCATATATTAATAATTCCAAGAATTGCAGCAGCTTTATTTCACTTAAGTTATACCAAATTTTCAGAGCTGCTTCTGTGTGTAAGTTTTGCATTTATTTCAGGAAGGATTTTCATTAATTGGTGCTTCTCAGTGGCTAAAGGTAGCACAAAAGGCAGATTGCATGTTAGTCAGTTCAAAATTAAAGGTACGCTAATTCATACATCAACATTTTACTTTCATTTATATTTTTTGTTGAATGATGTGTTTTACCATTCCCTTTTTACATAAAAATTTCCTTTGATTTTCATAATGTCCTTCTTATTGTAATGTTCTGATTGTCTTCCCATTTTATGACTGAGAGTTTAGTTAAGCAAATTTTCCTCTGTTTCCATGCTTTTAGCTTTTTAAGGAGTTTGTGATTCAAGCTGTAGTTGCTACCAACTCTTGTTTTTGCTGACTAGTTCAGAGGTTCTCCATCTTTGCAGAATATATATCAATTTGATTTCAGTTTTGTCTGTGCAGTTATGTCCATGTCTAAAATTGTCTTTTACGCTGTTAAAAGAAGGTATTTGGCGTAAACATTGAATTTTTTTTGGCTAATGAGTCTATTTCCTATTTCATTTTGTACACCAAGGCCAAATTTTCCCATTATTCTAGATGCTATGTTACTTCCAGCTTTAGCATTCCTGCCTCCTTTCATTAGTCTGATGACTTTTTGGGGGGGGGGATTGTGTGGAAAAGATATTGTTAATATATCATATATAGTCACCATGAGATGTACAGTGAAATCTCATGAAGATGGAAATATTTGATTCAATAAAATGCTATCTTAAGCTATAATAGTTAAAATGTAATAAAAGCAATGGTAATGCATTATAAGAAAATTCAAGAAATCAACAAGGAAAAACTTAAAAGGATAACATCTAAAAAATGAACTATTGGTTAGAAAGTCAAATTGCTTTTTAGATTACATAGAAAAGGATTCTTGCATCCATCCTTGCTCTTCTTGATCTCTCAGCGGCTTTCGATACCATCGACCATGGTATCCTTTTGGGGTGGCTCAGGGAGTTCGGGGTGGGCGGTGTGGTTTTGCGCTGGTTCACCTCCTTCCTCCAGAGCTGGTCCCAGTTGGTGGTGATAGGGGGGGAGAGATCCAACCCTCGACCCCTCCATTGTGGGGTTCTGCAGGGTTCGGTTCTCTCTCCTCTCCTATTCAACATCTACATGAAACCGCTGGGTGAGATCATCTGTCACCATGGGATGAGGTATCATCAGTATGCTGATGATACTCAACTGTATATCTCCATCCCAGGTGAAGTAGGTGATGCTGTGACTGCCCTCTCCAGGTACCTGGAGGCTGTGGGGGCCTGGATAGGGAAGAACAGGCTTCAGCTGAACCCTGGTGAGACGGAGTGGCTGTGGGTTAAGGGTTCTTCCGTATCCGGGACTTCATCATCTTTGGTTCTGGATGGGGTTGCACTGCCCCAGACAGACCTGGTGCATAACTTGGGGGTCTTCTTGGACTCATGGCTCCTGCTCGAAGAGCAGGTGGCAGCCATGGCCAGGAGGGCCTTTGCGCAGCTTCATGTTGTGCGCCAGTTACGCCCCTTCCTGGATCAGGAAGCCCTTCAAACGGTCACTCATGCCCTTGTTATCTCCCATATTGACTACTGCAATGCGCTCTACATGGGGCTACCCTTGAAGAGTATCCGGAAACTTCATCTGGTCCAAAATGCAGATGCATGGGCTATTTGTGGTGCCCCTAGAAGGTCGCATATAACACCTTTGCTACGCGAGCTGCACTGGGTACCAGTTTGCTTCTTGGTCCAATTCAAGGTGTTGGTTATCACCTTTAAAGCCCTACATGGCACGGGGCCAGGTTACCTAAAGGACCACCTCTCCCCCGTTACATCTACGTGCCCCACCCAATCTTGCAGAGGGGGCATGCTGAGGACCCCGTTGGTAAGAGAATTCCATCTAGCGGGGTCCATGAGGTGGGCCTTCTCTGCAGTAGCACCCGCCCTTTGGAACATCTTGCCCCCGGAGGTGAGGATAGCACTATTGCTCCTGGCCTTGAAGACCTGGCTCTGCCAGTTGGCCTGGGGTGGGGAGGAGTCAGGCCTGGGGTTGGCACCTTCCACATGACGACTGAATGAGATACAGCCATCTGGACTTTATTTTTATTTATATTATTAATAATATGTAATTTTATAATGTATTTTATATATTTATTGTTTTACTGAGTATTTTGTTGTAAACAGCCCAGAGTCACTCCGGTGGAAGGAGATGGGTGGTGACAAATTTGATAAATAAAAATAAATAAATAAAATAAATAAAGCTGAAGTATGTTTTGGGCTTTAATTTAAGAAATGTTCCTGTAATTGTTGAGACAAATATGCAGCAATAATCAAATTTAGTTTTATTTTCTGTTTGTGGATTTATCTAGAGCAAACATCGTATGTTTCGTATACAGTTTACTGGCGATTCCAAAACTCAGGCAGAAGAACACTGCCATAACTGTTTGCAGAAACTAGCTGAGTATATTCCAATTCAAGTAACAGGTGCAGTAAGACAGGAACCACACCAAGGCCACAGTCTGCTTCTCACTGATGAAAGTCAGCTGAAAGATGCAGAACAAAATGTACCAGTACAACACACTGTAAGCTGATGAATGTATGTGGAAGGTGTTCTGGCAGAAAAATGAAAAAGGTGTACTGCCATATAGCTTTAGTATTGTAGTTTATTCTATAAAATGAAATCAGCAAAATTGTTTAACAAAAATGTTTTGTTCTAAAATTACTTGTTTTCAGCCAGTCCTGGAATGAACATATTGATTGAATGCATTTTTAAATTTTGTTTATATTATCTTTATGTATATATGATTTTATAGCGTATGGTCCAAATTTCAGTGAATGCCAACCTACACAATGTGTTCATTGAAAATTCTTGATAAAGTTTTGTAGAGTCCCATTTTTCTTCCAAGTATATTTCTCTTTGATATTCTTACATTATGGAAGTAAAGTATAATTTCTTATTTTATTTACTGTAGTGTACAGTATGTATTTTAAAGTGATGAAATAGGAAAGGAGAAATATTTCAGTTTTTAAATGCCTTATGGTAGGTGGTTGTTGTTGTTTGCCTTGTATCTTTTATGAATTTATTTTGAACTCTTTCTAGGTTGTAAATCTACCTCCAACACATGGAACAATGTCTGCAGCACAGCTAGGACAGGTATTCCTGATACATTTCTCAAGTAGAAATGAAAAGCTAATTTGCTACTGTAGAAAAGCATAATTTTCAGCCACCAAAGGTTTCTTACTTTGAAGGTATTTCAGATTTATAAGAAAAAACATTTGAAAACTCGTAAGTGAAAACCTACACACAAATGGTCCTTGTTATTTATAGAGGTTCTGTTCCAGCCAATTAACCATGGTTAATAAAACTGTGAGTATTGAGATCTTTTAAGAAGTACTTTATGCACATGCAAAAATCCACCCTCCATTTTGTGCATGCACAAGGTGACCAAAAACAAACCAAAACCAGGTAAAGGTAAAGGTTTCCCTTGACGTAAAGTCCAGTCGTGTCCGACTCTAGGGGGCGGTGCTCATCTCCGTTTCTAAGCCTTGGAGCCGGCGTTGTCCCTAAGGACTCGTCCGTGGTCATGTGGCCGGCATGACTCACGGAACGCCGTTACCTTCCCGCCGAAGCGGTACCAATTAATCTACTCACATTTGCATGTTTTCGAACTGCTTGGTGTGCAGGAGCTGGGACGAGCAACGGGAGCTCACCCCGCCGCGCGGTTTCGAACCGCCGACCTTCCGATCGGCAGCTCAGCGGTTTAACCCGCAGCGCCACCGCGTCCCTTATTTATAGAGGTTATTTATAGAGGTTCTGTTCCAGCCAATTAACCATGGTTAATAAAACTGTGGGTATTGAGATCTTTTAAGAAGTACTTTATGCACATGCAAAAATCCACCCTCCATTTTGTGCATGCACAAGGTAACCAAAAACAAACCAAAACCAACACATATGCAAAAACTTTCAACATAGATAGCAAGATCTCATTTTTGTCATGGTATTATTACATGATAATGTATTGTCATTCTTAACTGGTTACTCTTTATTTTAAAGAAATTATTTAAAATGCAAAATCAAAATTCTATTGCATTTGGAAGTAAATTTTATTTATTTATTTATTTATTTACTCAATTTACTGTATATAGCAACCCATCTCACTTTTACGTGACTCCAGGCAGCTTACAATAAAACAAATAAAAACACAAAATACATAATATAAAACAAAAATAAAAACACATAGCAGCTGGGCATGATCTAATCCATCATCCATACAACCAGGAGATGGGCTCTAACTAATGACCAGGGCCCCAGGCTCAAGCACAAAGCCAGATTTTCAAGGCCTTGCAAAGGCCAACAGGGATGTGGCAAATCTAATCTCAGGGGGAATGATGTTCCAAGGGGCAGATGCCATGGCAGAAAAGGCTCTTCTTCTGGGGCCTGCCAGCCAACACTCCCTAGTTGATGGTACCTGGATCATTCCCTTCTTGCCAGGTTTGATAGGACGAGTAGAAACAATAGGGGGGTGACGGTCCCATAAGTAACCTGGTCCTAAGCCATGAATGGCTTTAAAGGTAACCAGCACCTTGAATTGCACGCAGAAGCACACCGTAAGCAAATACAGTGGTGTCAAATGGTCTGAGTAACTGGCACCAGTAACTGCCTGCATTGCTGCATTTTGCACCAGTTAAAGCTTCTGAATACTCTTCAAGGGCAGCCTCACATAAAGCACATTGCAATAGTCCAGTGTAGAGGTCACAAGGTCATGAATGGCTATGAGCAGGGCACCCCAGTCCAGGTACAGGTGCAACTGATACACAGCCCTAAGCTGTGTAAAGTCCCTCCTAGCCACAGCTGCCACCTGCTCTTCAAGCAGGAGCAGTGAATCCAGGAAGACCCCTAGATTGCACACTGGATTTGTCTGGCAGTGCTACCCCATCCAGAACCAAAGATGGACGGTCCATGGATCCAGGAGGTCCAAAAACCTAGAGCCACTTGGTCTTGCTTGGGTTGAGCTGAAGCCTATTGCTCCTGATCCAGGCCCCCACAGCCTCCAGACACCAAGACAGAAGCTCCCCAGCATCACTCAGATAGCCTGGCAGGAAATATAAAGCTGAGTATCGTTAGCATACTGATGATACCTCACCCCAAACTGTCAGATGACCTTGCCCAGTGGCTTCATGTACATGTTTAACAGGAGAGGAGAGAGTACTGAGCCTTGTGGCATCCCACAAAGGAAGGGCCACTGGCTGGATCTCTCCCCACTATCAACACTGACTGGAACTGACCCTAGAAGAAGGAGAACCAGCACAAACACCGTGCTGCCCATCCCCAATCCCGGAGCCAGTCCAGAAAGATACCATGGTCGATAGTATCGAAAGCCACTGAGAAGTCAAGAAGAGCAAGGATGGACACACCACCCCCATCCCACTCCTGCCAGAGGACATCCAAGAATATGAGCAATGCCAAAGTCCTATACTCAGGCCCAAACCTAACTGAAAGGGGTCCAGATAATCTGCTTCTTCCAGAGTCCTCTGAAGCTGCATGTAACCAACTTCTCTACAACCTTCCCTAGAAAGGAAAGGTTGGAAACTGGACAAAAATTGTCCAGAATGGTAAATTAAATATCAAGATAGAGAAATCTTATTCTGATTTAACATGTATAGGGGATTCTTACTAATAAAAACAAGTAATTTTAGCTACAATTTATGTGTTCTAGAGATATAATTATTTGTGCAAAGTCATGTTGATTAAAAAAATCAGAAATATATTTTCTCCTAAACTGCGAGGAACTATTAAAGGCAATTGACTATTCTGTTTTCTTCTGCAGTACATTCTGATGTCAGATGTTCAACTTCCTCTTGCATATCAACAATCCACATGGAGTGCTGAAGGTTTAAGTAGCTTTATTCGCTTGTGCCTATTGGATCAACACTTCCCAGCATTTGTGGAAGAAGTAGAGAAACAGCTAAAAAAAATTATAGAAGGCTAGAAACCAAAATATTTAAAATGTAGTAATAAAAAGATCAACCATAGTATTGCTGACTGTCTGTTTCTGCAGTCAACTTACTATATATTCCTTACCTCCTTAATTTGCATTAAGATTTGAATATGTGTTATGCTAGCTCTTACAAGCCAAAAAGGCTATATTATGCTCTATTTTACCAAGGGTTTTCAGATAAGTAATATGTATATTGGTATATAAGCTGCACCAAATTATTTTATATACAAACTAATATTTTATATTAATAAACTAAACCATAATTCATTTATTTATATCTGATTAATTTGTGATTCTACTCAGTAAGTGGAGCAGCCCAACTTCTTATATTTTTATAGTAATGAAGAATTCAATTATCACCATTATAATAGCTTAAAAGCACTTCATGACATGTGTTTGGAATTGTTCAACATAGCATTTACATTAAAAATACTTCCTCTGAAAAGAAGTGCATTCGTTTTCCCATCTGTATTAATTTGAAGAATTGGAATGTTTAAAACGTGTTAAGTTAGCAACTAAGGTACTTTTTTCAAATAAACGATAGCCTGAAACATTTTAAACTGTTGATCATGTGTAGAATATATTAAAACTCATAGTAACAAATCTGGGTTCTCAGTTCCCTCCTCTCCCCAAAGATCTCCAATTGCTCCATATTCAACTGAATTTAATGAAACCTTATCCTTATTTGTTGTAAATTAGTACTGTAACTCAATTGACTTGAATGTTTCATTCAGAGACATCATAGCAAAATAACTGAATACAAAGAATGGACCAATGAAGAATAGGCAGGTCAAGCTGCATGGGTTCCAAAACCAGTCTTCATTCCTTACAATAAATGACAAATTAAATGCTGCCGGAAACAGTGACTTTACCCTGGCTCTGTTTTGGTGTAAAAAATGATGGAATAACTGACCATCCAAATAATGAGGAATAGCCCTTCCCCTCAGTCATGCTAATACCCTAGGTAAAGAGCTGGTTTCCATGCTTACAGTGTGATTGTCTGCAGGGGTAAGCCAGCATTGCATGTGATCACTTCCATGTGAGCTGCAACATGTAGAACAAGGGTCTTCACTGCAGATGTTTACATGGTAAACATGGATACATTCATTTACATCACTGACATAATTAGGAAAGGTGTAGGGTTGTTAACTGCTTATATTAGTAGAACATGTGGTAGTAATGCCTTCTATCTAAAGGTATGTTGTCTCTGGTAATAAGATACAATAAGTTGTTATCTGTGGGAAAAATAAAGTCCTCTTGGTTCTTAGCACAAAAAAATGACAAATAATGGGTGAACAAATAATCATCTGTAATTCCTCTTTCACAACTTGAATTGGACCTCCCATGTCTAAAAGTAATGAAAAATGCAAAGTGGCACTATTTTTTTTGAATTTGTAACAGCTTAAAATGGATATGAAATAAATGGGTCTTCACAATGTTCTGTTGTATAGGCTTACAACCAAAAATTGTAACAGATAGTAAGATAACACAGCCTCACAAATGTCCCCAGTTAACCGAAATTAATTGTATAAATCAGTGTTCTTTTTATAAAATAAGAAAATACCTCATATGCCAGTGCTCAGCTGACAGCTGCAGAATGCTTTTTTCCTCATCACTGGTAGTTGCAGCCAGGTCCCACCTACAAAAGTAGAGGCTTCCAGAACGGGAAGCATGGGTTTTTGACCCCTCATTGTAGATTGGGCAATTAATATTTCTTCAAGGTGATCAAAAAGACTCAAGGGCCAAAGTACAAAGTTTGCCCATGAAACTCACATCTGTAATTGTGATTCAGGCTGTCCCATTCTTTAGGAAGTTCCATCTAGCTATACAAAGTTTAGTTTGTTTCCTTTACCTTTCTCCAAATGTCACAGATTATATACAGATACACATTTTCAGGGCCTATCTTTACTGACCCTTTAAGCTGTTCCTGTCCTGTGCTCAGGGCAGCTGAAGTCTAAGTTAAGTCTAAGAAAAACCTGCACAGACTGAGGCGGCTTGGCAACTTTTTGAAAACTATATAGTCCAGACAGCAGATTACCATGGCATCTCATTGAGAAATTCCCCTATTGTTGTTCCCACCCGTTCCTGTCATTTCAACTTTTTGTCCTCCATGTGGGTGGAAATGTGTGCCTGACAAGACTCTTCATTTGGTCACTATTTTATGCCTCATGTTACCCCCAGGCAGCAGCCATGGAGAATACAGTTTGTTTTGAAGTTTCACAAGAAGCTTCTGTTGTGCTGTTTTTAAGAGGAAAAGAACCTAAACTGGTAGTTCAGATTAGTGAACTGATTCATTGATGAAATGACAGCTGGGTAAAGATCTGCATTTCAGCCCTTCAATGGTTAAGTTCTTAAGAAAGTTCCACACTTAAATGACAAATGACTGCAGGTCGAACATCAAGACACAAATTGTGCAGCAGAGTGGTGACCATGGACCTGGGTGAGGGGGAATTTCTGGCTCTCTGTGCACCAGCCAATGAACTTCTAGGGTTTGCCTTGAACAAGCTAAAGTGCACCAGACAAACCAGATGGCAGAACTTGAGGGAGCATAGGCATGAAAACACTTCTTTGAAAGCAGAGCAAGAGCATGTACTCAGAAATTGCATTCATGCTAGCTAAGTAGAGTTGAAAACAGGACAGTGTCATCCCTTCCTGACTTCCAAAAATGGCTCCTGACCTATTCTGGAGATGGGGCAACCTGACTGTGGATAATCCCTCAGTCCCAACAAGGTGGGAGTTTAACTTGATAGTTAACAGGTCTCTCAAATCATTGAGGCTCACCCAACAGAGGAAAACCCTCCTCTGTTTTCCACCTTAAACATTGGTTTAAATTGTCAAACATATTATTTAGTTATTTGATAAGTGATTTGTTACAGTGATTTTTTTTTTCTGAAAAAGGATAATGTGTCCTTTATAAGAAACAGAAAAGACTGCAAGTAGAAAAGATTCTGGTTAGAAATTTCTGTAAATAGAATTGAACTCCTTTCTAATCTGGAAAGAGCTGCCTGCAGTATTATACTTTGTTCTGCCAATTTGTGGAGTATATATCCCTGGAAGCATACTGTATAATTTTTGAATCTCTTGTACAAATGCATTAACCACAATTTGTTTTACTAATGTCTTAAAATTAATAACTTATTTAGATAGTTGTTTGGATCCTCGTTCCAGTTTTCTGACCAAACAATATGTTAGAGGGCATTATATAATGATTATGCTGACTTTTATCAAGGCTAGAGTTAAAAATATGACATATTATCTATGAGCAGTATTATAGCTAAAGGTTCATTGTCAATTTAAGATATTATTGCATATTTAATTACTATCATCTCACTACCCACTATCTTTCTATCAGCATTTGTACATTATTAAATTTCTCCATCATTTTTTTCTCAATAGCTCAAGTTTAGGAAACAGTCTATAGGTAGTATGTGGTCCATTTGTAAATAATAAATTATTGTTGAAACAAAGCAAATATTAAAGTGAGAATCGAGTACTTTAGAAGAAACATAAAAGTTGAATACAGTGGGAATAGGATACTTAAAAAGTGTGTGTAGTAAAAAAGAAGATACATAGTACAGTTAAAAATGAGTGGATTCTGAATAAATTAACTGAACACAAAAGTGAGAGACCAGTTAAAAGAAATGTTTTGGGATAGTTTGTTCATATAGAAAGAATGGAGAAGAATCAAACTAAAAGACAAATATATCAAGGAAGGCTGAGACAATTACTAGATAGGGTTGATCAGATCAACAAAAATAGAGGTAAAAAGTCTAAAGAATGAAAGGTAATGTATGAATCCTTTCATGGATGTGGAAAGCAAAAGTAGTTTGCAAGAAAGCATGGAAAAGTGTAGTGAATCATGATGGTAAACTAGTTTTAACTATGTTTCCTTTTCTTTCTGTTATCACATGTCTTTAATTCTAAAAACATTTATTACTGTTTTTCTATTTTCATAACATTGCTTGCTCCAAAAACGTATACCATGTTGGGTATGTATTTAAGTAGCTATTAATGATAGAAACAAAGAGGATAAGAAGCTATAATTAAAATATTACTCCATACTGTACACTGATTAATCTGGAGTAATTGACTTCTATAGAGCCAGTTTTGGTGTAGTAGTTAGGGCATCAGGCTAGAAACCAGAAGACCATGAGTTCTAGTCCTGCCTTGGGCACGAAGCCAACTGGGTGACCTTGTGCCAGTCACCCTCTCTCAGCCCTAGCAAGAAGGCAATGGCAAACTACTTCTGAAAATCTCGCGAAGAAAACTGCAGGGTCTAATCCAGGCAGTCATCAGGAGTCAATGCTGACTCAAAGGCACTAAATAAATAAATGAGCTCTATACTGTCATTAACTGCCCAGAGTCCCTCTTTTGAGGGAGATGAGCAGTGATGAAATTTGACAATAAATAAATAAATAAATAAATAAAAACAGGTAAGAACTACAGGATCTATTTTCATATATAGATACTGAAAAAAAAACCTGGAAATACAATCTATTGCTCTTTTACACTTAATGAGTAATTATTTAAAAGTTATTTATTAACTTTTATTTATTAAATATTCTATGCTGATTAGATTTTTTTAAGAAAATTAGCAAAGGCATGAAATGTATTCTATCATGGTAAAGAGTATCACAGGATTAATATGAGATTGAGGGATATGCTTGACAAATATTTTTTATTGTAAAATACACTAAGAGGTTTATTCTTTACCATGTTCCCAAATGTGTTGAAAAGTTAAATTTTCAAATGTTTTCTTTTCCCTTCAGTTTGCATATGGAGAGATTAATGGGAGTTTTCCATTCAAGGATCTTGGAGACATTTAAGCCTGTGGAAATAAATTTAACATAAACAAAGAGATACAGCCAATTACTAAGGAAATATATAGGCTAGGCCTTGATCAAGGATTGGCTTTTGGCATATTTTAGAGCTATTTAAGATTCTAAGGTCTGGGATTTGATTGCACTATGTACTGTATTTTATGTTATTTATTTGGGTAATATATTCTTCCATGATAGCCTTGAATGAATTTCCAATTGTTTTACTGCACCCATGGAATTACCCTAGCAATAAATTACATAGAATAAGATTTTATTCTTCTAATAAATTGTTGATGAGTATAGTGTATTTATTGGTCTTATATACATAAATTCAAGGAGAGCCTCATACCAGGCTGACTCTCAATTTAGACCTTTTTTATTAAATATGACAGACACACTAATTGTTTAAATCACTAATTGTTTAAATCACTATGTAATACAATACAGCAGATTCAACATAATTTGTGAATGGGAAAGAGAACTGCTGATTCAATCTACACACACACATACACATGCATATATGCATATGCATATACATATACATTTATATTAATCTGTTCAATGATGGCTGAGTCTTGGAGACTGCCTGGACAGAAGTGATTTGCCATTGCCTCCTTCCTAGGGTTGAGGGAGAGTGACTGGCCCAAGGTCACCCAGCTGGCTTTGTGCCTAAGAAGGGACTAGAACTCACCGTTTCCTGGTTTCTAGCCTGATGCCTTAATCAGTACACCCAACTGGCTCTTCACATATACTGTATGTATGTACACTATGTATGTATATCTGCCACCCACGTCAATAAAGGAACACAGACTTTAAATTACAATGAAGTCTTTCATGTAGCTTGCACTTTTTTCCTGAGTAATTTTTGTCTGACTCCTGCACACTGCCCTTAGGATTTGTTAAGTCCAGATCAATGACTGGCTATGACATCTCAGCTGAATGTGAATGTTCATCAAGTTGCTTTTTGGACTATTCATGCTGTTCCTGTTGTTTCTAAGACATAAAAGAAGGTACAAGTTTAATTTTGCTTTGACAGACCATGCTGGAATCATATCTGAGTTCTATATCTGGCTAATGTTCCATTGAACCCTTTATTAGATGTCACCTGTACCATATATGACAAAGGACTTGTCTGTTTATGGACAATTTCTGGAAGCCAGCAGTTGAGTAACTCCAAAGCCATTCATAAATCCTTGGCTAATTTGTTGATTTTAAATCCAAATGCACTGGTCTGATTTCAATAGGTCCAAATGAGACAGTATATATCTTCGCAAAAACAATCTTGTGGGTGGCTGACCTGTAGTGGCATATGAAACATTGTGATATGTTAATAAAGATCAGACCAGCTTTTGTGGCAAATTTCCATTTTTACTAACCATGATCTTCAGAGCTTCTTCAGTGTTTGCACAATCTTTCTGCTGACCTATTAGTGGCTAAGTAGTATGCCCAAATCTGATGTCTATGTGCATTGCACGATACACCTAAAGTCCTCTGAAGAAAAAGCAGATCATTATCACTCACAATTTGTTCTGGCACTTCTGTCCTAGCAAGCAAATTTCAAGGAATGTCTGTCATCTGCAAACTGGTTGTAGATTTCATGCAAAAAACCACAAAAAACAGCAACAGAAAATCAAGCCATCTCTTACCATTTTAAATGGACATCTACAACCACCAGGAATAGTCACCTCCATTCCTCTATTCTAAGCGCCTCTCCATCTTCTTTCCCAATCATGTGAACCAAAGCTGAGCTATTATAAAGGGGTTGGAAAGAATCCCAGAAGCCATGTTTTGTGTGCTTTCTCTAATTTATTAATGCCTCCCTGTGAGAGGAGATGATGCCTGAGGTTGGGATTCTCTACCCTGTTAAGAAATCCTCCTGGATCTAGCTATACTTGATAGCTATCACCCAGTCTCCAATCTCCTTTTTGGGGAATTGCATCTTATCGAGAGGTGCATGGGGAATGTACAACCACTGTGAAGGAGGTTGGCTTGGTGGCTGCTTCAGCCTGGGATGCTGGAGGGCTTGTTTATCTTTGCTTTGCTCTTGAATACAGTTATGATATAACTGTCAGAGGCAATCATTCAGGTGCAGTAACATCAATATGTGCATGATACCCATTTATCTGTCACTGTCTCAGGCTTGGTCTCAGCTCAGAGCTGCTGCCGAACTCATCTTCTTGTATGGAAGCTTTGGGAGCTCGATGGATCAAACTCAAATTGAACCCAAGCAATATGGAGCCAGTTTTGTACACTATTCTTATTTGAAAATAAATTCAGGTTTTCCTCTTCTTCTGAATATTCTACCCATTAGCCATGTCTATCCAACTTGCTGTATACCAGTTATGAAAAGCTTGTTTTCATGCATCATAAGTCCCTAACCTCTGTGTTTCTCTTTCTTGAATTTTGTAATTTTCCTCTTATATGGAGTTTATATACTTAAATGAGGCTTTCTGCTATTTTATACATTTAATTTTTCTAGAAGTATTTCATATTTTTATTGTTATATGTATCATAACATTTACGGAATGTTAGTCACATTTCCATGTTATGAATTGAAGTTTCCACTTCGCCAGAAAGAGAGTATGCAGAGATTGGTTCTATGTCTAAGAAATGTTGGGCTTTGTTCTGAATACCCATCTGTAGCTAAGATTGGGATTTTTTTGCTTTCAGCTTTGAAAATTATGACTTTGGGTAGATAATTTCTAGGCAAAAGGAGAGGAAAGTTTATTAAAAATTGCCCAGTAGATGGTGGTAGCATAACACACTGTAGTATGTTCTTTAAAAAAAAAAAAGGATTTTGAAGAAATTAGCAACTGCTATTACACTGTAGGTACGTATGAGTCAGTGAGAAGATGATGCACCAGAAATATTTATTTTACACTTTGCAAGTACAAGAAATTTTAATGGGCTATCATTCTCTTTATCACTTTAATTAAATCAATGAGTGGAATGAAAAAGTTTAAGATTATATAAACAATACAACCATTTGTGAATTCTATAATGCTATCATTCCATTTCCAGCTACTTGATTGCCTTCTTACTGCTTTTCATGTAAGCACATATGCACACAATATATATGAGTTCACTCTTAATGCAGTTCATGTTCAGAAAGAAACAAGGTAAGTTTTTTTAGCACTTTCAAAGAAAGATCTCTGAGAATTATATAATTTTCCTTCTTGAGAAAGAAGGCAAAATAAGCATTTTCAGGTAATTGTTGAACCAAAATTATTGGTACCCCTCCATTTTCCCCAGTGAAATAAGCTGAAAATGACACAAGTAAATGGCATCTACCATTTCTTATTCCATAGTCCACAGAACAGACACTTGCAGCTAAGCTGGGATTCTTTGGAATAAGTGGAGAGGTACCAATACTTTTGGCCACTTCTGTATTTTGACTGGTAACTGAAATATTTGTTTTTCCTTTTTCTTTAAAGTAAAAACATGTCCTCAAATATGTCTTTGGCTGCACATAGCAGCTCAGCTGTGCTAATTGTTTTGAAAATGTGGCTGGTATGTTTCCTGATTCTGATGGCTTGAAGCAATTTTTGGATCAATCTTGGAGGTTATTGCCCACAAGTAGTACTCATATTTGCATTAGCCTATATGCATAAATTCTTTAAATCTAGTAAATCTGAACTATGGCCTATTTCCAAGAAAAGATATAGTGAATGTTTGTGTGAGCCTGAATCAGAAACACATTTATGTTGTTGTTATGTAAATTACTTTTGTTTTCTTTTAAAAAAAAAGACTGTGTAATGTTTCTTGAAAAACAAGCACAAAAAACTGATTCTCTAATTTGCTATAGTGTACAGGTAGAAAGACTGAATGATGACTGAATAAATTTCTATGGATTAGGAAGTTCCTTGATGGTGTTTAAAAATGTGTCGTTTCTAATGCTTAGGTACTCTACCTGCAAAATGGGGGCTAATACCACTGACTTAATCATACTAGGTTGATTTAATGCAATGTACAATCGATGAAAACAGGTCAAGCAACTGGAAATGCTTTATGGATATTAAGGAAGATTACTGGATCAATTTCCAATCTGAGGAGTCACAGGCAAGAACAGGAAGATTTTTTTTCTGTAACTCCACTACAACTATCTTGATGATCTTTGCAGTGTATTGCGATGAACAAAGTGATAATTGTTGGACTTCCTAAAACCTGTTGTCATGCTGGTAAGCTTTTTAAAAAGTTTGCCCAAAGAACAGAAGGAAAATAGAAGCAGTCCCTTCTTTCTTCTGGATCAGTTTTGCCATAATTGCTCTCCCAATATCTAGGTAATTTTTAAAAAAGAGACAAGACTGGGAGACCCTTCATTTTTCCAATCTTCCTGCTTAGAAACTTAGCCCATGGAAAGATGTTCCATCTCTTTTTCTACTCCATAAATTCTCTGGAAAAATAGTCTGATTTCAAAGCAATAGCTACATTTTGCTCTTATCTTTGCAAAATCAGGTGGTTGTCACAGAGCCAGTTAGTTGAGCTTCTTTGGGTCATGGAGTATGAAAAATCTTATTCCCACACTATACAAAAATAAAATAAATTACCAGCATCTCCTGCCCATGTTTCACAGGGCAGGTATTTTTAGGCATTTCTTTTGTGGTTTGAAAAAAAAAAAAAAATCTGAGCAATTGCTGTGTTGAGAAATTATCCAGAGAAAGATAGATTGGGAAAAAAAAGAAAAATGTAAGCAAAAGCACTGAAATCCTTCAATGGCTTCCTAGCCATATTGCCACAATCCCCTAGAATAAAAGGATTGTTGAAAGTAATGTTAAATGGCAGAAATAGTGTCTTTAAAATCAAAACAAAACAATATGTTCCTTATCTAGGTTTACAATAACTGAAATTAGTGGAGAGTTCAGATTTAATGCAATTACAGTTCAGTTATCAACTGGATAAAGGAACAGTTCTCCTAGTAACAGATGCACATGCAATACTCCTCACTGACATTTGCTATCAGGTGGAGTTTGCCTGTGTTCCAATTCAAGATGAAAAAGAAACTAAAACTAAAACTAAAGCTAAAAACATTTTAGTTTTTACCAACATTATTCCCTAGTGGAAGAATCCTAAGCAGGAGGCTAAGGAGAATAATCAGGGCTGCCAGATGGGAAACAGAACGTTACCCGTTCTGGTTCAGTTGTTACTGCCTGAGGCTGTTTTACTGTCCTGTATTTGTAAAATTATGATTGGATATCACATATGAAGTTGAACTCCACTTGCTTAATGCTGGTTTTAATTTATCTGTTGAAAGCTGAGAAAAAGGGAATAAACTTAAGGGGGTGTTAATCTCTCAGCCAGGGATGGTTGCCATTTTACCAGGAGCACACATGTATGACATTAATTCCTCTTCTGAGCACGTCATGGTTCAGGAGAAATTTGGCCTCGTTCTTGAGCAGCAGTGGTGCATATGCATAAACCCTTTTAGATTTATCCTGTGAAATAGAAAGTTACTAGAATCAAGAAGAATTAGCTGTAATGTATTTAACATGCTTTAAAATGTAAATCAGTCTCTATTATATGAGATATTAGTTCTAGTGCAGTGTTGCCGGGCTTTAACCATTTTTGTCTTCATAACTCTATTTTGTCTACTTCTAACTGCAGGGCTTTTATGTGGCAGCAGCTAAAAGCAAGAAGCGCTGATGGAAATGGAAACTTCAGAAGACCACAGACTTATCAAATGAAATCCCAACTTTTTTGGGCTGGAGACCATATTTGTATTTTTGAGAAAGCAGATGGGCACAATCATAGAATGAGGACACTGGGGGATGGCCATTCATAAAATGGCTATTGTGATATGTGTGGCCAGTAAAAAAGATCTGTTTCAAGTAAAGACAGACTGGTGAGGTTAGTTGACAAGATTTTAATCAAAACCAAAAGACAAGGCAGAGGTGAAATCATAACACCATAATGCAAAGCTGTTTATCTGCTCCAGAATATTGCTCACTTCAACCAATTAATTTCCTCAAATCACTATTGGAGTTAATTTTCCTAAACAAATGAGAAACATTATCTTACCATTTATTGTATAAGTATACTTTGCAAGCAAAACATTGTATTTTAGAAAAGGTCTTCATATGGAATTGTTGAATTTTCTACATTTCTTGAACACAAGTATATTCTTGTATTAAATACAAAAAACATGGTGTTAATGTAGGATTAATATTTATGCATTATGAGTAGGACATTCCTTCTGTGTCCCACATAAGACTTTTACAGTGGCTGGATTCATGTTAAGTCATGCTTTTAACCATACAATTAGCTACTGTAGGTTTTCACAAAGCTCTAAACCTGTGTTTGCAAAAACACAGGGGTCACAAGCAACTTAGAGGATGATCAGCCCTGCACAAGCACAATTGGAGCTTTGCCAAAATTTCCTCCAGGCTTTGGTCCTTGCTCTGCCAACACAAACCCTGATGAGCGGTTGCAGTACCAGAAAGTTTGAGAAGCCCTATGATACATAAACACGTAATAATTAAAAGTAAATAGTATTATTTCTTGCTTAATTCTAACATTTGTTTGTCTTGCTTTTATTTAATTTGTTAATTCATACTTTTTAATTCTATTCTTCTTACATTCTAAGTGTCAGTCTTCCATACACTGTGGCTGTCACCAGAAGAGACTTGACCTTCATCACTCATCATGACTTTGGTCAATTAAGGCTTTCTCATAACATTCTTTGGTAAGATAAAGAAGATGTAAACTAGTTTGCTAGCCTTAGTAACCAGTGCCACTTGCAAAATGCCTTAACAGTACAGAAAGTACCATTCAGTTTTGGCAAGCATGCCACAACTACAGCCAACTGCCAATTTTCTCTATTGTACCCAGTACTGTACTATGCAAGCTAGCTAGGACCTAAAATGCAGAGATTATCTGTCCCATATGCATTGTACTGACACAAAGTCAGGATATATTATTATTATTATTATTATTATTATTATTATTATTATTATTATTATTATTATTATTATTTAGATACTTCATAACAAAAACCCAGAATGGCAAGGTGACTAAAACAAGAAAAGAAGCTATACAAAGCCTATTGAAGCAAGCACCAGCTTCCAGGAAAATATGTAGACTTTTATATGAATAAACAAAGAGAACTAATCAGAAGGAAAGAGGCACAGCAGAAATATTATGAAACTAAAGATGAAGACTCTGTCAAGAAGATTCCAAGAAGTGGCTACCCAGAGGCTCAGATGGCAAAAGAAGATTCCATATGCATCCATGGGATAGTTCATGCATAAGGTCATTTGTTCTATACTGCTTCACAGTAATGCTGTGAATATGAAAAATTGACTGAATGACAATGAATAGAAAATAATTTTTAGGAATATTTAGTTTTATTGGATTCTTTCCTTACGTTTTATACTGTCTCACTTTTGCCTTTCTTTGTACCTTATCTAGCCATTAAAATACACAAGGAATGGTCATAGAGCATTTGTCTTGTTTTTAGATTGCTCAGTACATCTATAGATTCTGCAGTGCAGACTTGACCATTTTGCCCTGTCTGGGAGTAAATTAAGTTAAAATTGCATATTCTGTTACACTATTACATTCTTTATGACAGTTAAAAGGTTCAGGACACTGTTGCTGTGAAAATAAAGCCTTCTTCTAGTTAACTGAACTTCTATAACTTTGTGGCTATGTCTGTGTAGTTTTCTTGGCAATAATACAGGCACAGTTTGCCACTGCTTGCTTTCTGGATGTTTTTTTGATTTCCCAGTCTAATCTATATCCTTGGTATTTCCTGCTGTTCTCCTTGCCAAGAATAACCAGATTTGACCCTATTTAGCTTTTTGAAATCAGCCAAGATCAGGTAGGTTCTGCATCTTGCTAATCCTCCCATCTAGTCCTGCCATACTGTTTAATAACAGAAATCAATATGATATATTCTGCCCCTCATGTTTACTATGTCTAGTTTTTCTGATATAAAGATGGTAAATCTCACTGCATACTGTAAATCTAAAAACAAAATAATGTCTCTCCACTATTTATGCTCATCACCCTGAAGAGTTGTTCACTGTAAATAAGCAGGTCCGATTTTCTCTCTTTATGATACAATCTTATACAGTACTACATGCTGGGAATAAGTTCTATTGAACTCAGTGGGACCTACTTCTGAACCTACATGCAAAGGATTGCCTTGCTAAGAACTGTTGTGACTTTATTTTAATAATACAGACATTTATATGATAAGAATACACTTTGCTCTAAATATATAAATTGGTACAATTTATAAAAGAGATATTAAAACATTTAATATTTGAAAATGTTTCTTCATTAATTATAATGTCAGGCTATTTGTTGCTCTTCATTAATTATAATGTCTTTTTGTTACATAAAGGTCACATGAATTACCACCCCACATTGACCAAAAAGGGTCATTGGAGCATGACTTAGCTAGAGGCAAATTGAAGGAAACAACATTTTAATGTGACACTAATTAGTGCCTATAGAGCTTATGGATTCCTTTTTTAAAAATAAAAGCTGTTCTAGGAACAGAGAAAACTTATTATTTTACTTATTTACTTATTCATTTATTTTTTAAATTAAATTTCAAGGTCTCTGACTCCTTAATGACTCTGGACAACTTACAATTATAATAGAAAAACAATATATATAGAAAACATATATACAAAAAATAATAACTGGCTGGAAGACTACATAATATGGAAAATCAAAAACCATAGGGACTCTGTAACCACCCTGTTGAAGGTCTTTCTTCTGCCTAGGTCAGCAGTACATTATGGGCCACAACTAAATAGATTGGTTTAACCAACTCTAATAAATATCTGCAGGATTTTTTTTAGCTATTCTGAAATGATGTGAAAAATTAGTTTTGTTATATACAAGTACAAAGAGAAATCAGAAATACAATTTATTTTCAAATGCATTACATCACTGATAAATGTATTGACTGCTTCAGGTATTAAAACTTGGATCCTCTTCCTTCCTTCCTTCCTTCCTTCCTTCCTTCCATTCCCTATATAAATGGGGTAAGATACCATATCCAAGGTGTGAACGTGGGGCTGACAAACAGTTAAATACATAATACAAGAATGTAAAACTAGAGCCTACAACAGGAACTTTGCTGATTTCCTGATGGCAACTGATGCTGCAAAAGACTATATTTGTAACCTTAATGTTTGTTTTTAGTTATAATTGCCCTATGACCAATGTATATTTTCTATATACCTATTCTATTCCATATACCTATATACCTATATACCTATATACCTATATACCTATATATATATATATATATATATGTATGTATGTGTATATATATATATATATATATATATATATAGGTATATATATTCCCAATTTTAAAAATATAATATATTTGTAATATGTATGATGTGCTGTCATATGATAAATAAATTTCTTTCTTCTTTTTTGATCTAATGTGAAAAAGATGTTATAACAGTAGAAAGAATAAACCCAGTGGATAAAGGAAAAAAAGGCTGATTATTCTTCTGATTATAGAAAATATTTTTCAGCAACAAGTCAAAGTGAAGAACTCAAACTTATGATCAGTTTTTTTTTCTTTTATAATGATAAAGAATGAAATTATTGGTTGAAGATTTCTTAGCAGAATATGTATGATCATACATGACAAATATAAAGTGTGGATCAAAACTGAAACTAGAAAAAGTATGAAATAACTTTTTTATTATTTGGCATGCATCATAACTTTATTTCATAAATCTTTGGTTCATCGGTATGCTAAAAAAAACTAAACTAAATATTCATTTTTTAATGTAGGCTAAAATCAGACCGATTATGTTTCAATATGTTAAATTGCCTTCCTGGAGAAAATCTAACTATGTAGTTGCTAAGAGTCAACATTTACTTGACAGGTCATAATCAATCAGTCAAAATTGTTACATTGCTAAGTCTTTGTTATCAGGTAGAAAAAATATTAGACAATCAGTAAAGAAAAAATATTGGACAAAATCACTTAATTTTGTTAAAATCAGTTATCTACCAACAGTGTAGGCTGTAAGTACAGAGTTTCATACTAAACTTTCTCTCTATTGGAAACAAATACCAGAGAGTTTCAATTTATATGTGTGTATAATGACTCTTCCCATATGAGTTCATTGTGCCACAGGAAACTAATTGACTTTATATTTGCTAGCCCTGGTGCCAGTGGGATTGTGCAAGTGATAATTTTTGTATTGATTTGTTTAGAGCAATTAGGAGTAAATAAATTTTCCCCAAAAATAGGTAATGTAGCTCTGTTACCATATTATACATTAAAAATGTAATTTGTAGTCTAGTTGAAGTACAAAAAAACAAAAAACAAAAAAACAAACCACATTTGTTCAGTTCATGATAAGAAGCCAGAAATATTACTACATCATCAGTGTCACTGATAATTATCATTCCAGCGCTCCACCATCAGTGTTGACTGTTGGCAATCTATCTGCCACTTCAAATGCCAATTCAGCTTGTATCTACATCTGCCAGCATGATTAAACCAACGGCAACCTTGAAATCTGTAAACAGTAGTTGACTGGTATCAGTTAACCATGCTTTTTTGACTGATGTCCTTGGAAAAGACATAAGACTTTAGGGTATGACCTAATAACTGGGTCACCTGTACTAGGCAGAGAATGTCATTCCCAATTAATCAAGTTCCTGGTGGGTATAAAATGTCTTTTGTTCTTGTTCTCCTCAAGGATTGCATTGGGTGTTGCTTAGAGACATTAGAATGTGTTATCTCACATTCCATCAGCATCACTTTAGGCTTAGATAACGGTAGATAAACTCTGACGTAGCCCATGAAGGTATTAATAGAACAGCATACTTTAATGTAACATAGCAGATAAAGACTTTTACCTATATATCAAAGGACAAATTCTAGCTCTCCCTCTACACACACATCCAATACTATCCTTGATCCAAGGAAAAAAGCAGTTTAATAAATGAGAGAACATATGTTCTTTTTTTCTGTAGAAATTTCTGAAATCTTTACAAACTACAGGTGAGCGATACTTCACTATTCACCATACTGTAGAATAAATCATTTCAATAGCTTAATTTACTCAATAAAAGTATATTCTGAAGAATGGTAAATTATGTATGTACAGAAATGACCATTTGAAACAGGCCATAAATAGCTAGATGAAGAAACAGAAATGTATCTAAATAATAGTGTTTCCCATTTGGTACTGTTTAATATGTCAGAAACAGAAAAAAAGAAAAGAAAAGAAAAAAGGATGCAAACTGAACTAGCAAAAGGAGAATTTTTTGTAAACTCCAACAAAATTGTGAAAGTTTGATGGAAGCCACTGGAAGGAATACATGGTACCCAATGTTATCAGCAAGGTTTAAACACACCTATGCTGAAAACATGTAGCAACACATGCCTAATTAGAATTTAGTATACAAATAATGTGCTGTGTTGTTTGAATGCAATAACCATAATGGCTCAGTGTACCCTACATTTAGGTTCCTTGGGTGATAAACCATTTTATCTGATCTTAAAATAAGACATTATCAATAATTTAGGCAGGAAGTAGGCAATGATAGTAGGAAAATGGAGGGAAAAATATAGTTAAACAGAAAGCTAGGAGAATGGACTACAAAAATCTTTTGTTGATACATTTTTTGTTTAAAACTGTATACAACTGTGCAGCATTAGGAGATATGATTACGAACTAAAAGTATTTTGTTCTGCCACATACAGGTTTTGTAAAGTTTCTCCCATGATTATTGTTGCTATCAATATGTAATTGAGCATTTTTAGCAGAATTGTGTAAATATATTCATTTATATAATGAATGTATATCCATGTAGAACACTTCTTAGAATTCTGTTTGTTCTTTTAATACTGAATTGCATGGAGCTAAGAGCTAGTGCCTAAATGACTTTTAAAAGTTGTTTACTTTCATAAGGGATAGCAGTTAATTGTAGCTTTATGCAAATGTATTCTTTTTAACTTTGCTATTGTCAACACTGAATTTATCCATCGTTTTACTTCTCAGTGATCCAGTATTGTGTGATGCCATTTCTTGCCTTGAATAAGTATTTGCAGATTAGGTCATCTCATTGCTTATCTCTATATTTTCCCGCATCTTTGCTGGGAAAAGAATTAGCTAACAAGAAAACTGCAGGGACTAGTCCAGACAGTCACCAGGAGTCAACAATGAATCAAAGTCACCCCCCCCCCCCCCGCCAAAACAAAAGCAACAACAAAAAAAACCTGGCTGCAAATATTTCAAGTGGTTCACAAATGCAGTTAGAACCATTCAACAAAATTACAACTTTATGACTTCCTGGGCTGACGTTTATTAAATAAAATAAGAAACAAAGCAAGAATTTAGAAGTGATTTTTAAAATAACTTCCTAATCTGTCCCACTCACTATGAATATTAGTAGCCTTATTCAATAGTTTTTGTGCCATGAGCAACTAAGCAATTACCATAATGACTGGAACCCTATATATAAGGTAAGATGTAATAATCAAAATACAAGTCTTGTGCAAAACATTCAAAGAGATGCTTTGTGAAGTGTGAGCAAAGTGACTCTCTTCACAGTGTCGAGGTATCACATCCCCTGAGCTGCTTGGCAAGGTCATCTTGCTTGCATGTGCAAGTTTGTAGTAGAGCTTGCCACAGATGCTTGACACCATACAGCCTGCTAAGTGCATGGGGGTAAGAATGGTCTGGTAGATTGCCTGGTGAATTGTGAGGAGCTCAGGTGAGGCTGCCCTTCAGTTTTTTGAACAAGCAATTTGAGCATTTGATACGTAAAGCAACTTCACTGAGTTTACCATATCTCTCTTGGAGGAACTGAACTTTTGCCTGGCCACATATTGTCTTACTAAGTCACAATTTTGTTAATTATGATTGGTTGAATAAATCAGAGCTGCCAAGGGTTACACATCTCATTTCCCCTTAATTCCATAAATTGAACAATGTCCATATACTTGGGATGAGGGAAATATATACAAAATCTATTTCTGGGAATAATTTCTTGTTGGGTAGGAACATACTGAGTTTTGTGGAATATAGCAGCATAATATAGTATCAGTACTGTAAGGCATTACAATTGTTTCATTTTAGGATTTTTTTTCATGATGTAAAGAAAAGGAGTGTGTATAGCATCACTGCCTGTTTTAAAAGTTGGCACTGTAGTTCAAGAGTTGACTTGTAATTGGTCAGGATGGCTGCGTGTCAAACACACTTGTGCATAAAAACTGTAGAGTGTGAACACCTGGCATTAGTTCCTTCTTTATTCTTGACCACCAGTAGTGATATAACATGTGAAAACCTTTATCCAAATCCCCTTGGGCAAATTGAAACTCAAAAAACTTTTTTAATACATTTGCAGCATTGTTACATTTACAAATATTTTGTATTTTTTCCCACTCTTAAGTACCAAATAACAGAAGAGAAATATTAAGCTTTCTTGACACAAGTCCAGATGTTTTAATGAAGGAAAAATATTCCTTGAATAATTTTTTGTGGGCAAAATATGTGGCTGATAAAGGAACTGAAGTAGTTAGCATTGGCCATTTTTCCTGAGCACCTGATATACCTTTAGAACGTCTATGGAATATAGGAAGTTATTTTCAGTGGTGGATGTATTTGAAAAAAAATGTTATAAAAGACCAAATATCTTTGAAAAGAGCATTTTAAATTACTCTTTTTTGAAAAACCTTAATTTTAAACATATTGTGCATGGATAGTATTAGTCTAAGCTCTGGATTTATTAAATGATAAGGGTCACATATATCATATGCCTTCTTGATGTGCCTTTATTCTACCTTAACTGTACTGGTCTAAGACCATAATAAAAAGTATGTATGTATGTATGTATTCTACCTTAAAATGCTCATAAAATAAATATGTATGTTAGTGTCTGAGTGAAAGCACATGGAAATTAAATTAATTTTACATATGTGGCCAACATGAATAAGTGTGTTCACCAGATTAGCAGGGTGCACTGGCAGAGGAAAGGAACTTGCTTTAGACAGACCTACATATTGCCCAAATGGTAGAGTAAGACTGAGAGTATAATTTAAGCTCGGGTGTCCACCAAGAGGAAAAAGAATGTCCCAAATCACAAAATCTCACATGAGATCTTAGGATGTTTTGATGTAGGAGTGTGTTGCCTACAGAGGGCTCCAAGACCACCAGTAAAAAAGCACAAAGAACGGATCAGCTCTTGAACTGAGAGTTACCCCTCCCTGAACTGAAGAGATATGAGAGAAAAGCAGGTTGTTGCCATGATAGTGCAGGTAGCTGCCAAGATGCTAACTCTTTTCCAGGTGCACAGTTATCTCATAGTCCTGGATTTGCTCTTTACTGGAGCTACTGTAGATGGACAATGGAGATATGTGGCAATCTACCTAGTCTTTTTTTAATTACCCAAGGTATTTAAGGACAGGGGAAGAAAGTCATCCTAGTTATAATTGTTGTAGTAAAAATTTTTCAAGGCTAGAAAATAAACTATCTGGAAAAGAAAAGGAAACAAGCTAGATACTGCATAACAGTGACAACAACAACTGTTAAGTGCTTCAGATTAAAAACAAAAAATATGCTTCAGAACACATGAAGGCATAAACATAGCACTTCCCTGCTATCCCTTAAACCAAAGGGTCTTTCCCACCATTACATGGCAGTTGTGGAGGGCCGACTGCAAGATCTTGGGAAAAGGCATAGATACTTTAAGGACTTGCAAATGGGTGATATGTTTGTTCCCTCATACATGTGGATAGCTACCAAAATAAGACAGCTTCTATTGAATTTACCCTTGGTGTGAGTTATAAAATACCATATATAATGGTTTAAGGTACATATACCATATATAGTACTGTGGTATATTTATCATGTTATGATGCTTTTATTTTACCAATAGTATGTCTCAGGGATGAAGAGGAAGGAAACATATTGGCTTTATGCATTTATGGAAACTGTCCTTTGGGGTTCATGGCCTGGTGTTTTCTAGCTGCATTAGATTCTCATGCTGAGTAAAGAATCATGCAAATTTAAACCTAACCTTTCCAGAATGCACCAGGTGAGCAAAGTTGGATTGCAACAAGATGACAAATATAGGGGTCTTTCTCATTTGCAATCTTATGGACAGTTGAACACCCAGCAAAAAAAAGTAATGAATGAAGCATGGATATTATTCAAACATCTGTTGCTGAATAAATAACTGTATGCAAAACTAGTACATCTTTTATTCCATATACAAGTTTATAGCACGATAACTGATTAACTGGGATCTGATGAACAACTATTTTAATTACATCAAGCATCTAGGAAAATATATTGAAAATCTGTTTATTTCCACTGAAGTAGTGTTGGAGCTTGAGTTCTTAATGCAGATCAAAATTTTAAGGTATGAAATTTGAACATTTGATCTCCTTTCAATATATCTAAGAAGCAGCCCACTAAAGTACCACTCTATATCTATCATATTTGCATAAAAACCTGCTGTATATTAGACAACAATATTTGCAGGTGGCTTGTGGTTACTGAAGCAAGAAACAAATTAAATTAAGAATTTATTTTACATTCTCTTAATAAGTGCATAATACACAAAAAGTCTATTGCCTGGGTTTAAATTAGATTTACATTTTAATGTAAATGAGTACCAGGAAAGTTAAATAATAAAAATATTACTTTCCGCAACAGTGATTTTAAAATGAACTTGTCAAACCACTTGGGAGATGATATGGCTTTGGAATGGGCAGCTGTCCAAACACAGCTCATATACAATAATCATTTCCAAAATCAAGCTGAATGGTTTTTTATAACCTATCTGTATCTTAGTGGGTGACTTCCTGATGTCACTATCTCATATTGTTAGTAATATTACAAGGAAGGATTAGAACCATAGAAGACAGGAAAGATTAGTACTACATTCAGGCAAGAGACTTTTTTAATCATCATAAAAGAGTGCAAAGGCATAGAATTAGGGCCTAGTCCAGAATGAAAATATTCTGTCAGCAATATTTTGTCACTAAAATTAACAGATCTAACTAAGGAGAAGTCATTTAGTTTATGGATGGCTATTTACAAATTAAGGGCATTCAGTTCTCCAGGTGAAAACCAGAAGAAATATCAAGTTAATGTATCTTCCACCTAATCTCAGTATATCGGGATAGCTCACAAAGATATAGGGTTATTCAAAGTGGTCAATATTGACCCCACAAGGGTCGATTGGACTATCCAGTATTGTTGTTATTTATGATTATTGTTTTTATTATTCATAGTACTATTAGTTAAAGTAGTATTTATTATATTATTTTCATATAATGTTTGTGGGTTGATGAACAATCTGAAACTTCATATAATTTTTATTAAAGAATTTTAAGAAGGAAGATTAAAAACTAATACAAACTAATACAAAATAAGTAAAAGAAAATAAAAAGACATAAATCAAAGAAAAAGCTAAAAGTGCAAGAAAGGGGAAAAAAAGTAAAAGAAAAATAGAAAAGAAAGAAAAATAGATAAAGAAGTAGCTTCCCATCTTCTTTACAGCAGTTATAGGTACAATTATAAATTTACCTCTTACTTCTTACCTCTTACCTGTTTGCCTCTTACCTAATTTACATCTATGGTTACAACTTAACTCTCTTCTTTCTATAATCTATCCTGTCTAATCATCAAAACCATAAATCATAAGTTCATTTTTTTCCCTGTTTTAGACAAAAAGTCCACAAGGGATCTCCAGTCAGTAATAAATGGAGATATTGTCTTTTCCTGAATCAAACAAGTCAGGTTGGACATCTCAGCAAGTTCCATCATCTTCAACCATTCTTCCATGTGGGTAGTGCCAAATTCTTTCATCTTTGTACGTACAATAATCTTGCTGCAGTTATCATGTACAAAACAAAGTTCCATGACTTTTTTTCCAACTGTTTGTTCATCAATCCCAAAAGAAAAACCTCTGGTCTCAATTGTATATTAATCTTTAAAATCCTCTGAATCAGTGCATGTATCTGAATCCAGAATTTTCTAGCTTTTTTACATGTCCACAAACATGATAAAATGTTCCTTCTTGATGTACACATTTCTAACATAACTTTGAATTGCCTTTACACATTCTAGACAGTTTCTTTGGTGACATATACCAATGATATATCATTTTATAAAAATTCTCTTTAAGATTATAACATAGTGTAAATCCTTTCAACCACATTATTTTCCTATTGTTCCATCTATATATTATAACCAAAATTTTACCCCACTTTATCATACATTCTTTCACTTGTCCTTCTTCTGTTTCAAATTTCAATAAAAGTTCATACATTTTAGCAATTACATGCTCATTTGTACACAATTCTGTTTCAAACTCAGTCTTACAATGTTCAAAACCAGAAATTACTTTGTCTACTTTAACTCTTTCTAATAATTGTAAATAAGGTAACCATTGACACCTATATCCCTCTGCCACAAGTTCTTCTCTTGAATTTATTTTACATTCCCCTTGACAACAATCTGAAATTTCATGAAAGAATTGATAAGCTGAAGAGTTTGGGGGCCCCTGATATACCATATACAAGACAAGATCATTTAACAATATAAAAACATACATTCTAAAATACTCAGTGGTATAGGTAAAAAATTATCTATTTCGAACCTCCTCCTTAACTGTAATAAGGAAGGCCCTCTTCAGCTCCAATGGCAATTTGTTTCACAACCTGGAGTTTCTTGAGATGTGCAAAGCAAAATGTCAAGCTCTTTACAGCAGTTCATACCAAGAAAGCAAGATTGTCACACAGGCTCTGATTAGGCTGGTTTACTGCAAAGAAAAAAGGAGTTTGGTTTTAGAATCTTGGAAACTGGATGTGTGTCCCTTGGCTCTCATTTATCAGTGAGTAGGTTAAAATGGGGCCTCCCTACTGCCTTTGATTCTGTTGATAACCAAGTCTTGGTTTAATGTGGAAGGTGGTAATTGCTTCTTTAATACCACAAAAATGGCAATCTGTTCTTATTTTGCAATATTTTTTGAAATGTCCACTTTTTTCCAGGCTCAGAATCACACCATCTCTCATAGCTTGTTGAATGACCTACATTAATATTTTATGTGAGATTTTTAAAAATCACTAGTTTTAGAGGCTTCCCTTAAATGTTTTTGTTACTGTACTTCCTCTGAGAAGAAGCCCACAATTTTATTCCAAATTCGTATTAGGTAATATAAAGTAACATTAGAAACTCTATTGATTCCTCCCTCCTCCCCCTACTTTGTCTTTGCTTCTGAGTCTGTCAGTCTATGTATCCAGCTAGTCTTCTTATTGTTTTCTCAGCTTGCTTAGCAGGGAAGATTGACCTTCTTTTCCTTACATTACATCTTTGTGTGTGGTGGTTGAATGTACTGAATATTTTTGCCCATCTGTGTTTTAATAATAGAACAAAGGGTATTTTATGTATTATGAGTCAGCCAGAAAAAGTATTATTCGGACATTGTATGAACAAGCAACAATCTTTAACGTTCAGAGAAGGAATGTATTAAGAATTAGCATACTGATAATTTAATACAATGGCTGAAAGATACTTATGTGAGTCTTTAAAATAACAGATGTTGAAGTTCATGCCATAGGAGAAATTCAGGCATGTCATTTCCATTGATAGACTTTTGAGATGTAAATGAAGGCACCCCTTGTTCCATGTGCCCATATTAAAACAAGAAATGTCTCTGAGACATTTTCCTTTTTGAAAAATACTCATTCTTATGTTTCTCCCCCCACCCCTAAAAATCCCAGCAACAAACTAAAACAGAACACCTAATGTAGGTAAGCAAAGGTACAGTATAATTATGAGAAAACAATAAAAAACAAAGAAACAATAAAAAACAAAGCAGAAGGTATGGTTTTATAGGAGCTTAGAACTACAAAAGCCTAATAACACACATCACACATCAATTTGGTCCTGGCAGCAGCCAAGCATACCGTACATCTCCGAGTTCATGGCTAACTGCCCCCATCTCTCCCAACTGCAAAGCTTCTAAATATGTTGACATTCGGTCCATAACACTTCTCAATATTGCCAATCACTGTAGGGAGCAATGCAAGTTATGAGACTGGCACTGCTGCATTCCTGATCGAAGCCTGGGCATTTCCCAAGAGGTGCCTAATTTTCTAGCCATGTTCTTCTTTTACAATCCTGGAGGAGGACATCCTGTTTTACTGAAATCCATTAATTTCACTGTGAATGAGTTCATACCACTGGTTGGGTTCATAACTGTGCTAAAGGACAGTGCAGTTTGCTTGTTTTGACTTACAGTGTTATGTGATTCCCATTCCCATGTGATTTCTTCAATAAACCATACTGAATACAAACTCAGTTTGATAACAGCATGTTGCTGAGCTGTTAGTAGACCTTGACTGAAGAAAACCATAAGGGAACCTGAACTTTTAAGATACGTGCCATGATTCAATGAAGCCAGGTCTACTTCTGCAGAAAATAGTTAAATAATAAGGGCAACTTAAAGAGGTAATAAAGAAGTTAGTCCCTCAGCTCTGCAGGGAGGGCATTCTGAAAAGCTGGGTTGGCAACAAGCAGGGCTTGATCCCGAGTCACCAGAAGTCAAGCTTGCAACAACTGTAGGCAAACTTCCTCAGATGGCCTCAGTAAGTGCAGAGGTTCATATGGAAAATGGTGTTATCTCAATAGCCTGGTCTTAAACTACATACGGCTTTAAAGCTAATAAGCAGCATCTTGCAGTTTGCCTGGAAATTTTTTTCAGGCAGTGCTTTAAGCACAGGTATAATATGACCTTGTCACATTCTTCCCAAGCCCAACCTTGCTGCTGATATTCTACCAGATAAAGGTTCCAGAATAGATGCAAAGACATCACCACATAGAGAACATTGTAGCTAAGCCTGGAGGTTACCAATGCATGTAGCAGTTTTAAAATTATCTGGGACACAGCTGGCATATCAACCACAGCTGATAAAAAATGTTCCTAGTCATTGCTTCAGTCTGAGGAACTAGAAAGAGACATGGGTGCAGAAACACCTTAATTGCATGCCCATGCTTCCTGCAAAAGCAGAACCCCATCCATCTCTCTGGAATAATGATCCCTAATAAGGAACACCATTATCTTCTCTGGATACAATTTCAATTTCATTGATAGCATTCAGGGGAGCCACATTCTTTACTGAAAAATGCCACAGAGAAAAAGATCTGAGTGTCATTAGCATACGAACACCCAAGTCCAAATCTCCTGATAAGCTGTCCCAGCAATTTCATGTAGATATTTAAAAGCACAAGAAACAGAATGAAGCCTAGAAAGGTAATACAGTAGCTTCAGTTTTAACAGCAACTGTCTCAAAGTGACACCATGTAAAAACTACTTAAGAGTTAAGAATAAAACCACTGCAAAGCCATGCCCCTTATTCCTTCTCTCAGGTAAGCCAGAAGATTACCATGGGCAATTGTACAGTAACTTGCAGAGAGGTCATGAAGAAACAAGTCAAGCTCCCTAAAGAAAGATTATACATCAGCTGACAAGGTAATTTCAGCCCTGTAACCATCTTAAGCTACTTTGAAATGAATCATGATAATCTGCTTTCTCCCGACTTCTTGCAACTGAGAAGCCATTACTCACTCAGTCACTTTACCCACCTATAGAAGATTAGAGTATGGCCTATTGCTGCCATCTCTGAAGGCTCCAGAGCAGCCTTCTTAAAAAGAGATCTAATGATTGCTTCCTATAAACAAGGCATCTCTCTCTTCCTCAAGATGCATTAATGGTGTTAACTAAAGAATATCTAATAGCCACCTGGGTCCCAGCTAGAAGTTACAACCCAAGATGGGCAAGGATCCAAAGGACAAGGACTGGAATATATCAGTCCAATCACTCTGCTAACATCACTGGGTATCACAGATTAAATTTGATCCAGTCTAACTACATAAGAATAATTATTAGGCAAACCCAAAGTTGACTCTACTTCAAAAGCGACATCTGAAGTGGCTTAAATTTATATTTATCCACAAAAAAACTAATTGAAAACATTACGATTCTTTGATAGATCCATGAGGACGCCCTATTAACCCTACCCACCAGACAGACTGGATATATCCTCTGAGGTAGCAACCAAACATTTGCTCTGGGTACCACTTCCCAGCATTCCATATCTCATCACAGAGGCTTAAATGCCTCTGTCCCACCTCCTCCTGTTTTACCCTGGAGCAGTTCCAATCACTATTTTCATTGCATATTTATAAGGATTTAATTGATTCACAGAGGATTATTTATAGGAATGTACTCATCTCAGTCTTTTTCTTAAGTTAGGCAATAGTACGTAGATGCCGCAACATTTATGAAGAAATCATTTGCTGGAGAAATGTTGCAGAACCAAAGGAAGTTTGACCTCTTGCATTTCAGGATGAATAATGGGGAAGGGAACTGATTTACAGATACAGCATGCCAAGAGCATGCTGTCATGAAACTCAGTTGCACACTTCAGAAAATTTAAGAGGAATCAAATATACACTTTGAGAGAAAGATATGAAATCCTTCTGGTGTTGGCTAAACAAAGAAAGAGGTTTGCTCCCTTGGCCAATAAAATGGCCCTGGCCTGCAAAGCTTTATCAAAGTCAGTTAGATGTCCATCTCATAAACTGGCAGAGGCATACACAGCCAAAGTTAAAACAGGACTACTAGATCTGGGCTGCAGCAATCTGATAACCACTAAATGGGAACAAAGGGTTAGAGTTTTCTGAATCTGCATGCTATCATTTAGTGCTTGTCTAGATTTTTGCATTCCAGATCTGATAGCCAAGGTTAAAGGTAGAGCAAAAACCTCAATCCAACCTAAGTTCAAGATAGGTTTCTTAACTATGGCCAATATTTAGAGAGTAAGGCAGAAACACATTTCAAGTCCAAATATGGTTTAAGGGAGACAAGGCATGGAGTATAGGAGATTGGTTGTAAAAGAAATAAAGGTTAAAAATTGTATGTCTCAAGTCTCCATTTAGGCACACCTAGTGTGAATCAGTTCTGATTTCAGTAGCTGGACTACTTGAGATCAACAGCCTATTCCAAATAGATCAACCTACTCAAGGTACTTATGGTAATCATAAATCTTCATCATTCTGCTCTCTAGACTTTTTTGTGATGGCAAATGCATTTGTACAAACTGAGTGGCTGAAACTCTAGCTGGGGTCTGAATCATCAGTGGGGCCTAACTCTTTCTCAGCTGTAAAAAACTAGGGCTTGATCACTCAGTGTCAGGTTTGTCTGGTGTCTTTTCTTGATTCCCTTCCTTCTCCAATGACTATTCAAATGCCAGAGACATAACTACAATTCATATTAGCCCTCATTCCCAACTGAGATAATATTCGTTATCCTGGACTATTATCCTTCCCTCATCTTTCCATATACTGTCCAATGCCTTCCTATGATTTCCAGTATTAAAAATATGTAGTAGCCAACTTTGATTAATTGAAGACTGGGCTAAAGTAATGGTTGAGAATGTGTCATCATACAAGAAACTATGGAACAGTTCCATTTATTGGCAAAACACTGCAATACAAACTGAATTGGAGCACTTCCATAATTTGTTTATTATGAGCAAATCGCATCAAAACCTGAAAGAAAAAGAAAGGGTGGCTCCTTGATCAGTAATTATCTAAACTGACATGGGCTATGTAATATTTTCTTTCAAAAATAGTATTAATTTAAGCAGCTCTAAAAACTAAATTAACAGTGTATTGTGAACTGTTTTATTTTCCTAGAAATGTTTTTCTTTCCGGTTCTCTGAGACCAAAGGTTGCTACTTCATAGAAACTACTAATGGCCTTCCAACTCAGCACTACATTTTCAAATGTATGTGCTGTTTTGGAAAAAGTCAAGTAAATGTTCAGAGGCTGCAAATGAAAAACACATTTTAGGAGGGGGATAGGTGGGAGGCAGACCTGTAAAATAATATTTTATTTAGATAAAAGTGTGCCACAGGGTCAAATGAGGGTGTGATGTAGTTTTAATTTCTATCCTTTACCTGAAAAGTTCTGGTACAGGCTGCTTTTGTTAGTTTAATAAGTAGGGTGGGAATAGAGAGAAGGAAAGGCTGTACAGAGAGATTAATTTACAAACTAGCAAAGAAGAATTAGTCACAGGAGACCAACCTCTGAGTGTCTGGCAGCCACCAGCATTCTCTTTGAAGTATCCAAAATATTTCACATGGATCTATATTTTTTCCCTTTTGTTAGTCTGCCTTTTAAGTTTCACAGTTTGTTCTTTCTTGCAATCCTGCATTGGGTCAGAATTAATTGATGTAATTTCCCTTCTGATGGCCTCACAATTTTAAAGGACTGACCTAGTTTTAATGGAAAGAAGGCAGGATTATTGATGCTAAAAATCCTTTATAAAATGGCATTAAAAATCTATTTTAAATAAGACCATTGAAGCAAAAATGTCACTCTCAGTCTTACCAGCTCTGAATATTGGGATGAAGATAACATAAAATATAAGCATTTGATCTTCCATATAGTTTTCCTTGCTCTAGTGTTTAACATCTTGTTCGGATTATTGTAATGCATTTTATGCAGAGCTCCTTGAAGTTGGTTTGTAATTACAATTAACTGAAACTGCAGCTGCAAGAAAATGAACTGGAAGCTAAGCAAATATTACAGTACGTAACAAATCTAACCAATTACAGATTGGTCCTTAGCCTGTTTATGAATACATTTTAAGATGCTCTTTTAAAATTTAAAGCCCCAAATTGGGACTTCTTCCCCCATAAATTGGAGCACTTAAGAAGATGCCTCTATTCAGTATCTGATGATTGCCCATTTCATCTACATCACATCACAGCTTAGCAGAGTAGCCCAATTCTAGTCTTTGAAAGACTAGAGTGAAGAGATAATTCACACAAACTTAAATGTGAATCCAAGCAATATATATTTGTGCTGCTAGTAGTGGTAATAATGGTGATGATGTCAATATCCTATATATATCTATAAATCCCTTCTCACCCCTATGGGTGGTATATGTCTTCCTAAACCTCGGGTCTTCTACCAGAGGCCTGGAAGTTTGAGAGTTCTGTGAAGTATCTTAGCTATTCCCAGCACTGCACTCTTCTGGACAGACAGCTCTGATGTTGTTCCTGGGATCTGTTGGAGCCACTCTCCCAGCTTAGGAGTCACAGCCCCAAGTGCTCCTACCACCATTGGGACCACTTTGGCCTTTACTTTCCACATCTTCTCTAGCTCCTCCTTCAGACTCTGGTACTTCTCCAGCGTTTCACACTCCTTCTTCCTGATATTGCTGTCACTTGGCACTGCTACGTCTATCACCACCGCTGTCTTCTGGTCCTTGTCTACTACCACGCTGTCTGGTTGATTGGCCAGTACCTGCCTGTCTGTCTGGATCTGGAAGTCCCACAGGATCTTAGCCCTGTTGTTTTCCACAACCTTCTGTGGAATCTCCCATCTGGACTTGGGAGGCTCTAGTCCATACACTATGCAGATGTTCCTGTACACAATGCTAGCTACTTGGTTGTGCTGTTCAGTGTATGCTGTTCCTGCCTGCATCTTACACCCAGTGTTGGACTGTCCCTGAGGCCTCTCTGCACAGTCTGCACCTTGGGTCCTGTCTAGTGTGGTAGACCCCTGCTTCTATGGATCTGGTGTTTAGAACCTGTTCTTGTGCTGCTATGATCAGTGCCCCTTTTAAAGTGCTGTCTTTTAGTCCAGCCCTTTCCAGCCACTGGTAGGATTTCCCAATGTCAGCCACCTCAGCTATCTGTCGATGGTATATCCCATGCAGGGTCTTGTCTTGCCATGGCACTTCCTCTGCTTGCTCTTCCTTCCATGTCTACTGCTGCCTCAGGCATTCTCTCAGCAGCTCATTTTTGGTGCCATCCATGTACTCTTGGATGCTCTGGGTTTCATTCAAGACAGTGGCTTTGACACTCACCAGACCCTATCTGCCCTCTTTTTGGCTGTTGCACAGTCTCTGGGTGTTGGACTTGGGGTGGAAACCTCTGTACATTGTGAGGAGCTTCTGGGTCTTCACATCAGCAACCTCCATGTCCTCCTTTGGCCAGCTCATTATATCGGCAGGGTATCTAATGATGCAAGGTGTACATGTTGATGGCATGGATCTTGTTCTTCCCATTGAGCTGGCTCTTTAGGACCTGTCTTATCCTTTGGTGGTACTTGGATGTTGCTGTCTTCCTTGCCTCCTCATTGTAGTTCCCATGTGACTGTGGGATACCAAGGTACTTGTAGCTGGTCTGTAAATCTGCTATCTGGCCCCCTGGTAGTTCCACCCCATCAGTCTTGACTACCTTTTCTCTCTTCACTACCATCTGGCCACACTTCTCTAGACTGAATGACATCCCAGTGCCCTCACTGTAGATCCATATCAGGTGGATCAGTGAGTCAACGTCTCGTCCACTCTTAGCATACAGCTTGATGTCATCCATGTAGAGGAGGTGGCTAATGGTAGTTCAACTCTTGAACTTGTATCCATTTCCAGTCCTTGTGATTATCTGGCTGAGGGGGTTCAGAACAGCAGCAGGGACAGTGCATCACCTTGGCATATGCCACACTTGATGGCCATTTGTGTGAGCTGTCTTGAGTTGATTTCCAGTGTTGTCTTCCACAGTCCCACTGAGTTCTAAAGGAAGGTCCTTAGTGTCCTGTTGACTTTGTATAGTGCCAGGCATTCACAGATCCATGTGTGTGCCATTGAGTAATAGGCTTTCCTGCAGTCAGTCCAGGCTGTGCTCAGATTGGTCTGTCTAAATTCTGTCTCAGGTGACTGTTCTATCTATGAACAACTGGTATTCTGAGCCTCTGGTGTTGTTCTCAATGTCCTTCTGAGTTGTGCTCATGTAGTGGCCCATATGGTCCTCTAGCTTGGTGGCTATGATGACTGATAGGATTTTCCATGTTGTGTGGAGGCAGGTTATTGGCTGGTAGTTGGACAGTGCTACTCCTTTGTGGGGGTCTTTCAAGATCAGCACTGTCCTTCCTTGTGTTAGCCAGTCTGCTAGGCATTGAGCAGACTGTTGCTGTTAGTTTCTTTAGCCACTAGGTGTGGATCATGTCCAGGCCAGAGCTGTCCAAAGGCTCTGAGAAGATAGTGTAAGCTTCAGAAAACAGCATTCTGAAGAGAGCCACATGGAGGAACCGTTCACTGGAGAAGCTGGGTCCGAAAAGGATTCAGTAAAGGCAGCCAGGCACTTCTGCTTCGCCTGTGGCAGCTGGGCAAAAAAGTCAAAAGGTAGGTGTGGGAATTGGGAGAGAAGGCAGCTGGGTGAACGAATGTGGACTGGGGAGGCTGCAGCTTGCTATGGTGGCCTCAAGCAATGCAGCTGGGAAGAGTGGCTTCGCATGTTGCAGCTGGTTCCCCAACATCTGGCATGGACCTTGTTAATCCAGGCAATGTCCAAGCTGGCACGACTCTCTTAGTTCATGTCACTCTCATATTTGAGGTAGGCAGGTGAAGTGTTAGGGGGTCTTTTCCCAAGGACCCCTACTGGTAAGGTACATGCCAGCCAGGTTTCAAACCCTGGTCTCCCACATCAAAGGGCGGTGCTCTAATCATTATGCTATCCAGCCACTATATATATATGTATCCTCTCAAGGCAAATGGCACCAAGTTTTCTTTTGAGCAGTAAGTGGAAAAGTCTTAGCCTTTCAGATTTTTATTTTTAACTTGTTTTAAGTTTTATCCATTTACAGTATTTACTCAGAAGATGTTCTTTATCCTAATTTTTAAGTTCTTTTGTAAACCACTTTAAAGACTTGCTTACCCTTTGTATTAATAAATAGTGTAGCTTTTGTCCTGTGTATATTTACTCAGAAGTAAATCTCAAGTGTATGTGTATTGATTATAGCCTTTGGTTACTCATAAATCAATGTGGAATTGAAATTAAATTAGAACCAAATTGGTTTGAAATGTTATAATATTTTATTCTTATACATCCTAGCTTAGAAGAAGATAGCAATGGAAACATGATATTTTAAAATCACTTTATTCACTGTTATCCATAGATAGGTAATTAGCATAGAAATTTGTCCATTGAACATGCACCTTGACTCTATTTGGGCTGTTTAGAAAGTGGACAAAGATTCATTTATAATTACTATGCAGTGGTTAAATATTGATCACCATCCATCGTATCAAGGCTTCCACAAAATGCTTTTTAGTAAGATAGGGAAGGTGCATACTACTGTAAGTTATCAGCCTTAATTGTACCCCTGCCACATGCACTACTCTGTGCTAACAATAGGTAACTATAAAGATCTTATAAAGATCACCAATAGTGTGTATTACTGTTATAGTGACCTGCATGTAAATATGCCCTTCTGTACACTGTGTTGAACTGCAGATTCTGAAACTGTAAGAATGGGTATAGATCTGAGCAATTTAAAGAACTGCTTTCTTATGGCTCTAATTTTTTGTTTTGTCTATATTAAAAGACAGATGAAAAAAAAAACTTTTAATTTAAAAATAAGGTTTTTCAAATTAAAAGTTTTTTTTCATCATCTTGGAAGGAAGCTTCCAAGATACAATGCAAGGCAGTGTATATTAATAAATAATATCAATATTATTATAAATATTATACATAAATATTAATAAATAATAAAAATCATGACAATTATGAATCATTACTGGTCCAATTGTATACAACACAAGAAAAGAGCTTGTAGGGCCACAGTCAGTATTAGACAAGTATAAATCTCTTCGCCCTAGCTGTCTTCCTCTTCACTTTCCCACCACATAAATATTGGGGGTGCTGGGGAAAGGAAATTCTGTCAGCCAGATTTTCCATTGACAGATGAACAGCACCTAATACCATGTGTCACTCAAAATGGGCTTCTTGTTATGATACTACTGATCACATTCTCCAGTCTTTTCTCATTCCAATCTCTTCTGGTTTCATATAGTACACAAAAAGCTTAATTAACAGCTGTAATTTATACATACAGTACCTCCATCTGAAGCATAACCATTCCCTGAAAAGGAGCTTAAAGCTGGTGTGCTACTTAGGTGATTGATTATCAGAAATTGACACTACTGTGGATCTTGAGCTCTAGATGAGATGGGTATTACAGGAGACTCAGCAGGCCATATAACTGAGGCTAAAAAAAGAATGTGGATTCTTTATATCATGAAGACTGAATAAATAGAATGATACACAATGAAGGAAACCTGTAATGAATGCTGCTCACCCAGGTTATACAAGTTAAGCAAGTTTTACTTGGGTTAACTGGAAAAAATAGTAAAAATTAAAGCAAAATGTCTTTAATTAGTTTAGAGCAATCCAACAAAAATGCTTAAGTAATTCTTTAATAGAAGAATAAAACTAATAGCACTTTAGGACACTTCGAGATGGTGTTTTTTTTACTCTGCTTCTATTAGGATTATGAATGATCTGGATTCCAGGGGCAAAAAGTGATTTGGAATATGCAGGATTGCTCATGTAAAACCTTCATAAAGAAGCTCTCTATTGTTTCCAGCCTTGGGTGGTGATTTAAGGTGTTATATGTATAGCAGTGCCAAATCATGTTTTCCTCTTCATACCTTCTCCCAATCCCTCAAAAACCAGTTTGAAGCAAACCTTCAAATAACTTCACTCCTGCCAGCCTCACCATACTGAGAACACCTTGTATTTTCCTTGCACCTGACTAATGAGAGGTTTGAAAAGAGAGACTCCTGTCACCTTAATTGACAGAAAAGAAAAAAAATGCACCCCATCCATGTTTTCTAGCTGTCTATAACCTGTCTAGTTCGTCTATGTTTGTCTAGCTGTCTGCAAAACAAAAAACAAACAAAAAAGCCCATCCATAGTTATGGGAGTTAACCCACCCTGTTAAGTGCCATTCCTCCTGCTGTTTCTATTAATAGTCTTGGTTTGCTGAGATGCTGGGAAGATAGCATGATGGCATTGTTGCAAGCAGGTGCTCTTCAGAGCTGGAAACTTTAACTGTTTAGTACAAGTTCAAGATAGTAGTATACAACCTCTCTGTATTTATTAGGGAAGAATTTGTGCATATTACATTATATAAGCAGAGAAATTCAAATGGATTGCGAACAAACTGGCAATTTAAAAATTCTCCAACAAATAAGGAAAAATCAAGAGTTTTACTAGGAGTGTGAAACCACCTGAAAAAGGAACTAGAAGGGTTAAGATTGAGTTTCATAATAAGTTTGCCATTGTCTTTCCCTGCACAATGGTTTATATCCCAGAAATTGAAAGGCATGGCAGACCATATCAACAGAAAAACATACTGCCCACAAAATGACTGCAAAACCAAACACCAATTTAGCTTTCCAGATCTGGTGATGTCATGGTGGTAAGCATGTTGGAACCAATCTGGGTGTGTGTGTAAAGGACAGGGAGAAATATGGAATTATTACATGGAACAGTATGTAATTGTTGTGTGCAACTGTGCAGTTGGTCTTTCCAGATGTTCCTCTGTTTCAATGAGATACCAAATATTTCAAGTTTACTTCTTTGAAGACAACTTTAATCCCAAAGCAATAGGGTAGTAATGGCAAATGGCAGATTTAGAGACTACTTCTTGAAGGTCATAGCCCTGCTATAATAATTCTGCGTAACAAACATAAGACATATAACAATTGCTTCCATATTCCCTTGCTAATCAACTGTGTGAATGTAAGGGTGTGTGTGTGTGTATAAATTCCTCAGAAGAACAAATGAATATCCTAGCTTCCCCTAAGTAACTTCAGGTAAAAGTAAACCAATACATGTGATTATTTTTCATCATGAAGCTTAACAACCAAGCTATCTATTTCTGTTGTCCACATGTCAACCATAACTGATGTTGGGGAGCTGTGTATAGACAAAAATCAAATTTCTCTTTGCTCAGACTTGTGCTGTAACATTTTCCACGTTTTGGGAAATCTTGAATTCATAAATCCAACCAGTATCTCACTACTCTATTTATAAGCAACAGGCCAAAGATGCAAATGCCGTATTTTTTCCTGGTGTTTTTCTTTTAATAACAAAATACCACACAATCATCATCATCATCATCATCATCATCATCATCATCATCATCATCCCTCTTTGCCTACCACTGCTGTAGTTGGATTTAAAATATAGACAGACACCTGAAACACAACCCACCAGATATTACCATTATTGGGGGGGGGGGGAAGTGTGGTTCATAGATGTAGCAATACTCATGATGAGCTGCAATCTGGAGTGGCATTCTTATTGACCACATGACGTGGGCAAAGAAATGTGGCCAGTTAAAAGTTCAGCCATGCATTGTAAAGCCTGCACTTGATGAGCTTGTATTCCTGCTGAATCAAGGCAATTGCACCTCATTGCATGCTAAATTATTCTACAAGGACTCATAGTCTCTTTGTATGTAGGCGTAACAAGTAGAATCAGAATAAACTTATAAGGACTTCACTCAAGAAAATAGTAAATTTTCCTAATTTGTTCCAACTTTGATTTTCAGGGAATTACTTGGAAAAGTAGTAAATAACTTTGCCATGTTTGAAATAACCAAGAGATTTTTTTCTTAGCAAAGCTTCTTGAAGGGTATAACTGTATAACTCTGCACATGGGAGAGAATATTGTTCTACATTTTAAAAGTCTTCTTTTCTTAATATGCACGTTTTATATATTAAACAACAGATGTTTCCTTGACAAGTTTCAAGGAGATGATAAAGGAAGAAAGAAAGAAAAATGTGAATGGCAGATAAGAAATGTCCGCTTTGTTTTATTTATTAATTCATGCCCTTGAATTATCCAAATTAGTTTTAATATATTTTCATACTGCTGTCACATCCTGAACAGAGCATCTTATAACACTTCCAGGCATGATGAGATAACATAAAAAGCTTAACTTTCAGCAGGGTATTTTGTTTTCAAGCATGTAATCCCCTCAAAGTCCAGACTGGCAAAGACCTGACAGAAACATATTTCAGTTTAAGGTGAGACAGTAACAAAGAAGACAGATGTAAGTCAAACCTCTGAAATCATATACAGGCATCCACGTATTGTACAGCTGCCATTAGGTGTGTTAAAGCTGTTAGCAAGCTCTGGATATTAAATGGGCTATATTTTGGGGGGACAAGTGCTAAGCTACTTATTTAAACAGGGTAAGTTGTTATCAGATTCACTAGTTGGTCTGAGCGTTGCTGGAGCTTCTAAATATCAAATGAAGTAGCACTTTGGTTCACATAAGTAACTATGCCTGCCACATATGCAGAAGCCCCTGTAATTCAGTCCAGTTAACTGCCTCAGGACTTCAGTTAGAAGCATTGGGAAGGAACAATTCAACTCCGTGAGGCTGCAACATCCTGGGCAAGTGACCCACATCTGCAAAAATCATAGTCTATTCACCCAAGCCTAATAATAAATATAATCCAAATTAGTGTGTGTGTGTGTGTGTGTGTGTATCAATCCATATAGTTCATGTCTGCATATAACTAGTAGGCAGATATTCAAACTGGTAGTTCCAAACCTTTCAAGGGTCCCAAATTTCCTTCCTTTGACATCCTCTGACTGGTATCAGTTCTCTACATAGAGATAGGAGTATTTTCTAGCGTTGTCCAGAGATGCCACAGGTGACTGAAACTGGGATCTGCCACATAACAAACATGTGTTTCACCATCAAATGACAACACAGCCCCAGGTTTTAAAGGTAACTAGCACAGTTCCAGGTCACCTGAAAATGACTACTTAACCTTCACAAGCACATTTTCAATTGAGTTATCTATGCTTAAGGAGTTGCTGATACCAGTGGCTAGCTAGATACACACACATACAGACCTTTGCCATGAGCTTAGGAACTGATGCTGACTGTTTTTAAATGGCTTGTGTCAAGGGTATGTTTCATAAATTCATTCAGAAAAGAATTTGTCTTAACAATTACCCTACTTTATCATTACCAACTATATCCTTCTTGCCTGTTATAAATCACCTCTGTCTTTGGTATTTAAAAGTTCATTACTTTTGAGCTCTTGTTGGATACAATGATCACCTGGAGTCTCATGTTATTGCCTTATTAGTTGGAACTAATCTCTAAAAGGTATAGGTAATTACGTGCTACATACAGGGGTCTGTTAAGACCTTCTGTCTGATTAAATTTCCCTGTGGGAAAGATAATTACTATTGTACATTGACTTACAAAAACTGTGTAAGACATTATCTCTTCAGACCATTCTGAGGCAATACTGATAAATCATTTAAAGTGACCTGGTTGGTAAAACACTGGACCCTGTATAATATTTAACATGGGTTTAGTCACACATAATGCAGTTTGTGGATGACTATAGTGGTCTTTTGCATACCAATTTATGATGAACATGCAAATCTAGGTCATTTTTTCCCCAGATACCCTTAAGTGGAACAAGTTTCATTTTCCTTTTACATGTTAATTCAAGGGAAAAGTAAATGCAGAACACTCAGTATATCAGAAGTAATATAGAGGAAGTGAAAAACTATGGCACATCACTTAAAAGAAAGAAAAGAAACACTGTGGCAACCTATGTCTGATCTGTAAATCACTGCTGCATGGGTGCATTCTGAAAATGCTTTACTGATATAAACAAATGGCTTATCTGAAGCTTGCATGGGAAGAAGGAAAAGTAAACAAAAAAAAGTTTAGTTAATGTCAAGCTATAAAAACATGTATACAATGAGTGTCTATAATACATTAAATACATTAAATAAATATATAAATAAATATTGAGAGGGAAAATTGGCTAATCACATTCACTCTACTGATCTCATATTCATATTTTTTTAAAAGATCTTTTTTCTCTTATATGGCCTTATGGGCCACATAGAGGTTACCATGGTCAGTTATATTGAATGCTGCCAACAGGCCTAATAGGACCAATATCTTCAAATTATTGGCAACCACAGCCACCAATGCCATTTCTGTCTCATGGCCAGGGTGGAATCCTGACTAGCAGGGAACTAAATAATCCACTTCCTCTAGGATCCTTTGTAGCTGATTCCCTATCACAGAGCAAATCTGCAGTTCCGTCTGATATCTTTGGGATCTATAGGGAGGGAAAAGACAGGGAAGATAGATAGTACTTTTCCTGACATAAAAATATGAATTTGGAATACAGCTTCTTGCACCCTATAACCCATCCAATTGTAGAAGCTCCCTGGTGCAAGATTACTAGTCAGGACGTTCTCAAAGATGTAGCATGCTTATAATTATCCTGTAAGAAACAACATAGTCCTGTAATAAAGCAAGGACCTCTTAAGTAGAAATCTTTTGTAATAGTTTGGCTTTAATTTTGGAGAAGATGGCATTTCAAAAAAACATGATAGAACACTTGAAAAGAACTATCCAGATGCAAATCTTAGCTCTTCTATGGACTGTTTATATAAAATAACTAAAAATGTGATTATGATATTTCCATGCATTTTCCAGTTCTTGGGATTCATTTAGCTTTTCATCTACCACAAAATAAGCATTCTTATTCATGTAGTGACATCTGTGGTTTTAAGCCTGAAAGAACATGAGTTGAGTGGACATAAGCACATATGGGAAATATAAAGCTGGAAGTATGTGGAATTCATAAAAAAAAAAAGACTCACATGTACTGTTAAATAATTATTAAATACTTCTCCTTCAGCTTACATTATTTTAATTTGCTTGTACTTATTAGGTCTAAAATTGGTCTACTACAGGAAGTCCTTGCTAAACAACTGCCCTGTTTAGTGACCATTCAAAGTTACGACAGCACTGAAAAAGTAACTTTATGACTGGTCCCCATACTTACAACTGTTGCAGCATCCCTGCAGTCATGTGATCAAGATTCAGACACATCACAACCAGGGGCATTTATGACCTTCGCAATGTCCCACGGTCACGTGATTGCTATTTGCGCACTTCACAGCTGGCTTCTGACAAACAGAGTTAATGGAGAAGCCAGCAGGAAAATCACAAGTCACAGTCACATGATGTCTCACTTAACCATGGTGGAAGTGAGGTCCTAAGTCCATCGCGGTCACATGATGTCTCACTTAACTACTGTATCGCTTTGTGACAAAGTTGCCGGTCCAAACTGTGGTGTTAAGCAAGGACTACTTGTATAAAGGAGATGATACTAAGAAAGAGATGGGGGAGCCTAGTTCAATTCATTTAATAGAGGGAACAGACCAGCTTGGAATTACTGGAATTACTTATAAAGGATTAGGAAAACGAATTACCCCAAGGTCAACAGAATTGCATTTGATTTCTAAAATGTGTGATTCAGAGAAGTCTCTTCTATCCCTGCTTTAGTTTTTTTAAGCTCTTGCAGCAATGCTGGGTTATCTATTTATTATCAGTATCTCTATACTACTTATTCTAAATCAAAAAGCACCTCAAATCCATAAAATCCTTATATTATAACAATTGCAACATATTTGAGACCTGATACTACTTTTTTATGAAAAGGAAAAGTGTAGCACAACAGCCCACATTATGCCTTGAATGTTCTACAGAAGAGTTCAGTTTTGACAGCCCTTCTGAAGATATCCACGGTGGAGACAGCACTAACTTTGGTGGAAGGCAGTTCCATAGAGCAGGGGCAGTTACCAAGAAGGCCTGGTCCTGAGTTCTCAACCCACTCACTTCTTGCAGGGTAGAAATCCAAAGCAAATGCTCTCTAGTGCACAGGATGGGCCAATTCAGTTGGAAGGAGATGGTCCCTTAGGGTATCAAGGGCCAGCCATTTAAGGCTTTATAAATTAAAGCCAGCAAATTGTATTCAGAAGCCTACTGGCAGCCAATGTAGAATCCACAAAATTGGTATTATGCTAATAGTGGCTCTCATCTGCTAAAAAGGGCCTGCATTTAGAGATGGAAGACTTCTTTCCCAGCATTTCTGGCTGGCCATGTGTTGACAGGAATTGTGTGTGCACATACTGAGTCCAGAAAGCACCAAAGATTGGGAAAAGCTTCCCTGTAAAGAGCTATGCATTGAGTTAGTGCTATGCGAAGATTTGATTTGGGGATTCTATTCAAACTTAATTTGATTGAGTCTTTGAATCACATTGACTTTATGAATCAGAATTATAATTCAATCAGATATCAAATTGTATTGGAATTGATTTGATGATTAAGAGGCACACTATTAGCATGCACAAAAACTGGTTTATCTGAACCAACTGGGAAAATCAGATTGAACTGATCTTCTCAATTACATCAATTTTCCAGATGGGATCAAATCAATGATCTAAATCAAATACACAATTTCCATCAGTTTGGAGATAATTCACATTTGCCTTATAAATGTGCTGGGCTTTTAAAATATACCTCTTAAATCTGCAGCCCTTACCTACTCTCCTCTAATCAGTTCCATGGGTTTAAAGAAAATTCTTCTTTCAAAAGCAGAAAGATATTAATAATAGATCTGTCCTCGTCTGCTTATTTTATTTTTTTATTGATTAAGTGTTTCTGTACACAAGTATTTGGTAGATGGTGATCCTGTTGAAAAAAGTAAAAATCTTCACAATGAAAAATCTTCTTCTCAGAACCTAGTTTAAGAGCTGCTGCTCTGTGTTACTTATAAGGAGCAATGGACTAGAACTGCAAAATTATATAATAAAATAAAAATTAAAAAAATGTTTGGCATCCAAATTTAAGGTTGGATGGAAAAAAGTGGAATAAAAAATATGTACTTAAAATCCAGTATTTAAGAATGTGCAGTGAAGGAAGGTCCAAAACAATTCTAATACTTCTGTTTGTGCAAGAAGATAATGCCTAGATTCTAGTGCAGGGTATCCAGTGACTGTTTTATTAGAAAAATATTATTTCTATGAGAAAAAAGGCACCTTTATGTCTAAACTGTGCTTTTAGCACTTTTTAGCATTTTCTTATAAAACATTTCTTTTCAAACAATGTATCAGTTGCTCATTCTACAATACAACCATTGCAAATATTCTCCAGAACTAGTAAACATTCAAGAAAGGGCAACATCTGAAAGATTCTGCTGGTATCATCCTTTGTCTCAAAATTTTTATGCTTGTCATTTAGATTATGAACATATCATAATTCCGGCCTTTCACACCGTATGCTCTAAGGACTAATTACACAAAGGATGGGAAGGGAAAGAAAAAGTTCAAGTATGTTATTCCAGCATTCTGAAAATAGCAGAACAAGCAGATTGTTTTAAATAAGCATTTCTATCCAGACACAGCTAGGCTGATTTATTGTAAATCTGCTTTATTGCAGTAAAATGAAAGATTGTGGACTCTTGCAGCTGCTCATGAGTGGTGTTACTAGCACTGAACCCCAGGGAGAACATCCAGGAGCTCACACGTGAGAAAGCTTAAATTCAGGAGACATCCTGCCCTATGCACTTTCTCCCAGCTTCAGTGTTTCTCAACCTTATCCATTTTAAGACGTGTGGACTTCGACTCCCAGAATTCCCCAGCCAGCATGGGGAATGGCTGGCTGGGTGAATTCTAGGAGTTGAAGTTCACACATCTTAAAATGGATAAGGTTGAGAAATACTGTACTAGAGAAATGAAGATGTTGAATGCATATACATTTTTGTTTTGTCACATTCCCAAAATATTTTTCAAGTGGGAAGGGTAGGCTAATAACAATAACAACAAATGATATGGATGGAATGCAGGTATTTTGAGTATATTTCCACTTTGCATTATCAATTTATTTTATACATGCAAAACCATTTTATTCTGAAAGAAGTTGTAGACGGAATGTGCAGGAATTTATATACGGGTAGTCCTCTACTTGCGACCATGCTTAACGACCATTTGAAGTTATGACAGGACTGAAAAAAGTGACTTGTGATCAGTCCTCGCACTTACGACCTTTGCAGTATTCCCATGATTAAAATTCAGGTGCTTGGCAACCGGCATGTATTTACGATGGTTGCTGCTTCCCAGGGTCATATGATCGCCATTTGCGATCTTCCCAGCCGGCTTATGACAAGCAAAATCAATGGGGAAAGCTAGATTTGTTTAACAACCATCTAATTCACTTCATGACTGCTGTGATTTGCTTAATGACTGCGGCAGAAAAGATTGTAAAATCAGGTGTGGGTTACTTAATGTCCACCTCGCTTAGCGATGGAAGTTCTGGTCTCAATTGTCCGGAAGACCAGTCGCAATTCACTTTTTTCAGTTTTAAATGGATGGTCGTAAGTCGAGGACTACCTGTAATTTCAAGAGAGCATTGTTAGTTGCTCTAGGGTTGATTGACAGTGTCCATTAGTTGTTAAAGGCATATTAATTTGTTAATTTTATTTTAATATGTAAGGTGTGTCTTATCAAATCTTTCCTTTTCTGATTATGGAAGAGGAGAAGTGGGCTAGGGAGGGAGAAAGCCCCAGGGCTGGAGAGAGTGAAACCATATTTGTTTGTTTAGCTTTGAAATGTCTCATTGAGAAGATCAGATATTTGGGAAGGGGAGACAATGCATAGCTTGTCATGACAAGATAATAATTGCCAGGAATTACACAAGCTTCTGTTAAACTTAATACCTTTGATTTTACACGAATATACAGTATTGGTATGAAATTATATTGGTTCTAATGCATTTTTATAGGATCTGAAAGAGCCTGGTGGTTTTGTTTGTTTGTTTTACCAAATCAGATATTCTGCTTCTCAGTCTGTCACCAGTATTTGTAAGGCACGTACACAATGTAATTTCCTCACTCCATATAAGCTCTGAAAAAGATACATAACAGAAGAAAAACGTCTTTAGTACAGCAATACAAGGTTGAGCACATGGGATTTTGAACTTCGTAAAAGCAATTACACCATCTTTTTTATCTTACACTAAAATTCAGACGTTGGACTAAAATTGTATGAACAGGAATGGTATATGCAAATGAAAATATTCAAACTCACGTTTCCTTATTTTTCTGGAATAAGGAGTTCAGCTTGACTATACTTCATACCAAATAAATTAAAAATTGAAGGCATGCAGATAAAAAATGAACTATATTCTTACTTATTAACCATATCTAAGTCTTGTATATTGCTGTTTATTTTTGAATGGAATTCCTAAACGTCTTATGACCAAATTTAAAGAGATCATAGAATTACAGAGTGGAAAGGATAGTTAGGTCAAATCCAATTCTCTGGTCAGTGCAGGAATCCCAATAAGTGCATATCTGAGAAATCTCTCACAGCTTTTGTGTGAACACTTCCATGAAGGAGAAAACTACTAATTGTATACATCCTGGTTGGCTAGTTTTATGGTATTGAAATGATTCTGTTTATACTAAAATAGTGAAGGCCAAAAAGCCTGTTAATTTTAAGTGAGGTTGCAAGAAGTAGCACCCTGAACAAATTAATTGTATGGTAGGCTGCATATTAGAATGAGAATGTTTTTCTAGAAAACTTTAGATTTTATGCCAAAGACGTGAAGTGCTATTATTTAAAAAGTTAGAATCATATTAAGGCCTGTCCATCCTTAAAGATGATCATAAAACAACACATTTAAAGAGCAGCAGAACTGTCATAAGATGCAATATTTCAATAACAACAAAATCAGATGTCCATTAATTTATTTCTTTATAGCACATAAAAAGCCACTCCAATCAAACTGACTCTGAATGGCAGATGATTCCTGTAGTTTCCAAGAAAAAAGACACAATAAATATAACATAATCAGTAACATAACCAAAATCAAAGCCATAAATTGCAAATCACAGTGCAACCATAAATTAACTAGGAATCTAAACATTCAAAACCAAGAGACCAACTCGTCATGGAATAGTGACAACCACCCTGCCCACAAGGCTTGATAGAACAGTCATCTCACAGACTTTCTGAAAAGGCTTTCAGGAGGAAGGGGCTTATCTGAAAATCTCAGAAGTTACTAGTCCAGAATAGTTCAGCTGAGTTCTGCATATTTGAGCCTGACTGGGGTAAACTGTAGGGGTGATTCAGAAATATGATTTGCATTTTTATTCCTTTTCTTAAATAATTGGTTTCTCTTATTCCAGTTTTATATACTGTCCTATTGATGTTCTATGTTTTGTATCCTCTACTTCGATATGGCCTAATGACTAATCAGTAATAAACTATACTGTATTAGTATTCCAGAGCAGAGGGAGCTCTTGAAAAGGCCTGTTTCCATACTCTGTAGATGACACTCTCCAATAGAGGGAACACAGAGAATAAGAATATTATATCTTATTGGGCAGCAGATATTCCAACAAGCTGAACTCATCATTTGGTTACTTTTGCGCAACTATCTGGGTGCTTGTCCCTTAAAAGGAAACACAGGAGGCTTCTGAATGACAAGAGATAGAAAGAGAAGTAAAATAGATTTTATACAAGGATCCCTATAAAAAAAGCAATATAAAAGGACATACAGTATCCAGTGGTTTTGACTGCCCCTGATCTACAGGGCAAGAATGTTCAATATATGAAACATTATTGAACTTGCCTTTTATCAGAGCTGATGGAAGGACATTAGTTCATACCTTAAAGAAAGCTTTCCAATATTTATAGCCAAGGTCATAAAATAGCAGGATGGTTAAATGCACGTAAGGTTTGGTTTTTATTTCTGATAGTCTAGGGATTGCTAGATTGCTAGACTGATTTACATTCTACATCTGTGATGCATTGTATAAAGAGTCATGAGCACTTTCATAGGACATGGATTTCAGAAATTCTGGTAAGACACCATATAACAGTATTTTCATACATAAAACCATCTCTTTCCAAGTTGGCTGGAAATCGTCAGCATGAGCCAAAGTATTAGATGTAAAGGATAACATTTTAGCTAGTACTTGAACATGGAAAACCACACTCTTCCTTCAACTCTCTATTTCCAGCTGAGATACAGCATTAGGTATACATAACAGTGATTGTAGTAGGACTGCTAGAACTTTTGTCATGATCTAACGAAGCAAAGCGCTTTGGCTATGAATTGCCTAAGGCCATTGCGACAGTCTCACTTCATTTGCTCTAGAACAATCTCTGATTAGCTGTCCTGAACATTAATCAGTAAAATTTGTCTGGTCAACAAATTTATTACTATTATTATTATTATTATATTTGAAGACCATGCCTTCTAAAGATATTTGATATCATAATTATTGATTGTCCACATGTATGATCTTGGTTTTATTCTGATTAATTACAAGTTGGATATCAAGTTCAGTCCTTGAGATATTTCACCAATGAGTTAACATAAAGTAGGAGCTGAAGTAGAGCAGTTCTATGAGGATCTGCAGCACCTACTGGGCAACACGCCTAAAAGAGATGTTATTTTCATCACAGGAGACTGGAATGCTAAGGTGGGCACTCAAATGACACCTGGTTATGTGTTTGTTAAAATATAAACATGGTAGGATATTAAACTTCAGCAAAGGATTGTTACCTTGTCGTGGTGCTGGAGCTTGAGTACCTCAATGATACCATGCACTAAACCATGAAGGGCCACCCAAGACGGGAAGGTCATGACAGAGAGGTCAGACTAAATGTGATCCCTGGGGAAGGTAATGGCAACCCACCCCAGTATTCTTGCCGTGAAAACTAAATGGATCAGTACAACCAGAGATATGTCGGTATACCATCGGAAGATGAGACCCCCAGGTCGGAAGATGGTCAAAATGCTACCGGGGAGGAATAGAGGATGAGTTCAACTAGCCCCAGGCGTGATGATGCAGCTAGCTCAAAGCCGAAAGGACAGCTAGCGGCCGACGGTGCTGGTGGTGAACGGTGAATCCGATGTTCTAGGATCAACACACCATTGGAACCTGGAATGTAAGATCTATGAGCCAGGGCAAATTGGATGTGGTTATTGGTGAGATGTCAAGATTAAAGATAGACATTCTGGGCGTCAGTGAACTGAAATGGACTGGAATGGGCCACTTCACATCAAATGACCACCAGATCTACTACTGTGGACAAGAGGACCACAGAAGAAATGGAGTAGCCTTCATAATTAATAGTCAAGTGGCTAAAGGAATGCTTGGATACAATCCAAAAAATGATAGAATGATCTCAATTTGAATTCAGGGCAAGCCATCTAACATCACAGTGATCCAAATATACGCCCCAACCACAGATGCTGAAGAAGCTGAAGTAGAGCAGTTCTATGAGGATCTGCAGCACCTACTGGACAACACGCCTAAAAGAGATGTTATTTTCATCACGGGAGACTGGAATGCTAAGGTGGGCAGTCAAATGACACCTGGAATTACAGGTAAGCATGGCCTGGGAGAACAAAACGAAGCAGGACATAGGCTGATAGAATTTTGCCAAGACAACTCACTCTGCATAACAAACACTCCCTTCCAACAACCTAAGAGACGGCTTTATACATGGACTTCCCCAGATGGACAACACCAAAATCAGACTGACTACATCCTTTGCAGCCAAAGGTGGCGGACATCTATACAGTCGGTAAAAACAAGACCTGGAGCTGACTGTAGTTCCGATCATGAACGTCTTCTTGCACAATTTAGGATCAGACTAAAGAGATTAGGGAAGACCCACAGATCAGCTAGATATGAGCTCACTAATATTCCTAAGGAATATGCAGTGGAGGTGAAGAATAGATTTAAGGGACTGGACTTAGTAGATAGGGTCCCAGAAGAACTATGGACAGAAGTTCGCAACATTGTTCAGGAGGCGGCAACAAATTACATCCCAAAGAAAGAGAAAACCAAGAAGGCAAAATGGCTGTCTGCTGAGACACTAGAAGTAGCCCAAGAAAGAAGGAAAGCAAAAGGCAACAGTGATAGGGGGAGATATGCCCAATTAAATGCAAAATTCCAGAGGTTAGCCAGAAGAGATAAGGAATCTTATCTCTTTAAACAAGCAATGCACGGAAGTGGAAGAAGACAATAGAATAGGAGGGACAAGAGACCTCTTCCAGAAAATTAGAAACATCGGAGGTAAATTCCAGGCCAAAATGGGTATGGTCAAAAACAAAGATGGCAACGACCTAACAGAAGAAGAAGAGATCAAGAAAAGGTGGCAAGAATATACAGAAGACCTGTATAGGAAGGATAACAATATCGGGGATAGCTTTGATGGTGTGGTCAGTGAGCTAGAGCCAGACATCCTGAAGAGTGAGGTTGAATGGGCCTTAAGAAGCATTGCTAATAACAAGGCAGCAGGAGACAATGGCACCCCAGCTGAACTGTTCAAAATCTTGCAAGATGATGCTGTCAAGGTAATGCATGCTATATGCCAGCAAATTTGGAAAACACAAGAATGGCCATCAGATTGGAAAAAATCAACTTATATCCCCATACCAAAAAAGGGAAACACTAAAGAATGTTCAAACTATTGAACAGTGGCACTCATTTCACATGCCAGTAAGGTAATGCTCAAGATCCTGCAAGGTAGACTTCAGCAATTCATGGAGCGAGAATTGCCAGATGTACAAGCTGGGTTTAGAAAAGGCAGAGGAACTAGGGACCAAATTGCCAATATCTGCTGGATAATGGAAAAAGCCAGGGAGTTTCAGAAAAACATCTATTTCTGTTTTATTGACTATTCTAAAGCCTTTGACTGTGTGGACCATAACAAATTGTGGCAAGCTCTTAGTGGCATGGGGATACCAAGTCATCTTGTCTGCCTCCTGAAGAATCTGTATAACGACCAAGTAGCAACAGTAAGAATAGACCACAGAACAACGGACTGGTTTAAGATTGGGAAAGGAGTACAGCAGGGCTGTATACTCTCACCCTACCTATTCAACTTGTACTCAGAACACATCATGCGACATGCTGGGCTTGAGGAATCCAAGGGTGGAGTTAAAATCGCTGGAAGAAACATTAACAATCTCAGATATGCAGATGATACCACTATGATGGCTGAAAGCAAAGAGGAACTGAGGAACCTTATGATGAAGGTGAAAGAAGAAAGTGCAAAAGCTGGCTTGCAGCTAAACCTCAAAAAAACCAAGATTATGGCAACCAGCTTGATTGATAACTGGCAGATAGAGGGAGAAAATATAGAAGCAGTGAAAGATCTTTTATTTCTAGGTGCAGAGATTACTGCAGTCAGGAAATCAGAAGACGCTTAATCGTTGGGAGAAGAGCAATGACAAATCTCGATAAAATGGTTAAGAGCAGAGACATCACACTGACAACAAAGGTCCGCATAGTTAAAGCAATGGTGTTCCCCGTAGTAACATATGGCTGCGAGAGCTGGACCATAAGGAAGGCTGAGTGAAGGAAGATAGATGCTTTTGAACTGTGGTGTTGGAGGAAAATTCTGAGCGTGCCTTGACTGCAATAAGATCAAACCAGTCCATCCTCCAGGAAATAAAGCCAGACTGCTCACTTGAGGGAATGATATTAAAGGCAAAACTGAAATACTTTGGCCACATAATGAGAAGACAGGACACCCTGGAGAAGATGCTGATGCTAGGGAGAGTGGAGGGCAAAAGGAAGAGGGGCCAAACAAGGGCAAGGTGGATGGATGATATTCTAGAGGTGACGTACTCATCCCTGGGGGAGCTGGGGGTGTTGACGACCGACAGGAAGCTCTGGCGTGGGCTGGTCCATGAAGTCACAAAGAGTCGGAAGCGACTAAATGAATAAACAACAAAGGATATTAAAAGGGCCAGTTTGGTGTAGTAGTTAAGGCACTAGGCTAGAACCCAGAAGACTGTCAGTTCTAGTTCTGCCTTAGGCACAAAGTCAGGTGGGTAACCTTGGACCAGTCACTCTCTCTCAGCCCTGGGAAGGAGGCAATGGCAAACCACTTCCAAAAAACCTTGCCAATAAAACTGCAGGGACTTGTCCAGGCAGTCACCAGGAGTCAACGCTGACTTGAAGGAACTAAAAAACAACAACAACAACAACAAAAAAGGACATTAAAAATAAGAACTTACCCCTAATGTTTACTAATTTATTTTTAGAATTAAGGTAGAATGCAAAATACTACTTAATACTATTTTAAAATAATATAAAATACTATAACACTATTTAAAAATAATTTTCTGTCTGGATTGAAAGCTGTAAAATTTAAGAATTTTGTTAAAGTTGAATATCAGGCACATGTATAAGTGAGTTAAAAATAATTTGTGTTGCATGGTGTTTTAAACTGTAGCAAACACATACTGGCATTTCTTTTATTTCATAATGGCATTTCTTTTACGAGGTCACAATTTTCTACAGTTAAAAAAAAGAAAAGACCAAACTGTTTTACTGTATTCAAGATTTTGAGGTTGATTTATAAAGGGCTAAACAGCTTTGGTCCAAATATCTATTAAAATGCTTTTTCTGCTATGTGCTTTGAGATCTCTGGAGAAAGCCCTGTGCATGGTTCTGCTGCTAGGCAATTTTCAGAGAAAATTATTTAAACTCTGGTTTTCTCTGCTGTGGTGCCATTATTAAATGGCATGGGAGAGATTACTTGTGGGACCTCCTATCCCCAATAGTTTCTGCCCATTCCGTCAGATCTGCTTGGGCGCAGCATGCTCCTGGTCCTCTTGGTGAAGCAGTGTCATCTGGTGGGCCCCAGGAAGCGTACCTTCTTTTTTATGGCACATGCCTTATGGAACAGCCTTTCCATGGGAGATACAGACAGCCCCCATTCTGCTGGCTTTTTGGAAAGCTGTGAACTTCTTTCTCCAGTCATTGGGACCAGGATGTTCATTCACTGGAGCTCTGGTGTGTGTCTATATGTGATATGTGGGAACTGAAATTTTTATAGAGACCTTAATCTGGGTTGTTTTCCTGGTTTTTAATAGATTAGATATATTTTTATGTTATTCACCACTCAAACTTTTTCTGGAGAGATGGGCAGCCATATAACTTTGATTAATAAATGCATACATATATACATACAGTTATAGAATTTATTTCCTTTAGGTAAGCCTTCTATTCACCTTGATGTTCAAATATTTTTGAAGTGGCTTGAGTAAATCTTTGAGTCCTTGCATTTCCATATTAACTGTAAAGTTATATGCATTAAATATACAAAGCAAAACAGAATGAAACAAAAACTATTCTCTCTCAATAATACCGGCCACAATTCACATACGTATATATTTGTTGTTTATTCATTCAGTCGTTTCCAACTCTTTGTGACTTCACGGATCAGTCCACACCAGACCTTCCTGTTGGTCGTCGCCACGCCCAGTTCCCCCAAGGTCAAATCCACCACCTCTAGAATATCATCCATCCATCTTGCCCTTGGTCAGCTGACAATTTGTGGGTACTAATGGAAATAATTTTATGAAAAATCAATATACTTGGATTTATGATGTCATCTTGCAATTTATAAGCCAGTATGTGTGCCATTGTCACTAACTCTAATTGCAAAAAGGGGCCTTTAGAGCCCATTAACACTATGATGAGGGTAGCACAGGAGCTTGGGCTTATTTTATTCCAGTATACCCATCTAAGTATTCTATAAAATTAAGTCTCAGTTTTGCAGAATGAAAACTGCTTTTACAAATCATGTATTGTCAACAAGAAAAGAATTTTAATTAAGCACCAAATAAGTTTCTCTTTTAAACATTTAGAAACAGCAGAAGAGGCAAGACCCTGTAATTCAGACTAAAGACACTGAAGGAGAGAAAATATTATTGGAATGCCCAATTTACCCTCAGTCAACTTAATGCTGATTCTGAAAACATATTGGAGCCAGATGGAAGGGTAAATTGAGTCATACAATATAAAACCAGAGCTAGTCCAGTTATTTATGGCTAACTTCCCCCATTCATGGTTATTTTCAGCAAGGAAATGGAAAATTTGAGATTCAGCTCAATGCATATCCCTGTAATTTTTCACACTAGGAAAATGTACTTATTCCTTCTGCTTTTTACTTTTATTGACATAATGACCCAAGTACCAGCTGTTTGGGGTACAGCAGCTCACATATCCATTTATAAAAAATGTAATATGTAAGGCTTTTACACTATAGCTATAGATGTATAAGTCTCCTGAATAAAATAACTAAACTATAAATAATACACCTATATTGGAAGCTATTATTTTGGATAATGCAGATAAAATTCTAGAAGTTCAAGCTGTAATTTAAATTGGTACTCTACTGTAGATCAGTGTCTTGTATTGCAGTATTGGTTGAAAAATACATCACCAAACCCAGAACAGCCTTTTATCAATCACTTTATTGATTTTAAGTTTGCATGTTATTTTAGATATAGAGTAAAACTTGGGATTAAATTAAGAACATATGTATATGTATATCAATCCCATACACACACACAGAAAGAGATGTTTTTCAGCTTCCCACTCTAGTCACCCAGCCAGCTTCTGTGCCTAAGGGAGGACCAGGACCTGGTCCAAGCACATTAGGGGCTGCTAATGTAAAGGATCATCTGTAATTCCATAGTTTTGGTCCAGGCTCTATGATTGGACAGAGTTGGCATGATCCAGTCCTTCCCATTAAACAGTGTCACTTGATGGGAATTAGGATGGCTGTCTTCTTTGTTGTAGCACCTGCCCTTTGGAATTACATGCCCCCCTCCCTTGAGATATGTCTAGCCTCCACCCTGGCCTTGTTTAAAAGAGCCCTAAAAATGTAGTGCTACACCCAGGCCATGGAAAACATGGCAGCTTCTGTGTTTTTTATTATGTTTGAATGATTGTTCTTCCAGATATTTTGGTTTCTAACTGTTTTTCAGGACTGATTTTACTGTATACAGCCTGGAGTCATTATACAGTTTATAAATATGTATTATAGTTTATAAATAAAATAAAACTTTTTAAGGTACAGTTTAGTCTTAAAGTTCAAGTTTCTAGCCCTGTTCTAACCCCAAAAAGAGCTCTCAAATCTGACTCCTTTGTTGTTTATTCATTCAGTCGCTTCCGACTCTTCGTGACTTCATGGACCAGTCCACGCCAGAGCTTCCTGTCAGTCATTAACACCCCCAGCTCCCCCAGGGACGAGTCCGTCACCTCTAGAATATCATCTATCCATCTTGCCCTTGGTCGGCCTCTCTTCCTTTTGCCTTCCACTCTCCCTAGCATCAGCACCTTCTCCGGCGTGTCCGGTCTTCTCATTATGTGGCCAAAGTATTTCAGTTTTGCCTTTAATATCATTCCCTCAAGTGAGCAGTCTGGCTATTTCCTGGAGGATGGACTGGTTTGATCTTCTTGCAGTCCAAGGCACTCTCAGAATTTTCCTCCAACACCACAGTTCAAAAGCATCTATCTTCCTTCTCTCAGCCTTCCTTATGGTCCAGCTGTCACAGCCATATGTTACTAGGGGAACACCATTGCTTTAACTATGCGGACCTTTGTTGTCAGTGTGATGTCTCTGCTCTTAACTATTTTATTGAGATTTGTCATTGCTCTTCTCCCAAGGATTAAACGTCTTCTGATTTCCTGACTGCAGTCAGAATCTGCAGTAATCTTTGCGCCTAGAAATACAAGGTCTTTCACTCCTTCTACATTTTCTCCCTTTATTTGCCAGTTATCAATCAAGCTGGTTGCCATAATCTTGGTTTTTTTGAGGTTTAGCTGCAAGCCAGCTTTTGCACTTTCTTCTTTCACCTTCATCATAAGGCTCCTCAGTTCCTCTTTGCTTTCAGCCATCAAAGTGGTATCATCTGCATATCTGAGATTGTTAATGTTTCTTCCAGCGATTTTAACTCCACCCTTGGATTCCTCAAGCCCAGCATGTCGCATGATGTGTTCTGAGTACAGGTTGAATAGGTAGGGTGAGAGTATACAGCCCTGCCGTACTCCTTTCCCAATCTTAAACTAGTCCATTGTTCTGTGGTCTGTTCTTACTGTTGCTACTTGGTCGTTATACAGATTCTTCAGGAGGCAGACAAGATGACTTGGTATCCCCATACCACTAAGAGCTTGCCACAATTTGTTATGGTCCACACAGTCAAAGGCTTTAGAATAGTCAATAAAACAGAAATAGATGTTTTTCTGAAACTCCCTGGCTTTTTCCATTATCCAGCGGATATTGGCAATTTGGTCCCTAGTTCCTCTGGCTTTTCTAAACCCAGCTTATACATCTGGCAATTCTCGCTCCATGAATTGCTGAAGTCTACCTTGCAGGATCTTGAGCATTATCTTACTGGCATGTGAAATGAGTGCCACTGTTCAATAGTTTGAACATTCTTTAGTGTTTCCCTTTTTTGGTATGGGGATATAAGTTGATTTTTTCCAATCTGATGGCCATTCTTGTGTTTTCCAAATTTGCTGGCATATAGCATGCATTACCTTGACAGCACCATCTTGCAAGATTTTGAACAGTTCAGCTGGGGTGCCATTGTCTCCTGCTGCCTTGTTATTAGCAATGCTTCTTAAGGCCCATTCAACCTCACTCTTCAGGATGTCTGGCTCTAGCTCACTGACCACACCATCAAAGCTATCCCCGATATTGTTATCCTTCCTATACAGGACTTCTGTATATTCTTGCCACCTTTTCTTGATCTCTTCTTCTTCTGTTAGGTCCTTGCCATCTTTGTTTTTGACCATACCCATTTTGGCCTGGAATTTACCTCCAATGTTTCTAATTTTCTGGAAGAGGTCTCTTGTCCCTCCTATTCTATTGTCTTCTTCCACTTCCGTGCATTGCTTGTTTAAAGAGATAAGATTCCTTATCTCTTCTGGCTAACCTCTGGAATTTTGCATTTAATTGGGCATATCTCCCCCTATCACTGTTGCCTTTTGCTTTCCTTCTTTCTTGGGCTACTTCTAGTATCTCAGCAGACAGCCATTTTGCCTTCTTGGTTTTCTCTTTCTTTGGGATGTTATTTGTTGCTGCCTCCTGAACAGTGTTGCGAACCTCTGTCCATAGTTCTTCCGGGACCCTATCTACTAAGTCCAGTCCCTTAAATCTATTCTTCACCTCCACTGCATATTCCTTAGGAATATTAGTGAGCTCATATCTAGCTGATCTGTGGGTCTTCCCTAATCTCTTTAGTCTGATCCTAAATTGTGCAAGAAGACGTTCATGATCGGAACTACAGTCAGCTCCAGGTCTTGTTTTTACCGACTGTATAGATGTCCGCCACCTTTGGCTGCAAAGGATGTAGTCAATCTGATTTTGGTGTTGTCCATCTGGGGAAGTCCATGTATAAAGCCGTCTCTTAGGTTGTTGGAAGGGAGTGTTTGTTATGCAGAGTGAGTTGTCTTGGCAAAATTCTATCAGCCTATGTCCTGCTTCGTTTTGTTCTCCCAGGCCATGCTTACCTGTAATTCCAGGTGTCATTTGACTGCCCACCTTAGCATTCCAGTCTCCCGTGATGAAAATAACATCTCTTTTAGGCGTGTTGTCCAGTAGGTGCTGCAGATCCTCATAGAACTGCTCTACTTCAGCTTCTTCAGCATCTGTGGTTGGGGCGTATATTTGGATCACTGTGATGTTAGATGGCTTGCCCTGAATTCGAATTGAGATCATTCTATCATTTTTTGGATTGTACCCAAGCACTCCTTTAGCCACTTTACGATTAATTATGAAGGCTATTCCATTTCTTCTGTGGTCCTCTTGTCCACAGTAGTAGATCTGGTGGTCATTTGATGTGAAGTGGCCCATTCCAGTCCATTTCAGTTCACTGACGCCCAAAATGTCTATCTTTAATCTTGACATCTCACCAATAACCACTTCCAATTTGCCCTGGCTCATAGATCTTACATTCCAGGTTCCAATGGTGTGTTGATCCTTAGAACATCGGATTCACCGTTCACCACCAGCACCGTTGGCCGCTAACCGTCCTTTTGGCTTTGAGTTAGCTACGTCATCATGTCTGGAGCTAGTTGAACTCATCCTCTGTTCCTCCCCCGTAGCATTTTGACCATCTTCCGACCTGGGGGTCTCATCTTCCAATGGTATACCGACATATCTCTGGTTGTACTGATCCATTTAGTTTTCACGGCAAGAATACTGGGATGGGTTGCCATTACCTTCCCCAGGGATCGCATTTAGTCTGACCTCTCTGTCATGACCTTCCCGTCTTGGGTGGCCCTTCACAGTTTAGCTCATGGCATCATTGATGTGCTCAAGCTCCAGCACCATGACAAGGTAACGATCCTTTGCTGAAGTTTAATATCCTACCATGTTTATATTTTAACAAACACATAACCATGCAATGGCTTAACCCTGAGGTATTATGTGTGAATTTAGTCCAACAAGTTTTCTGCAGTAACAGACTGTGCTTATTGCAACACTAACTATGACAGTGTCCTCTCAGTGGACTTGATCCTTTTCCCTACTCAGAGCATTCTCCTTGAAAAGCATCAGAAGTGTTTTTATTCACTGAAATATTTTCTCTGAATTAAGGGCTGCCTTTAAGGGTGTTGTTATCAGATTCATAAATATTAAACTGAGAGATATTTCAGTTTCATGCAACAGACTGAGCATATGATACAACATTTAAACTTCTAAATCATTGGAGGAAATAATGAATAAAAACACTGGCACTAGAATATGTCTCATCTGGTCTGTGAAGCACTTGTTTTATATAGCTATCATTGTATAACTGCTTGATTAGGTACCATTCAGGCAACCTTTTAATATATTTGAATAATATATGGGAGACTTATTTACTGTCTCCCATATATTATTCAAATATATAAAAAGGTTGCCTGAATGGTACCTAATCAAGCAACTACACAATAGCTATACAAAACAAGTGTTTCCCAGACCAAATGACCTTGTTCTGAAAATAAAATTTGAGGAAATGCTACTCTGCCATAGTCAGAAAAGCCCAACAAGTCCCTGAGCTTCCTAACAATACAGGAACCTTCTGTTCCACTACTATCAATTTAACAGATCTCTCAGACCAGGAAATTATTTTTCTATAGCTTGAGTTCCGCATAATAGTTATTCCAGGTTCACTTAAAAAAATAGAATTGCTTCAGATTTCATTAGCCAAAAATGGAAAACATCATTGGTCAGTAGAGTAAGAGAAATTAGTATAATAGATGTATGACAAATGTGTTTCAAATCACCTTGAAATTCCATATAACCCAATATGGCAAAGAGCCTTATGGCTGAATTCTATCATAGTTGATGGTTGCAAATTGTTATGTGTTCCTAGGTTGTGTTATGTATAAAACAGTTCAGCAGCCAGTAGCTAGCCAGAATAAGACTATGACATGGATAACTAAATCAAGCTCTGTCAATCCAAGATGTGGTGAAAGGTGCTTTTCAGCTTCAATTGGCAAGGAATACTCCAAATTAACAGAGCCACCTGTGCTTCCACACAGAAGAGAATCCACAGAGAAGGGTGGCTTCTTTGCTTAGTGCTCCTTCCCTCCTTCCCTCCCTCCGTCCCTCCCTTCCTTCATGTTTCTTTCTTTTTCTTTCTTTCTTTGACAATATTACTATAGCATCCCAATCAACCAATTCTGGGGCATTTGCTTTGTTAGGGTTAGTCTGACATTGTTACTCCCCATCCAGTCACTTACAGCCTCCAGACACAGTCCCTTATAGCCTCCACAGCAATTCTGCCCCAGCCTGTGTTGACGATGTATAATTGACTATCATCATCAATGTGCTATAATAGTTCAACACAAAACCAATGGATGACCTGTCCCAGTGGTTTTACATAAATATTAAGAATCTAGATGAAAGAATGAGCGCTGTTGTACTCCATATTGAAGCAATCATATGTTTGTTCTTCCCCCAAAACTACCAACCTGAATCATCTGGAACCACTGTAAGGTAGAACTTCTGACCTCCAACCCTTGCAGGGGATCTTTAAAGTTCCAGAAAATAATAGAACCAATAATAGAACCTTCCTTCACCCACGTCCTGATGAAGATCACCCATCACTACATCCAATCATGTTTCTATGCCATAGTCTGAATCCTGAATGGAAAGAATCTCAATAATTTTCTTCTTCTAGAAAACTCTGTTCTAATTTTCCACTATCTCCTCAAGAAACTTCCCTAAAAAATAGAAGGTTGGATGCTGGGTGGATATTCTCCAATATGACTATATCAGGAGAGGGTCTCTTCAAGAGAAGGCACACCACTTTCAAGAGAGGTAGCATCTCAGCTTTCCTCAGAGCTTCATTAAGCACCTTTGGAATCCAGTTGAACATATTCTACTTAGCTGTGCAAAGTAGCCAGAAGGAATATGGATCCAACCCACTGTGATGGTCATACTATAGAGAAGTCTATCAGGTTCCACAAGCTCAAAATCGCAGTTGACATTGCAACATACCATCTTCCACTTGACTTGCTGTATCAAACTGGCATCTATACCTGAACGAATATGAATGACTGTCTACAAAGAAACTATGCAAACATCTGAACAGAATGCAGGATTATTTCCTCCTGTGGCTAATCATTTCCAACCAATCAAATGCCATTTGTCAGTTCTGCCCTCTTGACCCCTTCTTTTGGATCTTCTTGTAGGCGCCATATTGCAGTATATACTGTACAATAAATATCAGAAAATCTGTCAGCTTAACAATGTGATCCAGAAAGCAATTTGTTTGAAATTCTTCCTTTTTAAAAGGTAGAAATGCATTTTTTTTAAAGCCAAAGAATTTGGTTGGCTGAATAACCACAATAAAAAAGGGAAGTTTTACATTTTCACTTTTGCAAGATCAGTATCAAGAACAAATTGATATTTTGAAGCAGGTCTAGTGGTTAAGGTTCCAGGTTAGAAACTAGGAGATGGTGAGTTCTAGTCCCACCTTAGGCATGAAAGCCACTTGGTTGACTTTGGGCCAGTCACTCTCTCTCAGCCATGACAACAGGCTCAGGCAACAAGCCAGTCAGTTAATTCCTGTTGCAACCAACAGATCAATATTCAGTTGATCAGGAAAAAAACAAAACAAAACACCAGACCCTGCATCTGTGGGAAAAATGCTAGGAAGGAAAAAAAAATTCTTTTGAAGTTGCAGAAAACTGGTGCCAGAGATTAGTATAAATTATTTCCAGGGTTAATAAATGAAAAAGGCATAACAGCCAAACATAATGATTTAAGTATAAAATGGTTGAAACATGAATTTTCATGGATAAGGCAATTACAGTTAACCAGCACTATTTTACATATCACAGTCAGACAAAATAATCTTGCAGAGCCTCAAGACCTTTCAAATGTAGGGGGAACTGAACTTCCAAGCTACCTATAAGGAAAAGGGTCAGATATTTTATATACAAGGTGCAAAGAAATACACAGTATTTAGTTAAAGTATGGAATTCAATGCTATTAGACAATTTATATGCTTTTAAAAGGGAGATTGAGCAAATTCATGGAGAGTATGGCTACTAAATTTGATAGCTGCACTTCCTGAATCATGGGCTATAACCTTAAATATCAACTGTTGGAAAGCAACAGTGGAAGAGAATTATTATCCTTCTGTCCTATTTGTGTGCCTGAATACATCTGGTTGCTCACTGTGTGATATTGGCATAATCCAGCAGAACTGATTTTATGTTCTTAATTACAGCACTCAATTGAAATGTATAGATGTTAAAATCAGGAGTTGTTACCTCTTCTTGCCTTATCTGATCTCTATTTTACCACTAGTTTACTGGAGTATTAAGGTCAATTTGAGGCTGATTTTGATGGAGTGAGAGAACCCTAAGAACGCTTGAATGGTTTGTATGGGAATTAAAGCAACATATCCTAGTGTAAAGGCATGATTTTCTCACACAGTTTGTTTATTGTACAATATGAAGCTTCCATTCTACTTTATGATTATTTTTATATTTCATTACCAGCAGATGTGATTCATTTACTGTGGGTAATAACCGTCCAAAACATCTGATCAAAATATTTAACAAGTATAACAGAATTACCAAAATAACAAAAGTGGTTCAGTGCAAAACAACACGATACTTAGTAAATCAGCCAAACTGTAAATGATCCATCTGCTTAATAATAGCCAAATATAATACAGAAAATGGTTCTCTGAGTGCCTTGCTCCATTTTTATAAAACACTGTATGTTTCATCGTACAATTGTTGGGTTTAATTTGAATCTCTGAATAGTTAAGCCATTGGAATAAATGTTTATTGTTTGTTATCCATCCTACCTTAACCAAATTTCCAGCCAGATGCCCACCAGGTACAGTAGACTTTAATTTTTTTAATTCCTTAACAGCCAAATTTGGAAAAGGCTATGTTAATAATTTGCCTGCCTTTTGTCCTATTTAGAACTTAAAATGTTTGAACAAAATAACAGAAATTGAATAGCTGATCACTGAATATGGAAATCAATGTAATTTCACACATAGAATTCTGTTTTAAAGTTAATATGACTTTGAACTAACTTAAATCTGTAAATCTTGTGCATAAGTGAATATATCACTATTCCTCAACAACTATCAGGGAGGTTATATGACGATCATGTTTAAAAAAGGCTGAACGAATTCTTGTATTAATTAATGGAAGTTACCTGTATTCATTATTACAAGTAAATTCCATTAACAAATAAAACACTGACTAGCATTTAAGACAATTTATTGTAGTATACAGTGTTATTAATATTTAAGTGTCATTATACGATATTATTTCAAGTAGGCCTATTTACCATATCTGGGCTGCAAAAATATGAATTGTTACTAGATGGCAGCAAATAGTTATTGTTTCTGTATGTTTCTGATCTCTGCTGACATCTCACTGCCCTCTGGATTTTTGCTGCCCAGATAGAGTCCATTGGAGTTGGGCGGAAAATAAATTCAAATTAATAATAATAATAATAATAATAATAATAATAATAATAATAATAATAATATCCAATTTCAGTAGCAACCAAAAATTTAGGAGTCAATTTAATATTTCTTATATTTTATTCACAAGAGTAATTATTTTAATAAGAATAAACAGACACAATTATTGTTGATTTGGGAAGTAGGAAGAGAAAGGATTTGTATGGTATTATTTCACTTTTTTTCCTCTCAGATATTTGCAATTTAAAGTACAAAGGCCTCAGGAGTGTTGGTGGAGATGGTCAAAAAAGCCAAGATGGCAGCCCCAACCATGTGATCAATCAAACCATGTGATGTGAACCCAACCATATGATGCCCCTTTTTATTGTGCATCAATCAGACGGTCGTGTCTGCCATTTTTACTTTTTTTACTCCCTCCAAATGGGCACCCCCGAAAAGCCTTTCATTGCCAAGAATCCATATGTAATTGTTTAAGTTATTACATGAAATAGTATACCAATTCTTAAGAACAGAAAGTTGTATGTTCTGTCCCCTAAGTCATCTAATATTAGCATTTAATATATGCCAAGTTTTGAACTATTCTTAACATCTATTTGTCCTTTGTACACTAATCTTAGTTGTGGTTGGAAGCTAAAATTTTGTTTCTGAAATATACTTTTCCCTTTACACCCATTGTACCTTAAGGTTCACTTTTGTCAATTGAAAATGCCATAAGAGATATAGGGTATATGACAATTTGGGGAAAGGGTTTGGGGGAGTGTCAGTAAATGATTCTCTCTTAAAAAGAAAATCAAAATCACACAGAGAGGCTGAAACATCTGAAAGCCTTCATTGAGAAACCTGACATCAAGAATAACCAACATCACTTCAAAAGACATACAGAGGAAAAAAATAAAAATGAGGACATATTTATTGGTCTTATTATACCTAAATGTCTACAACAATTTCTACATTTATAATTTACAGTTTAAGTTTACAGTCTTTAAACTGTAAACTTAAAAGAGATCCTAATTAAAAAGAAGCCCATTGAGTGAAGCCCATCTGTTTTTTGAGCCTGGATCCCAGCATCTTCGGCAGTACAGTAAGTGACACTTCAGGATAATGTCCATGCAATGTTTGGTTGAATAGTCAGCTGACATTCAAATGTGCACCAAAATGCCAAGCTAACTTTGTTACCATGTATTAAAATGAAGCCCAGCCATCATATCAGACAAGACTCTGGTTTTGCTGCAAAACCATAGCTATCTCTATGAAAAACATTTAAAATGGGATGTTTAGAACTGCCCATGCTCCTTTCTTAGCCAAAGACAACCTCAGTATCAACCAGTATGGATTGGCCCAGTAGTCCAGAAAACTAATCCTGTTCCTTAACTGTTTTCCTACCAAAAACTGCTATAGAAATAGTGATGTGACCTGAAATTATTACATGTTATTAAATTTTACATGCCAATAGTATATTTGGAGTGCATTTGTGAAACCCAAAGGTGGGTTTGGCGTTAACTCCCTAAGAACATAAGGGATGCCCTGCTGAATTAGAGCCTGGTCCATCTACTCCAGCAGTCTGTCTCTCCATACAGTGGCCAACTAACTGTATAAGGAAGTCCCCTAGTTGTCCACCTCTAGGTGGCTCAGGGAACTCCCCCAAATTTTCTTCTGTGAAGATAGAAGCATAGAATTCATTCAGCTTCTCTGTAATTTCCTTTTCTCCTCTTAACACACTCTGGACTCCTTCTTCCAAGGGACCAATGGGCTCCCTGATAGGCTTCCTGCCTCTAATGTGTTTGAAAGATCTTTTATTATCTGTCTTCACAGTTTTGGCAATATCTTCTTTTTGCCTTCCTCATTGTCTCTTTGCATTTATTTTGCCAGAGTTTATGCTCCTTTTTTTTTCTTCATTAGGGCAGGTCTCTCATTTTATAAATGATATTTTCTTGACCCTGTACAGTACTAGTCAACCATATAGGCCTCTTAGACTTTGGGACTATTTTCTTAATTTTAGGAATACATGGTTCCTGAGACTCTATTATGGTGGTTTTAAACAACAGCTGAGCTTTCTGGAGGGAGCTTACCTTTTTGATCTTCCCTTTGAGTTTCCGCTCTGCTTCAGTTTACCATATTACGGCCCTTACATGCACGGGGAGAGGATTGAATGCTGCTTTATTACAAAACAAAATAAGCACTTTGAACAATCTAAACATATTATTTTAAATATGCACTTGCTGTAACATATGATCTTTAGACTCGCTGCGTTATTGTTAGTATGGGAGAAAGTCTGCTTTTGAATCACTAACCCATGTTCTAGGATATTTATGTATTCTTCACAGTTAGCCTCTTTAGACTCTTCCTATTTATCATCACTTTCACTTCTCTGTTACAGTTGAGCATTCTCTTGATGCTTGTTGGAGAAACAATACTTTTGCCTAATAAATCTCATAGACATTGTTTTCTCAGCCCCAAGTTGCCAGCTTTTTTTCTTTTCTTTTTCAGGCAGCTAATTAAACTATTTATCAAATCTTACTATTTTTTTCCTAAACAAGGGTAATGATAAATTAGACCTAGACTCCACCAAGCTCTGATGGATAGGAGGATAAAGATGTGGAGGCTGTTGTTTTAGCTGGAAGCTCTTGACTATAGCTGTTGTTGGGCTTTTGTCCAAAATATCCTACAAGATTACAGCAATTAATGATGGATCTAAAAACAGTATACCGTGTGAGGCCTGACAGCCAGGACTCTACCCTTATTAGCAAAGTCTCTCTAAATTGACCTTGAAAAATTACTGTCATTTGCATTCTGACATTTTCATCTTAATGTTTCTGACTAAAGCAAAAAGCAAGTGTTGCATATACCAGCACAACATTATCCCTTTCTCTGAATCTATGTATATGTGTATGTCTCTCTTTAGGTATTGTGTATTACAATAGCATTAGTCTTCACTGAAGTATTTTTATTAGGGTTGATCATTAGGTTTGAATTATAGTCCAAATATTCATATACTGTAGATGCTTCAATCATGTATTCCTCCTTTCTCTCCCACCACAGATCTCACATTGAACTAACTGCAGCTGGCTCTTACTCTACATACTGTAGAATGGGATAGTTTCACAAGTAGCAGCACAGATGAAAATGTAGAGAACCTTTGTTGGTTCTATGACTTTACTGGAGTAGAGGTAGCCCAGGTTTGTTTTACATACTTTACAGTTTTGTTCTCTGGGCATCGAAAGTAACACTGAGGTATTAATCAGATGTTCTGCAGATATTTCACCCCTGAAATGTCTCTGACAGGCTTCCTCAGTGCAAAGGTTCAGAATAGGGGCTACATTGGTATATTGATAATCTGCGTAGGGTTTGAACTCAGAGGGGTTGGTGACTGGAGGTTTCCTGTGATGGGTCAATCAATTGGTCTTGGGAGTGCTGTTGTCTCCATTTTGATTGATCTGCCTCATCTGTTTGTTGTGGGTGTTTTGGATCAGGCACCTGTCTGGTGGTAGATGGTATCCAGCTCAGTGGATCTGTTAATGGCCCATTTGTTTGAATATCAGGCTTCTAGCAATTCTCTGGCTTTCAGCTGTTTACAAGGTCTATAATTTCAGTATTCTCCAAGTGAAATGTGTCATTAGTTTAAACTGTTGGGTGTTTGCAATCTTGGTTCTTTATTGCAATTTTGTATTCTTTCATTCTTTGATATACTGTAGTTGGCATCCTGTTTGTCCTATGTACCATTGTTTGCAATCCAAGCAGTAAACTATGTATGTGATGCTGGTTCTATCTTGATGGGGTGTACAGTCTTTAGGTTTGAACAAGTTATTTGCCATTTCTGGTGGGCCACTGTGATGCCATGTGGTTGGAGTCGCCTACTAGTGTGTTCTGACACATTTTTAATGTATGGAAGCATTGAGGTATCTTTCTCTTTTGTTTCTAGCAGATTTTTTTTTGCGGGGGGGTGGTGAAATTAGGAGGGGTAGTTTGTGATGTGCACCGCAGGGATTCCAGAAATGCTTTTTGTCACTATAGGATAGAATAACAGAATCTTGAAAACTTGTTAGAGTTTCATCTTATCCTAAAAAAAATCAAGTTATTTTGAGTTTATTTCTCACATTTTCCTCTTTCCCAGAACTAAGAAATCCCTTTTGGAAATCCCCTCTTAACATTTTTCCCCCCCAAGGCAAGGTCTACATTTTTTCATAGGTACAGCAGGAAAGATGGCTTAATGAAGTGCCGAGAGTTCTTTGATTCGAAATACCAGGTGAAAGCACTCCTAGTGTGAGGGATTTTCTTGACCAAAGACAATTAAAACAACCAATCAGAGACAGACTCTTAAGCAAAACTGAACAAGCAACTTATTTGCTTTTAAAAGGTTATCTCAGAATGTTCACACACTTCAGTTTGCTTCCTTGCAAAGCCTGACCATAGGAGAACCAAAGAACATTCTGCATTCTCTATTTCATTCCATCATTTCCCAGACATCTGGACAGATTGTTAGTGTTCTTCAGAGAACAAAACTTTTCAAGATTCTCAGGGCAGGGGCAATTAATTATAACCTACCTTAAAGTTGTGATAAAGCTTTAGAACTACTTTGTTACAAAAGATTGAGAAAACTGCTGCATTTTTAAGATTTTAGCTTTAGCGATGTTCTTCTTAATAATGCATGGAGGGGGCATTGGTACAGCATTCCATGTATGCAGAAATTCCAGACATGTTATCTTCAATAAAAGCTGGGGGGGGGGAAATACTAGCTTTGATAACACTGGGCTAGATAGACTGATGATTTGACTAAGAGAGCTTCCATTCTACAGTCCTACAAAGTTATAATTCAGTATGGTACAACGAGTTCTAGCATCTAAGAAGACTCCTTCATTTGTGGTATTTGTTTCAATTATATATCTATTTGCTTCAGTTTGAAAGAAATTAATTTGTTCCAATTAATGGTTATTATAAATTATCTATTTATAAGTAGATACATTTATAAATTTAATAAATAGATATAAACAATATTATAAACACATTTATAAATTATTCATTGCTTTATAGATAGTTTTGGGAAGATCTTTATGGGGAAAATGTCTCTTTCTCTGTGCATGTTGGCAGTAAAATGGTAAATTTGATATTTTACCATTTAAGACTTCCAGTGGGAACATATATTGAAGTGAAGTGGCTAATCTTTTCCTATCTTCATATTCTAAAGCTACAACTCTTTATGCTGAGTGATTGACTAGCATCTTAAAACACATCCAAACACTCAGAAAGCAAACTATTTCATATTTTGTATTTTATAAAATATTTTACTTTCTGAAATTTTTAAAATAAAAAATATAATTATTTTTTTCTTTTCCTTTTTTTTAGTTTGTTCTTTTAATTTTTTAAAAAAATCCTTTTTTAACATTAAATATTGTTTTGTTACTAAAAATAAAGATATAAAATAAAAAAGAACAACAAAATATGTCAAACTAATGTATGCTATACAATATAAAATGTGGGTTTCCCCACCCACATCTCTCTTTTTCTCTTTATATTGGCAATAAAAGTAATGAACTCTATGTGCAGCTGGTTAAGGGCAGGATTATCCAGAGAGTGGCAGGTGGTGGCCCAGTAGCATAGAGGTCCAGCATTAACATGAAAATATGGTGCTTATTTCCAGGTAAAACTGTTTAGCATCACAGTACTAAAACTAAATTCTAGTTCCTGTTGTTTTAAATGAATTTTAAATACAAAGCAAAACCTGCCCAGAGTGTAGGCACTTTATTAGGGTAATGGTTGTAAAGCATGGAAAGAAGTGCAAGTTGTATTTCACCACTGTAGAAATACGCAAGCCTCTCTAACAAGAAAAAACGTAATACCATAAAGTCCAAGATACATAATTATTTACTTCACAACTGGGTGTGGCCATGTTGATTATGTTGTTAAATCCAATACACTATATTATTTATCTGATTCTGATCATCAGTTTCTAAGCCTTCAAGAAACTGGAGACATTTTACATTAATACACAGATTAATGTAATTAGTTTCTTTTCCAAAATATGTAAGTTGTCTTCACAATACCAATCTTTTCAGTAATTACGTTCAATCTTACAATATCACATAATGCTAAATATAAGCAAATAGCAACATGACAGCAATTTGTTTTTCTTAACCAGGTCAGTTAAATATAAAAATAGTGAATCATTTTTTAAAATACATGAATATATCATATGTATAACAATGGGAGAACTCTCAGGGTTTTTCCAATCGTTAATTCCCCCTAATAATCTTGAAAAAAATCATTAAAAATTCTAGACAAAGATCACACTATACTTTTTATTCTGATGTCTTGTCAAGGGAAATGGACTTTTCAAATAATGCTTCATTGATCATGCTCCATAAATAATTTCATAATATATTTGTTTAAATTAAATGTTTTAACTAGAATCAAGGAACAAAAACTCATTGAAAAGGAGTTAACTGTGTCTATATTACCTTGGCAGCAAATTAATTTTGAAATATTGAGTATATTCTTATACTCAATAGTAATATAATTAGTACACAAATAATTTATTTTTATCATATTTGCAAAAAAAAAAAAATGACAGAGGACAGACATGCACAGTGGAACACAAATTGGGAAAGACTGAATCACATTATCAACTTAATATTGATGTAAGTGAGAATAAGTCTGTATCATTTTAATGACAATATTATCATGATGTCTGAGAATTCTAAAAGCTGCAGTTTCAATGTATCTGGGAGGGTACAAACCATTTACTAAGATCCTTTATACTTAATAACAACATTCATTAACCTCAAGCTGGAGTTCACCGCCAAAGAAAGATTTATTAGTATTTGCTATATAAATTACTCCTAGAAAATATTTTGTGAGAAAATATCACATACTCTGACTCCTATTTGAGAACTTCAAGGAATTAAGATGATTCTGCAAGCTACAGTTAGCAAGGTCTTATTGATTGCTTTAATAATTAAATAATACCACAACTTTGATTGCCTGAGAAATCCAAGTGTCTTTGTATGCCAACTGGAATTTTTTTTCATTGTATAGCATTCTTTTACATATGAGATTAAAATTAAATGCTTCAGGTACTCTTATGATTAATGCTTCACTCTGCTGAACTGGTATAACAAGTAAGTGTAGAAGAGCAGATTATCACTGATGACCATTGGCAGGGTTCAAAAAAGGAAAGATGGTGGTTGTGGCAGCACAAGGTTCCACCCCTTTGGTATGTGTGCCAATGTCACACTCATATACAAATGGGTGGGGCTTCAATCACTACAGTGACCCCCTCTGTTTTTGAGACTCCCTACAGATTGCTACAAATCTGTTGTAGACTGGTAGCATAAACTTACATTTTATGATAAGTAATTTTAGAATAAAGACTTCTAAATCAGCCTTTCTAATGGAACATAATCATGTGCAAGTTTCCTATAAATAACTATAATAAATTAGACCAGCTTTTTATAAGCTAAGTCTCTTCTACAAGTCCCCATCAGCCACAGGTAATATGGCAAATATGCAGTGACAATGGAAGTATGTCGATGAAGATTCTCAGTCATCCAGGTGGAATTGTCTGTAGGTTGAGTCATGACAACTGGATTTCTTTCTTTTTGGTAGAAACGTTTCGCTGCTGGTCCAAGCAGCTTCTTCAGTCTGGGCCCAGACTGAAGAAGCTGCTTGGACCAGCAGCGAAACATTTCTACCAAAAAGAAAGAAATCCAGTTGCCATGACTCAACCTACAGACAGTGACAATGGAAATTGTTTAAGAAGATGACTATCAAGCATAGGCAGATAGTTGCAGGAGTCTGTAGCTCATCTAGCTTTTCTTTACCTCTCTCCCTAGACAGAACAATTATCCTCACAATTAATAGATAAAGATTACCCAATCTGAAGTATTCAAATGGTCCAGAATAAAGCAGCCAAGAGAACCCACCATGGGAAGCAGCTTTCATTTTCTAGAACAAGTGAAAACCTATCACGTATAGAAGCATTAATTAAGGGATTCCCTCTTTGAACATGATGTCACTGTCCCACTGATGCAAGCTGACCTAATCATGTAGTCCTGTGAAAATAAATTATCTTTCCCCCACATTGTGTTCTGCTGATAAGTTCCAGGAATGCACCTCCCAGAATTCCAAGTTGCTCATGTTTTTGGAGAACTTGGAAATATTTTAATTAAGAAAATAGCAACACAGAAAGAGGAAAGATGAATAAATCTATTACAATATAATCTCTATGAAACGAAGACCACTTCTAAAAGGGCAAAAGATTTATATGAGATGAAGAGAAACCTGAGTATTCACCACTTCTCATTTACCATTCAAAACAAACAATTCTCCCTCTCTCTCTCTGCACTTGTATGTGTAATATTCTTTTTGGAGCAGCAATATCCATGATTTGAATAGGGAGAAGGTTGAAATTTGTTTATACTGGCAACTGCTTATCCTTTTAATGTATTCCTAACACACCTGCCAATCTGGTTACAATATTGGATCTGCTTTATTGTTCCAAATAAAGCAGGAGTCAAGTTGTTTCTTTGGTGCTGCACATATGTGGACCACCTTTATGTGAACTGATCTTTTATCTGGCTACCAAACACTAACACTGCTTTGCATTTTCACAAAATGGAGAATATTCAAAGCCTAAAAATAAATAAGATGAAACATTGCTGAGCACAAAGGCTTCTTTAGAAGAATAAACATGTAACAGTTTGTAGGCAGTTGGGTTATAAAACAGTAGTGGGGTAAATAAGCAGGAATTATTTCCTTCTTTTGGTCTTCTGAAGAAGTTTATTTTTGCCTTGATAGACTGTTTTTAGGTTATTTCTTAAAGGGGTTGACTCACACTTAGCCCCTGATCCTATAATCAACTCCGTGTGGCTGAAGTCTTTGAGTTGTTTGTTTTCACTGAGCCATGAAAGGTATTCTGTTTTATCTGCATCCCACATGCTGACATGGTATTATACTATCGTTTGTTTCTTTCCAGAATAACAAGGACAGCTATATTAGGAAAATATATTGTGACAAATCTTAAGAGTGAGTTAGAGCAAAACCCTGTAAAAAAAGGCAAAGGAGGTATAGAGCAATTAATACTTCGGTCCCTAATGTAACTTAATACTTCGATGTGCTTAAAGGTTTGTTTACACTCCTCCACATGATGTTGCATCTATTTTGCTCTCAGTAGAGCTCTTCTATAAAGTGCAGATTTGTTTTAATAAGATGCCTTTAAATAGATGGCCAGTTTTACCTTTTAACATTTTATGCCAGCCTAAAACTACTCTAGACTGAAGAAGTAATGGGAGCCAGAAAGGAGAAGTAAAGCCTATCATCTCTCTACATTCTCTTGATGGAAATTGTTCTTTTGTTGAGCAGTGCTAGCTGGACATTATCTAATTAATCCATCAATGATTATATTAGGTATTTTATTTGACTGTTGAATATCATTTTTAAGTATAAGGAAATAAGTACATATTGTACATGTTTATATGCCTACCCTTCCAGACAATAAGAAGAAAAGCATTAATTTAAATATATATAACAATTTAAAAGAAAGATGAAACAGCTTTTCAGCTCCCATGCCTTCATGTGAATTTGCTTCTAATCTACCGAACTAAGGGGGCTTGTAGGTCCACCCAATGCTGCAATCAGATCCAAAGAGTTCTCTGCACAAATCACCTTTCCTGGTGAAGTTTAATCATTTTGTTATAAAATGGTTGTTTCAATTAATTCAGATTTCCTAATACTGTATGAAATATAAAATTTGTAGGGCAAAATCTCAGTAACACATACACACAGATAGATTTGTTAAGGTGGGGTGTGTGTACACATACAAACACATACCATAGACATCCAGGAAAAGTGAGGATGATGTCACATGCCATCACATCAACCAGCAAATATCTCCCCCTTTTCCCCAGGCAATGAATGTCATTGACACAAGCATGTTTTAATAACCAAAGGAAATCTTCTTAGTCCAACCTTAAGAAACTGCCTTTTGCCAGTTGTTCTTGTTCTTGGGTTAAAATCTGCAGATTTATTTACCTGAAGGATATTTTACAGTGTCATAGAGATGGCATTGTTCTTCACCCACATTAAACACCATATGATATTGGGTCTCATCAAAATATTACTTACAGCTGCAACTATTTTGGGACTGGTCTAGGAATGGTGACATTTGATAAATGAAGCTAAACAGTGAAAATATTTCAGCCTTTTTCAAACAGAGAAAAGAAGATGACAGAAGGGTCATTTCAAAGAGATTAATTATTCTTGCTAGGTATATAACGTGCTGCTAGGGAAGAGATCTAGGAATTCTTGTGATTATTGAATTTGGTACTGACTAATGGCATAGGCCGCAATAGTTAGAGAATTTAAATTTTATCTCATTTCTACCACTTTTTCAAGGGAATGTATGCAGTTCTATAATTATCTTTTATAATTGCTGTACCATGCTACCCAACGTGAAAGCAAGTAACAGGAACAAATGAAGATGTAATTTCTTTCATTTCACATTTTACAGGAGAACTTCTTAGTGGATACTTGAGTCTGTTATTTAAGTGCTATACACAGAAAGAGAGAGAGGGAGAGAGAGAGAGAGAGAACAAAATTAACAAACAGCCTATGTATATGGAGTAGGGAAGATTACATTTACAGAGACATGCAAGAGCGATTGCCTGGGCAAAAGTGGATGAAACTTGCACGTTTCTCTTATTATAGCCAATCTCAATAAAAGTAGTATTAGGGACCGCGTCCAAGAGGGGTAATCTCATGGTGATGTTTGGATGACATTCTTTAGGAAATGAGAATTGAAGCATGGGGGTGGGGGGAGTTGATTAGGAGGTTTATATATTTCTTTTTCTTTTAATATAAGGAGAAGGAACAATTGTATTTAGTGATTTTTATAATGTGCTAATGGAATGATTTACAGAAATATTGTGATTTTGGTCTGATATAGAGTAAGGTACTGATTATGGAAATTGCTGTATATTCTTGTTCTTAAAAGTCAGAAGTCACCTAATCTTTAAAATTAGTTTTTTTTCTTTTTGTAGTTTTTTTTTTGTAGTTTTTATCTTTGCTTTAAATCTAATAAAATTCTTATTAAAAGAGAGAGAGAGAGAGAGAGAGAGAGAGAATCGAAACACCTCAAGATCTCAGTGAATTGGCAGATACACAAGGAGCCCTGAGTCTTAGGGATAACCAGGTTTATGTAGGGCTTTAAAGGTAATAACTAGCACTTTGAAGTGCACCTGGAAATTTACTGGCACTGAATACAGCTCCTTCAATAATGATTTCGCATAGTCAAACCATACAGAGCCCATAATCATGCAGGACATTGCATTTTGAATCAGCTGCAGCTTCTGAAAAGTCTTCAAGGGAACCCCCATGTATGATGAGTTATAGTAATCTACACATGAGATGACAAGGACGTGTTCATCAATAAAGCATGAAGTTCAAGGTAATGTCACAACTGGCATACATGCAGAGCTGTGCAAAGGTTCTCCTGGCCATGGCTTCCATCTGCTTTTCCAGGAAGGGGTCTGGGAGGACCACTATATTGCAAACCTGCTTTTTAGGTGAAGAACACAACTCTGTGCAGAGCCAAAGATGGATTCATTCATTATAGAGCCAGAAGACTTTTGAATCAATATTCACTTCTTTCTGCTGGGATTAAGCTTAGACCTCTTTCTCCCCACTAACAACCTCCAGACACCAAGACAGAACTTCAGCTGCAGCTCCTGATAAGCATGGGATGGAAAAATATAATTAGATATCATTAGCATCCTGATGAGGCCTCACCTCATGTCAGCACATTACCTCCCCCAGCAGCTTCATATAGGTATTAAATAGTAAGGGGAGCAAGGCTGACCCCTGCAGCATCCCACTCAATTTCTCATTCCTCCTATTGACTGGAACTGCTCACTCAGGAAGGAGGAGAACAGTGCTATCCACTTCCAACACTTAAAACTACCACGATCAATTATATCAAAAGCCATTGAGAGATCCAGCAGGATCAAGAGATTCATATTCCCCCTACCCAAGTCCCACAACAGCTTATCTCTAAATGTTTCAGTTCCATACCCATGCCTGTTTGCCAACTAAAAACAATTTTGCTAATCCATTTGGCCTAAAAAGGGAATGCTAGAGATAGGCTGGTAGTTATCCAAAGCAACTGGGTCAAATGATAGCTTCCTGACATCCTTTTTCCCAAAGAAGCATTCATCATAACTCAGATCTGGCTTCCAGTCACTTCCCTAGTCACTTTGATGAGCCAGATGGGACAGCCTGTGACCAGGACTGCAGCAGATGGGATCAATTTGCAACCAACCACCCATTTATACTATCCCCAACCATCCTCACACGCTAATTCCAGGTGTTCAATTTCTGGTATTCTTCCAAACACCAATTAGTTTGTTTTTTTTCATTCTGCTTCTCCTCTTGCCAGAAAAATTCTAGCAGCAATTGTTATCAGCCCATCTCCATAAATCTAGTGCCTACATGCTCCCACACCATGGATTTAGTAGTGGCCATCTACTGACCATTTGTAATGGTATGTGAGAATAACCTAGGGAGACAGGGCAAAGAGATGCAACCAAGGAATGGTCAGATAAAAGGCAGCTGAACTTGCAGCAGGAATGTGGCATTCAGGGGCATGAGGCTCAGAAGAGTCCCTCCCCAGTTTCTTGGGCTGTAAATGAGACAGGGAGAGGAATGTACTTTCAGACTTGCAAGATTATTTTAATGTCGCTTTACAATAAGGTGGAATTAGCTCATCTAGTTGTGTTTCCTGCATGGTCTACCTTGTAAGGCTGACACCATCACTCTGTCCCAACTGCCAGGAGTCCTTCCAATGGGAACCATTCCACATTTACCCATCCATAGCAGTTATGACAAGTAAGTATCCAGTATCATCTGCTCAAGTTGGTCCACCAATGCATGTAATTGCACAGCATACCTATCACTCCTGCCTATCACTCCTGCCCCTCAAAATGTCCCTCATTTTGCTTCAGTCTCTAGAAGCTATGACAATCCAGCTTCCCTCAGTTAATCTTAAGCCTGTTGCCCATCAACCAGTTGTCTTTTTTGTTCTCCACCTTCTGCATCACACCTTATCATCTTCTCAAATTCTGCCTCACATATCTCCTCTCTTTCATTTCTGTCATGTGGTTTCAGCAGCACTAATTTCACTTCCACTCTCCTCTCTCACTTTGTCTTCTGCTTTGTCAGTGACATCTTTAAAAAATGTGTTAAAGGCTGTGAATATATTTCTATCCATACTTTAAAAATGCTTCTGGCGCACTGACTAAGCACAATATCATTCCTTTTGTTCAGAGCCCACTGCACTGAAGGTATAGATACATAGAACAATATTACCATTAAGTCCTTAATTGTATTACAGTAGGGTATACAATACAGTATAATAATTTGAACTGCAAGCATCTTATGCCACAATTAGAAACTGAAAGCATTTTCTTAAATTTCACAGTATAAAATGCATTTGTAGACCAGGTTTCCTCAGTCTTGTCTCAGTGTTGAGATTGTAATTCACAGAATTCCACTCCACTTTATTGAAGAGCACCAGGTTGGTTAAGGCTGATCTACAATTTACTTGTTCCTTGGTACTATGGATTGTAGCAAAAATAATCTTATAATCTGTCGCCTCAGGCTATTGCTTTAGGTCATCTTCAAAAAAGGATTTTCATCCACATAAATAAGAACTGTATGAATGCATATGATGCCAACAAAAAATATGTAATCAAGTGTCATTCCCTCAACATTTTATCCCTGAAGGGATAAAAATAAAAAGTTGTGCAGCAACTGAAAAAAATGAAATGAAGGACCTGAAGTTAGAGAAAACAATCTATTATTCTTCTATTTCATACTCTTCCTTTGACCTAAATTTTAGAAAGGCTCCAGCTTAGCATGTCTCCCCAGAGAACACACTCCTTTAAAAAAAAAAGTCGGCTCAAATTACTCATTTTCTCATAATATAAATCAATTTTCAGCTGTAGGCAAGCTCATAAATCTAGTTGACATATGAGTAGCCAAGGTTTGATCAGTCTAGGTTTATTAGGATCATCTGATAGATATGCAACCCAGTCCAAAAAAGTTTAAAATATCATTTTTAGCCTAAGTTATTTTAGACAGTGCTATAATAAGGCTCAGTTTTAGGAATAATAAGCATTGAAATAAATGATATTATAAATGTTTTTATGTCCAGAAAAGGTAACTTAGATATACTTTTTAATGTGCAGACATTTATGGAAAACCATGCCAAGTTAAATGCTTTTGCCTTTTCTATGCCAAATAATGCCAAACTAGTCCATTATTTTGTATCTCACAGGAGTTTTAATCAACTGCATCAGGCATGTCTGAATGTTCCAGGAGAGAAATGCACTCAGCAACATTGCCATAAGCCAGAGGTGGCCCTTGAAATCATTGGGTCTGGCCCCAAAGACCTCCAGATTTTGCTTTCACATTATAATTTTTAATATCATAAAAGGAAAAAAATGGTTCATTATTAAATTTGTGACTGGAGAGTAATTGTACCAACTTAAAAAATTAAATGTAGGGGTAAATTAAATGAAACATTCATTCATTCCATTTGTATATTGATGACGGCACTAGAGACTCCTAGCAGTTTTCAATTGATAAAACATCCATAATAATAATCAACAAATTTAAAGCATCCACAGTAATAACATAAATAACCAATTTACTATTACTACCGCATATAACAAAAACAACAATAAGGATAAATGAGACAAGCTTCCCTTCTAAGAGGAGATTATGGATGGAGCAGTACCACAAAAAAAGTGTCTCCTGGCTTCATTTTCTACATATGCTTTTGACATTTTTAACAACAAAAACCATCTGATTGTTTTAAGCATTTCTGTTCTATCTTTTTTTTCCTATCCTTACCTTTGGTGAAAAATAATTCTATTTCTGTATATGATATCCAAGAAAAATATCCATATTTCCAGACATTTGGCCTCAATGCTTTGCAAAAGGTATGGAATGTTGGCAGAAGCCATTAAAACCTAAGAGAGACTGTAATACAGTGTTTCTCAAGCTTGGCAACTTTAAGACAGGTGGACTTCAACTCCCAGAATTTCTCAGCCAGCATAATAAAAAGCAAGGCTAAAAAGCAAGGCTGGCAGGAGAATTCTGGGAGTTGAAGTCCACCTGAAGTCCACCTGTCTAAAAGTTGCCAAGCTTGAGAAAAACTTCTGTAATAGGACAAAAATATGATAATTTGATTTACAAACCATAAGGGACATAAAACAGGCAATGAGCCTGTGCATTTATTTCTCTGATATACTTGAAGGGAAAGGTCAGTTGTCCCTGCATGGTAAACGCTAATACTAACTACTAGAAACTGTCCCATTAAATCACTGAGTATGAGGATTACAATCAGTCATGTTTCAAAATTAATCCAATGCATTTTTTTTGCAATAATAAACCCAAATTAAGGTCTAAATTTGTTAATGATCAGATATTTAATCATATTAAGAACAATGCTCTGTTCTTGTTCAAGACAAGTCCCAAATTAAGTCAATATAAAGAAAACAAGACAAATTTAAAGAAGGAAACTGGCTTTGAGAAAGATAGTATCTTGGAAACAAATAATGTGTTGAGAGAGAATACCATGATAACAGAACCACTTAGGCAACCCACTGTTTCTATAGGAACATTTACATTTTCTTAAATTGTTTTTTTAGAAAAAGTACATGAAATATGGCAATTCCCAGTTGTGGCTTTATTTCCAGTTGTTGTTTTTTTCTTCATTGCAAGCTGATGCAAACTGGCCGGTCAAAATGCTGGTAACTGTGTTAATATAACCCCAAAAGTAGACCATTATTGTAGAAGGGAGAGCCAGCCAGAGTTAAAATTTTTTACTTAGCTGAAGCTTTTATATTGAACTCTAAAATCTTCAGTCATATATACCTGACTATTCAGAAGTCTGCATTCAAGGGACTCATTGTCAAGTAAGTGGCTATGCAGAAAATTACCTCATACCATCTCACTCAGATAAAAAGGAAATTGTTTTCCTAATCTTCTCTCTGTGTGTATACACCATGAACATGTATTTCAGTTATGCTTGGAACACTAGAAAAGGATTCTAGGACATTAGTGGTGATGAATTCTCAGTGGTTATATGAAGTGGTATATCCACCACTTACCTGCCTCCTTCCTTAGAGCTGGAGAACCTATGAAGTTGCCACAGGCAAAATTTTTTCTTTGGTAGCACAAGTGCAAGCTTTTCTTGCAGCATAACAATGTATGTATTGCAATGGAAAAAAAATGTGCATTGTGATCACTTGTGCCAATGATAGAAAAGTGAAAGAACATTATTGAATATAAACAGTGGTTATCCAAGAAAAGTCAATCAATTACAATCATCTATCTTTACAGTCATTTGGACATGATATAGAATAGGGGGAAGAAGAACTATAAAATACATATCAAGGGACATATGTATTTTACTGTCTATCAGCAATAAAATATAATTCCTCATTTATATATTTAGGGAGGAATGTATGGATTGGGGTCATAGGCATCTTAAAAACCTTACAACCCAGTATTTGATCTATACATCTCTTTCCAGTATTTTAATAATATCATATAGCAACCGCATCTCTTAACAGCATCTCCAGAGGTCTTCCTACCTTTTTTTGAGTGTGGACTTTTTGCCAAAAGAAGAGAGAAAACTGTTTTTACTTAACAAGTAAAAAGTATGATTGTACTTAACAAGTAGAAAAGAATAAATTTAAATGTTTATTAAATCATGTTATTATTGAAAATATTTCTTTAGTACGCATGTATTTGAAAAGAATATATAAATCAAATTATAATTCACTGGGGACAAAACTAACCTATAAGTTCTGCTGTACAGCCTTGGATATTAAGACACAAAAATTTCTGTACAACCCAACAAATTGTGATATGATCTGCAAAGTACTATAGCGTGGTGGAAACCATACAACAGCCGACCTATTATGGAAGACTCTTTGTATTCCTCACTTTAGATCACATATGTAGAATGTTGGTAGCTTTACAAACATACAAAATAGTCCCTCTTTTGGGGGAGATGGGCGGTGATGAAATTTAATAGATAAAGAAAAACATCATTGTGTGGCATATTTTTAATACAATAAACATCTATTTTATAATTTTGGCCAATGAACAAATGCATATAATGCTGAGTATTTATAGCTAAAATCTCTCCTTATGACTATTACAATTCAGAGGAACCTCTTTTTTCATGATTTATGCGCCACTTGCTAAATATTACATTACAAAACCTTAAGTAAGTTTGGCAAAGACTAACCTGTGGAGTGCTGTCTCCATACTTCTAAAAAATGTATTAGTCCCATTCAGTCATTACAACTCACAACAAAGATAAGAAGCCTTCCTCCTCCAGGAGTCATGCTCAGACATCAGATATGAGAAAGGTCCATGTGTAGAGCATGAACTTTTGCACTGTGGAAATGTTCATGCTTACAGAACAATTCCATCCCAGCAGTAAAACCAAGGGCAACCATCTAATCTGATCTTTTATTGCTTGCCCACCATAAAGGCAAGCAGGGAGGTTTTTGACTATTCCAACCCATCACTGTTGGTCAGTGATGGGCTCAGGGGACCTATCCACACACATTTTCATGCCTCAAGGCCCTCTGAAATGAGATGCTTGCATATTGTGCCCAGACAAAATAGCCAAAATGTTATTTGTTTGTTGTATTTATATACCACTTGACTTAAAAAAATACTCCCAGAAGTTTACATCAGAAAATAACCTTCCAACATCATTGTTGAATAAAGTAGGTGAAAAACCTGGGTCCAATGCCAATCAGGGCAGTTCAGAACATTTCTATCCCAACTATAAGGAGTGACTAGCTAATCCCACACTTTACAAAGGGAAGGAGGGTGAGTTGCCATGCACAGCCTTTATTTCCCAACAGACTTCTTGGCATCTTGTGTTTCCTTATAACCAAAGAAACAGGGAGACAATACTACCCTTTTGGAAAGTGGAAGCAGCAACTGGGTTTTTAAATTAATGCTTTTAAAGGAACATCAAGGCATCAACAATGTGATCATTCATTTCTGAGTTGCAGTTTGGGGCTATAAGCAGGCTCAATCATTTTTCCCACCAGTGTTAATTGTAGCTGTCCTTTTCTGATAGCATGGCAGTCTGAAGACAATTACTAGCCATAAGGAGTTAAATTCCAATTACAAAATGGTTATTTTTTCTGCTCATTTGTCAGACCTCCTTGGGAGATAATGAATCGACATCATTAATGTGCCAGGCTAAAAGTGTTGGGAGGATGTTCAAGGTTATCGTGACTTCTTGTGGTGTCAGTTGAGCTGATATTCTTGCACTGACGGAGTGCATTGTTCTCATAAAGTAAGCGACCAGTGCTGAACAGCTGCTGTGGAATGGTTTTACCTTGAGGGGAATATGCTTATAGGTACTCACCTCACAGGGTTGCTGTTGTGGGGAAAACAGGAGGAGGGAGGAGTATTTGGTATGTTCGCCACCTTGAGTTATTTATAAAAATAATAAAGGCGGGACCAAAAATAAATACAATGAAAATAAAGAAATAAATAAATGAACTGTAAATACTTACAGATAGCTATAAGTGTGGGGTAATTCAACATGCAAGGAGCAGTGAGAGTCTGCTCCTTTTCTCAAGTCGCTTTGTGAAGACGGTGAGACTGCCCATCATAGGTTCACAAAACCTGTTGGCAGAGGGCAGTTTTTGCATAACGCGAAGGATTTTATTTGAACTGGAATCCTGCTCTATCAAATTCCAGCTCATGCTGAAGTCTTCATTTGTATGTGAAAAAGTTCCAGTGCAGATAATTATGCTCTACCTATGGACAACTGCCTCTTCAGTGACGTTGCCGAAATGATTTGAAGAAAGTATGAGCAGCTCACCACTTCTGATAGGTTGGATCCTAGATAGGAATATATCACCTGCACAGGGTTATAAAAGAAGCAGATCAGACCTCCAGGAACTTCTCTTATTTCTTCTATCTCAGAAATCACAAACTCAGAATAACTTAAGGGTGAAGAACTATACCCACTTCCTTGGGAATAGCACTACTGAATAGTATAGTTTACTTCTGAATAGACTTATGTAGGATTATAGATCTATAGTATGCATCTATACTTCATAAGACTCATTAAGCCCACTAACACTAATGACTGCTTATCACAGTTCATGTGAAAGAACATTTGTATCTGGATTATCTTCTCTTTTTTCCCTTTTTCTTCTTTCTTGATTAACACATTTTTAAAAAAACAGAACAAATAACTACAAAAAGAAAGAAGGAAATGGAAATGTAGCGGATAAAAAAAATGAAATATCAGTCAATAGACAAAACAGTTCCATTTGTCATGGAATTGGAAGTTCATTATTTCATTAATTAATAAATTGCATGGAACTATTAAAAAAAATAACTAGAAATCTGTATAATACTCTGAACATGATATTAATATCATTATTATTTATCATTATTTCAAGGATGAATGTATGTAAACATGTAAGAAGAAAACAAAAAGAAAGAAAGAAAAAGAGAAAGAAAAAAAAAAGAATTAGAAACAATATTAGAAACTACTTATTTTTAAATTCCCTCCCATTGTACCCTGACCCAGATTTGCATCAAGATGTTTATAAATGTTGAAATGTACTCTAAATGCCTTTGAGTTTGCTTTGTTGTGTGATATATAATCTTCAGGTAGTCCTCAAATAACGACCACAATTGGGACTGGAATCTCGGTCATTGAGCAAATTTGTTGTTAAGCGAGATGTCAATGTGACTACTTTACTCAAAGACTGCAATCCCAGCTCTCCCAGTTGTGGTCATTAAGCAGATGGAGAGAAGGAGCTGCATGCCGAAGGGAACCTCCCCTCTGTTCAGGAGGGGAGGGAAAACCCTTTGTCAGGCTGAAGGAACGATGCTCAGATCCTGAAGATCTCTGCTTCATTCCTGCAGCCCCAACAAGGATTTCCCTTCTGTGCACAGAGGGGAAGGGTAACCCTTCGGCAGGCTGAATTTAGTTTTCTTGGCAAGGTTTTCAAGAAGTGGTTTGCCCTTGCCTCCTTCTTAGGACTGAGAGAAAGTGACTGGCCCTAGGCCACCTAACTGGCTTCATGCCCAAGGTGGGACGAACTCACAGTCTCCTGGTTTCTAGCCCAGTGCCTTAACCACTAGACCTAACTGGTTCTGCATTGCACATACATAGCACCAGTTGACTGACTAAATAATCATTATAATTCTTACATCATTTTAAGTGTAAGTTTCTAGGATTAGTTTCTTTAATTAATGATTAATATCAATAGTCATTAATATTAAAAGATTCTCCTATTCTGTTATTAAAGTTTAGTTTTTCCAAAGAATTATATATTCAATTAGTGTCACTCCATTAAACAGTTTGGTGAAATAATATGATTAGCTTTTGCATCATTATGAAGGAATAGAATGAAGAGCATGATCAAAACAATAGAGGAGGAGTTCAATACATAATTACAAGACTACTGGATTAATATATTATGAGTAACAATTATATTAATCAAATCATTTTGCATACAAGCGAAAAACTACTAATTTATCACTTTCAGGGAGGAGAAAGGGAGAAAAACAGATAAATAAATAATTTAAAAGTAATTATATGTAAATGAGACTGGAGAAAGAAAAGATTTTATTCACTGAAGCCAGAGTTTGCAACATTTTGCTATAGAATTTCTCATTGTCTTCCACCATCCTATCTGTGGTAGGAGCATAAAAACATTCCACTAATTCTAATAGATATGATCCTGCCATTTATTAGATTTTACCTGAAAACCATAAATCAGCCAACCCACTTTCTTCCAGCTGATCAACAACAGAGTGCAAAGAAAATGATTCCAGCACCTGAACTATTACAAAGAGTAATAAAAAGCTTCTTACATAAATTCATGCAAAAATAAAATATATAATTACCCGTATCTCATCCATCTTTTCTCTATGCATAAATTTGCATTAGTCTAGTGGTTTACAAACAGCAGGAAGAAAAACATGAGAGGCTGCTAGGATGATAATACATTTGAGGAATGCCTGGGGCCATGCCTTGGTTGCACTGAAAATTCCCTGTAGTGTGTGAAAACGAACTACTGTACCAGCAATTTGCCACTGGAGTCTTTATCCATTACCGTTTCCAATAAACCCGAGCAGAGTTAGAAATCAGTTGATTAAGCCACCTAAAACAGATAAGTATGAGAACAATCAAATATTGACCCAATTTCTAAGTGGTACACAGCAGTGCTGTGGAAGTGTGTGTGACTAGAGGAAAAATATCATGTGATAAGGTTTCAGGAAATGAAGTGGATTGGAGAAGCAAACAGGAGGGATAGGGGGAGGGGGGATTAAGAAAGAATCTTAACAAAACTGTCCTTTAAGTCAAGAGTGGAACAAAAGGAAATATAAGCTTTCTAATGATGGTGCCTTAAGAAACAAACCTGAAGATGAACAGACAGAAGTTTGGAATTGTAACTTGTAGTGGTTGTGGCATATTTACCTTCTTGCTTGAGAGCAACCTGGAATATTTTTGAAGGAAGGAACAGATTCTAGTGGCCCTTAAAGAAAAATGATTGAAGCAGAAATGGCTACAGTTCATCTGATGAGAAAAGATGAAGATCAGTACAAGGAACAATACCATATTAACCATGAATCTAGAGGTCCCATTGTTGCACAGAGAATGAAAGTGTAAAACAAGTCAGAAAAAGATAAATTCTAAGAGATTATTGGGGAGAAGAATAAAACTGCCTGTTTTATTATGTTTTTTGTAGAAATCCACCCTTCAGTTCCATTGGCCAAACCCAGAATATTCTAAACTTGGAAAGATAAAGTATGGCTAAGATAATGTGTTTAAATTTAGGCTCACAGAATTGATTGGCAATAGATTCTAGCAGACAGAAGAAAATACTTTTTTACACATTCGGTACATGGGATTGATATGATTTAGTAATATACTGTAGGATTATTAGGCACAAAATCAATATGATACTATCATGTTTGAAACATTCTGCTTCTGAAAACTAGTTCTGTAGTTTACCTTCTTTTGACTCTTCATGATCTGATGGACATCATTGCTCCAGGACTGTCAGTAATTGCTTGTGAGTTCTACACTTACACTTGTATAATCAATAACTCTAAGGCTAAAATGTGGAAAGCTATTTCTTTCATTTCTATTTGTAGCTTCATAGAAGGATCTATTGGTCATTAATGGAAATAAATTAGTAGGTAGAATACTGGTGGGATGTAAGACTGACTTCAACATTAGGCAGAGTGAGGTAACTATCTCAAAGGGCAAGTACTGAGGGATGTTGGTGAGTGACCAGTATATTGCATTGCCTACCCAGTGTCTACTGAACTAGCCTTCAAATGAAGTATAAATGGTACCCCATTATTAATGTTAGGATAAGATTCTACTGTTGGTGTGTACTTGCAGTGTGTGTTTCAGTTTGTTCATTGCTACAGGCCATCAAATACATGGAATAGGGCTGGTTTGATATTTTCTTCTGCTAAATGGTAGGAAGTGTTCAGCATTAAAAGAGGGCTGGAGAAACAGAAAGAAAACCTAGATCTAGCCTTAAGCTGTCAAGAAAATAAATGTCAGTGTGTTGTATTATTAACTCATACTTATCCTTGCAATGAATGATATTGAAAAAAAAAATCTTTCTGGTAAAGTTAAAATGAGAGTATTTACATGACCATTAAGGATGCAATTTTAAACCTATTCCACTATCAGCATTATCATCTGAATGCATCCTAAAATACCTGACTGTTTCAATAATAGTAGACACTGAGGATAACAGAATGTGTTCTCCATGAAAAAAGATTACCCAGTCGATGCGTTTATCCGTTAAGTGGCAGTGAAGTCAAAGAATTTCCTTCAGTTGAAACTAAATTGGAACTAGGACTACATAAAGAAGTAAGCACTTATATTGGTAATGAAATCTGTATTCCTGACAGCTGAGACTCAAACTGGACTGGTGTATACTTTCCACTAATATTACCCATGTGCTACCAGTGTGTGCCAAAAATCACAACTCTTTCTTCAAAAAGAACCACCCAGTCAGTCAGAAGGGACCCAAATCTTCTGTTTATTTGTAGTACAGAGCTCTATGGACTGCTTCTTAGTTGATAAAACTAAGGTTGTGTGCCAAGAAGCGGTTCTTCCCATCATTACCATTTCAGTTTCACGTGCCTGTTTATGACCTAAATGGCACAATCATATACTTAACAAGTTTCAAAAGAAGAAGATTGTTTCCTCACAGTGGATGCAGATAGAGAAAATCCAGTTGAGTGAATAAAATATTCCAGTGTTCTGGCCTTTAAACTTAAGAGGCCAGCAACAGTTGGTTGCTATGCTGCAGAATATATTGTACATATACTTACATATCTTTAGCACAGACCTGGCAAATCTCATTCAACAAAATACATAAATATACTTTTTTTCAGTAAAAATAGTTGTGCATGAACAAGGAAATTTCTAATATTCCTATCCTATCCTATCCTATCCTATCCTATCCTATCCTATCCTATCCTATCCTATCCTATCCTATCCTATCCTATCCTATCCTATCCTATCCTTTATTGATGATATTTTTAACCTGTACAATCAATGGGTTTTCTGGAAAGATATAAAGTAGGTTTGTTCATCTTTCAAAATTATTCAGAGATGTTTGAAAATATGCAGATATAGAGGTTCACCACCACTTTAAAGCAGCCACATCTTTTTTCAGGTCTCCATACAAGACTATTGTGATTGTTTTAATGACATACATTAAAGATATAAAATAGTTAAAGCAATAAAATATATTAGGGTGAGTCAATTTTGGAAGAGAGATATCATTATTATTTTAATTTTTTGGATAGGTAAAGAAAACAGTAGACAGTTTATATTATCAGATTATATTAGTCAAGGTACGAGGAAGGATTTGGAGTCAGTTTTTAAAATGAGTTTTGGAAGACAATTAAAAAATTTCTCCAGATTTTTTAAAGCCTATTTTAAGCAGACAAGTTTACTTTGCTTCCTGTTAACAGTGAAAAATCATGCCTCTGTGGAAAATGCCATCAAATTTGCATGGTCTAGAAGTAAAATATACTGGATAGGGAGGGAAATATGAAGCCCTTCTCCTTCGTTCTACATGTACATTTGTTTTGAAATCTGTATTCTGACTCAAACTGTATTATTAAACATTCTCCAGAAAGTGATAGTGTGTTCTGGGATAGCTGAAGACACATCAAAAATTCAACAGTGATGACTTCGTTACCTCAGAATTATTATTCAAAATGGAGGTGAGATGCAATTGTTCTGGAGCTGAAAAAGTTCTGCAAATTAAATTCTACAAAGAACTCAGTGACTGAGGATATTCTTGAATGCAAAGTCCTGATTTTAATCCAGTTAAAGAATCTGGAGGCAGGTTATAGGAAGAAATTTCTGTCAGTACTCTACTAGGATAAATGACAAAATGTGATCTGACATAAGTTAGCTTCCCTTAATGCTATGTTCAAATATTAAGACTTATATATTTAACATCCATATATAATTAACAGTGTATAAGCATCACTGAAGTCTTCTTCAGAGAGTAGACATGTATAGAATTGCTCTGCATATGTTACCTCAATGCTGGACTTAATTATCCAGAAAAGAGCAAAGGTATAGGACAAAACTAGGTACAAAATACCTAGATTTTTTTTCATTTTTATGTTCATATAATCAGTGGAATTAGATTTCAATTTAAAAAATGAATTGAAATACTTATACCTTACAGTTTGTGCAACTGAAGCAATCCATATTAATCAACTAATGTAAAGCAACTGTTAAATAGCTGTAGACAAATGGTGCTCCACTCACATAAACAAACTAAAGCTTTCTAATTTCTCAAATCCAATAAATTTAGCTGAAATAAATACCAAGTATTTGTTATGTAAAGATATTATATACAGTGCCATTTGCATTGCATTGTGTTACATTACTATTTGATTGGCAGTAATGTCAACATTGCATCAGGTATCAAATACTAAATAAGTGTCACATTTGGTAAAGTCAGAGGCTGTATTATTTCTTTTCAATATCCCATGAGAACTGTAAAAGACCACATTGCAAGCAGATCCAAAGAAAATGAGCCAATCAACAACGTACATTGTAAGACTGCAAAAAAACTTCAAAAATTTCTGCTCTTGCATTTATAGTGAGAACTGTCTTTCTGAAAGCTCACTGAATGTATAATCATAACATTATAAAATACTAACTTTTTGAGCTAGGCATCACAGATATGTCCCTGGGTACCTAACAGCAATCCTGCCCAGGAAGTTACAAAGCAAACTGCCAGTCTCTAACATCAGTATCTACGTTAATGCTTCTGGGCCTCAAAATAGGCTTCTTATAAGATATAAATGATGCCTAACCTCAGCTCTGAGCTTTGTTTGAAATTGTACTTACCTTTTCCCCAAAAACATAAGAATAAGCTGGAAAGGTACAGAACATTCTGTGAGGCTAAAGGAAATGGCAAAAGCAACATTACCATTATGACTTCCTATCAACAGATTTTTGTGACAGTCAAATTTACCACAAAATCTATTTGTTAAGGAATCAGGACTGGCAACAGCTATAATGAATATTGTGATATGAAAGAAAATCTGATATCCAATAAACTCAAGAGAACTGCACTACAGAAAAAAAATATAGGGTTGGATTTCCTTCTGGCTAGTACATTATAGGGCTGAATCATCAATACCATGGAAACGAGAAAATCAAACAATCTGTTTCTTCTTCTGTGTTCAGCCTTAATGTATTTTCATAGGGCCATTTTGGACATTTCAGTTTGAGTTGACATACAGTACCAGATACATATGCATATACCTGCAAATACGAACGGTTATTTCCAAGTAGTGGTTTTGATTGAAGTTTAGTGAGAATTCCTTATGTTCTAGTGCATGTGTGCCAGGAACAACAATGCTTCCTCTTTTGTGCTGCATGCCTCACTGTCTAATATCAAAAGTTAAAGTAACCATGAAGCAGGCATGAATAATAGAATATGCATAAAAATCATGAAGTTTGTGACATTTTTGAATTGTACATATTTGAGGTTGTACCGAAACATTCTACCAAAAGCGTAGCCTTCTTCAAGTATTCTGATATTTACTTGCTGTTTGAAATATTTATATGCTGTCTTTTATGTAAACTTATTCAGGCCAAGAACAACAGCAAGCTGCAACATAACAATATTTTAAAATACTAAATGAAAAAATACTATTAGTTACTTAACTGCGTTCTAATAAATGGCTGTAATGCCACTATACATCCATATGATCATAATTATAAAATATCAATACAAGTACATTTTCAGCATGTACCTAAACTGCAACAGTAACGATGCATGCTTACTTTCTTGGATGAAACCCCACACAGAAGGCTTTTTCTCTGGTTTACACCAAGACTGTATCCATAGGCTGACGGATGACAAAGAGTGTCCCTAATAGTTACAGCAGTGGGAAAGCCTTATAGGTTAATCAACCTGTCTTGATAACAAACTGGTAGTCAATGCAACTATTTTAATATTGATGTTAGAAAATATCTCAAAAGGCAGAGTTACATATGTTACCAAACCTTATCTCTCTTGCATGCCATTTCTCAACTTATTTATTCCTTAATAAGTTTCATAGCAAACTTATGGAGCACAGAGGTTATAGATACCTCTTTTGTCATTTAGCAGTCAGTATAGTCACGGTTCAAGCTACCCTAAGAATTTTCCATAAGTAGAGAAGGTTCCCTTCTTCAGAGTTTGCTCAACAATTCATGGAAAGATGTAAAAGTGAAAAGGAGGACATTCTGGAGTTGTTTCTCAGTATTCCATTCCAATCCACAATGGAGATAATTAAAGAGAGAAGTTTGTAGAGCATCACCAATTCAAAAGAGTTTTTGTTTCATCTTCTTTCATCATACTTGCATTGACAGCTTATTAGCCAGACAGACTCAGAGATCTGTTCTGTTTTCATGACAGTATATCTTAAGTTAAATGGAATCAAAACACAATTTATATAAGAATATGATTTAACTGATCATAAATTCAAGATAACATATATCAAAATATACTGAGTTGGTTTTATCATCTGTTTCTTTTAAAATTCTTTGCAGATGTACACATGTTTCAGAAAGCTCCTTGCCAGATTGCTAATTTTCATTCACATGCACACATACAAAGCACATGTGAAAATAAAATATTTTATATATTGAAGAGAACCAGCTGAAACTTTATAACAGCTTGGCACTGCAAATAATTATGTCCATTCCTCAGTTGTAAGATCTGCAATCGGTTTAGAAATAATCATTGAGAAAAGAAATTACCTCTTTATATCACATTTCCCTTCATAAAGCCAGAACTTAATCAGATGCAATAGTTGGTGCCTCCAAAAGTCTTGGGGTATTCCAGCCTCTAAACATCTTGCAAAATTTACCTTTCCTTTGGTTAATGCACATCACATTAATGTATATGGTTATACTGAACTTCCATAATACAGTAAGTTGGATTATAGCTTTCAATACTATAACAACAGGAGAATGGGTTTTGGCCTTCATGCTGTCACTGTAATATTCTTAGAAGTGCTTTACTGGAGACAGTGCTGAATAAAATGGAAACAAATATCTTACTTCAGATAATAAATAGACAATAAAGCCAAGGTAATCAAATTCCCTACTTTATTTCCCTTAATTAATTTAATTAATCTCATAAATGCCCCAGAAGATTCCCTATTTCAAAATCAATTCTCTCACCAGATTTTCCATTCCTTTCACCTACGTAAAAATGTTTCCAGAATTTTCCAGTTTGCTTTGCTCCCTATAGACAGAAATTCTTTTCAATTTAAGTGGATCATGTGCAGTGTTTAAAATAGTCCTAATTTAATATCTGATGCAGAAATGCCTTGAATGTCTTGATCAAAGATAACTTCAGACAATTTCATTCTTGAATGGTTAATCTTCCACCACTGAATCCTTACCCCAGTGTATTCATGCTTCAGTGCAGAAGTAGAGTATCATATGTTTCCTTCTCTGATCTATTGCTTTGTAATTATTCCCAGAAAAGGAAAAGTTACAAAGATGAATTCCTGTGAGTAAAAGGTCCATAAAGATGATATGGAGTTGTATTGCTTTGACAGCTTCTGTCAATAAAAGCTGCAGGAGGCTAGTTCTCTAAAAGGCTACTCAAGATAAGCTTCAGAACAGAAGCCTCTCTCAGGTCACTAGCGTACAATCCCAAACTGCAGACTTTATCTGGCATAAAGCAGATTAAAGCATTTTATACAACATGTTTTCCACAGAAGGCTGGACCCTGAAAAGGACAGCTTAGTTACCTTCTTTGCTTTGATTTACATATGGTCCTTTTGACAAGAAATAATTTATTGATTATGTCTTAAATGAGGATAAAAAGAGCCATACCACTAAGTTTCTATAGATCCAATACTAAGCAGAGCTTTCAGTAAGTTGCCAATGTTCAAGTAATGTAGCTGATGTATTTCTTCCTTCCTATTCAGAGAAGAAAGTCTACTTTTTTTTAGTTATAGAAAATCATTACTTCCATTAGACCCCTTATTACCAAGTAGAACTTACCTTTCACCTATCTGAAAAATTAATTTCGATTCTCATTTGTAATCTGACTAGTCAACACTGAATTTATCAGGAGATTCTAGGGATAAATTGACCCATTAATTTGAACAATATATAATGACATACTTAACACCTGAAGTAAAACATTGCTGGAAAGCACACACTAATCTTAGGAGCACTGAGCCTGGTAGTTAACTGCACATATTTGAAGTACTTCCTATGTTAATAACATGTTCCACTGCTGACCTTCATTGCTTAAGCTAATTTCTGGGGCTAAATTTTAGTTACATAATAGCCTTAGTTTTTATTTGTTCTTTGGGCAGATTGACCAGAAGTAAATCTTAACATAATCCTAGATACAATCCTAACTCTTATCACCTTTCCCTGCTGGGCTCTCTCTATTAGGAAAAACAAAATAGAGTCCATGAACCAAGTTTTTTTTTTTTTTTACTGGTACCTCTAAGAATACAAGGAACCAAGATACCCAGGCATACAAGTCTGGTGATCTCTAGAACAATACAGAATATTGTTTTGTTCCAAGGATGTCATTCCATTCTAGAAAATCTTCAACAGACCTTGTGCTGGAGATGGAAAGGATTACTATAAGAACAATACAGGATCAGTTCAAAGGTGGGCATGATTGCCATTCTTAAACATATGCAGATATTACATCCACACTTCATTCTCACATATATCTCCATTTATTCACTGATTCAGATGTATATTATCATGCATAACTTGCATTCATTCATTATGCCACTTACCCATGTGTACACAACACCTGTTTATGCACACTTACCATAATGTATCACACACACACACATAGAATCCTACCCCATGCCAGTCACACCTGATTCAATAGAGGTTTTCAGAAAATGAATTTGGAATCAGACCTTGAATGCTTTTTGATCTGCCAAACAAAGTTCACAATCCATTTCTGCTATTCGGCTCAATTAATTTAATATTTCAATAAAATGAATGGCCATCACTTAACAGAAATGTTTTAAAGATTGCCCTTCCTATCGTTAAAAGGTAATGACAAAGAGATGCATCTTCATCTCATTTAAGAAGCTATTATTCACTAACTTTTGAAATTACTTTTCTTTATGAAGAAGTTGCTTTTTCTAACTAGTATTGTATGGGTTTATACCACATATGAATTATTTATTACCATTCTGGCAGGTCTGTACTGTCCCTATTAGTATAGGTCACAATGCTCTATGTTAGAACACAAGTATGGAATTTTGGCTCCATTCTCAGATATAATTTCCATTTCTGTGGTGTTGATTTTAGGCAGGAGATTTCCCTCAGCTAAACCACTTTTTTTTGCCAGTGTTTTTATAGGCCTGAGGATGAAATTTTATGCCACATATTCACCTGTTATTTCTTCCAGAATATATAGCATTACCTTCTCTAAGCAGCTTAGTTGGAGAAGGGTTCCAACAGCATGCTGCTCACTGAAAAATTTACAGGTTGACCCTTCTATAAAAGAAAGGTTTGTTAGTGATAGTATCATACTTTTCCAAAGTTTCCAAAGGAAATGGGATAAATGAGCTTCCAGGGAAGAAATGGCAAACTGAAGGCAGCTCCACTAAAAGCGGAGCCAACGACCGCAGTGGAATGGAAAGCCGACAATAGACCGGCTGTTCGTAATTCCTTTCTGGGCAAGGAGAGGACCTGAGATCACTCACAAGTGCTCCAGACAGTTGTATGTCTCAAGGAGACTGCATGACAGCAGTCTTTGTCAGATTTTGTCTCACTGGGAGATGACAGAATAGACATCTTTTTGCTCAAATTGGGTTGGCATCTTCAAAAAGGACACAAGGTTTGCATACTTCCTTTTCTAATCATAAGATATTAGGAACCTTTTCATGAACAGGTTTTACTGCACCGGGTGAGGTTCCTTAGTGAAAGAAGTTTTAAATACAAATTTAAATAGAAGTTTAACTTAATTTTTTTCTGAAATAAACAGCAAAAAAGTGATTAAAATTTTGATTTTAGAAGGTTACAAACAGACTAAGGGTCCAGATTAAGTCCTAAGATTTTGGAATTAATTATAAGGATCCTTCTTGTGGGAAAATGTTTTTGTTTTGAATTCTCTTTTTTAAAAAAAGGATGATAGAATGAGACTTTGAAGGTTGGACACTAGAGGGAACTAGAAGGAACTAAAGATTATAATTAAAGGAGAAGAACACTTAAATTTGAATTTAACACTTAAATTTACTAACACAGAATGGAGCAAAATGTTTTAACATTCAACATATTGAAGAATAGTGTTTGAACAATGGACCCAGAAGTTAATTTTAAGAGTGTCTGCATCTATATATAGACTGTGTTTCAAAAATATTATGAAAGAGGAACAACTTTAATCTGAAAATATTGAGACTGATCTGAAAGTGGATTTAAAGAATTATATGGGAAAAAATGCTACATTGGACATACAAAAGAAACTGGCTGATATAATTAGAATGGATATACAAATAACAAACCAAGAGAATGACCTGGATAATTTCCCTATATTGGATTTACAAAACAGACTTGAAGAATTTTATGAGAAAGGACAAAGAAAAATGAAAAGAAATCAAGTTCTAGGACATTATTTGAAGGAACTAAAGACTCAAGATTGTTAAAAGTAACAATATGGCATGATATGGGAAGAAGAGATCATTTCTTGTATTTTAAGAGAAGGTGATAAGTTACTAAAATTGTTTATAATTGTTGTGATGAAGGGTAAGCCATTTTTTATATATTTCCTTTCTTTTTCTTTCTTTTTTTTCTATTTTTCTTTCTATTTTTTCATTTCTGCACTTTCTGTTTTTTCTTTCTGTTTTTTTCTTTTTTTAGTTTGCATTTAGTTTGTCTGCACTTTCTATTTTTTATTTTTCCTTTTTCTTTTGTATTAGCTTTTATCTTTTTAATGTTTAATAGTAACTTAAAATTACTATTAAAAAAAGGAAATAGAGTAAATGAAATGAATAGAGTATACTGACCACATTATGTTAAGAAAAAAACATTTCAGAATGAAGGATGACTTTCCTCTATTTTGTTCTACAGTGCTTATCTGGGAGTGTTTGTTTGTTTGTTTAATCAATCAGATAAATATGCTGGATAGTCATACAATCATTGAAATCCAGTGGCTCAGCGTCAGCATTTGGATCCTACATGCTAAGACCCAGCAGTGGCTGATATTCTTCACTATATTATGGCTGTCTTCCTTGGGTATGTTAATGTTCCAGTTTACTAAAATATATTATCCTTCTCTATAACATGTTATTTACTCTCATATATATTTATTTAGCATTTGAGCAATAAAAATAGACTATTTAATTCCTAAAATCATGATTTGCCACATAAATCTTTGCTCTTGCTCATATCATAAATTTTTATTTCAGAAACCAACAAAGGACAGCATTCAAGGATCTCTATAAATACATATAATTCTAAATGTACCATGCAGTTTTCTTATTATTTGTTTTTGATTTCCTTCAATAGCTTTTTTCGGCTACGTGAAAAGTTGTTGAAGCCCTTCAGATTTATAGGTATGTCCCAAGGGATTTTGGAAAAGCTCAAAAACTCCATGGTGCATGTACATTCCATGTTGCAACATCACCATTTGAAGTAATGCTGTGGCGTTCTAAGTTTTCTGCTACAACTGTTAGGTTAGCCTTACAACATCTGGTGCCATATAAGTTTATCAGGTCAAGCTGTGAATTGTGAGATTGGACAAGGCTATCCATGCCACCTGCAATGCCAGATTCCTACAAGTAGTATAATAACAAATTACTGGCAGTGTAACTGTTATATAGCATAGTAAGATGGATCTGTTCTGCTTGTCTTATACAGGATATTTACTTCTTACTATTTTGCATCCAATAGTATGCAACTTGCAAGAAAATAGGTAACTTTTTTTTATGATCAGCATTGCCAGCCACACCTTTTTAAAATTCTTACTGTAGGAACAAACTGTGACACTAAAGTGATGCTGTGTATCTGTGTGTGTGTGTGTGTGTAATCACTTTTAGTGAATATTTGTAGCTCAGGGTTGAACTATGGAGTCCTTGGTGCTCTCTGAGCCTTGTTGTTTTCTTGCAGACATTTCATTGCCAGAGTAGGCAACATCTTCAGTTCGACTGAATGAAAAGTCATTCAATGAAATGTCTGCAAGAATACAACTGCAAGAAACATCTGCAAGAAAACAACAAGGCTTAGAGAGCACCAAGGACTCCATATATATAAAGGTAATTTATCTTGAATGGGCATAATGAAGATTGTTGTCAACAAAATAAATTCTATGTCTTATAAATATTTTTGGTGAAAGCAGACTAGTATGGCGTTATCCCTGGAAACTATCATTAAAGGAAAAAGCATAAGCTACTCTAACTGCAAAATGTAAGATGTAATTCTAGCTGAGATGTTCAGATATCACATGCTAAGTTTTTCAGGACCTGTTTTAGCAAAGGAGCTAAACAGCTGAACCAGATTCAGAAGTCATTCTAAGAGACAGAATCTCTGTGTTATTCCATAAGGTTAAGCATTCTTTGTTGATAGAAATGTGATACAGTACACCCCCATTTCATAGACACTCTTGCTAATGAAAAACATTTGTTAAATAGTGTGAAAGAGATTTCCCTCACCTTATCCTTGTGAGCACACCACACATATGCACTGTCATGACAGAGAGAAGTTTCATACCTAAGTTCTAGCACCATATAAAATTATACAGTTTGTCTATTAATAGATATGGTAATATACTGTAACTTTTATAAACCCAGTGGATTCCTATGTTGCATTGTCATGAGCTGGACAATGTAGCCTGTGAGCTGCTATCTAACAAGAGCAATTTCTCTTAGAAGCAGGTCCTTTGTCAGTTTTATCGACGGATTGGCACGAAACTAGTTAACCCGCATGTTTTGCAATCTGTGTGCATTAGATGTACAGTATGGTGCATTAGCAAATATATACATTTTGAGTGTTAATGTAAAACATATAGGATAGAGGCCAGATGTGAAAATTATTAGAAGAACTTTCTTACATTTTTTCAAATGCCTCTATTTCTGCAAGAATTGCATTTATATTGTTATAAACTTAATGCAGCCAACTTTACGAACACAAAAGTGCTATTGAATATTTTTGGACACTCAGGAATACTTTCTAATAGTCTGGACAGCAATGTTCTTGAGCATTGAGACTAGCATAAAATAAGCGGATTTTGCACTACAGGGCTCACTATCTGCAGATGGATACCAAATGAGCAGGTGAAAAATGTGCTTGTGAAAATTTGCTGACAATTTTGTGTGGTTGATACTGTTCTTGAAGCAGGAGGTCTAACCTGGGCATCTGGTCTGCATTTGACCATTTTAAAATAGTAGTTATAAGGAAATTTAAGCAGGTGCAAGATCTTACATTTTTAAGGTGTAATGAAAGATTTGTTTCTCAAATCTTTTATTTCAAGCTTTTTGTTTGAGTGGCTCAACTTTTTTCCCCTCTGTCATATTCTTTCCAGTCTCTGGTGCCATTTATGGATTCATTGGTAATGAAAGTGGTTATGATAGTAATAGCTGCCACAAATATCTTCCATAAGTTTTACTATATGTTTCATGAAACAAGTTTTATTAGAAGTTGCATGTTATAGTTTGAAACATGTGATATCTTTTCTGTTTTCCTATTTCTTGGAATCTTTCATATCCTTTACAATCTTTAAAAATCATAGATTTGCTTTTCACATCAATATTTCAAAGTTGTTGTCTTTACTGACTAACATAAGCTTGCTTTTTATCACTTTTTTCCTTTGTTAACTGCATTCATGATTTATTCAGCTTAAGATTGGTCACCTCCTCCCATGCAGAAATGCAGCTGTACCACCATGTTTTTACTGTAGAAGAAAGCATCATATATATAAAGCTAGGCTAACTGTAATTGCAACCTAATGTTTGATCATTTTCCAATACATACAGATCTGTAGTTGTGGAAGGATGCTCAGAAATTGCCAGCAGGTATAACTTGCACTGAACATTTCCCAGATCTGTTAACAGAATAGAATCAGTTGCAAAACAAAAGTTGGAATTGGCTGATCTGAATCTTCAGCTTTCTGAAGCTTTTTTTTCAACTTTCCCTTGAAAACAGTCTTCTATACTCTCATTTTGTGTAAACAACTTTCAAACTTCCCCATATCTTCGACTTTTGCTTATTAAGTTCCTAGGGGGTGCCATAATCTGCATGAGACATGGAGGATTTCAAACAGATCCTTTCTGACCTTCACCAAGACTTCGAACAAATATCTTTTGACTTTTATCAAACCTTTATGCAAGATATCCAGGACATTGTGGAAAATATGAGAGCTAAAATACTTATTCATTCTTGACCCTCTCTCTTCTTGTTTTGTCACACGTACCATTTGATTACCTCAGTATCATAGGATTCAGCTTATTTTTATATATTTCCTGCAAATCCAGTTTTATTTCATATAAACCAGTGGGCAGAAGTATGCCATATGAAACCATTTTTTCTTCTTTTAACAACAAACAGAAATGAATTTTTATTTGCATTTGCAAATCTTAAAATTTTGCCATACATCTTTCCATATCATTATATCCCCATGCTGGCCACTTTATGAATCGATAAGTCTTCTTTTCCCATCCCCCAATACCCTTTTGGCAAAAGTGCTTACAACATATGGTACATAATGCAAAGTCAAAATGGGTTCACAGGTTCCAAAGATTAAGAACTTCTGGGACTCTTGCAATATGTTAATAAATGAAACTACCTTTGAAAGCAATGTAGATATTGCTATTAAACTCAATTGTGCTGACTCACAGTATGTTTCCAGGGTAATTTTGAACAGAGACTGTAGGAAGAATCTTTTTGGAGCTATGGTGGATTTCAGCAGTTCTGCCAATTCTCAGGAAGGAGGGAGCACATTCCAAGAAGGGGGGAAAGATAAGAGGAAATATAGTCCAGGGGGTGATTGTGGGAAAACTAAGAGGTTCAGAATGGCCCTGCTCTAGAGATTTCCCAGGTTATTTTCCCTTAGGTTGGGTAGAGTGGTTTTAGTATGGCAAGATTCTTTCTATACGGCATTGACAAATAACGAACTGAAGTTTGGCTGAACTGATTCTTTGTCATTCCTGGACTAGGCCTCACAGGAGCAGAACACAGGTCAGGTGAGAGGAGCTTATCCAGTTCAACTTTCTGTCCTCAGAGTGGCCAATCAGATGCCTGTGGGAAGCACACAAGCAGGACCATGAGTGGAAAAGCAACCTCTACCACTATACCCCAATTCCTAGTCTTCATAGATATGACATTTTACATAGTTCTGTTTACATCTCAAATCTTTCCTAGATGGGTAGAATTTTTGTTGGCCAGAAAATACACAAAAACACACACACACACGAATGCCATAATATATTTCAATGCACACATACATGCGCGTGCATAACAGTGCCATGTGTAATGCATCCCCAGCACAGGGATCTTAAGAATGCATTCTATTGTTTTATGTGGAACCAATTTACAAAGCTGTGTTGGCACCAGTAGATTTCAGTGTTTGCCTGTTATGAATTTGAATGTCATGGTGTATATTATCCTGTTATTAGTAATAATTACTTTAATGACTAGGTATTTTCCTTTCTGAATTGGCTCCAGATTCTACCAGTACTGGCTCCAGATTCTACCAGTACTGTATGGAAAGTATTTTATTTATTTACTTATGTATCTATGCATTTTTTTTCTGATAAATTTATATCCCACATTTCCTTCAGGAGCTTAAGGTAGCATACAGTACATAGTGCTCTGTCCTCCCATTTTCTCCATCACAATAACCTGAATTTCTGCTGTTACATTAGCCCCACTCTTTTATAAAAAAAAGTAGTTGTTATTCATTTTGGAGAATGGAGGATGTGGCCAGCCACCAAAAAATATGGGCCATCAGTCTCCTACTGGCCTAGCCTATTTGGCAAATTTCAGCCTTCTAACTTAACTGAAGTCCTGTTTTTGAAGATCAAAGAGAAGATTATGTGGAGGGGGAAAAAGGGCCTTGCCTAAAAACAAGGAAATTATAGTTTATCTGAAAGAACTACAAATATGTGAACATTAGCACTTTTCTAGTAATGAGGAGGAAGAGATGAATGAAGATATCCAGAGTGAGGCAGTGAAGATAAGTTATCATGATAAACAACTTACAGGCTCTGACTTGCTCAAGTACTTGATCAGACAATTCAGGTAAGAACTAAACCTGTAGCAGGAGAACTCCATAACACTGGTAAGAGAGGGCTTAACAATTATATTTGAATAAATTAATAAGCATCATGTATCTGTTATAACTGGAAAAATATATAGGAAACACTTCCATATACTTGAAAACTTGGGAAACTGATCTGGGAAAATGGAAATTGTATTTGAAGAGTTTACATCAATAGCATTTAGTCCCCATAAGAATTGTACAAATATTACATATTTATCCAGAAAAATGTTGGAAGGGTTGTAAACAAAAAGGAATATTCTTCTATCTTTGACGGACATGTGAAAAGTTAACAGAACTTTTGGAAAAGAAATTTGATGAACTGTAATAATTAAAGAAATAATTAAATCAGGACTATTACATATATTTGATGGAGAGAATAAGTGGTAAAATTGCAGGAAACTTATTACATATTTATAACAGGATCTGGAGGGTCTATTTTTGTTTTATAAATAATAATAAGTCTGTAAACTTATAGAAAAGTGGAAATTAAATTATGAAATTAAATTATGTAATGTGAGTAGAAAATTTTGATGCTAAACTGGTAAAATGTCAATCAAAATGTATTGTTATTGCTTAAAATAAAAAGATTTTTTTAAAAAAGACACTAATGCTGAATGTGTGTTAGATGATAATGTAACAGCTTTAAAAATAGGAAAATTTGAGAAAAGTGAAACCTCTCACAAATACTGTCTCAAAATTGGTAATTTATCCTTGCCAGGGATAATTTGCATTTGTAAAATTTAGTATATAAGATCTGGTTCTACAACCTGAGTATACCTTATTTATGGAAATTACATTTTAAAATGCTAATAGGATAAGCAAACTCCATTTCAGTAACTAAAGCTAAATATTTCTGTCGTATCTTATGGAATGTAGACAGGAGGCCAGTTGACCAAATCAGTGATACATAATCTCCATGTTTCACTTATTTAAATGAATATTCACTATTATTCTATTTAAGCATAGATGGCAGCCATAGAAGCAAGCACATACCACTTTGGGACAAAAAAATAATAAGCATACTCTCATTTATATGTGTACCCTTGCATTAAGCAGTCTCATGTTCTAGCCTAAGGACCTTTCTTCTCTGAATTTGTACTTTCTGAACCTTGACTATATTTTACAGATTGAATTCCCATTCCTCTCACTACTAGAAAGAATAAGGTCTTCAGTTTATTATTCATTACAATGAATCTCATTAGCCATTCAATCAGCTACAATTGTTTACTGTTAGATGTTTATGGAGTTTAAAAATGTCACAATCATTCTATGACCTTTAAAAAGAATTGGTTCTAGGTAAAATAGCATAATTATGGTTACTGAAATGTATTATTTCAGGAGAAAGGCATCCTTCCATATCAGATAGTGACCTGCCTAAGGATATTCTGACTATCAAACTACTGCTGCATTTTTGGGAGTGAAAATCAAGACCCTAAATAGAGTAAAAATTGGCTGTTTATAAGTTCTTTCACCCAGCCAATTTTCAGTGGTCCAATTGTGTTCACAAACTTCTGACTACTCACGGAGAATTTGCAATAAAATCCAAAGCATATCAGGAAAATTAAAGATTTATTCAAATAAATCTCATGTTCCAGATAAGGTATATACTGTATAACTGTTCTTGGTTGAGGGTCATCCCTGGCCACTTCGTAATTGTATGTTGGGGACAGCAATCCAAGGTGTAATGGGTAGGCAATAGGAATTTCTATTTCATTGTATTTATATACAAAATTAATTAAAAGAAAAGATACGTAATATGATTATTCTCTGGTCATAATTTTAATTATTTCCTCTTGTCATATTAAAAATGACAATTTATACCCCTGGGCTCTAAGCTTCTTAGGACTTGCATATGGCCTGAGGTCTCTACTGGTGCATCTATAACCCAGTGCTAAGAGGTGTTTAGAGAAGGCAGGAGACTAAAGAAGGCTAATGCAAATGTTAGGGTACTAATGGGAAGGTTAAGAGATACAAGAAAACAACCACAGTAGAAAGGGAGGTGGATGAAATAGGCAAAGTATTTAGAGGCAAAACATCTCAGTAGGAAAAAGGGACAATATGCAGGGAGCTGAAGAACAGTGGAATCAAGGAGAACTTGAGTGTCTGGAAAAAGCTAGTAGGAATTATCTCTGTCACTAACAAGGGACAAGTTAGCTGGCATGACAAAGTAGGAATGAAGATTGAAGGTGAACACCAAAACCATCACCAAAATCAGTGGGACTGGCTGAACTTTCCGTCCCACTCATCTCACAACTCTAGAGATATAACTGAGAATCTCAATCCTGTGCCACTTTGGAATGTCATTTTCACAACAACCTTACAGGATAAGTTAAACTAAAATAAAACTGGTGAATTTATATTTTGAATCTAAATCTTTCCATTCATGTAGCCTCTCAGTACTACACAACACCACCAGCCTGAGCCAGGCTCTTAAAAATTCACTATAAACTTAATTTTACGTGGGAGATGATAAAAGGAAGGAAGGAAGGAAGGAGGGAGGGAAGGAGGGAGAGGAAGGGAGGGGAAAGGAATAAAGGAAGGGCTGCTACTATAGTGATTGCCAAACTCATGCTTCTTTTGTTACTTCTTCATATATTATGTGAGCATTTCTTATAAATTACTTGAATTGCCCAAATATATGTATGCATATCCACTAACCATAAAAACAGATTGAAATACTTGCTGTGGTTTCTTCAGGCAGACTTTCTTTAAACAATTGATTGCTGCACTATTATTGCCCCATAGGTCTCTACCTGGTGACACTCATGGTCCAACAATAAAACAGAATATAAAGTATAAGCCAGCAGAATATTTTATGTTTCTCACCTTGCCTTTTATTAATGTGATCACCTTGCAGATTCTTTCTCGGCAAATGTAGTCCCACTATGGCTTTCCCCACTAACTTTGCTGTTCTTAGAAATGATGTATAAAGTTTAATTAACATTCTGAAGATTTTGGAGGAGTATTAACAACATGAGAGTGAATCAAAAGAAATTCTGGCATGGGAATTCTATTTCATATGAAAGTCAGGACTGATGTAAGGAACACGTCCCAGAAATAAGGATAGCTATGAATCTGTAAATGGTACCAAAATGTTTGTAAATCAATTGTATTTCATATTATTGAAAATATAGCTGTTTTTTTACAGTGTGCCAAGGAGGTGCCATGTATGTATGAGTGCATGCATGTGTGTATAACCTGGTTTATTCTGCTCTTTATGATTTTAATTAAGAACACTTGAAATATATATTGTTCCAGATGAAGAAGATATTCATTATTCTAAAATCACTTGAACTCAATCTTTTAAATCACTTGAATCAATAAGAAGGGATGTTCATACCACATTATGGAAATACACAATCTCTAAGATAATGACAACACCACTGACCTATTAAAATATATTAAAATGCATGATTAATATTTAGAGATTATATCAAATGCTGGAAAATTTGCGAGGTGAATGCTCAGAACACTTCTAAGAAGCCTGATTTTAGTTTATTTTTATTCATGTTGTAACAATGCTGTAGTAAAATTGCCCGTGAAATCCAGGGCTGAGTGAACAGTTTTTCTTTCCAACAAGTCTTAAAAAATGGAAAAAGAAAAATGATCTCTATCTTTATTCCAACTTGCTGAGACCTTAATAGTGGCCAACCAGTTCACTTGAGAGCAGACTCCATTCCCTTGTTCCGGAACTTTTGGTTCTTCAGGATCAAAACTATGTTCCTCAACCTGATATACTCTAGCATCTCCAGGCATAAGCAAATGGCAAGTAGGGCTCTTGAGAACAGAACAGTTGCAGTAGACTGTTGAAGAAATCTGGAGATTTAAAATGATCTAAGACCATTCTTAATTGTGTATTTGTTTTCTGTTGATTAATAATATGTGTATTTATTATCACTTGTGTATTCTTAGCTTTTAATTATCGTTATTTTCATCATAGATTTTGGATAGTACAGTTTGTAAATACAAATAAGAGAATGGAAGAGAAAGGATGACCTTTTCAATCTATGTTCTGAGCAGAGGCAAGTGTAGGCAATCTTTCTCTCTCCACGTACAGCTTATTATGACTTCTTGCTTCAAACACAGGCCCTAGTGCCACCAGTCAAAATACCTCATGCAGATATTTAATCTGTCATCTCTCCATTGCAGTGTGGGGGGGTATCCATAAATGTGTGAAGAATAAAAAATGGAAGAAAATTGGATTAACATGGGAAGCTTGCAAATTAGTATGTCTGGAAATGCATACAACTCCCAGCAGAAGCAAAACAAGTGAAGCATCTCAATTGTATTGTTGAGCTGAATGCTCCTACATTGGAGACCTTTTAAGAAAAGAATTACAACTATGCCTACAGCTTTCTCATACATATACAGCATATGTTAGATTATTAATATAAAAGAGATAATTTAAACCTAGGGTTTATATACTGTACAATTCATTCTAACAAATCCAAATAACACTACTTTCTTTTGCTTCTGTTAAATCCTAATCATGTAATTTACAAGAATTCACTCCTAAATATATTCGGTGGCAATTACATGTTAATTTCATGTAGACCTTATGAAGTTCTCAAATTAGCGAGGAAGACAGAGAGGTTTATAAACATAGTAATGAAGAACTTCTTTATAGGGGGGTGTATGTGTGATAGATACACGTATTTGGGCTCATACCTCATACCATACGACAAAAATAAAGCTGTGGATATAGAACAGGATTCCTTCTCTCTATGATAGTTATGGACCTAAAAAACAGCTCCCAACTACATGGAGCTCTATAATTTTGTATATATGGGAACCTGAATCTTTTTGGCTCTGCAGGTTGTTATACTTAACAAAGATAGTGGCCTCATTTTTGCTGAACATTTGTATCCATTTTTCTATTCTTTCACTTTATTATGCTATCCATAATCCCCTTGCCAGATTTTTTTTTTCAGGTGGGGAACACTTGAACCTATAAAAGTCAGCCATCACACTATTAAACAAAAAGGAAGAACGTATATTACCTAAGGCTGGTCATAGAGTTTGCATAAATGTTATTTATACCAACTGTTTCTAGTTAATGGAAATCCAGACCTTATATATAATGTTTGGTGCTTCAATTTTGCTGGAAGTAGGGGAAGGATAATTGATGCCGCATGCTCTTTTATTGTCTCCCACATGGCAGAATCAAGCTGTTCACTGGATCATTGAAGTGTGCTCAGGCATTGTGCCAGATCATCAGGAAGGAAGGTCATATGTGATGAACATGCCGTGCTTGAAATAGGAAGAGCATGGATCAGGTCTTTGAAAAGGGCTTTCATTCCAGCTCCCTCAGATTAAATCCAGAAATGGGATTTTTTTGGGGGGGGGGTTATCCCAACCTTCAAAATATGTACAAATCTCTCTAAATTTGAAAATGGACTGAAATGAGATTTATGTATATGCATCGTTAGATAGCATGTTTACAGGCTGGTATAGTTTCAAACAGCTTTCCAGACCAGTATAAACCAAAAATTATTTCAAGGACTATTTATTTCAGGCACTATTTTATTTGTATCAGTTTTCACTGAGTTAGTTAAACATTATAGAAGAAACAGTATCTTTTGTACCTTAACTACAATTTTTCTGTGGTGTCATTTCTGCTCAGAAAATCCAGACATACATCTATTATTCAGTTTTCACAGACATCTGCTTTCCAAACCCAATGCTGAAAGATTTTGAAAAGGAGAAAAAAAGAATTCAATTGACTAGACAAAAGAAAAAGTGCCTTCATGGTTTTCTCCCCAACTCCCTTTTTAATATATATGTGTTCGATCAAACATCTGAAACCAGTTGTTTTTAACATTTAAGATTTATTGTTTATTTTTCTATGACTGCACCATATTTCAGAGAATATATAAGTTGCTGAATGCTTGCAGAAATTAATTTTGCTCCTGTTATCTAAAACATTATAGAAGATGACCATTGATAGGTTAACCAGCTATAACTTTGCCATAAGACTTTATTGGAAGTGGATTCTGAAAAGAACTTAGGAATGGAGTTTTTTTACCCCCACCCCCAAATTACCTCTTATTCTGTAGGCTGTAAGAATTGCAGGCTCCATATTTGAACTCATAAGAAAAAAAAAAATAGGCATATTTATTTATTTATTTATTTATTTAATTTTTTGTTCCGCCTTTATTATTTTCATAAATGACTCAAGGTGGGGAACATACCTAATATCTCTTCCTCCTTCCATTTTCCCCACAACAGCAACCCTGTGAGGTGAGTTGGGCTGAGAGAGTGACTGGCCCAAGGTCACCCAGCTGGCTTTCACGCCTAAGGTGGGACTAGAACTCTCATACCACACCTGATTGGCTCTTGGGATGAGAGAGAGGGACTGGCCCAAGGTCACCCAGCCGGCTTTCATGCCTAAGGCGGGACTAGAACTCTCATACCACGCCTGATTGGCTCTTGGGGTGAGAGAGAGGGACTGGCCCAAGGTCACCCAGCCGGCTTTCATGCCTAAGGCGGGACTAGAACTCTCATACCACGCCTGATTGGCTCTTGGGGTGAGAGAGAGGGACTGGCCCAAGGTCACCCAGCCAGCTATAGAGATATAGTGAGAGAAGGATTCTACATGATGTAGTTGTATGAACACCTCTACTCTATACATATGCACTAGTGTACATTCAACAGTTTCTCCACCCTGTAGCTCACACTTGTAGAAATAAAGAAATATTTTACCATTTATGTGTATGTGTGTATATACTGTGTATGTGTGTATATGTGTGTGTGTGTGTGTGTGTGTATACACACTCCTGGCCTTCTGGAGGAACCTGGCCCATCACTCCTGGCCTTCTGGAGGAACCTGAAGACCTGGCTCTGCCACCTGGCTTGGGATGGGGAAGGGAGTCGTTATGGTTGGGGATGGCTAGTGCCCTACAGTGCTCATCGCATACAAGGGCTGAGTTATTATCTGGCATTTGGATTCTATTTTTATCTATAATTATTGTTTACTTGTAACTGTATTTTTAGATATTGTATTTTTAGATATTGTAATTTTATTGTAATTTTATTGCTTTATTGGTTATTATTGTAAACTGCCCAGAGTCCCTCTGGTAGGAGGAGATGGGCGGTGACAAATTTTGATAAATAAATAAATAATCTACAAAATGGTTCATAGGGCACAGCTCAGAAAACTATTAGGAACTGGAGCTTACTGTCATCCAGTATTAGGAAGGATCAGCCAATCTTCTTTTTCCCTTGCTGTGGCATGGTCCGCTTGTAGGCATATCCATCTTTAATGTCAAATGATAGGAAAACACTTTTAAAACTTTGAAAATACAGTACATCTACTTCCCCCACCCCCATCTAAATTAATCCAGGTATTCCCTCTAAGTCAATAACAAGATATCATAACACACACACACCCCTATCTCTTGCTTTTCTGGGTTGCTGGCTTCTTGGCGTGGTTCATACTTCTTGGCATGCAAAGTCATACTTTTCTGAAGATGATAAATCATGTGTTGCTTGTGCTTTTTTTCCTTTAAGATCTAAGAAATATATGTCACAACAATTGAGAATACACTATGGTATAAATAAGTAGCCCATAAAACAAACATAACAGTCTTAACTGCAAGCACACAATCTCAGACCCACGCACACAATGAATAATCAGATAGATTCCTTTCGTTAGTCTATGTCACCCTTTCTAAATGAACCTGCCTAAAGAAATTCGAATAGAAGGCAACTAGCAAAACAACATTCCAAGTGCTCTGATAGACAGGTGCAGAGTGATAAAGTCGTTGGCTGGATAGTCATGTCAATAACAGAAAACCTATCACGCTAAACAATACTCCCCACAGCTAATGTGGAAGGAAAACTGTAACCATCTTTGAGCCCTCTGTAAAGTCCTTAACATCACCAAATCATCTCTGAATCTCTCCAAAGCAATTTGAAGGCATCCGATTTGATGCCTTTTCCAGAAATCCAACAAAACTCTACAGGAGAGTCAATATAATTTACCTTTATTTTAAATAAATGTTGCAGAGCAAAGAGAGAGTAGTTTTTTACAGAAATATGGTGAAGACTGAATTCAAGACTTCACTGAGAGGGGCTTTAACACCTCTTCGCCTGCAGACCATGCCCTCTGCATATCTTGAAGGGAGATTTTGTAAGCTCCCTGTTGAGCAACGTCTCTGTCCTTGTGGTGTTGGTCAAGTGGAGAAGCAAGAGAAGCAAGGATAATCTTTCAAAATTTATTGCAATAGTACCAATGAAGCTATCCAACCAAATTAATGCAGAGTTAATGCACTTTAAAGATCTATTGTTCCTGCTATTTTCATCCCATTCTGCAAAGAAGAGGAAGAAAATAAGGAAGAGAAGGCAGCATTATGATGAAATCCATTATTGCAAATGCTTGAATCTTTTATTGAATTCAGTCTTAAAACCAGATCAGACTGACCTAAGTTTTGTTGCTTTTAAATCACAAGTTCTAATCCAACAATGCTACTTCCAAATCCTGAATTCAAAGGAGTTCTTAGTATACATGTCCCTTGTCACAAGTACAGCCCTAAATATTCCTACACATCCTGAATCTGCTCAGCTTTGGTTGTTGAAAAGTTCTGTACACAGGGATATAGGATATTTATACAGGTGCAAATTTTACAAATATGTGGCTTCCTCACCCAGAAGGAAGTCATTAGTGTGTAGATTCAAAAAGAATCCAGACTTCCAAGCTAACTCCCAAACAAATAAGTATTTATATATATATTTAAAATGCAGAAAGCATAATCCAGACAAAGTTAAACAAATCTAAATTCTGCGCTTTCCATGAGAAAATAAAGGAAGCAATGCTTTCTCCCACTGGAATAAATTGTAGTACCTTGGCTGGATTATACTCCAATAACTTTGGTTGTTGTTTATTCGTTTAGTCGCTTCCGACTCTTCGTGACTTCATGGACCAGCCCACGCCAGAGCTTCCTGTCGGTCGTCAACACCCCCAGCTCCCCCAGGGACGAGTCCGTCACCTCTAGAATATCATCCATCCATCTTGCCCTTGGTCGACCCCTCTTCCTTTTGCCTTCCACTCTCCCTAGCATCAGCATCTTCTCCAGGGTGTCCTAATAACTTTGGTAGTTTCTATTTTATGACTAAAAAAAAGGAGTAATGTGTAAAGCAATCTTTTGCTCTGCAGAGTTTAAAATAAAGGTATTACATCACCATCATCAACAAATATAGTCATAAAATGCTTCAGATACATATTAGCAGTACTAGTTTTATATCTGTCTTTTTTTTACACTTGATGTTCACTCTGTTTCACTTAACTGTAAAACTTTATTCACTTAATAACAATCAAATAAGTGAATAAGGAAGGTGAAAAGCATTATTTAAATCATTAGATATTTGAAGCTGGAATCTCTAGGCACATGGAATTATTAACATTCAATAGTGTTACTTGATTGCAGAATCCTGATACTGGAATTAAGGTAATATTGGTTTCTTCTTGATGTGCTTTCTGTTGGTAGTAAATATGAGTCCAAACCATCACTCTTAACTGAATAGGTGGAAAGTATATTTTATAAAATGAATAAACACTCTGCACCTTAGGAATACAATTTTATGGCTGGCTATTAATATTTGCAGAATAGATTGTCATGCAGAGAGTCTGCACACCAGGGCTTTTCTTGTGTCACTTCCAAGTAAGAAAAAAAATTAAGGGAGGTGGTTTTAATTCCTGATAGTTTTACACTGCTGTTTTAACCATTGAGAATGATATTATTGTTGAGTTAATTTCACTTTGCATAGTGGATAATGCAGAACGTAATGTCAATCATCTTGCTATCTTGATTCACAAATGTAGGTTAAAATATACTAGTAACACGAATATATTTGTGTTGTTCAATAATGGGGAAAATATGTACTGCCCAAAATATGGAAGTCTATTAAGCAATCCATTGTACAATTCCACATCTCTGGATAGACCCACATTAATAAAAATACCATGAATTTCTGCACCAGATCTGAAAGTCTTGACATTAATTTGTGCTTCATTGTAAGTCTGGATAAAATTACCATATTCTCACGCAACCCTTTTTAATAAGCTTTTGACATCTTGACTTGTGGTTTCTTCACAGCTGAAATCAAGTGCCTGAAGGCTTCATCATTACTACAAACAACAACGGACGTTGCTTTGTGTAATTTTATTACATGCTGAAACTGTCATGTGAACCAGCTCTGAAATTTTCATATTTGTTTTACGCTAATCAGGTACACATAGAATCACTCCAGGAGGCTATATGGTATTTCATGTCACACGCTAGAAAAATTATGATAAACCTGGGTTACTCAAATAAAAACAATATTTGAAATAATTTTCTCCAGCCTCTGGCTTTGCTCTTCTGCTAACTTTATTGATCTTTTATCTTCTTGTAGGTTATATTTGCATATGATTTCATAGTCATTATACAGTAACATTCTGTTCATGACAAGAGATTACAAGGTAGTCAGTTACTAATAATCTTGCAAATTTTCAGTTTTCATATTTTACATAAAATTGTATAAATAAATGTCATGATCTTATCATTGATTATAGGATTATTTTTCCATCAGTACTTCTCATAAAAGATATCATTTCTATTGGCTTATTGAAAATTCATCTTATGTGTGTGCTTAATATTAATGCCCAGATTCTCGTCTCTTGATTTATACTGATTCATTACAGGTTGCTACATCTTTATTTAATCCATAACCTATTCCATTAAATTATTTAGCTAAGAAGATGGCAGTGCATTTTAGGTCTAGTCCCCAAATATTTGCAGCCTCCTTGATTTGTGCAGGGAATTGCAGAATAACCTGAGGAGTGCAGAAGAGGCATTCTGCATATACAATGCTACTATCCAGTCCATATTCCACATTGTAACATGACAACAATGAACAGTTTATGTGTGCTTTTTGAGTGTGTTACTTTTATACTTTATGCATCCTTTTCTAATCCTTAACCAGTTGTTTTATGATCTGCAGATTATACAGGACCAAAAATACTATTTTTCATTTGGGGAGTTTGGAGGGATTTTAAGAGGTGAAATGATTTTCGTCATCAAGGCTTAAGCCAACCATCTTGCCCCTAAAAAATTCCAGACTTCCCACAGTCAACTGCCTTTGGTCCTGGTCTCACTCATTTCAGACCATAGTCCTCAACACACCTCAAAAACTCAAGTGGGTCTTGAACCATGAGAAGTTCACTGCCCCACTTTATACTAACATGTAATGTAGGTCTCCTAATATTTGGATCTTTGGGAAGACACATTAAAATATAGTTATTGCTATAGAAAAGAGCTAAGAAAAGAGTTTGTTACACAACACATTCAAGTTTGTGACACTGTTTTTTTTTTCTTTCCCTCTATCCCTTTAATAATGCTATTACAAATAAATCATAACGTTTTATAATGATCTCTATAACAAGACTATTTGTGTTTCTATATAGAAATATTGTCTGAATTTGCTTGGTGTGATAACCAATGAAAAGATGTCTGCCTTGATGAAACTGCAAGCCTATATTCATATATTCAGATATTCAGGAATAAGCATATTAAGCTCAAAGTAGACATTTTTGGAACTGTACTGTCGGTATGCTTTATTAAAGGGCAGAAACAGATCCCTCTTCCATGAGAATCCTCTGAGGCAGATAACATGACCCCCGTGCTGAATCAGATCAATGATCCATCAGCTCAGCATCATGTTACCCACAACTGACTCTGGAAAGTCTCCAAGCACTGTTCTTATATCTAGAGGCAATTTATATTGCCTATAAAATGGGTCCTGTCATTTGTTTACTACCTAAATACGTAGTTAAGTAGTCCCCAATATCCAGTTAAACAATTTGGGTAATAATAAAGCAGGTAATAGCCAAATACATATAATTAATTCAGATTCATGCCTGTTGCTGTCATTACTTAATATAGCATAGTTAGGAATCAATTGAACAAGGCAGATATTCACTAATAACTCAACGATGAATGTATCTCTCCTGGATTCAACAGTTCCAGATTGCACCTCAAGAGATCCATCAATTACTGTCATTTGTTTGTCAGCTGTTTCACATGATAAATTGCCAAGATCCACATTTCTATACATCTTACATCATGCATAGTCTTCTCCCATCTGCTTTTATTGGTGCTACAGAACAAACTGTTCCACTTGAGGTATCTTGACAAGAAGGTTATATTAATATTTCACAAGAAACTCCTGTTCAAAGAATACCAAAATGCTTTGGATTACCTCAGTGAGATGAAAATGAAGGCATAAAAAGCTGCTGAAGGAATGATTTAGTGTAAATACAGAGAGAAACACACCACATGTGAAGCATGCTGCAATTATGGAAGACTTTGGCATCAATGGTGCATGTACTGAAATCTGCCATACTGTCTTCACGCATAGGGATCATAAATTTCCACCTCCATGAACTAGGGTGCATAGGGTGTGAAATGAGTCTGAAGAACTATTGAGAAAGTCTTGTGTTTTTATCTTTTATACAATAGTTTGATATAAATTGAATTTACTAAGATATGGTAGTTGAGAAATGTGTTACTTGAAAAACATTCCCATCTAATTTAAGACGAAATGGTTGACTGTATATAAACTTTCTGTATCTACCAAGCCATTATGTGTTTGCTTGTCTCCCAGGTTACTTAGATTTATTTGCTCCTGGTCTTAGTGGCTATATTGCTTGGCCTTGTTAGAAAAGGAAGTTAACACACTGCAGAATTCATTAACTCAGTTAATTCTGATGACTTTGAGTCAAGGTGTTGTACTCTCTGTTAACATTTTATGACTGACAATGTATGGTAAGACATGGCTGCTAAGATGTGACCAGCAATGTTCTGTTAAATGTGAACATATGTTGGACAACAGATGCAGTATGCTGTCCATAAATTCTCCTTTTAAATATGACTGTGTTGGTTTATAGCTGTAGTGTTATTTCCTTCATTTTTTTTCTTTCTTGATTGCTTTATTATTGATAATTTTATTGTTTATTTTTGATGTTGTGAAGATATGTTGAGAGCTCTTCCACCGAAGTCAAATTCCTTGTATTTCTGATCACACTTGGCCAATAAAGTATTGTATTTTAACAGAGGAGTATTTTTATTACATGTTAATTCCGTGCTGTGAAGTAGAGCTCAGCTAGACACTATGTGCCTTCTTTTTTCTGAAACGTTCAAAGATTTCTCTGAATTACTTTCTTTATTAAGCTGCCATTCTTTTTGCTCTCCTTTTTAAAGCATGTTTTTTAAAATTAACTGTGCCTTATAATGTATAGTCTCTTCACTCTCTGCACCCATACTGTCTATCCTGGTTACCTTCATTTTCACTTCACTCATGTTCAGTTCTACAAGTTGTGTATCATATAGTTCCTTTCTCTTATCCCTTTCCCATCTCAATCTCTATGCACATCCATCTTTTATGTTTTTACCTTTTTTGTGATTGTAACCACATTTCAATGGAAATAAGTCCTTTGACTGAACTTAGTGGAAGTTACTTCAGTCTTCCAGCAATTACATTCATTGACTGGTATAAATGAATTATGCTGTATGGCTGGCTGGATATAACAGGATGAATAAACTTTGTACTAAGTTCAACATGCACCATTAGGTCTAAGGCAAAAAACCTATGGAGATATAGTGATTTGCAGATTTCCCCACTTCTATCCTCATTTTGATTGGGTTAGGTTAGGTTTTTGGTAGTCTTACAGATTTGGCAATGTCTTCCAACAATAGAACCCGGAATTTGTTTAGAAGAGCACAAATTAAAGAAAAAGCACACCTCACTGATGGGTGCTATGAACAAGTCTAAAAAGAATAAAGTTGAAAAGCATGATAACGTTGATATAGAAAAAGAGATTAAATTATAATATTTTATTGCAAGATGTAAAGGTGATTACTTTCCAGTGCATTTCTTTTTAATGTTGTGGATGAAACCCCTAAACTATTGGCCTAAATAGTTGGGAAAAGCAAGAATATATTTTTGATAAAATAAGGTGTAGTGGTTAAAGGCACTGGGCCAGAAACCAGGAAACTAGGTAAGTTCTAGTCCCACATTAGGCACAAAGCCAACTGGGTGACCTCAGGCCAGCCACTTTCTCTCAGTCCTAGGAAGCATGCAATGGCAAATAACTTCTGAAATTTGCCAAGAAAACTGCAGGGACTAGTCCAGGCAGTCACCAGGAGTCAACAATGACTCAAAGGCACAATAACAGAAGCACATACAGAAAACAGCAAATCAGAACAAAAGAAATAGTTTGCATTGGTTTCAGCAAAGAGGTTTTGAATGGAGAGTCAATATTTTTATTTTAGTTTTTATTTTCCACCTTTGAAAATAAAGATTTAGTTGCCTGAGACTGTATAGAACTTAGTACATGAATACAAAATGGAATGAAACAACTCCCTTCACCAGTGAATTTACTGGAAGATTCAGTATCAGATATTAACTCTTGGGGAGCAAAGGCACTCTCCTTTAAAAATAAGTTTTAAAAAAGTAAGACTGTGTAGTTATTTACTTTCTGCTGTCTTTAATGGCACTTAAGCTGTGCTTATCAATTTAGTTCCAAAATCAAGAGCAGCTGTGGATTCACCTACAACAAATCAGAAAGAGAATACACAAATCCAAAGAACCATCTGCAATCCATTTTTATTTGGCTTTAGGAAAAAAATGTGTATTTTTGTGGTTCTGTTTCTTCTCAAATTGATATGAGGGAGGGATTCTGGGTAGAGAAAGAGTAGCCAAGGCCAGTGGAACTAGCTAGCTAGAACTGTTCAGCTTTTGGCAGCAAAGAAAGTCTGTTATCGTAGGCCGCTTGGAGCAAGCACAGGAGCTGCCTGGGCCTGTTTTGAATTTTTCAGGAAGGCATCCCCAGCTGTAGGGGCTGTGTTTACCCTTTTCCAATTATTTAGCAAAAAAGCTTTTGAAGCACTGACATTCTGATGACAATATGAATGACAGCCTTGAAGTCCTGACTGTTGCCCTTATCTTGTCTGGCTAGAATAAATGTCTAATTCAAAACAATGAAAAAGGTGAAAAAACACTGCAGGTCTTGGCCTTGATGTTAATGAAAAGGATGCTTTTTCATGCATTTCTGGATCTTATTGCTAAATATATCACTGGAGAATGTGAAGAAAATGAAAATGTGAATGTTCCCTTCTTTTCATCCTGCAATCCAGATGAGGTACTCATTCAAGTATGAATTGTATTAACCTTTCAGCTAGCTTCACACACTTCAAGTCATCATGGAGTAGTTTGTCTTGAACCTGTATTCTTGTTTCACTCTGATATGGTGAACTATTCTCTGCCCCTGGCAGCAACTGAAGTGGAGAAATAATAGGCAATTTCCGTCTTATTCTATGTTTCTTAGCAAAAACTTTGTTTTCCTATGTTTCTTAGCAAAAACCTGATATTTTCACGACAAATCTAATATAATAAGCAACACTTTGATAAGAAATGCTTTATTTCTGAAATCATGTGGATCTTTCACTATGGCCGAGTCATTTAAAATCTGTGAACTTTACCATTAAATTCCTATTATAAAGAGTTAGCAGTTGCATTACTTTTATAGGCATGACTTTGTTTTTGTGGGTATAAACCGAAGACAGATCCCTTGGTAAGCCATACTGAACTACAACACTACCACCTTCCACCATTTTACTTCTTGCTCTAAATATTCTCCCCTCCTCATATCACTCTGGAATCACTCTGTTCAGCTTTGGCCTCCAGTTCCCTACTCATCCAAGCCTTTGATTGGAACCCTTCCTGCTTAGAAGAGGTAACTGTATCTTGAACACTCAAAAGTGTTCAAGGTTGTCTGCAACTTCTTCCTGATCCTCAACTTTACCTTAAGGCTATCTGAAGCTTGACTTCAACTTTCTATGGCATCTGGAAGAATGGAATATTTCTGAAAAGGGTGGGTGTTTGTCTTATTGTTACCTTTCATATGATATGTGAAGAAAAGAACACCATGGAAATTGCCATATATTGAGTCAGACTATTGGTTTTTGTCCTGTCCCAGCCCAAATCACACGCAGTACACCAGGGAAGCAACTGCAAACTTTACTGAGGAACTTGTGAGGTAAATGAACAGGTGGCAAGGAAGTGTGAGCGCAAAATGCACACACACACCAATTACAAGATACAAGCCCCCAGAATTCAGAGACTTTGCCTTAAGGGGGTTCCGAGTCCAAAGCACAAGTAGTCAAGAGAATTCCAAGGATTCCGATATTGTAAAAGATTTGTCAGCCAGTCCAGAGTCAAGACACAAGGTTTCCAGTCAAGAGTCAAGGCACATGAAGTCTAGGTAAGCAGACAGTTGTTCCCAACAACCGGTCTGGGCTTGCAGCTCCCTTTTTATAGGAGCAGACCCAGGTGGGGCTTAATTAGAAGGGCAGGCCTTCTTTCCCTGCATAGCCTTGCCAATCTCCGCTGTTCCTCTCTCTTCTCCGCTCTCCTTGTTCTTGGGCTGGGAAGGGGTAGCAGCTCCGTGCCCTCGCCCTCACTGAGCAGCGGCACCTGATCCTGCTGCTTGCTGGCCAGCCCCTCGTCCAGTGCCCCTGTTGCTGCCTGCTTGCACTCCGAGGCTGCTCCAGGGCCCAGCTGCCGTTCCTCATCCTTAGACTCAGACTCTGAGCCCCCCATGACATTTTTGTTCAACATCAACTGCAGTGACTGCAGTGACAACCATTGATGGTTGTTCTTCAGGCTTTCTCTGGTGTTTCAGGTAGGCACCTCCACTCCTTTATCCACTTATTCCATCCCCACCAAAACACCAGGGAACTAGATAACTATGGGATTACTCTTTGTGATTGTCATTTTAAAAATTGACTTATAATTTCAATCCACAATATTTTTATTAGATTTTACTAATTCATATATTACTTCAGTATATCAAAGTATATCAAATTTCCTTTGTATAAAGTAACTGCCACAAGAATATTATATGCTTCTTACTGGAAAGGTTGTTTCATTTCTTCCTTAGATGAATGGTTAAACAAATTGTAAGAGTATACTTTGATACTCAGAATAACTTTGTACCTTAAAAATAAATATGATATAGAAATCAATTCTAACTTTAACTTAATACATCGATTTGTACCTTATCCAACATTTGGGTTTTTCTATGTATAGTCTATATTTTAACTTTATGGGATTTTCTAGTTTGAATAGATTCTTAGCATTGATTCAATTTATTATAGCTTAGTTACTGATTTCTAATGCATTGACCATGGCTCAAACATGTATGTATAAATAATGTGCTTCCAAAAATTATTTTGGAGAAATTCAGAAAAAAATTAAAACAAAAAACAAAAAAGCCCAAAGCCTGGAATGTTTTGATTTTTAAAAAAAATATATACCAGTAATCAATTTGCACCAGAGACATATTTTAAAAAGTTTTTCTTCAAAAATTGTATATGTCAGTTATAGCTACCTGTGTTTATTCACTGGGTAAACACTGAATGGCAAGAACATGCTTTTTATTTTTTAGTAAGATGGACCAAATAATGATCATACTGATTATATCCTTTTAAAAAAACAATAAAGCTGAGGTTCTGGAAATGGTTGCTGATCAAAATTGGTGTCTTCTGTAGACTTATTTCAATTATCCACTGTCCAGATTTAAACACAGGCATATAACTGATATAGCAATGGCATCCAAAATACTTGACCCTACTATACACTTAAAAAAAAAAAATCTCAAGTGCTGTCGAACTGGAGATCTGTTGCACGGAATGTAAGGCTATTTGTCAATATTTATTTCCCTCTTAAGAGAATACTTTTGTTTTAACAAACTATTTGGAAATCTAATGTGTACACTTGCTCTCCTGGGTATGTCTTCTGCAGCCAGGGGACGGGGCTTTAGCCAATTGTTCCTTTGACTGCTTTGCTCAACACATCTCTAAACTACATCTGTATCTTGCTGCTGTTGCTGTTTTAAATCCTTCTGTTTCAGATGCTGCTGTTAACTAAAGCCATGGCAATTTATAGGTTGCTTCATTTATGCTTGCCTATCCCAAATAGGGGCTTCCAGGAATGTAGTTCTCTAAATCCAATTATTCTCACTGAGCTGACTAGGAATTACAGGAGTTATAGTTCAAAAAGTTCAAGAGGAAACCAAATTTGGGGAAATAAGTTCTATGCCAGAAAAACTGTATATGACCTGTTCCATGAAGCAAATAAACAAGTAAGCAAATAAACAAAAATCAGTATTCATCTTTATTTCAGTTCCAAGATATCTAGACTTCTCCCTGACTTCTGTCTTTAAGACGTTACCTCTGGTGCTGTCCCACTATTTAACACACAATAAATCTTTTCAAAAGCACATATGACTAAAGTAGTTCACTTGGTTGTCCGTTTAGGTTAGCCATTTTCTCAAACATTCAGTAGCTAGCTAGCTGTCTGTCTGTCTGTCTATTTTCATGCTGCCTTAATTACTGGAGAAACTCTAGGTAAAGTAGGATTAAAACATATACCACAGAAGTAATAAAATACAAAGCAGATATAGCCACCCATTGAGGAGGATAACCAATGCAAAAAATTGGGAAAAACAAGAATAAACTATCAGGGAGTAAATCACTGTACCCACTTCAGAGACTGCTGGAAGAACCAATTTTTCACAGCTTTGTAAAAGCCCACCAGGGTCTTTACCATAAACCTTCATATTTTGCTATTATTTTCTCCAGCCTTGCTGCCAACTAGTTGATCCCCTGCCAGACTCAGATTAGGATGTGTAAGAATGCATTCTCATCTACTTGAGAGAGAACTCATGGGGAACATGGAGCATCTGGCCTGTTTCTGTCAGTTGGGATTGCTGGGTTTTTTGCCCAATTTCTTTTGTCAATGGATGGTGATGATAGAATGCAGGTCATACAAAGGCTGTAATTTCTCTCTTTGTAACCTAAGTAGTAACCAAGGGTTACTACATCACCTTAATTGCCTGAAAGATAGATGTCAAACAAGCAGAACTAACAAGACACAGGGAAAGTGACACTTTATATGTCAACTATCACTCAATACTGCATGACTTACAAGACATACTCATTCCAGTTTTGCTTTTATCTGCATGTGAATTCTGAAACATAATAACTTAGTCTTATTAACAGTAATCCTTAGTATTTCTGGTGCAAGATAGGTTGAAATGCTGATTATGCCATAGTTTTCGTGGCTTCTCAGACTAAGCTTGACTGGGTGCAATATTATCAGTATCCAGCATTATTTAAAAAACACAAGAGAATGATTAATGGGATATGTAGTTCATAACAGTTCAGATGATAATAGGCAAGACAGTATCTGATGGGACTAGTTTAGTTCGACCAAAATATATTCACCCAAGTTTGTTAATTGAGCTTTGAGTATTTTCAAGATCATAAATCTATGGCAAATCAATGTTTTCCTTTTTTTTTTTAAAGAGTAAAGTTCATTTTTAAGCTGCATTAAAACACCACCAAATCTTTGGTGTTCTTTACAATTTACAGGATCAGGTCTGGAGGAAACCCCCCCCCCACCTTTAAGGAATATCCTCCAAATGTGTCTTGTGCTATAGAATTGTTAATTTTATTTGTTTGTTTGTTTGTTTGTTTAATTTGTATGGCTGCCTATCTCACCAAATGACTCTGAGCAGCGAATGATTTTTTTAAAAAAAATAAAAACAATTACATTAATACAAACATTAAAATACATTGCAGTCAAAAATAAAGCACCCATCATAATGATTAAATTAACCACAAAACAGGTCCCTACACATATTCAGGGCTGTCACATTCAGTGAACACAATTCTATTTATTGGAAATAGATAGATCTTCAATAGATGACTGATTCTTAAAGATGGCTGATGCAGCTATTTCCAAACCAGAGAGCATGGTAACATTTATAAACAAGATTTTGCATCTGCACAAGGTTGCCTTAACACTTTGCCCAGAAAGGCTGCTTAAGAGACAAGCAGCCTTTTCAGGTAGTTTGACACTGAGTCAAACCCTTAACTTCATCTGAGATCATGTATGCTATCAGATGCAAAAGTGAGAACAGAAAACTCCTGGGTACTGTGAATCATGTTTAATTTGCATTCAGGATGCCATGGGCACTTCACTGTTCACTTCAAAATGGGTTAATCCCTTGAGAGTATTCCAAGTAGCTCATTGAGGATCAGAGCCATGATCCATGGAAAGAACAATTCAGCCCAGAGTTTTTAAAAGTTTTGAACAGTATAAACATGATCGAGAAAATTAATAGTTTGGAAGAAGAAAGTAAATGTAAATGGGGCAGGGCTTAAAAACATGAGGTTTTGGTTTATGCTTTCTTTTTTATTCTCTGAACAAGATACCATATTGTCTCTGGTAATGGTATGACTTTATCATCTAATACTGTTCTGTGAGATTCCTGGGAAAAATGATCGCTATCCTTTAATTGGGTTGTTTTAAAGTATTTCCTTATGTTCACTCAGTAAACATGAATTCACAGAGTTTTCTTCACAGGGATTTTTTCCCCCCAAAATACAATTACATACTATAATTCCTTGCTTTCCTTTGCCTTATATTTGAACAGTCCAATTGGCTTTGTTTATTTTAAAGCCACAGAGCCAAGTGATTGGCCTATTGTTGACATAGTGACAGACTCAGGTGATAACTGCTAAATTCAAATGATGTTATTCAGTGAAGTCAGTTCCTATCAGCCTTTTAATGTAGTAATCCCATGTGTCCTGGTCAAAAGAACTACAGCTGAAAGTTCATTTCTGAATATCTCAAAGGGTTGGGTTGAAAAAGCAAGAAATCTCAAATTGCTTCTATGTATAAGCAGTTGCTTTTAATGTATCCCTGGTCCATTTTATATTGGTGTACTTCACTTATAGAAAGAGCTCAAACATTCCATATAATTGGATGAATAATTACAGCAATTGTATTGATAAGCTCCTCCATCATACACAGAGAAGAAGAATAAATAGTAGACTTCAGTAAGAAGTTATTATGGATAACAGTATTAAAGGTATAAGTTCTAGAGCCAGGGGGCTTGACTGAGAAATTCTCTTTAAATAATTATATCATTTTATCAAGACCATGATAGACTCAGGAACTAGGAGACTGTAGTGAGTCCACTACGCATGAACCAACACTGTTGTTCATACATTTGTATCTATATGCATATGTAAAACACACTTTTTAATTGCAGATTTTAGTAGGAAGGTTCTGAACAGATGCCCTTCAATGAACATATCAGCCAATAACATTTAGGGTACACAATTGGTATAAGAAAAGATGGAAAAACAGAGCAAGAAAAGTAGTAAAGGCAGTGTTTGTCCCTTCCTCACCAATGCAACATCTTACACATTATTATCTTGAGTTCTCCTCATAATTAAGGTATTCTTATAACTCTATATCCTGGAATATCTGAGAAATTTAAAATATATGCATTATATAAAGTTATTTTAAAAACCAGCTGTATGTAAATTATTCATCTTAAAATAGCCCCATTTTCCTCTCTTTCCCCCACCCCCAAACATTCCAGTAATTTTCTGGCTCAAATATTTTCCCAAAATAGGCTAGAAGAGACATCAATGCCCATTTATGTAAAACAAATACCAATTAAAACAGCAGCAGCAGCAAAACAAGACTTAATTCTAGTGCACCCAATGGTAATATAATTATGGAGATTAAACAGAGAATTGTTCACTTTTCCCTAAGGTCCAAATCTGGAAAAGGAAAAATTTACAGAGATTAGGAGATGATATGCCCATATTTCACTGCTCTGTGGTGCTGCAGATTAGGTTTTGATGGAAGCCTTTAAGAAATAATTTCATATCTGTATTGCAGGAGACAGCTTGGAGTGTCAGCATCATTCTGAAATAATTATTCAGAATCAGGGAGCACTAAGTGTTTAAGAACAAGCAAAGGACAAAAGTTTATCTTGTATCCAATTAAATGTAGATGTTTATATGGGGGGAGGTGGGTTTGTATCTGTATGGAATAAGATCTAAGATTTGCTGTAGCCAAGCAGAAGTACTGTTAAGATGCCAAATACAGGTATGGAAGAAAGCATATAGCTTATGTTGTATATTACTGAAAGAATATTACTTTATAACTTATTTTTCCAAAATTTTCCAGATTTGTTTCTTTTAGAGAATATAGATTAGTATCTTCTTTTTTTTAGCCATGAATTGGCTTTTAACACAAGCTCTAAATTCTTATGCACACATGAGAATTCAAGGAATTTCCTTTAATAATTAAGAGCAACTACTTGCTGAAACAGTAATGAGGTTAACAAATTATTCTTAATCCAGTTTTGGTCTTCATTATAGTACGTTTTTTACAGGAATGACAGATTCATTTCACAAGCCTTATTCAAAACTGCACCGATTTCCTTGGGGTTAAAAAAAACATTCCTAGCAATTTAATTATAATTCCTTTCTTTAATCTAATGTTGGATAACATTCTGAGATTTAATTTTCTTTTGCCTTGGCATTTACAAATATTACATTAGTGCTAATGCTGTATTTCAACACAGATCACTCTTAGGTCTGCTTTTGTTTTGCCTTGTACAGTGGCAACCAATGGCATAATTCCAATAACATTCAAACAGTGAAGACTGCAAGTCTCCCTAGAAATGTTATTATAAGAGAGCTCTGCGTGAAATATATCCTAATTTTGATATCAATTCTGAGTTCAATTAACTGTCTTTAAGTACTAACAAGCTTTGCTTGAAAAATCATGCTAGCTAATGGAATGGAAGCCAATTGACAGGGTTAATTAAAAACAACACACCCTAGTCACGATTATAACTTACTAAGCTTAAGAATTTCTTGCAGTGTGAATCCAGCCTGTCAGAAGCAAGCATAGAATACAATATAGCCTCTATCAGAGCTGTGCAGTGCTTCAGATGCAGTTCCAAAAAGTTGCTTAACAGTGTTCGGTGGTCCAAATGTAGCAGTTGTCTTCAACTATTTAAAGCAGCTGCATCCTTCCCAGGATCATTGAGCTGCCCTTTTCCTGAGATATATATGTGGCTCTCAGGAGTTTCATACAGATACTACATTTGTGCCCCAAGCCCCAAAGTACCTTTTTGAAATCAAATTTGAAGTGCCTCACAGCTCCAGTTTTATACTTCTGAAATGCCTGCAGAGTAAGTGTCCTAACAGCCAGGAACCACACTGAGACAAAGAACAGGTCTCTAGTGTTTTATTGCTGCTACATAACAGGAAAATCCTAACAAACTGAAGAAGCGTGGGAAAAACCCAGACATATAAACCCCAAAGTTTAAGGCGGGCCCGATCTGTGTCTCTTGGAATGGCTACCTAATTCCTCAGTGCTACGCATGCGCTTTACAGCCTGGATGGGAGCCCCCTGCTCGCCATCCTTACTCATGACAGTAAGTAAATCCAGGCCATTTAAAAAGCCTTGCTCAACAGGAATGGGAAAATGTTTAGAAGAATCATCCTTAATCTGAATTTTTTGATATAGTAAACTATAATTCTCAGAATTCACAGCCAACAGAATTCCCAATCTTAATATGACAAATCTGAGAGTGCCAAATTGAGAAAAACTAGCCTAGGGTTTTCCAGTGAATTTATTCCAGCATCAGAACAAAGAACTGAATCTGTGCCCTGGTTCCTTTGAGCACGGCATGAGCAAATAAACAGGAGCTCTCTGAAGCAGCCTATCCTGGAGATACTACATCTCAGTCTTGTTGATCATTACCATCTTATCATTTTAATCTTTGGGATGGATACTAAGTGGCCATAAAGACAGCTGCTTGCAGATGCTTCAGCTGGGGCATCTACAAAACACAGCTCTTACTTTTGTCCACCACAACTTCCCCCTTCAAGGAAATCAGGGTGACCAAACAGAGCAGTGCTAACAAACTGGTTAGGCCTTTGACCAGATCTGTCCTAATCTCAGTTGTCTATCATCCTTCAAAAACCATGTCATGCTGAAAGCCCTGTGCCCTGCTTTCTCTAAAGAATGAATATGGGATGGATGAGGTCATGGGAAATAAGCTTTTCTTTACTCAACAGCAAGAATCAAAACTATATGCTCCCTTCCCCAGATGCATAACTAAAAAATAGATTCTATTGAGATACGTAGCTACATGCTACATATTGATAGTAACTGACTTTACTTTGAGCCCAAGTGTGCTTTGGACTGAAGTTATAATTAAAGTTTTACTATGGAAATAGAGAAAAAAATATTAACTGTGACAGAATTATAACAGATTTCAGTGATAATCTTCCCAATTAAAAATAATGTTTTGATTCACCATGACATGAGTTATTTTCATTCTCATCTCACTGACCTTATTACTTTGAACTGAAAATCCAAGAAAAGTGTCTACATGGACACACTTCAGGTTCTTTTAAATATATGTGTCTTGGAATCATATTGAAGTCTGGAGTCAGAAGCTTCCAAAGGAAACACTAGGCACTGTCTTAAGCCAAAATTAGCTGTCAGTTTCTCCATGGACGTTTTCCATGTGCACTTTGAGGTAGTCATTTCTTGTGAACTTTTTGTGGCATAGCTGGCATTCAGCCATGGGCCGATTGGGATTGTGAGTCAGCTTGTGCCGGATCAGCATTTTCTTGAGGCTGAATGACAAGTCACAAACCTAAAGTGCAAAGAAAAAGACAAAAATCAAAGCAAAATCATTGAATTGCCTGAAGACCTTTTTTTAAAAAAAATATATATATAGGTCTCTTAGCACTGAACGTTATGCATAATCTTGAATCAAGCAAAGGACAATCTTCTATGTCATTTTTGAAATGGAGAAATTTTAGATCATTGTCTTTCCCCTAATCATATAAGAATTGTTAACTAAACTGATGCAAAGTGCAACTTTTAAAAATAAATTTGATTTAATTAATTACATTATACAAGACAGTCCATTCTCAAATACACATAAAATAAAATGAACAACTCACCACTCAAAAAAAGGAACTCCATGCTTTATCACACTCTCTCCTGAGATAAAAAGATTAATCCCAAAGTACTTTCACATAATATAGGAGGAGGGAGGTAGAAGTACTATTAACACATTCACTGAGCCTAAAATTAAGAACTTGTTTTAAAAAAATGAAACTGGTACGTAACACTGGATGCCAAGATATGGATTCTAGAAAATAGTACCCTAAAGGTGTAAAAGAGTGACATTTGTTTCTAGCATACATGCATATAAATATATGTGTATGAATATTAAGGCATTTTGCAATGGGCAACTAGCAAGTCACAAAATGTAATTTGCTGACCTATATCTGAAATATATAGATACAGATGTGATATCTTTAACCAAACATCAAGAACAATTATTGTATTATTGTATTCTTTAATTCAATGATGTATGGGCTATTGTATAAACAAATACAGACCAACATATACTGCCTTCAGCTTTGTATAGGTTCAGGAAGTGGGCGTATATCCATCTGTGAAATGTTAAGAATGTATCATCTTCCCACTGTTGATATTCTAAACACAGTCAAATGTACCACGTGAAACATTAGACCATACTGATTGAACACCTAAATGACAACTCTAAAATTTCCGTTTTATTAAAATCATGAAACTGATTTTATGTAAATCCTACAAATAAATATACTGAATTCAGTAAATATTATAACCATATTTGCATAAATGTGTATGTATGAACATCACAGATGACTCATTTATCTTATTGGAAATAATTTTTAAGAGTGTCATCTCCAGCAGATGGGCTACGTCAAATTCTGCTACCAGTAAGTGGTCTTTAATGACTCTCAATCACACAGCGATGACAGTTTAACAATGGCACATTATCTTTGCAAAACGTGAAGAATAAACTGCTTGCAGATGCACACTTAATACCTATTCCTTACTGAGCGATAAATTTTTCTTAATATGCTATGACTAACATTTCAAAAGCTTGCAAATAAATAAAAAAATGTGCATTGCCAAGGTTATAACAAAACAAAAAAGCTGCACAAAGGGTCTGTAAAATAGTAACTGAAGGCATGAAAGAAAATTACAAGATGGATTGCCTCAAACAGACAAAAATAGCCATGCAACATTTAATAACTTTTTTGTGGCATTCCAAAAATTAAAGTTGAAAATAGTTTTGATTTGTTAAGATATTGGGGAAAGATAGTCTGACAGTATCTTTGAAAACTCAAACATTTGTAATCTTTTGACCTTAATGCAGTTCGTTTATGAAGCAACCATATATTACATTGGACACTGTTCCAATGTACTGGATATACTGGCATTTCTATTCCAACCATGGATATTGAAATGCAACATTTATTCTGCTTTCTCTTGATACTCCTCAGACCAACTTGTGAGGGTGGGCATAATGAGAGGAATTTTCCAATAAAACCTAACACGTGGGCTGATAATCCTAGACCTAGTTCCACATTATTTTTTCACCTATTTCCAAATGGCTACAACAGAAAGGTACTTTGAGATCCAGAGAAAATATGCTAGAATAATGAAATGTCTCAGAACCAAACCTTATGAGGAACAGTAGTTAGCTGAGATAAGAGAAGACTTGGCCATTTAAGTATCAGAAAGACTGCCATGCTATCAAGAGAGCAGAATTGTTCTCTGCTGCTCCAAAGGACATTACCAGAACTAAAGATGGGACTTGTAAATATGCAGATTTTGGTTAACTATCATGAGATCTTTCCTCAGAGTAATTGCTCTCTGAGACGTAGGAAAGGCTATTAGTTTTCCTTCACTGAAGGCATTTAAGCAGAAGCACAACTGTCAGCTATGTTATGGTTCCATCTTGCAATGAAGCTAGACAACATGATATCCAAGATTCCTTAGGGACTCTATGATTCTACAGTATGGCTATTATTTAATAGCAGTTGCCTTGTGTGGTCCAAGAGAGAATCTGTACAAGTAGTGGGTTCAGAAAAGGGAGTTGAATATTTTGACAGAGAATCAGGGTATACAGTATATACTTAATGAAAACAGCATGCCTGTGATAAGTAGTCCATCCCACTACAATACTGAGAATACCTCACCTCATGGACCAATACCATATGTGTATGTGTATTACATGCATTCACACATACAAACATGTTTGTGTGTGCACACTATTGTGTTGCACTTTTTTCTATTTTTTGTTTTTATTCTGTTTCTCTTTGTTCTATTAAATGAAGCGAAAAAGGGGAATTATGAAGGGGAACCTACATACTAGGATGATCATGGCATTAGCATTACTGACATTTTCCTGTTACCTTCAGTCTCATTCTATCTTTCTCAGCTCATAAGGTGCTATATTGCCTTGCAAATATCTATTTGCAAATGGTCTGATAATTAGGTGAACAAAAGTGGAGAAATCCATTTCATTTTCCTTCAGTCCCAATGACACATTATACCTTACAGTAGATATTGCCTGCTATAGCTACTGTGATCTTCAGTTCTTAATTTCTAACATGTAATAGGTTCAAGATCCTGAATAAATCTCCAAATAAGAACCTAAGGGCTAAGCATAATAAGCTCTGGTTTAATTGCAAATGCACTGAAGCTAAAGCTACATTAACAGAAAGACTCCAACTCTGTTGAATTAAGAGTACTGTCATATATTGGGTCTTGTCTTAAAGAGGATTTTCATCCCATTTAATAAAGCATTCTTAAAAACAAAAATGGACAATTGTCAGAAAGTCTGCCTAGATAGTAAAATCCCTGTGCTTTCTGCTACTTTTTAGCCCCTCCCTTCCCAAAAAGTTTCACTGAGTCACCTCATACTATCTCTTCTGGAGTCTCTGTTGAAAATTGTGGTAATGCCACAAATATTAAGCTTGTAGTGGAGCTTTGCTTTAATACTATTGTAAATTGAGCTCTTACATTCTCCTCTAAAAACCTCAAAACTCATCTTATTAAACAGCAAAACCATTGGAGAAGTTTAATTTTGACTGAGTTATTAAAGGCAAATATTTTCTAATGGACACCTGGAATGGCAATATAGTTTATGCATGTGGATCAATCATTTCAGATTCCAGCATTCTACAGCAGATCATCATTGTTCATTAGAGGACAAGAATGTTCCACATACTGTTGCCCAATAAACCCGTTGAACATAGTAAGTTTATGCCAGGCACCTTCATTGTATGTGTGTGTGTGTGTAATTAAAGATTTTAATTACAGTAATAAAAACTAATATAAACTAAGTCCAGAAAGAAAAAGGAAAGTAAAATTAGAGAGTAAAAAGTGCAAAGAAAGAAAAAGTAAAAAAGAAAGAAAATAAAAAGGAAAGATTGAAATGAAGAAGAAAAACATATAAAGAAGTGACTTCCGATCTTCATCACAACAACCATAAACAACTTTGTAGCTATTCACCTCATATAAGATTACGAACGGATATCTCTTCTTCCAATAACTCATCCTTTATCTATAAGGAATTCCATAAGACATCAACTTTTCGATCCTGGTGTCAGCAAAAAGTCCATAAAGGGTTGCTAGACTTTCATAAAAACATGTCTTATTTTAATCTTGATCAGATAAACCAATTTTATATTCCTTCCATTTACCTTTGAAAATTTTAATCTTTAGTTCATTCAAATATTATCATAGGATTTGATCTCTCTTCAATTCTTCTTTGTCCCATTGCATAGGTTTCTTCAAGGCTTTAACAAGCCTCTTTTGTAAATCCAATAAAAAGACATCATTCAAGTCATTTCTTGGTTTATCATTTGCATTTCCCCTTTAATTTTTAAAACTTCAACCAGCTTCTTTTGTATATCCAGTAAAGAGTCCTTATCCAGATCATTCTCTTGGCCTGCCACTTGTATTTCCACTTTAAATACCGTCTTTATCTTGTAATCCACACTTTTTAAAATCCAATATTTCTGATTTCATTATTTCTGCATCAAGCAAGATTTGTTTCACATCTGCCATTCCCTCATTAACATCCTTTAAACATAGTCTATCCATAGAAGCAGACATCATTACTGACATTGTTGATATTGTGGCTACTAATTTCTGTTTCATTCTTCGAAGATCTCCTTTAATATTTCAAATGTTATAGTGTTTTGTAAATCCAAATCCAAATCAAAACCAAAGGCATGTTTTTTTTCTTTTTGCCTGGAATCTTTAGTCCCTCTAGTGTCCGATTTAAATCATAAGGTCTCTAAACTCTGTTATGACTTGCAATAGACAAAATAATTCTAGTTCTCACAAAAAGCTGTTTATTTTATATAGTTAATTCCAAAATCTTATAGTAAAAGTTTCAATATTCCAAATTTGTTTAGATTCTTGTTTATAACTTTCTGAGTTCAAAGTATTATCTTTTGGCATTTATTTCAAATTTTTTAAAGTTCTTAATTTTTTTTAATCCATTCAATTATGTCTGACTCTTGGAGACTGCCTGGACAAATCCCTGCAGTTTTGTTGGCAAGGTTTTTCAGAAGTGGTTTTCCATTGCCTCCTCCTAGGGCTGAGAGAAAGTGACTGGCCCAAGGTCACCCAACTGGCTTTATGCCCATGGCGGGACTAGAACTCACAGTCTCCTGGTTTCTAGGCTGATGCCTTAATTTTTATTTTGTTCAGAAATGAAGATAGACTCACCAGGTGGCTTTTCAAACTTGTCATTCTGAAGATTTCTAATAGCTTTAAGATAGTTAAATAGGCAATTTCTGATAGTGATTAGAAGCGAGGTTAGCAAACTTAGTGTCCTTTAAAAGACTCCATCATGGTTGCGAGCTTGATGATTGATCCCTTTGACTCAATGCACTCAGACCAGCAGGGGACCACTGTCCTACGGTCTCCTCACAAGTGGAGGACATGTGGGTGTTCTCCCATTCTTTCCTTGTCCAAACAGGTTCCAAAGAACCAGTCTACTCACCAGTTCTTTTGGTCCTTGCTGCAGTTGTCTCTACTCTCCACAGAGATGTATTTTAGCTTGCCATGCCTCCACCAGAAGTCTCCCAGGCACCTTCGCTGTAAATTAGTTTGAATATTGCAAGATGGCATTTTGATGAAGGAACAAGCTGGACTCTGAGGTCAACTTTTGGTCATTGCTTAGTATTCTAGCACTTAGTACAGAAGTACATCTTTGATTTGGGGACAAATTTTTTTTAGAGGAAGCTTTTTATATAAATATTTTTATATAAATCCTGTGGATTCAACATATTCTGGAACTGTTGAAACTGGCCACTGTCTCCACTGACTGGTATTTCCTCACTCTTATCATGGAACTATACAACAATAGTTCACTGCAGAATTTGAGATGATACTTGGCTCCCCTTCAATTGCTATTGTGTGTGTGTGTGTGTGTGTGTGTGTGTATGTGTGTGTGTGTGTGTGTGTGTGTGTATATATATATATATAAATAAATAAAGATAAGGTAATCTGTCTGGCATGGCATGTAAAGTAACTTGTATATGCATAATAAACCTATCTTCCCCCCTTCCACACATTTTTAGACTGCAGTTTTCTTCTCTGCGGGTTTGTGTGAAACATGATTTACTTTGTGGAATGTACCACCTTCCATTTTATGACTATGATTATGACTTCTACAAAATGTCAAGCACATCATGGGCCTAAGAGATGGAGCAGCCTACTGATCATAATTGGATTTAAGAACTAATAGAATTACATTCCTCTATCCTTAGATTATTCAAAAGAAAGAAAAACATTGAGAAATAAATTCATAATTCTTACTTTTTAAATTCTGCTTTCTAATAAAGGCCTTTTACAATATTTTTTCAGGGACACGATTTGAAGTAATTTCCTACTCAACTGGAAGAAAACAAGGTTTAAAAAACCAATGATACAATTTCCCAAACATTTCTCCAAATATATATCCCTCACATATGTATGGAATACACATATGTAATTATGGACACTAACATTTAGAAAAATTACTAAGGGAAAATAATATACTGTAGACATTACAAACAGCCTGAAAATGAAGGCTTATAATCCAGCTCATTAAAAAAAAACACTAAATGCATATTATGTTTTATGTGTTTGTGTTTTGATGCCATTAAATAGCAGTGCAATTGATCATATTGCAATTGCAGTTTCCTTGCTAGGTGGCAACTTTAATCAGAACTGAAGTTTGGAAGGAAAGAGTAGTGATTGGTTGCTCTCTGAATTATTATTCATATTTAAAAGATAAGATCTGGGAAATATATTGATTCTTGATCATTACCTGAAGGAAACCCTACTGAGAGGCCATTTGCACTGATCTGATCAGAAACATCTGTGGGGGAGGTTGGTGGGGAGAATGACCCCAGTGTTGCACCATTGTGCCAAATTCCACTATTTCGTATGTGTATTGTGTTGTCCCATGCAGATATACTGTAAAAGAAGCAGACCTTGCACCAAACACTGTTTCATTGTTTTGACAAAAGCAGTAGACTCTGCAGATGTCTCTTATTTGGATAAAGGTTTGTAAACACAGTCAGCCATTCCTTGGATGTAGCTTAACCCTATATGGGACTAGTCTCTTTAGGATTAAAGCTAATATTCTCAAAGCTAATACTCTCAAAGTACATGACTGAGCCCAATAATCCTTTCTGAAGTATCTCTTACACTCCCTTTCTTGACCCTCTTAAACATGTTGTGGGAAAAGAGGTTGAAAGCATTTTCTTTGATAGAGTATTTCATGGAGCATTATTTATAATGAATAATATTAGCAAAAGCATGTGAACTGTAGTACTTTGTAGTGATTTTCTTTAACTTCTGTGCAAGATTCTGACAGAATTGAGACCCAGTTTTTCAGGTATATCCCAACACAAAAAACAGGCAATGTGATGAGCCAAATTAATGGTATGAAATCTATATGTACTTTTCATTCCTAAGCACTCTCTTCTATTCTGAATTGTGCTTTTGAGAAAGGGTAATTCATTTCTTTAGAAAGTAAGGGATGAATAGGATGTAGAAGGAAAGCCTTCCCCTTAACACATGCATACCATCTTTAAGAAAATGTAGAAAACTGATTTATTTTTATAAAGTTACAAGCATGCATACATATATATTGGTGTTGTAATTAAGATGGGACTGGTTTGTATTCATTTTGTTCTTTAAATAACACTAAAGGAAAAGATTAAGAACTAAAGCTGAAATAGAATGATTTAATAGTCATTTAATAGTTAATAGTCCATGTTTAGCAGTGATGTCTTTTTAAAAAACAACAACAATTTTTCACATGTGAAATAGAGAAGAAAATAATTGCTTAAAATCCTTTTTACCAATCAATTATTTCATATTAGTCTTGCGTTAAGAATATCAAACCAGTTTGGAGGTATTGGTCAAGATCTAATTTAGCAATAACAAATTGATTTAAAATTGATTAATTGAATTAATTATTTGAAAAGGATATAAATCTCTTTTTCTGTTGATGTAGTGAGAATATCTGTACTTTCTTGATACATCTGTCTATCAAAAATTTATTGAGAATATACATCTGTACAGTAAATATTCTCAGTGCCTCAGTGATGTTTTACACCACCTTGAAATCAGTCTTCAACATTAAATCAACGTATTACCATTAACACAATCTTTTCTATCATCATTGTAACTATTCTGCTTCTATGCAATGATTTCTACTGTTTTCTGTTTTGAAGGAGAGGGGGTATTTTGCTTTCTTCTCACCATAATCCTCTCTATTTCTCACTCACACATACAAAATATGTCTGTCTGTCTGTCTGGCAATTACCCTGATAAAGTGGTTCAGTTACATCATAGTATCTGTAAAATTCCACCGTTATTTTTGCTACAAAAGACTAACATCAGTTAAAAATGCTTAAAGACAACAAAACAGGTGCCATATGGATTTCTACATCTTGTATTATTTATTTAGATAAATATAAATAAATAATAATATGAAACTTTATTGGGAATGAAACGGAGTTGAAATTCTTTTTATTCAAATTTGAAAGTATTTCAGAATCTCTGATAAAATAGCTGATAAGAATAGATTTAGATATAGTGTTCAATTTCTTTCAAAGAAGTTATAGTGCAGCCCTGTGCACACTTACCTGGGAGTAAGGCCAACAAGAATCAATAAACTAGTTTTGAATGGACAAGCACAATAATAATCCTGTTCAGATTAACCCAGCTCTTAAACTATTCAACAGACATTCTACACAAAGAGAGGTCTGTTTCAAATAATCTAAAATATCCAAACTCCATTTACTACGGTACAAACAATTCTTTAGGGACATTTGCCATAAAATAAATATATGTTCCAGAATGTCCATAGCATAACAAAAACAAACAAACCTTGAGCTAATAAAATTAGCCTCTTAATGCTGAACTAGCTGATCAAAAAGGATTGCAAAATTGTGAGAGTTTATGGAACAATATGCAAACATTTCTTGAAAATACATTTGCAGTGAAATATTAGGCAGAAAAAACTCCTAATTATTTACAACTCAGAGGTCAGTATGTTTAGGATTCCAATTTTAAAGAGAAATCTCTCTGGGATTCATTTGTAGATTAAACGTAAGTAGATCAAAAGGAAACTTAACCCACATCGCATTGGAATGGCTTCTCTCCTGTGTGTGTCCGCGTGTGTTCGTCGAGGCCACGTTTCTGACTGAAAGCCTTGTTGCACTCAGAACACTGGTAAGGCTTTTCCTGTAATACAGGAACAGATGGGGCGGAAGTGAGCCAATGCAGAGCACAAGCTGTTAACAGGGCAGAATTCCACAGGATCATGTATCTTTATATCTCAGCTCCAAGAGACAGATGTCAGAGCAAAGTTAGTTAAAATAATTCTTGAAAGATGAACTGAAAGTGGGTGGGAAAACTGTGGGCTGGCACCTTCCACTTTAATATAGAGGTATTATCTTTCCCAGCCTTTTAGAAGCAGTGTTTTGAGGGAAGGGGTCTGTGTCTGTTTTTCATAACCCCTGCTACAAACAACTAAATAACATGACATCTTAAAGCTTGATTTACAACATTTTACAGAAACACTTTGCTCAAAGCCACATAAGACTAAGAACCACAAATACAATAGCTTCCCCAAAATACTTATTAAAAAGGCAAATATCAGTGCATGCACAGTGAAAAGGAATTGTGGAAATCTTTCAGATTGCAGATATTCTTATGCAAATAATAAATGAAATATCTTGGAGAAAAATCACCCCAGATGTCTAATACCAAATACGCAATAAAAAGAACTATTAACACATGGTACATCAGAATTCCACCCTGTAGTCTCCAAAGAGTCCTGTGAATGGAGCACCTTTGCATAGTCAGTCTTCCTGAAAGATATTGCTCCATTTTTGTGGCTTTTAAATATTTATTTTATTTTAAGTAACCAACATAATACAGCTCTTAAGAAGGGATCTTGTGGGTCCTGCCTTTCAAGCATTTATGTCAAGGAGTTATTTGTGTGTGACTATGAATTGAGAAAATATTCCATAGTCAACCCCCTGTAATTTTACAGAAGTACATGTCTCAGCCATATGAAAAACAGGCATTCACAACACACCCTTAATTTGTTTTGCATTGTAGTTGATGAAAAACACACTTTTTGTAAGCCCTCTGAAATCCATTCCAGTATATGTATGTGATGTTCAGTGGAAAGTTCAAAATAAACTGAAGAAGTTCCATATTGGAAATAGGGATAAATATGAATATTATATAGAAAATCACAGCTATGTAGTTGGTGATCATCACAAATATTTAAGTTCTTGGGCTGTCATTCAAAGATGCTGTTCAGTTTACCCTAAATAATGGTTTACCCAGTTTCTATGTGTTAAAAGTGACTCATAATACATTCTTTTTTAGGAGAAAGTCTTTGAATAAAATCCTGTGAGAAGAAATGACTTCACTTCCAGAGAACATTCATATGGGCTGTGACAAGGGAAAGAAAGCACTTGTACTTCACTGGTTTTTGCTGGTCATTGATCAAATAAACAGTATTTCATTTCACTGGTTTCTGAGTTTACAATATTTAAACCTGTCAGGGGGTTAATGCTGTCTGTGGCTAGTGACCCCACTGGTAGCCTGTGGAAGCAAACAGAAATGCTTCCACATTAAATGCTTTGTGTGAAGTTGCTATGTTGCACACAATCACTTTTAAAGGGCATCTACACTTTTTCTTCATCCATTTATTTATTTTCCTATGCTTATCTGCCACTTCAATCATTAACTGTATCATAGAGCAGCTTACAGTCCTGTATGCCATCCAGACACCGTCATTCTGTTCTTACATAAAAAAATTAGATACGGAGATTCTAAAAACAAACAATGGAACTGCAAGAACAAAAGGCTATGGATACAACTGTTACAAACTGAAGACAGATATAAATTATTCCACTACAATAATTCCATTGCTAATTGTGAATCACTATCCTGCTAGTAAGCCCACAAGAGGAAACTTGGAATTGCTAATCCAAAACAGGTTAAAAGAACCAATATGTTTATTGATCTTAGTAGATCTTAACTTCTACCTTGTGTTTCAATACGTAGAGCAACAGGTCACATTATGTTCTTAAGTGTCTGACCAAAATCTGTAACTGGCCTAGAGTCCGAGTTGTCTGTTTTATTGACTACTCCTTGTTCCATTATTGGTAGTTACAGTACTATGTGTGAATATATTGGTTTGTCTCACAAAACTGACATCTTGGTTCCTTGTGATCTTACCTAGCAAATCTGCAACCTAAACTATGCTTCCTTGAACGAGTTTGTTTTCCCTTTATTGAGAAATAGAAACTATTTTATTATTTAACATTAAGATCATTTCCAATGCAATTAATAGTTAGGTAAAGGAATACTGTGCAAATAAAAATAATAATTGGAAGATTTTTGCAAATACAATATACAATCAAAATATGCATTATCAGTAGCTTACTGTAGTAAATATGAATATATATTCATATTTTCACAACTACCCATAACCCATTTTTATGTCTTTGCATTCAATAAATGCAGTTATTGTTTTACTTGGAAGATGCAAGCTATTACTTCTCTAATTTGATAGATACTCCATAGACAAGTTGGACTTTACAAGCCCAGGATCCCTTCAATGCCTGTCAAATCTTTTTCTTTAATTTTCCAGAAGACTGTTAATAATTAAAACATTCCCTCCCTTGTATTACTTTAATTTTTTTCATATTTATTTTAATTCCTTCAGTATCTCTACTGCCCTTTAAAATGGCATTTGTTTTATTCTCAAACTGTTCCTATAGCTTATATTTATATTTTGTATAGTTTTACAATAGCAGGGAACGTACCGGCAACAACATTTTCATACTATGAATGTTCATTTTCCTGAGAGTATCCGCTACTAATCATAGAAGTAGAGCTGTTATTTTTATTTCCAGTGCTTTTGTTTTTTTTCTCTGTGAAATAGTTTATTTAAGAAAAGCCAAGCCTGAAGGTAAAAATTATTTCTCTTTGCTTACTCTGAGCAAGTTACAGTCTCTATTTTGCATAGTGTACTGTATAATCTTCTCAAGGAATCATACCATTACAAACTTCAGTCTTCATAGGTTTACTTATAAGTATCCCACATCAAAAGTGTCCTGTATGGGGAAAATAAAGTTGACATGCTTGTGGTAAATGAACTGTTCCTGAAGGAGGAGGGAAAGCTGGATAAAGCAGCAGGCAGATCTGACTTTGAGGAACTGAACTCTAGAATCGGAGGCATGATAGAATCATACTCTACTGCTCCTGCATTTCTAGGTTTTCTCTCTGGACTGTGGATTTCTATGTAGAATTTTTGACTACTCATCCTCACAGAACACTGATGCTGTTGGGTTAAGAGGTAGAGAAATGCCAGGTTATGTGGTAAGGTGCCTTGAGAAGGCAATCTGCTTAGGTAGTTTTGGTCCTGCAGTAAATAGTCTAGCTCCTGCAATCAGAGCTGAGCCAGAAGGGATCAGAGCTTTCAGCTATGAAGCTCCATCTGAATGCTTTTAGCACTGAAACAATTTCTCTAGTGCCCAACATCATATGATTCTATGACCTGACACCACTTTATGCCAGTTTCAGGATAAGCCACAGTACAACATACTTCCCAGAAAAATGTCCCAAGTTCAATCCCTAGGATATCCAATTAGGACTGAGATAGTCTTTTTTTTTGAAACCTGGAAAACCACTGCCAGTCAATATATATACTTAGCTAGATTGATTAATATATGATCTGCTGTAAAGGTAGCATTCTATTCCTATTTACCATCATGTGGAAAGAAGTAACTATACAACATACGACATTCTTTACCATATGAAGATTATATTATGAGATCACTGCTTTTCCAGTTGTCAGTTAAAAAGTAAGCTATCAGAATAATCAAAATATTCTGAAATCCTTCCTGAACCTTATCATTTAGTGGCAATAGAAGATCTAGAAAAATTCCTGGTGAGAATTTTCCTATTTTATTTTTAGCTGGAAAGACTGGATTACTTTAGTAGATGGGAAAAAAGATTATAGCCAACTGGAATTTTAATCTGTAAAATTAACTTCAAAATATATATATCTGACTTAAACCTAAAGCATTACTAAAAGCAATGACTATAATTTAGAGTCCAGTTCAGCCATATTGACGCGGTGGCGCTGCGGGTTAAACCGCTGAGCTGTCGATCGGAAGGTCGGCGGTTCGAAACCGCGCGGCGGGGTGAGCTCCCGTTGCTAGTCCCAGCTCCTGCACACCAAGCAGTTCGAAAACATGCAAATATGAGTAGATTAATTGGTACCGCTTCGGCGGGAAGGTAACGGCGTTCCGTGAGTCATGTTGGCCACATGACCCAGAAGTGTCTATGACAACGCCGGCTCTAAGGCTTAGAAACGGAGATGAGCACCGCCCCCTAGAGTCGGACACGACTGGACTTTACGTCAAGGGAAACCTTTACCTTTACCTATCAGCCATATTGGATTGCAGCTGAAGTATTTCGGTCAAAAGATATTGTAAGATGTCCTCTTCCTCGTCCATGAGAATATCAATAGAATTACTATTTAGCTATTAAACTGATACATTCTGGATGACATATTTAATCTAATATCACTTGTATGGGGGGAAGGGTGCTAATCATGTTGATTTCTTCTGTCTAGCAGGCAAAGCATGCAGTAAACAAGACAGTTTGTTCATTAAAAAAAATCATGGTCTACATAACTTCAGCAATCGCTGGTATATGTGATAAATCAGAGTGTACAGGACTGCTTCCTGACTCAGTATTGGAGTAGAATCATATATAAGCTCAATTGCATCCTGTGTTTTAACTTGGACTGTGCAAAAACAAGTCTCCTGGTTGATGTGGTCATAACTACTTTTTCAAGCTGCTGCCCCATATAATGTTCAGTCTATATCCAAATTCTATGTAGAATTGTGACCCATGCAGATGGTGCTAAGAAGTGCTATCCACCATCAAACTTCCCAGTGTTAGTGGCTCTACACACAGTAGAAAACACTGCATCTTGTGTGTAAGAGCAAAGTAAGGTGCACTGCATGGTATATGAGAGAGCAGGAGCATATGTGCACCTGTCTGAGAATGGGTGTCTGACCATATGAATGGGTATGTGATATAGCAACTTGTATAGCATTCCAGGCCAAATTATTACTCACTTATGGTTTACATATTGAGATTACTCTCATGACCTAATACTACTTGATGGGATATTTTATTTAAATTTCTCTCATTTGAAAGGTTGTAGTAATAGTTTCCATAGGAATCAGATTTTGGCAGACTGTTACCATGACAGAAAAAAGCCTATACAATTAATCAGTTCTTATATTTAACCTGGATAATAGGTAAGTTCAGTTGTGACTGAATTCAGCAGATGCTTTCTATTCATTATTGTTTGCATGGACTGTTTCAAGGAAAAATGAATCTCCCATTGACTGGCATCCATGGCCAGCACATATATAGCATAAGCAGAATGCATTAAAGCTGGAAATTGCAAAGAGATTAAACAGGCATCAGGTGCAAACCTGAAGTAGGTAGATTATGCCAACTGTTCAAACAATTTATATACAAGTTATACTGCTATCATGAATTGAATTTATACTGCTTTGATTTTTAAAAAAGCATTTGTTCCTTTTTAAAAAAAATATTGTCTATTGTTTGCAATAATCCAAATTCAGGGCCTATTATTATGAAAGGAAAGATTCGTATTTGGTAACAGATTACCTAAACCATCAGCCAGGAACTGCAGCATGTACCCAAGATGACAAGACTAAATGTGGAGAATTCAGACAGACTTCTGTTTTGTATATTTTTAATCACACTCAGCACAGCTGCAAGTATTTTCAATAATGGCTTTGTCACAGCTGATGAGATATATTATGTCCCATATTATTAGATCTCTTTATATCCATTGACCTGGATACAATCTACCACCCAGTTAGATGGCTTATCCCAAACACCCACCAGAAACAGATGAGGCAAACTAATGAAATGGAAGCAACAGCACTCCCAAGAACCTACTGATTGACACTCAACAGGAAACCTCCAATCATCAATCAAGCCCCACCCCCAGTTCAGATCTGATGCAGACTACAAGTAGCGCAAGACAACCTTCCCTTCTGCACTGTTGCACTGAGGAAGCCTTGCAAAGGCACAGGGTGAAACATTTGCATAAAACCTGATTGGTAATTAATTTCCCAAAACCTAGAGAATCCAACAGTAAGGTGTCAGGGCTACCTCTGTTCCAAGAAATTCATAAAAACTATCTGGTTTTTCCTCTTTGCCCAAAGGAAAAAAGCCTTTCATTTTCCCAGTCACTGGGAAATAACTACTCCCAATAAAAATGATAAACCAGGGAAAATATTGGGAAAAATAGATAGCTTGTTCTGATGAAGTACCTAATTATATGTATACATAAGCAAAATGACACACCTAATTGGTACATATCATTTACAATTCAAATAAAACAGTACAATATTAGTTATTCTACATCCAGAATAACAAAACTGAATTAAAATATACATGTCGAGATCTCAACAGTTTTATATTTACATTAAAAAAGTGGAACAGTTTTATGAATTCATCCTCAGTTTAGATGTTTCCATTCTCAACTGCATAGAAGCATCATTTTCTTTTTCTTTCCACCAATTCTCTAACTTGGCAAAGCATAGCAAAACCATTAAGAGATCCTACTTACTCTTGTATGAGTACGAATGTGCATTTTTAATCCATCATTCTTGCTGAAAGCTTTGTCACAGTAGGGGCACTGATAAGGGCGTTCACCTGAAGAAAAGACAGGTAAAATTACTCTGCTAATACATTTTATCTTATGGCATACACAGGACTTTTCAGATGATTCCCAAACAGGCAGTGATCAAGCACTAAACTGCCTAGCTGCAGCATTATTGCTACATGATGTTTTCAAACCATGACTTGGGTCTAATGTTGCCTGAAGAAAAAGAAGATCAAAGTAGAACAGCATGTGTATTTTCCAAGAGAGCAATCTTTCTGTGGGCAACTGTTCACACAAAGAAGGTCTTGTTACCAGTGGACTACAAAATGCATGGGAAAGATCCAGCTGACTGGCACTATTTACACGTGCACCTTGCACTGCATAACTGCACCATATTGAAGTGATTATCATAGGACAGCTTTTGTATGTGTGGGAGACCAGAGAATGAAGAATCTCAAGCTTTAAGGCAACTATCCATGAAATCATAAACAGCACTAAATGTGTTAAGTTGCACAGAACTGTTTTTGCTGCAAAAGACCAGTGCAGCTACCTCTCTGGAAAAATAACAAAATCAAAAAAAAAATCAAAAAGACAACAATGCTGTCTTAACAAATATTGAATAATCTACCCCCTATTCTAGCAACAACTATGCTGGTCTAAATGTCTTTTATTGTGCTCAATTTGTAGCTGTTTTTTTTATACATGCTATACATATACATACTTTTTGGTAGGCAGTGTTTTCTCAGATGGTACATAGACCATCATGGAAAAAAAATACAGAAGGTTACATAGATCTTCTTAACTAAACCAAAAAACATCCATGTTTGAATAAAACAACCTGGTGAAGTTTCAGTGCATGGCTAATGATCAGCTTAATGAAAAAATCATGCCAGAAACATGACTAATGAAAAAGTCATGCAACAATGAACAGGAAGATATTCCATTTCATGCTAGCAGCATTGTCTCAAAGATGGGATTAGAATGGCTAGGAAGATGTGACAAATGAGACACAGACACCAACAGCTAAACTACATATTTGGTGGATGAAGGTATTTTGGGAAAGCCAGTATCTGAAGACAATGTTCATAAAAACCAAAAAGAATAACCAATCCCAATATCTGTCTTCCCAAAGGGTGTAACATTTTAATAATGCTGATTTCAACCAATTTAAAATTGCTAATCTCAATGTATTGTTCTGCTTAATATAATAAAAAGTTATAATTAATTCAACCATTAGTCAGTCTTCTCTCCAGCACTGTACCCTAGCTCCTAACCTCTTCCTAGTTGCTTTCATTTTGAGAATGCAGCTGGCCATCTACATCTTACACATTCACCAAGGGAAAAACAGATAAAGCATCTTATAGACTCTGCTATTTTAATTATTTTTAGTAGAAATAATTAGGCAGGTTATAAGTTTAATTTTTCTTTGTGTGTGTAGTATGTGAACAATTATTAAGCAATGAAAGTAACTATTTAAAGTTGGGGCTTGTGGGTGTGAGTGATGAATGTGATGCATAAATGACAGACTGGGATGAGAGAGTGAACTACAGTCCATAAAGATGAACTGTGTATGTACAGTATGTATGTGTGTATGTGTAGTATATGTATATAATGTATATAAACTCTGGATGGTAGGATCCAAACAGTAATTGGTTTTAATAAATTAAGTTGGTCTGATGTGAAGATGTGCTTCATGCCAGGAGACTATTACAACTTCTGCCCAAGTATCAGTAATGATTTGGTTGGCTCTGCAGTGTAATGATCCAAAGGCAGGAGTGGTATTTTGGTCCATCTGTCCAGCAGCAAATTACAATTATGGGAATAGCAACACCCTGTGAAGAAATTTTGGCCACTATGTCAGTAGCAACAGTTTTACCCAAAAATGTTTATGCCAGTGTTTCTTGAAGTGTGTTCCTAAGAGCCCTGGGGGTCTCCCAAGACCCTCTCAGGAGTCCACAAAATCAAAATTATTTGCCAGCCTATGTTGAAAAATAATGCAATATTAAAATCCCATCAAACAATTGTGAAAACTGGTAGTGGCAGAGAATGTGTCAATTTTAATTTTTAATACAGTAAATATGTATAAATATAACCCATACAAACAAAAGCTCTTCCATAATTTTTAAAAGTGGGAAGGGGTCCTGAGAGAAAAAAGTTTAAGAAACATTGGTTTATGCTATACCATGCAAGTTAGTATAATCTAGAGTCTAAATGGTATCCAACATTCTGTTCCCTGTATCCCACCAGTTCAGAGGTACATGTACTCAGGAAGTGCCATGTTTATGGATAGTCATTAAGTATTCCCAAAATACACTGTGTACTCCTGACCCCACAGTTATTCATCACTGCAATCATCTTGGTGCCTCTATTCAATTTAATTACCTCAACAAATTGTATCCACATGTCTCACTTAATTAAACCAAATCAGCTGAATTCTGCTACTGTTCCTACTGAGTAACATATAGAAATTCTCTTCATTGAAGTCTGCCAGATACATGGAGTTAGGCCTACCATATCCAGGCCATAGAAATCTAGATGACCACAATATGGAAGCAACCATTAGACATTTGGGAGGGATCAGTTATAAAGAACTTGGGGACATCTCTCTGATGAAATGATGGATTCTTTGCATTGTACTAAACTGAGTAAAGGGTTAACTAGAGAGGCATAAAGTTAAGAAAACTAAAAGGAGACAGGAGTGGAGAAGGGAGACGTAAAAAAGGGACAGAGAAGAGATACTGCAGTGACCCTTATAAACAGTAAACTAACACTCTATAAATAAGCATAGGCCTTTGTTGATGTATTTCTAACAAACAACTTACTTCCCATATTGTTCATGCAATGTTATTGTTAATAAAAGCTGCAACTGATTATAAACAACTGGTCCTCTAAGTAATTAAGCTAGAATTTAATACCCCTTCTTCCCTCAGCCACCTAAAATGCTATGCTATAAAGGAAAGAACTAATTAGAGAGAAAACAATTACAAAATGGGAGCAGTAAAATGTTAAACTATATATTCATCTCCAACATAAACTTATAGTAGAAGAAATTATTCCATCTCTGGCCAAATAAAGCTGGGTTTGCCACAGTCTCTACCATAAAAAAGGTTGAAACCAAAACCAAAACTGGAAAAAGACTTTCTTTGAAAGGAGCTACACCACAATTCATATCATACAGAGGTGAACAGTTTGAGGCTCCAGGGCCTGAAAACCTTTAACGTGGCCTCCATAATTCCTCTGAAAGTTCTAACCAAAGGGGAATATCATCAAATGTATGAGTGGAAAATTATGTTAAGTATATTGAATTAATATAATTTAAATGGAAGTTACTTTAAATAAGAACAAATTTGGAGTTTTTTCTGGTTCCATTGACTTGCTGGTATTTAACCCCCAAACATACTCCATTCAGTTCTTGAACTGGAAAAAACAAGTTGTCTCTCCTGATCTAATTGGTTATAAAGCATTTAATTCACTCAGCAGTGGCAGATGGGGTAAAAGCCTTTACAGAAAATAGGGATTTTGTAGAAGGGCTTGAAAGGAGTCTCTTCCCCAATCCCTTTCTTTCTTGAAATTCTGCTTTGTTTTTCTTCAAGACTTGAGAAGCTTGAGAAGACTACAAACAAATCAAGAATAATATAAGCCCATATAAGGAAAAACAAAGCAATATAAAAATACAATTATTTTTGGCCCACACTAAGGCTAGCAAAGGAAAGGTTTTGTATCAAGTTCCTAAATGCGCTCCGTTACCAGTTTCAGAGCTGAACTCCCTTGTTGGTCCATTCAGCACTTTGGATTTGAGGGAAAGAATTACTTTGGAGTATGTACCACCTGTTGGCAACTCCTTCAGCCAAAGGCTCTCTTTCCAGAATTCTGCTGCAGCTGCAGGGGAACCTTGCAGCACGATTCTGAAGACACAGCTGTTTTATAGAGTTGCTGACCAATGCAATGTGAACATGCTTCCTCTCCTTATTTTTTCCAAATCCAAAGTGCTGCATAGCCCTACACCTATACCTACACACTTGGGAAAAAGATCTTGTGAATCTTCTGACAGTGGCATTCTTCTGGGTTATTTGACAATGCTTCAACAGTTCATCCTGCTTGTGTGTCCATTCTCCTCCTCTTCTTCTCTGTCATTAAACTGTAAGTCCTTTGACCTATCATAACATAAATATACTGTAAACATAAAACAATTGTCAAATAGAATTTCTTAGTAATACTCTGATACTTTGGGAATAGGGCCACTTGAAGAGACAAACAGGATGGTGGAGGCAGGGCAAGTTGTGATATCCTTGCCAAACAAATTGTTTCTTTCTTTCCTCCCACTGCCTTAACTCATTAACTCTAAATGTAAAGGTTTGGGCAAGTACTTTTAACAAGGTCTGCAAGCTGTTCCAAATGCTGATTTATTAATTCCACATCTGTTTGAAACGTGACACTATCTCTCATGACCCCCAATGTCACTAAACCATGCTGTCATCCTTTGGACACTGCAGGAGCTGTTGGGACTCAAACATTTAATTAATCCAGTTGACATTTTTATGTTAGGCTTTTGCATTTCAAGAAAAATGTTTAGATAGTTTTGGAAATAGTGGAGTGCTGACAGCCTAATTCTGAGACCTTCCCCAACCCTCCTTCATTCTTTGTTGATAGATAAGAACTTTGTTTTAAAGAACTGGATTAGGGTGATGTGAAAACTGTTTATAATATTTCTAGCTATTGAAGAATATGGTCTGGATCCCAAGTTACTTCTCTGTTCATTTAAGGGAGGACACTTCATGCCAATTCCCATCCCCAACTCTACTTTTATCTATCTGAATCAATCACATACAATTCAGTCAGAAAGCTTCAACTATTAGAGAAGGTGGTTTTAATTAAAGTTATTTTGTCTGAGCAAAACATTTAAGAATTTATATATTTGTATCCAAACTTCTTGTAGCACTATGCAATATCAAAAGAATCCAGTTACTCCTGTCTGTTTAATTAACACTAGAAAATTTCATCACTTTATACCAGCAATAAAGCAATGGTAAGCACTCTGGATCTTATATGGAATGTTCAAAATGGTGCTTCTTTGGCATTTGATCCTTTGGACATTTAGTTGGGAAGGAGTATGGCCATTTTCTAATTACTGTTTTTAATTATGTATGGCTTGCATTTCAAGATTGCTATCTGATATTCTTGTAAACTTTGCAGAGTTGTGAGATCGGGGCAGTACAGAAGTTATATTCTAGGATTAATTAAGTTAATCATAATATGAATGGTGGTGGGTGCCATATATGTGCATGTCTGTTTACATATTCATTGAGTATTTCAAGTCATGTTTGTGTGCTATGTTTCGAGGGCCCAGAAAATAGCCATATTTAAAGCATTTTAATGAATTATCTTGATAAGACCGGGAAATTCCAAAATATTCTTCTTGAGCCCAAGTTTGTTTTTAATATTGACAAATTGTGCTGAAGTTGATTACAATCAGAGTTATTTTAAAATAGCGACCACAGTCTGAGTTATCATGGGTAAAATAAGGTGACTGACCTAGATAAAAATATTGGCAAAGAAGATATGAGATGGTGGTATATAGAAGTGGACCCTGTATACAGGATATATACATCCATACTACTTTTTTCTCAGACGTGATTGAGGATGCTATCACCAGTGAAGGAAGAGTAAACTACCATTCTGGTTGACTTTATATGTGGAATTGGGGAGCAGGGATTCAGTCCTTCACCTTATAAAATAAAATCCCTTGGGCCAATCTTTATGGTTAGTGCTTATATAGTTTGTGAAGTACAGTATAGAGCTTTTTCTAAGTTATAACATGTAATATATTAGTTATTTCAAGCATATTGTACAATAATACGGAGATGCTTTAAAATATTGATTCAAGTTATTTTAGTTTTAACTAACTTCTAAAGTTCTCGGCTGTTAAACATATCTGCAGCTTTACCTATTGTATTTCAACCTGTTTTACTGAGAATTTAAATATCTTTTTACACTTGAGAAATGCACAAGTACATAGATATTAATTTTAATAGATTATCCTTCCTGGTAAACATTTTGAATATAACTTTAAGCTTATTTCCAATATTAACTCCAAGATGGAGTGAAGTGCTTTGTAAGTCTTTTAATCTTTTAAAATTTAAATATTATTGATTTCAATGTGTTTGGTGATTTCATTTGCTCTAAGAAGAGTCATATTATAATTATAAATTATAAATAATGGATATAGTTAAATAGATTTCCTATATGGGACTGGTTAAGCTTGGCCAGATACTGTTTTATTTAATCACTCCCAACATATCATTGCTGAGAGAAAAGAACTTCAAAATAAGAATCCTCAAATCTCCTGACCAGAGTTGACCCTAAATCAGATTAAGGCAAAAAGAAAACCCTCAATACATTAGCACTACAAAAAGCCAATAATTCCAATTCACAACTACAGCATATTTGCGAAATCTAGATAATTTTATGGGCATGAGGTCATGCTAGGTGAGACTGACAAGAGGCCATCTGGACTGCACATTCAATGCTTCCTGCCAGGTGATCAATGCAGCAGTTCACAAAGGAAGCTATAAGAGGTTTTTTCTAAGCAGAGATAGTATGACTGATGACAACAGTGAGTGGCAATCACAACAGGCAGTATGGTTAAAGGAAAGGCAAACAACATGGTAAACTATGAAGATACATTCAAAGAAATTAGAAAAGTCAATTGAACTAATGGAGTTTTGTGGCAATCATAGAGAAGTTTGCTAAATAACACATGGTAGATTTTTTTAAGAGAGAGAGAGAAGGAAAATAACAAATGTACAAGTTTATTCTCTTCAGTTTAGACAACAGCTATTTTCATGGTTAAGTTAAAAACCAAAGCATAAAGCTGTAGTGATAAGTGAAAATTCATGATTATGGTCTACTACTCGGTGTGTGTGTTTTAATTATCATATTGCTTAACCCAGCTATCTAATTAATTTTCTACACTGTTCATCCTAGAAATATCAAGGATTATAGGTGATGAGTATAAAAACTAAGACATAAAATATGCTGTTATAAAACAGGTAATCAGATAAATGGAATAACATTCAGATAAGGAATCTGTACTTGTTTCATTATGCAAGCAGTGATTATAAAATGTTCAGTGGAAAAAATAATATGCAAATACAGACAATTTTTCAAGCCAGATATAAGTAATCCAAATCAATTCCAGCTAAATACTGAGTCTTAAATTTACTTTTGGCTTAGAAAGTGGATTTGGGAAGTGCAGTTACTACAGCTCAAGAATTTGTGGAGTATTGGTATTTAGGTGCATTAAAAAGAGGCATCAAGAGTATAGTGTAATACTGAAATCTGGAACTACAGCAATAAACAATACAATAAAATTAATTGTAAGGCAATCTTAGCTCACTGTTTACTACAGTATAAATCAAAGCACTTATTCAGAATGACTTTAGAGGAATGAAGAATAACAAAACTTGGTGGAGCTAAGAAAACCACTTGGCATCCCAATCAAAAGTATATTTATTTAGAAACCCAATATTTATTTTCGTATTACCCATCCTCTGTTTAGGTTAAGAGCCTAAGTTGTATTTTGGGGTATAATCTAAAACAGTGTTATAGGTGCTCAAGACTATTGACTTAAATGGACATAAGCAAGTTTATTTCTATGTTGGTTTGTGCCAACATATCTAAAGGAAAGAAATAATTTTAATGCACACACAAAGCATTAAAATCTTTGACCCTTATGAACCCAGTGCTGCTTCTTTTTAAAGCATCTCCCAATCATCAACCTATTATGTGTTGTTATTCATTTGATCTAAAGAAGTCACTGGTAATCAAGTGAGACATTCTTTGAAACTATGGCTCTCTCCCATCCACTAGTAGCAAACCAACAGGAGGCTGACAGTTTCCTGAGACTTTACAGGTACTTTTGAAGATTTAACTGTCACAGGGAGATAAAATAGACAATGATGAACAAGCTGAATAGGTTAGGAATGCAGAAGTCTTAAAGTGTTTCTGGTTTAATAGAATGACAGCATTTTTATAGACAACAGATTCATGCTCTTAAAAAATGGAGGAAAGATTACCTTTGGGTTTCTTACTAACATAATAAGATCAGGAAAATCTACTATGCAGTATATAAAATTATACTGTGACCAGCTGAACTCAGTAATAAGAGAATGGATGAAGTGTGAAAAGAATGAAACATTTTAATATCTACTGATTTTTACAGTTTTATAATATTAATATACGCGTACTATATGAAACTACATTCAGAAAAATACTATATTCAGAATTTTAATATAGCATTATAGCATTAGTCTTTAACTATTGTGAACATATACAATTGACAAAGGTTGGTTCTGAGTAAGGGAAAGATTAACTGGTAAGTTTTTGCTTATTTTAGTTTTCTTCGCTGAAGTTCATTACATTTCTGACTACATAACTATATAGTCAGACATGATGGGATGGCATACACACACACATACATATATATATATATATATATGAATTCTGATTATAATAATAAAATCTAATACAAACTAAACTTTGAGAATACAAAGGAGTAAAAATTGCAAGAAAAAAGAAAAAAAATAGAGAGAAGAAAGAGAAATGTAGGAAAATAATAGGGAAATAAAAAAGAAATATATAAAAAAGTGACTTCCCACCTTCATCACATCAAGTATAAACAAATTTAGTGACTCTTCACCCCTCTAAGGTTATAAACATTTATCTCTTCATCCCACATCCCATCTCTTATCTATAAACAAATCCATAAAACATCATCTTTTCAGTCCTGGTGTCAGCAAAAAGTCCATAAAGGGTTGCCAGAGGTAACAACATATCTGATTTTAACCTTGATCAAATAAACCAACTTTATATTCCTTCCTTTTACTTCTAACAGTCTTAATCTTTAGTTCATCCAAATACCTTTATAGGATTTGATTTCTCTTCATTTCTTCTTTGTCCTATCACACAGAGTTCTTCAAAGCTTTAACAAGCCTCTTTTGTAAATTCAGTAGGAAAAAATTATTCAGGTCTCTCTTTTGGTTTGTCGTTTGTATTTCTCTCTTAAATTTTAAAGCCTCACACAATTTATTTTGTAGATCCAGTGAAACATTCTTTTCTAAGTCATTCTCTTAGCCTGTCAGTTCTAAATCCACTTTCAACACCATCTCTATCTGGTCAGCTAAAATTTGTTCTATACCTGTCATTTCCTCAATAACATCTTTTGGACATAGTCTATCCATAGAAGCAGACATCATTACTGACATTGTTTATATTATGGCTACTATTTTCTGATTCCATTCTTCAGAAGCCTCCTTCAGCATTTTCACTGTTAGAACGCTTTGTGACATTTTGCAGGTTTGTAAATCCTTACCTAAAAATTTTAGTGCCTTCTAGTGTCCAGTGTTAGAAATCATGAAATTGCTTATAATTTGTTTTGTCTTGTAAAAACCAAAACAGAATCTATTTCCCACAAGAAGCTGTTTGTTCTTTATAGTTAATTCCAAAATCTTATTGTAAAAGTTTCAATATTCCAATTTTATCTGGACCCTTAGACAATTTATAACTTTTTCTAAGATCAACATCTTTTTTAACTTTTTGCTGTTTATTTTATATTCTTAAAATTCTTAAGCTTATGATTAAACTTTTCTTTCGTTCCGTATTGAAGGCAGACTCACCCGGTGTTTTCAGACTTGTTGGTCCAAAGGTCTCAAATAGCTTAGAAGTAGTTAATAAGCAATTTCCATCCTGTTCTTATCTGAAGAGGTTCCAAGGAATCAGTCTACTCACAAGTTCCTTGGTCTTTGCTACAGTTGTCAGCTCCACTTTTGCAGAGCTGTCTTCAGTTTGCCATACCGCCCCAGAAGTCATGATGGGATGGCTTTGTATATAATAACTATAAAAGTGACAACAAATGTCCTTTTCATAGTGTTTCCACATTCATTAATCAAGCATCAGCACTTTTATGCCCTTTAAAGACTGGCTGCCTAATTTACTCCTGCCTCCTCCGGATATCTTGGCAGCATCATTGATTTTCTCTCAATCTGCTTAAAACTACTATGCCAAAATATCTTTAGGCTTCTTCTTTCAGCCACGATCTTCTTTTAATTGCAGTCAGAACATGCCAACAGGAATTCTGGCACTTTCGGTTCTTCAGTTACTGTATCATACAAAAGGGTACATTTCACTAACTCAAACCATAGGTACTATTGGCTTCACTGTACCAGGATCTCCTTAATCATGCACAGAAAGGTAGACTTCAGCTAGGCAGCTAATAGTTCAGAATGACATCTGTTCCATTCTTTCCTTTGCTTCTGATTGGCTCCAGCATATTTCAAAATATCTCAATTTACCATACTATATCAATGCACAAGTATAAGTTATAAAGTGGTAAAAACATCTTCATAGATAAACAAGGCCAGTGGACAATTGTTTTGAACCTGAGGGCCATGTTTAAATTTTTTAAAAATAAAATAAAAGTAGCTTGAAATTGAATGAGTGAACTGAGAAAGCTAACAGAAATTTATGACTGGAATTCACTTGGGAATTTAAGGGAGACTTCTTATTTTAGGTCAAGGGTATGTATTTGGCTAAACTAAGATACTGGGAAGGGAACAAGAAGAAATAAAAGCCTTGATTAGTGATACCTTAAGAGTCAGACCTGCCCAGTTACATTCATGAGACTAAGCAAAATCCAACAGATCATGACAGCATAATTTTTGCTGTCTGGAGGAGGCAGCAATCTTAACAATGTTTCAAGATAAAGAACTTATCCATGTAAAGTACAGTACATGTTGTCCAGTGTGAGTTATATATCAACCTTTACTTTCCTTCAACCCTTTATACTTTTTTTTAAAAATCCCAGCATTATTTGCCAGCATGCAAGTAAACAAGGATTCTGCTAACTTCTGATGAATCCTAAACAGTTATGATTTTTTTTTTCCATTCTGAAGAAAGAGATTCTGTTTCAGCTATACAATCCAATTTTTTATTGGAGTAATCAGTATTCAGCCCTGGTTCTATCCAGAATTACAAACAGGACCAAACAAATAAACAGCTTTAATCTTAACAGGTGTTCATGCGAGATGGAACTGATTAAGACTTTTCAAACATATTAAAAAGCCAAATGATTAACTGCATATGTTCTGCCATTTTCCCACAAGCCAAATTTATTTATGCAGAACTGAATGTCGTAGAAAGGCTAGTCGTTAACAAGCCCTTTACATGTCATATGCCAATTCTTCCTCTTTTAAGTTGGAAACCAAACATCAGTAAAACACTCAGCAGCTTGCCAATTACTAGAATATGTAGTCTGTGTAAAGTGCTTTAGAATATCTACTTTGTTCTGAAAATGTTTCTGTGCTTTGTACAATGACAGCTGTAGATTATCAGCTTTAGTTATTCCTGTTAGGCAACACAGACAAGTATAGTCAGTGATGTGAGAAGGTAATGGTACCAACAACAACTAAAAACAGAAGCAAATCTTTGAAGAACTGGAAAAAATTGGATTGAAACAAGTTGCATCAGAAACTTTTTGCAGCAACCCTTGATATACAGTGTTTCAATATCCCAACAAACCAGCTCTTAAAGGAATAAAAAGAATCATGTATTTTTAGCTTATTACAGATTAAAAGACTGTAATAACCTACTCAATCTTTCACAAAATTATGTCATGTTTTTACACTTCACTTTTTTTAAAGCTGGCAGTTATCTCAGTGTAGGAAAAGGAACTAACGCTATATTGTTTTAAGAACAGATGAACTCTTACTTTTTTTTAATGTTATCTGAATTCTGTGGCTGCTGTTTATGTAACAAACCCTCCAATTTTATCAGAAATTTTATCAGATTTGACCAGCTCTAACACTGGAATCATACTACTTCACCATAGGCTTATACAGGAGGAAAGATCTTCATAAAATGGCCAATATTAGAAACACGAGGTTACTAAAGGCAAACACTGATGAGGAATTGTGCTTTCTCTACTTTCCATTTTTCTATAGTTTAATGCCAATGCTGGTGACTGGAATAAACTTCCTTTCTGGGGAGACAGCAAAATGTGAGCATCCTATTGATCCAAATCTAAATGGAAGAGAGATAATCTTGCAAGGAATTCCATGCAAATCTGTAACTCAATCCAAATCTCTTTGTATAATCTCTGAGTGAATGACTAATCAGGCCCTAACCCAAAATACAGTACCCCACATTAGGCAAACACTATAAAAACTCTGACTTTGGGCTAAATAGCTTGAGAAGAAAAAGTCATTTTGAGATTCCTCCACTCTATCTGTAAATGAAGTCACTCAAAAAAAGTTGTAGCAGCTGAACAGCCAGCTGTGAGCTTTTCACTTCCTGCCAAGCCTTTGCTTCCTCCAGGGAACCTCTTTGAGCCATCTGAGGCCAGGTCACCTTAACAGTTAACAAATTAATGAATCGGGAAGATGCTTATGGGTCCTCCACTGAACTTGCCTTGAAGTAACAGGCCCAAATAGATTGTTGGCTCTTTCCAGAGCTAAACATCCCTTCCTATGTGGTTGCCTCTTTGGTCCTGAAGAAACAGTCTTTCCAGGTCACTGGGATATGGCTTTCACAGCCTGGAATAACCAGCCAGCTTCATTTAATTAGCTGGTCCAGATCAAATAAAGGAGCAATATACCAATACTGAGGCTCTAAACTAGTTCTGAGCTCCATCTCCAGGAAGACTATAGGTTCCAAAAGACAAGGAGAATGTTGAGTTGACCCAGCCATTAAGCAGTGGCAAGTTGCTATTGATAGTGATCCCCTCCCTTTCTTTCTCTCCATGAATTTCCAGAAGTTACACCAATCCTCAAATACTAGGACTGTGCAATGGAAAAGTACTAATCCTCCTTTCCCTTCCCCCCCCTGATATATAGACACCTCTCCATACAGGGTGGCTTCTCAAATCCGTTTGTTTCTTTCCAACCCCACAAAATGTTGGAAAGAAATTAAATATAAAGAGATTCAAGGCTTTCTCTGTCAGCAAGATAACTCTCTGAAAACAGAACTGTAGCAACAGTCAATAGCCAAAAAATGCCATTTCTCCAACAATTGCTATTTTTCCTTCCCTATTTTTTCCCACTGATATGCTTTCACTGTGATGTAAAATTCAAGTCCTTTCTGTAATTTACAATAATTTTTGCCATGTGTCCAGTAGAAGAAACATGGTTTTTAGGTCTATGAGATTTCTTTGCTTTCCAAGGACTGGACAAACCACAGCATAGCAGTTCTGTACACTATGCTTCATTATAGCACATAGCTTCCCCAACAACAGACTATTGCTCTCCTTCTAGGACTTGCAAAGTGATGTTGCCATGTAAATATGTCTTTAATACTCTGTCCTTTAATACTTAGTTCAAGCAAAAGTCTCAAAGTCTGCAATACAACCTTTGGCTCCTTCCAAAATTTCTTACACCAGTTGGGTTGAGGTGCTGCCTCAACGTGGTTATTCCTTTTCTACTTGCTATGGAGCTCCCAGCAAAGCTCCAGGTGGGACTCCCACCAGGATACTCTGCTCACCTTAGCTTGTGGTCCTGGAAGTTGAATGATAGTCCTCTTGCCTGCTTGTAATAGCTGACAATCTCCAGACATCACCTCCACTTCCCTGTCTCATGCCATTTGCTTATCTCCTTCCCTCCTACACACCTACACACTCAGTCTTAGTGTTTGCTTTTGTAAGCCAAGGGCCTGGGTGGGGTGAGGCTGCCTCTAGACATTGGCACATCCTTGAAAATGACAGGGTGTGGCTCAATTATTACAGGCAGCTGGAACACTGGCTTGGATGCTTGTGAGTAAAATTGTGAGTGAATGAATGAATGTACTGTATGAGGAAAATGGGGCTAGAAGCGTTTCTGCTTGGCTGCAGCTACTTTTCCCAAATGTAGACAGCAATCCCAACTTCACTCCCTCACAAAGTCACTTTCAGTTCTATCAAAGGCAGAAACTTCTAATTTTGTATATGTGTATGTGTACATTTGTATATGTATGTGTATGTATACACACACATGTTCATTTAGTATAATATATATTAAAATTTAAGCTATTAAGATACAAAGATCTAATACAAGAATTCAAAAACAAAAGGTAAGCTAAAATTTAGTGACTTCATGTATACAACCATGCAGTTTTCTTGGCAGCAATACAGAAGTGGTCTTCCACTGCCTTTTTCTGGGATGCTGTCTAAGTTTCCAGTCTGGCCAATTGCCCTGAGATTCATGGTGTTTCCCATCTGACCCTGCTTGGTTTCCATGCCCAAGAAAAATTATTTGGGAAAAGGGGTCCTGGGTAATCAAGTAATTTTATCTTAAACACAGGCAAAACTTCATGTTTGTGCATGCCAGGTCTGAAAGACGTGTACAAAGAAATGTGCAAACCTGCAGTACGGCCTGATACAAGTTAAGGAACTGGTGCAGTTCACACTTGGGAAAGGTTACTAATTTTTGAGCATGCTGTACCTGTATGACTTCGAATATGTACTCTCAGAGTTCCATTGCTTGCAAACTTCTGCCCACAATATGGACAAATCTTCTCTTTTTCACCTGTGTGAGTCTATAAAGGACCAACATAAATATTTAATTTGCTTGCACAAGGAAACATAATTAATTCTTTTTTTAAACTGTATTCTTCCAATATTTTGAATTGTTCATCTATATGACATGGTACAGTATGATATCAAATTCAGGTTTTAAAAGTTTAATAATGTTGCACCTTAACACAGTCATGTAAAAAGTCCCTAAACAAATCTGACTTTTCCTTGCAAAATAAACCAGGTTATCATGAGTTTTTTATTGCACAAACATTTTGGCTCATAAAAATTAAATTAATGCTTACTGGGGTGTTAAAATGTTTGCAGAATTTAAAAGAGATACAACCAAGCTCAAAGAGCACTAAGGACTCCACAGAAATGTTATAGATATGAACCTTTTTGTTCATTGGAATGTAGTTTTTACAGTTACCCCTAATTCTTTTTATTTATAATTACTGGTTGCAAGGACAAGTGAAAGCAATATCTTCTAATAATCTGTAACACAAATGTAAATTATGTAAAATAAACAACATAAAATAAACCTATTATCATGGTCCCATTTTTATAAATGATGGATTATACCTACTTTTTTATGGCTCTTTAGAACGGACGGTGTCACAAAGGCTTTGTCACACAGATCACATTTATATTTCTTATGGCCATCATGAACAACTTGTATGTGAACATTCAGAGTGTCCTTCCTTTTGAATGTAGCATCACAGTGATCACACTTAAATGTTCTTTCACCTAAGAGAAAAGATATGTTAACAGGCAGGTTTTGGCCTGACAACTTATTTACAAGTCACCAATATGTCAACCTGTTTACTGAGAGAAATTATAAAGGAACAAACCTCATTATTCTAGGTTAAGTAGCAATTAGAAGAGCTGACTATTCAGGCTAGATAGTTTTGAATACTAAAAAAGTCATTAATAATCTCTGAAACTCACCTTATTGCAAAAATTGCTGAAAATAATTATATCTGTTGTCCACATTCTATTTATTAAAGATCATTTTTCTATTTATCCAAACAGATTCAATGAATCACTAATTTACAAACTAAATGTAGATTACATATTAATCAATTTTCACTATTTATCTATACTTTGTTTACCATGTCCATGTGTGCAATTTTGTGTACAAAGTGTGTACACTGTTTATATAAAATTCTAATCTGATACAGATGTTTCATTAGACCAGAGAGTTAACAATTTCTTAACTCTCCAGTCTAATGAAATTTTCACAAGTACCAAGCAGTATTTTCACAAGTACCAAGACTTTGATGATCTGTGAACCTCTTTATCACCTATATTTGTACTTACTGTTATGAATTAGAAGATGTCTCTGCAGAGAGAAAGGTGTTCGGAATAGAGCTTTGCATTCCTCACACTGAAATGGTCTTTCTTCAGAATGTGTCTGTAAATGAAACATACATAACTATGGCTAAGCTTGATGACTGCAGTCAAAAGAAATACTGTTTTATTTTATCAAACAAAAACAAAAAGTTTAATTCCACATGCTTAAGTAATGAAAAAGCTAACAAATTGAGCAGATATATACTATATACATAGGCGTGCAAAAAAGGCCATAAATATATAGACTTCACTATAGGTTTTGTTTGGTGTTTCATCAGATGCCAAATCTCAAAGGTCTTCTAAATCTTACAGATATTCACATGAAGCAATTCTGTTACTACTTTTTAGTTAATTGCTTAACCTATCTTCTGAAACGTAAAAGAATTTAAGATAAATGTCTTTTTCATGAATCAAACTTGTTATTTGGCACTAAAGTTGGAATGTTTGGATGAATAGCTTCCCATGTGCTACTTTTAAAGCATGTGATAAGTGTATATGTCACAAAACACACATGCTACAAAATACTCTTTACTTTTTTTAAAAGTTCAGTGAAACTCGCTTGTTTAACAAAATACTTACTTTAATATTAAAGGGTTAAAAAGTGAAGGGAGCTATGTTATCACAAGACAGCGTGCAGTTCCTATATATTGAATTTTTATATATTGAAAAGCAATGGTAAGGATAAAAATAAAAATGAATACTCCTATTAAGGGAAGAAAAAACTGAGATGCCATTAAATACAAATGTGAAAAAATATATTTTAGGAAATATGTGACCTCAGCTTGCACCTATAAAGTCTGCCCTTGCATTTTCTAGCCAGATTTGCATTATCTGTTGAAACCCTTTAAATAATTATCTTCCCAAGCTAAATACAGTGCAAAACTTTGGTGCAAAAGCTTTTCCCTATTTGGCTCATTCTCACATATACTGTATATCTAATGACAGACCCTATTTACATATAACTAAAATGAGGAAAATAATGAAGAAAAAGCCCCACGGGTCTAGTTCAGAAAATTAAAAAAAACACAGTTTAATAATATCAAATTGCTGAAGCTTAAAGCTTGACTGCATTAAAATCAAATTTATGGAATCATAAGTAGAAGGAATTTCACAAAGGATTTTCACCTACCAATGCCACCGAATAATGAAATAATAGAAATAAATAGAATCCCCCATTTTTCTACTGGTTTCTTCAACCCTATCAAGCAGATTTAACAGAAACCTTCGCTAAAGAGAAAATGGGCAAAAATGGTGTCTACTTCCCATTAGTGAATAAGTTCATTCGCGCACACACACACCCCGATAAGTATGAACTGCATCTTATATTTGCTGTCTTTCCTGTTTTTACACTCTTTTTAGGGGAGTGTCAGGACCACGCCTGCCTCTGGCTAGGATTCAGTTTCACTTTCCGAGTCAGAGGAGGAATTAGAAACTTATTGTGCTGGAGTTGGAGAAACGAAACTCCAGCACGACTCAGCAGAGCGGGAAGAATCCACGATGCTGATTGGGCGAGATCCAGAGGGGGATTTGAATACGCCAATCAGCACGTGCCAGAAACGCGCTGAAAAATGTGCCAAGGAGAAAGCAGCCCGATTGGCTGCAGGAGACTCCAAGCGCGCCAAAGATCAGGATAAAAGGCAGCCACGCAGACAGCATGCTGCCGGAGACAACCGATCCTCTTGAACCGATCCTGAAGCCTGCAGCTTCAGAAGAAGATTCACTACCAACATCAGAAGCAGCATCTGTGATCGAAGAAGAAACAGTGCCAGGCTTGAATTCTGAGGAAGGAAGGATTTTCGTGCCCACTACATTTGAGGAACCAGTGTTGCCCAAGCCCAGCAGCCAGCATCTTGCCTCCAGCTCTGAGAGCTCACATAGCTCTCAGCAGTGGAACCGAGCTGAGCGTTTTTCATGCCGCTGCCCGCCAGCAGTTTAGTGCAACCGTTTTCGCAAATCCCTGCAAATTTCGGGGGTTGTTGCTTGTCTTGCTCAGGATCTGTGTTCATGGTGCACATGGTGCTTCCAGCCGAATCCAGTCTAGTTCCGAGTTCCAAGCCTGGCTCCAAGTTTCCTGCCCAGTGAATCCACCCTAGTCCAGGGCTTCCAGCTGAGTCCAGGCCAGTGCTAAGTTCCAAGCCTTGCTCTAACTCGTCTTCTTCTGAGATCCAGTCTAGTCCAGTGATTCCAGCCAAGTCCAGCCTTGCCCTGAGTTGGAGTTCCATGCCCAAGATTCAGTGTATTTCTGTTTGTTGATCATAGCCTTGCATCCAGATCCATTGAGCCAGCCATCCTGTGTCGTGTTGTTCCAGATTTATTCCAGTTCGAGATCTGCTATCTCCAGTACTTGTGTTCCGATTGGATCCAGTCTTCCCAGATAATACTTAGTGCTGCCTTGCTACATTGTCTAGGCTTGATTACTCTAATCTCCTTATTTTAAGGGCTTATTGATTGTAAATAGTTCTTAATAAAGAGTTTTACTGAGAACTGGTTTGGTGCATGGTCTGAACAGGACAGGGAGCATTAACTCAGGCAACTGTGTTTTTAAAAGAATCCACAATACATTAACATCATAAAAATGCACTTCATGAAATAAAACTAAGGGCAAGTAAAACATACAAAATTGAAGTAAGGAACTAAAATAACACATACTAAAAGCTTGGTTACATAATAATGCTTACCAGCTCAGCTGAAGCTTAAGAGAGATTGAACCAAATAAACTTCTCTATGGACCGATTGTTGTAACATAAACACTGAAAATGCCACGTCTTGCATCCCAATCCCAGTCATATTTTCAAATGTATTGAGATGATTGCTAGAGTCTCCAAATCTGACTGCTTTGAGCAGTCAGGGCTATAAGAGGTCCCAATCCATTACAACTATGTATAGAAGGAACAACACTTGAACTGCACCAAGAAATGAACCAGAAGCCAGTGCAAGTGACAGAGGATGTAATGTAGGAGTATGAATGTAATAAAAGAATAGAACTCTAGTGTATAATTGTTCTCCTCATACTTAAGCAAAAGTATAACCCTGCTTTTGGTGTTCCAAAGTTGGAATGGCCTTATCAATGAATAGACTGAAACGGTCTCTAAAAATGCAGATGGGATGATTCCGAGCTTTTTCTTTATTCATGAAAAAGCTCTGGGCTTCAGGTAAAAACTTGCCCTATCCCAAAAAAGGCACTGCATTGTCAGTTCTGTCTGTGGAGCTCGCAGACACAGCTGTTCAGTCAGCCATGCTCCCCACTGGAGCTCTGGCAAATCATTTCATCCCTAATATCTGCCCATGGACTGTATAGAAAATGTCTTCCTATTCTCATTTAAGATTCATCCAGATTAGTTTCCGGGGTACAGAGTGAAAATACACACTGAAACTTTCTATTTGAGTGAACCTAGAAGCCCTGCTCAGACCATTCCTCACAAAAGCAGAAATGCCTTTTCACATTAATACCAAGGTACAGTATATGAAAGTGGTAAATCATCCTTGGCTTGCCTCTTAATTCATATATGTATACAGGTGTTATATATCTGTCTAGCTAAAGCTATTCCACAAAACACTGAGAAAGATTTTTTAAAAATAATAGAAGGAGTATGGCTCTATTAGTCACAAACTCCTTCTCAATTAAAAAAACTATTAAGAAAAAAGCATAATATGGAATATTATGAACACATCTATGAACACATCTACCAGGCCCCTGTCTCACTCAACTTTTAAATTCCAATGCTGCTTTTTTTATGCTTCAGTGTCAATATTTTCCAAGAACATTCATGGATTCTTCATAGGCTTATAGGAATTTTCAGAGAATAAAAATGAAGGATGGGTGCGGTCCAGTGCTTTGTTTATTAAATACATATACTAGTACTAGAAAAAATGCAGCAGTAAGGCAGGGCTTGATTTGGCTTATTATCAGAGGACTGGCAATATGGCAGGAAAAATCCTTATTTACCTTTGGATAAGATATATAAATTTGAATAATAGATAAATAAAAGATAGTATTTTGTGACTGGCGTCACCCATCAAGATAATCATTTTGAGAATGAGCATCCTCCCTCCAATAATTAACATGCTGTTATAATGTCAGATGTGCCCATTATCTAAAAAGGATGGGGACCCTGCTTTAGAAGCAGACCAGACCTTGCTATCTGCCCTCAACTGCAAATAATACTCTCTGCCCAGGCTGAAAAAACTCTAGGCAAAATACACCTGGATGGTCTCTCTCTATCTCAAGTTTTTCTCTTACTCTGTTTTTTCCTCTATATTCACAATCTCTATCAGAAAACTCTGGTACCTTTGTTTTCTTTCTACTCTATTTCCCAACAAGCATGGCCATTGATAAAAATTCTGGGCATTGCATTTACACATCTGGAGAGCACTCAGACCAGAAGATACTGCTTTAATTTTTAAAAGGTCCCCTGTTCTCCAGAATGAAAAAAGAGGACAGGGCAGGTCTTCTGTTCATTTTTTTTAGAAAGCATGTAATTCTTAATTTGCATACAGTCACGAATCTGCCCTAATCCTGATAGCCCATCTGCAGTGGCACAACTGAGAGGTTCATAATTCCTGAGAAGAACCATGGGATTTGTAGTTCAGCCTCCTGGATTGAATCAGGAGATCAGTGAAAGCAAATATCCCATTCTTATCAGCTGATATTTGGAAAGTGATGTCTGGATACCTCTGATCCAGAAAGTGGATTGTGCTGTATTTTCCAGTTTTCCCTCAAGTACATAAAGCAAACATTATGTCAACAGTAATGTTACACTTCTTCTGGAAGCAGTTTGCAAAGAAGCTCGGAATGCTTTTATACAAAGTTTGCATCACCAGTAGGGTTGCTGCTAAGAAAAGCCAAATAATGTCTGGATAGAAAGAGACTGAGCTACCTTCTCACCTCAACTGGTGTATCCTCCAGAACAGGGCTGAGACATTTGGATGATACTTTGCTCTGGGGAAGCTTGCACTGCTGCTGATTGTGCTGTACCTGTTCTGTGGATAAATATAAGGGTTCAGTCTCTAGGGCTGTACATCTAGCACATGCATGAGTGAAAAAATCCCCCCGCCCCTTCAATAAAACATGGGTTTAACTTAGGTAAGTAGCTATCTTGTTTCTGTAACTCCTTAAAATAGTTCTGATTTTTTATTTTTTTAAAAAATTATTTATTTAGCGTAATGATAGGTATGCTAAGTATGGAAAATGATTCAGGTAATTAGGAATCTCTGATTTGTCTCTCATGTCAAGAAATAATTGAAATAATAACACAGACATTACCTAAGATGTAGATTGGTAGAATATAGAGTCCAGTGCAAAAGAACATAGACATCAAAAATGAATATATGGCTTTGGGTATCTTCTTTGCGTACAAAATTGTTAATTTAGCTGCATCAACCTTCAGACAAACCATCTCTTTTCTGATAAGGTAAACAAGGCCTTAGTTTATTCTGCTTAGTTGCCAGTTATTCCCTTTGCTTTGCCATTTAACAGATTTTTGCTGGCATTTTTAGTTCTAAGCTACTGATCTAAGCATTATAAAAATAACAGAAAGAATTACCAGGGTCAATTTAAATGTAATGGCCTTTATATTGAAGCCACTAAAAAAATGGAATGATGTCTTTAAAAAGATTATCATTCCATGCATTTGCCAAAATACATACAGTTCTTTCACAGCAGCAACACACAGCCTGGCTAATTACTGGTCCCCGCAATGCTGAGATGTTATATAAGCTTCAGATCAATGAAATGAAGGCTACAGCCCCTTGGGAATAATGGTGGGGTCTGCATATCTATAGTGTCAGGTGCTAGAATCAGAAGTTAGTGGGACAACCATTCTCTCTCTATGTACTGTTTTTTTTAACTTTCCTGATACTCCCTTCTCTTTCTGTTTCACTGCATATTTCTGCTTCATGCAGCAAACTAGTACATACTGTGCCACAACTGCTTGTCCAGAGCATTTTACATCAGACCAACTTAGGTATAAGTTGTGCAGGAAAATTACTTTGGGAAGGTTTCAAGATTCTGCTACATTATCCCACTAGCAATAAACATTTTTTCCAGAAATCCAAGTGGTTCTTGTTTTCTGGGCTTACCAGCCTTTCAGGGCTCAGCAAGGAACAATCACATTCAGTATTTCTAAACTCATTTTAGTCTGGATTCAGATTTGGGTTTAGGATCACCAAAACAGCCTTGATGCTTCAGACAGAGAACTTCTATTGGGAAAGTCAAATTGAACACAACTCTGCCAGTCCCCTACTAGTCCCCTCTAAGTTCCTTATTTGAATGAAGTCCAACATTAAATATTTTTAAGTTAAATAATTTTTAGTTAATTTTTAAATATATATATATATACAATCATGCTGAGGTATTGAAAAGTAACCAGAGAATGATCTATAACCTTACCTAGTAACAAGGGATTTTCCTTCTTATCTAACATGGTGTTCATCGTAATTCACAGCTAGACTTTTCACACAGGAAATAAACTGAGTTCACTTGTCAAAGCTTTCACTGCAAGAAAAGGCAATCTAAGGCCCCGGGAACACATGCAGTACAAGCTTCTTTTTGTGTTTGTGGCCTCTCTGTGTGTTAACTAAGTGCAGCAACATGATTACTACAAATCAGTGTTGCAGTTTCCCACTGTTATGAGGCAGGGGACACACTAAATAGCAGTGTTAATCCAAAACTAGGATTAATACAACACAAGACAGGACAGAACAGAGCAGAACAGGAAAGGAAAGGAAAGGAAGGGAAGGGAATTTCACACAACCCCCCCCCCAAACTGGGAACCGTCCCCCCAACATTCCTATATGCTATAGTCTGTCCATTTTTGATCACCACAGCAGTCTTCATTACCCATCACAAAAGGAAAAAAAAAAGTTAAGTCTGCCCATCCTTGCTTTAATTGAAACTTAAACCAGATCCATTTCAACCTGTGATATCCGAAGTAGAAAGCTGGAGTAGAAAGTTCCACTACTTGCACTTTGGGTTCTTGCCCTACTTGGCTTGTTAAATTCCATCACTTGTAACTTCCATCACTTGTAACTTCTAGGTAGCATGCCTTAGTTAACAGCATAAATGCTTTTCAGAGATATGATGTCTTTTGTTTAGACTTCTTAAGAAGACATCCTGAATCTGTCAGAGGTGGCTAATAATTGGCTGTACCTGATTGAGAAAACTGAAGAAGGCAGATTATCAGGACCCATTTCCAACTGGCTTCAGTACAGGCTACAATACAGGCTTCAATACAGACTACAAGCTGAGACTGCCTTGGCTGACTTGATGGATGAACTTTAGTTAGGGATTGTGAAGATGTGTGACTTTGCTGATTCTTCTTCACTTCTCAGTGACTTTCAGTAACACTGATCATTGTATCTTTCTGGATTATCTAACAAATTTGAAAATAGCAAGCACAACTACTCTGTTTCTATGTCTTAGGTAGATTTCAGATACTGTAGTATTGTTTGGACATATCTGCTCCTCAAAAACAGAACTATTATATCCTCAAGGTTATATTATCCAACAGTTTTCAGCATCTGTATGAAAATATGGAGGAGATAAACAGGGATTTGGAGATAGGTGCTATTAGTCTATTGCTTATACCCAGATCTATTTCTTCTTAACATCCTCAGGAAATTGTGTAATTCCTGCAGTTGCTAGCGGGCTAGACAAAAGATAATAAGTTGAAGCCAAAGTCACACAAGATGGAGATGCTAGTTTTAATAGAATTAGTCACTCTCCTCAGAGGAGAAGCTATGCCTGGGGTTGTTTCTGGACATAAATGTCTCTCTGGTTTCCCACAATGTGGCATAAACATAAACAATTACATTAAGTTCATAGCCAAGCTAAAGGATGACTCTGACAATCCTATTTAACCATGAAATCCAATGTTTACAAGGTAAATGTTGAGAAGTTTTTAGACTTTCAACTGTTCACTAGGGTGGAATTACCCTTACTAGACAAATTTAGTTGCCCTACCAAATAAAATGTACTTTTTATTATGTATACCACCCAGAGTCACTAGGTAGGATGGGGGGCTATATAAATGTGATTAAATACATACATACATACATACAGGACATATACATACAGGATAATTCAATAGGGCAATCCAGGGACATAGTAAGCATTAATCCACCTTTATTTGGCTATTAATGGATAGCTTGAGGAATTGCAAAAGTAAAGCTAGGAAGAACTTTGTTCCTCCCCCTCGCCCCATCCCACACACACCTCTGATGTTGAATCCATGCATTTGGGACCAGTAGGGTTCCATTATGGGCTAGAGAAAGTAGTGCTGATGAATACATAATTTCTGTTTACACTGTACAGGGCAGACTATTTTACAGTTACCTCCTAAACCTTCCCTGTTTGAAGCAATGGCTTGAGGAAAACAGGAACACTTTTCAAGCAGATGGCCTAAGTTCTGTAGGGCTAGCTTATCAGGAAACAAATTAGTCCCCCATTCAAAGATTTTGGGAGGAGACATACAAAAACTAAATAAGGCTCAGACTTTTGATGCTAAGTGCCAACATTTGGTCTTTTCCATTATTCTTCATCTTCAGACTGGCTCTGCAATACATACTGAGTCTCTAATAGGTCCTGCCACTACCAAGAAGTTCATAAACTTATTTATTTATCATATGAACTCTGGGTGGCTAACAACAATCAACAAAAACAATATAATAAAATCTTTATAAACCAAACAAAAAGCATAAATTAAAGTAACCATAATGCAGCTTACATGGATAGCTTATCCACTGCATGTCCACCTTACCTAATCAACCTGTCAAACCCTTGAAAACCATAGACCAAAATGAAAACCATCGGCAGCAGATTCTTGCAATTTGTACCAATTTCTGAACACATAAATCCTTTCTTACTACATAAAAGCAAAAAGCATTGCTGCAACTATTTCTGGCTTTCCCTTTGCATTTTCCTATAGTACTGGGGTGGACTGGCTTCAAACCCATAATCCACATATTCATTGAGATTATGAACATTTGACTACCCAGCATGCAAAATTCATTGCTTTCGAGGCCTGACATATCCATTCCTTGCATCTCAGAAGGACATTTTTCCTGTCTTCTCTGTCAAATATGTTGCATAGGATAACCTGTCTAAGAAAGGAGAGGCTTATGATGCTGCTTATCATGACCTTGTTTCCCCATTAATCCTGTAACTGTGCCGAGTTAGATAGTTCCTATTTCAGTCATGTGAAACACAACTGTCTGTGACACATTTTAAAGTTTAAATACCCAATCATGTTCTATAGTTTATTGAATACTACATCAGTCTTCATGAGATGTATAAATCAAATCTGTCATGTATTTTGGACAATCTTCAGAACAGGACTGTACTCGATGACTGGCTTTGTCAACACAAGCTGGAGAAATAGGCCTTTGATCTGCCTGTCTTTGATTATTCGAGCTATTGTATTGCTCCTAAGATATCCAGATGGATCCATTCCTGGGGAATACAATTATCTATTGGTATCTTCATCCCCCCAAACGATCAAAGATATGCAATGCTTTCTGGAATTTTCTAATTTCTACTACCACTTCTCCCCTGAATTTACAGCACATACAAAGTCCCTTACTCATTTTCCGAAAAAGGGACACTGTTCAAGTGGGATTTCAATGCTAAACATATTTTTTCTCTTCCTCAAATAGCCTTTCCTTCCCCTACTCTGCCACCCAGATTCTACGTATCAGTCATATGGCTACCACCCATGCCTGTTGCCTGTTGACAATTCATTTTACTTCCTGATCCAAAGGTCTTCCATTTTCTCCAGAAATTCTAAGCAGCACTTCCTCTATGTGATTATTTAAGAAGTTAAAGGCAAGATTATTGAAACATTTCCTCAATTCAAAGAGATCAGTCTGTCACCATTTTTCTGCAGCTTCAAGTTGCAATGAAGACACACGTGATTTCTCCCATTCCCTACTTTCCCTTCCCACCTGCCTTCTCCACTGAGAAATAAACTGAAAGCTGTCCATCTATGATCTGTTAGATCTAATAACGTTACAAACATCAACTCCAGGTGATCAGAAATCTCAGCAGAGGGGATTTATCACAGCTGACAATTCAAACCTGAAAATATATAATTGTGAACAACTTTCCACAAATTAATGCAAATTCCTCAAAATTATCTGTAAGTCATTTCAACAGCAATGTTTATATTCAATTTTGTTCCTATTCTGTCTCATTTTAATTAACATTTTTATTATGTCCTCAATTTAGGATACAAGACTTGTAATTTTTTTAAAAAAATTAAAAGTGACTGCTTAGAGGATACTTCAGTTGCTTTCCCAAAAAAAGCCACTTTTAAGTTCATTTTTAAAAAAGGATTTTATAACTGTGATATGCACGTAAGCTAGTTGGTCTTTCAACAGATTCATGTATCTTGTTTGTGCTAGAAAGAACAGTCATATTGTTTCACCCTGCAAGAAGTATTTTGGTTATTATTATTACTTTCATATGATTTATGGCTGAAAACACAAACGATGGTGCAAAGATTCAGTGCCAAATTCCCAGATGGCATATAACGTGAGCCAAACTGTGAAAAGTATGTCTAAGTTTTGGTGTATCTGTTTCATCAAAGCATTGGTGGGGGGTAGGGAAAGAGCAAAGGATCCTAAATGTTAAGCAGGAAATCTCTCTCTCTCCATCCTCCCCCCACCCGCATCTCTGAACAGTCTTACCATTCTGAAGCAGCAGCAGCAGTCAAGGGTGTAGCCATGCCACTGAAAATGTGACCCAGGGTCAAAAGTAATGACAGGCATTATCTAAATTAGGGCAGGCAGATTGCAGCTTAAATCACACAGCCAGGGCTCTCTGTGTAGGCTGAAAAGTAAAGTTCCTCTATAGTTTTAGGGCAGAGTTCTTTCTCTTGCTGAATTATATTTAACCGGAACACAGTACAAATTGTAATGTTTCTCCCAGTAGTCACAATGATAAAAAATGACTACAACCTCACTAGAGCTTTCCAGTTCCTTTTTAAAAAAAAGAATAAAAATATTCCTAGAGGAAGAAACCCAACTGAAATAGTTTGGGTCAATTAAAGAAACACCAAACAATAACCAGGAACCTGCTTATTATCTTGATCTCCAGGCTATCATACGTAACATTAATATTTTGCAAGATTTGAAACTCATGTTCCTAAGCATGCCAGAGCGTACTGATCCACCACTGAAATGAGCAACAGCTGCAAATCTAAGCTTGGCAGAGCTGTAAACAACAACAGCAGAGCGTTTTTGGGTTTTTTGTTTTTACCTTCTTGTGATTCTTGTAAACATTTCTGTGGGCAAATCCCTTTCCACAAAGCTTGCATTTATAGGGTTTATCTTCACTGTGTATTATTTTGTGTGCAGTCACTTGATCAAGTCGTTTGAAGGACTTATTGCAAACCTCGCAGGTGTAGGGGCGTTTTTCTGCAGAAAATGAGTGGGGGGACATTTAAGCTCTTGTTTATATTGGGCTAGAAGATGAAAGGCAGAAACATTCATCTCCTCAGAGATTTTTGCAATGAAGTCAACCCAATTAAGATTAAACCAATTAGAAAGACATCTTATGCCCTTTACGTTATACAGTTAAGTCGCTACCCCAAATATAAGCCATGGCGCATCTTGAGAAATTGGCACGTTCTTTGCAACTATCACAGCAAAAACTAAACTCTGATTAATTAGCTTAAATCAAAAGAGAATGACTTCAAAGAGGCAAAGCTTGTTGTCAGGCTAACAATGAGAAAGAGGGCATGACAGTTTAAACATTTTAAGACTTAATTAGTAATACACATAGCATATTCATTTCTATTAAATTCGGTTGTTATGTTTAAGTTTTCAGCTTTCAGTTGCTAGCTGAACTCTAACTACTATACCTTTCTAATCCATAACCTCAATAAACATCTAAAACTCTCTGAAATCCAATTTGCTTCCTTGTTTAAACAAATGCACTTGGAGCGTGCTGTGAAATGCGGATAGCAGATAACAATAAAATTGCTTTGCAAAGTTGAAAATTGTTTTAAAAGAATTGAGGGAAGCAGAACATAATTGAATTTCTGCTACCTATGGAGAATATGCCCTGCTTTAAAGATAACAGAAGCATTTTGCTAATGACTAGAGACCAATAGATATGAATGTCTTCTTCTCTTGTCAGTGTCAGTCCACAAAAACAGCTATCGCTAAAGGTTCATCTCTGCCTCACTTGCATGCAATGATACTAGTAGGGTAACAATCAATTTGTTAAAAACAGTTTGATAAAATTTTAAGAAAATTGTTCATGTTGGTAAAGGTGTCCAAGCTGTAGGTGGGATGGTATGCTGGTGAAGCATAGGCTATATTACAAGTGCTGAGCTTTCTAGAAGGATATGCACAGCCAATTAATGGTACAGCATTAGAATTATACATGTAGACTTAAACTCATAAAGCCATTGAAACTTGTTACTTGATCTAAATCATTTAGGCAGCTACCCACTCAAAGCATATTTATCCAAAGGAGTGTGTGAAAATGCACTGTTTAGAAATACAAGGCTATCTTATCCATATCAAAAGAACTGCATCCAAAAAAAAAGAAAAAAGTTGTCTAGGCTATGAATTCATTATCTAATAGGTCTACTTTTGTCAATCTACACATTCCAGATGCATTTGATGACATTTCATAGAATTATCAAATAGTACGGCCAAGAGTTGTAGCATAATATATCTGAAATGTGTTAGGTCAGGAAAAGCTGTAAGGGCACAATGACCATTTGTTTATTAGCATTTAATACCATACAATTTTTGAAAACTCTAATGTAAGCATGAACCAAAACAATTTAAAGTAATATAAGGAGTTTTATTTGACAATGAAAAAAAGGTTTATCTTTTACCTGAGTGAGTTATCATATGGCGTTTTAGCTGATTGGCTGAAATAAATTTCTTGTCACATTCTTGACACTCAACTATTTCATGAACCTGCAATATGAATGTTTAGTATTAATTTAGCATATTGCACATATGTAGTTACCTTATTTTTATTAAAAAAAAATAACCTGCTTTTCAAAGTTATAAAAAAAATCCCAGTGTGAGCAACAAATAAATGCAATTTACAATAAATTAACTGGAGAACCTGGTCAACTGGTACAAGTGTTGCAGGGCCTATGAAAAAATGAAATCATTTGTCCTCTCAGATTTAGCTAATCGGCCCAGCATTCATTCTAATAATGAAAACAGTTGAGTTCCTATACCTTGTTTGAACATCCTACTGAATCACCACCCAAACTCCTGTTTCAAAACTGAATGTGATCTGCTACCCAGTATCATAACTGATCTATCTGGAAGGATCAAAACAGATACGCCTATATCATTCCTATGTATACCCTATTTACACATAAAATAGCAACACTAGTTTTACTTTAAGAGAAGGTTAGTTAAGTGCTTTTTCACTATACCTGCTTTTCTTTCTTCCTAATTTCAGTTCTGAAAGTTGTATAGAATGAAGTAAGGTGCCTGAAATAATCAGACACAAAATATGTCAGATCCCTCTTTCCCATATACTTTTTTCCTTGCCTTCAACAGGGCATAAACTTATATTTGCCAAAGCCATCTGATTTTGTCCTATCCAAATAATCAGATAAACACAAAGGGATTCCTTATCCATACAAAGTCAAGAGGTGAGCTTGAGTCTTGGTGTCCTCATGGACATATCCATGACGTTTTTTGGTATATCCCTGACACCTTTTGGGATTTTTTTCCTACTACACCCCTGAGCTCTCCCATAACCCTGCTCAAGTGCTGCCAACTGCTGAGGTGCATACATAGCTTGATATAGCTGCATGTGTGAAACTCAGCCAAAAAGCCACTTGCTAATCTGAAAAAAAAAATCAGTAGAAAATAATATTTTAAAGGGCAAGAGATGAGTAAATGAACCATAGAAATTTTGTTTCTCAGTCTGGCTCCTTCCTGGTGGTTTCTGATGTATACTCCATAAACTTGCTTATAATTTTTCCTTAATACTATAAACCTCTAAAAAGATTCTCTAATCCAAGCAGTGTGATCTGACCTTTAAAGACAATTCTAAATACTTGGCTAGTCTTGGAGTTTATGAAGGAATTGGCTTTATACTTCAATGTCTGTGAAAAAAATTTTTTTTGCTTCTTACAGTTAATTTCTAAAAACTATTTTGGAACTTGGGCTAATTCCTTGCCCTGAAATGAAACTCCTAAAAAGTTTCTTAGATGAAATTATGAAATATTACTTTCATTGGACAGTTCATGACATAAATAAAGTAGTCCACCGATAAATTTATGTATAAGAATCCACCCAGAGTCCCTTTTGGGAGATGGGTGGTGATAAATTTGATTAATAAAATAAATAAATAAATAAATAAATAAATAAATAAGAATGTAAATTTCATCCTGCTAGTATTTATGCATTACTCATCATGAGTCTGTATTCTATGAAAGTACTTCATTACCATTTGCAGACACATTATAGGAAAAGCATGTAATTCTGAGCTAGAACATCGTTTTGTATATCTGAGATCATAGATCCAGTCTATGATATATCTAGTTCAAAAGTTCAGAGCAAGACTGACACAAAATGTGTGAAAGCATGAAAAAAGTATTGCCAGTCAGAAGAGAAAGTATTGACTAGATAGTCTAGTCTTATGATACAATGTAAAGCACTTTCATTGTTCATTTGTCAGAAGCAACACAATGAAATTCTTAACATAAGCTAAACACAAGCTTAGCATTTAAACAGGGCCTGCCCTCCCATGAGCAGAATGGTGGGGGACAGGCAGGGTTAAACCAATCTTTCTGGTAGTTATTACTATCAAGAAAGAACAAAGTATTATTTGTTTTAAATAATACAATTACTACAATTTTTCTGATAGTCCAGAGGAAATAGCATATATACAAAATTAAGCATCAACTATTGAAGTAATTTGATATAATTTGATATATAAGTGTTTGTAAGAGTGTTCCTTCTTTTTTTCTCCCTTAAACCTAACATGATAAAAAAATCTGTTTCTTTAAAAATAAAATGTTATAGTTCTTGTAGAAGATTATATGGTATAATCTTTAATCTTGAGGAAGATTATACAGAATAAATGAATATACCAATATAATCCTGAAAGGTGACTGAACAAATATAAATATTCAAACACTGTATGTATGTTTGTATACATACAGATAGTCCCTGTTTAGCTACTGTCTCATTTAGTGACTGTTTGCAGTTACGATGGTTATGAAAAAGTAACTTTGCAACCAATCCTCCCATTTATGATCCTTGCAGGTCTGTAAGGCAAAGGAAAGCTGAAGTAAGATTGTAAGCACAGTCACAGTTTCACTTAGCAACTGCTTTGTTTAATGACCAAGTTGCCAGTCCCAATTGTGGTTGCTAAACAAGTACTACCTGTACACACACACACACACACACACACAGAATAGAACATAGACATCTCCCTTTGCAATTCATTATTAGAATAAAACAACTCAATAATCGTATATTTTATTATATCTACCTTATTTGTCATATGGCTAACTTGTTCTCTATCACCCACTGAAAAAGTGCAGAAAGCAAAACACCTAACACATGAAAGCTCCTTAGTTTTATAGCACCAGAATTCAGTGCCTTGGAGTAAACACTGAAAAATAGTACTGCTTTGCTTGAGACTAACTGCTTATGTAGCTGCTAGGATACTTAGGACAACCTGCAAAGCCTGACCATTATAATAAAAGCAAAAAAAAAAAAAAAAAACGGGGGGGGGGAGAATAGCACACAAAACTCATAATCAAAATGATAAAGTGAGCTTGAGACAGTTGCCAAAATAAAGTTTATTCATACAATTATGTTATCCAACACATTTTTGATACCCAACAACTTTTTAACATAGGCAGTAAGTGCAATTTCTCTACATATAAAGCAACTTCCAAAATGTATTGGTATATGCAGCTGCAACAATCAAAACAGATTGGGAGTATATCAGCTTCAGAATTTGGAGGTACTACTGAACTTAGAAACTTCAGTGTCACACTTTGTTCTGAAAATAAACATGCTTCCAACTCTTAAGAGCAGTAGGTTGGTGTAGCAACACCTAATGAAATGTCAGCCACGATGACATATTTTATCCTGCATAACTTTATCTCTCTCTATCATTGACAGAGGTGAAACAGATACTTTTTTTGCCTAACATCTATAATTAGTCTTCTTCTTTCAAATAATGCTCATAGACAATTAAATGTAAATATTTTAGTACATGATAAATGCTGTTTTGACTATCAGTGCTAAAAATATTTAGTTGAACAAATAGAACAAGAAAGACTTTTGTTAAAAGAAAAAAATATTTCATTTGATTTAAGTGATTATTAAATTATTCTTATGACATACTTATGGATTCAGCATCTATTCATAATTTTGAGCATTATGACTGTACAGTAAAAATGTAATATATACCTAAGGCTAAATTGCTATCTCTAGGATAGGAAAGAAATACAAAATAGTGTTTTGCTTTAACTTTGATTTAACATGATAATGAAAATAAATACTAGACTACTGTGTTTGTCAGCTGGAAAGAAAACCTGGATAATTTGTGTTTGAGCAGCTCTCAAGGGACTGAAGTCTATGGCCTATACCCTAGCAAAGTTGAAACCTACTGGGGGTCAGCCCTCACTTGACTGACCTTTCGATGCTCTTGGAGATTTGTTGCTGAAGAACATCTCTTATTGCATACTGAGCACATCAGCCTTTTCCTAGAGTTTCCTAAAACAGAAACAAAAATACCACCGACAGCTTTAATAAAGAAGTACAAAGGACAGAACCAAATGTTTTCACTGCCTGTGCCATTTTTCACAGGCCATTTGATGGATACAAGAATTTTACACTCTTACTCCATCTCTAACATATTAAGTTACAAGACAGACTCTGTAGGTGTCCTCCAAAGATTTTGCCTATGATATGTTGGCCAAGAAGGGTTTCATTTCTCTAAACAAAGTAACCTAGCATAGTATCTCTATATAACAATAAATTTTTCCATGTACCCTAAAGTAATGCTACACAAGATTACATATATTAGTTATTGTTTTCTAGGAACATCATAAAATATTTGCATAAAGGAAGGAATTAATTGAGAGTTCAAAAGTTATCCTGATCTAGTCTTACAGATTTCAGTATTAATGCATGCTGGTAAGATGCATTAATAGTATAATATAATAGCATTAGAACTAGTATAATATCTGAATCAGGAATAGGCAAGATAAACATCAATATTCTGAAGCTAATTCCAGATATCTGACTCAGAAAGTGTGTTCAGCATTATTATAGACAGAGTTATACTTTCACTGAATAAACAAGTTCACAGCTTGGAAATGTGCTAATTCAGCCCTTTCTTTGATAACCTAAATAATTTGTGTGGCATAAAGCAACTTTCATCACAGGTAAAGCTGGTGAAAATGATACTTTCTCCAAAACCAAGAGAATAGGGCTAGGCGAAGCATTCAGAACAGGTGCTCTGCAAAGTATGTTAGAATGAACAAAGTACCTCTTCTCGAAGGGTTAAAGTAGCTGTGTCCTTTGAAAAGCTCACACAGTCACTTCAGAGGGTATCCCTAGCTGCCTGCATGTGTGTGTTCATCACCAGACACTTGGGTTCACTGGTGGTCCCTGCAGAAGTGTTGTCTGTGGATCTACAAGCATGCACATGAAACTTAGGCAAATGTCCAGAGCAATCATATGACTCTTCAATGGATGCCATTTCTTTAATGCTACACTGAAGGGTGCTTCCTTCATACTGACACATGTTATGAAGTACTTCTATGCATTAACTAACTCTTCAAGAGAACAAATTATTACTAATTAATCAAAGAATCATATTCCACATCCTGCATTCTGAAAGAAGAGACAACAGGTTGTCTTCTTTGTGACAACCTTTTAGGTGCTTCCTTATCTTGTCTTAGTAATTTTCTCAAGTTCTTAATATATACAGTTCTTTAAGATCTTTTCATACATTCTAATCTCTCAATAATCTTTATTACCCTTTTCTGGATCTCATGTAATTTTGCTGAACCCTTCTTAAAACCTTTAAAATTTGAGGTAGGGTCTGACCAAAGTAGAATGGATGGAACTACTACAGCCCAGACTTCTAATTTTTTTTTAAAAAAAGAAGAGCTAAAAATATAATAATGAAAAGAATAATAACAATAATAATGCTTTTAATGCATAATTTTAATGAAATCTAAAGTTGCATTTACCCTCTTTCAGCAACATCACACTGCTGGCTCAGAATCAGTTTGTAATCAACTATCATCCAAGATCTTTTTTTCAAGTAAGTATCCTCATCTGATACCTGTGTACTTTATTTTTTATTTCCTAAGTGAATTTGGTACTTATCTCTGTTAAACTTCATACTGTTATTTTTAATTCACTTCTCCTATCAATATAATTTTGAATTTTATTCCTATCCTATCCAGATTTGTATCATTTGCATATTTGACAAGCACTCCCTCCACCTCTTCATTCAAAATGTTAATGAAAAGACATAACTTTGGTACCCAACTTATCTTTCCCCAATTTGATGAAGAACCATGAATGAGCACTCTTGAGTATATAATCCAAGCCATGCTGGCTATTAGCAAATACAGTATTTTCAGTGAGCTTACAGATCAATCTCTTTATTATTTACATTAGAAAATTCCTAGGTGTCAATATCAGATGAGTAGTTTATAGATTGTTCAATCTTCCCTTTATCCCTTTTTGAAGATAGGAAGAATACTTTCTCTCTTCCAGTTATCTGGGATTTCTCAAATCCTCTAGTTCTCAAGGATTTCTCAAACATAAGAGATAAGGGACTGGCTAGCCCAGTGTTTCCCAACCTCATCAACTTTAAGACTTCCATTCTGCTGGCTAAGGAATTCTGGGAGCTGAACTCCACACATATTAAAATTGCTGAGGCTGAGAAACACTGGGCCAGACCATCAGCTTCAGACAACCTATCTAGTCCTATAAGGCAACATATGTAGTCTTGTATAGTTAAATTCATTTGGACCTTCTATCAGCTTGAAATTTTAATCTTGCCTCTTCACTGTACCCCTCAACATTTGTTGATGGAACAGTTGTTTCTTTTGTTAGCGAAGACTGAATAAAATAGGAACTGAGTATCTATGCCAGTGTTTCCCAACTTTGGCAATTTCATGCTGGGTGAGGAATTCTGGGAGTTGAAGTCCACAGCTTGAAGTTGCCAAGGTTGAGAAACACTGATCTATGCTATTCAGCTATCCTCAGCTTAACTGAAAAAGCCCCTTTCCCCACATTCTTTGCTAACCTCAGCAAATTCTAAACTTTCACTTTCTTGGATATCAATTCTTCAGGTCTGGGCTACATGGACATACACCTCCTTTTTGACAAGGCCTTCTTTCCATTTTCTTTATGTGTTCCTCTTCATTTTCAGATCTTTGCTATGTATCCACATTATCTTCTTTTGTGGGGCTCCATTTTTTAATTCTCACTACAATTGTTGCAATTTGTGCTTTTAATATCTCCTTCTCTGCAAACCCCCACCCATCTTGACCTCCTTTTCCCATCAGCTTCTCATGTCATTTATTGAATTTACAGTATTTTATTCCATTTGTATATTACCAGACTCAGATAATGACTCTGTTAGTTGATATCACTAGTGAGTGGTGATGTTATAGAATGTGTCTCTGAAGCAGGGAAGGGTGATGTGGTAGATTTTGGTAGTGCCACTGGCTCTCAGGATGGAGGGAGCACATTCCAAGGAAGTGGAGGAGATAAGAGGAGGCACAGTCCAGGAGGCAATGGTGGGAAAACAGAGAGGTTCAGAATAGCCCCACCCTAGAGTTCTCCCAGGTTACTTCCCTTAGGTTAGGTGGAGTAGCTTTAGTCTAACAAGATTCTGTCTATATGGTGTGAGCAAATAAAGAACTGAAGTTTGAATGGACTGACTCTTCATTGTTCTTGGGCTGGGCCTGACAGGTATATATCACAGAATTGGCCCAATCAGTTAAATATTGTGGGGAACAGCTGCTGGTGGTTCTCCACTTCTGGGAGGCAAAGTAGCACTTCTGCTATTCTGTGCCGGTGCCACCTCTTTGTAGATAAGACTCAGCCCCTCTCTGTTGGTTTTCAGGAAATTACTGAAAATTAAACTATCTTGATATAATGCATTGCACCATTTCTATGTTTATTGTTATTTTATGTTAGGGGTTTAAGAAGGTGTTTTTAATGGGTTTTTAACTTTGTTATGTTGTCTACCTGTAAGCTTCTTGAGTGAGACTTATCCATTTATAAATAAATAAAACCATGGCTGAGTTTATTATATCCAATTTTCTGAAGTCTGTGATACATTTGACTGTGCTTAGTTTTAGTTTCCCCTAAAATGAATAACTCCAGCATTACATAACCATTTTTCCCCTGATATTCCTCTTACTCAACTAAGGATTTAATCAGCTATAATTTAATAGATTTAATCAGCTATTGATTAATGTCAATCACTCTTCTACCTTCTTAAGAAGAAAGCTGTTGGCAAGAGAAGTCAGGAATTCCCTAGGATGTAGCTTGGCAGAGTATGTCACCTAAAGATGACGGCGTAATTAAAGTCTCCATCACTACTCCTTCACGCCTCTTTGCAATATATGCAGTTTGATTTTGGAAGGTATCATTCACATCTCCTATTAAGGGGGATAATATGAAGCACCAACAACAGTACTCATTTTATTCACTCTTCTACTTATTTAATCCAAATACATTATATAGCATTGCCAAGTTCATTCATTTGGATTTCTGAGCAGGAGTTGATACTCTTCGTATACAGTGCAACTCTTTCCTCCATTTAGTTACTTCTGTTCCATCTGAACAAACAGTAATCCTCAACTGCTATCATCCAGTCATGAGAATCATCCTATCAGGTCTCCATAATACTTATGAAATCCTTTCTGACTTCATGTTCATTTTGCTTATTTCTATACAATATTCTGAAAATTAATGTATAGAAAACAAAAGTCATGAACTTTATGAGCAGCATTCTTTCTGATTTTCTTCTTTGGGTTGTTTCAGAGGCTTCACTTCAGCAGCACTCCCTCTTTCTATAGGGTACAAGTCTCTGTTTGAGGGTTTTCATTTACAAATTCAGCAGAGTTCAAATTAAAACCCTTCTACTCAACCTTGCCATGCTTTGGCTAAACACATTTTACTAGTCCTTGTGAGGTACAATATGTAGAGAGTAAGGAAGGTGACCTTGATGAAAATATGCAGGAACTGTCACCTAGGCAAAAGGGGCTGAAACATTTTTAAGTCCAGAATGATGAGATAACATTGGGAACCAGCTCAAACACCTCCTTAGTTCACTGAGGTATAAGGAAGAGGAGGAGGAAGTGCAGCACAGTAAGACTTGCAAGATTCTTTTTTTTAATAGTATTTTTATTAAAAATTGCAATTACAATGATAAAAAACTAATACAAACTAAAAAAAATAGAAGAATTAAAAGAAAAAATAGAAGGTGCAGAAAAAAATAGAAAAGAAAGAAAAAATAAGAATGCAGTAAAGAAAAAGAAAATATATAAATGACTTCCCGCTTCATCACAAGTATAAACAATTTTTGTAACTTATTACCTTCTCTTAAAATACAACAAATGATCACTTCTTCCCATTTCCCATCTCTTATCTATAAACAAATCCTTATAACCTCATTATTTTAGTCCTGACATCAGCAAAAGTCCATTAAGGGTTACCAGAGATAACATATCTATTTTAACCTTTATCAAATAAACCAACTTTAAATTACTTCCTTTTACTTTTAACAATCTTGGTCTTTAGTCCCTTCAAATAATGTCCTAGAACTTGATTTCTTTTCATTTTTTCTTTGTCCCTTCTCACAAAATTTTTCAAAGCTTTAACAAGCCTCTTTTGTAAATCCAATATAGGAAAATTATCCAGGTCACTCTCTTGGTTTGTTATTTGTATATCCCTTTTAATTATTAAGACATCAGCTGGCTTCTTTTATACATGCAGTGTAGCATTTTTTCCATATCATTCTTGTAGCCTGTCATTTTAAAATCCACTTTCAAATTAATCTCAATCTTGTCAGGTAAAACTGGTTCCTCTTCCATAACATCTTTCAAACATAGTCTGTCTATAGAGGCAGACAGTCTTAAAATTAACTTCTGGGTCCATTGTTCAAAAATATCCTTCAATATGCCAATGTTAAAATTTGCTTCATTCTGTAATTGTAAGTCAAATTTAAGTGTTCTTCTCCTTTAATTGTAATCTTTAGTTCCTTCTAATTCTCTTTAGTGTCCAACCTTCAAAGTCCCATCCTATCATGTATTTTTTCAAAGAATTCAAAACAAAAGCATTTTCCCATGGGAAGAATCCTTATAATTAACTCCAAAATCTTACTTCAAATCCATCTTGACCCTTAGTTCATTTGTAACTTCCCAAAAGTAAAGTTCTAATCACCCTTTTGCTGTTTATTAAAAAAAAATGTTTTTTTAATCCCTAAACTTGTATTTAAAACTTCTTTCACTAAGGAAGGAACCTTGACAATCCAAAGGTTCCTAATAGCTGAAAAGCAGTTTACAAGCAATTTACAAACATGATTAGAAAAGGAAGTATGTGAATCCAGTGTCCTTTTAGAGGCGCCATGGTTTGAGCAAGATGGCTTTCCTTCATCTCCCAGAGTTCTAAACCCACCAGAGACTGCTCTCTTGTGGTTTCCTCATGAGGAACAACTATCTGGAGGACCTGTGGGTGATCTCAAGCCCTCTCCTTGTCCAGAGAGGAATTACGAAGAGCCGGTCTACTCAGCAGCTCTTCATTCCACTACAGTTGTCAGCTCCAGTTTTAGCAGAGCTGTCTTCAGTTTGCCATTTCTTCTCCGGAAGTCCCAGACTTGCATGATATAGCCAATGTCAATAAAAGTAGTTTTAGCCTTCTTGTGTTGATTCCCTGATCTGTTCTACCTAGCACGGCTACATATTTTGTGCCATAAATATATATAAACATATAAACATATTTTGTGCTATAAATATATCATTTATAGATATTTCTGATGAAACATGACTTCTCAGAGTTTTCTAGAGTCTGGAAAAAAGGGTAGAGGTTTGCAAAATGTTACACGTTCAGAACATCTGCATATTTTTCTCATCAAGAAAACAGGAGGCAACTCCCCACTACATCAACAGTCAGTTAATAAGAAGATTAGGGAATCCCCATTCCTACAAACTTAAAGGATATATAAAGTGCTCATATAAATATATCTAGTTGCCAAGATGCCTTGTTTTCCCTTTCAATAAAACTGCTTAATAAGACTGACAATCTAGTTTTCTTGGTTGTAATATTTTGCAAACCTCTACCTTTTTTTCCAGACTCTAGAAAACTCTGAGAAGTTTGCTTACAGAGACTATAGTCCCAGAAACTAAATATCTCCTGTCAATATCATTTGTATAGCTAGTTACTGACTTGCAATATTGTTTCCCTTCTGGTCTTCCTCCTTGGATTGTAGGAACAGATAACATGACCATCTGAGCATCCATGGTCTTATACACAGGAAAGGACAATTGTCATTGGACTTGATAAATCATGGACATTCTTCTGTCATGTTCTTGATCCTTGCTCTTGCAGATAGCACAGTTCATGTGCAGATAGGTTCACTTGATATACATTTAATTCAATTGCATAGTAGAAAATCATCAACCACCATGACTTGTCTATCTTCCGCATGCTTTAGGGATCCACTGTCTCCCATCCTGCAGTCTTTTCCTTCCCTGAGTACTCAGAGCCTATATCATCCATGCTATCTGCTTCTAGCTGTTACTTTCATACACTGGGCTTGCTCCTGTATTTGTGTGTCTTCCATATGGATGGATCATTTCACTGTCCATTTTTTGTTTTGGAGCCCTTTGTTTAGACTTATCCTTTCTCATGAACTGAAATGTTGCCACTTGTTCCTATCCTTGATGTTTTGTTCAAAGACTGCTATACATTTACATATATTCCAGATTGTTTTCTAGCAAGAAAACAAATGTGCATATTCACAGGCAAACTCCTATTAACTCTCCCTGCCTATTCATTCCATGAGCTTGTTCCCTGAAGCCAGGCTGCCTTATATTCCTTACAATTTCTGTTTATTCAGCAGGAAGCAGTCACTCAATCACTTATAATGGATAATCAGAAGCTCTCAGCAGTAGCATCCATAGGTTTTTTGCTTCTTTTATCGGCCTAACTAATGCAAGCTTTGCTCCTTTGGGGCATGTGTGCAGTGTCACAACACACACAGAAAAGAAGTAGGTCTTACACTGTGACATTGCATCCATGGATGAAACATATGAATTGGGGAAAATATCCCCATGTGAAACTTGCATGTGACTAATTGATAAAGGCATTGTATATGTTTTGTCAGGTTCTCTAAAAACAATTTCAAAATGTGAACACAAACACTAAAGTAATCTGTTTTGTATATTCAGTCACCAATTAACATGCCCATCATTCTGATCAGTAACCTTCTTGCCACAGGTTTAACTTCCCAGAAGCTGATCCTGGGAAATCACACATTTTATAGTCTGTGCTGACCAACTGACCACATGTAGAAGGATGAAGAGGCATTGATACAGGTGCTGGTGAGCCTGAGCATGCTGCTTCAGGATCAGCAATTGCTCAACCATCCCAAGGGTACCCTTGAAGGTGATGGTGACAATCGCCTATCACGGCTGTCATGGCTCTTTACAAAAACAAGTGTTCAGAAATATAGTTCCTGCAATTTGTTAAAGGCCCCCAATCCTTCCTTAACTGTGTATTAATAAATTCTAAACCTGCTAAAATCACTCCTTAGTAATGACAATTCCAATATGTTATTTACCAGTGTGAACATTTTCCTTGTGCTTTTTCAGGGCATCCTTACTCTTGAACCGCTTCCCACAGCTGTCAGCCTTGCATACGAACCTAGTATCACCTCGGCAGGCTTCTTTGTGTTGTTCAAAACTGATGTCAGGTGATTGAAGAAAAGAAAAATAATGCATCAAGAAAAGCTACTCCTGAAAAAGTAGTCTTGCCAGGCATTTGAATGCACATGCTGTGCAGCAGACTTCCAGCCCACTTCATGCATAACTTACATGTTGGAACAAAAGCATTTTCCATCTCACAGAATTAAGTGTTCACAAAGCAACTACAAAATCTGAAAGCAAGCAAACATGCAAAGAGGAGTCAGCAGCAAGGTGAGAGTAGTCCAGTAATTAAGACAGGGAACCTCAGTTCTGAGCTGAAGGATGTGTTGCAAACAGAACACTGAAAACTTCTTGAACAATTTCCTGGATTCACATTTTCTGTGCACTGAAGAACACTGTTGGGAAAGAGAAAAAAAAATCTCAGGTCAAACATATCATACTTCAACTGTTTTTGAGATCTGGCAGGTTTTCCACATATATGAAGAAACATACTTGGAAATATCTATTCCAAATTATACTCATACAGACATGTTGGCAGTAATAACTGAGATATAAAATACATTCCAAAATGGGCACAGTATTTAATTATTTACTTGCTTACTTATACAAAATGTAACTGTTTTTTCATCATTAACAGAAAATCCAAATAACAATTTTAAAACAATATAGTAGTAATACTTTAAATGAAAATAGTTCAATTAAAAACTGTTGAAAATAAAATACTAAAACAATAAACACTTTTACTCCTATGATACAGAACAACTCATCTTTCACAAATATATCATCTCAGACTGAAAATCAAAGGATTTTTTTTTCTGCAAAAAGTAAGGGTGACTGTTGTATGGCTTGCATAATTTTCTGGGATCAATGCACATCATTTATGTTAGGTTATTTACTTAAGGGTTTTTTTAAAAAAAAATCCCATGCTTCCAATATATTCCCAAACTACTTATGCTGTTTTAAAACTTGAATGCTTACAAAATGTTGCTATCAATTTTTTTAGGCTTATCGTTTATAAGAATATATACTGGTGCTTGTTATGTTATGAAAATATCTTGCTCACTGTATTTATGTCTGTGCACATCTAACATCACAGCATTCACAATACTGGATAATATGACATTGGCCCAGATGCCTTCAACACAGGAGCCATAGGCTTACAATGAACTGATGCTCATCAAGCTTGTTGCATGCCTTCATGATGCCCTGTTTGAATTTTGCCCCATTCACATTACATGTTTATATGTGTTCATGAAACACCTAACAATGTAAAAAACTAAATTTGCTGAACTCTGTAAACTATTCATTTGCAAAAATACTACTGTATGGTCTTACTGACTTTATGGTTTCAAATGCTACAGACTTACTGCCTCTGTAAAGCTTGCTTTACTGGGAATTTCTTTCCACAATTCCTGCATTTGAATTCTTTTTCTTCACTGGGCTTTTGATGCAATGTCTGAAGGTGTTCAGCTAATATTTCCTGGCTTGCAAAACTGGATTCACAGTTTGGACAAGCATGGTCCTCTTTACAGGTAAAAGAATCTACATGGTAGAGAAAAGACGTCAGAAAGAATTTATTTCTCTGTGAAAACACTGCAATAGGTTCTGTTCTAAAAGAAGGCTGTCCAACATTTATCATACTGAGAGCCACACCTCACCTCTGAGTAGAGTGCCAGAGGCCAGAGTGCAAAAAAATGTGAGAACAGGACAAATCTAAATGTCATTAAATTTAATTCAGTTAGTATGATCGCTTCCTATGTCTTTCATAATTTCCCATTATGTTTTATTAAGAATTACAAATGGATGACAATTTTGAGTACACAGATAGTTTGGGTTTCCAGGTTCTAGAAGTATTATTTTTGGATAGAGGAGTATAATATTTATAATAACCTTTTCTGTAATATCATTAAATAGTATTATTTAATATTGTATTAAATAATACAATGTGATGTGTATTATTATTAATAATAAGAATAATTAAATATGGGGAATAAGCAGCATTTGATTAACTCAATTTTAATTGCATTTCATCTTAGATTCAGTTGCACTCTGGTCAAAGATTAATTGTGGCCCTCAGCCTGATAAACATTATGCATCAGAGATTGTGTCAAGAATGACTATGACTAATGATTACTTGGGTACTATTGCAATTACTTAATTTTGTTGTCCCCTAGAAATTACCAGAATTTCTGTCTATTTAGAGGGGAGATTTATTTTGTTTAAATTAAGAAAAGGTTATGATATTTTTAAATAGAAATGGATTTTTAAAATTATTCATCCGTACCTTTTTCATTTGTTTGTTGCAATTCCTTATGACTGCCATTACTGTTGTTGCTATCCTCTTCTTCCTGGTTAATAATGACTTCTTCTTCCTCTTCTTCCTCCACTTCTTCCATGTCACTATCAAGGTAACCAATCAAGAGCTCGGTATCTGTTTCAATATCCTCAACAGCTAGGTAGAAAATGTTTTCTCCTTCCTGTTGGAGAAAAAATGATTTTAGAAATGCATATTATAAATCCATTTCGAAAACAGCTTTTTGAAATCAATAAACAATTAGAACTTCATTGAAATTATTACAACTTTTGTTTCTGCCTTTGTCCAAGAATTGTTTTACAGGATTAAATAAACATTGACACAGTAATGTAACTTTAGAAAACAATGTTATATTAAGCTAAATAGTAAACAGACAAAACTAAAGGCTGCTGAATGCTCAAAAATCATATCAATTTAATGAAGATCCAGTAATAATAAGTGCAGTTTCCTACCAAACTTTGATTTTTTGGCAAACTTTATGATAGGGTGACATAATGATACTTATTTTATCATGAAGATTAAGCAAGGTTGGACCTGATTAATACTTGCATGGCAGAACTCTAGGAAATCTGAAAACTGGCTAGATTAAGGAGCCAAAAGAAGGTCATGGCAAAGCACTTCCATACATGTGTCTTGAGCTCAGGGGTTGGGCTCAACTTCAAAGACATTTTATTGTTAAAGATTCACTAAAATCACTAACTGGGATCTCATTCTTCTAATGCTTTGAGATGTCTGTGCCATTAAAAACCCTATAAAATTGTATGAACTTTATGTGAGCAACTGTAATCAAGGATCAAACACATTCTTGTTGTTAGATCACTAATGGAACAGGAAAAGGAAATTAACTGAATTTTTTTTAAGGTGTGTACTACGTCGTAACTTGTCATCCTTTAATGGCATCAATAAAATTAAATGTCAAGTTAAAGAGTACTGACTTTTATTCTAATGTAAAAAGGGACATTTTCTTGTTTCAGAATATTTTCAGTCTAGGCACAGAATTCATTCAGTTTACTAGTACCTGGGGTAGTGTGTGCCTTTTATTGTTCAGTCCAGAGCAATTAGCTTGATGCTCAACTTGAATTGGGTGTATTATGACAAATTCTATGGGAGAAGCAGTTTTGACATCTTCATACCCCTTAATTATTAGTTTTCTTGGTCCTGAATGAATAACAAGTAATTTGAACAAGTAATTCTAGCTATTACTGCTTCATGTCAATCACACTGTTCCCAATATCATCAAATCAAATTCAGTTATCTGTCTAGTACACAAGCCATATATCTGCAGTTAGTAATAGGCTTTACGATAGTTTCTTGAAATCAGTGATTCTACCAGATTCCTGTGGAATATAGTATGCAGGGTCTGAGAGCATCCTGAACCACTGGATTCTTCATTCTGTCACTTTCAGTATTAACATGTGTCACCTAGTCTTAATGCTCCAGCAAAGCCTATAGTACTGCTAGTATCTGCTCTAGATTACCCACTCTGGGCAACCGTTTATATATCATAATAGAGATTTTCACAGCTGCTGTTTATTGGTGATATGAAGCTTGCAGCATGGCCAGCAAACATAATCATTGTCCTACACATCACTATTCAGAAGTCATTTCATCAACGTCACTGAAATTCTCATAGTGCCCCAGAAAAATGCTTATTTGGGACACTGCAAAAATGAAAATGGTAGGTCAGACCCCACTGCTTGGCACCTGTATTACTGGAACAGTATTGCTGTTACTGGTGTTACTGTTTTGCTCCCTTGAGGTGACAAGCACAAGGAAATGCAGAGAGATTACTCTCCTAAATTCATCTCAATTTAGAGTCAGTCCTGCATTCTTTTAAAGGATCCAAAAACTGAACAGATCCTATGTTTTTCCAGGGTGTAGTACAGTAGATTTAAAAGGAGTGCTTTGCACTCACTCACAGAAGAATAACCATGGAAATAGCCAGACAATTTCCTAAGTAGTCACTCAATCTTTTCAAAACATAGAACTGCATCTAACAATTCCAAAATTGGGTGCTTTATTCACACTTCTCAGAATTGCAAACACCTCTTTTGAATGCTTAACACAGCCTAATTGTTAGGTCTTTACCAATGTGTTAATTTAAGAACTGATGCTAAAGACACCTTCTCAAACTTGTCTTATGGATCTGTAAATATATAAAAGTACATTAACACAAAGCATTTGTGCTTCCTTTGTGATTTTTCTCTTCTCCAACCCAATTACTTCCTGTCTTTTAAGCTGAGAGATAGACCAGTTATACCAGATTTATTGCAGTGTTGATTGATTCTCAGATACTAATCTTCCATTGTTACATTTGTTAAGTATTTGTTAAGTATGACTTTAAACCACTCTACTGCATCACAGTAAATACCTCTTTTCCCATTAACCTTTGCCATTTCACTATTCCAGTTTGCTGAGTTTGTCCAGACCACCAATATGTCTGGTGGTTAATGAACAGAGTGTTTGAATATGAGAGCTTGGTATGATTCTGTTTAAAGAGGGTTGACTTTAACAGCTAAGGACCCTTTCTGATACAGTAGCTGTCAGAATACAAGAGTTTTTGAAAACACAAAAGGAAACAAAGGAATATAGACAATTCAAAATATAATCTGTTAGAAAGCTCAATAAAAAAAATAAAAAAACACTGCTAATGAAGAAGCACTGTGGATTTTAAAAGTTCACTGATTGGTGGTTTGAGGAGAAAAGATTGAATTGCTGCTGTTATACTGGTGAAAACTGAAAACAATGGAAAATAGCTTCATGGTTATATGTACTGTTTGAATTTGGCACAATCACAGTCACTTTGATTAACATTTTCCTACCTTGGAGGTAATACATATATCATAAATCAATGAAAGAACAAACATGATAGCAGAATTGCAACTTCAATGTGAATTCCAGTATTTTGATTGTAATATAATAAATAAATGTATTAATAAACAAATATTATAATAATAAAACTTAATATTCAGAAAGTTTACTTTAGAAATACAGTTTTATATTTCTGTTTTATAATGTCATAGGACATTTGAAAGGATAATCTGCTTCTATTTGGGTTTATGTTTAATTATATTCTACATTTCCACATATCAATAAGAAACTTACCAAAAGTCACCAAATAAATGAGCTTTATTACTGTACAGAGTGAGATTTGAACATATCACAGTTTTGCCTATATAAACTCTAAATAAATATCTTTGAAATTGAACATTTTAGAATTCCTTATGTGGCCTCTGTGGCCATTTACCTTGCTGCCACCCCATCCCCCCATCCAATTCTACTTCCAATCTAAAAAAGCAATTATAATTTAGCTAAAATTACAAAGCAAGTTCTTACTTAGACTATTCTTAGAAAAGTACAGCAAAAATATTGTTCCAAATTTACTCAACTGCCATAAAAAAAGACCAAGGTAAGCTGGGGGAATCTTTTGATAAGAGTATTGTTTTGTGGCTGGACACACTTGGTGTGACTACCATTTCGTGAATGGATAAATCCCAGCCCATGACAGCCATCTTCTTTGGGCGCTCATGACATGTTCTCAAGCTGTTAAATTTGCTCACTGGTCAAACAAAGTTGCAAACGCTCTATTAGCATTACGAAAACAGTTTGGAATAAAACCTCTCTTTGCCCATAATACAGCATTACTGGTCTTTGCTTGCAAAATAATTTTCCAATTATTTATTTTGATGTCTTCTGTCTCTGTTTCAGTGGCTCTATTTACACTTACAATAACAGAATAGCATTTACAGTAACAAAAAGACACCTTAAGGAAACCACAGTAGTGAAAGATGCATGGAACTTCTCCTGTATTAGGTTTTGGAAGGGGAGCCTCATGCACAAATAAAATCTGTTTAGCACATCACGTCCTGCATTTGAACATTTGTGACATGTACTTGCTCATAATAAAAGTATTGTCCTACTCATGGCTTCTGAACTTTTTCCTACTACCAAGGAGCTACAAGGATTCTTTGTTCAGGAGCCTCATATAACATATAACATTTCTGTGTTTAATTTATCCCTATTTGCTAGAATCTTCAGCAAAGGATCGTTACCTTGTCGTGGTGCTGGAGCTTGAGCACCTCAATGATGCCATGAGCTAAACCGTGAAGGGCCACCCAAGACGGGAAGGTCATGACAGAGAGGTCAGACTAAATGCGATCCCTGGGGAAGGTAATGGCAACCCACCTCAGTATTCTTGCCGTGAAAACTAAATGGATCAGTACAACCAGAGATATGTCGGTATACCATCGGAAGATGAGACCCCCAGGTCGGAAGATGGTCAAAATGCTACTGGGGAGGAACAGAGGATGAGCTCAACTAGCCCCAGACGTGATGACGCAGCTAGCTCAAAGCCGAAAGGACGGCTAGCGGCCGACGGTGCTGGTGGTGAACGGCGAATCCGATGTTCTAAGGATCAACACACCATTGGAACCTGGAATGTAAGATCTATGAGCCAGGGCAAATTGGATGTGGTTATTGGTGAGATGTCAAGATTAAAGATAGACATTCTGGGCGTCAGTGAACTGAAATGGACTGGAATGGGCCACTTCACATCAAATGACCACCAGATCTACTACTGCGGACAAGAGGACCACAGAAGAAATGGAGTAGCCTTCATAATTAATAGTAAAGTGGCTAAAGCAGTGCTTGGATACAACCCAAAAAACGACAGAATGATCTCAATTCGAATTCAGGGCAAGCCATCTAACATCACAGTGATCCAAATATACGCCCCAACCACAAATGCTGAAGAAGCTGAAGTAGAGCAGTTCTATGAGGATCTGCAGCACCTACTGGACAACACGCCTAAAAGAGATGTTATTTTCATCACAGGAGACTGGAATGCTAAGGTGGGCAGTCAAATGACACCTCGAATTACAGGTAAGTATGGCCTGGGAGAACAAAACGAAGCAGGACACAGGCTGATAGAATTTTGCCAAGACAATTCACTCTGCATAACAAACACTCTCTTCCAACAACCTAAGAGACGGCTTTATACATGGACTTCACCAGATGGACAACACCGAAATCAGATTGACTACATCCTTTGCAGCCAAAGGTGGCGGACATCTGTACAGTCGGTAAAAACAAGGCCTGGAGCTGACTGTAGTTCAGATCACGAACTTCTTCTTGCACAATTTAGGATCAGACTAAAGAGATTAGGGAAGACCCACAGATCAGCTAGATATGAGCTCACTAATATTCCTAAGGAATATGCAGTGGAGGTGAAGAATCGATTTAAGGGACTGGACTTAGTAGATAGGGTCCCGGAAGAACTCTGGACAGAAGTTGGCAGCATTGTTCAGGAGGCGGCAACAAAATACATCCCAAAGAAAGAGAAAACCAAGAAGGCAAAATGGCTGTCTGCTGAGACACTAGAAGTAGCCCAAGAAAGAAGGAAAGCAAAAGGCAACAGTGATAGGGGGAGATATGCCCAATTAAATGCAAAATTCCAGAGGTTAGCCAGAAGAGATAAGGAATTATTTTTAAACAAGCAATGCGCGGAAGTGGAAGAAGACAATAGAATAGGAAGGACAAGAGACCTCTTCCAGAAAATTAGAAACATTGGAGGTAAATTCCAGGCAAAAATGGGTATGATCAAAAACAAAGATGGCAAGGACCTAACAGAAGAAGAAGAGATCAAGAAAAGGTGGCAAGAATATACAGAAAACCTGTATAGGAAGGATAACAATATCGGGGATAGCTTTGACGGTGTGGTCGGTGAGCTAGAGCCAGACATCCTGAAGAGTGAGGTTGAGTGGGCCTTAAGAAGCATTGCTAATAACAAGGCAACAGGAGACGACGGCATCCCAGCTGAACTGTTCAAAATCTTGCAAGATGATGCTGTCAAGGTAATGCATGCTATATGCCAGCAAATTTGGAAAACACAAGAATGGCCATCAGACTGGAAAAAATCAACTTATATCCCCATACCAAAAAAGGGGAACACTAAAGAATGTTCAAACTATCGAACAGTGGCACTCATTTCACATGCCAGTAAGGTAATGCTCAAGATCCTGCAAGGTAGACTTCAGCAGTTCATGGAGCGAGAATTGCCAGATGTACAAGCTGGGTTTAGAAAAGGCAGAGGAACTAGAGACCAAATTGCCAATATCCGCTGGATAATGGAAAAAGCCAGGGAGTTTCAGAAAAACATCTATTTCTGTTTTATTGACTATTCTAAAGCCTTTGACTGTGTGGACCATAACAAATTGTGGCAAGTTCTTAGTGGTATGGGGATACCAAGTCATCTTGTCTGCCTCCTGAAGAATCTGTATAACGACCAAGTAGCAACAGTAAGAACAGACCACGGAACAACGGACTGGTTTAAGATTGGGAAAGGAGTACGGCAGGGCTGTATCCTCTCACCCTACCTATTCAACTTGTACGCAGAACACATCATGCGACAAGCTGGGCTTGAGGAATCCAAGGCTGGAGTTAAAATCTCTGGAAGAAACATTAACAATCTCAGATATGCAGATGATACCACTTTGATGGCTGAAAGTGAAGAGGAACTGAGGAGCCTTATGATGAAGGTGAAAGAAGAAAGTGCAAAAGCTGGTTTGCAGCTAAACCTCAAAAAAACCAAGATTATGGCAACCAGCTTGATTGATAACTGGCAAATAGAGGGAGAAAATGTAGAAGCAGTGAAAGACTTTGTATTTCTAGGTGCAAAGATTACTGCAGATGCTGACTGCAGTCAGGAAATCAGAAGACGCTTAATCCTTGGGAGAAGAGCAATGACAAATCTCGATAAAATAGTTAAGAGCAGAGACATCACACTGACAACAAAGGCCCGCATAGTTAAAGCAATGGTGTTCCCTGTAGTAACATATGGCTGCGAGAGCTGGACCATAAGGAAGGCTGAGCGAAGGAAGATCGATGCTTTTGAACTGTGGTGTTGGAGGAAAATTCTGAGAGTGCCTTGGACTGCAAGAAGATCCAACCAGTCCATCCTCCAGGAGATAAAGCCAGACTGCTCACTTGAGGGAATGATACTAAAGGCAAAACTGAAATACTTTGGCCACATAATGAGAAGACAGGACACCCTGGAGAAGATGCTGATGCTAGGGAGAGTGGAGGGCAAAAGGAAGAGGGGCCGACCAAGGGCAAGGTGGATGGATGATATTCTAGAGGTGACGGACTCGTCCCTGGGGGAGCTGGGGGTGTTGACGACCGACAGGAAGCTCTGGCGTGGGCTGGTCCATGAAGTCACGAAGAGTCGGAAGCGACTAAACGAATAAACAACAATTTGCTAGAATAAATCAAATCCTATATGGCTGGGACAGAAAACTTATAGCCTGAACAATGGTATTGGATTCCATTTCTCAAAATCTGGTCCTAAAAATGGTATTCAATTCCAAGCATTATTATTCTCACTCAGAATTCAGGAATCACCACAAATGATGCAAGCTGTGGTCCTACACAATCAGTTCATCCACCATTAGTTGCCTACCACTGTGCTAAGACTTCAGCAGATTATGGCCACCATCCTATGCTCAATTATCGAAGATAAGCTATACCAAATAATGAGTAGCCATGGAAGACTGAACTGGAAATCTAATAAGAACTTAATAAATTTATTTATTTATTTATTCGTTCGTACAGTTATTTATCTATCTATCTATCTATCTATCTATCTATCTATCTATCTATCTATCATATTTTTCCACTGCCCATCTCGAAAATGACTCTAAATTTACCTGGATAGCAGCCAGATTCTTTTGTTCTTGAGATGGTGCTTCATGTACAAAACGCAACCAGTTAGAATGCCTTGGATTGCTAGCATCCAGAACATAAAGCACTTCACCTTTGTTTCCACGAACCTGAAAAGGCAATAAAATTTGAGCAAAGCTAAAGCTTTGAAAAGCAGAGGAAGATATAAACATAACACTACAAAAATTAAGACCGTAAAGTTCTCATTTTATCGTTCTCTTTGATAGTAGAAGTAAATCTCTGGCTGGATTCACATATCATTTGAAAATATGATTTATTACATAGGTCACAATAACTGAGTTCAAATATCATGCTAAGCCATAAACAATGGTTAACAAACCGCAAAGCTGAATTCACACAACAGGCTGTCCCAAAATCCAAAGTAAGGATTAGCAACTGTCAGAGCTAGATTTACTGCAGAGAATGACCGTGGAGTGCTCTGTGCTTAGGAAAATGAGGAAACTTGGCAGTAATGGCAGTTTGCCCAACTTCAAATATAAGTTGAGAAAAAGGTAAACACATCTGGGCTCCTATTAGCACTTACAGCTCCTCATATTCCCCTTCATTTGCCTTTCAAAACCAACATCTTATTGTTCTTCACAGCATGTGACTACCTCATTTTTCCAGCTGCTGGTTGAAAATTTACACCTTCATGATTTTATATTACAAAGTAAAAATTGAGCCTCTTTTAAGGGCCTCTAAAGAGGAAAATTCATGATTTAATAATATTACATGGCATGGACTATTAATACATTATATTTTATGTATTTTCATTTTATATCTTTTACCTACATTTCTCTTGGGAAAGCAAAAAACCAAATATGAACTGTGGCAATGAAATGTGATGCATTTGACTGTAATTTCTGAAATATTATCCCTCTTTATCATGAATATTCAAATTGTTCAGGAACAAAGAGAACTCAATCCATTAAAGCCACATTTTGAAATATATGGCATTTTCTTACAATGGGAATGAGCAAATGTTAGGAAAAATACAGGGTGTTTTTATACCTTTTTAAGATTCAATAGATCATGTGAACTCATGAACAGTCTGGCCTACAAGAAGTAGCTGTGCAATGTAACATAGCAATGTAAGATAGGGACATTCAGGAAAACATCAGCTGAAGAGACATAACCCACTAAGCCATGATTTGCTTAGCCACAGTTAAAAATATGGCTGAAGTCCCAGAATACATTAAGTCACCTTCTATGTGCAGAAAGAAAACTATTTCTAATAGGAAGGGAAAATTTCATAAACTTTATTTGATAATTAAAGGACTACTTGTAGAATGATACCTTCGCAAATTCTGTAATGAAAAGAATACCTGAGATAAAATATCACCCATGTGCAAAAGATATAACTGTTTATTTTTTAATTTAATTTTATTTTATTTATCAAATTTGTCACTGCCCATCTCCTCCCACTGGAGGGACTCTGGGCGGTTTAAAAATTAACAGCAACAAAAGCAATGATGACTATTATATTCACCACACATTCTTTGCCCAATTCCAAGTACAGAATCAGACAGACTTTTAGGATAGCACTGCTGTTTATCAACATATTGAATGTATTTTCACATAGCTGTTCATATGACAATCACATCATGAGTTGTTAAGGGGTAAGTAGAGAATTTCTTTTAACCTGTTATATCTGACTTGTTAGATCCTAACTTAGAAGTTCTGCATGTTTTTTCCTAATACCACGTCCAGGTTCATCCTCCACACTGTATCAAAAGAAGCATTTAAAAGCTGTGGAATCCTACATTTTCGTACTTAGGAGTAAATGTCATTGACATCTCATTACAGCTGAGGAAATATTTTTAGGATTGCACTATAAGAGTTTATTTTCCCAGAATCTTTTAGCACTCTCTTTCAGCATTAATTAGTAGACTTTCATGATTGTCATTTAAAGTCATGAAGTATCAACAGGGAAACTGGCCACTCCCTTAGCTAATACTCTCTAGGGTTCTGTATAACTTTGGAAATAATTTGGAAAAGATGCTTTGGGACATGCAGAGCAGAAACAGAGCACCAGTTTCCAACTTTTTAAAGCAGCTGAATCTTTTCTAGGAATTCCGTGGCTGTGGTTGTCATGTGGTCCCAGAAAAATATGTGCTGCTTTAAAGTTGGACACATGCCACATTTGCTTCTCATGTTCCCAAAGCCCTTTTTGTAAATTAATTTTAATCACAGTGCAGCTCTAATGATCTTACTTAGTTTCTTTCTCTGTAGTTTAGATTGAAGCCATTAGTGGACAGCTAGGGCCACTAAATCGAGCAGAGCTTAACACAGCGAAAGATGTGCACAGAAAAAGAATATTATCTAAAATAGCATTAATGAGCATGTTAGAGAAATATAGGTTATTGATCTTACACACTTAGCCCACCCAAACATAAAGAATTACACATGTAGACAAAGTAGGTTCAAAAGTAAGTAAAAGAATATCTTACTCATTTATTTGGTCCAGTTGGTTCATTTGGTCATTCAGGAAAAGATGATTCTTGTTCTTCTTCTGTCCCTAAACTTAGTTGACCCTCAGCCTGCATTGCTGCTGAAGGCTGCATGGAGAAAGGAGGAACCTCCTCACTCTAGGGCCAAGCATGGCTCCCAGAGATGGAAAGGGCTACAGCCACATGCTGCTTTTCAGATGGTGAAGAAGGAGGAAGTGAAATAAGGAATGTGGGAGGGGCAACAAATAGCTTCCTCCAGAAGCATATAAAGAATTTGCATCCTAGAGTGAACTTATCCACATGCTAATGAGGCATGCTGATTTATGGTCATGGTTTTTAATCGATTGTTGTAAACCGCCCAGAGTCCCTCGATGGGAGGAGATGGGCAGGGATAAATTAGATAGATAGATAGATAGATAGATAGATAGATAGATAGATAGATAGATAGATAGATAGATAAATTTGCTGGGACCTCCAACATAGATGAGATCCAAAGGCACATTTGAAAATAAACATGAGGCTAACTTCTATATTATTAGTAAGATTTTTTTTAATTGAAAGACTCTTAAAAATCTGGTAGGATCAAAATCATCAGTAATTGTCATAGTGGGTAGATATTTAATTCTCAGGTATAGGTAAATATGTTAACTATGCTGATTTCTAACTTTAGGCTACTAGATCAGGGCTCAAAAAATCCAGATGACCTCTAAATGCCAACAAAGAGGTACAAGAAAGACTAACTCTTTGCTGTCATCTAGCGGTCATGCAGATTTTTGTACCCCAGATTTGGTAGCCCTACCCAACCTGGAATCCTGGTATACTTCAAATGTTTTCAGCTGCAACTATCATCAGTATCAGTTAGAATGCTGAGTTGTCTGGGATTGTGGAATGGTAAACACTATAGATTTGAGGATGCTATTTCAATGATGATGTCTAAAATAAAGAGCCTAAAATGATATTTTTTTTATGGGGGAGAAAAAGAGCAACTTCGGAAGTTTAGCAAGCACTAAGTCTCCACACCTTATGAATTTTTTTACAAAGAATTTATTCACTAAAGAGATAACTATAGAAAAGCAACTTATAGGATCTATATAGGACTGTGGGGGGAAATGCCCCATACATTTTATTTTAGATATATTTGACTTTGGGTGGACAAACAAGGCCAGTGAATATGGATGAAATTAAAACGATCATGTTTCAAAAACGCTGACATTTCCACAAAAGCATAGGTTATGCTGTTTTTTCAACATGAAAGGTTTGAAAGCCTGAAGGGACTGCCTGAGTACACAAAATTGAACATTATACTAAGCAGACAAGTAATGAAATCATTGAAATTGGAACCTTCTTTTGGAAAATACTATGACCACAATCCAATACAAAACAAGGTTGCTTAAAACACTATGGAACTTAGTAGAATATAGGATGTCTTCATGATTTTTAATTCAGTTTCATTACTTCTGAAGCTGGTATGATTGTTAATTTCTCCATTTAGGATTTTACATTTTCTTAGCTTTGTTGGTAGCCCATTAATATTCTATTTATGCAGATATATTATTAAGCAAAAAATATAAAACAAAATCATTACCATTTTTGTTTACAACCTCACAAAACTAGAACTTGTATGCATTTTCTCTTTATGTTATTGTTATATATAAATTGCATGACTACCTTTTTTTAAATGCAAATCAATCTGATTTATTCTTTGACATATAAATTTTCCTCTATATTTCTCAAACGTAAGCAGCCTAATAAATATAACGCTACTGTTGTTTGCAGAATATTATCACTAACGTACTTTTTTCCCCACATATGTTAGTTGTAGAGGGGTTTTTTGGGATGAAACAAGACAAATCTTCTTTTGCTGTTGCTATTGGACCAAAGTCACCCTCAATGATGGAAGTGCTGAAACACCAGTGTGTTATTAAGAAATAAGGATAATATAATACAAAAATAACTAAAAAGTATTAAGTTAGACTGATGTTACTTTGTTCCTCATTTCTTTAACTTCAATCTCTGCTTTGCAATTAGATATCTAAAAAATAAACATTCCTCCATTTGATTTGTTATGGTATCTAGCTCCATCTATTTGGACTACTTTCCTTCAGACTGTCTTCAGTATGCCAACTGTTAAATTTTTAAGAACTGGCATATATATGATATTAATGGTCAGGTTCAAAATTCTTCTGAAGAAGTTGTATCTACCAACCAAAATATACATGATCTTTGAAGTTATTTGTTGCAAAATGGAACTCCCCCCCCCCCCAAGTTTTGGGTAGCATAAAAATTAACTGTAGTGGTGGGAAAAAACCAAAGATTTTTGAGAGCGTGTTTCCCAACATGGCTCATTGCCATGTTGGTACCTTGCTTGATGACTCTCCTCTTTCTTATGGCTGTAAAATAAAATTGCATTTGAGTTTGGCCAAAACTATTACACAGTGGAATGTATTTTGTTGTACTACTTGACACAGGGATGTGAACTGAAGTCAAATACTTTGCAGCCAGTCAGGAAAAATGTCAGCACAACAATGAGGATAAACAGATGCCCTCCTCTCCTGCACTCAGTAAACACATTGCTTGCAATTCTGAAGACCATTTGGTAGATGGTTATTAAATAAGAACTGCAAGAAACTACATTACCATATAAACAGCAAGGAAAAAATATTCCGTGACTAGACTGTAATTTAATTTTGAAGCATAACATATGAAGCCTTGTACTGCTAAACGTTAGCCTTGCATTGATCTTGAAACTGATGGGATAGAAAACTGTATTCACTTCAACAAAGTTTAGCAAATGAAGTGATTTAAGGATCATGATTTCAAAGTTAAACTTCACTCCATGTGAAGATAAATTATTTTAAAAGGTTTTTATTCTGCTGAAATCCCAGTGAAGGCTAAATTCACTGCTTGTTTCATTCATTCATGAAGGAGCTCTTCCATGAACACTGACCAAACTTATCATTGTAACAGGGATGCAACTTCTTTATTTATATACTATGCTTATTAATGTGATCACTATTTCCCAAACATATAATCAATATCAAATGCTAAGAGTCATATCTTGGATTAATCTATCTGGATGTCATTTTTTCCATAAGAACATAAACCCCATTAGACAGCACAGAACTTCAGATCTGGTATCTGAAAGGTGGTTCATGGGGTGTGGGAGTCTGAACATAGCACATGTCTGTAACATCTGAGAGCAGCTGCACCTGAAACTAATTTTCACTCCAAGAATCCTAAATATGGAGTCCTTGGTGGTCTCTGAGCCTTATTGTTTTCTTGCAGACATTTCATTGCCAGACTAGGCAACATCTTCAGTAGCACCAAGGACTCCACAGTTCAACCCTGAACTACAAATATTCTCTTCGATTAATCCTAAATATATATGCTTAAATTCAGCATAAAATAGCCTGCTCTAGTTATCATCACAGAATAATAGGAAACTAACTTAAATTTTCTCTAGAACAAAACACTTGTCTTAAAGGCTCCCAAATTGATGTCAAATGAATATTACAAAAGAACTTTGCCAGAAAGTAGTTTCCATTTGAATGGTCAAAACCCCAGATTGCTGCTTCTTTCTCTAGGTACTAGAGGTGAATCTCACTGTTGTCTAGAAAACCTGTACCTCTGATTACTATTGAACATACTGGATGCTTTGAGTGCAAATTAGGTCAACTGAATCAGCTAAATACATCAATTGGAATGGGAGAGAAACAGAAGTCTTATAATTTACCAATGGTAAACATGATTCAATGTGTCTCTTACAAAACAACATGTGTACTAGAAATTCAGACATTTGAATACCAGCATTTAAAAGAGTCTGAAAACTTATGGTGTTTGAATTTGTACAAGATTTTTGTTTTAACCGCAGCTGCCCACATATGAAAGTTCTTGACTTGGCATAACATAAAAAAAGATGAAAGGTCCCCTGTGCAAGCACCAAATCACGTCTGACCCTTTGGGAGGATGCCACTTTTGCGATGTTTTCTTGGCAGACTATAACGGGGTGGTTTGCCATTGCCTTCCCCAGTCATCACTTTCCCCAGCAAGCTGGTTACTCATTTTACCAACTTCGAATAACATAGATATATAAAAAGATGGTAATTAAAGGAAAACCTATTGCCAAAAGACCAAAACATTTGGTCTTGCATAAATATGCATTTCTATGCTGATGAATAGCTTTACTGATATTACAAGAACACTATCCTTGATCAGCTCTTCAGAGCTTACATTACTGCCCAGAGTCCCTCTTTTGGGGGAGATGGGCGGTAACAAAATTTGAATAATAAATAAAATAAATAAATAAATTACCATAACCTCTTTGTCACTGGAAAAGCAGCAAGGAAAAAAAAAAAAACCTGAATGTACCTTCTACTTTCTAAAACAGGCAATAATTGTTAGGGTAGCACTTGGAAAAAAATTATAATATTTCTATATTTATATAGTTATTCTACAACTATAAAATGCCATGCCAAATGTGAAAGCATCACAATACTTTCACAAAAGGGTCAGTTCAAGTTTTAAAAAAGATGGAGTTCACAATTATGTGGCAGATACTAAGGAGGCATCTTATTCCATGAGTGTTATTAAGGCACAATTCATGCATCATAATACTGAGAAAGTGCTCTCATAGTAAAGCTGGTTTCCATAAAATCTATTAAACATGGTGGTAATAGTTAGTTGGCTGTCTAATCCCAAATGGCTCTTGCTGACATAAATCAAACCTTATGTATTTAGAATCAAGTATCAACTTTAAGAAATATTTTGCCAATTGGCCAAATATTACAACATAATAGCCTTATCCCATGGTATAGCAATATAATGCTGTAAAGTAATGAAGAACTTTATTTCTGATTCCATACAAATACCCCATCAACAAAATCTTTTAATTGCTTTTCTAACTGTAAATAACAGAAATCCTTGAGATACTAAGCTTGTTTTTCTTTCTGTCTGCCAAAGGAAATAGGCCAATCAAGACCTTTTTGCTGACCTGCAAGTACAAAGAACCCTACATATACTTTCTCTGCAGTAAGTCTTACAAACTTCAGATTTTCTTCTCAGGCAGCACAGGCGTGGGAGACAGGCGTCAGCATCTGAAAGATGGAAGGCATGCTCTTGCAATCCAAGACCCAACCTTTAGTATGCGCATATAAAGAGGGTGGAACATGGTTAGTGACACTGCACCTGCTATCCTTGGCCACCAGCACCCCTCCAGGATGCCCAGTTGGGTAGACACAGGGACACCAGTAAGTGTCTGCAACAGAGAGCCTCTCTATCCATGGAAATTTTCAGAAACTGAAAATCCTAATTTTGCAGAGTTCTTATGGGAAACCTCCCTGGACAGGGGAAGCATCTTTTACATCTAGAAGGCAACAAGAGAAAACCGGTCCAGTATGCTTAACCTGGTCCACATCAAGCATGTAGCAGCACTTCTTGCCCCTGTTTCAGCTTCTTGCTTTCATTATGTATGTCTTTTGGATAGTCATTTATTTTCAGCAGCTTCTTAACTAATGTAAGACATGGTTCTCAGATACTTACGTCATAAAGAAATAGTCTCTCTTTTCAAGTGAATATGGTAAAATCATTACATACTATCACATTTATACAATGGTTATGCTATTCCTTCATCACACTAAGACAGAACTAGTGTGATAATCAGTCTTTAGAGTGTCTGTGCTGCAGATCAACATATCCCTAGTACCAGATATGGGGTTTGTTATTGCTATTCAAATCTACTTTGAAATCTAGGTCTTATTTTTTTAACTTAAGTTCAAGTTTACTTACCTAAATGTTTACCTGGCAAGGTATAATTTCAAAAAAAACTATACTTTTATTTCTGTATTTGCACATATCTAATCAAATATAGAAATATGCTCTCAATGTGGCTAAATAATAATAGTACTTATAATAATTTATTAATAACAAATATTTGTTGTCCAGGTAGCAAATGCCAACTTGGCAAACACATATAAGTTGTCTTCATAGTTCTGGAGGGACTATCTATATAAACCTGGACACCTGATTTCTTCTTTACATACTCCTAGCGATAATCCTGGAGCTCACAACATGACTTATAATATATTACAACTCTTACATTCAGATCATCATCTCTAAACATAAACTGCTTAGGTTCAAACATTCAAAAAGTCATAAAATGTGGCATGCAGCAATCTCTGCTAGATCCCAAAACTAGGTCAGGGAAAAGAAAAGTTAAGAAATTGTATCAAAGGGCTGATAAAATCCAAGTGTATGATTTGTTGAATAGGTATCATAGATAAATGCACTACACATCTTTAACAGACAATAAGCAATTTATAGCATGCAAAAAATTATTCTGCTTCTAGCTCTCATTACACCCCATAGTTTTCAGCAAAATGAAAGTATTTAGATAACAAAGAGCAGTGAAATATGAGCAGTGATACACTTATGAGGCTGAAAAATCAAAATGGTTAATTAACATCATCCTTATCAGGTTGTGCTTGATTTTCTCTATTTCAAGAACATGTTACAAGGATATTAAAAGAAGGATCTAATGATTCTGGGAGAACACTAGGTCCTCTGACTGCTGAAAGACTGCATTACCCTTTCCCAGCTTTTGAGATGTTATTAAGAAAACATTGGGGTATTTAAAGATGAGAGTTGAAGTTTTCAAGATGCATTCTTGCATCCTTTCAAGCAGTCTCTGCAAATGTAAACAGAAAGTTCCTACAACTGCAGAATTACAGCAGTCCCATAATCCTAATTATAGGGATGTACAGAATATAAATGTTTTCAATTATTACTTTTTAAATAAGTAAATTACAGCCAGTGACAAAGAGATCCAACTGTGACTTGTCAGCTACTTAGATATTATAGATTTCAATAGCCTGTTTTCAACATACAAGAAATGTTCATAGTGATTCATAATAATATCACAGTGTAAAATTTGGAAAGGAATCAGATAATAGGTAAAATATGTGAGCTGAAATATGTTGAAACACATTTCATGTATGAGTGCTAGGTATCCTGTCTATATTAAGTCAATGCAAGCAATTTTTTAGATACCACTGGCTGGTTCAAGTCTATTTACTCAAGACAACAAATAATTTTGTCAACCAACATAACACTTTCTCTTTATTCCTTTATGTGTAATACACAGGGTTGTCTGGCAAATCCATGACCTCATCTTTCCTTTACAAACTAATGCAAATTTTCCCAATAGGTTTGTTGCATTCTTTGCAAGGTTTTTCTTTGAATCTTCTTCTACTAGTTCAAGAAGACAATGCTATGGACATTTGGTCTATCCGATGGCTGGTATGTTGTGATGTGCCAAACTTTTTTTCCTTTCATCCTTTATGGAACTGGTGACTGCATTTATTTAGGAAATTGGAAATATGTGTCATCAGTATGTTGATGACATTTAATTCTTTTCATTATTTTCAGGTAAAAATATGTTGTAAAAGTGTTGATGAAGCTTTAACACTATGATTAACACTGGAACAGAGAAGACAAGGATTGGTGTGGGTGGAATTTATATGCTCATGACCTTCTGGGAGTCTCTCAGGCACTTTAGGAAATCACAGCCTTAATCTTAAAACAACTACTTGAGCAAGCACCTCATTATGCTTAATTATCATAGCTCTACATTTTTATGGATTTTCATCTCTTTTTATGAATGAATGAATGAATATATACTAAATAAACAAACACATAAATTGTATTATATTTACAACTGGTTAGTCTTGGTGAGTACGCCAGCATCTTTGTAGCTGCTTAGCTACCTCTTCAGCATAGACATCTGAGAGCTAAACATCTGCCACTACTGTAAGTCCTCATCTTCTGCATCATAAAATCTACTTTAGCACAATATACATTAAATGGGTAAATAAACCATGCTAAGCCATGGTTTAAATATGGTATAAACTAGGGTTTGTTAAACCGGCTTACTGCACTTTAAAATAACCCAAGTTTATGTACTGTCTCATATTTATCTGTCCTTGCTGGTGTTGAAAAAATATACACTATCATGACAATATTAGGAGAAAGATGAAGCAGCAGATATCCCAATGTTCATAATTTCAAGACCCAAAGCAACTGCCACTCTAGTCTTACAAAATAATGCTTTAGATAATTTCCTAGACACAGTGCAGGAATTCTTACCTCCCACATCAGCCTGCAGTCTGTGTTTTCATCTAGTTCCTGAGGCATTCGCTTTTCTCCTGCAAATGGTCCAAACTTTTCTCCCTAACAACAGTAATATGGGCAAAACAAAATTGGCATCTTTTGTTCGTCTCTGAAAAAGTACTGCTAATTCCTCAAGTCAAATATATGTTAAATTTACAATACAAGTAACATGGGCAAAAACAAAAATCTCTTTCTTCTTTTGCTCAATTATCAGCTATGGAAGGAAAGGTGAATTCATATCAGGACCGCAGTGCAAAGCAAGAGGGAATAACCCCACTCCCCCATTCTCTAAGCATCCATATCAAATTAAATCACTTGCTACAAAACTTCCACCTGAGCTAATATTAAAAGATATACTGCAGAGTATCTAATGCTTTGTTTGGGGTTTGGTGAACTTTTTAAAATTTTGTTTTCCCAATCAGACCAAATAGCACCTTTGAAGTATGGTAGAAGCCTACACAAGCAGAATTACTAAGGCCTCTCTTACAATCAATATTATAAATCTCATTTGGGAATGATTTGTTAACAATTACTGTATAGTTTTAATGATACTGTGAACAGCCCAATAGGTCTGTAATAAACAATTGGCTCATATTGGATCAAGACTGACTGCCACCAACTGACTCTAAGTCTTGGCTTCCAAATGTGCCAAATGCAACTTCCAAAATTCCCACCTGAAAGTTATGCCAACTAGGAATTCTGGAAACTAAAGTGCCAATACTTCTGGACTGCCAGAAGCACCAATATAGGTACTGGTGCCACCAGTACATAGACTCCTGTATTATTCCCAATAAGATGTCTATGTCCAACTAGATTAACAAAATGTACAGGCTGTTACATACAAGAGGAGGAGGAGAGGAGATGCAGCAACAGCAGCAGCATAGTTTCCTCTCAAACTAGGATGTACTGTTCTTAGTATATGCAAGTGTATGAACATCTTGATTTGCAGAAAGATGAACTGGGAATCAAAAGGTAATTTGGTCAAGGAATGCAAGGCAGTAAGGGAAAGAGAAACAAAGAAGCAAGTTCCACAAGTATCATTCCGAATATTTTCCATAAAGAGGATGCTTTGGCTTCCAATTTCCATTGGTTCAGAATACATAGAACAACAGATCGCTTTGCAATGGGAGTCAACAGCTGAATGCCCCAATCCATCTTTGAAATTTCTTTGCATGATGCAAATAACATTCCTGCTCCAAGCTAAATCTAAACTTCCTGGACATTGGTTCAAAACTATTGAGTTATTCTTTTAAGCTG